>NC_141695.1:1353852424-1355211132 GCF_964263255.1 Lissotriton vulgaris
CAGAACCTCTACAAATGTCAGAGCTCCCACGGGCAGTGTGGATAGAACCGGCAGCAGACTTCTACAGGCCTCTGGAAACAGGCAACTACCTGCTCGTGATCATTGACAAATTCCCCAGGTTTCCCACCGTGCGACAAGTATCGTCAACATCAGCAAGTGCAACACTGCCAACTCTGGATGACATATTTGCAGCATGGGGCTCCCCACAAACGCTAAAGACAGACAATGGCCCGCCATTCTCAGGGGAAGAATTTTGAAAGTTTATGGACTATCTAGGTATCCATCACAAGAAGATAATGCCTCTGTGGCCTAAAAGATAATGGCATGGTGGAAACATTCATGGAAAACATAAAGAAGGCAGTCCAAAGAGCAAAACTGGCAAAGATATCTTTAGGATAGGCCCTGTGTCAAGTGACTATCGGAACACCCTTCACAGCTCAACAGGACAGTGTCCAGCCGAACTGGTGCTGGGCACATCAAGGAGGACAAGGCTACCGTAGCTGGAAGCAACAACAATGCCAGAGCAGAGCAGCATCGCCATCAGAGACCAAGAGGCCAAGAAAAAAATGAAGGCATATGCCGTTGCAAGGAGACATGCCACCTTTGCGCACCTTAAGCAAGGGGATGTTGTGGTGATGCGGCAGCGGCAGCTGAAAAAATCGGACAGCCCATTCTCAAAGGAGCCATTAACAGTGACTGAGGTAAAAGGGCCCATGATAACAGCGGCAGCAGGTCCTTACCATATCACACAAAACAGCTCCCACTTCAAGGAGCTAAAGAGCATGGACGAAGATGGAAGAGATGCTGCAACAGGGGACACAAGTATAAGACAGGGTGAAGACGAGCAGGTGGACAAAGGAGAGACACATCAAAGAAGAGAGTGCAAAAGACCAAAAAGACTGATTGAAGAAATGTAACAAGGACATGTCGTTGGACACCTCTCTCTCTCTCTGTCTTTTATCTCTCTCTCTCAAATCTCTCTCACTCCTCTCTCTACAACTATCTGGCAATCACCATCTCTCTTTCATTTTCTGCAACAAATGGGGAGATGTTGTGACCTGGGCACAGGGGCACTAGGACCCTGTACCCGACTGGTGAGGAGGGGGCAAGGAACCAGACACCACTTCCAGTCAAGGGGTGGGGGACGGCAGAATGCTGGGAACGGGACACCAGGCTGGACGTGTGGTTTGGCGCAGCGTACAAGAAAATTAAGAGTACCTTAATCCTGCAGCAGACTCCGGTCATACCTGAAGCAGTAGGACATGACATTAACGCTGCATCAATGTTGCTTTGCTGTCTTGCGTTAAAGGAAGGGAGAAAATGTGTGCCATATCTAATAAGATAAGGTGCATTTTTCTCTCCCTGTGAGTGGGTGCACTTTTGGCAGCCACTCATTAACATATTCCCACTTGCACCATGGTACAAGGGTGTGCACGTTCTTTAAAGCTTAGGTTTAATACTGGACGAGTCCCAACTAGTAGGAAAAGTATGCTTTAGGGCTTTTACCACTTTTTATGTGTGCTGTACAATGCAGGGCACATAAAAGGTTGGAAAAACTATAAGAAATTCTCTGTAACTCCTGCCTCAAGGAGTTGTAAGTTTTTGTTGCAAATTCCTGTATACCAATGTTTGTAGATTGGTATTTCTGTCAACACCCATGGGTGATTGCATGGGAACACCCTGGCACCACCCATGGAATACTTCCTTGATGCAAAATAAAGCAAAGCAGCATATAACACAATTTTGTGTTACTTTGGGATACTATCCAGTGCAAATCAGGATTTGCGTTGGATAGTAAATCCCACCCTAACACTTTGTGTTGGGTTCGTGGCACAAAAGTGACGAAAACATGGTGCAAAGCTTTGGTATACCTGGGCCTGAGAGTTAGTAAATATGAGTGAGTTTAAGACTTAATGCAAGTGCATGAGATAGAATGAATGACCATGATTGTAAGAGAGTGTGACATTTGGGTCATTTGACATGCCTTTCTGGAAAAATCAGAGTAAAGGGACATATGATGTCACTTCCTGTGATGTCATTATGGTCAACGGGTTTGTGATGTCACTTCCGCTAACCCTGGAATTTTGGTGAATCAACACCAAAGAGGGACACTAACGAAATATTCCAATATGTTGAAGTTTGCTGAACAAACCACACCTTACTCAGGGGTGCAGGGACTCATTCTATACAGTTTCTTACACTAATGTGCCTTAAATCCTCGTTAAAAACTCTATGCATTACCTGCAGTTAAAAATACTTGGTTTTGCAAGGTCATATGATCTATTGTTTCTCAGAATTTATGTAGTATCTCTCCTTACCTAATTTTCCCACCTGCTCCTTTCATGTGTATTCTCAGTCATATGTTAAGGCTGAGACACTAATTGAAAGACTCAGCTCTTTCTGGAGGGTCATATCCAAATGTTTTTGCCTACACAACTCCTATCTTTGCTGCATTTCATTTTATTGACCTTAGCATTCTGTGCACTTTACCACTGCTAACCAGTGCTAAAGTGTCTCTCCTCTAAACATGGGAAAATTGGCTTACACCCTATTGGCATATATAATTTACTTCTAAGTCACTAGTAAAATGATACTATACATACCCATGGCCTGTAAATTAAATACTACTAGTGATCCTGCAGCAGTGGTTGAGCCACACATTGGGTAGCCTTAAACACGGAGCGGAGAAAGAATATCGAAGAAGAAATATCAAATTGCACAAATATTGTGGTTAAAATATCGTGGGTCAGGAATATCAATAGAAAATCCTTGTGGTCAAGAATATTGATTTTAGGTAAGTAATATTGCTTAAAAAAATATTGCAGTGTTTGAAATCATTTGTAAAAATATATTTAAAAATATCGAATTTTTATTAATGAAATTTATTTTAGTATATACTTTATATGTGTGTTATGTTTTTTTTGTATGAGAGTTGTTTGTATTTTTAATTTATGTGTTAAAATGTTAGTAGTTCTTAAATTTTTTTACATTTAATTTTGCGGTTTTAGTTCCGTATCGGTTATGGGTTTATAGGGGAATACGGAAGTAATGTAAGGGTCTATTAGGATGGTGGTCAGAAAATCTCCTCGACTGCCATGGTAGTGGGAAAAGACCCGCAAGGACCACGGCATAGCCGCCGATCCAATTAGGATACCCTGCAGTCGAAATCCGACCATGACGGTCAGATTCTGGCGATTAACATTGCGGCAGTCGCTGCTGCCAGCAGCACTGCTGCGATGTTAAAAGGGACATGTCCTGCATCTCCGTGCACTGCATAGCAGGCACTGTACCGTTCCTGCCACCTGGCACAGGGACCAGTGAAAACACACCCCACCAACACATTGGGGGTCCGCAATGAGCCCCTGGAACATGTTTCTGCCACCCTTTCCATGGCAGTTCCACCGCAGCAGAAAGGCAGGCTACTGCCGGCATCATAATCATGCTGGTGGTGCTTGACCCTGATCCGCCACATTTTCAGCGGTTCAGCTCCACCCGCCAGACAAGCAGGCGGACTTCAACCAGCGGAAATGTGGCAGGCCGAAAATCACGACGCGATGCTAATCGGACCTGCGTTTTTCCGGGTTTCGATCGCATGCAGATTGATTATTTATAGTAGTTATTAATTTTATTTTATTTACATTTTGTGTTTTTAGTTCCGTAGCGGGTTGTGGGTTTATAGGGGAATAGTGCGGAAAGTAATTTAATTATATAAAATGTTTAGAATCATTTTGATTTATTGATATTTGTTTAGTTGTGATATTATAGTGTTACACGTGTAAATTAATTTAATATTAATTGATTATTAATTTGTTAATTAATTGAAATTAAATAATTAGAAATTAATTATGGTAATTAGGTAATTAATTTTAGGTGTGTGTTGTGGTGTTTATAGGTGTATATGGTATGAAGGGTGGGAATTAATTTATTTTTATTGATGAATTATAACTTAGTTGTTAATTGATTTAAATTAATTAATTAGTAATTAATTGTGGCATTTATGTAAATAAAGTTAGGTGTGTTGTGAATATTATAGTGTTAACGAATGTGTACACTTTTTTTTTATTTATTTATTGAGATTTATGACAGCAAGTAGTTAAAACAAAATCTTATTCAAAAACGTACCAAATAGGTAAATAAATGAACACCAGCAGAACAGTATTTTTAACAATCGATACGGTAACCATATTATATCCAATTACAAATAGATGCCCAGAGCTTTTGACCAAATACTTTCTTTCTCTTTCCCTTTACATTATATATCACTTTCTCCAGTTGATAAATACTTAATAATTTGGTTTGCCATTGACGAAACTTGGGGGGGTCTGCGTCTATACAATAAGAAGTTATGCAGTATCTGAATACTGACATCGAAATAAACAAAAAGCCTTCTTCAGCATTTGTTTTGATAACAGTTTGATCACATTGAATACCTAATATTACTAATTCAGAAGACAGTACCAGTGACGTAATTAAAATGTTGTTTAAAAAAAATTGTATTTCATCAATAAATTGAGCTAATCTAATACAATGAAAAAACATATAAATTGAATCTGCCCCGAGATACCCACATCTGTTACATTTAGTACCTCGATTGGCTTTTCATTTCAATAACTTCGCAGGGGTGTAATACAAATCAAATATACTCATAAATTGTTGGCTTTTAAGTGATCCATTACACAAAATCAAATTTGCCAATTCTAATGACCTAAATATATCAACATTCTTCATTCCTAATTCTTTTTGCCATTTGTTTACAAACGCTTCTAGATTGTCTTCAATTCGATTTAACATTGTCTGATAAATCACCCCAATTAAAGAATGTGTACTAAATGAATGTTTATTATCTTTTTTATAAATAATATATTTTAAATTCATTATTAATTATGGTAATTATGGAAATAAATTTCAATACAACAGTTTACGTCTTTTTTATTTGTGTGGTGTTATAGGGTAGGCAATAAAAGAAATACATTTGAGTTTTAAATAATTGGTGTGTTTGTTAACATTTGCTCCTTTTAATTAAATATTGTTTATACATGTATTTATTAATTTAATTTATATAATATTTGTACCTTTTGTTATAAGTAATTAACATTATAATATGTGTTCTTTTTATATGTTTAGTATATTTAATTCTATATTTTTTAAGTATTGTTTATTTATAGGATTATTTAATATTTTTTACTTGTTTAAATGTTATTAGTAATTTCTGTTTCTCTGCTTTCCAGTACTTTCCCTACTGTTGCACTCACTGAAGTGGGAATCGTAATTTTTACCCCTCCGCGATCCAACATTTTCCCCACTGTTGCACTCATTGGAGTGGGAATAGTAATTTTTACCCCTCCACTATCTAATACTTTCCCTACTGTTTCATTCACTGCAGTGGGAATAGTGATATTTACCACTCAGCTATCCAATACTTTCCCTCACTGGAGAGGGAATAGTAATTTTTACCCCTCTGTTATGCAGCACTTTCCCTACTGTTGCACTCACCTGAGTGGGAATAGTAATTGTCACACCTCCCGATCCAATACTTTCCCTATCCAATACTTTCCCTACTGTTGTACTCACTGGAGTAGGAATAGTCATTTTTACCTCACCGCTATCCAATACTTTCCCTACTGGTGCACTCACTGGAGTGGGGATAGTCATTTTTACCCCTCTGCTATGCAACACTTTCCCTACTGTTGCACTCTTTGAAGTGGGAATCAAACTTTTTACCCCTTCATTATCCACCACTTTCCCTAGTGTTGCACTCACTGGAGTGGGAATAGTAATTTTTACCCCTTCGCTTTCCAGCCCTTTCCCTACAGTTGCAAGAACTGTAGTGGGAATAGTATTTTTTAACCCTCTGCTATCTAACACTTTCCCTACTGTTGTACTCACTGGAGTGGGTATAGTAATTTTTACCCCTTCGCTATCCAACATATTCCCTACTTTTGCACTCACTGGAATTGGATTAGTAAATGTAATTCTTCTACTATCCAATATTTACCCTATTTTTGCTCTCAAAGGAGTGGGAATAGTACATTTGACCCCTCCGCTATCCAACACCTTCCCTACTGTTGCACTTACTGGAGTGGAAATAGTCACTTTTACCCCTATGCTATCCAGCACTTTCCCTACTGTTGCACTCACTGGAGTGGGAATTGTAATTTTGACCCCTCCCCTATCCAATACTTTCCCTACTCTTGCACTCCCTGGAGTGGGAATAGTAATTTTTACCCCTCTGCTATCCAATTCTTTCCCTACTGTTGTTCTCACTGCAGTGGGAATAGTAATTTTTACCCCTCCTCTATCCTATACATTCCCTACTGTTGCACTCACTGGAGTGTGAATAGTAATTTTGACCCCTCCCCTATCTAATACTTTCCCTACTGTTGCACTCACTGAATTGGGAATAGTACTTTTTACCCCTCTGCTATCTAACACTTTCCCCACTGCCGCACTCACTGGAGTGGGTATAATAATTTTCACCCCTCCACTATCCAACATATTCCCTACTTTTGCACTCACTTGAGTTGGAATAGTAAATGTAATTCTTCTACTATCCAACATTTACCCTACTTTTACTCTCAATGGAGTGGGAATAGTACATTTACCCCTTTGCTATCCTACACTTTTACTACTGTTGCACTCACTGGAGGGAAAATAGTCATGCTTACCCCTCTGCTAACCAGCACTTTCCCAACTGTTGCACTCACTGGAGTGGGAATAGTAATTTTTACACCTCCGCTATCCAATACTTTCCCTACCGTTGTACTCACTGCAGTGGAAATAGTCATTCTTACCCCTCCGTGATACACAATTTTCTATACTGTTGTACTCATTGGAGTGGGAATAGTAATTTTTACGTCCCACCTATCCAATACTTTCCCTACTGTTGCACTCACTGGAGTCGGAATAGTAACTTTTACTCCTCCGCTATGCAACACTTTCCCTACTGTTGCACTGTTTGAAGTGGGAATAGCAGTTTTTACCCCTTCATTATCCAGCCGTTTCTCTACTGTTGCAACCACTGGAGTGGGAATAGTAATTTTTACCACTCCACTATCCAACTCTTTCCCTACTGTTGCACTCTTTGTAGTGTGAATAGTAATTTTTACCCCTTCACTATCCAGCACTTACCTACTAAGCACTTTACCTATTGTTGCAATCACCGGAGTGGGAATATTACTTTTTACCCATTTGCTATCCAACATTTTTCCTACAGTTGTATTTATTGTATTGCAAAATTAATGTTTTAATTTTGTTTTAATAGTTTAATGTTTTAACTAATATTAACATGTTTTATTTTTTATTTTAAATGATTGATATATGTATATATTTTATTTTTATTTAATTGAAAAGTTTAAAAACGAAATAAAGCTAATAGTTAATAAATTATTTTAAAGTAAATATATGTATATGCATAAATTATTATGTTTATGTGTTTATATATTTTTCAATTAAGTAAAAAAAAAATATTTAGTTAAAATATATATTGAATGCAATTTCTTTTGTAAAAGATTATATAAATATTTTATATATTTAATATATCCTATTTTATTTTATTTATATTTTTAAATAGATATTTTTGACATCTACATTTTTACCTTTGATATTTTTGATTCAATATTTTTGCACTTACCTGTTTACGTATAGGGAATAGATATTTTTATAATCTATATTGTTTTGATATATTTACCGCCGATGTTTTTAGCATCGATATTCTTTCAGTGAACCCTTAAACGCCTATCCAAGGGTTGTCATTGCAGCCTGTGTGTGTGGGTTTAACCTGCCTGTTTGACATGGCTAAATAAGCCTTTTGCGAGGCCTGAACCATCTTTTTTAAAACAAACAAAAGCACAGGTGCACCACATAATACCAACAGTTTAATTAATTCAAATCCAAATGATAACATGAGAGAAAGCACCTCAGTTTTGATTTCTTTATTCTGTTTTGCAGTAGAAAGGATAGTACAGCCGACGCGTTTCGTCCCAACTTGGGACTTCTTCAGGGCAATTTAGGAGTGGTACTTCATGTCTCTGTTAGTAGCAGAGACAGCGGTGGGAACACGCTATGCCTCGACTTGACGTCCTCCATGTAAGTATATGAGAAAAAAGTCCAATGTTCTCAAGAAGAGGATATGTGATGAATTGAACTCGGAGGCAGATAAGCTCTTTGAAGAAGAATATAGCAGTATTACTTCACGTGGGATCTGTGATGGTGTTGGTCCCAATAATATAAAGTGAAGATTAACAAGCAGATGCACAATGAACTGGTCAGTTGATCCACTGATCCTTTCACCGAAATCCAAGCGTTTGAGGAGATAGGGGCCGCGTGTCTTAATTCTAAATATGTCTATTCTTGAATCACAATATCTGTGGAAGGTGAATGCCCCATCAGGCATAAACACCGGGCTCGTAAGAGATAGTTACGGCCAGAGAACGAGGTCACCACGCCACAAGTACCGGGGATCCGTCCAGCAGCTCATATATATACATATAAGTCATCCCTCAATAGGCCCTGGATAGCTCAGAGGTCAGGGTATTTAAAAAGTAGGACATATAATTTTAAGTTTTGTATGTCCTGGTAATGAAAAGATACCTCCCTCTCCCATAGGATAATATTGTCATTTCCTTAGTATATTCAATAAGGCAGTCATTTCCAAATGGGAGCAGGTAACCAGTTCATGTTTGGTGTCCTTGGAATTGTAATGAAAAATCCTCTCCTATGGTAAAGTCGGATTTTAAATTGCAATTTTAAAAATGCAACTTTTAAAAAGTTATCATAGGAGTATGACAAGTGGTTTACTAGTCAAAAAGAGTTGCATAGCCTTATACACATTTGTGATCAAGTAATCCACGTAATCAGTAATGTTTTGAAGTACATCCAATTCATTTCCAAAGTATAACAATCCTTTTCCGTCACGTCAAAGGTACATAGTTCCTTTATTTTATGTGTTTTGATTGCTCCAGAATTGCCCATCTGGGTCAATTTACAGGCATGTGCTGAAACTTGATTCCTCCAACACATTAAAATTCACCCAATGCATTTCGGTCCTCCTGGACCTTCGTCAAGGGTATCTATGATATATTTGAAAATATGCATCAACTACATGCAGTGATCAAGTAATCCACGTAATCAGTGTTTTATTGATTACATGGATTACTTGATCACAAATGTGTATAAGGCTACGCAACTCTTTTTGACTCGCAAACCGCTTGTCATACTCTTATAATGATTTCTACATATGCACATTTGGGAAGGAGCGCATTTTGAGTGACTGCATGCCAAATGTGAGAAATATGAACATAAAGGACTGAATTCAAAAGAAGGGTTCGCTTCAGATCTTTCATAATGTTTGATTTTCCTGCAGTTCCAAAACCTATTAAGCCCCCCTAAGGCTTAAGAATACAGGAACGTTAAAGAGTGACATTTTCATGTCAAAGTTTTCCATGAACTGTCACTGTTAAAATATAGATTGATTACACGTTAGCAGATGATGTTTTCCTTTAGTTTGAATTAATTTTGATTTTCATTGTATTGAAGTTGCTTTTGTGTAAAAGAAACACTGAATATTAGTTTAGCACTTCGATGATGTAATGGGTGGGTTAAGAGGCCATGTTTAGGGAGGTGCACCAGGGCCTTGGAGGGTGGGGGAAACTATCACGTGTCATCAATGGCTTACAGGTAGGGAAGGAGACACACGGTTTAAAGAAGTGGCGTGGGGCAGTAGTGAGGGGGTCCTGCTGTTAAAGGATTTGGCATGTTAAACACAAGTAGGAATCAGGGAGCAAAAATATCACAATGGAGAGTGGGATGTGGGATAAAACAGAGGGGTTGAAGTCCTGTTATACATGTAGGTTTTCTCACAAGGGTTATATAGTTTTCTTTGAGTAGTGGTCGTAAGAATGGGGCACATTTAGGGGGCACAGATTGATTTGGATTCAGAGTCAAAAATGAAGGGTGTGCCATTCACTTTTGTCATATACTTTGACTGCATGTAGTTGATGCATATTTTAAAATATGTCATAGATACCCCTGATGAAGGTCCAGGATGACCGAAATGCATTGGGTGAATTTTAATATGATGGAGGAATCAAGTTTCAGCACATATGCAATAATGGGACTATGTAACATTGACGTGACGAAAAAGGATTGTTAAACTTTGGCAATAAATTGGATGAACTTCAAAACACTACTGATTACGTGGTTTACTTAATCACAATTGTGAATAAGGCTGTGCAACTCTTTTTGACTCGCAAACCGCTTGTCATACTCTTATGATAATTTCTACATATTCACATTTGGGACGGAGCGCATTTTGAGTGACTGCACGCCAAAAGTGAAAAATATGAACATAAAGGACTGAATTCAAAAGAAGGATGTGCTTCAGGTCTATTATAATATATACTTTTAAAAAGTTGGCATTTTCCTGCCTTAGCCATAAAGTGCCTGTCTCTGGGTTACATGACTGGGCATAGCTGACAGTTAGACTTTGTGTATTCCTCCTAGACAGCCACACACAATAGAGAGCTTATATGTGGCTGGATGGACCATCACTGGCAGAATGAGAGGGCATCTGACCCTCTGCAGTTAGTCTTGAGCAAGAGCAGGGAACGCAGAATACCTGGGAACTTCAAAGGTAAACCTCTAGAAGCATCTCCCACATTCCAGAGGAAGGGCACCAGATATTTTATTTATTTATATATTTTGAAAGTTTTATATAGTGCGAACATGACCACAAAGGGTATCAGAGCACTTTACAGATTATGCAGCAAGAAGGGTACAAGCAAACAAAACAGAGTCAACAAAGCAAAAAATTCCCAGTTTTACATTGTCAGACATTCTCGTGAGCCAGACAGCTGGGCCATAAGTCAACGGATATGGTCCCAGAATCAAATGGAGAAGCCAGACTGAGGCACACATTTTTGCATCAGGGGCCCCTTGACTTCTTTATTAGACAGTGGAAGGCTTCAACCTGAATTCGGGGGGAAGGGAGTTCCAGATCCTCTGACCCATACCTGAGAAGGCTCGTTTATAGGTCTTTTTTTCTTGAATTTTTTGTGGTTTGAGCAATAGGGTGCTGGTGCTTCTGAAGGCTCTCAAACCACTGAGAGCTAAAGTTTCTGAGTGAGGTACAGCGGGGTCTTGAAATGGATGACTTTGCGTGCTATGCATGCAATTTTTAACTGTATCCGAGCTTCATATGGAAGCCAATTCAGGGCCCGCAAGTCCTGATATATATGGTTGTATTTTTTAGTGCCAGTTGTAAACCTAGCTGCAGAATTGAGGGCAACCCTAAGAGAAGCCATCTTCACTCTGGTCAAGCCGCAAAGCGTTGTGCTACCATAGTCCAGCTTTTAGATCACTAATGCTTGGACTGCAACCTTTAGGTCATGAGCAGGGAGAAAGGGTTTGAGTTTCCTTAGGATTCTGAGTTGGAAGTTCGCTCCTTTGGTGAGGGAACTGATGTGCTTCTGCATGTTCAGACTTTTGTCTAATATAATACCCAGAGAGGATGCTGAAACCACAAGATGAGGCCTACACTTAAGAGCTGTAAGCTGATTCAACCATTTTTCCATGCAGGAGATTGTTTGTTGGCTGAGATTAGGAGGAATTCTGTTTTTAGAGCATTTAGCTTCAGGTGTTTACGTGTCAGTCAGCTTTGTGTTTCCAGCAGACTGAGTTGATGGACTGAATGTCCTCAGGGGAGGCGATCTTCAGGTATAGTTGGGTATCGTCGGCATACCTGTAATAGTGAATGCTGGATGATTTTAGAATTTCTGTCAGGGGCTGCATGAACAGGTTAAAGAGCATGGGAGAAAGTGTTGAACCTTGGGGAACCCCCAGGGTGACCGGTACGGGATGGGACAAGGATTAGTTCAGCTTGAAGCTTTTGGACCTGTTCTGAAGGAAAAAAGAAAAAAGTTTAGTACAGGGCCAGAGAGCTTCATCCTGTGTTCTAGGAGGTCAATTAGGTTATCGTGTTTGACAGTATTGAATGCTGACGAAAGGTCAAGAAGGATCAATAGGCACGACTCATTATGGTCCAACATTCTTAGCGCATCATTGACAATGTGCGTTAGCGCAGACTCAGTACTATGGCCCGGGCGGAAACCAGATTGGCATTAGTCCAGGCTCTGGAAATGGTTGATGTGGTTACAGAGTTGGGCGAGCACACATTTCTCCAGGAGCTTTGCCAAGGTGGGGTTGTTAGCGATTGGGCGAAAGTAATAAAGGTCCGTGGAATCAGGAGTTGGTCATCTTTTTAAGCGGGGTAACTTGACCCGATTTTAGGCAATCCGGAATAGCACCTTGCCGAAGTGATGCATTGACGATCGTAGTCCAAAGGGTTAGTAAGGATTATCTCACTTCCGGGAAAAGGTCCGATGGCAGAGTTTTGTTGTAGTGATTGGAAGGTTTCAAAGTCGACAGCATTTTGAGTATAGTGCATTCATCCAAGGTTTGGAGCAGACTCCAGGGTACATTGTTTTTGGAGAGGTAGGGCTGCGTAGGGTCAGTGATACCCAAACCTTGGCGACGTAGGGTGATAAGTGGACTGATCAATAGGTGATCACGGGCAGAGCGTAATTCAGTTTCATTCTTAATAGTCTTATTCGTGAAGAAATCAGCGAATTCTTCACAGTCCGGCAATGTCCCTTGACCCAGTAACGAGAGGTTAGGATGACTGTTAGCTTGGGACTTGAGTTCGAACAATTTTTTGCAAAATATTTTTGCTTGGTCTAGTTGAGTTCTGAAAAAGATGGCCTTCGAGCATCTGATGGGTTTATTGTATATGCTTCTCAGAGATCTCAAGTGGCAGAGAGGTTCAAGGGAGGGGTAGGATCGCCACAGACTTTCTGCAAGTCTCACACTTCTTCATTCAGAATTAAGAATTTCATTGAACCATGGTTTGGAGAGTTTAGAGGACATTCTTTTAAGCTGTTGTGGTGCAACTGAGTCAATTACATTAAGCATTGAGTGGTTATAGTGGGCCTTAAGGTCGTAGACATCCGAGATGTTTGGGGGGGCAGGATGTTATCGCAAAGAGCAGTCAGGTCTTGCGAGTTGTTGTTCCATAGACATCTTTTCAATTGTTTTGAGTTCTTAGGTTGGGTTCTAATTGCTCTTACCGATTCCAGGATGAGGAAGGTGATTCAAAAGTGGTGTGTCCAATCGCATGGGAGGATCGAACCCAGGAGGATGGAGTTGGGCTTACCAATAACAAGATCTAAGGTAGCTCCTTTGAATTGAGTGGGGCTGTCACAGATCTGTATTAAAAAAAGGGGGTGGGGTCGCACACTACTCACACACCGGCGGAAGTTGCCCCTAAGGACTCTGGTCATCGTAGTAGAGTGTTCGCGATGCGTCATCTTTCGATCTTGCTATCTTCGCTGTCTTCGCCATCCCTGGACACGTGTTTCGGGTTTTCAACCCTCGTCAGCAGGCATAGGCAGTGTTCTGGGGTCGCCGATGGCTGCCAATATCTGCCAGGTATAGTACCACTCCGGCGCGTAGGTGCGGGATCCCAGGCTCGTCAGCCCTCTGCTCAAGGGAGCTTTAAGTTACAAAAAGGGGGTGGGGTCGCACACTACGCACACACCGGCGGAAGTTGCCCCTAAGGACTCTGGTCATCGTAGTAGAGTGTTCGCGATGCGTCATCTTTCGAACTTGCTATCTTCGCTGTCTTCGCCATCCCTGGACACGTGTTTCGGGTTTTCAACCCTCGTCAGCAGGGATAGGCAGTGTTCTGGGATCGCCGATGGCTGCCAATATCTGCCAGGTATAGTACCACTCCGGCGCGTAGGTGCGGGATCCCAGGCTCGTCAGCCCTCTGCTCAAGGGAGCTTTAAGTTACAAAAAGGGGGTAGGGTCGCACACTACTCACACACCGGCGGAAGTTGCCCCTAAGGACTCTGGTCATCGTGGTAGAGTGTTTGCGATGCGTCATCTTTCGATCTTGCTATCTTCGCTGTCTTCGCCATCCCTGGACACGTGTTTCGGGTTTTCAACCCTCGTCAGCAGGGATAGGCAGTGTTCTGGGGTCGCCAATGGCTGCCAATATCTGCCAGGTATAGTACCACTCCGGCGCGTAGGTGCGGGATCCCAGGCTCGTCAGCCCTCTGCTCAAGGGAGCTTTAAGTTACAAAAAGGGGGTGGGGTCGCACACTACTCACACACCGGCGGAAGTTGCCCCTAAGGACTCTGGTCATCGTAGTAGAGTGTTCGCGATGCGTCATCTTTTGATCTTGCTATCTTCGCTGTCTTCGCCATCCCTGGACACATGTTTCGGGTTTTCAACCCTCGTCAGCAGGGATAGGCAGTGTTCTGGGGTCGCCGATGGCTGCCAATATCTGCCAGGTATAGTACCACTCCGGCGCGTAGGTGCGGGATCTCAGGCTCGTCAGCCCTCTGCTCAAGGGAGCTTTAAGTTACAATAAGGGGGTGGGGTTGCACACTACTCACACACCGGCAGAAGTTGCCCCTAAGGACTCTGGTCATCGTAGTAGAGTGTTCGCGATGCGTCATCTTTCGATCTTGCTATCTTCGCTGTCTTCGCCATCCCTGGACACGTGTTTCGGGTTTTCAACCCTCGTCAGCAGGGATAGGCAGTGTTCTGGGGTCGCCGATGGCTGCCAATATCTGCCAGGTATAGTACCACTCCGGCGCGTAGGTGCGGGATCCCAGGCTCATCAGCCCTCTGCTCAAGGGAGCTTTAAGTTACAAAAAGGGGGTGGGGTCGCACACTACTCACACACCGGCGGAAGTTGCCCCTAAGGACTTTGGTCATCGTAGTAGAGTGTTCGCGATGCGTCATCTTTCGATCTTGCTATCTTTGCTGTCTTCGCCATCCCTGGACACGTGTTTTGGGTTTTCAACCCTCGTCAGCAGGGATAGGCAGAGTTCTGGGGTCGCCGATGGCTGCCAAAATCTGCCAGGTATAGTACCACTCCGGCGCGTAGGTGCGGGATCCCTGGCTCGTCAGCCCTCTGCTCAAGGGAGCTGTAAGTTACAACCCTGACGAGGGTTGAAAACCCAAAACACGTGTCCAGGGATGGCGAAGACAGCGAAGATAGCAAGATCGAAAGATGATGCATCGCGAACACTCTACTACGATGACCAGAGTCCTTAGGGGCAACTTCCGCCGGTGTGTGAGTAGTGTGCGACCCCACCCCCTTTTTTGTAACAGATCTGTATTAGGTTGAGGTCAATTTCAATTCAAAGGAAGCTTTATTCGATTTTTTACAAGGTGTAAAATCATAAAAGCTACACATATATATAGACATCATCATTTCATAAAAACATTAAATAGTCATCAAACATTGAAAGGATTAAGAAGACATTAAATCGATACATTTATCAGAATAAAGCATTATTTAAACCACACCATAAAATAATTAATCTGTTAACATTAGTTTGCGCTTCTTCAGAATACTTTTTAAGAAACCCGTCATGACCATAATACATTTATCATTTCCTAATTGTAACAGGTTTAAGTACGCTGGTCTACACTGTCGCCAGTAGCCCTCTCGCAGATATTGTTTAATCCACCTTCTCTGCTCTTTTCCGTAGTATTTACAGAATAATGTCAGATGGAACGTGGATTAGGTAGACTGATTATCACATGGACATGATACCATAGCTCTTGACCAGTCATTCCTTTCTGGAAAAGTTACTAAAAGGAAAAATAGTTCAAACCTGAACCTTGTCAGTATAAAATGATCAAAGCCCACTGAGCAGATTGATAAATAGGGTTGCATCATCTGAGTACACAACGTCATTTGAAGTTTAATTACTGTGCTTTTCAGGAATTCACTTGTTGATCTTAGCATTTCAAAGTGGGTCATACATATTCTTTTGAGGCTCTTCCTCGAAATTCCGCAATTCAATTCAGGGTTACTATGGAGTTCTGGTCTTTGTAAATCAGTAAGTGTATTCTTAACATAAGCCAGCCACGGAATGTTATTAGCTTTGTCCAACACCATCACATCCTTTATAATATCCCTATTAAAACACAGGACTTCCACCGTCCATACCCTATGCCAAAGTAGAATTGGCTGTAACCTAATTAGGTCGGAAATATATTCCAACCCTACCTCTGCATGACAATTAGATGTAGACACACCTTGAGGAAGTGATAGCAGATATCTTAGGAACGCGTTCTAAACTATTTGAATGGAGGGTGCATTCTGGATCCCCCAGACTCCAGCCCCATATAGGGCTATACTCCTGTATTTGGCCATATATATTTTTAGCAGGATTTTGGGTGGTCTTTTACCTAGTTGTTTGGCAAAATTCATTAGGGCAGCTATTGATCATTTAAATAGCAGGGTCCTAGATTGTATGGCTGCCACCCATGAACCTGAACCATCCAGTAACACCCCTAAATAGGGAAAACTCTTGGTGCACTCAATTAATAGTTCGTCCGTCTGGATTACCTTGTTTTTAGCACGTTTTTTCCCGCATTTCATTACGAATGACTTTTTGGCGTTAATTTTTAGCCCTCTTCTTCCCATAAATTGATTATATATTGATAATGCTCTTCTTGCACCTATCAGGGTGCGGGCCATAAGCACTGCGTCATCCGCATAAAGGAGTGAGACAGCCTGCTTCTTCCCATATCTGGGAGAATCAATTGTGCTGGCCTCCAGCTCCTCCTCCAGATCGTTAGTGTAAATGGAGAATAGGAAAGGGGCCAGCACACAGCCCTGTCTCACACCCTTTTCAATGTGGAAGGGCCCCATGCATTCTCCCTTCTTTCCATTTCTTACTCTAGCTGTAGCCCCGGAATACAGCTGACGTAAAAATATTATTATGGCTGGATCCACACCTATGTTTTCCAATGTTTGCCACAACATTGCATGGTCTACACCATGGGTACTCATAGTACGGCCCGCGGGCCGGTTGCGGCCCGGCAAGACTTCTGTGGCGGCACGCGGACCATGAGACATCCTACCCGTGTTTTCAGAGTGTCTACAAACACTCTGCTTCTCTGTGGGGGCCCGCCGATTCAATCGAGCGAGGCCAGAGTGGAGCTGCAGGGGCTCTAAGAGGAGGAGAATTCAAATGCAAATGGTCTTTGAAGTGCTGTGAAGTGCTCGGGTGGGGGCTGTGTGTCTGTGCGCGCTGGGGAAGCTGGCTGGGGAAGCTGTCTCAGCCCATGACAGAGACAGAGGGAGAGGGAGGGAAAGGGAGACCTAGAAATGGAGACAGAGTAAGGGAGGAGGGCGACCGAGGGAGATGGAGTGAGGGAAGGGTATCCTAACCACGGAGAGGCCTGCGTCCTAGCTGCATTGCTCTCTCCTCCATAATACATAACAGGACATGGGACTGATGCAGTCCTCTGCAGTGCAGCCGCAGACTCAGAGGCCTACACCTCAAGACAGATTAGAAAAATAAGGATGCCAAATAGAGGTGGATATTTAAAAATAATGCCACACGTAGGAGCAAAACCTAAAGGTTATTTCCCCCATTATATAGTGTATCAACGTATTAGTCCTCTTGCTGCATAAGGCAGGGTTATTCATTTATTTCTACTGTCATCACCAGTCATGCTCACACACAATCCCCACACTTCATATATTTTTTTCATATCGCCTGTTAACACAGTTTTCTCTTTTCTTCCTTGCGTTGTTAATAAAAGGTAATCTATTCGTGGACTTCAGAGCGACGATATTAGGCCCAGTGACCCGTAGCCCACAGCACATGTTAGCAGGGAGAGCTTAACTCACTGAGCTACACAGCTAAGCAATGACAATGTGGACTGCCTTTCGAATTATTCTCTTCATAACTACCCTAGGGAGAATGAAGGAAAGCAGCAGTAAGAGGTAAAATGCAGTCTCAACAACGTGACATAACCAAATCATATAACCAAATCATTATAATGCACACATAAAGCTGTAGAATTAAGTTGGGCAGTCCAGCAATAAAGGACATTAACAGAGGAAACACCAAACCCAGTGTGTTATTGCTTTAGAAATGCTGCTTTGATCAGAAAAACAAAACAATCACTGATGGTGCTGGGCCTTCAAGATGATATGCTCAAACCACGCCATTCAATGTCACCAAAGATCAAGAGTTGGCTATGTTATGTTCATTTAAGCTGTAGGCACTCGAATCACCCCAGAAGGGGTATCTCAGTGGCAGAGTGAACAAGGACAAGGCAGAGTTAGTATGACCTGTGAAGTGCTGTGAAGCGCTCGGTGGGGGCTGTGTGTCTGTGCCCGCTGGGGAAGCTGGCTGGGGGAGCTGTCTCAGCCCGGTGACAAACAGGCAGGGTGAGATGACAGAGGGTGACAGAGGGAGGTACAGGGACAGAGACAGAGGGAGGGAGGGAAAGGAAGGGAAGTCAGAGACAGAGGGAGAGGGAGGGAAAGGGAGACCGAGAAATGGAGACTGAGAAAGGGAGGAGGGCGATCGAGGGAGATGGAGTGAGGGAGATGGAGTGAGGGAAGGGAGTGAGGGAGTGAGGGAAGGGGAGTGAGGGAGTGAGGGAAGGGGAGGAAGGGTAGGGGAGTGAGGGAAGGGGAGTGAGGGAGGGAAGGGAGTAAGGGAAGGGAGTGAGGGGAGGGGGTGAGGAAGGGGAGGGATGGAAGGGGTGGGAGGGAAGGGGAGGGAGGGAAGGGGAGTGAGGGAAGGGGAGGGAGTGCGGGAAGGGGAGTGAGGGAGGGAAGGGAGTGAGGGAGTGAGGGAAGGGGAGTGAGGGAGGGAAGGGAAGGGAGTGAGGGAAGGGGAGTGAGGGAAGGGGAGTGAGGGAAGGGGAGTGAGTGAGAGAAGGGGAGTGAGGGAGGGAGTGAGGGAAGGGAGTGAGGGAAGGGGAGGGAGTGAGGGAGGGAAGGGAGTGAGGGAAGGGGAGTGAGGGAGGGAAGGGAGTGAGGGAAGGGGAGTGAGGGAAGGGGAGTGAGGGAAGGGGAGTGAGAGAGAGAAGGAGAGTGAGGGAGGGAATGGAGTGAGGGAAGGGAGTGAGGGAAGGGAGTGAGGGAAGGGGAGTAAGTAAGGGAAGGGGAGGGAGTGAGGGAAGGGGAGGGAGTGAGGGGAGGGAGTGAGGGAAGGGGAGGGAGTGAGGGAAGGAGTGAGGGAAGGGGAGTGAGGGAGGGGAGGGAGAGAGGGAAGGGGAGTGAGGGAGGGAAGGGAGTGAGGGAAGGGGAATGAGGGAGGGGAGGGAGTGAGGGAAGGGAGTGAGGGAAGGGAGTGAGGGAAGGGGGTGAGGGAAGGGAGTGAGGGAAAGGAGTGAGGGGAGGGGGTGAGAAAAGGGAGTGAGGAAGGGGAGTGAGGAAGGGGAGGGAGGGAGGAGGAGTGAGGAAGGGGAGGGAGGGAAGGGAAGGGGGAAGGAGAGTGAGGGAGGGAGAGAGGGGAGGGAGTGAGGGTGAGGGAATAGGGGGAAGGAGAAAGGGAGAGGGAGTGATACAGTCAGAGTGAGTTAGACAGAGGGAGAGAGGGAGATAGAGGGATGGAGGGAGGGAGGCAGAGAGAGAGAGATAGAGGGAGGGAGAGGGAGAGAGAGAGAGGTGTGTATGCCGGGTCTTGTAACTCAGTGGGCGAAGGCTTCTGCTGCAGGGACCTGTGTTCAACCTCATGGTCACAGTTTTTTTTGTTGCTCTAGCCCCGCCCCCTCCCCCACTGACCCCGCCCCCACCGGTGTGGCCCTCGGACATATACCACACTGTAACTTTGGCCCCCGAGAGAAAGTTTGTGAGTACCCATGGTCTACACAGTCAAACGCCGCTGTGAGGTCAACGAAGATGGCGTATAAAGATTCTTTCTTTGCTCGAGTATATTTCCCCTGAATAATTACAAAGTTAAGGACCTGTTTCACTGTCCCCATTCCCTCGCTGAAGCCATATTGAACAGGACTTAAAATATTGTTGTCACTAGTCCATGTTTGTAGTTTCCTTAAGATCACTCTGCCTGCAATCTTCATAAGAGAGTCCAGCAGGGAAATTGGTCTGTAGTTAGCTGGACTCTCTCTATCTACCTTTTTGTAGATCGGTTAGATTACCGATTCAGACCGGTTTTAATGAAACCCATTGCACAACAAGCCCGCAAAACACGTGTGCAGATCGGGGCCCAGAGATCGGTCATCGTTTTGAATATATCATTGGGTATTCCCTCTGGGCCTGGGGCTTTACTGCTTTTACTCTTATTTATTGCCATTATGATTTCAGTGTGTTGGATTTCTAAATCTATCGGTGTGTATTCCGTTTTGGGTACATCCACCTCAGGTGTTACGTCCGCAGGGCCGTCCTTTCCCCCCTCTTTCTCATAAACCTTTGAGAAGAAGTTAATCCAAGTGAGTTCATCAATCGCTATCTCTATTCCACAGATGTCTTCCTTTTTAAAATATGGGGCTTTCACTGCTTGCCAAAACAATTTGGGAATTCTACTTTCTGACACATTTACCAAGTTTTGCCATGCTAGTTTTTTAACCTCTCTTTTCCGACGAAACCTTGCTTGTTTATATGCCCTTCGGTAGTCCCTTATTAGCTCATTATCTCTGGGTTTGGCACTGAGCGCATTTTTAAGTTTAGCGTAAGCCTTTGTGCAGTGAGCGTCAAACCATCCAGTGGTCTTATCACGGGTTTTGTTATTGCTTTTGGTGAGAGACTCCTGGATTACCATGGTGATTTGTCCAAAAGCATCTAAGATTTCTTTATGTGTGGATTCCTCGTCTAGGCAGACCAGACTATGTGGCAATGCCTTGGAGATTATTCCCTCATTTGTTTTTACAGGGTCTAATGTACTCTACTTCACTGCAAACCCATTGCGGCGTGCCAGTGTTACATTTTGCGTCCAAAGCAATGACTCAATAGTCGAAGATTTATTCCATTCCGGTAAGGATAAATATAGGCTAATCGGCAGGTGATCACTAAGGCCATTTACGTGGGTCATGAACTTCTCAACCCTATTAGAGTGTTTATTAGGGACTAATATAAAGTCAATAACCGATTGAAAGTCTTGTGATACAAATGTTGCACTAAAGTCAACCATTGGTGAGGACATCATATTTGCAAACCCAAGATCCAAGGTAGCCATGATGTCATTCCTTTTTTCCCCTTTCTCCGTGTGTGTAAAGTGATTTATACCACTAATTTCTTCCCACTCATATTCTCGAGAGTTACAGGTTGGTGACTTACATATGCTAATATTAAAATCCCCTCCTCATACCAATATTACATCTTTCCTACTGACAAAATTAACATGAATTAGGTCTTCCGTAAGCTTGTTCATTACCTCCAGATAGTTCTCTTTATTGGTGTTATTGTAAAAATGTACCACCACGGGGGGCGTGGCTTAGCGGGCGATCATGGCGGACGAGGCTTCCTAGAGCTCCGCCGGCCCGACGATTATCCTTCAATTTCTCCTGGCCCCCGGACCCGAAAAGTACACCACGTCTGGGGTGAGGGTAGCGGACGACACTGGGAGCCATCCGATGTCAGGAACGGTGCGCTGAGACCTTTCCCGGCGGTGAGGCGAGTCGGAGCAGCGGGCGGCCTAGTGCCGGTCGGACAAGCCGGGGCCTCGATTTTGGCGCACTTGGACCGGAGGACTCGGCCGGAGGACTCGGCCGGAGGCCTGCGGCGCCGCTCTTGGGTCACGATCCGGGGCTGCCTGCGGCCGGCAGATCATCGCGGAGTCCCCCGCCTTTCCTCACCATACCAGCGTGGGGGCTTGTGCGTGGAGGGCGCCTCGGAGGACCTGCGGCCTACCTGGCCTTGGCGGAGCCGGGGCCTCGAGTTTGGCGGTCCCCACCCGGAACCACCAACACTGATCCTTGGACCAGGTGTGCAGGCACATCGGAGCCCCGGGAGCTGAGGGGTCAGTCGTGCGCCTGGCCCGGACTGTTGCCTTCCCCTTCCCTGTGGTCGCCGGGGCAGTGGCCGGAGGGCCTGTGGACCGGACTGGAGTGGCCCGTGTCCGTGCCGAGTCAGGTGTGCCGGTGGACCCGGTGTGGGCCTGGCGCCGACCCGCGGTGGGGTCCAACGAACCGTGAGTGTTGCCCCCTCCCCCTCCAATCGAGAAGATCATTGGGGGCCCTGAACAGACTGCCGGGCCGGAGGTATCCCCTGGCTGTTGCTGGGGCTTGCGGGGTGCACCAGAGCAAGCGGTGGAGGTGGACACTTAGGGAGAGGTGCCCCGGGCGGCGCTTGCAGGCGCTGGGACTTGGCCTGCTAGGGTCTGCAGTTACGTACTGTGGGGGGCCCCCCCTCCTTATCCCCTGGTGTGGACGGCAGTGGTGTGCGTGAGGAGGCTATCGCTTGTGAGGGTGCCCGGCCAAAGAACTACCCTTTGGCGGCTGTTGGTGTGAGAGTTGCCCTGCCGAAAGAATCCGCCGGCGTTTTGTGGACAGCTTCGCCGGCCTCAGCCTTGGCCATGACCAGAGGGGGGGGTGGACCTGCTAAGCAGGGGCCCATCGACAAATTCACGGAGCCGCATGTAGGCCCCGGAGCGCAGGGCGGCCAGGGGCCGGGGCTGGATAACGCGGCGATACTGGCAGCTATCACCCAATCAAGAGATATGCTGGATGCCAAGATTGGGGCTGTTGGGGCAGATGTGACACTCCTGAGACAAGAATTGCGCAACGCAGTGGCGCGCATAACAGAGGCAGAGTCCAGGATCTCCGTGGTGGAAGATGATGTCGGGACCCTGAAGAAGAAAGTGGAGGCGATGGAAAGTGTCCAGAAGGGTCTAGCTCTGCGGGTGGAGGATGCCGAAGGACGGGCGCGCAGGAATAACCTTCGCTTTGTTGGTTTTCTGGAGGACTGTGAGAAGGGAGGCATGGAACGCTTCCTCTCTCAATGGCTGGAGAGCTGGCTCCCCCCGGATACCCTGTCCCGATGCTTTGTGATTGAACGCGCGCACCGGGCCCTGACGCAGAAACCGCCGGCGGGTGAACGGCCCAGGCCGGTGATCGCCAGAATCCTGAACTTTCATGATAGAGACGTTATCCTGCGGGAGGCGAGGGCCCAAGACTCTCTGTTATTTGAAAATCACAAGATCATGATCTTCCCCGACTACACCAGGATGGTGCAACAACAGAGACACTTCTTCGTAGCCGCCAAGGCAAAACTTCAGGGCCTGAAGATTCAGTACTCCTTACTTTATCCGGCCCGCCTACGAGTGGTCTTTCAGTCCAGAACTCACTTTTTCGAGACGCCAGAAGACGTTTTCAGATGGACTGATGAGACGGTGAGGGTCAGGCCGCATGCCCAGCCGGGCCTTGATCCGGGACACTCGAGTGACTCATCGCAAACCCAGAGTGACCTCGGCGACGCAATGTCTCCAACACTGAGCCTAGGACTGATGCGCCCGCTGATCCGGACCTCTCGGGTGGAAGTGGCTGAGGGGCAATGGGTGGTAATGCCCGCATACGGATACCAGCTGCTCCTATTGGGGAGATTGGTCCACCTGTACTTCGCTTTGTGGACGACTACACTTTGAGTAAACTGTCACGTTTAGTTGTATGTCCCACCGAATGTTCAGACTGTGTGAAGGGTTCGGGGTGCTCCGATACAGGGGCTACCTGCCTCCTACATGGTTGGGAGTGGTTAGGGGGAAGGGGGAAGCTTTAGCTTAGTGGGTGTTCGGGATCCATTGGTATGGTAGGCTTTGGGCGCTCTGTTTTGGGCCCGAGGCCGCCCATATCGCGACAGATACTTCAGTGTTTTATGAGGTATTGGGGGGGGGGGCAGTTGGGGGACTTGGTTGGGGGTCAGGTTGGGACAGGGGTTGGGGTTGGCGGGGAGGCTGGGATGGCTGGGTGGGATTGGTGGTTGGTGTGGGGGGGAAGGACGGTGGGGGGGGCGGGTGAGGGTGGAACAGTGTCTGCGTTACTTAGGCAACTTTGTTGTATGTGTGTGTGGCTCCAGGAACCCAGGACTTTTCATTTCCTCCCCATAGACAATCGTTGATGCCCTACGGTCAGGCCTCCAAAGGGCAACGATACGTGTGGTGAGCTGGAATGTCCGGGGGATGCTGGATAAAATAAAGTGAGGGGCGGTGTTGCGGCTGGGGAAGAGGGAAGGGGCGGATGTTCTCCTCCTACAGGAGACGCACCTTCAAGGCACCAAGACCCTCAGTTTGCAAAGATATGGCTATTAACAAGTGTTTCAAGCGGGCTTTGCGATGGGGTCCCGGGGGGTGGCGGTCCTGATACACCGCAGGCTCTCCTATGTACACGAGACACACTGGGTCGATGCTCATGGTAGATATGTGTTTGTTAAAGGAATGGTTGTAGATGAGCCAATGGTCTTTGGTAGTGTATATGCTCCTCCCCCGTTGCAAGATGCACTCATCGAGAAGCTGTTTGAGGTGTGGGCTGATATCCCGGATGTACTGGCGATTGTAGGGGGAGACTGGAATGATGTGATGGATGGACGCATGGACCGCTATAGGCCCGGTAGGGAACCCCATACCACGGCGCCGACGCGGCTTCATGGCCTGGCGCAGGGCATGGGTTGGATTGACACATGGTGCTACCAGCATGCCTTGAGCCGAGAATATTCTTATGTGTCAGCTGTACACAAGTCCTTCTCCAGGCTAGATTATCTGTTCGTGCCGCTTCCCTGGCTGGCGAGGGTCGCTACCACGGCTGTTCTCCCTCGCGGCGTCTCGGACCACTCCCCCGTGTCCTTGGATCTGCTATTGGACAAGAGGCGACAGCCCTTTCGATGGCGCCAGTCCGCGTGGCACCTACAGCAAGACGGCTATCGTTCACATTTGCGCGAATCCATTTCCAACTATTGGGCTGAGAACGACGGGCCGGAAGTGGACGCCGTCACCAAGTGGGAGGCGATGAAGCCGGTGCTCAGGGGGGTGGACATCGCTTGCTGTGTGGAGGCCCGCAGGACCCGTCTGAGAGAGGTAGATGAGGCTGTGAAGCGGGTTCAGGACCTGGAGAGAGACTGCACCATGGGTGACACGGATGAGGCTGTGGGACCGCTCCTGCTGGCACAGCAGTTGTATTCATCCCTGCTACTCAATGAGGCACGCCAGCTTTGGCTGGCCACACAGAGCAGAATCTATCAGTGGGGGGATAAATCCAGCACCATGCTTTACAGACTCTGCCAGCACACTTTCCAGCCTCAGACCCTACCGGGCATTCGGGATGGGCGGGGTAACCAGTTGGCAGCCCCTGAGGACATAGCAGCCAGTTTTGCACGGTACTATGAGGATCTATATGCCCCCCGAGAGGCCCTCCCTGCGGAGGAAGTCGATAAATTCTTGCCGGACCTCCCGCCGCGCGCGCTCCCGGATGAGGCCACAGATCAGCTGGACCTTCCCTTCTCACTGGAGGAACTAGGCACGGCACTTGGGAAATTGAACACTGGCAAAGCTCCGGGACCGAACGGGTTTCCATGTGAATTTAGAAAAACTTTTCACCTCCAACTGGAGGGACGCTATAGGTTGGCACTAGAAGCAGCCAGAGAGGGTGGTCGCCTTCCAGCGGACTGGCGACATGCAGAAATTGTTGTTTTCTGTAAGCCCGGGAGGCCTCCGGAACATCATTCCTTATATAGGCCGATTTCCCTTTTAAATTTTGAGGCGAAGATATTGGCCAAGGCCTTGGCCAAGGCCTTGGCCAACCGTCTCCTCCCGGATATCACTGATCTGGTGCACCCTGATCAGGCAGGGTTCATGCCCCATAGAGCAACACGACACAACATTCGCCGTGCACAGGTGGTGGTGGAGACGGCCCGGGCCGCAAAGATCCCAACGGCGCTCCTCCTGGCCGATATTGATAGGGCATTTGACTCTCTCAGTTGGGTGTACCTTAGGGCGCTGCTGTCCCGCCTCAATCTCGGGCCAGTTTTTCTCTTGTACCTGAGCCTGCTTTATACGGACCTGACCGCGTCGGTGAGAGTGGCGGGAGCGGCGTCCAAACCCTTTCCTATCGGACGGGGTACCAGGCAGGGTTGCCCTCTTTCCCCCTATCTATTCGCACTGGCCATGGAACCTCTGGCGGCGTGGGTAAGGATGGACGCACAACTTTGGGGGCTGGAATGGGAAATGGGCCCCTCCGACCGTATTTGGGACAGAGTGCGTTCGGACATACAAACCTGGTCCAGAATGCCACTGAATATATATGGCCGCTCAGCGATCTTTAAAATGGTGGCCCTGCCGCACCTTCTGTACCAGCTGCAGAACCACCCATACCCTATAACACCGCAGTGGTTTCGCCAAGTGAACGCTGCATTGAGTCTGTTCCTTTGGGCCGGGGGAGTGGCGAGAGTAGCTCTCCGCACTTGCTTCCTTTCTGCGTACTGCGGGGGCCTGGCCACCTCAGACATTTTATCTTACTATCAGGCGGCGCACCTGCTGGTGCTTAACGACTGGTGGTATGGGGATCGGGGTGACCCGACCTACGCCCTGGAACAATACTTGATGGACCCAGACACAGTGCACACCATTCTTTACTCGGCGGCTATCAGGAAACGGCTCCCCATGGTCACTCAGTTGGTCTTTCGGGTGTGGCGCGCAGCTCTGCGCCGCATGGGGTGGTGGAACAAATTGACGAGGGAGACCCCGCTGTGGCAGAACGGACGTCTCCCGGCGCTGGCGTCCCTGCAGGGATTCAAGGGCTGGGACGATATTGGTATCTCTACGCTCGGACATGTCATGAGGGGCACCACCCTTAAGTCTTTCCAGATGTTGAGGGAGGAATATGCCATGCCCAAGACCCAATTCTTTAAATATCTGCAGTTGCGTCATGCACTATCTCCCTCACTAGTGGGCTTAGAGTCTCTGCCTGAGTTTAGCCCCCTGGAGGCCAAAGTGTTTATGGGGGAATTGGAGGAAAAGAAAATTTCCAGTATATACCAGACCCTGGTCACACACTGCTCCTCCTCCCTGGATGGACTACGTGCTGCATGGGAGAGAGACGTTGGAGCTCTCGAAGAGGAAGACTGGAGGGAGGCCCTGGAGGCCCCTAGGGGGGCGGCCATTGCGATGCGTCTTCGCTTCATTCAGTTTAAATATTTACATAGGGCCTATTTTACCAGGGAGCGGCTATGGAAGGCAGGTCTGATTGCCTCCCCTGAGTGCTTGCGGTGTGGACGGGAGGTTGGGGCGTTTGTCCATACTGTGTGGTCATGTGCGATCCTGGCCAGATACTGGATGGGTGTCTGGGACTGCTTGGCTGAGGTTCTGGGCTGGGACCTTCCCCGATCACTGCAACTCGGCTTGCTACATGTTATGGAACAGGTGGGAGGTAACATATATAAGCGTCACCTACTGGTATTGGGCCTTACTGTGGCTAAGCGGGATATTGCCAGGGCCTGGAAGGACCCCAGGGCCCCTTTATTGGAAGTTTGGAGGCGGGGGTTGGACTTTTGCATGGGACTGGAGCGTCCGATCTTTGAGGCCAGGGGATGTCCTCGGAAACATTTTAAGATATGGAAGAGATGGGCGGACTACAGGGGACTGTGGCTGGAACCACCAAGGGCCCAGGACACTGGAGAAGATCTTTAACTGCTGTACCCTGGGCGACAGGGAGTGCATACACTTCGTATTATCATGCTTTATGCCTTCAGATTAACAGACACTGTGTAGGGGACGGGGTGGGGATGGGGGGGGGTAGGGTGTTGGGGGTTGGGGGGGTCGGGTAATTAATCCAATATTGCTCGTACTGAATGCATATCCTTTTCATGCTTGAGCTCATTGGTCCTGCGTTGTGATGCGGGACGATGTCCCTCCTTTTGTGTTTTGTCAGTACTTCAATAAAATTTTGTTCTGAAAAAAAAAAAATGTACCACCACCAACTCCAGGTCCACTAGTAACTGGATGGAGACCATTTGGTAATAGGGACAGAATTTCAAAATTTTTATCCCCAGTACATTCAACAAATTGGAGACATACACACAGATACCCCCTTTGTGTCTGCCATGGGTGGAGGGCACAGCTGGAATGTGGAAGGTCTTATAACCATCTATATGCGTTTCCCCAATTAGCCATGTTTCCTGTATACATAGAATATCAAACTACTGTATAAAGTCCGACCATGCAATGTTAGAGATCTTACTCCCCAGGTCACATATATTCCAGAACATAATCCTTACTAGGCCTCCTGGTTTTGCTACCTTTGTTAACTGCGATTTGATATGATCAAGTGAAGGCCTCGGTGCATCTAGTGTGACTATTCTGGCTGAATCCCCTTTTCTACTAGTTGGGTTATCGTCACTTATATTATGTGTTGCATGTACGCTATTGATACAAGTGGGGTCAGTTATCAATTCTTTTTTATGTAACTGTATTTCTATTGGTCTTTCTATTAGTGCATTCCCTATTTTTTCCATTCTAGGGGGTATCACTTTTTGTGACATGCACTGCCTTTATGTACAACGTGCGTTTTCCCTATATTTCCTGTCGGATTCCCTCACACTACACAGTCAGTCACAGTCATTTAGACTGGAGAATGTTGCAAATCTATTTTGCCCTATAAACATGGTATTACCCTGCCATTCCAGATTCTGTCTCTCTATGCCCTTCCCACTGTCGAGCCTGATTTTGAGGTGCTTCCCACACTTGCTGCCTTTGATTCCAGTTATCTGTTCTTACTTGATTCATGGGACTATAGAAAAAGGCTAATGGTAAGATCTCAATACCTAGTCCCCTGGGACCCCCCTATACCCCACTTCCCTCATGATCCTATCAACAGGTACTTTGCTGTTAAAATTAATCACAATACAATCCCCATTGTTTGTCTTCCTTAATCTACCAACCCAGGACACCCGTTGAGCTAATATGATGTGTTGCCCTGCCAGTCTCCCTTCTACGGTGTTACTCGACAGCCAATGTGTTAATTTATTTTTTAGCTGTCCGTAATCCTCTGTAGCTCCTTCCTTGAGAGGTGGTACATTTCCTAGAACTAGGACCAGGGGTGCTGACTGTGGTGGTAAGTTGAGCCTCTGTAACTTAACCCTGGAACTGACAGGTTTATCCTCACGATGATTTGGCCCCGACACTGGAATAGTTGAGGGATTTATCCTAGCTATTTCATTGTTCTTTGGTGTCTTTGTTCTGGTCTAAACCCACTTTTTTCACTAATTCGCCCTTGATTTTATTTGATCCTAGTTCCTCCATTGTGCTGGCTTGTATCAAACAAGGTGGTGGTTGACTAGTTTTACCCTGCTTACTTGGTTCTGTTGCCATACCCCCTCTTTGTTTTTTGGAGGCTACATTTACTACCCCCAGTCTACTATCAGCAACTACTTGGGCCAGGTTATCTACCTTTTTATTTATGGCCTTCAGCCTTTGAATAATCGGTAATGTGAATGATCTCAATAAATGCTCTAGATGAATTAGTGTACCAGCCTCCTCCCCTGAGGCCGGTGTTATTAGTTGGTTAAGGGTTATGGGCGAGGTTTTGTGAGGCATTGGTGAAGATATACGGTGAGATAAGGTGTGTGATACTTCCGCTGCTTTTTTTCAGGAGGGTCTTTACAAATGTATTAGATGTTCTGGAAATTTTTGTTTTTCTGCCCGCCTGCCGCCTCCCTCCCCTCGTCCTTTTTCCCATTTTCTTGGGGCATACTAAACTACTCTCACTAGACACTATTTTACTGTTTGGTATAATTGGGCAGAATTCCTCCGAGGAAATACTATTACATAATGAGGAATCATCATCGCTGGTGTAAACTTTCGCATCTAGATCCTCTCCGGGCGATAGTAAATTAATTTCCGGGTGGCTTTGTCTATCAGGATGTTCTGGGGTGACGCTAAAATTATTGCACCCAAAGATGACCTTTTAGCACTACCAAACTCCACGGACAAGCGCTTCTCAGCTCAAGCTATTACCTTTTCCAGCACAACAACCGCTTTAGTGAAAAAGCCGTCCAAAGTCCCTGAAGTGCAACCCCCAGGTGTAGTTAGTTCAGTTTTCTTGCCCTTCCTCAGGTTGTGGGCCATTCTGCTTTCAGGCGCTTGGGGAACAAATGTCACAGTCATACACTTCCGTGTTTTTACTCGCTTAGTTCTTACCAGTATTTCTGGTGCCAAGCTTTAGGGGGGTGGCCCAGTCCAGTCTTGTCCTGCCTTGGACGGCCGTAGACGGCCTGCCCTTTGCCCGGGCTTCGCCCGTGCACGTCCCGCGATGCGGAGGAAGCAGTGGTGTTTTAGCGCCTCCAGGGGCGGAAGTCGGCGTGGGTGGGTGGGGAGGAACCAGCAGGAATTGTGGGGCTTGTAGTCCCCCCTCTCAGCGGCCGCTTGTTGTGAATGGCGGCAGCGGGGGAAAACAAGCAACCAGGTCCCAACGCGCTCCCAGCGCGACTAGCGAAGCAAGGCAAAGGGCTCCCGCCCGACAGGGAAATAAATCAGCCGGCGAGTCAGCAACCCGCTCCACCGAGGAAGCCGCAGTGTTTTAGCGCCACCAGGCGCGGAAGTCGGCATGGGTGGGCGGGGAGGAACCAACAAGAATTGTGAGGCTTGTAGTCCCCCTCTCAGCGGCCGCTTGTTGTGAATGGTGGCGACGGGGGGGAATATGCAACCAGGTCCCAACGCGCTCCAAGCGCGACTAGCGAAGCAAGGCAAAGGGCTCCCGCCCGACAGGGAACTAAATCAGCTGGCGAGTTAAGTAAGAAGGATTTAAGTAACCCTGGGCAAAGCACTACGCTACACTCGCGTAGTCTGCAAAGTTTGCGCAACTTCGCACTACACGAGCTGCACGTAGCACAGTGCAAACATGCGCAGCGCAGCGTAGTGCAGGTCATTTTTTGCTTGCTCGTGGTCCTCAACGTCAAGTTGACGACCGCCAGCAAGCAAATGACATCCTCGCGGTCGCGAGGATGGAAAATAAAACTTCCGGCGAGAGTCTCAACGCGGGGAGGTTAGGTTTCTCAATGCGAGTGGTCGCACATGCTCGCGATGAGAAACTACCAGTCTGCATTGAGAAAGCTGCAGCTCGAGTAAAAATCTACTCGAGCGGCAGAAATGTACAGCTCGCACTGTGCAAGATGCCGTTTTCAATGATTGCACAGTGCCGGATGCTTGTCCGCACTGTGCAATCATTGAAAACGACATCTTGCACAGTGCGAACATGCTACTACGCAGTTCGCGTAGTGCTACGCGTAGCTCACGTAGTGTGAAGTGCACTTTGCGTAGCTACGCATAGCGCTACTTCGCGAACTATTGAACACCACATTATTTCCATCATTCCAGTGGAGGTTGAAATCTCCCAGGAAGATCTGAGTGCCCTGGAAATCAGCATTGGCCAGATAATGTCCATGATGCGTTCTGTGAAGGGAAGGTTGTCGCGAGGGGGGTGGTAAAGTAGATATAAATACTGGATCTTAGACACCAACTCTTCAGTACACTTCTGGAAATGTGGATACTCTGCCAGGAAGAAGGACCTTTGTGCTGCTGAAAGGACAGCCACTCAACTGGACAGCTGCTCTGGAGGACTGATGCCCTGTTGTGCTGACCTGCTGCCCTCATGACTGGGTGAGAAGGACTGGACTTGCATCTGTTGACCCCAGACCTCAAAGTGACTCTAAGGGCTAGTTTGCTGGCCTTCTGACTTGAGTAACTGGAACAAAAGGCTCCAACAACCTTGAACCCAGCACCTGGACTCTACCATCTGTGATCTTACCCTGCCAAGTGGTGCAACCCCAGTCCTGGTCCCTTGGAAGTGGGCCTAAGGTGCGCTGGCAGCTTCTGTGGATCCAGTGGAACTAATGTATCTCATCTTGTTGTTCGGCATTTTAGGCTCTGAGTGAATTTTCCTGATTCATGCCCTTATATAGGTACAACTCATGTTGCCCTAATATAGGCGTAGAAATCAAACCCTTATTTAGGCATAGCCCATGCAATCCAAATACAGGCATGGCTACTTCCACCCGTACCAAATGTCAAAACGATTTCGGCTTAAGCAGTTAGGGAACTTCCCCTTGCTTGAATATTGATTTGTATAATGTACTTTGCACAGAACTATTCCCTAGAGATTCTTTCCTGATGTTATTAGGCCTGACTTTACATCAAACTATGGCATTCCTAGGCACCTTCAAGGTATAAATATACCTTCACTTGATCTAACAAGGGACGGTGGTTTGGAGAAGTTTGACTTTCTACTTGCCTGACGCAGCTCGCTACAGCAAGTGCCAAAGGAAGCCGACCCTCCAGCTGACGCACTGATCAGGAATCTGTCTCTTCTCCTGCCGAGAATTCAACTCCAGTGTTTCCAAGGTACCCTTGCGGGGAGTTGGGAAATCGAGTCCCGAGACTGAGATACCATATCTCCTTCATTCTAAACAAGGTATGGAGCTGATTAGTACCTAGAGAAACCTTTGGTAGATTCTTGGCAAAAGAAAACTAAAACCTATGCTACACAATACTAGACTTAGGTTAGGTACATTGGGGTAGGCGTATTTTAGAAGCACCAGTTGAGTATTTTAGTCTATGTATTTATGTATGTTATTTTATATGGCTTAGAAACCATACAATGCTCTTACAGTATTATATTATAATATTGTTCTTGCTGTACGCATTATACTTTGCAGTCTGCCTAACGATTTTAGCAGTTCACTTCTCTTGCATGAGAAAGAAGACTGTTCAATAAACCCTTTTTATTGAAAACGCCCGTCTCTCTATCTCACTGCAACTCTGTAGAAGCAAAGCATGCACGATTGTCTGAGTGAAATACTTATCTATTGTTTCTGCGACTCTAGAGATATATTTCTTACTCTTGGGAAACAAAGGTGTCATGTTTATGCGGTTGTCAGAAACCAATCCCTTCTTGTGAATTCGAGAACGTTTCTATTGACCTCTGAGCTAGCTGGCACTCACTATTAGGTTAATATATGTGGTACAGACCTAGTCGACCTCAGTCCTACGTCTAATCTATAGTATATATTATTCCAATGCGCAGAGCCTATTAGGAATATAGGAACTACACTACATGGCACCCAACGTTTGGTAAGGCGATAATTTAACGCTAGATACTAAAGTAACTCAGTCGTGCTTTTCTCAGAGACCCCTTTTTCCCGTAAAATACTCCAATAGACTTCTGGACTGGGTAAAAGGATAAAATATCCTCCATAACTGAGTAGGACGAAAATCCTATGTATTCGTTTTTGGTTTATTCAACGTTGAAGGATACAGTGTTCCAAAATATTGTGCACCTTATCTTTGTTTCCTTGAAACTTGCTCTGCAAACTTTCAGTCAACAAAATACCGGATAGCGACACCGAGAACGGTGGAGTTACAGGCAATAATGCCGCAGCAGGCTTTGACGTTGCAGGCTTTAATGAAGCCGATGCGAATGCTATAATCATCCCAGAAAATCTAAGGAAAACCATCACTATAAAATTTATGACAAATGGCCTATCATCAAGAGGTGGTAGAGTCATTTTCGTGATAGAGGCACATGAATATCTTCTGACAGAGGTATTCTATTAATGGATTACCTTCCCTGAAGCAAATTCAGTAACCCGTGTTTCACTTCTACAAAGAAGGGGAACCCCCAATGGAATACATTCCTTTCGAGGATATTGAAATTCCACTAACTTACCAAGAGCACGCGCTCTGGTTTAAAGGCGCCCTACAATATATAAATAACATTACCAGGCTAGGTCCACTAGGTAGACCAGGAGCAACATGGCCGGTCTTAGTCAGCTATACACCACATCCTGATATTAATATAAGGTCAGATGTGGAACTATTAGTTCAACTGAAACAACTAATAAAAATCCATTGATAATTCGTTCAATATGTCATGCAGACTCTAACAGTCCAACCTCCTATAAGGATTCCACAACACACCCCTTATCAGGGGAACACAAATAAAATTACACCACAGACTATACAATCAGTCATTGGTAAACTACCAGCAAAACGGGAACAAATTCCATTCTGGATAGCTCAAAAAATTACTCAAATCGTGGCAGTATTTCCTGATACTACCCCTCATGAGAAACACAGAAATCTGACAATCTGTTTGCCAATGGGGATCGCACCACACCTGGAGGACTGCGACACTTGGGGTACAGTCTTTGCTGCAATCTACACCAAAACACACGGTTTTCCATCCATGGCGGTAACACCAGACGTCTTGAAAGAGATTCAAAATGAATACAGGGCTGAGCCTGCTTTAAATCTAGGTATGAAATTACTGAAATATTTCAAACAGGTCTCAGCAATAATATTAGCTAATATTAAAGGTGATGCAGCATCCGTGGCAATCCGCCAAAAGTTAAGAGAATTTGATGTAACTGAGCAACCACAAGAACTAGCAAGAATAATTGAAAAATCCCATGAAAAACTAGGTAAAGACAGTTTGGGTGGTAAACCAGTGAAACGCCAACTGACTGAAAGTCCTGAAAAGGTCTTTATTAAAAACACTCTTACTCCTCCTAAAAAGAAGTGGGAGAACAATAAACAAACATCTAAAGAGAAGCGTTCTCATTCCAAAGGTAGGTCTCCTCAAAAGGAGCCCTCTGAAAGGAGGTATAACCTCAGGAACAGGGATAATTTGAAAAAACTTGATAGATATCAAGATACTGATATACGTTCCTCTCGTACCTTTCAGACTTCATCACAGAAATCAGAAAGAAGAGGACGATCAGAACACAAGGAAGAATGCGTGAAGTCCAAAGACGATCAACACATTCCAAAATATAAGAAAACTCAATTTACCAAAAAGAAGGTAGCAGGTCTAAAAATCAGACATGAGGAGGATCTTGAGGACATAACTCAAGAACGGGGAGTGGGTTAAGACAATGATGGACAGCGCAGTAGAAGTCACCATAGCTCGCAAGATCTTCAAGGATCATCTGGAGAAAGTGGACTTGAATGAGTACATTCAAGTTGAAACTGCAGATATCAGGGTTAGTGTCCCACACAAGTTATATGAAGTAACACTCCGGGTGGAGGGGGGGCATGACTAGAAAAATAAGAGCACTCTTTTGGGAGATGCTCTCACAGGGTTATGACATTCTTCTAGCTGAACAAGACTGGCCACCTGAATTTGTCAGGGAGTGCAAAATCAGGGAGAGAAATCATTATGCCAGCCTTCTCAAATCATATGCCAATTCATACAAAATATACCTATGCCAGGAAATGGGCAGTAGCCCAGGCCCCTGCATTATATAATAATCATGTTGGACGGGATGAGGATTCTCCTTGCCATAAAATCCAAATGAAAACATAACCTACTGCTCAGAGGCAGTATCCAGTTAAGCAAGAAGCTAAAAAACTGTCAGGGAGATATTAGATCAACTTGAATACCAAGGGGTGATTGAAACATGCACCTCGTCAATGAAAAATCCTTTGTTTCCTGTGTCCAAACCAGACAATACATATCATCTAGTTTTGGATTACAGACATTTAAACTCTTGTTTGCAAAACTTTTGCAGTACAAAATGCGCACAGTGCAGCACTGATGAATAACATTGTGCGTAAAAAATACAGAACTACATTAGATATTTCTAACGATTTCTTCTGTCAAAACATTGCACCAGAAAGTAGGTATTTGACCGCTTTCTCAATTATGGGGACACAGCGTCATTTCTGTCGTCTCGTCCAGGGACTCAATAATAGTCCAGGGTTATTTTTAGCCAGGGTAACAGAGTTACTACAAACCTATGATGATGAAGCATTATCATATGTGGATGACATCTATCTAACAGACGATGACTTGGACAGGCACTTGAACAGAGTGAATACCATTATACTTGGTTTCGCCTCTGAAGGGTATAAATTCAATTTCAAGAATTCGAGAATTGTAAACTTAAACGTCCTTTTCCTAGGATACGAGTTATCAAGTGAAGGCAAAAGCCTGGTAGCAAACTTGAGAAATGTGCGCTGCTCCAACCTCCAAAAACGCTGAAAAACTTACAGTCAATTCTAGGTTTCCTAAATTTCGGAAGAACATACATACTAAATTACGCAGAAAGGGTTAAACCTCTCTATGATTTCATCAAACCTGTTAATTGGACTCAAAAACACACATACATTTTGCGTTCAGTGCAAACAGACATGTTAGCAACAACACATTTACAAACACGCGTAAAAATACGCAACCTAGGTATCCGAATTTTCCAGGAAGATGCGGATTCAAGTACTTGATCTTTAATGAAGGAGAAAAAGTACCCATCTATATATATATTAACGAAAGGATGTCTGTCTGTCTGTCTGTTTATCCTTTATGCATTACTACACCATTCCTCCGATCGCCATGAAACTTTGGGAAGTTGTTGAGTACACTCCCGCAAAGGCTTCTGGCATAAACATTTTTTAAATATCAGCCCCCCAGGGCCCTCATAATCTTTCGAATACTGGTGTACACACCAAACGAAAAAAAAATGTGTATCCACAAGCACTCAAATAAATAAATAGAATTGAACTGACACTTTCAAATGTTTTCCATATTAACATGAATAAGTTTCAATAAAAATGACACAATGTAAATTGAATGTCATCATAACGAGTTTCCTTGAATTTCCTTTCTTCGGTGATCGCAGCAACACGCAACAGGTAAGCTAGTAGCTTATAAATCACTCTTGTACACACAAGCAGAAATGAAATTCACTTCTACAGAAAAGATTCGGACAGCAGTTCAAACTGCAGTAGCAAAAGAGGGAGCCCTCGCACAGGGTAAACGCATAATGGTTGTTACGCCTGTACCTGCTTTATAAGTAGTGACAAAAGCGAGCATTCCAAATGCAAAGGCTTTACATCCGAGATGAATACAATGGGTTAATTCCCTTGCTGCAACAGATGTTGAATACGTTTTTACCCTTATTTGAAAACACAAGAATTTCTACAATACGAACAAGAATGTCCTCTGCCTACTGAGATTCTGCCTGTAGAAAAGTATCAATGTATAATTTATACTGACGGATCAGCACAACCCACTATTGGGGGTAAACAAGCTGATAGTGCTGCGTGCGCGATCGTTGAAGGTCGCTGGCGAGACTGTAAATTCCGACTTATGGACGCTAAAACCCAATCTCCAGGAGATTGTACAGCTCAGCGAGCTGAACTACAAGTATTTAAGATGGCGCTTGAAAGTACTGATCGCGAATTCCCCACACTCATATTGTGCGATTCCTATTATTGCTTTTAATCTTACAATGAATACTTGCAGAACTGTATTCGAAATGGATTCAAAGATGCAAAAGGTGGTACAATCAAACACAAATTGCATTGGGAACAAGTAGTTCTGTTACAGAAAGAACTACAAAAGACTAACGTAATACATACACTGAGTCATCAATGTGATGGCGTTCACGTTGCAGGAAAGTCCTTGGCTGATGAAGCCGCGAAGGGGGCTGTGCAAACGGCTTCCGTAGCTGCAATCACTCATTCAAAAACGAAAACAGACTTCGAAATAATGCAAGCTGTCAATGCTTCGAGCAAGGATAGTGGTAAAACATAACCAAAAGGTTTTCCACTCAAATACTCATATATAACTGATGCAAATAATGTTCCGTTGGCTTGAATCCCTGGAGGGGGGGGTTAGAGTAATTCCAAACATGGAACCTAGATTTGGACTCATCTTAGCAGCACATGAAGGGCTTGCCTCTGCACATGCAAGTGTTTCCGCCACAGTGTCATTATTAAAACAGAGATACTGGTGACTGTGCATGAGGAAACAGACCAGAAACTATGTTTTGGAATGTGAAATCTGCCAAAAGATGAAAGTCTCTACAGTGAAATTTCCTGTGCAGACACCTCTGTTAATTTCAGATAAACCATTAGCTTGTGTTTACCTGGACCACTGCAGTCCCTTAAAAAGGGATGGCAACTATAAATATCTCATGTTCACAGTGGATTCGTGTTTAAGATTCATTTGAATGCGGCCTCAGCTCTCGGCTGACGCACAAATTGTTATAAAGGATTTGCGAGTCTTTATCAGCACATAAGCAGTCAGCACGCTACATTCTGACCAGGGTCCTGCGTTTAGCTCTAGGACTTATAAGGAGGCCATGGCCAGCTTGGGCGTTAAGTTGCGGTATTCGAGTCCATTCCATCCTGACGGAAATTCGGTAGTGGAGTAAGAAAACAGGACATAAAGCAATCTATAACAGCTAGGGCATTAGGCTCGGGTGAAGAGAGAGTCAAACATCTAATAAGTGTCCAACTTAGTCTTAACAATCTGCCAAGAACTTCTCTGGGGGTATCACTCCATATGAAATCCTTTTTGGAACTAGAATGATTGTGCAGGGCCTCGATGGTCACACTTCAGTGGTAGAACAAAACCCCTTTGATATCAAAGATCATTTGGCTGTTTTGAAGGACTTAAATGAAATAAGAAAAAGCCAAAGCAACATGTTACTGAAGCAAACGACCACTGAAGAGAAACCACCCGTCCCAGAAAGGCCTGCCTGGATTCCAAAGATTAGGGATCTAGTCAGAGAAAAGATCGTAGACAGGAAGGAATTTGGGCCTTCTTACAGACAACCAGTACCTGTCATAGCAATCCACGGATCACGAACATTGCTACTGCTGCCCCTTGCTGGTAAAAAGGAGAACAGGTTTGTATCCATCGACCTGGTCAAACCACATCATGTGGCTGATCTTATGTAGTAGGCCAAGTGGACTCCAAAGATGTAGCACATGTCCAAATCTGGCTACTATCCAAGAGGTTCAAACTGAGAGACTCATCACCTTTGAAGAATCGGCAGTGCGAAAAGAAGGACTATGCAACAAAGCAATGGAACCTGTGCCTCTTGAGACCCAAATAACAGTTCATCAAGAAACACCTATCTACCAAGAAGTAACAAATGATCAAGTGGCTCCAGCGATTTCAACGAATCCTGATGCAATCGTTACAATTGACAGAACTACCTCTGGCCATTTCATTAACTTTGATATGTTTTCCAAGGATTCCAGCGAACCTGAAACAACGCCAGCCAAAAGAACTTTCAAAGAACAAGAAACAGAACTTTTTCATGAACTGTAAAAGACTTATCTGGTTTCACCATGGATTGAACTTTGGATTTGGTTAGGCGTACTTTTCCTTCTAATTTGGTTGACTCTTGTATTTACTTTGGGAATGCTGATAAATGGAAGGTATATTAAAAAGGACACAGCAAGTAAGAGCATCAACTTACTCCTCAAGCCACACAAATCATTTCATCGTGAACAAAGCGACTTGTCATTAGTGAGCATCACAGCCGTTCCTATACCTGGTGGTATAGCTTGGGACAGAACTGAATATGACATTCTTGATCCTGCAGAGCTGTTGAAGATTCCAAGCCAATTCAAGATTTCCTTGAGTGACTTTGTTTCACCTAGTACCTTTTCTGATGATTGGGACTTCGAGACTGTTAATAATATGATGTCAGACTTAGAAATGTCTGCAAAATTCACAAATCATGAATACTTAGAAGGTTCATCAGATTATGAGCAAATGTATTGTTATAATCATTATGGTCATCATTTTTTGCATAAATCTGAAAATCCTAGAAATATATTAACATATAATCAATGGGAACATTGTCCTACGCCACCAAGGGGTAGCTCCAAATCATTTTATGACAAATTTTCGTTCTTTTCAGGTTTTAATGTTTCAAATCCAAAAACATTTTACTTTAAAAACGTTAATAGGACAGGAATGAAAAGTATGTTGACAAATTTATTTTATTTTTATTTATTTTATTTTCTTGTAAAGCGCTAACAATCATCCAAGTAGGATATCACGGCGCTGTAATTGCTAAAGTGCGTGGACAGTTGGCATGGATCGAGTAGCTCAAACTGGATTAGGAAACAGGAAAGTTTTCAGATGGTTCCTAAATGCCAGATGGCATTATGTGAGTCGGAGGGCCACAGGCAGTTCATTCCACTTGGATGCAGCAATGTGGGAGAAGGCTCGCTCACCCATCCTGGCTCTCTTTACCCGAAGGGTTCTAGCTCGTGCCGAGAATTGCGAGCGGAGGTTTCTGGTTGGAGCATAGAACTGAATCCTGTTTCTAAGAATAAGTGGGCCTGTATTGTGCAGCGCTCTGTGTGTTATGCACATCATTTTGAAAGTTGCTCTTTGCTTCATTGGCAACCAATGGAGATCACGTATACAGCTCTTGGCTGAGTCAAACTTTCTTTTCATGCAAATGGCCTTGGCCGCTGCATTCTGCACCATTTGAAGCTTGGTGAAGAGATAGTCTGCCATGCCTACGAACAGGGAGTTTCCGTAGTCCAGCCTACTCATCAGTAGAGACTGGACCAGGATCTTTCTGCAGTCTATGGGAATCCAGGGGAAAACTCTTCTAAGCATTTTTAGTATTGCAAAGTCTTTGCCGCATACGGTGGCTACGTGGGATTTCATGGAAAGAGAGGTGTCAATTGTTATTCCAAGATTTCTTGCTGTTGGTGTCGGAGCTGGTGGAGTACCCAGGGCTTCTGGCCACCAGCTGTTGTTCCACAATTAAGTGTGTCCGCCAAGCAACTCAAGCACCAAGCAAATTTATTCTGCGGCCTTTTATGCTCAGCTGTCTTCACTAGGCTTTGACTTTTGGAAAGACAACATTGAGACAAAAACTGTCTGGGGCCCAAAAGACTGGCAAGTGCAGGGATTCGAAGCTTTATTTAGAGCCTGCATCATCCCAGAGCAAATAATGTTTTTGAATGACACTGTTCAAAAGATATCTCGTCTTGGGTTAGCCAAGATAAAAGATTTAAACAATCCGTCCATAGCTACACCTACACCGGATAGTAAAGACACTAAAGAGGGGGTGGTGGACGTAAATACTATTTTTCTTGAAAACAGAACAGATCCTAATTGGAAAAAATGGTTAATCTGGCCCACAGACACAAACAACTGTCAAGATAGATTCCTGAATAAGACACAAGCGTTCCCATTCACTAGGCCAGATCCAAGATATGTCCAGAGACAACATCAAGGGATAGTAACATCATATAGTGTGGGGAAACTGTGCCTTGAGTGGCTACAAAAATCTACACTAAAAGAAGTAAAATAACACTTCTCTTTACTTAAAGATGGTGCTGACCTGAGGGACTTCTTACTAGGACCTACTAAACCGCATCATAAATATTTTATATTAGCTGGTATCTGTGCTGCTTACAATGAAGCATGGAAAATCACGCAAGCAGAGACTGCAGAAAGTATGCGAGAAATTGATCGTATTCATTTGGAGAAATCTCTCTCTGTAGTTGACAATGGGTTAACGACTCTGTCATCCAGGATATATTCTTTGGACAGCATAGTATCCTCTGCCATAGACATAATGGAACAGGACTTGGTCATGTTGCAACATGGTCAGTCGCAATTACGTTCTATAATGCTATTGGGCTGGATGTTACAAAACTTACGTTAAGGCTATGTGCCTTGGCATCTTATGAACACCACGTCAATGTTTTCTGAATTTAATCTGACAGATAAACAAATCACACTGGCACAGAGGGGAGAAGACTATATGGTGCTGAGCATTGAAAAATGGAAAGATTGCCATTAATAAATAGTTTCTGAGAAGCCAGCAACAGAATGGATAATACACGGAACAATCACTCTGCCTGTTACAATTTTTCACTTTCAGTATTGCTTAAAAAATATACCAGCAGGCCTATATGAAAGGTTGGGTGAAGAATACATCAAGACATCCTGGGAATTACCTTACACACACAGATGTTGGAGTGGGGGAAAGGAAGTGTTTCTTAATGGTAATAATTGTGAAAATGCACTAAGCGGTTCTCTCCTATGTCAGGGTATTAATTTACACGGGGCCTGGGATGGTTCCTCGAACAACTTATCCTGCCACCTGCAAGGCTCACCAGCTACGGTGATTGATCCAAATTTTAGGCAACTTTCTAATGGAAGTTATATTTTGTTGAATGATCACAGCTGCAGTGGCATGTTGCCAGGAACCCCCTATCGTGCAACTGTGTCAGCCAGGGTCACTTGCTGTATGCAAGTATTATTTCCTAACATCAAGACAGACCGGGAGTTGCCTTTATGGCCTTCACTGAACATCTCTTCTATACGAATAGATACTTTAAGCAGAAAGAAAGCTATTCTTTTGCAAAAAAACGTGCCTTTGGCCTCGGCAAAAGAAACATATGATTTGCAAGTTGCAAGGACTTCCACAGAGATACACACACTATTAACTACGAACTGCCCTGTACATTTCTCAGAAATGTTAGGTCATATCTTAAACATGTTTGATACGAGTGGTATTGTACATGTATTTCAAACAGTTTTTTTGGGACTGTTAGCACCCTTTGAAGCAGTCCTAGGCATATTTCCAAACTTCGTGCACTCTGTGTTTCGCGGATTGCCTCTCGTTTTGGGACTCGCAGCAGGGATACTATTTTTGCTCCTTCTGCTCCGATATGGCAAGCCAACTCACTATCGACACCCAGATCACCTTGGAGAACACTATCCTGACAATGAAGTGTCGTGAGCGCATGATCCAGATACTGGGATTAGCTCGTTTAAGAGATTTGAATACCACATGGTTCCTTTCATTCAAACCAATCTGGCAAGATTGCATCTTACCTGTTCTGCGATGCCTGCTATGTGGAGAGGAATGCATGCTAGATATCTGCCGGACACTCCCATCAGTACTGCCAACGGAAGTTGATACTTTGCTTGGACAGGTAACAGTTCATGCACTGTGTTGTCCCCAGCGGCTACCAATCCCGATGACGACATTTGTTGACATCTCACAGACACGACATGCTGACGGTGAGATACGTGGTGCATAAGACGCACAGGTACCATCTACTTCGAACATTGCTATTGCGACCAACGCTGTCAGCGATGCTTCACATGTATGTGCGGTTAATCTACTTAACGAGGTAATCCAACTTTCACCTACAACAGTAGACAACTTCTTTACAGCCTTAGAAGATTTGATGTTTTCGCCTAACACTGACACTGACTTTTGAAGTTAGCACACAATGTTCTGAGAGACTCTGAATTCGACTTTCATTTTTCAATGTAAGCTTCTAACTTTGGAACTCTATTTTTTCCTACATTCAGACTTTTTTCCAAATTTAATTTTTTCCTTTTCGCACAAAGTAATCGGCTTAAAGTAGAGCTATTCATAGAGAACTTGAATTATTTGAAGAAAAAAAACTTCCAAGAAACAATATTTGACCTTGTCCACATTCTAGCAGTTTATATAATCTGCCATGGAATGGTCTCGACTTTTTCTTCTGTATTTCAGAGCCATTTCATAAATGTATTTTCGTGATTCATTCAGATAGTATTTTCAAATATCAAACTTATGCACTGAATGACACATTGCTTAAAAATGCGTACAGCACAAATGTTCTTTTCATGTACAACCGATACCAATGTATTTTGGATGGGTTTTTAACACATCATGTTTAGATATGCTTAAATGTGTTTAGAACTTAGTAATGTCGTACATAATAAAGTGGAGTGGGTGTTTTGTCACGTTTTAGGCTCCAAGTGAATTTTCCTGATTCATGCCCTTATATAGGTACAACTCATGTTGCCCTAATATAGGCATAGAAATCAAACCCTTATTTAGGCATAGCCCATGCAATCCAAATACAGGCATGGCTACTTCCACCTGTACCAAACGTCACAACGACTTCTTGGATACTCGGCTTAAGCAGTTAAGGAACTTCCCCTTGCTTGTATATTGATTTGTCCGAGAACTCATGTACTTTGCAAAGAACTACTCCCTAAGGGTTCTTTCCTGACGTTATTATGCCCGACTTACGTCAAACTATGGCTTTCCAAGGCACCTTCAAGGCATAAATATACCTTCACTTGCTTTAACAAGGGACGGTGGCTCGGAGCAGTTCGACTATCTACTTGCCCGATGCAGCTCGCTCCAGCAAGTGCCGAAGGAAGCCGACCCTCCAGCTGATGCACTGATCAGGAAGCTGTCTCTTCTCCTGCCGAGAATCCAGCTCCAGTGTTTCTAAGCTCCCCTTGCGGGGTGTTGGGAAATCGAGTCCCGAGACTGAGATACCAGAACTCCTTCATTCTAAGAAAGGTATGGAGCTGATTAGAACCTAGAGAAACCTTTGGTAGATTCTTGGCAAAAGAAAACTAAAACCTATGCTACACAATACTTAGTTCTTCCCGCGTTCTAGACTCAGGTTAGGTACATTGGGGTAGGCCTATTTTAGAAGCACCAGTTGAGCATTTTAGTCTATGTATTTATGTATGTTATTTTATATGGCTTAGAAACCATACAATGCTCTAACAGTATTATTTTATAATATTGTTCTCGCTACACGCATTATACTTTGCAGTCTACCTAACGATTGTAGCAGTTCACTTCTCTTGCATGAGAAAGAAGACTGTTCAATAAACCCTTTTTATTGAAAACGCCTCTCTATTTCTCTGCAACTCTGTAGAAGCATGCAAGATTGACTGAGTGAAATACTTATCTATTGGTTCTGCGACTCTAGAGATATATTTCTTACTCTTGGGATGTTTATGCGGTTGTCAAAAAACGAATCCCTTCTTGTGAATTTGATAAAGTTTCTAGTGACCTCTGAGCTAGCTGGCACTCACTATTAAGTTTAATATATTCGATAGAGACCTAGTCGACCTCAGTCCTACGTCTAATCTATAGGATATATTATTCTAATGCGCAGAGCCTACAATCTGCTGCGTGGTACAACCCTGAGAATAATGGATGCATCGCCGCTACTGCATAGATCAGTAACATCGCAAAAACTAGCATTGTGTAGGAGCCCGCTGTCTCATCAGAACCGCTGCTGTGCTATGCATGTTCGGTGCAAACCCTTGCACCCCTAATTAACAGCAGCCTGAACCAGGATGCTGGATTCTGCATCACAGCCTCATAGCACCTCGAAACTGACGCATCGCCCAACTGCACAATGCATATTGGACACCAAACTTTACTTCACAAGCCCTCGTTGATGGCTCATCAACAACAACGCAGGGTATTGCACCACATGCTCACCACATGTCCAAACTGACCCATCGTGGTCAGCCTCAACTTGTGACTATTTCTATGTCCAGCATGATCAGATATCCACAGTTGGCGCTTTGTGCTTTTTGGTGCTATTTATTTTACCAAAATCTGTTTTTTTTGGCTTGTCTTTTTTTATGAAAAACATTATCTATTACTTTAAACTGTGCCTGAGATCCTTTTAAGGTACGCCATTGAGTGCTGCCCCCACATGTGGGCTAGGGCTTGGTTTCCAGGTCTAAACATTGCTTTTGAGAGATAGGTTTTTATTCTATGTAGTCTTGGCTTCTGTATGTACTTATTTTGTGTTCTTATGGATCAACATTCCTCCTACAAATGGAAATGAAGATAGATATGTTTTATTTATATTTATTAAGGGGATTATGATTGCAGACATGGCCAGTGGATAGAAGAGCACTGCGCTAAAGAATATATTACGACCATACCAGCTTTTTCAAAAAAACAGTGTTCTTGGAAACAGAGCTAACCGACCTCTAGTATAGACATGTCACTCTGAAGAGCCAAGAAAGGCTCTACTTCCAGGCCCCCTCTAACCTATCAGGACTAAAGAGTTAAAAACTGAGGCACAAAGAAAAGGAAGGACTCACAGTAATTATGCACTCTCAAGTGTGCACATTAGTTGGTGACTTGCTCTCTGTCAAACCACTGTAATTCATTTAGCCCCAGAAGATTTGAGATATGGTACTTTGAAGTGGTGGCCCAGGTCCTCTTTAGACGGCAATGAGCCTTTGTTCTGTGCTATTGTACAGAATACCAATGTTGGGGAGTGGTGCAGATATGATAGGACACCATATTTAATAACTGACAGTTGATCCTTGGTGGGGAAGTGGTACTGTGGAAAGAGAAAGAGCCAGAGGGTGAGCAACAGACCTTCCCCAGGCATCACGGAAGGAGAGAAGGCACATCATGAAGAACAGCTGCATTCATCCAACGAAAAAGTAAAAAGGATAATTTGTGAAGCTTGTCTCCAATCTTCCATTAAGAAAAGTCAATTTGGATGGTAAACCCATTGGAGCAGAGATGTTGTAGGTCTTCCTACTTTTGGTAGAAAACACAGTAGTAGAAAACAAGACTTGCCTATGAGAATCATAAGCATGGAGGTTCCAGAGGCAAACGTTTAAAGGTACATAGTTATTAGCAGGGCAATAAATCTCATCCTGATGATTGCAAACAAGACATATGTAAAAGGAGACTGGATTGAGTTAGTCCTTGGGCCCGATTCACAAGGGTAAATTTAGACATTTGGTCAAAACTTAGACCAAACATCTAAGTTTATGACTTCAGGAATTCACAAACGGCATTTACACGTAGTATCTTTATGTCCGTACTCGGGGTTAGTCCCACCCACATCACATTGTGCTCAAAGAGGTGGTATAGCTGTGTGAAATCATTTAACTTGCTGCCCATCATCCAGCCCCTGAGTGCCTTGCTGGAATAGTCTAAGAAAGCCACCTAGGAATGGTTTGAGAGATAGTGGCTGTCCCTGAATCTCTGCCTGTACTTCTCAAGGGTTAGTGCAAATTTGGAATGAACAATGGCCTTCATGGGGGCATACTTGGCCTGGTGCTCTACCTCAAGGAGTGTATCCCTTCCCACAGTGAACATGTACCGCCACAAACAACCCAAAAATACTCTTCTAGGACCTTGTGTACCATCAGAGCTACCTCATAGGCTGAGAACTATTCATATTACCTACTGGCAGTCACCAGTAGGTAGTTATAGTTAGGACCAAGTTACAATAGGAAAATCACAACATTCTGTTCCCAATAACTTTGGCGCAGATTGACGAATCTTCACGACATTTTTAAAACTTATGACCCAAAACGTGCTTTCTCCTTGCAATTTTTCATAGGAAACTTTAGCTGCGGCTACAGCCCGAACTGCTGAACGGAATTACACCAAATTTGACAAAAAGGTTAGCCTTGGTTCAGAAAAAACTCATTGTGTTAATGGTGTAAATCCATTCAGTAGTTCCTGAGAAATTTAAAAAAAAATATATCGATATCTGGGCAGAGCCTAACCACACATGTCATCGTGAGATCTGATTGGCTGTCAGCACTTCATCCTGGAATTGCTGGCAGCCATCTTGGGACCAATATACATGATAGTACCCCATTGAAATGCATTGTAGTGAATCAAAGATTTTGAGGGTTACAGAAAGGAGAACTTTAAAGGGTGATAACAGATTTTAGTTACAATAGAAATCATTTGTTGATGGTACCATACTAATTTCAGGAATTGTGGTGTGCCCTAAGGTGATTTTACCCTGTGAAAAACCTTCTGATAGGATATTATGAATCATGTTTGTGCAAAAACTATTTTCACATGCTTGTCCCATAGAGTTTTGGAAGGTGCTCCAGAAGCTAAAATGAGAGCATATTTTATGTAAATTCACATTATCTTTCTCAGTCATGTGAGAATGAAGTCTGACATTCTCAGTAAAACATGTACATCCAAAAAGGGCAGAGACTGTCAGTTGATTCATTTGTGTTCTACTGCAGCTTCCCAGAGTGGTCTAAAGAACAACTAGAGCGCTAACAACCTTACTAATGACAAAAGTATGGCACACCTTCAGCCATCTTGATTGGAATAAACTGGTAACACTTAAAACATTTTATTTAAAAAGAAACAAAATGATGGGGTTCGTTTTGTCATAGAAATTATGGCTAGTGCTGTCGAAAGAAAAATTAGGACATGTTTCAAGTGTGATCACAAATATCTTCCTGTTATATTTCAACAGGAGCAGCCTGTCAGTTGATGCCTTTGTGTTCTACTGCAGCTTGCCAGAGTGTTCTAAAGAACAACTAGAGCTCTAACAGTCATACTTATGACAAAATTGTGTCACACCTGAAGCATGACTCCCTACACTACCCAAACACCACTGCACTACCCTAAACCCTAAAACACTACCCCCAGCATGACCCCCTTCACTACACAAACACCACTGCGCTGGCTTAAACCCTAAAACACTACCCCCAGTACGACCCCCCCACACTACACAAACACCACTGCACTACCCTAAACCTTAAATCTACCCCCAGCATGACCCCCTAAACTACACAAACACCACTGCACTACCCTAAACCCTAAAACACTACCCCAGCATTACTCCCTACACTACACAAACACCACTGGACTACCCTAAACTAAGCGTGAGCTGAAAATCCGTTCCGCTCGAAGAATTTGCAAATTTTGGGCAATTTTGCGGTCCACGAATCACACGAAATTGTCAAAGAATTCGCAATGCGCAAGCTGGCGGATTTTTTTGCTTGGTCGCGCTTAAAAAAATACAATCTCGCGCGCGACGTTGACTTACCGTGATTCTGAGTTCGCCGAGTTGTTTTCCTCCCGGTTTGGGTGCGCTGCACCATTTTGGATCTGGCTGCGTGACTTTTCGACCGTGAGTACGTCATAGCGGCCAGCCATTTCGCACTGCGAGAGTTTGAGAACGCGACCACGTCATAAGGGCCCGCGATCACTCATCGCGAGAGTAAACAATTGAGAACACGTAGATGTGACGCGCAGCTGACTTCCGGCGGGAGATTTGAACAGCTTGCTTTCCCGAACTTGCAAAAATTGCAATCCTGCACAAGAAATCCACCGCAGGCAGCATAAAACTTCTGAAAATTATGATTTGGATCAGAATAACTCCTCAGATTGACATTTGGCTGCACTTTTTTATGCAAGGAGTCCATTTTTGGGGGGGTGGAAGGAAGGAAGTGCCCCTGAGTTTCCAACTTCCTGGTCCTGTCCAGCAGGCTCCTCCCAGTGCTTTGTCCATGTCCTCGTCACTTTTCATTTGGATCTGGAGCTGGAAGGATTACTTTTTGTGGCTGCTGCTGGATATTTTTATTTGAGGACTTTTTGTTTGGATCACTTTTGGATCTGAGATTTTACAAGTAAGTTGGTGTTGTTTGGGGCATTGCAGTTGCTGCAGCTACAATTTTTAAACTTTTTAACAACTTAAAAAAAATATATATTGTGGGTAGGCACAGTATCCAGTAGGCCCAGGGTTAGTCATGGGTGCATGATACAACTGTTTCTGTGAGTTTTTTTGTTGAACTTAAATCTCATTTATGTCATGGAATTGAATAGCTCACTGTTATATGTGGAATTTTTTTTTAATTTTGGGGTGCGTGTAAAGCCACACTAGCCAGTAGGCCGAAGGGTAGTGAGTGGTGCATGTACCAAGGCTTTCTGTGGGGTCTCTTGAATTTAAACATCATTTAGGGCATGGATGGCATTAGATTGTGGGTATTTTTTGTGTGTTTTTTGATTTTTGGGGGTGTTGTTGGGGCCTGGCCATCTGGGTGGGGGGCATTTTGAGGCCTAGTCCAGGCAGGGCCTGGCCATGTGGCTGGGGGTCAAGGGGCCATTTTGAAGGCAGGCAGTGTGCTTTGTGCCATAGGACTGCACCCAGTCTGCCTTGCTTTCATCCATTATGCCCAGGGGTACTCAGTGGTGCATGGACCAAGGCTTTCTGTGGGGTCTCTTGAACTTAAACATCATTTAGGGCATGGATGGCATTGGATTGTGGTGATTTTTTGTGTGTTTTATGATTTTTTGGGGTGTTGTTAGGGCCTGGCCACGTGGGTGGGGGCCATTTTGAGGCCTGGTCCAGGCAGGTCCTGGCCATGTGGGTGGGGGTCAAGGGGCCATTTTTAAGCCAGGCAGCATGCTTTGTGCCATAGGCCTGCAACCAGTCTGCCTTGCTTTCATCCATTATGCCCAGGGGTACTCAGTGGTACATGGACCAAGGCTTTCTTTGGGGTCTCTTGAATTTAAACATCATTTAGGGCATGGATGGCATTGGATTGTAGTGATTTTTTGTGTGCTTTTTTATTTTTTGGGGTGTTGTAGGGGCCTGGCCATGTGGGTGGAGGCCATTTTGAGGCCTGGTCCAACATAGCCTGGCCATGTGGGTGGGGGTCAAGGGGCCATTTTGAAGCCAGGCAGCGTGCTTTTTGCTATAGGCCTGCAACCAGTCTGCCTTGCTTTCATCCATTATGCTCAGGGGTAGTCAGTGGTGCATGAAGCAAGGATTTCTGTGGGGTCTTTTGAACTTAAACGTCATTTAGGGCATAGATGGCATTAGATTGTGGTGATTTTGTGTGTGTTTTTCGATTTTTTTGGGGTGTTCTTGGGCCTGGCCATGTGGATGGTGGCCATTTTGAGACCTGGTCCAGGCTGGGCCAAGTGGCTGGGGTTCAAGGGCCCAAGGGGCCATTTTGAAGCCAGGCAGTGTGCTTTGTGCCATAGGCTTGCACCCAGTCTGCCTTGCTTTCATCCATTATGCACAGGGGTACTCAGTGGTGCATGGACTAAGTCTTTCAGTGGGGTGTCTTGAATTTAAACACCATTGATGGCTTAGACGGCATTGGATTGCGGTGATTTTTTTGTGTGTTTTGGGATTTTTTGGGGTGTTGTTGGGGCCTGGCCATGTGGGTGGGGGCCGTTTTGAGGCCTGGTCCAGGCTGGGCCTGCCATGTGGCTGGGGTTCAAGGGGCCATTTTGAAGCCAAGCAGTGCGCTTTGTGCCATAGGCCTGTACCCAGTCTGCGTTGCTTTCATCCATTATGCCCAGAGTCCTCAGTGGTGCATGGACCAAGGCTGTCTGTGGGGTCTCTTTAATTTAAACATCATTTAGGGCATGAATGGCATTAGATTGTGGTGATTTTTTGTGTGTTTTTTTTTTGTGTATTGTTGGGGCCTAGCCATGTGGGTGGAGGCCATTTTGAGGCCTGGTCCAGGTAGGGCCTGGCCATGTGGGTAGGGGTCAAGGGGCCATTGTGAAGCCAGGCAGTGTGCTTTGTGTCATAGGCCTGCACCCAGTCTGGATTGCTTTCATCCATTATGCCCAGGGGTACTCAGTGGGGCATGGACCAAACTTTCCTGTGGGGTCTCTTGAATTTAAACATCATTTAGGGCATAGATGGCATTGGATTATGGTGATTTTGTTGTGTGTTTTTTGATTTTTTGGGGTGTTGTTGGGGCCTGGCCATGTGGGTGGAGGCCATTTTGAGGCCTGGTCCAGGTAGGGCCTGGCCATGTGGGTAGGGGTCAATGGGCCATTGTGAAGCCAGGCAGTGTGCTTTGTGCCTTAGGCCTGCACCCAGTCTGCCTTGCTTTCATCCATTATTCACAGGGGTACTCAGTGGTGCATGGGCCAAGTCTTTCTGTGGGGTGCCTTGAATTTAAACATCATTGAGGGCATGGATGGCTTTGGCTTGTGGTGAATATTTGTGTGTTTTTCGATTTGTTGGGGTGTTGTTGGGGCCTGGCCATGTGGGTGGGGGCAATTTTGATGCCTGGTCTAGGCTGGGCCTGGCCATGTGGCTGGGGTTTAAGGGGCAATTTTGAAGCCAAGCAGTGTGCTTTATGCCATAGGCCTGTACCCAGTCTGCTTTGCTTCGTCCTTTATTCCCAGGGGTACTCGGTGGTGCATGGACCAAGGCTTTTTGTGGGGTGTCTTGAATGTAAACACCGTTTAGGGCATGAATGGCAATGGATTGTGGTGATTTTTTTATTTTTTTTTATTTTATGGGGTGTTGTTGGGGCCTGGCCATGTGGGTGGAGGCCATTTTGAGGCCTGGTCCAGGCAGAGCCTGGCCATGTGGGTGGGGGACAAGGGGCCATTTTGAAGCCAGGCAGTGTGCTGTGTGCCATAGGCCTGCTCCCAGTCTGCCTTGCTTGCATCCATTATGCACAGGGGTACTCAGTGGTGCATGGACCAAGTCTTTCTGTGGGGTGTCTTGAATTTAAACATCATTGAGGGCATGGATGGCATTGGCTTGTGGTGATTTTTTGTGTGTTTTTTTATTTGTTGGGGTGTTGTTGGGGCCTGGCCAAGTGGGTGGGGGCCATGTTGAGGCCTGGTCCAGGCTGGGCCATGTGGCTGGGGTTCAAGGGGCCAAGGGGCCATTTTGAAGCCAGGCAGTGTGTTTTGTGCCATAGGCCTGCTCCCAGTCTGCCTTGCTTGCATCCATTATGCACAGGGGTACTCAGTGATGCATGGACCAAGTCTTTCTGTGGGGTGTCTTGAATTTAAACATCATTAAGGGCATGGATGGCATTGGCTTGTGGTGATTTATTGTGTGCGTTTTTATTTTTTGGGGTGTTGTTGGGGCCTGGCCATGTGGGTGGGTGCCATTTTGAGGCCTGGTCCAGGCTGGGCCTGGCCATGTGACTAGGGGTCAAGGGGCCATTTTGAAGCCAGAAAGTTTGGTTTGTGCCATAGGCCTGTACCCAGTCTGCCTTGCTTTCATCCATTATGCCCAGGGGTACTCAGTGGTGCATGGACCCAGGCTTTCTGTGGGGTCTCTTGAATTTAAGCATCATTTAGGGCACAGATGGCATTGGATTGTGGTGATTGTTTGTGTGTTTTTCAATTTTTTGGGGGGTTGTTGGGGCCTGGCTGTTAGGAATCAATAGCCTTGACATGCGAGGTTGCTGAGATGTGTTATTTTACCCAGGTCCCTACAAACACACAGCATTTGTTTTTAGACGCTCCCTAACCAGTGAAAAGAGGCACGGCAGAACGTAGCCTTTGCTTGGCTTACTGTTCCGGTACCACGCCACCTCTTCACTTCCTGGTTCCTGGCTCGAGGTTCTGTGGCGTTCTGTGGAATCCTGCGAGACTCCGTGGACCCTTTTCCCGCTTCTTGCCCTTATTCCCCTAACCCTGCAGCCGCTGGCTGGTTGTTACAGAGTGAGAGCGTCTTTGCCGAACTTCGGCATTTTTTGAAATTCTAAGCGAGTGTTTACTCGCGACTACCCTTACTTTTCTCACGCATTTCGCGGGCGTTATTTCGCTCGGCTCCTTTTTCTCGCTTTCTTTTGTATGAATGAAATACTTGGCGAGTTCTTGAGTTGTTTATCCCTTCCTGTGAGAGTGAGCGCTCCGCCCTTGCTTCCTTTAGGGCCGGGTGTCTCTCCTTGTGTGTGTGTGTACTGCTCCGCTGTTTTAGCCCACAACAGTCGGTCGGTGCTCCTCACATTCCCATTTTTGTTTTTGTGTTTGTCTGGTGTGAATGTCCCTCGAGAGTTCTATTCCTGTTATCCCGCTACACATTATCCAGCTCCCATTACTTGAACTCTTCGATAAAGCCTGCCTGATGTACAATTGGGGTAAGCGCAACTGAATAATCTCGCATGTCAATGACTCCTGCATGAAGGTTAGTGAACTAAGGATATATTATGTGTATTGCCTATTTTTGTTTTCTAGCTTGGACATCCACCTACGACTACTCCTGCTATACCCTGCATACCCCCTCGTATGAGGAGAGTGGTGGACACTCCTAGGTTAATTCCCTCATACTTTTAGGGGACAGTAGACAGGAGTGCGTCCCATTCGCATTCTTGCTCCTGTGTCCTGGAGGTGTAGGGATCCTTCTTCGCTCTCGTGGAAACTTGGTCACTACCTGACAGAAAGCCAAGCCCACGTATATTATTTCCCCTGAGCGAGATGGATCCTGATCCCACGTTAGGTACTCTTGACCTTCAGGCTCATTCAATAGAAGAAATTACTGCAGCTTTAGTGGCGCTCCAGACTGAAGTGGGTAGATTGGGAGTCGAGAATCAAAGACTGTTAGCGGAAGTACATCAGTTAAGAACAGGAGAGAGAGACACAGGCACTATACCCAAAACCAGAAAAAACTATATACAGCCTGCTAGGTTTACCTTACCTCCTCCTGAAACTGACCCAGGGGCCAGTGGCGACTCCAGCAGCTCACCTGTACAAGTCACTGTAAATACCCCTACTCCTGTTCCCCTAGCCATGCCTGAACGATTTTCCGGGGACAGCATCAAATATAATGTCTTTATGAATCAATGCCACCGCCACTTTTTATGCAAGACGACATCTTTTCCTGATGACTCAGCTAAGGTAGCCTTCATCATTTCTTATCTTGCAGGAAATGCGGCAGAGTGGGCGGTTCCTTTAGTCCAGAACAATGATCCTGCATTATATGACTTGGATATCTTTAAGGAAAGGATGAGAAGCCTCTTTGCCAGACATTCTTATATGCAAGCAAGTGATACAGAACTGCTCAGTCTAAAGCAAGGCTCTAAAGATCTCTTGTCTTACATTACCAACTTCAATCGTTTGGTGGCTGAGACACATTGGCCAGAGGACAAAAGAACCTCCTTGTTTTATCGTGGGTTAGGGGATGACTTAAAAGATCTACTCTCTCAGATAGTGAATCCCCCAGAAGATTGTGCTTCTTTTATTGATCTAGTAGTCAAATTAGATCATCGTTTACATGAAAGGAAGGGGGAAAGAACTCGAAACTTTGTACCTAGGGTTTTTTTTACCTAAAATTGAGAAACCTGTCCCAAAAGATGTCCCTGAACCCGTGCAAATCAGGGGCATACGAGGCCCTTTATCCTCAGAGGAAAAAGAGAAGCGACGTAAATTGAACTTATGCCTGTACTGCGGAAAGGGTGGCCACTATGCTAAAGATTTTCCAGTCCGTCCTAAGACACCCAGACTAACAGCTATCAGTGTTTCCAATTCGGAAAACTAGCAAGCTTGAGGAATAGAGAGGTCACTTCCTCAAGCTACATCCCCCATCAGATCTCTACCAACAAGATTCACGTAGTCAAACATTTCACCTTACCCATTACACTCACGTACAACGGAAAACAGGAATTCTCCATGTCTGTCCTTCTGGATTCAGGAGCAACAGGAAACTTCTTTGACATTAAAGTCGCTAAACAGTTGGGCCTATCTTTTGTTGCGAAACCTCAGCCTGAATCTATCTGGGCCGTAGATGGGTCCGAGTTGTCGTCACGAATGATCAGTTATCAAACCCCACCGGTGATTATTGTTTTCAATAATGGGTTTTCTGAAAGTCTTGTTTTTGATCTCATAGATGCTCCTAATTTTGGTGTTATTTTAGGAGTACCCTGGTTACAAATACATAATCCGGTTATAGACTGGGTTCAAAGAACTGTCACCTTGATCTCTCCGTATTGTAAAAACCATTGTTACATGGAAGCCCGAGAACCTGAACTTCCTTTATACTGTGCAGTCCAAACCGGACGAGTCCTGAAAGAGCCTGAACAATATGCAGAATTCGCAGAGGTGTTCAATGAACAAGAAGCTACAAAATTACCTCCTCACAGGAGTTACGATTGTAGAATCGACTTAATCCCTGGCGCAGATTTGCCATGTAGTCGAATTTACGCATTAACACCCGCAGAAAACGACTATCTAAAACACTATTTGGACGAGATGTTAGCGAAAGGTTTTATCAGACACTCTACTTCACCTGCGTCTTCTCCTTTGTTTTTTATTGATAAAAGGGAAGGAGGGCTCAGGGCATGCCTGGACTATAGAGCCTTGAATAAAATTACGATAAAAAACAAGTATCCCCTACCACTGATTCCAGTTCTTCTTGAACAGATAAAAGGAGCCAAAATCTTTACAAAGATAGATCTCAGAGGGGCTTACCATTTAATACGCGTCAAACAGGGCGATGAATGGAAGCCCGCATTCCGCACCAACTTTGGGCTCTATGAGTATTGTGTGATGCCCTTCGGGCTGTGCAACGCACCTGCTGCGTTCCAGTACTTTATCAAGGATATTTTGCGTGAATATATTGACATCTTTGTTATCGTCTATATTGACGATATCCTTATATTCTCGCAGAACGAGAAAGACCACGTAGAAGACGTAAGAAAGATCCTTACAAAGCTAAAGGAAAATCAGTTGTTTGCCAAACTGGACAAGAGTATGTTCCACACCACAGAAGTGGATTTCTTGGGTTTTACTATCAAACCTACGGGCTTGCAGATGGATCCCAAGAAAATTGAGGCCTTGGTGAACTGGAAAAGTCCTACTTCAGTAAAGGAAATACAATCGTTCCTCGGATTCGCCAATTTTTATTGGCGGTTCATTAATCATTTTTCTGACACGATAGCTCCAATAACCAAACTCCTGAAAAAAAGGAGTACCTTTTCACTGGTCTACGGAGGCAGAAAGAGCCTTTTGTGAGCTAAAAACCCAGTTCACTTCCGCTCCTATCCTTCATCACGCAGATAACACTCAGCCTTTTTTTGTAGAGGCAGACGCCTCGCAATATGCAGTGGGAGGTATACTTTCACAGAGAGACCCTGAGACTGGACACCTGCATCCTATAGCGTATTTCTCCAAAACTCTGTTACCAGCAGAGAGAAATTACACTATAGGAGAAAGAGAATTGTTAGCTATCAAATTATCAATCCAAGAGTGGAGGCATCATTTACTAGGTTCCCCCATGTTGTACCATATATTCGGACCACAAGAATCTGCAGTTTTTTAAATCAGCTAGAGCTCTCACCCCCAGACAAATGCGGTGGTTATTATTCTTCAGTGAATATGATTTTATAATCACCTATCGCCCCGGTATACAACAAGGAAAAGCTGATGCCTTGTCAAGGTTAGGTCATGATCAACATGTGGAAGTAGAACAACCTAGTACTATAATACCTGAGAACAGAATCCTGGGAGTGGGTGAAAAAGATCATACCCTTCTTGAACAAATCAAACATCTGCTCAGAGACGTATCACATGAAGACTGGTTGAAGGATCCTCTACACTCCATTAGAGAAGGATTGTTTTATCATGAATACAAATTGTTTGTCCCTGCTTCCGAGTTGAGAATGACTATCATGGAATGGTGTCATAACAGCACACTGGCGGGTCATCCAGGTATAAGAAAAACTCACGACTTATGTAACAGGTGGTTTTGGTGGGAATCTATGTTCAAAGAGGTAGCAGCATATGTACAGGCTTGTGCCACTTGCGCTCGCCAAAAGGCGTCGCATTGTGCTCCCACTGGACTCTTGAAAAACATAGCCATTCCTCCTCAGCCCTGGCACACAATTAGCAGGGATTACATGACGGACTTGCCCTCTTCTCAAGGGTTTACCTCAATCTATGTTATTGTTGATTTACTGTCCAAAATGGGGCATTTCATCCCTTTGAAAAAATTACCCTCTTCCAAAGAGCTAGCATCCGTCTTTTTGAAAAACATTGTCAAATTACATGGTTTACCCTCGGTCATCATCTCCGACAGAGGACCACAGTTTGTCTCAAAGTTTTGGAGGGGGTTGTGTTCCAAGCTGGGGATAGATCACAGAGTATCCACTGCTTATCACCCCCAAACGGATGGGCAAACGGAAAGGACAAATCAAACTTTAGAACAATTTTTACGTTGTTTATTGACATCCCTTCCCTTCACCTGGGTTCAAGCCTTACCTTTGGCTGAATTCGCCTACAATAATTCCACCCATTCCGCTACACATACATCCCCTTTTTTCTTTGTACAGGCCCAACACCCTAGGATGATCCCTATTGACCTCCCTCCTAAAGACTCATCAGTACCTTCCCTTGATGAACACCATGCCCAAATCAAGTTAGTATGGGAAACAGCAAAGACAGAGTTAAGTAAGGCCAAGGAAGCTATGAAAAAACAGGCGGATAAACACCGAAGACCTGAACCCATGTACACCATAGGAGAGAAAGTGTGGTTATCCACTAGAAACCTAAAGATGGAAGGATCCAAAAAACTCTAACCCAGGTTTATAGGTCCTTCCCCATTGAGAAAGTCATCTTCCCTGTCACCCTGAAATTGACACTACCCCCGTGCATGAAAATACACCCTGTTTTCCACAGCTCCTTGTTAAAGAAACACATCCCTTCTGTTGTCCCTGAAATCCCTCCTCCACCGATACAAATTGATGGAGAAGCTGAATAAGAAGTGAGAAAGATTCTAGATTCTCGTAAAAGAAGAGGTAAACTACAGTACCTAATAGATTGGGTCGGGTACCCCCCAGAGGATAGGTCATGGGAACCTGCAGAAAACATTCATGCAGCAAGATTGATTCAACAATTCCACAGACTTCATCCTGCTAAGCCCGGTCCCCTGAATAGGTCTTTGAGGAGGGGTACTGTTAGGAATCAATAGCCTTGACATGCGAGGTTGCTGAGATGTGTTAGTTTACCCAGGTCCCTACAAACACACAGCATGTTGTTTTTAGACGCTCCCTAACCAGTGAAAAGAGGCACGGCAGAACGTAGCCTTTGCTTGGCTTACTGTTCCGGTACCACGACCCCTCTTCACTTCCTGGTTCCTGGCTCGAGGTTCTGTGGCGTTCTGTGGAATCCTGCGAGTCTCCGTGGACCCTTTTCCCGCTTCTTGCCTTCATTCCCCTGACCCTGCAGCCGCTGGCTGGTTGTTACAGAGTGAGAGCGTCTTTGCCGAACTTCGGCATTTCTTTAAATTCTACGCGAGTGTTTACTCGCGACTACCCTTACTTTTCTCACGCATTTCGCGGGCGTTATTACGCTTGGCTCCTTTTTCTCGCTTTCTTTTGTATGAATGAAATACTTGGCGAGTTCTTGAGTTGTTTATCCCTTCCTGTGAGAGTGAGCGCTCCGCCCTTGCTTCCTTTAGGGCCGGGTGTCTCTCCTCGTGTGTGTGTGTACTGCTTCGCTGTTTTAGCCCACAACAGCCGGTCGGTGCTCCTCACATTCCTATTTTTGTTTTTGTCTGGTGTGAATGTCCCTCGAGAGTTCTATTCCTGATATCCCGCTACACATTATCCAGCTCCCATTACTTGAACTCTTCGATAAAGCCTGCCTGATGTACAATTGGGGTAAGCGCAACTGAATAATCTCGCATGTCAATGACTCCTGCATGAAGGTTAGTGAACTAAGGATATATTATGTGTATTGCCTTTTTTTGTTTTCTAGCTTGGACATCCACCTACGACTACTCCTGCTATACCCTGCATACCCCCTCGTATGAGGAGAGTGGTGGACACTCCTAGGGTAATTCCCTCATACTTTTAGGGGACAGTAGACAGGAGTGCGTCCCATTCGGATTCTTGCTCCTGTGTCCTGGAGGTGTAGGGATCCTTCTTCGCTCCCGTGGAAACTTGGTCACTACCTGACACTGGCCATGTGGGTAGGGGCCATTTTGAGGCCTGGTCCAGGCAGGGCCTGGCCATGTGGCTGGGGGTCAAGGGGCCATTTTGAAGCCAGGCACTATGCTTTGTGCCATAGGCCTGCACCCAGTCTAAATTGCTTTCATCCATTATGCCCAGGGGTACTCAGTGGTGCATGGACCAAGGCTTTCTGTGGGGTTTCTTGAATTTAAGCATCATTAGGGGCATGGATGGCATTGGATTGTGTTGATTTTATGTGTGTTATTTTGTTTTTTGGGGTGTTCTTGGGGCCTGGCCATTTGGGTGGAGGCCATTTTGAGGCCTGGTCCAGGCAGGGCCTTGCCATGTGGGTAGGGGTCAATGGGCCATTGTGAAGCCAGGCAGTGTGCTTTGTGCCTTAGGCCTGCACCCAGTCTGCCTTGCTTTCATCCATTATGCACAGGGGTACTCGGTATTGCATGGACCAAGTCTTTCTGTGGGGTGCCTTGAATTTAAACATCATTCAGGGCATGGATGGCTTTGGCTTGTGGAGAATATTTGTGTGTTTTTCGATTTGTTGGGGTGTTGTTGGGGCCTGGCCATGTGGCTGGGGGCAATTGTGAGGCCTGGTCTAGGCTGGGCCTGGCCATGTGGCTGGGGTTCAAGGGGCCATTTTGAAGCCAAACAGTGTGCTTTATGCCATAGGCCTGTACCCAGTCTGCTTTGCTTTCGTCCATTATGCCCAGGGGTACTCAGTGGTGCATGGACCAAGGCTTTCTGTGGGGTCTCTTGAATTTAAACATCGTTTAGGGCATGGATGGCAATGGATTGTGGTGATTTATTTTATTTTTTTTATTTTATGGGGTGTTGTTGGGGCCTGGCCATGTGGGTGGAGGCCATTTTGAGGCCTTGCCATGTGGGTGGGGTCAAGGGGCCATTTCGAAGCCAGGCGGTGTGCTGTGTGCCATAGGCCTGCTCCCAGAGTGCCTTGCTTGCATCCATTATGCACAGGGGTACTCAGTGGTGTGTGGACCAAGTCTTTCAGTGGGGTGTCTTGAATTTAAACATCATTGAGGGCATGGATGGCAATGGATTGTGGTGATTTTTTGTGTGTGTTTTTATTTTTTGGGGTGTTGTTGGGGCCTGGCCATGTGGGTGGGTGCCATTTTGAGGCCTGGTCCAGGTTGGGCCTGGCCATGTGACTAGGGGTCAAGGGGCCATTTTGAAGCCAGGAAGTGTGGTTTGTGCCATAGGCCTGTACCCAGTCTGCCTTGCTTTCATCCATTATGCCCAGGGGTACTCAGTGGTGCATGGACCCAGGCTTTCTGTGGGGTTTCTTGAATTTAAGCATCATTTCGGGCATAGATGGCATTGGATTGTGGTGATTGTTTGTGTGTTTTTCAATTTTTTGGGGGGTTGTTGGGCCTGGCCATGTGGGTAGGGGCCATTTTGAGGCCTGGTCCAGGCAGGGCCTGGCCATGTGGCTGGGGGTCAAGGGGCCATTTTGAAGCCAGGCACTATGCTTTGTGCCATAGGCCTGCACCCAGTCTAAATTGCTTTCATCCATTATGCCCAGGGGTACTCAGTGGTGCATGGACCAAGGCTTTCTGTGGGGTTTCTTGAATTTAAGCATCATTAGGGGCATGGATGGCATTGGATTGTGTTGATTTTATGTGTGTTATTTTCTTTTTTGGGGGGTTGTTGGGCCTGGCCATGTGGGTAGGGGCCATTTTGAGGCCTGGTCCAGGCAGGGCCTGGCCATGTGGCTGGGGGTCAAGGGGCCATTTTGAAGCCAGGCACTATGCTTTGTGCCATAGGCCTGCACCCAGTCTAAATTGCTTTCATCCATTATGCCCAGGGGTACTCAGTGGTGCATGGACCAAGGCTTTCTGTGGGGTTTCTTGAATTTAAGCATCATTAGGGGCATGGATGGCATTGGATTGTGTTGATTTTATGTGTGTTATTTTCTTTTTTGGGGTGTTGTTGGGGCCTGGCCATGTGGGTGGAGGCCATTTTGAGGCCTGGTCCAGGCAGGGCCTTGCCATGTGGGTAGGGGTCAATGGGCCATTGTGAAGCCAGGCAGTGTGCTTTGTGCCTTAGGCCTGCACCCAGTCTGCCTTGCTTTCATCCATTATGCACAGGGGTACTCAGTATTGCATGGACCAAGTCTTTCTGTGGGGTGCCTTGAATTTAAATATCATTGAGGGCATGGATGGCTTTGGTTTGTGGTGAATATTTGTGTGTTTTTCGATTTGTTGGGGAGTTGTTGGGGCCTGGCCATGTGGGTGGGGGCAATTGTGAGGCCTGGTCTAGGCTGGGCCTGGCCATGTGGCTGGGGGTCAAGGGGCCATTTTGAAGCCAAACAGTGTGCTTTATGCCACAGGCCTGTACCCAGTCTGCTTTGCTTTCGTCCTTTATGCCCAGGGGTACTCAGTGGTGCATGGACCAAGTCTTTCAGCGGGGTGTCTTGAATTTAAACATCATTGAGGGCATGGATGGCTTTGGCTTTTGGTGAATATTTGTGTGTTTTTTTATTTTTTGGGGTGTTGTTGGGGCCTGGCCAAGTGGGTGGGGGCCATGTTGAGGCCTGGTTCAGGCTGGGCCATGTGGCTGTGGTTCAAGGGGCCAAGGGGCCATTTTGAAGCCAGAAAGTGTGTTTTGTGCCATAGGCCTGCACCCAGTCAGCCTTGATTGTATCCATTATACACAGGGGTACTCAGTGGTGCATGGACCAAGTCTTTCAGTGGGGTGTCTTGAATTTAAACATCATTGAGGGCATGGATCGCATTGGATTGTGGTGATTGTTTGTGTGTTTTTCAATTTTTTGGGGGGTTGTTGGGGCCTGGCCATGTGGGTAGGGGCCATTTTGAGGCCTGGTCCAGGCTGGGCCAGGCCATGTGACTAGGGGTCAAGGGGCCATTTTGAAGCCAGGCAGTGTGCTTTGTGCCATAGGCCTGTACCCAGTCTGCCTTGCTTTCATCCATTATGCCCACGGGCACTCAGTGGTGCATGGACCCAGGCTTTCTGTGGGGTCTCTTGAATTTAAACATCATTTAGGGCATTGATGGCATTGGATTGTGGTGATTGTTTGTGTGTTTTTCAATTTTTTTGGGGGTTGTTGGGGCCTGGCCTTGTGGGTAGGGGACATTTTGAGGCCTGATCCAGGCAGGGCCTGGCCATGTGGCTGGGGGTCAAGGGGCCATTTTGAAGCCAGGCACTGTGCTTTGTGCCATAGGCCTGCACGCAGTCTAAATTGCTTTCATCCATTATTCCCAGGGGTACTCAGTGGTGCATGGACCAAGGCTTTCTGTGGGGTTTCTTGAATTTAAGCATCATTAAGGGCATGGATGGCATTGGATTGTGGTGATTTTATGTGTGTTATTTTATTTTTTGGGGTGTTGTTGGGGCCTGGCCATGTGGGTGGAGGCCATTTTGGGGCCTGGTCCAGCCAGGGCCTTGCCATGTGGGTGGGGGTCAAGGGGCCATTTTGAAGCCAGGCAGTGTGCTTTGTGCCATAGGACTGCTCCCAGTCTGCCTTGCTTGCATCCATTGTGCACAGGGGTACTCAGTGGTGCATGGACCAAGTCTTTCTATGGGGTGTCTTGAATTTAAACATCATTGAGGGCATGGATGGCATTGGCTTGTGGTGATTTTTGTGTGTTTTTTGATTTTTTGGGGTGTTGTTGGAGCCTGGCCAAGTGGGTGGAGGTTATTTTGAGGCCTCGTCCAGGCTGGGCCATGTGGCTGGGGTTCAAGGGGCCAAGGGCCATTTTGAAGCCAGGCAGTGTGTTTTGTGCCATAGGCCTGCACCCAGTCTGCCTTGCTTTTATCCATTATGCACAGGGGTACTCAGTGGTGCATGGACCAAGTCTTTCAGTGGGGTGTCTTGAATTTAAACATCATTGAGGGCAAGGATGGCATTGGATTGTGGTGATTTTGTGTGTATGTTTCTATTTTTTGGGGTGTTGTTGGGGCCTGGCCATGTGGGTGGGTGCCATTTTGAGGCCTGGTCCAGGCTGGGCCTGGCCATGTGACTGGGGGTCAATGAGCCATTTCGCAGCCAGGCAGTGTGCTTTGTGCCATAGGCCTGTACCCAGTCTGCCTTCCTTTCATCCATTATGCCCAGGGGTACTCAGTGGTGCATGGACCCAGACTTTCTGTGGGGTCTCTTGAATTTAAACATCATTTAGGGCATCGATGGCATTGGATTGTGGTGATTGTTTGTGTGGTTTTCAATTTTTTGGGGGGTTGTTGGGGCCTGGCCATGTGGGTAGGGGCCATTTTGAGGCCTCGTCCAGGCAGGGCCTGGCCATGTGGATGGGGTCAAGGGGCCATTTTGAAGCCAGGCACTGTGCTTTGTGCCATAGGCCTGCACCCTGTCTAAATTGCTTTCATCCATTATGCCCTGGGGTACTCAGTGGTGCATGGACCAAGGCTTTCTGTGGGGTTCTTGAATTTAGGCATCATTAAGGGCATGGGTGGCATTGGATTGTGGTGATTTTATGTGTGTTGTTTTATTTTTTGGGGTGTTGTTGGGGCCTGGCCATGTGGGTGGAGGCCATTTTGAGGCCTTGTCCAGGCAGGGCCTTGCCATGTGGGTGTGGGTCAAGGGGCCATTTTGAAGCCAGGCAGTGTGCTTTGTGCCATAGGACTGCACCTAGTCTGCCTTGCTTTCATCCATTATGCACAGGGGTACTCAGTGGTGCATGGACCAAGTCTTTCTGTGGGTTGTCTTGAATTTAAACCTCAATGAGGGCATGGATGGCATTGGCTTGTGGTGATTTGTGTGTGTTTTTCGATTATTTGGGGTGTTGTTGGGGCCTGGCCATGTGGGTGGGGGCCATTTTGAGGCCTGGTCGAGGCTGGGCCATGTGGCTGGGGTTCAAAGGGCCAATGGGCCATTTTGAAGCCAGGCAGTGTGCTTTGTGCCATATGCCTGCACCCAGTCTGCCTTGCTTTCATCCATTATGCACAGGGGTAGTCAGTGGTGCATGGACCAAGTCTTTCAGTGCGGTGTCTTGAATTTAAACATCATTGAGGGGATGGATGGCATCGGATTGCGGTGATTTTTTGTGCATTTTTCGATTGTTGGGGGTGTCGATGGGGCCTGGTCATGTCTGTGGGGGCCATTTTGAGGCCTGGTCCAGGCTGGGCCAGGCCATGTGGCTGGGGGTCAAGGGGCCATTTTGAAGCCAGGCAGTGTACTTTGTGCCACAGGCCTGCACTCAGTCTGCCTTGCTTTCATCCATTATGCCCAGGGGTAGTCAGTGGTGCATGGGCCAAGTCTTTCTGTGTGTTCTTTAGATTTTAAACATCATTTAGGGCATGGATGCCATTGGATTGGGGTGTTTTTCTGTATGTATTTTGATTTTTTGGGTGTTGTTGGGGCCTGGCCATGTGGGTGGGTGCCATTTTGAGGCCTGGTCCAGGGCCTGGCCATGTGGGTGGGGGTCTAGGGGCCATTTTGAAGCCAGGCAGTGTGCTTTGTGCCATAGGCCTGCAACCAGTCTGCCTTGCTTTCATCCATTATTCCCAGGGGTACTCAGTGGTGCATGAAACAACTCTCTCTGTGTGGTCTCTCTCTTCTATTAATTTAAACATCCATTTTGGATTAGAATTGCAATTTTTATTTTGGGTCTTTCCGTTTTTGGGTGTGTTGTGTTAATAATAAGAAATGCCTAGTTGCAAATATTAATTGAAGCTTTACATATGCAACATTTATTTAACTGATGTTCCTCTGTGGCTTCCTTTGCTTTAGGATTCAGATAAGGGGGTGGTGATGAACAGAGTCTCTGAATTAAGCAGACCACTCTTACCCAGTCCAAAGATCAGGGCTTGATCCATCACCGTTATTTAGCTCACTGCACCATCCCAGCTCAGAACCTGGCTATATGCAAATTAGTCTGTCCCTGGCCCAGTGCATCATGGGAACAGGGCAGACCAAACTACCAAGCCAATTCTTCACCAGAAAGGAGACAAGCTTCCGGGGACCGGTTTCTGGCATTTCAGCCGTCGTCGGCCCGGCTTGCTTGAATCCTGATGGTGCAGTGAGCAAGGGACTCATGTCTGAGTATACCCTGCCACACCTATAGTGGCCAAAAACGATTCAGATAAGGGGGTGGTGATGAACAGAGTCTCTGAATTAAGCAGACCACTCTTACCCAGTCCAAAGATCAGGGCTTGATCCATCACCGTTATTTAGCTCACTGCACCATCCCAGCTCAGAACCTGGCTATATGCAAATTAGTCTGTCCCTGGCCCAGTGCATCATGGGAACAGGGCAGACCAAACTACCAAGCCAATTCTTCACCAGAAAGGAGACAAGCTTCCGGGGACCGGTTTCTGGCATTTCAGCCGTCGTCGGCCCGGCTTGCTTGAATCCTGATGGTGCAGTGAGCAAGGGACTCATGTCTGAGTATACCCTGCCACACCTATAGTGGCCAAAAACGATTCAGATAAGGGGGTGGTGATGAACAGAGTCTCTGAATTAAGCAGACCACTCTTACCCAGTCCAAAGATCAGGGCTTGATCCATCACCGTTATTTAGCTCACTGCACCATCCCAGCTCAGAACCTGGCTATATGCAAATTAGTCTGTCCCTGGCCCAGTGCATCATGGGAACAGGGCAGACCAAACTACCAAGCCAATTCTTCACCAGAAAGGAGACAAGCTTTCGGGGACCGGTTTCTGGCATTTCAGCCGTCGTCGGCCCGGCTTGCTTGAATCCTGATGGTGCAGTGAGCAAGGGACTCATGTCTGAGTATACCCTGCCACACCTATAGTGGCCAAAAACGATTCAGATAAGGGGGTGGTGATGAACAGAGTCTCTGAATTAAGCAGACCGCTCTTACCTAGTCCAAAGATCAGGGCTTGATCCATCACCGTTATTTAGCTCACTGCACCATCCCAGCTCAGAACCTGGCTATATGCAAATTAGTCTGTCCCTGGCCCAGTGCATCATGGGAACAGGGCAGACCAAACTACCAAGCCAATTCTTCACCAGAAAGGAGACAAGCTTCCGGGGACCGGTTTCTGGCATTTCAGCCGTCGTCGGCCCGGCTTGCTTGAATCCTGATGGTGCAGTGAGCAAGGGACTCATGTCTGAGTATACCCTGCCACACCTATAGTGGCCAAAAACGATTCAGATAAGGGGGTGGTGATGAACAGAGTCTCTGAATTAAGCAGACCACTCTTACCCAGTCCAAAGATCAGGGCTTGATCCATCACCGTTATTTAGCTCACTGCACCATCCCAGCTCAGAACCTGGCTATATGCAAATTAGTCTGTCCCTGGCCCAGTGCATCATGGGAACAGGGCAGACCAAACTACCAAGCCAATTCTTCACCAGAAAGGAGACAAGCTTTCGGGGACCGGTTTCTGGCATTTCAGCCGTCGTCGGCCCGGCTTGCTTGAATCCTGATGGTGCAGTGAGCAAGGGACTCATGTCTGAGTATACCCTGCCACACCTATAGTGGCCAAAAACGATTCAGATAAGGGGGTGGTGAGGAACAGAGTCTCTGAATTAAGCAGACCACTCTTACCCAGTCCAAAGATCAGGGCTTGATCCATCACCGTTATTTAGCTCACTGCACCATCCCAGCTCAGAACCTGGCTATATGCAAATTAGTCTGTCCCTGGCCCAGTGCATCATGGGAACAGGGCAGACCAAACTACCAAGCCAATTCTTCACCAGAAAGGAGACAAGCTTCCGGGGACCGGTTTCTGGCATTTCCCAGTGTAAGAATTGGCTTTTGTAGTTTGGTTTGCCCTGTTCCCATCATGCACTGGGACAGGAACAGACTAATTTGCATACAGCCAGGTTCTGAAACTGGGATGGTGCAGTGAGCTAAAAAACGGTGTTGGATCTAGCCCTGATCTCTTGACTGGGTGAGAGCTTTCTGCTTAATTCAGAGACTCTGTCCCTCACCACCCCTTGTTGTAAATATTTTTGTCCACCCTAAGCGTGGAAGGGTATTCTCAGATGTGAGACCCTTGCTCATTGCACCATCAGGATTCAAGCAAACCGGGCCGAAGACGGCTGTAATGCCAGAAACCGGTCCCCGGGAGCTTGTTTCCTTCCCAGTGTAAGAATTGGCTTTTGTAGTTTGGTTTGCCCTGTTCCCATCATGCACTGGGACAGGAACAGACTAATTTGCATACAGCCAGGTTCTGAAACTGGGATGGTGCAGTGAGCTAAAAAACGGTGTTGGATCTAGCCCTGATCTCTTGACTGGGTGAGAGCTTTCTGCTTAATTCAGAGACTCTGTCCCTCACCACCCCTTGTTGTAAATATTTTTGTCCACCCTAAGCGTGGAAGGGTATTCTCAGATGTGAGACCCTTGCTCATTGCACCATCAGGATTCAAGCAAACCGGGCCGAAGACGGCTGTAATGCCAGAAACCGGTCCCCGGGAGCTTGTTTCCTTCCCAGTGTAAGAATTGGCTTTTGTAGTTTGGTTTGCCCTGTTCCCATCATGCACTGGGACAGGAACAGACTAATTTGCATACAGCCAGGTTCTGAAACTGGGATGGTGCAGTGAGCTAAAAAACGGTGTTGGATCTAGCCCTGATCTCTTGACTGGGTGAGAGCTTTCTGCTTAATTCAGAGACTCTGTCCCTCACCACCCCTTGTTGTAAATATTCCTTTGCTTTAGGTGCACAAAGACTGACAAAATCATCCTCATCATCATCACTTGCTGTAGTGCCAGGAAGAAGTCCTGCTGCGGTGTGTGCACAACGTCACAGGACATCACGTGTGGTGGCCACAGACAACTCTGCAACTTGTGCAACAGCATCCTGCTGTTCTGTCATCTGAAGAAGATGGGCCCAAAGAAAGGTGGCCATAGCTCCTCTACCTAGAAAGTTGCCAGTGCCACTGCCAGTAAGAAGGAGTAGAAGAAGCAAGTGGCGCCACTTACTAAGGAGACTGGTGTGCCTACAGACACTTTTTTTGGGAAAAAAAACCACGCCTGCAGGAGCGGTGTCCGCCGGGAACCAGACGGGGAGCAGCACCTCTGCTTCATTGGTCTCAGTGCCACCACGCCAAGTTAGGCCCAAGTCCATGAGTGCCACATAGGCAGCCTCTTTAATTGCTCTTTCACCATCTACCAGTGATGTTGGCGTTGACTCATCGCAAAGTAGCATCCTATCAACTCAGGTTTTAACTCATCTGATGAGTGTTTAATCACAGCAGTAATGACAACCACAGGTGCAACAAGGAGAGGTGCAAGGAGAGGCGCAAGGAGAGACGCAAGGAGAGGCGCAAGGAGTGGTGCAAGGAGTGGCGCAAGGAGTGGCACAAGGAGTGGCGCAAGGAGTGGCGCAAGTAGAGGCGCAAGTAGAGGTGCATGGAGAGGCACAACTTCCCACAATGCTTGTTCCTCCAGTAGTAGGGGCACATCTGGAAATCCAGATTCAAGCTGAGGTATCATCAGAGCAAGCCACTCCTTCTGATGATGCATTGTCTTCCAGCTCCCCAGCAAGAAAAAGGTCAAGGAGGGCTAGTTCAAGTTCTTCTTCAAGCCCCCTTCCTTCTGATGATCTAGATCTTGATTGGAACCCTCCAATGCAGTCTGAGAGGGAGGCACGCCATGAGCCGACAAAGGTAGCTAAAAGGAAGGTTCTCACAAGGCTTTCACTTATGGGTGATGACGACAAACAAGAAGTAGAAGTGGTGTATTCTGCTGCTGATGAACAGTTTGACGATGATAACCCAGTCATCACTCCAGCCCCAACGGGCATGCAGCAGACAGTCATTTTTACCCTATCGAAAAATTCTGCTTTGTAGGATGTGTGTGGCGTGACACCACTGGTGGTACCACCACCAACAAAGGTAACTACTACACCAACATGACCTACAGATTCCATATTTTCTTGTCAGAAGGGCCGGGAGGGACCTCCATCCAGCTCGACCTCCATTACCTCATGTAGTGGTGCTGTAAGTGTACAACAGACTCAAATTCAGCCACGCCCATCCTCCACTTCATATGGCATTGAAAGTAGCACCTCCACCACCACCAGAAATCTCCAGTCCCCAGTTTGGGACTTCTTTAGTATTAGCAAAAAGGCATAAAACCTAGTCATTTGTTCGATTTGTAAACAAGTAATTAGTCGGGGTAAGCATGGTACCTACTATGGTACCGGAGGCCAGAGAGGTCCTCTAAAAAAACACCACATTATCCACTGGGAGGCGCACCTAAGTAACATCCAGAAAAAAGTCAAAAGTATAAATCAAATGTAGACATTGATATTGCATCTGATGACGAAGAGGAGCTGATCGTGCAGGAGGGAGGTGAACAACCGAGAGACATTTTTTCTGGTACACACAGTACCCCTGGCAGCAGCACTGCAGTGGTAGCGCCCACACCCTCCTCTACCCCAACAACATCAAGGTGGCACAGTAGTCTTGCAGAGATACCAATGCCAAAAAGTACATCAATGAGCCTAACTGGGTTGAAGAGGTCTGAATCCTCCTCATCACATATGAAAACGGTCCAGACTACCATTAAAAGCATGTTTTGGTCCGAGGCGGTAATTGAACGCAACCACCCAACGGCACGTCTTTCTAATGCAATGCTGGCTAAAATGTTAGCGCTGGACCTTCTCCCATTTTCTTTCCTGGAAGTGGTGGGTTTTCGAGAATTTGTGGCAACAGTCTGCCCTAAATGGAAGGTTCCTAGCCGGTCCTATTTTGCCAGAGTTGCGGTTCCAGCACTAAATCAAGATGTGCTGAAGGTGATTGGGGCAGCTTTGCAGAAGAGTGCTGTTCACACTATCCACCTGACAACAGACATGTGGACCAGTTGCCAAGCCCTTGATTACATGTGCATCACTGCAGACTGGGTCTCTTCGGCAGGGGTTAGAGACAAGATATCTGCAGGTGTTGACACAGCCACAATTTTTCAAGCTAGTCGGAAACATGCAACCGTAGCCATGTTTGCCATGGAGAAATCTCATACTGCAGTAAACATCTTGGAGGAGTTTAACAGTAAGGTCTTTAACTGGCTGCATCCAAGAAAGCGTATGATTGGTAATGTTTCCACAGATCATGGCAGTAATATAGTTAGGGCCATGAATGATGGTGGCTATTTCAGAGTGCTGTGTTTGGCGCACAGTATAAACATTGTTGTTCAAGATTTCTTGAAAAAATAAAACAAAGTCAGCAAGTTACTGACCACCTGCTGAAGAATCTGCACACATTTTGACGATTCTTTTAAAGCCCGGAAGCAGCTGAGGATCATTCAACGGGGCCGTAGAGTGCCAGTCAGAGGACTCATCCAGGAGGTGGCAACACGTTGGGATTCAACCTTCTACATGCTTGAGCGTCGGTTTGAGCAGTGCTTGGTAATCAATGAGTATGTCTTTGCACTGGGTTCTTCTATGAAAGACATGAGGGTAGAGGTGGAGGAATGGGACCTTGTTAAAAGCGTGACAGACATGCTTCATCCTTTTGAGGTCTTCACACGTGAAGTCAGCAGGGAGGGCTGTACTTTGGGCAAAGCTATCCCATTGTTGCGCATGCTAGAGCACAAACTGAAGGCGGTGTCTTCAACGTTCAAAGATGATACTGACAAGCAAGATGCATATCAGTTGGCGGAGAGCTTATTAACCCGCCTACTTGACAATGCAAAGCTTAATGGAATACATTGTGATCAACATTACATTTGTACCACTTTTCTGGATCCACGGTACAAAAAGGCACTGGCCAGCAATACATTCATTCCTTTTAAAGAAGCAGATGTTTCAAAGTACAAACATTGGCTAGCTCTGTCAGCCACTTGGTTCGAAAAAGAGCGGCAGGAAATTGAAGGAACCGGCAGAAGTACTACTGAATCAGCAGGCCATCCGGCGTCAAGGTCCACTTCTGTGGCCGAATGCAGTGACTTTCCCTCAGAGCCGTTACCGACAGCAGCAACCGTATCATCATCATCCTCACCTGCACCAGGCCCAGCCATATTATTGTCGGAAACGGATTGGATAACTCATCAAGGGTTTGCTTGTTCCAGTGCTGATGCAAAGGCCACAGATGGTACGCAAAGTGGAGCAGCCCTGGATGCCCTTGAGTGGATGGTGCAGGCCTATCTGGATCACAAAAACAGAGGTCTACATTGATCACAACCCATTGATGTATTGGTATGGGAAAAAGGGTCAATGGCCACTGATCACCAAGCTGGCTCTAAATTATTGGTCTTGCCCACTCGCAAGCGTGTCTTCTGAACGTGTTTTCAGTGCTACTGGTGCCATTGTTATTTCAAAAAGGACCCGCTTCTCACCCAAAAATGTGGAGAGGTTAACAATGATCAAGATGAATCAGCACTTCAAACCACCAGATTACAAAATACATGAATCCACGCAGGAAGAAGAGGAGGACACCGGCTTAGGTGATGGAAGTTCTTCTCTGTTAGCTGAACTACTCCCGTTGCAAGTCACAGAGTTTGAGGACGAGCTCTATTTCTCAGACACCTAGGTCTGAAATAATGAATTCCTTTTTTTCGTCCTTATTCACTTTTATTCCTGTGTCTTTCTTTGTTTTGCAACTTTTACCACAAGAAAACTCTAATCACAACAAATGCATCACCAGCACTGTCTTCGTCTTATTTCCCTATTGAAGGTGCCGCTGTCTGCATTCCTGAAGTTCACAATTTCACAACTCAGTCATGCTCCTCTATCCTCCTCCTCCAGACTCCCCCTATCCATTTCCCTCAAGGCAGATGGCTGGATTACGCAGAATCAAGAAACTGTTGCTTTGTAGACGAATCCCCTCAAAAGAAGTGGGACTGGAATTACTGATTAATATATGCTGATTGCTGATGCTGACTGTTACTTCGGAAATTGACTCAAGAGGCTGCCCTGTGGGCCTTAACTTTAAGAACAGGATGCGGACAAAAAGTGGAACAGGTAATGAATGCAGTGGACAACACTGGCTGTCTGGCTCTGTTGAAAGCAATTGCTCTTTGTTTGTTGTACATGAAATGAATCATATGTGTTCTGTTATTATTTAATCTTTTACACTCTAAATCTAACTCAAGTCTACTCTGTTTTTACCTTGTTTAATTCAAATTGTACTTCTACTGCAGGGGCCACTACGTTGCATTCTTTAATATGGAAAATGTCCTTGGACTCACTGTGTGCAGACTGTGACTGCATGGACAACATTGAGTTTGCCAATATACCATGATGATGATGAGTCTTGATGATCAACGTTACATAATATCTTTATTCTTTACAGTCACTCACTGGGATGGATGCTGGATCATCATCGTCTTTTACGGAAGAACTATGGCCATTTCATGAGTGGCAAACAGGTAAAACAAGTCAACAACAACCATAGCAGAACTACATGTCTGTCTAGTCGTGGTATAGAGTGGTCGAGCCAGTGTAGTGTTGTTATGCCAGAGTCCAGACAGCAGTTCATGTAAAATTGCGGCTATGTGGGTTACTAACTTACTGCATACAATTAGATATGCTTTGTCTGTCAGTGCCAAAGAGGTATGCTACATCAGGTTGGTTCACTCAGTGGTGCCTGCCATGACCTTCTGCATGGCCCTGGCCTGCTGTGTGCTAATTACTATCCTTGAAAAGGAGACTCAGAGTACGCACTTTAGAAATGATGCTTGTTGTATGTAATACTGCCTCTGAAACTGAAAGTGTTATTTTTGCACTACACACCGTACCTTATATTTTTTCTCCGTGGTGTTTTAATATCACTTCCTGTTTTTCCCTCAACAATTACAGGCCGGATTTTACCCTGTTGCGATGGTTAAAACATTAACTCAGGCTTACCATTAGCAATCCGCAATTCCGCATCCGCCAGCCAGGCAGTGGACTGTGTGTCCGGTCACCAAGATTGATCAACGGAGCATCAGATGGAATGGAGGAGTAACGCAAATAAGAGGAATGGCTGGATGCATGCAACTTCCCAAATTGAACAGGACAACTACAACGTACAGTTAGAGTATCCTCTTCACATCTCCTTATCTTTTAAATAACGTTATTGTTGTGAACTTCTATGAGTGTGACTCTGTGTGTTTGCTCTCTGCTTCAAATTCATCCCTACAGCTATTTGATAAGTTTCTTTGCTATTTTTAAAACTAATTTAATGTACTAATAAGTGTTTATTCTCTCTGAGGGCAGATAGGCAAGTGAAATTGCGTAATTACTGCAGCCCTGTACTGTCGAATTGTTTATTCATAGTAAGTTGTAGTAAGTACTATTTTTCAGTAACCTAACCATCCATTTAGCAAACAACTTCATGCATGCAGTGCACTTCCTTTATGTCCCTTAAAGGATTTATGGATATCTTCGTGTCCAAGCATTTGTTTTTCAACATTTGTTGTTTGTCCATGCTGTGTTTTTTTTTTCTTCTCTCCACAAAACTTTCCCAAAAACCCCCATCCCCATCCAATTTTCAAACCCTAACCCTCTTCCCCCGGGCTGTTTGGTTTTCATTAACGTGTGATTAAATGACAACAATAATTCCACACACTTGCTGGGGAGTATAAGGTCAAAGCAACAGAAAATCAATTTCAAGGCTGGTGAAGGAATCCAAGGATATATTCTTATACTTATTCTGCTTGACACTCCCATGAGTATTTGCAAATCAAATCAGAATTTCATGTGCGCCATCAAGTGGATTGATCATCAACAACATCCTCCTCCTACAGGTCACGAATGCTTACGCTGCTGTGTCCTTCACCTTCAGTACTATCTCTTGTAGTACCCATACTTCACGCAGCTAGTAGTTATATTTTGAATACTTTAGCATTGCTTAGGCTACAATTTATGGCACTGTTCTTGTGTACTGTACTATCTATCATACTGTTCTAATGTTCCGCTCAGGCCACTCAATGTTTCATTTCCTTTTTTTTCATATGCTGCTACTGCCAGTGTGTACCACTACTACTGCCACCACAAATATGACATTTCATCCGTCCAGGATTCCATAGCCTACCTTAATCACCATTTGCCATGCATCCAGCCCTGTGGCTAGCCCTATTCTCAAACACGAATCACAGGTAAGATAAGCATTGTGGGGGAGGAAGAATAATGGAGTAGGAGGAGAGGAAAGACTGAGGGTAGTACTAGTAAAGTAGTAGGCCAATTGAATTCACTAACTCTGTCAGTGGCACTTTGTACACATTTGAGCGATTAGACAATTTGAATCAACCAGCCAGTTAGGTTTCAGGAAAGCAAACGTACAGTTACCCCCCCCCTGCCTCCCCCACAAAACAGTAAAAAACGCATATGCTATGTTTAAGTTGAAATAAATAATTATTTGAGCCATAACAAAAATAAACTATCCCACAAGAAGACCCGACCCACCCCCCTCCCTAACCCAACAAATGTCCATGAAATCAAAGTCCCCAAAGTCCAAAAACCCCAACGCCCAATTCCCACCCCCCCAAAAGTCTTTAAAAAAGGGGCAAGGGACAGTCTCTCCTCTAGTTCCGCCGGCGGTGTCCTGTGGCCAGGTGGTCACGCAGCTCTCTCCGGAGGTCCTTGAGCAGAGCTTTCTGCCTCACCACCTCCTGCTCAAGTTTGGACACTCTGAGGGTCAAGCGGTGAACACGAGCCTTGCACTAGCAGGTACTGTGGGGGCAGGTGATTTTTTTGCTGCTCGGCAGTGGCGGATGGCTGCCGGACCACAGCTCCGTACCGCTGAAGGCTTCCACTGACCGTATGACCCAGGGGCAGCGGAGGAGGATGCAGCTGTCGTGGATGTTGTCCACTGTGACTGCGTGTCCTCCTCTTCTTAGACCACCAGCCGCCGATATTCAGCGACAATTGCCTCCAGCTTCCGTTGCCAACTCCTTCCTTGTTAGTTTGGAAGGAGCATCTATATGAAGAAAGAAAAACATACTGTAACCAATCCTCTTTAAGATTAACACAAAATAATTCAGCAGAAAGTTGTGTCACAGTAGCACTTGCAACTTGCAAGCACAGTACATAACATTTGTGGAATGTATCTATCTAACCTCCCACTTCATCGGCTTCTGCTCTAACATTAGTGGGAGTTTCAGGAATTCTATGTCGTGATCGCGGCTTCGCGAGGTTCGCGAACTACATATCCCGGCATGCTCCGGGATAGAACTACAATTCCCGAGATCCTCCGCGACGCGCTGCATTCTCGCGAGGAACTCCATAAAGAGAATGGCGGCCGGGTATCGGTGTCGGGAATTCCTGTCCAGTTTCTCGTTCTTGCCTTAGATACTTGGTCCTGTGCGGTAAGGGTGCTTGCACCGCAAATTACTAGCAGCTAATTGCTGTGTGCTGTCAATAAATCCTGTTCGGCTTGGGAAGCCGGTGGTAACGTTTTATTCGTGTTACCAGTACATTTTGCTTTTGGGATATTCTGGGATTTGTCTCGGTTGGCATTTTCGGCCAACGGTGGTTTTCTTAGGTGCTATCAAACTTTGGATAGCATCACATGCTGTATGGTTACTTTGCTTTGTTTTGGATAATAACCCTAAAACCCAGCTAAGAGGCATTAGTTGGTATTGTGAACTTAAAGAGTTCCAGTGGAGCTTTGTGGGTGCCATTGAACTGTGTGGATAGGCTATATGCATAACCCTGTTTTAGGTAGTAACTGTGTATTTGAATCTTCTATTAACAGGGGTACTGGAGGTGTGGCTACACTCTTCCCCTGTGAGGTTTAGTGGATTCATTACTTGGGTATGTTACATTGTCATGCTGTATATGAAAGCTAACTCTTCTTTGCCAAGTATTTCATATCTGTCTTGTATTTTGTACATTTACTTAGTTACACCATATCGACCCCTACGTTGCCTCTACACATCCACAAGGCTTTATTCTTCTTTTACAGGTATAGATCGTTATAGTCTTTTGTCATAACATTGCGCTGGTTAAGGTACAGGAATATAGTCTTATGCGTGTGTTTTTGTTTATATCTTTCAGATCTCCCTCCCTGCTGTCCCCTTCCTTTCCTTCCCTGGTCTTGTTTATTATCCCCTCACTTATTCTTGTCAACGCTCTGTGCCATCACGGCTATTCAGACATTGGCTCGATTTAGAGGTGGGCTTACCATTCAACAAACCGATCCTGAGGACTAAAACATAACATTCTACTAGTACTATATGGACTCACTACACTAGACTCAGACAGTACACCAGTCTTCTTCTTTGCTCTTGTTTAGCGAAATTGGTACGTAAACTTGTGGAAGCCGGCATAATGCCAGCGCAGTCAACTTGCACCCGAGTAAACAGACGCAAGCCATGATGACACAGACTTGCGTTACTGTTACCAGCTCAGTACATGCAGGTGGTGAAGCTCTTACTTTTGTATTATGGGTGGCACTGGCCATACTCTGTTACAAGGGCTACTGGTCAATTAATTTAACTTTCACCCTGGCCTGCCCCTGACTACTACAAAAGGAAAATGAAGAAGATAATATGATCATCTATCCCTTCACAGGATATTTGCTTACATATGGGATGACTTTTGGTGCTTTGTTTTTGATTGACTGAACACCGATAGGTCACACATCAATGTCAATGACAGAGTTGTAAAAAAATTATTAACAGAGGTAGTGAGTGGTCCCCGACTCCCCGTAATTGCCGGATATATGCTGTGCTTGCACTCTACTGTTACTGGTCATGGTAGTATTCTGAAAAAATTACAATTTCTTTCCTCCGCTTTGCTACTCTGGCACGGAGGTGCGGTGTTACATGCTCTTCAAAGTAACACTCTTCATCCAGTGACCGTCTACTCTGTCTAGTACATACACCTATGCTATCTATGAAGAAGATACCATCCCGGCATCCATCCATTCAAAGTAAATGTCAATCACTCTTCATAATGTCTCAACTGGACACACCTTACTTTTTCTCACCAAAAAACAACCTTTTTATTTTATTTTGTAAACCGCCAGCCATGCATCTGTGCTTGACTTGCATTTGAATTTGAACCAAAGGATATATTGCGCACACATGCAGTTTCTGTTTCACCCACCCAGCCAGTCCTCCTTTCTTATTCCTTCCACCCATCCTTGCTTCAGCCTTCACCGGCCATCCTAACACCCTTCTTTCCCTTTTCGTTCATCCCATCCATCAAGTTCATCTCTGATCTGACTTGGCTTCTCGATAAAACTTTCATAGCTGAGTTGAAGTCAAATTTAGAGGAGGCCATTGGTTACTGGTCAACTCCCACCGCTAATGCTATTGCTAATGAGGAGTCAAGGGTGACTGTCTTCTACCTGGTCGACAAAAACTTAGTTCTAAATTTGTAAGTCTTCTTAACAGTAAAGTGTACTTGTACGGTACAACATATACACCCCTGCAGAGAGCCTACTCTGCAATCTCAATTACTAAGGAATATAATAGCTTACCACTGCCCGCCACTACTGTGGCATCCCCCACAGCAGTCCCTGCTGGCTGTGGCACCGCATCTGCCCCTGGATTGCCCACCTCCGTGCTGGCCCGACACTGGTGGATGGCTGTGCGATGGTGTTACGCATAGAAAATACATTTAATATTATTAGATGCCATATACACCACTCCCTATTTTGTCTAGGAATAAAAAAAATTACTAGTAATACATAAACAAATTTAATAACTTGTGACTCTCTAGTCTAAACTAAAAATTTCCCTTTCTTCAGGGAAGGGAGTTTTTTTATTTATGCTTAGCCATAACATGTGATGCTACACTTTTTGACACAACTGATGAATGCTTGCTTTTTAACACGCACCATTTTTCTCATAACAGACAGAAGCTTCCCTTCTTCGAACAAGAGCAAGATCTTCATCATATGTTAGGCGGAGTTATCAACGATTCATCCCCACCAAGACTTTAAGTTCCAACCAAGTGAGGGCTCTCCCACAACTAAATGTGTGAAATCAGCCACTTTTCAGTCGTTCACCGTTTGTTATATGACATTGATTTTAATAAATGTTTTTATATAATGCACAATTTTAATTTTTCCAGAGTACACATCGAGCTAGTGGTTTTACTTTTAATAAAGCTTTAAAACTTACATAGACTCTGTGGTTTTTGGTCATGAGTGAGGGAGCGAAAGAGTTTGCAATTTGCAAGCATGAGTCCATGACTGAGAGGTCGGGACTCTGACACCATAGTGTTATGTTCTGGGTTGTATAATCATTGAGGATCATCGCTGAATTTGGGGCTAAATGATGACTCTCTGACACACTAGCTAGTGAGTAAGGAGATTGGAGGTTCAATTTCTGTTATGACTGAGGTATGTGGAAAGTCTAACTGCGTCTATTATAATTTATAACCAATGCTCTATTTCTTGTCCATAGTTCTGTATGTGCAGAATAGTCCCTGCAACAGTAGTAGTATGTCCTCCTATCCAATCAAAAAGTAAACTAGTATCTTATTCTTGGTGGGCGTTGACATTTTATTGTTGGGAATTGTCAAAGCATAATCATTTAGAAGACTTCAATAGACATTATGAACAACCCAGACGACTGCACTCAGTGCCTAGAGCTATTGCTGAATAGGAATTTTGTTTAATAGTACACCTTTTACCAACTGTGCAAGCTTAGCTAGCTACACAGGCAGACTAATAATAATCTAGTAGTAGCACAGAGAGTCATAGTAAAGGCAGGATAAGAATTTAGAAACAGTCTACAAGAAGATCAAAGACGAATTAGGAAAAAATAGAATTATGCGGAGCATTTGGAATAAATCGGTGCTGTAAATGATAGGGAAGTATAATTAATAATATTAATAGGAAAACTTATTGGGGCCAGCAGACGAGCCCTCGGCGGACCTATCCTGGGCTTCCTATTGTTCCTGCTCCGCCGGTGCCGCTACCTCCTCCTCTGTCCTCTTGCCCCTCGGGGAAGCCGATGTACATCAAGAAAGAAAGACACAAACATGGATGATTGTTGTCAACCAAATCAAACATTTCAAAAAAACAATACCAAATTATTTCGGGGAAATAGACAACAATTGCACTAAATTTATTGACCTATCTGATGTGGTCGACTAGGATATTAGTATTGCTGGATTCGCGGATCATCTACTTGGAAAGTTATGTAACTCACTAAACCAACTACAAAAAAGTTCTACTAGGACTGGCAGGCAGCACTCCGCAGCACGCGAAGTGACAGACACAGTCCGTCATGATTGCAGACCACTAAAAGTTTCCTACTAAATAACCAGTCATAGTATACTTAAACTATCAATCCACCACCACCATCTCTTCTTAGTGGCAGGAGTACAAAGGAAGGACTGGACTTGAGTCTCTAGTGTCTAGCATTACGCAGTTCTGTGAAGTACACTCATACATAATCACTCAGGCCAAATGAGCACAAAATTGAAAACAAGTAAGCATAGTAGCACCGCCAGTGAGCAGGCGAGCACCTGCAATCACAGAAGCTTTTGAAACATAATTTGCGTGCAATGTAATCTCCAGTGTCTAGCATTACGCACTTCTGTAGAGTAAACTCATACATAATCACCAAGGCCAAATGAGCACAAAACTGAAAACAAGTAAGCATAGTAGCACCGCCAGTGAGCAGGCGAGCACCTGCAATCACAGAAGCTTTTGAAACATAATTTACCTGCAATGTAATCTCTAGTGTCTAGCATTACGCACTTCTGTAGAGTACAATGATACATAATCACCTAGGCCAAATGAGCACAAAATTGAAAACAAGTCAGCATAGTAGCACCTCCAGTGAGCAGGCAAGCATCTGCAATCTCAGAAGTTTTTGAAACATAATTTTACCTGCTATGCAATCTGCAACATTCTTGCTCTTCGGAAAAAACAAATATTTGCAATATCATAAAACAGAGCAGGAGAAAACGAAGTAGTGATTAAATAGCTACTACTACTCACCAAGCCCAGGGATCTCCACGCCAAGCAGGTCATGTTCCCGGTCCAGGATGTCGGACCACCGGTGTGTTGCCTGGTTGTAGGTGCACCGGAACCCAGACACCAGATACATGGCCCGTCAAACCTTCCCCCATAGCTGGCGATGCTCCCGGAGCCCGTAACCGGTACTGGGCCTTCCGCGGCGGTCTTGGGGAGGTGACGCTGGACAAAGAAAACCAGTGCAGCCCCCTCCACCGAGCTAAAGATCTCCCGGATAGTTACTTTCTCCCCCCTTAAGCGCCCGCAAGGGAGCCAGCTACGGGGTGCGGGACCCTTCCCCTTAGACTTGCCGGCTCCCTTTGCCATGGTCCTGAGTGAAAGAAGAAATGAATAGGGAAAAAAGTAAATAAGAGAAAGGAGAGAGCTAAACAAAAAAAGTAGTTATTAAAATAACAAAAAGTTGACAAAAACACAAACTATAGATGTAGAAAAATAGAGGGATAGATAATGAGTAAAGAAGATCAAAAAAAGTTCAAACAAACAAAGGATTGCAAAGATTAAAGCAGGATAAAAAAAGCATGCCCAGAACCAAAGCAATGAATGAAAAACAAGATGGCCGCGCCCAATGCGACCACGTGGGTAAGTTTGCGCGATATTTCCCCCGCGAGCACGCAAAAACGGACGCGATCACGTAATTGTGCCCCGCACGTAGGAAATGCCCAAAGCGAGCATGCATCTAGCGCCCGGAAACGGAAATATGCAACGCGAACACTGAAAACAAGATGGCCGCGCCCATGTACGACCGCATGCGCAACTTCGTGGTAGCTACGCTGAAAAAAACCCAGCGAACACGCAAAAATAAAAAATCCGCAAATTCGCACAGATTCGCAAATTTTGCAGACCGCGAGTACGTAGTCGTACGAATTTGCGTACCGCGAATTCGCAAATTTCGCCCATACTTACCCTAAACCTTAAAACACTACCCCCAGCATGACTCCCTACTCTACCCAAACACCACTGCACTACACTAAATGCTAAATCTACCCCCAGCATGACCCCCCACATTATACAAACACCACTGCACTAACCTAAACCCTAAAGCACTACCCCCAGCACGACCCCCTACTCTACCCAAACACCTCTGCACTACCACTAAACCCTAAAACACTAACCCCAGCATGAGCCCCTACACTACCCAAAAACCACTGTACTACCCTATACCCTAAAACACAACCCCCTACACTACACAAATATGACTGCACTACCCTAAACCCTAAAACACTACCCACAGCATGATCCTCTATACTACACAAACATCACTGCACTACCGTAAAACCCTAAAATACTACCCCCTACACTACACAAACACCACTGCACTACCCTAAACCCTAAAACACTACCCCCAGCATGACCCCCTATACTACACAAATACCACTACACTACCCTAAACCCCCTACACTACACAAACACCACTGCACTACTCTAAACCCTAAAACACTACTCTAGCATGACCCCCTCACATCACAAACACCACGGCACTACCCTAAACCCTTACTCTAACCCCAGCACGACCCCCTACACTACCCAAACACCACTGCCATACCCTAAACCCTAAATCACTTCCCCCAGCATGAACCCCTGCACTAACTAAACACCACTGCACTACCCTAAACCTTGATACACTACCCTCTGCACTACCCCTACACTACCCAATCACCACTGGACTATCATAAACTCTAAAACACTACCCCCAGCACAACCCCCTACACTACACAAACACCACTGCACTACCCTAAACCGTAAAACATGAGCCACAGCATGACTCCCTATACTACCCAAACACCACTGCACTACCCTAAACCCTAAATCTACCCCCAGCATGACCCCCTACACTACACAAACACCACTGCACTACCCTAAACCGTAAAACTCTACCACCAGCATGACCCCCTACACTACTCAAACACCACTGCACTACCCTAAACCCTAAAACACTACCCCAGCACAACCCCCTACACTACACTACCCATACACCACTGCACTACCCAAAACCCTAAAACACTACCCCAGAACGGCCCCCTACACTACTGCACTACCCTACACCTTAAAGAACTACCCCCAGCATGACCCCCTACACTACTCAAACACCACTGCACAACCCTAAATCCTAAAAAACGAACCCAAGCATGACCCCCTACACTACCCAAACACCTCTGCACTACCACTAAAAACTAGAACACTAACCCCAGCATGACCCCCTACACTACCCAAACACCACTGTATTACCCTATACCCTAAAACACAACCCCCTACACTACACAAACACGACTGCACAACCCTAAAACACTACCCACAGCATGACCCCCTACACTACCCAAACACCACAGCACTAACCTAAACCCTAGAAAAGAAACCCCTACCCCACGCCCAGTCCCCCTTACCTCTCACTCCTCGTGGTTCCTCTCTCCTCGTGGTTCCTGCTTTACGTTGTCTCTGAGGGGCGGTGCACGTCGTTGTGAGGAAAGGGTACAGCCTCTGTTTCCTTACAACAACGTGGATTGTCTACATGTTTTTTAGAACGCATGGTTATTTACCGTATATACCTTTACAACAAAATTAGTTGTAAAGGCATGCATGGTAAATGACCATGCTTTCTAAAAAATGTGTAGTAATGACTTTGCGATGTACAACGCATGCGTGGTAATGCATGCATTGTAATGGTATCCTGAAGTAAAAAAGTTGTTGTAAAGGCTGTTTACCGATCAAAGCTGGCCCCTGTTCTTCAGTGAGTTGTTTATTTGATTAATAAGGAGGAAGGAATGTGGTTTTTTTTTACCGAAAAGTGCATTCCCGGCTGTTGTATTGTGGAAGTGTCCACGTGGCCTGGTTTCACTTCCGGTGAGAGAGTGGAAGAGTCTGTTTGGATCTAAAGGAGTTCTGTTGTTGGACGGTGCCGGCACGACACGTCATCAGAAAACATAGCTAATGGAAAGCATCCTCCCTGAAATGTGGAACAGTGCCATGAGAGGTTAATGAGTGTGCATCCCACCGCAGTATGAACGTACCGCGTGACCCATGTGCCACCTCCAGGGTACGGGAGGCAGGAGCGGCATCGCAGGTCCTCTTGAAGACCGTTGTAGCACTAATTGTACATTTTGGTACTAGGGCATTTTAACTTCGTTGTTCCTGCCAGATACAAAGAGAAGATCCTGTGCTATTTAGTGCCCTTGCTACTTTTTTTGTGGGTTGTGGTGCTTGTCACTTCAGTGCCCCGCCTGTGCACACAACTGGGCACCCCACCTCATGTGCCATCTGCAGGGCCTCTGCCCTCGGATCACTGGCTTTGGTTTCTGGAGTGGCAACATAAATAGTTGTTCCCAAAGGATTATCCTGAACACTTAGGTGAATATCCCCTGCACCAGCATTCCACAGAAATTATTTCCTAGCTCTCCCACGTCGATGAGGACGTCATAATAGCACGGCTCCGTGCCACTGAGGAAAACAGGCGTACCAAGACATCTTCACATGTATACACAGTATAATAAATATATATATATTCACTGAAAAAACTGTAGGTTTCAGGTACGTTATAGTTAGAAATTAGCACTTAAAAAACCTTAGAAAGTCACTGAAAAAATCATAAGTTTCAGGCTATTTATAGTTAGAAATTAGCATTTGAAAAAACCTTAGAAATTCACTGAAAAACCATAGGTTTCAGGGGCGTTATCGTTAGTTGGACATTTCACTCGTACAAAACCACAGAAATTCCCCCGTTATAGTTAGTTCAGCTAACTATAACATGCGCGCCTGTAATGTACTGCTGATGATGTCACATATTACATCACTCATGACATGGTTCGAGACATCACTCATGACATCTCAAATGACATAACTTATGACATCACTGATGAAATAATTGTCATCCAGTGAATGTGTGTTTTTCTGAAAATTAAATATGTTTTATATATGTATATCTCAAGGTCAAAGGAAGAATAAATGGTTATATAATTGTCGAAATGGATGAATTTATTTGTAAAATTGATTGTATAACTGACTGATTAAGTGTATCTTAGTGAATACATGGGTTAGTGAGTAATGTTTAAATATGTGAATATCTCTATCAGTCTCTCACTTTCTGTATAAGTGGCTGCATGGGTTGGTGAGTAGCTACATGAGTGTCTATATGGGTTGTTAGTTGGTTTTTTGAGTATCAGCATGAGTGTCTGAGTGTCTGTATGGTTCAGTGGGGGGTATTACTTAGTGCATAGATGCATGAATGAGTGACTCACTGTTTGAATGTGTTGAAGACATTAAAGGGCCTATTAGGATGACGGGCGGACTTTGTCCGCCCGTCATCCTAGCGGGGAATGGGACCGCCCGCCATAAGGGCGGGGGCCCCGGGGGTGGCATTAGGATGTGCCCGCCACTGTGGCGGGCACATCCTGCATTTCTAGCATTGTGGCGGGCGGAGCGCTCAGCACCGCCCGCCACAATGCTAGAAATGCTTGACAGCATTTGCATATACAAAGCGGCAGGCACCGCGCGGTGCCTGCCGCTTTGTATATGCAAATGAAGGGAGGTACCATAGGTACCCCCCCCATGTGCACTCCCCACCTGTACTTCACTCTGGGGGCCCGCAGGGGGCCCCCAGAGTGAACACCGCATGCCTTTCCGTGGCGGCATTGCCGCCACGGAAAGGCATTGAGACCACACCATTGTAATATGGCGGGCGGTGTCTAACAGACACAGCCACCATGTTACTGGTTTTCCGCCCCGGCCGCAAGGCGACCGGGGCGGAAAACGTGCGGGCGGTGTTTGTCACCGCTGCGGTCCCCTCCGCCATCGTAATATGGCGGGGGGGAATGCACGGAAGGATGGCGGGCGGATTGCCTCCGCCAGGGTGGCGGTGGCCACCGCTACCCTGGCGGAGGCAATCCGCCCACCATCCTAATGGGCCCCTATGTGTGCAGGACTGTATAGGTGGATGAGTGTGTGTATGGGTGTGTTAATGAGTTAATAACTGTCTCAATAGTGTCTTTATGAGTACCTACATATGTTTTAAACTAGTATATGTGAGTATTCTGTATGTAAGGGAGTATATGTGAGAGTGAGAGATTGGAAGAGTTCCTGTACAATTAAGTAGGTGTTTCTATAAGTGATTGTTTAAGAGAGTAAGTATTTGTAAGTTTCTGTAGAAGTTAGTGTGGTAGTGTTTGTATAACTGCATATGCAAGTAAATGTTTGATACTTTGTTTGCATGTGTGACTATGTGTGTGAGTAACTCTATGGATGAGTGGTGGTGTGTAACAGGATTTATAGGTGTATGAGTACAAATGATGAGTGAGTACATGTATGAGTGAGGGATCACTGAAATAATATCGAGCCCATTAATATCGAGTTACAAAAATATCGATGACAAAATATCGAGGGACAAAATATCGAGTTTCTATCTTCATACAGGTAAGTACAAAAATATCGACTCTAAAATATCGAATGTAAATAATATAGACTGTTAAAATATCGTTTTTTTTATATGTCTATAAATTAAGTTAAAACTAATATAATAATAAATATATTTAATATAAACTTAGTTAAAATGATTGAATAAATGTAATATTAATAAATAATTAATGTAAATTACAAAAATATATAACAAAAATGATATATATATATATATATATATATATATATATATATATATATATATATATATATATATATATACATATTATTAACTAAACATATATAATATTTTTACCGTAGAATAGCAAAATGGTTAAAATTTATTGTAACAACTATAGTGAATTCAACAGTAGAAAAATGCTGGATAGCGTAGGGGTAAAAATTACTATTCCCACTCCAGTGGGTGCAACAGTAGGGAAAACGTTGGATAGCGTAGGGGTAAAAATTACTATTCCCACTCCAGTGGGTGCAACAGTAGGGAAAGCGCTGGATAGCGTAGAGGTAAAAATTACTATTCCCACTCCTGTGGGTGCAACAGTAGGGAAAGCAATGAATAGCGTAGGGGTTAAAATTACTATTCCCACTCCAGTGGGTGCAACAGTAGGAAAAGAGTTGGATAGCGAAGGGGTAAAATTACTATTCCCACTCCAGTGGGTGCAACAGTAGGGAAAGCGTTGGATAGCATAGGGGTAAAAATTACTATTCCCACTCCAGTGGGTGCAACAGTAGGGAAAGCGCTGGATAGCGTAGAGGTAAAAATTACTATTCCCACTCCAAAGAGTGCAACAGTAGGGAAAACATTGGATAGCGGAGGGATTAAAATTACTATTCCCACTCCAGTGGGTGCAACAGTAGGGAAAGCGTTGGATAGCGTAGGGGTAAAAATTACTATTCCCACTCCAGTGGGTGCAACAGTAGGGAAAGCGTTGGATAGCGTATGAGTTAAAATTACTATTCCCACTCCAGTGGGTGCAACAGTAGGGAAAGCGTTGGATAGCGTAGGGGTAAAAATTACTATTCCCACTCCAGTGGGTGCAACAGTAGGGAAAGCGCTGGATAGCGTAGAGGTAAAAATTACTATTCCCACTCCAAAGAGTGTAACAGTAGGGAAAGCTCTGGATAGCATAGGGGTAAACATTACTATTCCCACTCCAAAGAGTGCAACAGTAGGGAAAACATTGGATAGCATAAGGGTTAAAATTACTATTCCCAGTCCAGTGGGTGCAACAGTAGGGAAAGCGTTGGATAGCGTAGGGGTAAAAATTACTATTCCCACTCCAGTGGGTGCAACAGTAGGGAAAGCATTGGATAGCGTAGGGGTTAAAATTACTATTCCCACTCCAGTGGGTGCAACAGTAGGGAAAGCGCTGGATAGCGTAGGGGTTAAAATGACTATTAAATAATTAACAACTAACAATTTTAATTAATTTACATAATTAATTAATTATTATTAAATTACTTCCCACCCTATCCCCCTATAAACTCACAACCCACTACAGAAAATAATTTACTAAATATTAATTATTTATCCATTAAATATTTATAATTAATTACCAATTATATTTTAACTAATTACCAATTAATAATTAATTAACAATTATTATAAATTTACATAATTAATGAATTATTATTAAATTACTTCCCACCCTATCCCCCTATAAACCCACAACCCGCTACAGAAAATAATTTACTAAATATTGAGTATTTATCAATTAAATATTTATAATTAATTACCAATTATATTTTAATTAATTACCAATTAAAAATTAATTCACAATTATTATTAATTTAAATAATTAATTAATTATAATAAAATTACTTCCCACGCTATTCCCCTATAAACCCACAACCCGCTACAGAAAATAATTTACAAAAAATTAATTATTAATCAATTATTATTTTTTACCAATTATATTTTAATTATTTACCAATTAATAATTAATTAACAATTATTATTAATTTGCATAATTAATTAATTATAATTAAATTACTTCCCACCCTATTCCCCTATAAACCCACAACCCGCTACAGATTTATATTACACAATTATTAAAAAATAATAAAAACTACCTTATTTTCGATTTTTTTTTTGTCTATATTCTATCTAGTCGATATTATGTCTAGTGTATATTTTTGATTCGATATTTTGGCTATTAATATCGATATTATTCGATATTTTTGTAGTCTATATTATGTCTGGTCGATATTTTGGCTAGTCTATATTTTTTACTCAATATTTTGTCCAAACGATATTTTGGAATCAATATTATGTCTATTTACCATGAGTGAGTGTATAGGGACTGTTGGTGAATGAGTGGATGTGTGTGTGTAGATCTTGGAATTACTGAATAGGTGTGCTGTAACTGGTATTGGTATGTCCATTGTTTTAAAAATGTTAGTTTGTATTTTTGAGTGTGTGTATCAAAGGTTATACTAGGGTGAGAGGAGGTCTGACACTCTATCACAAGGAGGATGTCACCAGTGATGTTATCAGTGGTGTCATTTGAGATGTCATCGGTGATGTCATGAGTGATGTCACTGACCATGTCAAGAGTGATGTAATATGTGACATTATCAGCAGTGCATTGCGGGCGCGCGGGTTATAGTTAGCTGAACTAACTATAACAGGGGAATTTCTATGGTTTTGTACAAGTGAAATGTCGAACTAACTATAACGCCCCTGAAACCTATGGATTTTTCAGTGAATGTATATATATATATATATATATATATATATTCACCCCACCACCGCTGGTATTGGGAGAAGAGCTGGCGCGGGCGGTCCCGTTGCAGCCACCAGCTGGCTGTTCAATTCGCTTCACAACTCACCAAGAATATTGATGAAAAACGGGACACCCAGAGCTGCAGTGTACAAAAGGTTTATTCGGCAGATGAACAAAGTTCCACGACGCGTTTCGCCATTACGGCTTGGTCACGCTCGTCTCGTGGTTTGCGATACCTTCATTTAAACAACACCCATAAGTGCATGTAATAACATCAAAAGTGAAGGTGGCGGCCATCTTGTAGTGTGAAATTAACCATGGTTGTAAGACTTTCATGATTGTCTTTGCCCTGCATATTGGTTATATACATGTGTTATTATTTTGTAACATATACAATACATAGTAAAGAAATGTGGCGCCATATCAGCACGAAATCCATAGTTACGAACATTATTCGTTATACTCTTCGTATTACATTTTATGCTATCATAATTACACGTGTATATTTTTTAAATCAATGAGACCCATATCAGAGATTCATAAGGCAAAGTTCAAATTAATTCTTAACGCAAAAGTGCGGTCTCGTGATAGGTCAATCTCTCATGGTGTCACAATTTGTTCTACCAATCACATCCATTGTGGCCGACTCGTTGTTATGACGACCCAACGTTGTTATCAACCATTGTAGCGTTTCTACGCTTCCCCAAAATCACGCCCCAGTGGGCAAAATTGTTCTACTAATGTCCTCGCAATTGGGCCCCAGTGGGCACGAAGGTAATGACAGAATTGAGGATATAGTTCCAATCTGTATTTATATCCATCAGACGCTAAGTTCATATTGTTCAGAAATGCCACTTAGGAAGAATCTCAGTGCAAATTAATAATATCAATTCCATTTTGTGCCGCCACCACGTGATGCATAGATTCCTGTGAATAAAATAGATTATGTTACAATTAAAATCCAGATAACCGCGGATAACAGTTCAAAACACATTCTTAGTCATATAAGTGGATTGCCAGTTCTTCCGTCACATTTAGACCTTTAGGTGTTAAACATTCGAAATCCACAATGTATTTAGACTCGAGTTTCCTAAGGGACAGTTCTTGATTCCCACCCCTTACTCCCAAGTCCACACTGTCAATGACAACCAGTTGCAGCAATTGTTCATTTTGCATGTGCATCTCTGAGAAATGTCTAGCAACAGGGTAAAGTCTATTGTTGTTGTGTATGGCTCTGAGGTGTTCCAATACCCTTTTCTTAGCAGTATGTTTGGTGCTGCCAACATACCATTTGTTGCAGGGACAAATCAGAATGTATATGCTGTATGGTGTGTTACATGATAATCGTTTCCGGATTGTAAACACTCTTTTGCTGTTTGGGACCGTAAGAGTTTTACAATCTTTGCTGAATTTGCAGGCCTTACATTTTCTGCAACATCTAAAGCCCCCCTCATTTCTGTTAGGGTCATTTTTGGATGTCACATAATTGTGGCTGAGTTCATCTCTTAATGATTTACTCTTCCGGAATGTTATTTGGGGATTATCAGAGAGATATTTTGTTAAATGCATGTCCGTCTGGAGGACATGCCAGTGTTTCTGAAGACTCTTACGTATAGTATGGGCTTGTTCAGAGTAAGTAGTAATGAATCTTACTGTGTCAATTGTTTCATCGGTGGTACGAGGAATTAACAGTTCTTCTCTGTTTTTCAGAGCCACGCGATCTTTAGCGTTATTGATTACTTTGAGACTGTACCCCCTGTTCAGAAATCTCTCACACATTACATTTTCTTCATTCTGATAGGCCAACTCGTTACTGCAATTGCGTTTAGCTCGCAGTAATTCCCCATAGGGTATGCTGTTTATTAAGCTACGGGGATGGCAGCTGTTAGCATTTAAAATGCTGTTGCCCGCTGTTTTTTTCCGATATAACTTGGTGTTGAGTAAATTATTTTCAACTCCCACAATTACATCTAGAAATTCTACTTCTGTTTTACTGAAGTTGCCAGTCAGGGTTAGATTTAGCTGGTTGTGATTCAGTTTGTCAATGAAGGACTGTAATGAATTTATGTCTCCACACCAAATAAAAAAGATGTCGTCTATGTATCTCAGCCACAGGGCCACCTGATCGAATTCTGCCATTTCTCGGACGACCTGCTCCTCCCACCAGCCCATGAAAAGATTCGCATAGCTGGGGGCGAAGCAGGTCCCCATGGCTGTGCCCTGTGACTGTCGATACAAGACTTCATCAAAATAAAAAAAATTATTAGTGAGACAAAATTCAATCATCTCCAACAGCATTGTTGAATGTTGTGAGAAAGATATAGATCTGGTTTTTAGAAAGTGTTTCACAGCTTGTAAGCCCTGATGGTGTACTATGCTTGTGTATAGGCTGCTAACATCTAGTGTAGCTAGTACAAAATCTTCTTCCCAGTGAATGCCATTTATGATTGTAAGAAAATGGGTGGTGTCTTTGGTATACGAGGGGAGAGAAATTACATATGGTCTTAAAAAGTAATCAATATATTTGGACGTGTGTTCCAATAGTGATCCTATTGAGGACACTATTGGACGGCCCGGGGGGTTTTCAGGGTCCTTGTGGAGTTTTGGGAGCAAATATAGTATCGGTATTCTCGGGTGTGCACAGTATAAATACTGGTATTCTTCTTGTTCCACTAGCCCTTTGTCTTTCCAATCACAAAGCATTTCTCTGTATCTGATGTTAGAGCCCTGTAATGCATCTCTACTGCTGATACAGTAACATTTATCGTCATTCAATTGTCGATAACCCTCCTGTAAATATTTGATCTTATCCATTATCACCACATTTCCACCCTTGTCACTTTCCCTGATTACAATAGTATTATCTTGTTTCAGTTGGTCAAGGGCTACAATTTGATCAGCAGACAGGTTTTTCTTGCTTTGAGTGATTTTTTGGTATCTCATTTTGGTTAGATCTCTTACAACTCCCCTCTCAAAAACATCAATTGCATCACATTGTACATTAGGTAAGAAAACAGATTTGGGTTTAAAAGTAGATCCTGGATTTAATCCTGTATCAGTCCCCAATAGTTCCAGATCCGTATCAGAAATGTTAGCAGGGTCAGAGTCTAATATATTTACCAATTCCGCATCATTTATGTCAAGGTTAAAAGTGTTAGTAGAGGTACTTACAATTTCCTTAGTCTTGGGTTTCGTCGCATACCACTTTTTTAGTTTTAATTTCCGTGCAAAGAGAAATAGATCAATCCTAGTGTCAGCAAAGTTCATATTTTTAGAAGGGCAAAATGATAATCCCAAGGCAAGGGTTTTTTCTTCTTCCTTGGTGATAATTCTTTGCGAAAGGTTGACCACCGTCATATTCATTTCTGAATTTTTGTGCTCCTTGTTGTCATTCCCATGGGAGCTTTGTTGCCGCTGGCGCCGCCTCTTTTTTGCTTGTTTGTTGCGGCGGTTCCGCCTCTCTGCCCTCGACCTCGACCTCTTACAGGACTTCCAGTCTGGTATGTTTCGTTTCTTGTCTTGCTGATCATTTGAAACTGCAATAAAAAATTGGGGTTTTTTGACGGCCCCTCAAGTGCATCTTGGTTGGTTTCTACCGTAGAAGCATCCGAAATATTTCCGTCTGAGACATCACTTTCTGTTACCTCATGATTGGCATTGGTATTCAATGCTGTTGTTATAGCAGCTCCAGTTTTTTTATCGAACAAATGATCGTACTTTTTTTGAAAAGTCAGAGTGCGGCCAGCTTGGTAGTCTTTATAATCTCTAATGAATTTCCTCTGTTTTTTTGCTGTAATCTCTTCCTCCAGTTTCTCCATCTTGATGGTCAGTTTTTTGAGGAACTCCTCCAGTGCATCCTTTGACATTAATTGGCTCACTTCTTCTGTTAACTTTTCTATCTCCGCCAATATTTTCACTCTGTCTTTCATAGCATATTTAACTAGGATTCGCATCATCGTAATGGAACATGCTGCTGAGTTGTCTGTCCATTCCTGCAGCATGTCCTCGTCAGGATCCTCATATGTAGGGACCGTGAAGATACGCAGCCCCCTGGGTACCCTTTTAACCTCGATATATCTTTGCAGTGACTCTGCTTCCCACCACTTGCCCAATTCTTTTTTATATAGTCTCTCCAGCGCCATTAATTTGGTTTGCAAGTTCAGCTCTGGTCCCACATTTATTGCTGCAGTGGTTCCATGGACCGTGGTATTGGGATCCGTCAGAAAAAGTTTGTCCGCAGTTATCTTTCGACGAGCATCTAACTCACCCGCCATGTTGTTAGTCGATTCTTTTGCAGCTCTGTGCGCACTATTGCAAACTTTTGATTCCTCAGTGAGATTGCAGTGCGCTCCCTGCCTCTGGATATTGCAATGCGCAGAAAGTTTTGTATATTGCCTTTGATGAGGGTTTCGTCGGTAATCCGACGCCGTCCGTGCCTCACCGCTCCCGATGGGGCTCGTCGGCCCTTTTCCCGGCTTGGAAACTCCTCGGAAACTTCAAGCGTGCGCAATTGCAGACCTTCGCCGATGTCAGTATAGCATACTGTTCGCCCGATTACGTTGTTGTCAGATCTATCTGGGGGTTGAGTTCCCAGGTCGGCGTGTCAGATATCCAGTGGATCAGCTCACTCCTTATAATTCATATTCACCCCACCACCGCTGGTATTGGGAGAAGAGCTGGCGCGGGCGGTCCCGTTGCAGCCACCAGCTGGCTGTTCAATTCGCTTCACAACTCACCAAGAATATTGATGAAAAACGGGACACCCAGAGCTGCAGTGTACAAAAGGTTTATTCGGCAGATGAACAAAGTTCCACGACGCGTTTCGCCATTACGGCTTGGTCACGCTCGTCTCGTGGTTTGCGATACCTTCATTTAAACAACACCCATAAGTGCATGTAATAACATCAAAAGTGAAGGTGGCGGCCATCTTGTAGTGTGAAATTAACCATGGTTGTAAGACTTTCATGATTGTCTTTGCCCTGCATATTGGTTATATACATGTGTTATTATTTTGTAACATATACAATACATAGTAAAGAAATGTGGCGCCATATCAGCACGAAATCCATAGTTACGAACATTATTCGTTATACTCTTCGTATTACATTTTATGCTATCATAATTACACGTGTATATTTTTTAAATCAATGAGACCCATATCAGAGATTCATAAGGCAAAGTTCAAATTAATTCTTAACGCAAAAGTGCGGTCTCGTGATAGGTCAATCTCTCATGGTGTCACAATTTGTTCTACCAATCACATCCATTGTGGCCGACTCGTTGTTATGACGACCCAACGTTGATATCAACCATTGTAGCGTTTCTACGCTTCCCCACAAGGAGGATGTCACCAGTGATGTTATCAGTGGTGTCATTTGAGATGTCATCGGTGATGTCATGAGTGATGTCACTGACCATGTCAAGAGTGATGTAATATGTGACATTATCAGCAGTGCATTGCGGGCGCGCGGGTTATAGTTAGCTGAACTAACTATAACAGGGGAATTTCTATGGTTTTGTACAAGTGAAATGTCGAACTAACTATAACGCCCCTGAAACCTATGGATTTTTCAGTGAATGTATATATATATATATATATATTCACTGAAAAAACCATAGGTTTCACACCAGTTATAGTTAGCTGGAAATTTTACTGATATAAAACCATTGAAATTCCCACGTTATAGTTAGTCGGACTCACTATAACTTGCGCGTACAATGCACTGCTGATGACGTCACATATTACATCACTCATGACATGGTCAGTGACATCACTCATGACATCACTGATAACCATCCTTGTGACAGAGTGACAGACCTAATTTCAGTGTAATGTAACGCTTGAAACACATATTCAAAAATAGAAACAAACATTTTCAAAAAAATGGAGATACCCAAACCAGTAACAACAACCAATTCAGTAATTCCACCATCTATATACACATCCACTCATTCACCAACAGTTCTATATAGTCACTCATATATACTCACTCATCATATGTAGTGATACACCTATACATCCTGTTACACATCAGCAGTCATCCAAAAGTTACTCACACACATACTCACACATGCAAATAAACTATTGAACATCCATTTATTTGCATATACATTTATACACACACTACCACCTTACTTCTAAGGAAACTTACCCATACTTACTCTCCTAAACAATCACTTATAGAAACACATACTTATTTAAACAGGAACTTCTACAATCTCTCACTATATATACTATACTCACTTATATACATCAATACTCACATATACTAGATTAAAACATATGTCGTTACTAATGAAGACACTAGTGAGACAGTCATTCACTCACTAACACACACATATACACACTCATCCACCCATACAGTCCTGCACATATGCTGTCTTCAAAACACATACAAACAGTGAGTCAGTCACCAACCCCTGCAGCCACTTATACACAAAGAGAAACACTGATACAAACATTTAAATATTTAAACAATACTCGCTAATATATGTATTCACTAAGATACACGTAATAAGCCAGTTACCCAACCAATTTTTTTTTAAAAAAACATCCATTTACACACGTATTTAAACATTTATTCTTCCATTGACCTTTACAAATACATATATAAAACAAAGTTATTTTTCAGAAAGACACACATTCACTGGATGGTGTCATCAGTGATGTCATGAGTGATGTCACTGACCATGTCATGAGTGATGTAATATGTGACGTCATCAGCAGTGCATTGTACGCGCAAGTTATAGTGAGTCCGACTAACTATAACGTGGGAATTTCAATGGTTTTATATCAGTAAAATTTCCAGCTAACTATAACTGGTGTGAAACCTATGGTTTTTTCAGTGAATTTGTAAGGTTTTTTAAATGCTAATTCCTAACTATAACTGGTGTGAAACCTATGGTTTTTTCAGTGAATATATATATATATATATATATATATATATATATTCACAGAAAAAACCATAGGTTATAGTGGATATATAGTTAGGAATTTGCATTTACAAAACCTTGAAAATTCAATGAAAAAACCATAGGTTATAGGCCATATATAGTTAGGAATTAGCATTTACAAAACCTTATTTTACTCGCATAAAACCATTGAAATTCCATATATAGTTAGCTAACTATAAGCGCTAACTATATATCGCGCACCCGCAATCCACTGCTGATGATGTCACATATTACATCATTCATGACATGGTCAGTGACATCACTGATGACATCACTGATGACATCTCAAATGACATCACTGATGACATCACTGATCACAACATCCAGTGATTGTATGTGTCTGTAAAGTTTAAATATGTTTCACATATTGAAGAATGAGTGGATGTATAAGTGTCTGGATGAAGAATTTAGTAGGTGCATGACTGACTGTATGAGTGAGTGATTAAATGTGTCTCACTGAGTACATGGGTTAGTGACTAAACTGTCTTAATTCGTGCATCAGTATGTTTGTTGTTGTGTAAGCTGCTGCATGTGTTGATCAGTAGCTATAAGAGTAGCCATATGGGTTATTGATTGGTTGCCCAAATATTTGAATGGGAGGCTGAGTGTGTGTGTGGGTGGCTGGGAGGTGCGTGACTCTGTGCATAGATGTGTAAGCAGTTGATTCACTAGGAGTATGAGTTCAAGAGTGCATGTGGAAACAGCTATATGGGCGGTTGACTGTGCATGGGTGTGTTGGTGAGTGAATGGATTTCTCATTGCTACATGTGCAAGTAAGTACGTATGTAAAACACAATACATGTGAGAGTTGAGATATATAAATAACTGAACATAAGAGCCAGTGAATGTGTGACTGGCTGTATCGATCACTGTGAGCTTGTATCAGGGATTATATAAGAGAGTAAATATGTGTTATTATATGTTTGAATAAGTAAGATGTGTATAACTGTATAGTTGAGGAAATGGAGGTGTGATTGATTCTTTGCATGACTGACTAGGTGTGTGAGTAAGTCCATGGATGAGTGACAGTCTGTGAGTGTCTGTTTATACTGAGTGTATGTAAGATTATATTAGAGTCTGAAGAGGTTCATTGTATTATCACATGAGTGATGTGATCAGTGATGACAAATGAGATGTCATCAGTGATGTCATTTGAGTTGTCATCAGTGATGTCATCAGTGATGTCATTTGAGATGTCATCATTGATATCATTTGAGTTGTCATCAGTGATGTCATTTGAGATGTCATCAGTGATGTCATCAGTGATGTCACTGACCATGTCATGAATGATGTAATATGTGACATCATCAGCAGTGGATTGCGGGTGCGCGATATATAGTTAGCGCTTATAGTTAGCTAACTATATATGGAATTTCAATGGTTTTATGCGAGTAAAATAAGGTTTTGTAAATGCTAATTCCTAACTATATATGGCCTATAACCTATGGTTTTTTCATTGAATTTTCAAGGTTTTGTAAATGCAAATTCCTAACTATATATCCACTATAACCTATGGTTTTTTCTGTGAATTTCATTGGTTTTTTAATAGCAAATATGAAAAGCTTTAAAATGTCAAGTACGTGATAGATAAAAACATTTTCGTATTTATGCACGCTGATGTGCTTTGAACGCTGCCCCCCCCCCTCCCCTCTTTTGCCTTAGTAGTACTCTCTCTTTGCAGATACAGAAGGGTAGTTAACGCAGGCCTTTACCCCCGTTGTAATCCGTCGTACCTCCTTGTCTCTCCATTTGATTGATTGTTGTCCAAGCATTTACTGTTTTAGAATTGGTTCTCTTTGGATCATTCTCTATTTACAAACAAGCACAAAGTCGCAATACTCTGTTTAGTCTTTGCAGATAGTGAAAAATCGTGTAAAAAAATAAAAGTAATCGAGCAAAATCAGTAGGCCACTAATTGGATCTCTTTTTGACCTCGCTAAAATAGAAATATTAGGAACAACCCTTCTTGAGAAATACGAAAATAGTGAGATGAACTGAGCTCCACACCATGAGGGCTGCAAGACAGCTCAGCTCCATCACCCATCCCGCACAAAATAATGACAAACCCTATGCAAATATTAAAAATATAGACAACACACCAGCAAAGAAATAGGGTAAAACATTTTATTAAAAAACTATTTACATAACGTTGGTTTATAAGATGATGTCAGTAGTGGACCGATGTGTGAATAGATCGAAAACAGCACAAGGCTCCAAGATCCGGATAGCAAGCTCCTGGATGTTGGGTGCCATAGTTTAGAGTTCTGAATTTCAGCCTTTTTCAATGCCTGTGCTTTGTTGAATCAAAATGGCGGCTTGACACAAAGCTGACTCAAGCGTTGTTACTGATGCTATGCAGACCAAAACTGGTTTTCAGTTTGTACATTTTTCTAGATTTTTCAATCCAAGTTTGGTTGACTTTGTAGAACGATGGCTTCAGATTTTCAACATACGGTGTGGTGGCGCTGACTGGGAGGGGGCGCTTCGCTCCTGCCCCCTCCCCAAGTAAGATTTTCATACGTGAAAGTACGTTAATGGTTTTGGTCCCTGAGATGCTTCGATGTCACTACCATTCTCAAATAGCATAAGTTCTGGATGTTGGGTGCCATAGTTAAGAGTTCTGAGCAGCGCTTGTAACACTGTCTGAAGCTTATTTCCACCTACTGCAGCTTCACTATTCTCAAAGTAAGTGAGTGTCGTTTGTGGACCTGACTGCATTAGAAAACAATATGATATGTTACCTTCCTAAACAGCTTGACGGAGGCCCCTGAGGGGTGCTGTGATGGCCATGGACTCGGAGAAGACGCTTGGCTCCGACACCCTCCCCAAGTCTTATAGCACTGGTGTAGCCTGAGATCGCCCCCGACATAGGCGGCCGGCTCCCGGGGTCCGGCGGTACTTTTTGCCTTTTGATGACTCTTCAATTCTGGACCTTGTCCCACAATCCGTTTGACCTGAAGACAAGCTGTAGTGAGGCGCCCCTTTATCGTTTTAGTTGCCATTCCGCCCGCTTTTGCTACACTGTGCCTCTTCCGCCATTCAGCTGTTTTCCGCCCGCTCTTGCGACTACAGCGTCTCGCTCACCATGTAGTTGAGATGCGCCCGCTCTTGCGGTGCAGCGATAGGCGGCTGCCACAGGACTCTCAAAATGGCGGCCGGCTCTTCGGTTTTGGGCCTGGTCCACTAAAATGGCCCTGGGACACCTTGGAACTCGGACGCTTGTCTGCTAGGGCTTGGATCCCATTCTCGAAAAGCGTCCCCTCAGCCGTGAAGATTCTACAAAAGTCTTGGGGGCCTCCGACTCCCGCAGGCTTCTGGTGGGGAGCGGCTGCCATGATTGCTCGTGGAATGGCCACGACGGAGCTACGAGATGGTAGTGGTCTCATGCTGACGCCAGCTTTAGTCTGAAACATCCAGAAACACTGTAGACTACCAATTCGATCAGTTCCGGTAGCGCCCCAACATGACCCGGAAGAGAAGAACTTGCCCTCCCCTCTTTGACTGATGGTTCTTGTTGCCTGTCCCCTCTGTTGTCATTTAACAGAACTTTTTGGACTGCTGAAAGGGGTTGTGTTCTGAACGCTGGTTGGTGGAGACATTTAGACTATATTCTTGACCTACGTTGTCGCGTAATGCGTTTTATGACACGCCGCGTTAGCGCACCCGGAAGTGATCCGAGGCGCGGCGCGCAGCGCGTAACGTAAGCATAACAGGTCATGTGACTTGTTAATAAAACTTTTCATTGGTTCATTTTACTTTTGTTAATTTAATGATGAAAAGCTTGGTCATATGACCTAAAAATTACGCTTTTTATTATTTTCGAACAATATTTTTTTTTCAAACATATGTTATAATATTCCAGGCTAATGTACTTTCCCGGAAAATTTACAACTGTCTTGCAAGTAAAATATATTCCTTTTTCGAGAAAAAGGGCGTTTCTTCCTTCCATGACGGAGCCGTTGAGTAAAAGAGATTCGGCCTGCTGTCTTAGTCGCCGATACGCCTGATTATCAGATTCTTATCGACCACTTTATGTTGCAGACATGAAAAACACAACTGCCCTTGACCATTTATCTTTACTGCGTTCCTACATATTATACCTTTTATCCGTCATGTAATTGGACTGCTTTATTTCACTTGCCTTTTACTGATTCGAAAACAGTCACTAAAAGTAAAAACTTTACAAATGAAAATACTACTACCGTGTTTTGTTTTAAAAACCTTTATTGTGAAAATGTCAGTATACAAATACGGGCCTATAACCACGTGGGCCGGCCACGGAGCAAACTCAAATCGTATATGATGAGGAGACATTTACACTGTAGAAGAACGTAACGAGCGGGCCATTAGGTGACAAGAACAAAGGTGTCTAACAGTTGCGGTATCGGTGGACGTACATTTTGTAATTAAAATACGACAGGGCCACTTACAATAACATTTTCTAGATATACATTTGCGGGCAAAGAGTTACGAGTCCCATTTATACCGGCGCCATTTTGGGCGAGGCCGGGCAGGTCCAAGATATAGTCAAAATGTCTCCACCAACCATCGGCCAGACCAGAACCCCTTTCGGCCCTTTATGTTACAAGATGATGTCTTCCATTCAGAAAATATTGGTGGCAGCATTTTGAAAGGAAACAGAAACAGCCGTTCTCCTAGTGAGTTTCACATTGTTACATTTAGGAAGAATGTTGAAGAGTAGTATGTGGAAAATCTGAAGCCATTTTTCTACAAACTCTCAATCAGACTTGGATGGAAAAAAAAAACCTGAAGAATGTACAAACTGAAAACCAATTTTTGTCTGTATAGCACCAACAGTAACGCTTGAGTCAGCTTTGTGTCAAGCCGCCATTTTCATTCAATCAATAGCGTCCCCCTGCACACATTCAGGGACCTGGTCGTGTCTTCAGATGAAACGCATTGTAGGAAAAGAAGCAGAAAGGAAAAGGAAAAAAGTTCCGCCGGACCTAGTGAAGCTGCAGCAGGTGCAAATAAGCTTCAGACAATCTTCAACTTACTCTGATTCTTATAATAAACTTCAGATAGTCTTACAAGCACTGCTCAGAACTCTCAACTGAGGCACTCAACATCCAGGACTTGCCATTCGGATCTTAGCGCCTTGTATTTTTGTTTTGTTCTTGATGGAGGGGAAACAACAAAAAACAGGCATTGAAAACGGCTCAACTGGAGCAAAAAAAAAATTACTTCTTGGGTGCATTAGGGCATTTATGATTTTCGAATGCCGTATTCATCAGGTTGATGCTCATGTTGCCATAGGACAGCATAGCATTCACCTTCTTTGATCCAGGAGGGATGGAGAAAAACTGCCAGATGAAACTTGAAACTTGGCCATCCAGATCTCGGCGCGTTCGACTCACTGTACCGCAACAGTGACCGCAACTCAGCTGGACACGCCGTCTTTCGGCGCAGCATTGTAGGATGGCCACACCAGTGCGGCAATTTGCTAGACACCACCTCGGTGCCATCCGGATCTCGGCGCGTTCGAGTCACTGTACCGCAACAGTGACCGCAATTCAGCTGGACACGCCGTCTTTCGGCGCAGCATTGTAGGATGGCCACACCAGTGCGGCAATTTGCTGGACACCACCTCGGTGCCATCCGGATCTCGGCGCGTTCGAGTCACTGTACCGCAACAGTGACCGCAACTCAGCTGGACACGCCGTCTTTCGGCGCAGCATTTTAGGATGGCCACACCAGTGCGGCAATTTGCTGGACACCACCTCGGTGCCATCCGGATCTCGGCGCGTTCGAGTCACTGTACCGCAACAGTGACCGCAATTCAGCTGGACACGCCGTCTTTCGGCGCAGCATTGTAGGATGGCCACACCAGTGCGGCAATTTGCTGGACACCACCTCGGTGCCATCCGGATCTCGGCGCGTTGTGCTGCCTTCGGCCTATTCGCACATCGGTCCGCTACTGACGCCGCCTCACGTGCCAACGGATTTTCTACGCTTTTTGTAGCCCTATGTCGCATAACAGGTCATGTGACTTGTTTATAAAACTTTTCATTGGTTCATTTTACTTTTGGTTTCCTAAAGATGGAAGGCTTGGTCATATGACCTAAAAATAACACTTTTCATTGGTTTAGAACATTTTTTTTTCCCAAACGATGAAAGCCCCACCTTGTTTCTGGATCATTCAGACTGAAGCTGGCGTCAGCATGAGAGCACCACCATCTCGTGGCTCCGTCGTGGTCATTCCGCGAGCAATCATGGCAGCCGCTCCCCACCGAAAGCCTGCGGGAGTCGGGGGCCCCCAAGACTTTTATACAATCTTCACGGCTGAAGGGACGCTTTTCGAGAATGGAGCCCAAGCCCTAGCAGGCAAGCGTCCGACTTCCAAGGTGTCCCAGGGCCATTTCAGTGGACCAGGCCCAAAACCGAAGAGCCGTCCGCCATTTTAAGAGTCATGTGGCAGCCGCCTATCGCTGCACTGCAAGAGTGGGAGCAACTCAACAACATGGTGAGCGAGACGCTGTAGTCGCAAGAGCGGGCGGTAAACAGCTGAATGGCCGCCACCTGGGGAGGCCCGTTCACGCCGCCTCCCCCCCCCCCCCCCCCCGGGCCGCCGCACGCCAATTTTCGGAGCAGCATTGTAGGATACCAAAACCAGTGCGGCAGTTTACTGGACATCACCTGGGTGCCTGTCGTACATGTTGTGTCAGCCATGTGACACTGGACACAGACCGCTACTGACGAGGCCTCCCCCCGCACCACCCGGGACGCCCCACGCTGTTTTTCTGTGCTGCATTGTAGGATCCCTAAACCAGTGCGGCACCCAGGCGACATCACCTGGGTGCCGTCCAGAACTCTGCACGTTGTGCTGCCTTGGGACTATTCGCACAACAGACCGCTACTGACAAGGCCTCCCCCCGCCCCACCCGGGACGCCCCACGCCAATTTTCGGAGCAGCATTGTAGGATCCCTAAACCAGTGCGGCACCCAGGCGACATCACCTGGGTGCCGTCCAGAACTCTGCACGTTGTGCTGCCTTGGGACTATTCGCACAAAAGACAGCTTCTAACCATTGTTGCTTTTTGTGTTAATAAATGTTTAAATGTTTTTAGTTTTTGTTCTGTTCATTATCGTTAAAAGTTAATAAAGTTTTATAACCTTACTTTGTTGGAGTGTTATCTATTTTTTGAAAAACGGGTGAATGGGGCCTTGAATCGGGTTATTGTCATGTGTGGGCTTTGGAAGTGTGCTGCTGCAGGATCGGACATTTCAAACTCAAATGCACGTTCTTTTTCTTACCTTTCCGAAGCATGGAGCGCAATAGCAGGCAGAGAAAGGGTGATGCACGTGTTGAACACTACCTGACCTGGCAAGTTGCTGGCAGTGCCCCCCCGCCCGCTCCTGAAAGAGGGCACACACACACCGCCGCCCCGAGTACTTCACAAATCTTTAAAAGACCATGCGCTTGTTCATGAGGCTTAAATGGTTTATCACCTCTTCTAGAACCCCTACATCGACCCTCTGACGTTTCATGGAAAAATTACCATGTAACACAATACCAAGCCCTATCAGCTGAAACCCCCAAGGAATCGTGGGGCATATTATCAAGGGGGTTTATCTCCGCTTTTTTGGCTTTAAAAACCATGAAAGCGGAGATAAAATTATTTCCCTATTATCAAGCTGTCGCTAACACCAGTTAGTGACACCTAAAAGGAGATAGCGACCATCTTGGGCCCGGCTTTGCATGTCAGTGATACTTATCACTAATGACATGCAAAGTGGCGTGCCAAGATGTTAGCGACTGGAAACAGTCCCTAACATCGCTACCTTCTATTACCAACTTTTGGAGATATTCGCGCTAAGCGCGAATATCTCCAAAATCTAACACCTGCCCTGAGCAGTTCTTAGCCATGTTATCCAATGGGAGGTGGATAACATGGCTAAGAGCATTAAGTCGATAATACATGAATATCGCTGACTTTTCTGCGATAATAGCAAGGTTTATCTGCGATAAAAATCGCCGATCTGCGGCGATAATTTTTGTCTCTAAACAAGTTATAGACAAAAATTATCGCTAGTTGTTAGTAATATGCCCCCGGGTTTTTGCTTGCAGAAATCGGGAGGCGGGAGACTAGCACTGAAATCAGTACTCACACGCCTGAATCAGGAGAATTGGCATGTCTGAATTCTCTACAGCTGGGGCCATAAACTACATCCGCAGGGGTAGGTGATAGCCTGGGACCAGCCTGGCATCTAAAATGGCTGCCGTGCACGACAAAATTGTGGCATTCGAAAAAAGGCAAGATGGCGCAGCCGCTGGAAGAGATATATCAACATATATCAGCCTCCTCAGCCACCCTCAGGAAACATAGGGGATTAGGATATGTCTCCCGCACCCCCTTATACCTAGTACTTTAATTAACGAAGCACAAAATGGCGAATTCCCGTTTCGCTACCAGTTTGCGGCCCAGTTCGCGGCCCGTGAAGCGCTTCTACCGTGAAAAATCATTTTTTTTTTATTTTCCCCACGGGACCCTTTAATAACCCCAACAACATTCCTAGGGGGTCAAGAGGGGGATACCTTGCCCCCTTTCATTAAATTCCCCCTTAGTTTTTCACCTTTTCTTCTCTCTCGATCCTACCGAGAGACAAGATGGCGGCCGCTCCGGACTGTCACGCAGCAAAAAAAAAAAAAAAGCTCACGCACAGCCGCTGGAAGAGATGTATCAACATATATCAGCCTCCTCACCCACCCTCAGGAAACATAGGGGATTAGGATACGTCTCCCGTACCCACTTATAACTAGTAATTTAATTTACGAAGCACAAAATGGCGAATTCCCGTTTCGCTACCAGTTCGCGGCCGCGCTTCTACCGTGAAAAATCATTTTTATTTTATTTTCCCCACGGGACCCTTTAATAACCCCAACAACATTCCTAGGAGGTCAAGAGGGGGATACCTTGCCCCCTTTCATTAAATTCCCCCTTCGTTTTCCACCTCTTCTTCTCTCTCGATCCTACCGAGAGACAAGATGGCGTCCGCTCCGGACTGTTTAGAATGTTGACAGACACCGGAGAGCCAATCAGCTTTCTGCGCGCAAAGTTCCGATAAGCGAAAAGTAAGCGGACCGGATCGCTGCCCAGAGCGCTGTTACAGATATATATCTTGGTTTGAACGTTAATTTCTCAAAAACTACTGGAGCACATATATTGAGACCTAGCAAAGGCACATCGGGCTAACAGTCCCTACAATTTTGCCAAGTTTCGTGCAAATCCATTCAGCCGTTCGAGCTAAAAGTGAGTCCAACCGCCCTATGGAAAACTCAATGCAAAAAACGCGTCTTGGGACCCCCCTTTTTTCTCAGCCCCCCCTTGACGAAACCCCACCAAATTTTCAGGGGCTGCTCAGAAACAAAATGTGCCATTTTCCTGAAAATTTCAGCCGATTCCATCCACAAACGCCAAAGTTATTAGACATAGAATTTTCAAAAGTCCCATAGGGAAAAAATTCTAACTATATTCACTGAAAAAACCATAGGTTTCACACCAGTTATAGTTAGCTGGAAATTTTACTGATATAAAACCATTGAAATTCCCACGTTATAGTTAGTCGGACTCACTATAACTTGCGCGTGCAATGCACTGCTGATGACGTCACATATTACATCACTCATGACATGGTCAGTGACATCACTCATGACATCACTGATGACACCATCCAGTGAATATGTGTCTTTCTGAAAAATAAATATTAGTGAGTTATGTTTAAATATTTAAATACATATATTAGTGTTTCACTTTGTGTATAAGTGGCTACATGTGTTGATAAGTAGCTACATGCGTATGTATATGGGTTATTTGATATTTTTATTAGTATTAGTATGAGTGTCTATATGGTTAGGTGGAGGTATTACTTAGCACATAGATGCATGAGTGACTGACTCTTTGTTTGTATGTGTTTTGAAGACAGCATATGTACAGGACTGTATGGGTGGATGAGTGTCTATATGTGTTTGTTAGTGAGTGAATGACTGTCTCACTAGTGTCTTTATCAGTAACTACATATGTTTTAATCTAGTATATATGAATATTGATGTATATAACTGAGTATATGTGAGAGTAAGAGATTGTAAGATTTCCTGTTTAAATAAGTATGTGTTTCTATAAGTGATTGTTTAAGAGAATAAATATGTGTAATTTTCAATAGAAGTAAGGTGGAAGTGTGTGTATAACTCTATTTTCAAATAAATGGTTGTTCAATAGTTTATTTGCACGTGTGAATATGTGTGTGAGTAACTTTTGGATGAATGTCGGTGTGTAACAGAATGTATAGGTGTATCTCTTCATATGATGAGTGAGTATATGTATGAGTGACTATATAGAACTGTTGGTGAATGAGTGGATGAGTATATAGATAGTGGAAGTACAGAATTGCTTGTTGTAACTGATATAGGTATGTCCATTTTTTAAAAATTTCAGTTTCTATTTTTGAATATGTGTCTCAAGGGTTACTTTACACTGAGAGGAGGTCTGTCACTATGTCACAAGGATGGTGTCATCAGTGATGTCATGAGTGATGTCACTGACCATGTCATGAGTGATGTAATATGTGACGTCATCAGCAGTGCATTGCACGCGCAAGTTATAGTGAGTCCGACTAACTATAACGTGGGAATTTCAATGGTTTTATATCAGTAAAATTTCCAGCTAACTATAACTGGTGTGAAACCTATGGTTTTTTCAGTGAATTTAATAGGTTTTTTAAATGCTAATTCCTAACTATAACTGGTGTGAAACCTATGGTTTTTTCAGTGAATTTCAAAGGTTTTTTAAATGCTAATTCCTAACTATAACTGGTGTGAAACCTATGGTTTTTTCTGTGAATTTCAAAGGTTTTTTAAATGCTAATTCCTAACTATAACTGGTGTGAAACCTATGGTTTTTTCAGTGCATTTCATAGGTTTTTTAAATGCTAATTCCTTTGTATATCGAGTTTCTAACCTTTTTTTTTTTTACAATTTGCTGTTTTTTTTAAGTATTCATTTTTTTTATAATTTTTTTTTTTTGCGCTCTGGGTGCGCGCACGGGGAAGCTTTCAGCTAAGCTCTCCTATAAGCTTCTCCGTGCGCTCATCTGAAAGCGCACCCAGAGCGCAACTGTCGTTCGTGAAAAAAAAATATGAATGAAAAGTTAATAATAATGCAAAACATTTCGTACCATACAAATAAAATTTGTTTTTTTTAATATGGAAAATGATTATGCATTTCTATTAAAGATTGATGACGTCACTTCGGCGCGCAACGTACGTGCCCTCGGAAGCGCATACGTGCGCGGCGCCTAAACGCACGCAAAAGCGCCTACGATCGCGCCACGTGTGCGCCCCGGAAGCGCCTACGATCGCGCTGCGTAAACGCACCCGGAAGTGCACCCGAGCGCGCATCGTAAGCGCGTCAGGTCATGTGACCCTAAAATAACACTTTTCATTGGTTGCTAACAGTTTTTTGTTACAATGAATGAAATCCCCACCCATTTCCTTCACTTCTTCTTTCACTTTTGTGACTGAAAGACCTGCATTTTTTGCTGCTCCATATTCCTGGATTCATCATGGCTGCCAGATCATCCAGCAGTGAAGATGACTTCATTGATGAAGAGCCACCTACCCCAAAGGTGAAGGGACATTTCATTTGGAAATTCTTTAAATTCCCAGCAGACCAGAAGAAGGTGAATGCACCAAAAGTAGAGTGCAGGATCTGCAAAAAGGTCCTGTCACGGGGTAACCCCCAAAAAAAGTACTCTTTTGGAAACTTTACGATGATCCGACATGTGGAGACCAGGCACCCCCAGAATTTTGCCCGGGAAAGTGTCAGGGCTCTGGCACAGGAGGTTCCTAGAGATGGGGCCTCTACATCTACAGGAGGAGCAACTTCTTCCGGAAGAGATCAATCTCAGGGGCAGGTAGCAAACATCCAACCTGCATTCAACCATGGGGTCGTCAGATGCAGATACTGCAATCAACTCCTCACCTATGGGGAGCAAAGTGTCCTGCTCATGGTTCGGGCATTAGAGAACCATCACTGCCCTTCCCACCCCTAATTTTTTTCTTTTCTTTTTGCTCCTGTTGAGCAGTTTCTATTCCCTGTTTTTGTTCCTCTTCAGTTAAAAGAAGAAAACCAAAAGTTCTTTTCAGAACTACCTCCAATTCTCATCAAAGAGCTATAATCTTAAAAAATGAAGAGTAAGTGAAATATAGTGCATTGATAATTGAAAGGAGAATGAGTAAGAAAGAACAGAAAGGTATGAGAGGTGAAAGGAAGTGAAGTAGGAGGACTGAAAGAAGGTGAGTGTTAGAAAAGAAATTTATGACACAGTGAATAAACTGGAGGCCTCATTTCTGAAAAGTGACGCATCGCTACGTGAAAATAGCGATGCGTCACTTATCTGGACGCACTCCTTATGACATTCCACATATGTCATATTTAATATATGACTAATCAATTCGCAAGGAGTTACAGATATGTCAGTATTTCTGACATATCTCTAAACACAAAAGTAACGCATTGCAGGAGTGCGTCACAAAAGTGACGCAACTCCAGTAATGTGTCCTTTCACATGGAAAAAGCACCATGTGAAAGGTTTGCTGTGAAGCAGGCGCAAGATTTTGGCGCAACTGCATCCTAAAAGTGACGCACTGCGTCATTATTACCAAGCTTTTTGCAAGGAACACCCCCTCTGCATGCATTATACCTGACACTATTTTTTAAAAAGTGACGCATGTAGGTACATGGGTCACTTTTTAAAACTCTGCGCCATATTGTATCTGCATCAGGTATAATGTATGCAGAGGGGGCAATCCCTCGCAAAAAGCTTGGTAATAACAACGTACTGAAATCTATGAGATTTCCCTGCGTCACTTTTAGGATGCTATTGCGTCAAAATTTTGCGCCGGCCTCGCATCACTTTTATGTTTACACATATGTCAGAAATACTGACGTATCTGTAACTCCTTGCAATATGATTCGTCATACATTAAATATGACACATCTGGAATGTCATAAGGACTGTGTACAGAAAAGTGACGCATCACACCAGCAGTGTAATAAAATGTGCCTCGTTGCACTATATTTAAAGGATGCAACAGCATCCTAAAAGTGACGCAGTGAAATCTCAAACATTTCACTGCGTCGCTATTACAAAGCTTTTTGTGGGGGAACACCCCCTCTGCATGCATTATACCTCACGCAGATATAATGTGGCGCTTGATTTTAAAAAGTGACCCATCTACCTAGATACCTCACTTTTTAAATATAACGCAACGCAACACATTTTTTTACACTACTGGTGCAATGCGTCACTTTTCTGTGCGCACTCCTTATGACATTCCAAGTAACGCATTGCTGGAGTGCGTCACAAAAGTGACGCAACTCCAGTAATGTGTCCTTTCAAATGGGGAAAGCAGCATATGAAAGGTCTTGCCTCAGTCTAACACCTGCTGTAAAGCAGACACAAGATTTTGACGCAACAGCATCCTAAAACTGACGCAGTGAAATCTCAAAGATTTCACTGCGTCGCTATTACAAAGCTTTTTGCGAGAGAACACCCCCTCTGCATACATTATACCTGACGCTATTTTTAAAAAGTGACGCATCTAGGTACATGGGTCACTTTTTAAAACTCTGCGCCATATTGTATCTGCAACATGATTCGTCATACATTAAATATGACACATCTGGAACGTCATAAGGAGTGCGCACAGAAAAGTGACGCATAACACCAGCAGTGTAATAAAATGTACCTCGTTGCACTATATTTAAAAAGTGACGCATCTAGATAGATGCGTCACTTTTTAAATATTGCATAACAATGCGCATTTTTTTACACCGCTGGTGCGTCACAAAAATTGACGCACAGGAAGCGCAAAACTAACAGCGCAAGGCCTTCATAAATATAGTCCTGGATTTAGGGGGTCAGAGGGGGTCTACTCTTCCCCCTTATGATCCAATCAGCTTCCTGCGCGCAAGTCGCGTGTCGCGCCTGGAGCGCACTCCCGTGCGCGCACGGGAGCGCGGCTATCCCCGCGCAAAACGAAAAAAAAATTTTAATGCCCTGCAGGACCCTATTTTAGTCCCTACATCAAACCTAGGGGGTCAGAGGGGGTCTACTCTTCCCCCTTATGGTCATTTGCCCCTTTTTTTTTCAAACTCCTTGTGTCTCGATTTTACCGAGACACAAGATGGCGGCCGCTCCGCACTGTTTAGAATGTTTACAGACAACTGAGATCCAATCAGCTTCCTGCGCGCAAGTCGCGTGTCGCGCCTGGAGCGCACTCCCGTGCGCGCACGGGAGCGCGGCTATAGATATATATATTTTTTTGAACCTAAATTACTCAAAATCCACTGGAGCACATATCTTGAGACATAGCAAAGGCACATCGGGCTACCAGTCCCTACAATTTTGCCAAGTTTGGTGGAAATCCATTCAGCCGTTCGGGCTAAAAGTGAAATCGACCGCCCTATGGAAATTAACATGGGGAAAACGCGTTTTGGGACCCCCCTTTTATCTCGGCCCCCGCTTGACGAATCCCCCCCAAACTTTCAGGGAAGGACCGGACCGCCATGAGACCATTTTCCTGAAAATTTCAGGCAGATTCGTCAACCGGCGCCAAAGTTATTCAAAATAGAATGTTGAGATTTAACATTGAAAATTATCCTAACTATAACTACCTACTGGCGACCGCCAGTAGGTAATATATATATATATATATATATATATATATATATATAGATATATATATATATATACGAAACACTCCAAACAACCTCCAGCAAATCGGTGCAGTAGCACTGGCGAGGAAGGCAACGGACCACGAAGATCAGGCAAGGTATTTTTATTTCACCCAAACGTTCGGCAGCAACACGTTTCGAGCTTAGAAAGCCCTTGTTCACACTGCAGTTGCCATGAATCTAATTACTTTTTAAATGCTGTGAAGTACACACCCAAATTCGATATGTGGCTTGACATGTGTCCATAGAGACAGAAAAAATACATATTGTTTTTCTTTCAGATTAATTCATGCTACAAAATCATATATCAAAATAGAGTTTGTATAAATGGACCTAAAATGCAACATAACATTTTATATAACATATTATAGGCAGAAATTAGTCGTTGTCAAAATGAGACCTTTTTTCACGGATAATCTAAAAATACAAACAAGCATATGCTTATGTATAGCCCGTGCTAATAATCACAGTACATTACCTAATACCTACATATAAGTGATACACCATATATTTTAGTATTCAATATTGGCGATATTTTCAATGTCTGTTTAAATAAATAAAGCATAAGGAAAAACAGCTTGTTGATGAAAAAAAACTTTTCTTCTCAAGACTAAAAACCTGCATAGATTTATCCAAAGTCCATTGCTTTCTCTATGGTAAAAGTAGTACAAAATAACAAAGCAGCAACTAGTTCAAAGTGCAAAAAACTGTGCAAAAACTGTGCAAAGTAGCAATATATAAAGTGCAAACTGTATGATTCAAGAAGCATCTCAATTTTTATAACAGTAAAATTATCCCAGATCCCTAGGATAATATTGTTAAAATCATATAAATAACCTTCTAAAATTCATCATAACAGTATAAATAGTGCTAAAAAGAGATAGAAAAATAGATATAAATATATACAGAATATATATATATATAGTATTATTAGGCACAAAGTTAAAGTATTCAATATGTAGTTTTCAGGCGGTAAACAAATTTACCTATTGGACTCAATATTAGGGAACCTATATATTGAGATAGTATCTTGAGAACAGAACATAATCATTCAAATTTCCCTGCAGGAGCCAGAAACAAAGTGACATGGATGTTAATAGTTATACATTATCAGGAATATAGCTATGAGGAGATTATGCATCTCTTCAGTATTTTTTAGCCCATTGGGCCATTTACTATCAAACTCCAAAATCGAATTGTTTCAATTGTCGTTCTTGGTTGCCTCCTCTTCGCTTCTTAGGTACAGCATCAACTACATAGTATTTTAAAAAGGCCACCTCATTATTATGAGTTCTTTTAAAATTTCGGGCCACCGGATATGTAGGGTCGCTGTCTAGAATAGCCCTTAAATGCCGTAATATCCTGACATGCACCTGTAGCTTGCTACTTCCAATGTAATTCAAGCCACAGGTGCATGTCAAGAAATACACAGAAAATTCTGTCTTGCAATTAAAGTTGCCTTTAATTGCTATCTCACGTTTGCTGAAAGGAGTACAATAGTGGGTAGTGTTTACATCGAATCTGCAAGCTCTGCAACTGATACATCTACGAAACCCATTAGGGGGTTGGAGTCATGAAATATTTTGTCTAGTTTCTGGGGCCGTTTTATCTAAAATAGTGCCCATATTTCTTGCTTGTCTAAGGGTAATCGTGGGAATGTCTGGAAGCCTTGGTATAAGTACTGTGTCAGTTAGTAGAATAGGCCAATTTTTCTTTATAATGGTCTTGATTTTTCTTTCCTCACTACTAAACGTAGTTATTAATCTTGTACATTCGTTAGTAGTGATGGTTTCTCCTGTGACTTCCTGTAATCTCCCTTCAATCTCAGTAGAATCTTTAGATTTAAAAAGGCTTTCTCTAGATCTAAGTTTGGCCTTGTCAATAGCTTGTTGTAAAGTTTTATCCGTATAACCTCGTGCCTATATAATATATATGGATCACTGACTAAATATCGAGGGCCAAAATATAGACTACCCAAAATATCGATGCCAAAATATCGACCAACAAAATATCGAAATCCTATCTACAAACAGGTAAGTACCAAAATATTGAATCCAAAATATCGTTTAAAAATATATACTTTGTAAAAATATCGAATTTCTTAAAAATAATGTAAAATTAAAAAAAATATTAAAAATAAATAGCTAACATATACTTAAAAATAATTAAATGACATTAAAATTATTAAATAATTAATTTAACTTATAAAAAAAACATACAATCATATTTGTTAAAAATATATATATCTTAACATAATATTAATAAAAAATACACAATAATATTACCGTAGGATAACGGGAGTGTAAAAATTACTATTCCCACTGATGGAAGTGCAACAGTAGGGTAAGCGTTGGATAGCGTAGGGGTAAAAATGATTATTCCCACTCCAAAGAGTGCAACAGTAAGGAAAGCGTTAGATAGTGTAGGGGTAAAAATTACTATTCCCACTCCAGAGAGTGCAACAGTAGGGAAAGCGTTGGATAGCGTAGGGGTAAAAATTACTATTCCCACTCCAGAGAGTACAACAGTAGGGAAAACGTTGGACAGCGTAGGGGTAAAAATTACTATTCCCACTCCAGAGAGTGCAACAGTAGGGAAAGCGTTGGATAGCGTAGGGGTAAAAATTACTATTCCCACTCCAGAGAGTGCAACAGTAGGGAAGGCGTTGGATAGAGTAGGGGTAAAAATTACTATTTTCACTCCATAGAGGGCAACAGTATGGAAAGCGTTGGACAGCGTAGGGGTAAAAATTACTATTCCCACTCCAGAGAGTGCAACAGTAGGAAAAGCGTTGGATAGCGTAGGGGTAAAAATTACTATTCCCACTCCAGTGAGTGCAACAGTAGGGAAAGCGTTGGATAGCATAGGGGTACATTTTACTATTCCCACTCTAGTGAAATTAAATTAATATAATTCACATCATTATCAATTAATCAATTAATAAAAAGTAATTACTAATTAAGAATGAATTAATTACCAATTAAAAATTAATTAACAATTTATTAAAAAAATACCAATAAATTAATTAACAAATTTAATTAATTATAATTAAAATACTTCCCACCCTTTTCCCCTATAAACCCACAACCTGCTACAGAATTAAATTACGCAAAAATTAAATAACATAAAATTAATTACTTAAAATAAATTACAAAAAAATATACACTTTTCACACATATACTAACATACAAAACAATTGATATTATTAAAAATTCGATATTTTTAATAACCTATATTATGTACATCGATATTTTGACTTTCTATATTTTTAGAATCGATATTACATTACTTACCTTAAAAACGATATTTTTGATGTCTATATTCTGTCCATTCGATATTTTGTCCATTCTATATTTTGGAGTCGATATTTGTGTTACTCGATATTTTGGACTCAATATTTTGACCATATACCAATATATATATAATACACACACAAACACACACACATACATACACATATGATTCACAAAAGTCCAAACGAGAACGCATTCAACATCAATCTCTTTATTCATGGGGAACCAGCATTATACTACCACCTGACCGGTTTCGGATCCCCCGCTCCTTATTCATAGGCGTGGCTGTGAATCTTCAGACATTTCCCAGCATGTTTATAGCTACTTCATTCCTTTCCTCATTGGGCTGCACAGATTCATATTTTCACCATTGCCTTCTAAGATTTGTAGTATGCAGGGAATCCATTTATCTTCTTTGGTGGGTTCTGCAAGATAAACAGTTTTTAATGCATTAGTCTTGCCCTCCAGTGGGCCACAGTGATCATAATGACACAGTTATATTTGACAAAACTACTGTTCCATAAATCAGGCTTTCATCCGTTCAAGCCCTATGGCCCTTTATTAAATTAACGGTGGTGCAGTTCTTCACGGCTTTGGACGGCCGTGTATATATGATTCACCAAAGTCCAAACAAGAATGAGAACGCACTCAACAGCAATCGTGATTCCTCCAATCTCTTTATTCATGGGGAACCAGTATTGTCCTTCTGACATTCTGCCACCTGACCAGTTTCAGAGCCCCTGCAACAGCGCAGAACAGATTAAGGCTTCAATATAAAGGAGAAATACTACTTGTCCCACAATGCAATACTAATTGTACTCACGTGTGAGGTCCCACTGGGAGGTAACAAAAAGAAGCTTAGCACGTGGCACTGCAAAGTTGAATTCCAGCCTGTGACCAAGGGCCAGGAGGCCTGAAATGCGTAAGGCTTGACAAATTAAGCTGTGTGACTATGCTGGTTTTGCAATTAAATTGTGATCTGCTGCAGAGTGCGTCTTAATGATTTGTGCATCTTTGGTTTAAAATAAATGACACCGCCATCCTGCTGAAGATAGCACCATCCCATTAATATGCGAGGAGCCGCAGAGATATGGAACTTTCTGAACCTCTTAGTCGGAGCAGAAGATCAGCAGAAATTGATTTGAGAATGGCGGTGACATGCAGAGGCCCACTGGAGGACTAAGAACAATAATTTACACTTTGGGAGCAGAACAGAGTAAGCCTTCAATATAAAGGGGAAATGCTACATGTCCCACAATGCAATACTAATTGTACTCACCTGTGAGGCCCCACTGGGAGGTAACAAAAAGAAGCTAATCACGTGGCACTGCAAAGTTGAATCCCAGCCTGTGACCAATGAAGGAGGGGGCCACGTGGGTGACTTACAACCACCTGCTATGCCTTCGCAAAAAATAATAAAGAGTTGGTCAGACAGTAGAGAATACAATCAATCAATCTATCAATCATAGCATTTGTAAAGTGCACTACATACCCGTGAGGGTCTCAAGGCGCTAGGGGAGGGGATGCTGCTACTGTTCTAAGAGCCAGGTCTTGAGGATTCTCCTGAAGGTTAGAAGGTCCTCGGTCTATCGTAGGCGGATGGGGAGGGTGTTCCACATCTTGGCGGCGAGGTGGGAGAATGATCTGCCATTGGCGGTCACTCTTTGGATGCAGGGGATGGTGGCGAGGGCGTGGTCTAGGGAGGTACGCTGGTCCGGTGTCGTGGAGTGCCTTGTGTACTTGGGTGAGGAGCTTGAAGGTTATCCTCTTGTTGATGGGACAACAAAAAATTGATAGTGGTGTTCCCTGAGAGGGTTTCTTTAGTAAGGCGTTGATCTTTGCATGGTTCCAGCTCTCCGGGAAGGTCGCTGTCTCAAAGGAGATGTTGATTGTTTTCCGGAGGTGGGGTGCGATGGTGCTGCTGGCTTTGTTGAAAATGTGGTGTGGGCAGGGGTCTTCCGGGGATCCGGAGTGGACGGTGTTCATGATCTTGATGGTGTTGTTGTCAATGATGTTGGTCCAGGCGAGCAGGCAGTTGGTGCGGGTGGCGGTCGTGGAAGCGAGGGTGTCAGCTGTTGCCGGGGTCTAACGATGTCGAAGCTGTTGTGGATGTCTGCGATCTTGCGATGGGAGAAGGTGGCCAGAGAGTCATACATGTCTTGTGATGGTGGGATGTTGTTGGTGTTGGAGCTGGGGTTGGAGAGTTCCTTCACGATACTGAAGAGCTCTTTGCTGTTGTGTGCGTTGTTGTCTAGGCGGTCTCTGAAGGCGGTCCTTTTGGTGGATCTGATGAGTTGGTGGTATCGGCGGGTGGCGTTCCTGTGGGCTGTGTAGCTTTCCTGTGTTTTTTCGTGGGTTCACTTTTTTTCTAGTTTTCGGCAGGTTCGCTTGGAGGCCTGGAGGTCTTCGGTGAACCAGCTGGCTCTCTTGCTGGTGTGGATGTTGGGAGGTTTCTTGAGCGGGCGAGGGTGTTGGTGCAGTCTTTGATCCATTGTTTGAGGTTGCGGTCTGCAGCGTTGGGGTCAGTTGGGTCTGGGGGTGGGCTCTGGGCAAGGGTGGCAGTTAGCTGGTCCTCCGAGTTGTCTGAGTCCGAGGTTGCCGAGGTTGTCGATCAGGGTGGAGGAGTTGGCGCCGTTGTTGTTCTCTAGGTGGAAGTTCAGGTCCCTGAGGAGGATGTAGTCCATGGAGGGAGGGCGTGTGTGCTGACAAGGTCGGTGATGGAGTCGCTGAACTGCAGTGGGTAGTGTTGGGGTCGGTGTGGATCTAGAAGTGCAGGTGTTTGGCGGTCAGCGTGTCGAGATTCTGAGAGTGTTTCTGTGGGCGATATCAGTTCCTCTAAACAGATCACAGGATAACGTTAGCAACATGTGTTATGACAACGTTAGCTACACGTGGGCTAGATGATTATACACTTGTGTATAATAGACTCAGTCTAGTGGGGGATTTACGGATATACAGGTGTGGGCATTAGAGTGTTACAATTAATATAATTTAAATATTGCGGTTGAACTACAACCGATTACACAGAAGTCGGCAGAGGAAACTTACAGATATTGAGGTGAAGGTGGAATCTAACCATGAGTTGTACACTACATGTGCACAATAACTCATTATACATATATCAGGGTGTGGGGAGGAGGAGCGGCTGGAGCACTCCGAAGCGGACGAGGAAGAAAGAAACACCACTTCCTGGTTGCCAAGAACACAGAACCAGGAAGTCAACAGCCGCGGTCTAGCAGTTGAACAGCAGAAGGGGGAGGAGTCCCGTCAGCCGGCGGAACCAGGAAGGATAAGAGGCGGAGGCATGGAACGGACGGTGTGCGAGGTCGGAGAGGAGGCTGCGGAGCACCCGGAGGCAGAGGAGATCCAAAGAGTGGAGAGCGTGCGAGCGGAGGCAGAGGAGATTTGAAGAGTGGAGAGCGTGAGAGCGGAGGCGGCTGCGGAGCACCCGGCAGCAGAGAAGATCCAAAGAGTGGAGAAAGAGAGAGCGGAGGCGGCGGCGGAACACCCGGAGACAGAGGAGACTCGGAGAGAGGGGAGTGCACTGCGAGTGCTACTGAGCGACGTTCCCGACACTGCTTCCATACCCGGTGGGCTGAAGGGAGAAGACGCCACGGGTCCTGCTGCTGTGGTCCGAGAGTCGGGCCACAGCCCAAGGCAAGTGCTGTTAAAAGGGGCATTCTGGTGGGGTGTTTGGGGAGGTGGGAGGTAGCAAGGTTGGGGAGGCGGGAGGCCCCGCGGTGACCCTTGCACTAAAGCCACACCCCCTTTTCTTTAGTTTGGTGAAGGTAGCACTACATTTACAACTGAGAGCAGATCAGTAAACCCGTTTGTTTTCTCTTTTCCCTGAGGCCACAAGAACCGGGACATCGGACCAAACCCTGACGTTCCCTGCAACAAGAAACAACCCCAAGAAGGAAGGACCCATACAAAATCCCTACTTAAGAGTAAAACTTAATAAAAAACTGAACTGTAGACAAACAGTGCTCTGGTCTCATACTCTGTCCACCACTAGCCCCTGACACAGGGTTAAACACTAATTAGAACAATAAGAGTTTAAAAGGGGAAAGCATTTGGTTTTGCTAAATGCATTATGTATAGCAATATTAGGTATAGGAATATTCACTCTTATATCACTATTGGACTTTGCAGATACCTGTACTGAGGATTAAAAAGGAGATATTATATCTGATTGAACCGTGTTGGCGCGTCGCAGGAATTGGAACCCTAATGTGGGTTGGAATTATCACCACATTTCAAGTAGGTGTTGGTATCTGGAACATGGAGTGTGGCTTTGCTTAATTGGATTAATCATAATGACCATGAACATTTTGACTAAAGTATGGTGTGCTTTTTCTGTTTTCACTCTACAAACTTACTTTATTAGCTATTCTCTGCAGAACAGTCCTAGCTGTCCTGTACCCTTACATGTCTGCCGAGGGACTGACCCCCCAACCATTGGTAATACATGATAAACCTTCCTGGGAGCCTTCAACCATGCCCCTAGTGGAAACTATAAGCCTGAGAGGGACATGAACAAAGGAGGGACAGAGGGATGAGCTACCACCTGCCAGAAGGGTACGTTATCTGAAGCTCAAGGCCTCAGCGCTGAGTCTCAAATGGAGGCACATTGGCTAACAAAGGTTTACATGCTGCAGGGATAACTCAGTGGGTTGCATACCATGAATACAAATGGCGTCTATTTAGCCACATATTGCTAACCTAATATAGCATAAACAAGTGTGTTGCAGGGAGGGTAATTTCAACCCTAACAGACCCTCCTTTTAGCATTGCGGCTAAAAGCTTTATTGCTATTGGTAGGGTCTTTACAATTCTAAGTGGGGAGAAAGAAAATGCACAGTCACCCAAAGGGAGACAAGACAGCACAGGTATATCTACACGCATATAATCTTCTGGATGTAAGGTACCCTCCTTTCCATCTGATCTGGGTGTATACCCCTGGTGTACTACTATGTTCTTCAACACTGTGTCATAATCAGACTGTATCAGAACTATTCAAATGTTTATTATTAAGCATAGAAACTATAAGAGACATATTGACCTAAAATATATCTACATCAATGGTCATCGGCCCTTCTATCTCCTTCTGAAACATGATCCCAGCAGTTGTATTGCATAGATGTCTTTTCCTTAGCAGTTGTACTCACGCAGTAAATGCAACAAACTGGGAGACAGTGCATATAAGGATCTATTTGTCATGTCACATATTTTACATTATAACTGTGGATGGGCACATAGATGAGGCTGCAAATACAGTGGGGATACAAAAACAAACTGTCATACTAACTATCATGGCAGGTCTCCGCCTAATATACACATTCTTTTGTAGGGTGTGAATCACTAAATGTATTATTGAGGTCTGGACAACAGAATTGAAGGTACACCAATCTGAGCAACTATATTATCATGTTATGTCCTCCGGTGTTCCGGTGAGGAGCTAAAGCAATAAGCATGTTCACAAGAGAAACTGGTGCTGTATGAACTTTGGAATACACAGGATACTTTTCATTCATGGAGTAGGATAGTCCTAACACTATTATTAGCACAATAACAACTATGAATGCAACTTATACTTTGTATGCACTGACCCAGCTCTGAACAGGGAGGTGCAAAAGGGCTCTTTTCCTTGTCAATTGGGGAACCGAACGAATACATGGTGATTGAGAGAGAAATGCAACGCAATGGAATTCGTGGCCAGGGAACAAGAGTATGGGCACAACTCTTCTTTCCAGTGTCTTTCAGAGAGCCATCCTATTGTTCATCTGGCGTAGGCGCCATTGAGCACCGGCAGTGGAGCTGTGCGTCTAGCTCAGATCCCTTTGCCCCGTGCATTGACCGTCCAAACAATGCACCAACCCTCTTCCTCTACTCTATCACTGGTACCTTAGACAGGGTACCCGTACCCTATTCTTCATCCATGAAGTCCATCCCTACTAACCCTATTCTACCTTGGGGCACTGTTCCTTCCTCAAGCGTACATTGTACCTTACAGAAAGGGGTCAAATGAAGAAGGGAGGTCAGACTCCAGAGGGACCAAGGTGGCAGATACTCAAACACAGGCGAGCCCATGGACTAGGCTCAATGGGCTGGGACTCAGGCACAAGTAGACCAACAGGCCGGGGCTCCTGAATAGCCCTTTTCTCGTTTTTTCTTCTTCTCTGTGATACTGCCTCATCCAGCATGTCTTTGCTCTGCAGCTTCGCCTCAGTCTCTTCATAGGTGTTCCATAACAAGCAGCCATGCTGTGCATCACGTCCAACCCCTCTCTCATTGTGACTGAAGGGCATCCTGTACCTATTAGCAAGTATAAAGCGAACTTCTAGTGAACTGGCAAGGGTAAAACGTTATACAATTAATTGTTTTCTCTCCCAATCCCAAGTAGTGTGGTAAGCCTTAATTCAGTTACCAAGCCCCGAAAAAACAATCCGGACATACTTTGAAGCATTGCATCTGTCCATTCCGATATTATTCATCTGAAGAACCTCAAAAGGGAATTTCAAAGCAATGGCTCCTTTGTGTTTCTTGTCGTAGCAAGCTTGTGTTCAATAAGTCATAGAGATCACGTCACAGCTTCTACTTTGTGAACCTTCACTACTTTGCAGGACTGCAGACACCACTAGAATTTTTTTTTTCTTTTCTCAAGGAAGTCAACCTAAATATTGCGTTCGTGACCATGCTCTCATAGGCTTGGCGGAAAAATCTAAAACTGCTAATTTCATATAGATCCTTATTATATAAATATCTTACAAATTAAGCATAATGAAGCAAGTACATGAATTCTACAGTGAAACTTGTTGTTGCGAACAAACTCCTGTAGAGCTATGTGTTCCTCAAACTGTTAACCATTAAAATATGTGGTGCACAATTACTTAGGGCATACAGGCACCCTTCCTAGTATTGTGAATCATGTGCACCATACAGTACTCAATCTGGGACAGGTGTCATCATAACCAGGGGATAAAACATAGACACCTAGTAACATTTGTTTTCTTTTTTTTTTTTCCTGGCCAACCTATTCACCAGCTCTAGTAAGGGCGCTTAGCTCAATTACACAGGCCAACTGATAAGGGACTTGTAATGCCTCTGTGACTGTATGTAGTGTTGAGGTAACATGAACAATAGTGGTGGTGTCACCTGGGAATTTAAACAAAAGCCACCGACATATAGTTCCCTTTAAGGATCAAATAAGGGAGCATTAGTCTAGTCTACCCGTCCTTTCATCTTCATCTCAATTCCAATTCCATCAATTTACAGAAAGGAGCAGCAGTAACGTGGCATACTTCAAGGTGACACATTTTATTTTTTAATCGTGACAATTTGTTCAAACAGTGTTATTTTATAGCCAATTAGATGTGCACTAGTAAGGTGCTGTGTCTCTGTTTATTTATAAGCATGTTCACAGCATCATGTAAAATGAGTGGCCAAAGAAAGCCCAACCGTTTGTCCTATGGAACTGGCCACCACCATGACCGTTCCTAGAGAGCTCAGGCGGGAACAAAAGATAGAGAATGCACAAGGACAAACCATCTTGTGTACTTACCACACAAAACAGCACACAACAATACATGTACCAAGCACAGAAGCCAAATTAAATCGCAGTTTGTTAGTTGCCCAAAAGACGTTTTCTTTCACCTCATGCACTGTGTTAATTCGCCCAGGAGCTAATCTCCTACCCCCCTTTGACAGTAGGTGACCTAAGCAGGTGACCTCCTGTCAAAATACCTACCCTTTTAAAGAAATACAAACTCCCTGACCAGTCAAGACTAAAGATAAGAACAATTTGTTAAAAAAACAAGTGTCTTTAGTAGGCAAAGGTAGTTACCTTTGTCCAAAATTGGGACCCTTCCCTCCAGACAGCGCAATGGGAATACACACTTCAGACAACCCCTGCTCACCCCCTTGGGAGCTGGGCACGAGCAGATAGTCTTATCCCAAATGCAATGTGTTGAGTAGTTGAAGCAACACCCACAGTAATACAATAAAAACACCCCATGAAGGCATCACACCAAATGCACAATCTTAGTCTCTGCCACACTGGGAACAAACAGCCTATTTGCAATCAGGCCGAAACACACAAGAAAACCAAACAAGAAAATAGCCTCTTTCTAAAAGTGCTTGTTGCAAATATAGACCTTAAAAACCATATGCACTGAAAGATGTATTATCAAATTCTGAGCTAATTCCTATTCTCTAACTTATCCTTATGAAGGATATACTCCTAAAATGTTACATAGAATTCCCCATTCCGTCCTATCAGCAGGACAGACCTACAACAGTGAAAAGGGAAAATTATATAATTTCACCACCAGGACACACCCTACACACAACAGCACACTTCAGTACATATCCCACTCCTCACATATACCGCGCCCCACCCCGGGGGCCTTGACTAGAGGCTATTTATTTACCGGTCCTGGCATCAACAGTGCACTTCACTAGGGGTCTAATAGTAAAATCAATATACCAATCAGGGAGAACCAAGCACAATATCCATTTACACAGGAAACATGTGCACTGTAACAGTAATCAGCAGTGGCAAAATGCCCACAGGATCTGAACCAGCAAAAACAAAATCCAGCACAGCATCAAAACATAGGAGGGAGGGGTAAAAAGTCAAGTAAAACCACGCCAAGGATAACATGTCTAACACTATCTAACTATGCTATCCCTACAACTTACTATAAAGAACAATGGTTCTGTAGAGTATAGGTATTTCTTTATAAATTCGAAACAATCATATCCACAGTAAATCAAAAAATGGAGCAAAAACACAGACAGAATTTGCAAATTCATTTGTGGAAATAGAAGAATGATTGGTTCAGATTTGGGATTTTCAAAGACAAGAGTTTTATTCAATGAACATTTTTCTAAGAGCAGTCTGTCTAATAGTGCAATTACTGAAACGGCGCATGTAATTATAATTTACAGTGACAAGGTGAATAAGGTGCAAAAGTGCAAAGATCAATGTGTTTGACCTATAAGTGACAACAATAAACAATTGACATATATTTACAAGTGGAGGTTTATAGAAAACGAGTCCATTATCAGTATATCATACAAGTGTCTCAAGCCTAGGAATTGAACCAAAGATTAGGAAGCAAAGAGACCTATTGGGGATTGGACAATTAAAACTATCAACGTTTCGACCCTGACAGTAGCAATGATTTAATTATTTAAGTTTGTCTATGCAGGTCTGCTTCAGGACAATTGGTTGATGGGACAGCCTGCGAAGAAAGAAATCGGGGTAAATCTGTGTGTGATGCGCTCATTACGAAATGTACCAAGGCCAACTAATGCCTGTGGGTAACTCACGGATTCCGTAGAGTTGGATTGATGCCAAAGGGTTAATTATTGAAGGGAGAAACTGATTTGTTCCTAGGGGAGGGAAATGCAATGGAAATCTCTACTTCTTCCAGACTTCCAGTCCCTACAACTGAGCTGTGTGCCTGAAACGATGAGCAAGAAACTACCTTGTATTTTAAAACTTTTTATAGATGTCCTGGCTGAAATTCCAGAAACCGGTCCCCGGTAGCTTGTCTCCTTTCTGGTGAAGAATTGGCTTGGTAGTTTAGTCTGCCCTGTTCCCATGATGCACTGGGCCAGGGACAGACTGATTTGCATATAGCCAGGTTCTGAGCTGGGATGGGGCAGTGAGATAAATAACGGTGATGGATCAAGCCCTGATCTTTGGACTGGGTAAGAGTGGTCTGTTTAACTCAGACACTCTGTTCATCACCACCCCCTTTTTGTAAATCGTTTTTGGCCACTATAGGTGTGGCAGGGTATACTCAGACATGAGTCCCTTTCTCACTGCTCCATCAGGATTCAAGCAAGCCGGGCCGAAGAAGGCTGAAATGCCAGAAACCGGTCCCCGGTAGCTTGTCTCCTTTCTGGTGAAGAATTGGCTTGGTAGTTTAGTCTGCCCTGTTCCCATGATGCACTGGGCCAGGGACAGACTGATTTGCATATAGCCAGGTTCTGAGCTGGGATGGGGCAGTGAGATAAATAACGGTGATGGATCAAGCCCTGATCTTTGGACTGGGTAAGAGTGGTCTGTTTAACTCAGACACTCTGTTCATCACCACCCCCTTTTTGTAAATCGTTTTTGGCCACTATAGGTGTGGCAGGGTATACTCAGACATGAGTCCCTTTCTCACTGCTCCATCAGGATTCAAGCAAGCCGGGCCGAAGAAGGCTGAAATGCCAGAAACCGGTCCCCGGTAGCTTGTCTCCTTTCTGGTGATGAATTGGCTTGGTAGTTTAGTCTGCCCTGTTCCCATGATGCACTGGGCCAGGGACAGACTGATTTGCATATAGCCAGGTTCTGAGCTGGGATGGGGCAGTGAGATAAATAACGGTGATGGATCAAACCCTGATCTTTGGACTGGGTAAGAGTGGTCTGTTTAACTCAGACACTCTGTTCATCACCACCCCCTTTTTGTAAATCGTTTTTGGCCACTATAGGTGTGGCAGGGTATACTCAGACATGAGTCCCTTTCTCACTGCTCCATCAGGATTCAAGCAAGCCGGGCCGAAGAAGGCTGAAATGCCAGAAACCGGTCCCCGGTAGCTTGTCTCCTTTCTGGTGAAGAATTGGCTTGGTAGTTTAGTCTGCCCTGTTCCCATGATGCACTGGGCCAGGGACAGACTGATTTGCATATAGCCAGGTTCTGAGCTGGGATGGGGCAGTGAGATAAATAACGGTGATGGATCAAGCCCTGATCTTTGGACTGGGTAAGAGTGGTCTGTTTAACTCAGACACTCTGTTCATCACCACCCCCTTTTTGTAAATCGTTTTTGGCCACTATAGGTGTGGCAGGGTATACTCAGACATGAGTCCCTTTCTCACTGCTCCATCAGGATTCAAGCAAGCCGGGCCGAAGAAGGCTGAAATGCCAGAAACCGGTCCCCGGTAGCTTGTCTCCTTTCTGGTGAAGAATTGGCTTGGTAGTTTAGTCTGCCCTGTTCCCATGATGCACTGGGCCAGGGACAGACTGATTTGCATATAGCCAGGTTCTGAGCTGGGATGGGGCAGTGAGATAAATAACGGTGATGGATCAAGCCCTGATCTGAACAGAGGACAGTAATCCAAAAACCAACTGAGTTACAAAAGCCCATGCCACCAGCTCCAGGACATACTATCCCACAGTGTTTGGAAACTCTAGATACACACTTTCACAAAATTCATGAATCAACTCTTTTAGCTCCTGTGTTGTTCTTTTAGTCTGTTCCCAATTAACATATTTTCCTGGCACTCTGCCCTGGAAAGCCTGGCTCTGCGCTATGCGCCTCTGCCTGTCTGTGTCAGGAGCTGGGCATGGCCCCTACCTTCCTCTCTACTTCACAAAACTCCCTACACAGCGTCTCTTTTCTCCTTTCTGCTGCTTTGAGTTCCTCTGCTCGATGAGCTCCCTCCTTGAGAATTCCTCCCTTATCTCACCGAAGGGCATAGTAAGCCTGCCTCACACTGAATTCACAAGCTATGTTTTTCAACTTCGAAAATCCTTTTATTCGGCTTAAACACACACTGCCTTGAGTTCTTGAAACACCCTTTCCAAATTAAATACACGTTCTATTGTGAGCAAATCCAAATGAAACACACCCACTCAAATCAATCATATGTTAACTGCTTGGCATTGCACCGAATTTCTATGTGCCAATTTTTCAGAATGCAGCTGGTGTTTGAAGCTGAAAAGCTTCAAGCATCAACACACTTCTTCCTCCTTTCCCTTCCCCTTCCAGAACTCCTGCCCCCCTCTTTATGGAGAGACCGAACACAGTCAGCGCCATTGAATTACGATCGTGTTTTTCACCCCTGCTTCTCTGCACCTTAAGAATGCATGTCTGTTCAGTATAAGTATTCATTACCTTGAATCATCACAAGACTGCTTTCAATTTAAATACACATCTCTTCCTTACATTTTTCTCAAGTTGTACTCTTCCTATTTAAAAACAAATGTACATTCTTTCTAGTATTTCTGATCAAACCATGTTTTTATATATTTTTTATTTTTTTTATTCTCCAAAATTTAAAGTGGCAACAGGAGGTGCCAGCTGACCTCCTTCCAATGGGCATCTGCATATCACAACAACAAGAGACCAAATTAAGCTAATTGCAGACATTTTCAAGAAGGGGCCACACTCATCATTTTGCCTGGCAAAGGAATTGCAAGTACTTTCCCCAAAGACGGTCCCCATACAGTGTCGAACAAAAAAATAACACACAACACAGCTTGTTGAGGCAAGGCATCCTTACTTTTACATAAAAGCACAGTCGCTACTCACTCAAACAAGCATTTCGCAAGCACCACCACCGACGTCGGTCCACAAACCTCATAGCATCCAAACAGAACATTCAAACCACAAGTCAGTCCAGAAATTGCATTGCGTTCAAGAAGACAGTCCAGAGACTGTACCAAGTTCAAGAAGACAAACTCTAGCCCCAGACCATTCCAAGTGTACACCAATTAGCAGTTGACCTGGCAGATTGCTAGCGAACAGTCCAGACCTTTTCAAGCGCGTGCCAAATTTTCAGTTGGCCTGGCTGGCTATTCACAAACACTTTGTGTCTTTTACACAGGTCCGTAAACCCACCAAGTTCAGGCCAAGACAGTCCTAAGCCCATCGACTTGTGTTGTTCAAGCAAGGACGTTCAAAAACATCAAACAAGACAGTCCGGAGATTGAATCAACACAGCCCATAGGCTTGTGCCATCCAAGAATGGTGCCACTTTCCCAAGAATCAAATCACTCACCTGGTGCACACAGGTCGAGTTAAAATATTCTCTACTGCCGACTCTTCGGACCAAACGGTCAGCTCCAATGTTTTGCCTTCTCAGTACCCCAGCCGGTCACCACTAGCCAAGGAGCTGTGCGATTAGGAGGGCGGGGCATCTGCAAGAACCAGGCTTGGTCTTGTTGTGGGGCCCTAATCTGCCAGACAGACCGGACACCACCCCGACCCTGCAACCCGATTAAAGATGAGAAGATCACCTTGCAGTGTGCCTGTCTGGGCGGCAACTGAAGGACGGGGCACTCTAGGGCCATGCGGGTTACTTACAACCACCTTCTTTGCGTTCCCAAAAATGAAGAGTCGGTCAGATAGTAGAGAATACAAACTTACTTTATTAGCTATACTCTGCAGAGGAGTCCAATCAGACCTGGACCATAAGATGTCTGCCGAGGGATTGACCCCCCCCAACACTTAGTAAGACATGATAGGCCTTTCTGAGAGCCTTCAACCACACCCTCAGTGGAAAACAACCAGCCTGAGCCAGACATGAACAAAGGAGGCACAGAGGGAAGAGCTACGACCTTCCAGATGGGTACGTCATCTGTAGCTGAAGGCCACAGCGCCGAGTCTCAGCATCTCCTAACGTGAAAGCAGAGTTACACACTGAGAATGGTATGCAAAGGCAACATACCTATTCATTAGTGAGTCGGGTTGCAGCCTTGGACAAAAGAGAAAATAATAACGAAGTACAGTGTTCACCTGAGGCAAGCAATACTAAATAATGAGGCCTAGTACGAGCACAGCCCAAGGAGTTTAATAAGGATTATGAAATACAAAATGGAGTCACACTGGCTAACAAAAGTCTACATGCTGCAGGGATAACTCAGTGGGTTGCATAACGTGAATACAAATGGTGTTTATTTAGCCACATATTGCTAACTTAATATAGCATAAACAAGTATGTTGCAGGGAGGTTAATTTCAAATCTAACAGCAGTAAAGCTTTTAGCCGCAGTGCTAAAAGGAAGGTCTATTGGGTAGGGTCTATTTTGCCACATATTGCTAACCTAATATAGCATAAACAAGTGCATTGCGGCAAGGGGAATTTCAAACTTAACACCATGGACCAGGAGGTCTGAAACGTGTAAGCCTTGATAAATTAAGCTGTGTGACTATGCTGGTTTTGCCATTAAATTATGATCTACTGCAGAGTGCGTCTTAATGCTTTGGGCATCTTTAGTTTGATATAAATGACACAGCATACTGCCGTGAAGACAGCACCATCCCATTAATATGTGAGGAGCCGCAGGGGTATGGAACTTTCCGAGCCTCTTTGTTGGAGCAACAGATGGGCAGGAAATGATTTGAGACTAGCGGTGACATGCAGAGGCCCACTGGAGGGCTAAGTACAATAAATTACACTTTGGGAGCAACAGCGCAGAACAGAGAAAGGCTTCAATATAAAAGGGGAAATACTTCAGGTCCCACAATGCAATACTAATTGTACTCCCCTGTGAGGCCCTACTGGGAGGTAACAAAAAGAAGCTAATCACGTGGCACTGCAAAGTTGAATCCCAGCCTGTGACCAAGGACCAGGAGGTCTGAAACACGTAAGTCATGACAAATTAAGCTTTGTGACTATGCTGGTTTTGCCACGAAATTATGATCTGCTGCAGAGTGCGTCTTAATGCTTTGGGCATCTTTGGTTTAAAATAAATGACACAGCCGCCCTGCTGTGAAGACTAAAGAATCACCACTGGGTCTGGGCTCCCAACGGCACAGCTTGCCACAAGCTATAATGAACAAAAGAATGCATGTGCCGCTATTTGCTTGACCTAACCAATTTCTTCAAAACATATGACCTTAAACACCATGTTTTGTGTGTATTACCACTTCTTTTTTATTTTTTTTATTTTATTTCATTTATCAATTTTATGTTTTGGTATCTAAGTTTGCCAAATTCACATTTTTAAGACCTTAGGTTCACAAAAACAACATTTATATTTACATGGACAAAACAACAATTGCAATGTACAATTCAAGAAAAAATGAACCATTCAAAACTCCATTCATTCATCAGACATACCACCACAAACAACAAAAAATATATACTTTTTAAATGAACACTGGAATAAAATTCTTCACAGTTAAGCCATCTTCAATTAGTATTCTCAAAAGAAAATTAGTTTAGTAATTCTTAGAACCCTTTTTGTTTTTTTGGCTTATAGAAAGGTTTTCGCGTTTCAAACTCGTATTATTATGAAGTTTTCATCAGGACCATTGTCTGTGAAAAAAGAAAGAAAAGGAAACTTTCTTTTAGGTATAGTGTTCTTATTATAACGTGCTGCCTACTCCAATATACCATGCCCTCTTACCTCTAAGTGTAGACTGTGGGTGATCTGAACAAAAAGCTCCCGACGTGTACAAGGTTATCTGTAGAGAGAGATAATAGCATGACAATCCCTGCCTCATTGTGTCTCATTCACCATTTTGACCACACACATTCATGCTCCAAACTTACTTTATGTTTATTAGTCCGTGTTGAAATTATGACGGTTTTCTGACCCCTCTCTGCGCGCTATGGCAAGAGCCGAAAGAAAAACCCTGACGTTTTTTCTGTATGGAACAATAAAGTTCAAAAGTAAAAAACGTTTTCGATATACATCACGTGACCCGCACCGGCAAATAATGAAGTTTGCCCTGGGACTACAATTCCCATGTTCCCCAGCGGACCCGGAAATCCACACGACTACGGCGATTCGAAAGAGATACATTGAATGCTTAACCACATGGCTGCTAGGCGTTTTCCCGTCCTGCGCTGCAGAACCAAAATCACCATTATTCATGACGAGCTGGCCTTGTCATCAGCGCACGGCAGGTAAGCGCCATGACGAGCCCAGCTCGTCATTAGCTTCGAAGGGGTTAAACACTCCGGAATCAAAGGTACGCAACCTTCAACTACATAGACTTCGTTCGTTTATATGATGTTAAGCGAACCCCAACATGTCTCTAATGATTGCTCGTAGCTTGAGACATCTAAAATCGGACCTTTAACTCCGAAGGGGAATCTGTGGTGACTACGACTCCCGTTTCTCTGGGCGGACCCGGAAAGCAGTGTAACCGCGGGGATACAAACTACTGATACCGTGCCCGGTCCATCAAAGGTATAGACTTGCTTACCTATGGGCCAGGTCCCAGCCACATAGATCACGAGCGAGTGGCCAGAGCATGCCGAATCAGCAAATAAAATATTTTCCTTATTGATTGATTGCAGGCGGAGGCAACAGAACCCCAGATACAGACACCTGAGCTCCCTCCGCCAGGTAAGACGCCTTTCAAACGCCAGCCTCCAGTATTCCACTAAGCACGATAAATATTGATTCTCACAATTTCCCCCCCCCCTTCTTTTTCTTTCGGCTCTTGCCATAGCGCGCAGAGAGGGGTCAGAAAACCGTCATAATTTCCACACGAACTAATAAACATAAAGTAAGTTTGGAGCATGAATGTGTGTGGTCAAAATGGTGAATGAGACACGATGAGGCAGGGATTGTCTTGCTATTATCTCTCTCTACAGATAACCTTGTACACGTCGGGAGCTTTTTGTTCAGATCAGCCACAGTCTACACTTAGAGGTAAGAGGGCATGGTATATTGGAGTAGGCAGCACGTTATATTAAGAACACTATACCTAAAAGAAAGTTTCCTTTTCTTTCTTTTTTCACAGACAATGGTCCTGATGAAAACTCCATAATAATACGAGTTTGAAACGCGTAGACCTTTCTATAAGCCAAAAAAACAAAAAGGGTTCTAAGAATTACTAAACTAATTTTCTTTTGAGAATACTAATTGAAGATGGCTTAACTGTGAAGAATTTTATTCCAGTGTTCATTTAAAAAGTATATATTTTTTGTTGTTTGTGGTGGTATGTCTGATGAATGAATGGAGTTTTGAATGGTTCATTTTTTCTTGAATTGTACATTGCAATTGTTGTTTTGTCCATGTAAATATAAATGTTGTTTTTGTGTACATAAGGTCTTAAAAATGTGAATTTGGCAAACTTAGATACCAAAACAGAAAATTGATAAATGAAATAAAATAAAAAAATAAATAAAGAAGTGGTAATACACACAAAACATGGTGTTTTAGGTCATATGTTTTGAAGAAATTGGTTAGGTCAAGCAAATAGCGGCACATGCATTCTTTTGTTCATTACTGCTGTGAAGACAGCACCATCCCATTAATATGTGAGGAGCCGCAGGGGTATGGAACTTTTGGAGCCTCTTTGTCGGAGCAGCAGATGGGCAGGAAATGATTTGAGACTGGGGGTGAAATACAGAGACCCACTGGAGGGCCAATGTAGGAAGGTGGAATCTGACTGCATGGTTACCCCCACTTTTTGCCTGGTGTTTTGCTGGTTTTCGACTTAGTTTGACCGGGATCCTGCTAATCAGGACCCCAGTCTATCTGCTTTCTCCCTAAATTGGTTGTTTATGTACTTTAGGTTCACTCCATATTGGATTTTGGGGTACCCTTATCAGTCCCTTGTATATGGTATACTATGTCACCAGGACATAGGTACCACAGAGGCCTCTCAGGGGTTGCAGCATGTATTATGCCACCCCTGGGAGGCTATCCAAAATGACACAACAGGTCTGCTATAGCAGCCTGTGTAGGGTGTGCAGGCGCCCCATACTTAGATATAGGTTCACTATATCTATCCTTATCACTGCACATAAGTTACCCCTATGGCAGGCCTTATCAATCCTAAAGGCAGGGTGCCGGGTTTTATGTGAGAGGGTGCCCACGCATGAGCAGAGCCCCTCTGCAGCCTTCGGAACCTATATTCCGGGGTTGTTTGTGATGCAGCCAACCATATATACTTTAGTGCATTATAACCTCGTGGTAAATGCTAACTTTAAAACGGCTGCATTGAAAACTGTTGTGTTTGGTATCAAACACCTTGGAATCATACCTCCACACCAGTAATTGGTGTGAGAGGTATGATTCCACCCTACTAGAGGGAGAAATATGACAACACTGGTACACCCGGTACCAGCTTCACAGACCCTGACATCACAAAATGAATGCTGCCAGCCACAGACATGAGTCTGCCATCCTGCTACTGGACGAAACTCTGGCAGGGGAAGGTTGGACAATAGGTTTCCTATCACAGGGAGGTGTGACCACCTCCCAGACAGGCTTTAGTGTATTGGGGCTAGGTGGGTGCACTCTGAGAGTGCTTTGATGTCTGGCACTGGGGACACATTTGGTGTCCCTGTTCATAGTCCAGCTCAAACCAGTTGCAGGGGCTACCAGCCCCTGCTCTGGCATGAAATTGGACAAAGGACATGGGGCCACCCCTCTGTCCTAACCATCCCATAGGTGGGTCCCCAGAGTTTGTCCCACCCCTTCCTTGTGTATAATGTAGGAACCCCTGGCAACAGGACTTTAGATTTACCTGGATGAAACTCTGCTACAGAAACCAATACCTTCACCTATTGAATGACCGAAGAATCTTCCTTAGAGTAAAGGAGTTACTCCTCTGTAAGGCAGGCACCTGGAACGCGACTGGCCGGTTTGCATCTATGCAGCTCCTTAAGGACTCCGAAGATTTTGCAACACAGGAGGTGAGTTTCCAAGCTTCCCCAAGGTCGACGTGTGTTCTCAGCAAACCTGAGACCCGCAGTCCTTGTGGGGACCGTCCAACCAGTACCCCTGGACACCGTGCACATTTGCAGCAGCAAATGCTTCTTGGCAATCCCGGAGGCTGTGCTTTGGGCTACTTATAGTCCAGACCCCGAGCAGTTATTTCAACAAATATTACTAGCCTACACTCCACGAGTGTTCCGTAGGCTGGTATTTTGTGATTATTCTAGAGGTCCCTTCGTGATCCCTGGTCCTTCGACCTGTGGGTCTCTGAGGAGTGAACTTTAAATTTCAGTGGATGTTCCTGATTGCGCCAGACGTGCCCTACTCTCCATCACTTGGGGAGTCCCCAGGACCTTGCTGGTCCTCACCGAAGCATCTTTTCTGTGACTGCGTGGGTTGCAGTTGCCAAGGTTTGTTAGTCTCCAATCCGGAAACTGCCCCCTCAGCACTTGACATCCTTCGTAGGACAGCTCGCCTGCAGACTCCGGTCATCATCGACATCTCCTGGTTCCCTTGGATGCAGAGTCAAGCTTCACCTCTTCTCACCTGAAGCACCCAACATCAGTAGGCATTCATCTATCGTGCCCCTGGTCACTGGCAAGTGACCCAGACTCTGTCCCCTCTGCTTTCAGGTTCTTCTCAGCTCCGATCCAGGCTTGGATCACACTGGACACTTCTCATCTACCTAGCAGCAGCACTTCTTTGCATCACGCTATTGAAATCAGCGAGCGTTTCCGACACCACTTGACACCTAGGCACCCGGCTCCTCTGGGATAGGTAACACAGGTACCTCGGTACTATCAAGGGTGCTGGCTTAGAACATTCTATGTTCCAAAGGGCTTGCTTGGAGTCCTCTCCTACGTGTCCTTATTCTGTAAAATTCCAACCGCGACTTTCCCATAGGATTGTATGTAGCTCACGCCTGTGTTCTCACACTGCATGCGTCCCCCGTGGGTCCACCTTGTCACTACTTTGGGTGGTTCTTTGGGGTTCCAGCGATTCTACGTGCTCTAGGCACTGTGTATAGTCAAGTCGGGGTTGTTATGCCTCTTTTTTAATATATGGTTCGGTCTCCCCCTGGAGCCCGCTGTATATTGTGCTATTTACTGTTGTTCTTGTGCTTTAATATTGTGTACCTTGCTCTCTAATCTCATAAAGAGGTTAGTAGAGAGTGTTTAGTAATAAATACATATATTTTATATATACCTTGTGTGGTTCTCCTTTCATTTGGTCACTCAGGAGGTTATAATCTGGTAAACCTAGCTGCTTTACATTCCTTCGAGGCTTAGCCTGAAGGCTGCTCCCCGAAGCTACCACTAGGATGGCTTTCAATAAAGGTTGTCTTTAACCTAATCATCAATAAGGGTCGTTTGGACTGGTGCAAGGTGCCCACTTTAATTAGTGGACAGCATATACCAGGCCAACTTCTCACAGCTAAGAACAATAAATTACACTTTGGGAGCAACAGCACAGAACGGAGTAAGGCTTCAATATAAAGGGGAAATACTACATATCCCTCCATGCAATACTAATTGTACTCACCTGTGAGGCCCCACTGGGAGGTAACAAAAATAAGCTAATCATGTGCCACTGCAAAGTTGAATCCTAGCCTGTGACCAAGGACCATGAGGTCTGACACGAGTAAGGCTTTACTAATCAAGCTGTGTGACTATGCTGGTTTTGTCATTAATGTATTATTATCTCCTGCAGAGTGCATCTTAATGCTTTGGGCATCTTTGGTTTAATATATAAATATCATCTCCCACAACATAACTGGGCACCAGGTCCTTGGGTATGGGGACTCTCACCTCTCCATTGGGCACTGCTGAGTCCACTCACTTTTATGTCCATCTCCTTGAGCTGGAGTTCATGAGACATCCTTTTCTCCTCCATCTTAAGCTTTACCAGCTCCAGCTTGAGCTTCTTCTCTTCTCTCCTGTTGTCGAATTTCTCTGGCATCTGGCCCCTGGGAGACACACTGCTACCTGCTCTATCCAGGTCATTTTGGTCATCTTCTGGGTTCGAGCTGGGCTCTTCTGGCAGCTCAAGAACCTGGGCTATCTCCTCATCCCCTGTTTTCCTTTCCTCCTACTTATTGTACTTCAATTTATCCTCTTCTGAGGTGGCCTGCCATCTCTGCAATGCCTCAAAGACCCTGCAAACTAATCGGAGATCCAGCTTCATAGCCCTCTTTTTGGCTTTCAGTCTTTCTGTTTGCAGAGTTTCAGTAGCTCAGTCCTGCTGAGGGTGTTATAGTTGCATGGCTCCATCTCCATGGTGCAAAAAGGGAAGTACAGCACTTAACTTTAAAAAAAGGAGAATATCGCCAGTTGAAAAACAATAGAAGCATTTTTAAAAAGGGGTCACTCTGATGCAAATTATTTATATGGGATTATCTTGTAACTCAAATCACTATATGGTTCTGCACAAACACAAGTCCTGATCCACACCGCTGAACACCAATGTGAGAAATTGGGTTGTTGGTTGACTAAGATGTGAGCAACAGCCACAATCCCTTGCCGGGTGTACCACAAGCAGTCTCTAAATTAACTTTTGCTTAATCCTGGGTAGCATGGCCCCAAAAAGCAATTCAGGCTTAGCTTAGAGATAATGTGTAAAATATTTATGCAGCACACAAGCAGGAATAAAGTGAAAATACAACAAAAAGTAAATCCCCAGCCAATTTAGAAAAATAGAGTACATCTTAAATATTATTTGACACCAAAATGACAAAACCCCTATCAATAGAACCAGAGTTAGGAATTTGTAAAGTTTTATGTGGTATCTAGTGACTAAATGATCACAGCACCAACCGCTGACATCTAGTAAAGCAAGACTGGGTCAAAGCAAAAAGTTATGGTCAACTGTGATGGAGCACAGTTCCGAACAAGAAGTGGATTGGCCAGGTTAGCGCTTACTTTTAGACTTAGAAAACTTCTTGAAGAAAAATGCCTCTAAGGGTTCAAAGCAGGCTCCAGACAGCAAGCAGACCTTCCAGGTACAACAGCAGTCTGCCAGAGTGCACAGCAGGTCACAGCAGCTGTAAGTCCTCTGAGAGTCCTTCTACAGGTCGAGCAGTGAACTGCAGAGTGGGTCTGAAGGTCTTATTTTCAGACCCTGGTACCCTTCTTCTGGAAGGTAGGAAAGCTTCTGTTAAGGTTCTTTGAAGTGCATGGATTTTCCTGACTCCCCTGCCCTGGCTCCATGCCGATAGCAGTGACAATACAGGGTTGTTAAACTGTTTGTGTGACAGCAAAGAAAAATCTGACTTTACCTTTGACGAGGGCTTCTCATTACAATTGCATAGGTACCAAACATGATATATCCACCTGTTCCTATTTAGAAATTACAGCATTTTAAAAGTAATAAGGAATCCCCAATGTAATCCTATGGAAAGAGTTGGCCTCTCAGTAGTGAAAAATGAATATTTAAGGTTTTCACTAACAGGACATGTATAAGTTAAAAATACATGCTCAACCTTTTAATTACTCAGCACCTAGCCTTATGGGCTACCTAGGTCCTACCTTAGGGGTGACGTATATGTACTGAAAGGGGAATTTAAAGTATGGCAATTAGGGGTGGGTAGAACTTGCTGGGTTTTATTCAGTGGAATTTTGTGAATGTTACATAAAAATTCAACGAGATTCCACAGAGTCCTGTGAACGGGCAGAATTAGGCATGTTGAGCTGCTTGCACTGATATTTAGTGCCAGGGGACTGTTCTGCACGTACGGCTGCTTCTCGAGTCGATTTTGCTGCTGCTCGAGTAGATTATCCCCACACCGTAAATGGTTGTGACTGACTGGGACCACCCTCATTTCGGAAATCTTGCCATGTGCCCTCCTAGAGACTGTAATTCACGCTAGGGAACGTCAAATCTCACTTGCACTCACCAACTTACCATTGGTAAGCCGTGCTTGAGAAAAACAAATGCTAGAATGCGGTTGGCAGAATTTGGTCAGAACTCTGCATGAAATGCAAAATATAAGTGGCCAAAACGCTGCCAACTCCACCAGCGTAATTTATTGCCCATCCATAATGGAAAGGGAGTTAAAATGTCAAGTCCACATGGCAGTTTGAAACTGCATTCAGGCTCCAATGGCAGGCCTGGTACATGTTTTAAGGTGCTACTTAAGTGGGTGGCACAATAAGTGCTGCAGGTCCACTGGTAGCATTTATTTTACAATCCTTCTGTATATGATATACCACTCTACAAGGGACTTACACGTAAATTCAATATGCCAATTAGGTATATGCCAATCAAACTATGCTTAGGGGACTGAGCACAAGCACCTTAGCACTGGTTAGCAGTAGTAAAGTGCACAGAGTGCTAAGACCAACTAAAACAAAGGTAATATAGCCTCTTTAACCCCCTTCAAATAATGCCATGACCTCAGACCCAATCACCCCCTTCACAACGATCCCAGCACCTCTTCATCTTTGTTCCACAGAAGCTGCCTTCTTGGGCTTAGATTCTGGTGCCCTCTCTGAAATTGCCCCTATCCTCTGTGCTTCCAACACATCATTATTTGCTTTTTCCATTGCAGAAGACAACCTATTTCCCAGACTTCTCTCTTCATCTGTTTGTCATATGCCACCTTGTCAGTTCTTGCCACCAACTACTCTTGCTGAATTCCCCAGGGTACTTCTCACTTCCCCTTCTAAACTGCCCCTTCTATGTGAGCCTACCTCAGAGACGCAGACAAGGGTTCACCATGACCCTTACATTGAACCCCTGGAATCCCAACCCCTCATTCTGTGCTCCAGACTCTTTTTTCTATTCATTCTGCCAAACTTGTCCACACTAAGTGCTGTGGTCTCCCATTCCTTCTTTTTCCCAAATACCAATTTGTCTTGCCTCCATCATCGATTCTGCTTTCCAAATGTCCTCATGTGCTTTCAATCTGCACTCCAGCGCCCCGTCTCTGCCCACATTCACAATGGCCCTGGTCAACAGTGCCACATGGCCTTCTCATCAGTGTCCGAATTACTTCTGTCTCTACCTCATTGTGCTCCTGATTACCCTGTGCCCTCTCTAAATGCTCGAGAAACCCCCTCCCTTTGAAACCTTAAAGCCAACCACCAACAAATGTTTTCTCAAAGTTTCATCAGACACCTCCACATCACGTTCACAATAAAAAGACCCCCTTACAACTACCATCAGGATTCTCTGTCCCCATCACCAATTGTCTACTTAACCTGCCGCTCTCTTTGTGCCCTAAATGACCTATATCACCAGTTGATCCCCTTAAGTCTGCCCTGTGTTGCCACACTCTGGACCCCACAAATCCCATGCCATACACTTCCCCCTTTAGAGCCTTAAGTTGTTCTTTTTCCGTAGATGCACATAATAGTGGCCCATTCAACTATCCTCATGTATTACTCCCAAGTTGGCACTGCCTTCTTTACTCAGACATTAAATCAGCATGCTCCCTCCTCCAATTGTGCTGGAAAGGTGCCCAGAGGTGCTCCTTTAGTTTGTCCCTAGATACCTCCTCTACTTGCCTCCCAGCACCTCATGATCCCCTCCCAATGACTCCTGATGCCCTAGTTCAGAATTGCTATGTGAAGTGCAATTACTCTAAAGGCCACCTCTCCCTGTATTTTACCATTCTACCCCACTAATCCCCCCTACTAGTGTAATCAAGATTATACTCTTTGGTGCTTAGATGCCATTCCCCCCTCAATTAGCTCCAGAAGCGCCTCCCTTTCTGCTCCAAACACAGTCTCTGAGCTCACTAAATTTCCTTTTTCTACTCAGCTTTTGCCATGCCCTTACACTCTCTTGTAGCTCACTTTTCTGCCTCTGTGCACAACACTTGCCATTTTAATTGCCATCAGCTGCCTGTCCATTTTTGTGCCCTCTGCACAGATTACAGGTGATCCTCTTCTGAGGTGATGGTATGTGCCCCCTAAATGCTAGCTCCTCTTTGCCACGCATTCTCTTTGCCAGCTGCTTTTCTCCATGTCATTAAGCTCTATCCTTACATATCCCATCGGTCCAACTCCCTATGAACCTCACATACTCTCTCAGTGCTCCCACCTGATTTGACTCATACAAATAACCCACAGTGTTGGCTTTGCCAATAATGCTATGTAGTGTTTTAAATGGTAATACATATTCAGAGAATCTAACGGGCCTTTTCGCAACAGTAAATTGCACGTTTAAATCTACTCATGTTGGTGCTATTCGCCGTTTTCTAGTATAGACTTTGGCCTAAGTGTAGACTCATATGTTGCCACCCACTCAGTTCAGCGTATGACGACACCTAAGATTGAATATATGAGTGTTCATTTACAACTAGTTTTCAGATGTAGTGGAGATTTCAGTCACTGTATCAGAGTTCTCCCTATGAGAATGAATAGGGAAAATGAATAAGCGGTGTTAATTAAAAAATACATGAAAACTATGGTAATATAAAATATTATTGGCAATTCATTTTAAATAATTATTCTTAACCTAGATCTAATACAATAAAATGGTAGAGCACATCAACTCTTCAGAATAATAGTTTATTCAATTATTTCTATTTATTATTTTACAAATATTACTTATATTTAAGTAAACAAATCCCACCCTCACTAGGGTTCTTATTTTACATTTTCAACAAAATGTTAACTAAAGTTGAAATATATCATTTAATGTGATTTAAAACTAGAAATCATTTATTTATTTTAACATAATTTCCAATTAGTTGATTTTTTTAAGTCTCTGCCTCCATTTATTTTAAAATGGGAGTGTGTTGCAGTACTGGTGATTGGCCATGTTTGGTGCTAGACAGGGCGGGTGGGAGTACATTTACACGTTTTGTGACATTCAGGTTTTATAACTTGACAAGTGTATCTTGTTAATATTGCATTACTCTTTTGTGGGTGTCTGTTTCTAGTAGCCTGTCCATCCATAAACTACTACTAACATTTCTCTAAAACTCTCCTATTTATGAGTATATTTAGTCCCATTGTTCTTCCACTCTACCTCGCCCACTCTCACATTTACATCCAAGTCATATACTAATATGTGCATCAAATGTAAGTCAAAAAGTCACAAAGAAGAACGTTCACCTCTCGAAACAAAACATTTTGAATTCAGTTAATCAGAGACAGGGCCTGCTGCAGAAAAGGAACAAGCATAAGCAAATTACCCAGGGCCACATATATTAAGCATTGTTCCTGTTGGAAAGGGCTGATCGGTCCGTTTCCGACCGCAAAAATGCTTTTACAGATGTATGAAAGACAAATTGCAATTGTGTTTCTGATTCGGTATTTGGAAGGTGCGTGTTTAAGGTGTCCCTTCTAAATACCGAATCTGAATATGATGTATGAATGTTTTACGACGGAATTACGGTCACAAAACATTCATATTTCACTGACTCCTTGAAGGTGGTAACCCATTTGTAAATGGGAATAAGTCCCCAGGGGGCCCCTTCCCCTTTGAGAGTGGAGAACAATTTGTTTTAGGAACAGACAGTGGTCCCACGGAGCACTGCTGAATCTTAAAAAATGAAACCGCAAAGTTTAATTTTATCTTTTTAAATGCATCCCGGTTTCCTTTAAGGAAAACGGGCTGCATTTAGAAAAAAAGACTGTTTTATTTAAATGCAAACACAGACATGCCTGCGGTAGGTGTATTTGTGACACATTAAAAATCGCTAATGAAACTGAATAGTTTCATACATTAGGAATAGCCATTACCTAATTATGATTCAGTGAAAATCGCAATTAGGTAATTGCTACTTATCTTTTTAAATGCATCCCGTTTTCCTTTAAGGAAAACGGGCTGCATTTAGAAAAAAAATACTGCTTTATTTAAACGCAATCACAGACATGCCTGTGGTAGGTATATTTGTGACCCATTAAGCATCGCTAATGAAACTGAATAGAGTTTCATACATTAGGAATAGCCATTACCTAATTACGATTTGGAGAACATCGCAATTAGGTAATTACTACTAATGATACATGTGACCCTCTGTGTGCTGCCCTCATTCGCCCAACACGTTAAAAGCTACAACATTTATCACGTGCAACTGATAACTTCTGAATAATTAGCTTACAATAAACCACTTTGGGGTGGAGGCAATGAGTATAAGCAGACTTTCCACAACTGTAGCACACAGTGTTGTATTCTAACTGACACATTCGGATGCTGCTGGTAAAACATGTTATTCAGGGCGTGGCTTGGCGGGCGAAGATGGCGGTCGCAGCCTTGTAGAGCTCCCGCCGGCCCGGACTGAATCCGATCATTTATCCTGACCCCCGAGCCCACTGTTGGTGCCCAGTGCCTGTACTCGATCCGGTGAAGCTTCAAGTCTGCATTGGTGTATAGATCCTGTGATTCCTCCCTTCCTGTGATCGAGGGGAGTCGGCGGCAGAGTGCGGCCTGGTGGCCGGCCGGAACCGGGGTCCTCGAGTTTCGCGACGCCTGGTGGCAGCTGTGACCTGGCGGGTGCGGGTGGCATCCGCCACGCCGTCCTGGGCTTATCTCTCCGCCGGCGATCGCCTGGAGTTTGAGGCGGAACCAGCGACTCCTACCCATCGGTTCTTCCCCTGCACGACCGGCGAGTGGTGGCGGCGTGGCCGGGCCCTGCGACAGTCTGGTGGCGGGGGCGACCGGGGCTGGACTGGTGGTCGGCTGGCCCCCCTGATCCGCCTCCCCTGGCTAGGCCCACTGGATACGGCGACCCATGGACCGCGGACCCGCTGATTCCTCCTGACATATCCTGGACGGCTGCCCGTGGGGACGAGTGTGGGTGCGGCCTGTCCTGCTGGGGTGACGCCGGGGCCTCGATTTTCACGACATCCGATCGCAGCGTCCCTCCCCGGGCCTCATCTGGGCAGCCCCGTTCCAGTTTTTGCGACAGTGCCCGAGAGTGGTGTGGGCCCTGCCCGGCGCTTGCCATGACCAGGGACAGAGGAGGTGGCCCGCCCAAACATGGACCCATAGATAAATTCACAGGGCCGAGTGGTGGCGCTGGGGCGACCGGTGGCAGCGGCGGCCCCGGGCCAGACAACGCAGCTATCCTAGCGGCCATAACCCAGTCTCGGGACATGCTCGATGCCAAGATAGGCGCGGTCGGGGCGGATGTCACGCTCCTACGCCAGGACCTTCGCAATGCAGTGGAGCGGATTGCTGGGGTCGAAACCCGTGTCACGGAGACTGAGGCGGACATTAGTGGCCTAAAGAAGCGCCTTGCGGAGGTGGAAAGCGTCCAGAAGACACTGGCGGCCCGAGTGGAGGATGCAGAAGGGCGCGCGCGGCGCAACAACCTCCGCTTCATTGGTTTTCCGGAGCGGTGCGAGAAGGACAGCATGGAGAGGTTCCTGACCGGGTGGCTGGAGAGCTGGCTCCCTGAAGGGGCGTTATCTAGGTGTTTCGTGATCGAGAGGGCCCACAGGGCCCTGACCCAGCGGCCGCCGGAGGGTGAGCGCCCGCGGCCGGTTATAGCCCGCCTGCTGAACTATCATGACCGGGATGTTATCCTGCGGGAGGCGAGGAACAAGGGCTCCCTCGCCTTGAGAATCATACCATTATGATTTTCCCGGACTACACAAAAATGGTGCAACAACAGCGGCACTCCTTCATGGACGCTAAGGCCAAGCTCCGGGGCCTCAAGCTCCAGTATTCGCTCCTGTATCCAGCTCGCTTGCGGGTCGTATACCAGTCTCGTACCCACTTCTTTGACTCGCCAGAGGAGGTGTTTCGCTGGACGGATGAGGCAGTGCGACTACGTCCCCACGCCCAACCGGGACTGGACCCGGGCAGGTCTCCAGGTTCGTCGCCGGAGCGGACACAACGCCAGCCCAAGAAGGGCCGACATCGGAGGTCTCGCTCCAAGAAAAGATCGGCTTCCGCCTGTGCGTCGCAATCAGGTGGCACCAGGGACTCTGAACACTCCGATGCGGGCAGCTGAACACTGTTGGGCCTCCATACATTCTGTCGGCGGCATATGGACTTGCTCTGCCTTGGCTGGTGAGACTGTTTTACTTTGTCCTTGATGTGCCAGCCGGCTCCCATGTGGAGACTCCAGCTATAGACATGGGGACACTGTGTGGCTCGGAGGGTACCTTATACGGGCCTCAGACCCTCACGGATGTGAGTGTTGTTGGGGGGGTGGTGTGTGTGCGTCTTGGTGGGGTTTTGGGGATCCATTGGTATGGCGGGCCCTGAGTCCTCTGTTTTGGGCTCGGGTCTCTCCATGCCGCGACAGGTACTTCACTGTTTTCTGAGGTATTGGGGTGGGGGGAGTGGGGTACGGGGGGGTGTTTTGGTGTTGCACTTGTTGTTGGGGGGGCTCTGGGCTGGAACGGGGGAGTTGTGTTTGCGGGCTGGGGGGGTGGGTCCACACGTGTCGGGGACTGTGCTTTTTGTCGTTTTGCGGGTAGCACCTGGGTGGGAGGGTGGGCCAGATCTTGAACTGTGTGTCGATAATGGCTAGTGCTGCGAGTGTGACTCCTTCGAAGACCCTGCGGGTGGTAACGTGGAATGTGCGGGGTGTCCTGGATAAGATTAAGCGGGGGGCTGTGCTGCGGTGGGGGAAAAGGGAGATGGTGGATGTTCTTTTGCTTCAGGAAACGCACATGCTGGGATCCAAAGCCCTTAGCCTCCAGAGGTTCGGCTACCACCAGGTCTATCATGCTGGCTTTACGAGGGGCTCGAGGGGGGTGGCCATACTGATTCATCGTAGGGTGGCCTATGTCCACGAGAAGCAATGGATTGACCCCCAGGGCAGATTTGTTTTTGTTAAAGGCCTACTGGGTTCCGAGCCGGTGGTTTTTGGTAGTGTCTATGCCCCTCCCCCCCTGCAATGGGCACTGTCTGAACGGCTGTTTGCGTTGTGGGACGAAATCCCCGAGGTCCTGACTGTGGTGGGGGGTGATTGGAATGAAGTCATGGATGTGGGCTTGGACCGCCAGCGGCGAGCGTGTGTGGTACCTAACCCCCCCCCGCGGCTGCCCCCACCCGGTTGAGTGCAACGGCGCGCAGTATGGGCTGGGTCGATGTGTGGCGGCATTTTCATCCCGCAGTACAGGCCTTCACGTATGTATCGGCGGTGCATGGGTCATTCTCGAGGCTTGATTACTTGTTTGTACCCGGGGCCTGCCTGAGCCGTGTTAGGGACGCCTCGATACTCCCCAGGGGCCTTTCGGATCATTCCCCTGTCCTGGCCACTCTGACCCTCCCCGTTAAACGGCAACCTTTTCGCTGGCGTATGTCCGCCTGGCAGTTGCAGCGGCCGGACTATGTGGCGCACCTACGGGAGGCGATCGACCACTTTTGGCGCGAGAACTTGGTGGGGGGAGCCGACGCTGTTGTAGTGTGGGAGGCGCTGAAGCCCACGATCCGGGGCATTGACATAACTTGGTGTGCGGCCGCTCGGCGGAAGCACCGGGAGGCCATTGTGGCTGCCGCGGCCCGCGTGGAGGAGTTGGAGCAGCGTGGTCGACTTGGAGGTGAGGAGGGCGTGGTGCGCCAGCTCCTGCAGGCCCAGCAGACTTACTCCTCGGTCCTCCATGAGGAGGCCCGGCAGGCGTGGCTCGCCACGCGCAGTAGGGTATATCAGTGGGGCGATAAGTCCTGCACCATGTTGCATAGACTTTGCCAGGCGACCTTCCAGCCCCTGGAGCTACCCGGTCTCACGGCGGGGGATGGCTCAGTCATGACCGACCCGGACCAATTGGCGGCCAGCTTTGCCCGCTACTACGAGGCACAATATGCCCCTCGCGATCCGCTGAGGGAGAGCGGGATTGCCCCGTACTTGGATGCTTTACTCCCGCAGGCAGTCCCGGAGGAGACTAGAACGGCCCTAGAGGTCCCACTTACGTCCGAGGAGCTAGGGGAGGCCCTTGGCCAACTGAACACTGGGAAGGCGCCCGGCCCTAGTGGCTACCCTGCCGAATTTTATAAAAAATTCCACGTCCAGCTGGGACCCCACTTTCGTAATGCGCTAGAGGCAGCGCGGTCTAGGGGCGAGCTGCCACCTGACTGGCGCCATGCTGAGATTGTGGTCTTTTTGAAGCCTGGTAGGGCGCCTGACCGTCATGATTCATACAGGCCTATCTCCCTCCTCAACATCGAGGCCAAGATCTTGGCGAAAGCCCTGGCGAACCGCCTTCTGCCCCTTATAGCCGACCTGGTCCACCCCGACCAGGCCGGGTTCATGCCGCACAGAGCCACCCGACACAATATCCGGCGGGCGCAGGCAGCGATCGACGCCATGAGTGCTAGGGATGAACAGGCCGCACTTCTCCTTGCGGACATGGACCGGGCCTTTGATTCGGTGAGCTGGGCGTATCTCTTCACCTTATTGGCCCGCCTAAACCTCGGGCCGGTCTTTCTGTCCTATATCCGCCTCCTGTATACCAATGTCACGGCGTCGGTCCGGGTGGCAGGCGCGGTCTCAGGACGCTTCCCAATCGGCCGCGGTACGCGCCAGGGTTGCCCGTTGTCCCCATACCTATTTGCCCTGGCCATGGAGCCCCTCGCGGCGCGGGTGCGGCTAGATGCCCAGCTGCGTGGCTTTGTCTGGAACGATACTCTTACAGATAGAATTGCACTCTACGCGGACGATGTCCTCCTGTTCCTTACGGATCTGCGGCGCTCTGGCCCTCGAATCCTGGAGATCATGCGGGGGTTTGGCGAAGTCTCCGGGCTTACCCTTAACCTATCTAAGTCGACCCTGTGGGTTCTGCATGGCGGAGCGGTGGCCGACGATTGGGCTGCTGATCTACGAGTGGCGACGGACGGCCTGAAATACTTGGGTGTTTTCCTCTCGACTTCGCGGGCCGTGGCCTGGACGCGTAGTGTCCTACCGGTGTGGGAACGGGTCCAGACGGATGTCAAAACGTGGTCCAGGATGCCGCTTACGATCTTTGGGAGGTCGGCCATCTTTAAGATGGTGGCGCTGCCGAGACTGCTGTACCAACTCCAAAATTTCCCGCACCCTATCGGCATGGAGTGGTTTCGCCAGGTGAACTCTGTGCTGGGCCGCTTCCTGTGGGAGGGCGGAGCAGCCAGGGTGGCCCTCAAGACATGTTTTCTATCCACCTACTGTGGTGGCTTGGCCACGTCTGATCTCCTCTCCTACTACCAAGCATCGCATCTGCTTGTTCTTAACGATTGGTGGTATGGGGATAGGAGTGATCCGGCATATGCCCTGGAAAGGCATCTTATGGGTGACCATACGCTCCACACAGTTCTATACTCGGCGCGTATACGCCGTGGGTTGCCATCGGTGACAAGGGTGGTCTTTGCAGTGTGGCGGCAGTCCTTGCGCCGCATGGGCTGGTGGGGCAAGTTGACGGCGGAAACGCCGCTGTGGCACAACGGTCTGCTTCCAGAGCTGGCGACTCTGGCTGGGTTCGAGGGTTGGGAGACTATTGGGATTACTCAACTGGGTCACGTCGTGTCCGGCGCAACCCTCAAGTCCTTTGCAGACCTCCGAGTGGAATTCCAAATGCCTCAGTCCCAGTTTTTCCGTTACCTACAGCTGCGACATGCCCTCGCCCCAAGCATTGCCGGCCTTGACTCCCTTCCGGAGTTTAGCCCAATTGAGGCGAAAGTCTTTATGGGCGACCTGGGAGACAAGAAGGTTTCCAGGATCTACCAGACTCTGGTTATTCACTGCTCGTCTACTCTCAGCTCCCTCCGGGAAGCCTGGGAAGTGGACGTGGGCACCCTGGACGAGGACGACTGGAGAGAGGCCCTGGAGTCTCCCCGTGGCACCGCTATCGCGGTTCGGCTCCGTCTCATACAATTCAAGTATCTACATCGTGCCTATTACACACGTGAACGACTGTGGAGGGCTGGTTTGATTGAGTCATCGGAGTGCCTGCGATGTGGGGAAGTGCCTGGCACCTTGTTGCACACAGTATGGTCATGTGGTCGCCTGGCTGGCTTCTGGAGGGGTGTATGGAATTGCCTGGCTGAGGTCCTGGGCTGGGATCTTCCCCGTACCCACCGGCTGGGCCTGCTGCACGTCATGGACGGGGTTGGGGGCAACATCTATAAACGTCACCTATTGCTTCTGGGCCTGGTGGTGGCTAAGCGCGACTTGGCTCGGGCCTGGAAATCTGTGAGGGCCCCCCCCTGTCGGCATGGAAGGCGGGACTGGACTATTTTATGGGTCTTGAGAAACCAATTTTTGAGGCGCGGGGCTGCCCGCGCAAGCACTTCAAGATCTGGAAGCGGTGGGCTGACTATCGTGGCCTATCCTTGGAACCCCCAGCGGAACCGGAGGAGGACATTTGATCGCAGCGCTGTCTCTGGCCCTAAAGGCACATCCCAGGTTGCTTCATGCCTGCTTCTCTTATATGAACCATCTCTGTGTTGCCTCTGTACATGTGTGGAAAGGGGGGGGGGATAGTGGGTACGGGTGGGGGTGTAGTTGGGGTTGGGATGGGTAGTTGGGATTTTAAAGCTGAGCTTCATTGATACTTGCTTAGTATTTCTTGTGTATGTGATCCATACATTGATCTTGATGTGGCGACCTTGGTGTGGGAAGGTGCCTCATGCTTGTCATTCTTTTGCTCAATAAACTTGGTTGTGAAAAAAAAAAAACATGTTATTCAGAAAACCTCAGAGCCTGTGCTAATCTTGGAGCTTTCAGGCTGCAACTGACAGTTGCATGTCTCTGGTGCTGGTGTTTACGAAGAAAAACTGACAAAAAGTGGAGCAGAATGGGTAGAGAAGTACGGGAGGAGCACGGAGGAGGGTAGCAGAGAGAGTGAGGATTTGAGGGTGGAAGCAGCACATGGGCAGAGATCAAGGACACTCATGGACTCCCTTGGCACGCTGAAAGCAAAACAAGCATGTTTTGGTGTTTTTTTTGTAAACTGTATTGTTGAAGGAGCTTCCAGACCGCTACCAATATAAAAATAACAGATTGCCTAAAAGCAAAACTATTTCTAGTCTCAAAAAGCACACACTGCCATAGTAGTCCCTGGCACTGAAGAGTACTATTTTGTTTGTGGTTTGGTTCTTATGAATGAATAGAATGCCATCTAGCACAGTGGATTTAGCCAGGAGCTGAAGTTGGCTGACCTACTGCCTCAAGTGATATAAGCTGCAGTGAAAGGAATAACACAGTGGCTCATTGAGTGCATGTCTTGGCCCCCCCCTCCGACTCTATGTGCTCCCCGAGAAGCACTCCCCTTCTGTAGGGCTCTTATTGCTCCAGGCTGGTATCCTCGAAGTTGAAAAATTAAAATTATTGCCAGCCACAGATAGCTGATGGGTCTGATATGGCTTTAGATCCACCGGCCGCACAACTGCAGCATACGAGCTGGAAGAGACTGTCATCAGTGTCTGGTTGAGAAATCCAAGTGTGGCACTACAGAGGAATCCTGTGGTCGGCAATCGTGGATTGCGGAATGATGGATGGCGGTGACAGTCACGGAGCTTGGGGGGTGGAGCGGCACTCCGTAGTGGGTTCAACCCGCCATCTTCCTCCACCGAGAAGAAATGGGCAGCACAAGAAGAGCAGCTACAGGGCAAGAGGGAGTTAATCACTGCAGCTACACCACCAGAGCTGGCAACAACACAAGTTGGACGACCTATCCTAAAACTACTAGAGTCAGGCATGATGAGGGAACTCATGCAAGCAGCGGCTACAGCATCAGCCACCTTCAGTGAAGGGTCAGTGCTGGCGGACACAATAATGGCAGCCTTTGTAACAGGAGCTCCAGCTACATCCTGGGATGATGGTCAGGTGAAAGGTGGAGCTGGAGACAAATCTCTCTGGACACAGGAGACATTGTGACCATACAGCAATGCACTATTAACTCGCCTAGCAGCCCATATGATTCACCCTCTAGGCCTCCTCAAACTGGAGTGCTGGAGCCCCAAAATGTGAGTACTGTTTTCAGTACCTTAGGGGCCCTGGGTGGGGAGCCATTGCTGACATAGAGGCTCTGGGGGATGCTGGGTATGAGGTGGACGATGAAATACAAAATGAGGAAAGGACAGCAGGTAGGTCTCTAACAATGTTAATATCCCTCTACATACAACCAAATATCGTCAGCCTTATAGCTCCTACAACTTCTCATGGGAGTGGGCAATATGCCGCTCAGCAGGGACAGGACAGCTCTAAAAAGTAGATGAAACACCCAGACCTGGCTCTGCTGCACCATCTACCCAAACCTTCAAGGCAGCGTCAGCCTAGTAAGGATGGGGACCAGGGTGCCAGGAGTAGCCCACTTAGGAAGTGGGTTACATCAAAGGGGGAGGTAAAGCACTTATCTCCCGCCTATCTGCAACACTTACAGGGCCAGCTGTCAATAAACAGCCTACTAGGCAACAATCACCCTGACAATGATCTACCCCGGACCCTGGTAGTATCTCTGATATATCCTCAGATACTACTCCTGGTCACCTTCCTCCATCCAACATATAAGAGGCCTGCTCGGAGGACAATATACAGGCACCCTCGCTAAGGGCTATTCTGCAAGCCCTACAGACCCAGCACTCAGAAGCTCAGCTACACTATGCACAGGCTAGAGCAGACAATGCATAAATACAACAATCTTTGGATGATGTCTCAAGGCACATTACTACTCTGACAATGGAACTTATGGAGCTTCAGGAATGAGTTGCTCATACTGAGGAGGCTGCAACCGCAACAGTCAAGGCATTTGGGAGTCATGATTCTCATGTCTTCAAACTAAGATTGAAGACATGGAAAATCGTCAGAGGAGAAACAACCTTAGCATAGTGGGAACCCCGGAGGGGAAGGAAGGCTCAGATCCTCTGCAATATATGGCAACGGGAGGGCTTTTCCTGACCTGATTGACTGGGACTCTTAAATCTAGCATGCCCATCATCCGCTTCTTAGCCGAAATTCTTCCAATGCCAACACTGCACAGCCGACCTATTCTTATATTCAGAGGAAACTTTCTCTTGAGACAGATAATCTCTCTTAAGGCACGGCGTACAACCCCAGTTCGGATTGACTCTATGTCAATAGTGGCACGGTCTGATCTTTGTATTTCCACCATGGACAGAAGATGGAAGATGTGACAACTTATAGATCCTCTTAAGGCTGTAGGGGCCCAAATCGTCCTGCAGGAACCAGCCTGGTTTAATTATTAAAAAATAGGCGAACACAGATGTGCTACTCCATGGAGTACGCTAAGAAGGTCCTGGCCCATCTGTGGAGGGGACAACAACATTGTCTCTGAGCTGGAAGTTTATCTGAAAACATGCCATTCTCTTTTTAATTATGCTTCCTGATATTCTCTCATCTCTTTCCCTATCTGTTCTAGGGCTGTCTGCTTCTTTCTTAGACGGGTCTATGACGCACGGTGCCATATTGTTTTGCTGAATAGATAGTCCAATAGGAAGCAATATTTCTTTTATCTATTTTCTCTATTTTCCAGGCACAGGGTGGTTGGGTGGATGGGTGGCTGTCGCGGCTTGGGTTGGGAAGGTGGTACTCTATAGGAATGTTTCCAGCTGACAGACAGTGGGGCGGTGATTCCTTCTAATTAATACGGGGAGGGGTGAAGGGGGAATTTGGGGTGGGGTGGAATCACAACAATTGGTCTCCTGTCAGTGACCTTGTCTCTGCAACAGGGTGTTCGTGGGGGGTAAAACTGGTCAAAGTATGGTCAACGTAGTCAGGGCTTGCGTTTTGGTCATTCTATGGTGTTGGAATAATAATCTAGAATTACGAAGGTCTCAAGGGTATGAAGAGCTGTAAAATTTTCTAGGTCCCATGGCTCAGATTAAATGTATATGCTGAATGTATCTGGAATTAACATGCGGAGTAAGCAACAATTGGTCTGGGAAGAGATTGGTATATACAAACCTCAACTGGTAGCTTTGATTGAGACCCACCTATTGGTCCTTCTTTAAACAGCTGGGATATGATATTGTCGCTTGTACTTCACAATCCACTTCAATAAGTGAGGTTGCAGTACTCTCTGCTAAAAAATATGTGGTTTGTTCTAAGAATGTATACAGACTTCTAGGGGAAGATGGATACTCACTCAATTATTACTTAATACATTTAAATGTGTTCTGTGCATGGTCTATGGACCTAGAAGTACTAGATATGCTGCCAATGGAACTGTTAGATTGGGCAGGGCAACTGATTGTAATGGGTGATTTTAACTGCATACTTCATAACAATATTGACACCACACACCATACTGCCACACCGAGTAAACCCAGAATTAGGGCATGACCCAAGGATCGGATCCAGTTGCATGAGCTATGTGACTTGTGGCACACACTTTACCCAACTGACCCCGGTATACCGTCTACTCATGGCCACACAAGCACTACTCCAGGATCTACATGGTCTTTACTAGGTGGTCCATGCTGGATAGCACGGAAATTAAGATTTGCTCCAGGATCGGCCCTGATCATAACCCAATTTATTTTTAATTTTTTCATTTGGCTCGACTGGAGACAGGCTCTATATCCCAAGTTCTTATTTCCTCTGCATTTGCTGGCTAATGACAACTATATAACTTATGTGTCAGGGCTGCTTAGGGAATTCCTTTAGGTCAATACCCCCAAATAATCTGGGACACAATGAAAGCAAATGTCCGGGGCATCACCCTGCAGTATGTGGTCAAGCAAAACAGAGATGCCTCGGAGGAGGCTCACTCTCTTCACCAAGCTATTATCCGACTTGAAATACCACATACTTCCAAAATCTCCCAATGACTGGCAGAAGAACAGGTGGTCTTTCTTCGACTTGTCAAAAAAAGATCTCTCCTAGGACTTAGGCTGAAAGATCAGGTTGCCACCAGATAAGATAAAAATAGAAAGCTACAATATGAATACGGGGAAAGGGTGGGTCTATTTCTAGCACACCAGATATCAGACCAACATTCATAGTGTGCAATAAGGGTGATTAAGGATAAGGATGGCAAGTTGTGCACTACTTCTATGTCTATTCTGGGACTGTTCACCTGGTTTTATAAGGAGCTGTACAGTCATTCACAGGTTATAGATCAGGCTGAATGGTCAGATTATATCCAGCAGTATAGTGTACCCCATCTGGGGGAGGATCAGGTAAGCAACATGCAGGTTGAGTTTTCTATGTCAGAGATAGATGCTGCACTAATGGTTTTACCAACTGGTAAGGCGGCAGGTGAGGATGCCATACCCTTGGAGTTCTACACGGTATTTACAGATATAATATTCGTGGAATCCTTAAGGTGGCCCAAAAAATCTATATAGGAGGAGCTGCTCTGTACACATGGAAATCCACCAACAATATTGTATTTCTAAAAAAGGATAAGTCATCTGAGGATATGGGGATCATGGTAAACAGTCAATATCGAAGTTAAAATATTGAGATGACAAAATATTGAGTTTTAAATATCGAGAGGACAGAATATCGACTGTTAAAAATAGTGGTGCAGAACATCGATATGCAGGTAAGAAATATTGTTTTTATAATATCGAAGTTAGCAATATTGTTAGTCATAATATCGTTGTTAAAATATCGATTTTTGTGTGTGTTTTAAATGTTAGTATATGTGTTAAAAGAATACATTGTTTTTGTGATGTATGTTTGAATTTTTCAAAAGTAATGAATTTTATGTTAAATTATTTTTGCGTATTTTTGTTCTGTAGTGGGTTGTGGGTTTATAGGGGAATATGGTGGGAAGTAATTTAATGTAAATTAATTAACTAATAAATTAATTAATATATTTGTATTTAATAACTATATTGTTAATTTTGTTAATTAATTTACTATTAATTAATTATGAACTGATTATTAATAATTAATAATGTATTAGTAAACATGTTTAAAAAGTTATTAATTAGTTATTAATTTGATGTTAATTAATAATAATTAATTTGTTAATATGTTAATTATGTACATTTTTTAGGATTGGATTAAGGGTTGATAGAGGAGTAGGGTTGGAAGTAATTACATTTCTATTAAAATGTTTACTGTTTTTTATATAATATGTATTTAAAGTTAATTTATAGTGTTAATTGTGTGAATTAATTTATATTTTATGGTTATTAATTGTATTGTTAATTGTTATTAGTTAACTCATTCATTGACAACTATGTTAATTGGTTAATATTTTACAATATTGGTGGTGACGTTAATAGAGGAATATGGTGGGAGGTAAAAAAATATTAAATTAATTAAGTGTTGATTAATGTTAATTATATTGCAGGAGTGGAATACTAAATGAATCCCCTACCCTATCCAACACTTTCACTACTGTTATACTTGGTGGAGTGGGAATAGTAAATTATTCCTACCCACTATCCAACACTTTTCCTACTGTTGCACTTGCTGGAGTGGGAATAGTCATTTTTACCCACCAGCTATCCACCACTTTCCCTACTATTGCACTCGGTGGAGTGGGAATAGTAATTTTTACACAGCCGCTATCCAACAGTTTCCCTACTGTTACACTCGTTGAAGTGGGAATAGCAATTTTTACCCTCTCACTATCCAACACTTTCCCTACTGTTGCAAACTCTGCAGTGGGAATAGTAAATTTTACCAAACCGCAAGCCAAAATTTTCCCTACTGTTGCACTCACTGGAGTGGGCATAGTAATTTTTACTCTCCCGCTATTCAACACGTTCCTTACTGTTCCACTTGATGGAGTGGGAATAGTAAATTATTCCCACACGCTATCCAACATTTTCCCTACTGATGCACTCACTGGAGTGGGAATAGTAATTTTTACCCTCCCGCTATCCAACACTTTCCCTACATTTACACTTGGTGGAGTGGGAATAGTAAATTATTCCCACACACTATGCAACACTATCTCTACTGTTGCAATTGCTGGAGTGAGAATAGCAATTTTAACCCACCCGCTATCCAACACTTTCCCTACTGTTGTAATCACTGGAGTGGGAATAGTAATTTTTACACTCCCGTTATCCAACTCTTTCTCTACTGTTACTCTTGATGGTGTGGTAATAGTAAATTATTCCCACTCGCTATCCAACACTTTCCCGACTGTTTCACTCTCACACCCACTATCCAACACTTTCCCTACTGTTGCACTTACTGGAGTAGGAATAGTAATTTTTACCCTCCCGCTATGCAACACTTTCTCTACTGTTACACTTGTTGGAGTGGGAATAATAATTTTATCCCCAATGCTATGCAACATTTCCCCTACTGCTATAATTAATATCCCAAGGCAAAGCTGCTTCTGCTGCAACGCTGTGACCCGTGGAAAAGTGGCGTACGTTCCGGCAAAGCAACCGGTAATTGATATGTCCCACAAAAGATACCAGTATCAAGTACGCTCTCAGGAACCACACAACAATCCAGTAGTTTTAGATCTTCAGTTTATTCACACAACGCGTTTCGGCGACTTGCCTTGATCACGTGTGATAAGTTAGTGTGAGTGGGTGTGCTATTTTGAATAAAGTTACAGATATCAAAATCAAGGTAGGACTAAGACATAGTATGGCAAAACGTGTCGGCCATCTTGTAACGATACTTTGTACATATTGCAATAAATGTTTATATACACATAACGAATATGGTCACCAGTATGTGCAGAATAGCGCAAACCCAGCATTAGTCCTGTCATATGAAATCAAAATACAGGAAACAAAGTATTTACATGTATCAATACTATGATATCAAATCTGCTGGTCATAAGTCAACATGACGTTTATCAATATCAGACTGCAAAATATTAGTCACAGGTCTATCTGAGTGAGCCGTGAAGTTCAAAAGTTCATAGGCCCTCACGCTCATCACTTTAATAAGGAGAACGTGCGCTTGATACCGCAGTGATGTATGTGCACGCGGAACGCTCAAGATATTTGACAAGTGTCCATGAAAACAGTAAAGAAAATTCAGCATGTAATCTGCATTATCTTCTTGCACGTTATAATGTACATTTGGTATGGTACAATGTTCATATATGCGCGCTATGTAAGACATTTGTTGACCAGTGTCAAAGCTTCAAATCGTACTGAAACCACAAGGGAGACCACTTGAGGGCTCCAAAATCAATTGTAATCGTATGTCTTGCCGACAGTTCTTAAGGCACTACCTTTCAAATCAAGTAACTTCTTTTGTGCCATAAAGTGAAAGAGAATTTAATAACTGACCGTGACCCTATGTGCCTACGAAAGAGTGAGAACAGGATGAAGTGCCCATGATGGTGTACAGGAGAAGAAAAGGAGGGTGTGCCCATACAGGTGGATCAATTCATGCTGGGAAACCCTGCCTATTCACCTGTAAAAGAAAATACACAATATTTTGGCTGTCTGGTATTGATAAACTAACAGTAATCAGAAAGGTCCACCTCGAAAAGGGTCAGTGTGTATCCTGTTGTCTATGGAATACACACAATTTGTTAAAATACCCCTCACACACCAAAAGGGCCCTTGGTGTCATGCTTCATCATCGGGGTCTTCCCGCCCGGCTGCCGGACGGGGCAGTGCTGCGACAAGCGACTACGCTGGAGCACCTTTTAAATGTGGGCGCTATGTGAGTGAATTTGAATGAATGTCAGTGGGGTCAGGGGTGATGAAAAAGTGATGTTAAAAAATATCTGGCCTAGTGATAGAAAAAACTATTTAATAAGCACTGGCTGGTATTGTTAAAGAAATGTGGTGTCGGAAAGGAAAAGCGGGTTAATGGCCTTACTTTCCTGTGCGGGTCAACATGTTTCGGGCGCCATGCCCCTTCGTCAGGAACGGGGTCAGATCCCCCTGTCACTCACTAATGTTTCTCCACAATAGAGTGTATGTACAAAAAAGTGTAGTGATGATCAATGTGTATGGATATACAATTTATATTACTACACATCCCTTGCTAATGCTAAGATACTGATGTAGTATGCCTGAAAGACAAGAGCACGGTATTATTAATGCGCGGATCCCACAGCGCTAATTTCTGAAATGCCTGTAAGAGAAAAGGACAAACATACATATAGCAGTAGTCTGGCACTAGGGAACCCGGGGAGGAGTCCATAGTTTCTATATTGATGATTGACTAGACATAGTTAAGCACACACACAATCTAAACTCACACATTATATACATGTACAGTACAGAAGGTTCAGCTGGAGAGAGTCTGTACTTATTTTCAAATACATACTTAGCAAGGTGAGGAACAATGCCCCATGAGCCAACTCTAGATCGAAGGGTTTTTGAGGGTCCAACTGCAGGTGAGACAAAGATGAAAAAAAAGGAAAAGAATATATAGAGGGTTTCTAGTCCCAGTATACTGAGGGTAAGTATCTTAAAATTGTGGTAGTGAAACCACATATGCCACTGTCTTTTAGTCCCTCCCTTTCGGCTATGCCGTACTTACTCAACCCCCAGCCTCGTTGTGCTTCCTCCTCCGTCCGTGGCTTCCGTGATAGTGAGGGTGGAAGCTTGGGCGGGTGTTTATATAGTGGTGTTAATTGGTAAATTGGGGTTGGTCTAATTACTTAAGGGCTTATGACTCCGGACAGCTGTGCCAGAGAGGAAGGGTGCCGAGGTCCGGTTACTGCGGTGTCCATTGTTAGCTAGTCACCGATGTTTTTTATATATTGGCATGGGGAAACGTTGTTGGTTCTGATGTTCCCCGTGACTAATCGCCATGTAGATCACTCTTTTAAGTTAAGTAAAAGTGGTTAGGGAGGCCAAAACATTGTCTGGGTGCGGCCGCTGTCTGGGGCGGAGGAGTGTTGCCGAGCCGCGCATGCGTAGTGGCTTGTTAATGGACCGAGCATGCGCGGTGAAGTGGGTAATCACCGCGCATGCTCCCCCTTTTTGATTTCCCTACTCTTTAGACAGCGCGCAGCTGTGGGAGTATTCTTTCTCAATGTCCAATTGAGATAACCAGTATATCTGGATTAACACAGAACTACCAATTTGTTTGTCTCTGTGTCTCGTTTACATCCAGGCACAATTTTATTTTCTGTGCACATCACAGTTAGTCCACACACATAGTTACCTCACACACAAAGTTAGATTTTCATCATGGAAGACGCAGCAGGCCTCACCTTCGATGACGAAGAAGTCGATAGGATACTAGCTACTCTCCATCCTTTTGAAGGGCTGAGCAATTCTGAACCAGGCACAAACGACGGTGATTGGGATGAACTAGCTGTTCTAAGGAGAACACAGATAAAGACAGCTTTACATGGCCTACTGATGTCAGAGTACCTCAAGACAAAAACTGCCCCTCCAGGCCTAATAGTAAAAAATGAACCTTTTATTTTCACACATGACTTAGAATTCAAAAGAGACTGGTCATTGATAAGTTGGAGGTGTACCAGGGACTGGCTAGTCCTGATTATAAAAACTGCCACCAAACTTACACAAGAACTGAAAATAGAGATAACAAAACTTGAGGTGAAAATGAAGAGTTACCTATCTCCAGCCGCCCTCAAAAAGAGACTTGAGGAACTTAATCAGGAAATGACAGATTTTGAACTTACCCTAAAGAAAAGCAAATATAAGAAACACAAAAACGATACAGAGGGATTTACACAAGAACGCATATATCCCTATATTAAAAAAGACTATGTGTCCAAGAATCACAACAGTGATCAAGACACGGATAACTCTGACACAAGCTCTAACAGTTCAGGCTCGAGTAGGAACAGCAATCAGGGAGCCAGAGGTGGGGGGCGATCCCATAGAAGACCATATCCACAAGGCGGGAGAGGTTGGGCACCCTACCAAGGGCATCCTGGATACATGCAATATCCACTAATGCCACCCAATATGGATAATCAGTTCCAACCTTGGAACCAACAGGCACCCTCATACAACTACTATGGCCCACCGCCTTTTTTCGGCCAGCGCCAAGACCCCGAAAGGAAAGGAACTGGAAGGGCACACAGGTACACTGGAACCAACAACCAGCAGTACCCCCAGGAGTGTCAACCCGGAGCCAGACAGCATCAACCAGTCGAGGAACCTAGTGGTGAACCTATCTGAGTTGCAATTAACAGAAGCCCAAGAGAAAGTCCTGTCAAAGGGGTTGGGTTTTGTCCCAACCAACAAAATGGACAAATTCAAAATCTGTCAAGAAATGAAAGAGTTTATGCGGAAAATTAAGGCTACGAGCATTCTTCCAGAACTCTGAGAATGTGATTAATGACCAATCTGACACGGGACTAAAGAAAAAATTAACCTTTACCCCACTAGACTCCACAATACCAGTTGAACTCCTGGCTTTTGAGAAAGCGGTCATGGAGGATCTAGAGAAACTGCCCACAGATACAGGCACCAAATTCCAGAACATCTCCAGATTAGAGAGAGCGGCACTACATGAACTTGCCAACAACCAAGATATCGTGCTAAAGCCAGCCGACAAAGGCGGGGCCACAGTTATACAGACCTATGAAAACTATGATAGGGAATGTAGGAAGCTGTTGGAATATAGACGCAACTATGAAATACTTAGGGATGACCCATCAGAAGAGGTCAGGATCTATATCCTGATAATGATCGAGGAAGCAACCGCACATGATTGGCTCTCCAAAAAAGAGAGTGAATTTCTGATTCTGGACAACCCCAAAACACCGTATTTTTACGCAATACCAAAAATTCATAAGGATGCCCCTTATCCACCTGGATGCCCCATAGTATCAGGTATCAATTCAATCCTTGAACCCTTATCAAAGTTTGCTGACGCATTTCTCAGACCCATTGTGCAAGCAACCAGTACCTATCTGAGAGACACGAAAGCTGTCCTACAGCTGGTCAAAGAGATACAGTTCGAACCAGAACAACACCTCTTAGTAGGTTTGGATGTAGAGAGTCTCTACACGAGCCTTCCCCACCAAGAAACTTTGGAGATAATAGAGGAAGTTCTTTTCTCTACCCCCTGGGAATATCACACACCAAGACATGTGGTACTTGAGTGCATCTCTCTAACACTGAAGAAAAACTACTTTCAGTACGAAGATACTTACTATCTGCAAAAGCACGGCACGAGTATGGGCAGCACCTGTGCCCCTAGTCTGGCAGATTTATACGTACACCACCTGGAAACGTCCAAGATCCTCAACGACCACAATCCCTTCAGAAACCATGTGGTAACGTGGAAGAGGTACATTGACGATGTGCTTGTGATCTGGAGGGGTGATCAGGACTCAGTCAACCTGTTTATGGTATGGCTAAACCAACAAGATCAGTTCTTAAAATTTACCCACACGGTTTCCAAAGAGAACCTTGTGTTCCTTGATCTGAATATCTACCCTATTGATGGGAAACTAGAAACAAGCACACATTTCAAACCCACAGCTAAAAATAGCTTGTTACTTTACGACAACTTTCACCCTCGACACCTACGCGAGAATCTACCCTATGGGCAATTCCTTCGACTGCAACGCAATTGCAGCAACATCAAGGATTTTAAGACCCAAGCGGCAGATTTAGAGTGTAAATTACTGGATAGAAACTATTCAAAGGCTATTGTCAAGAAAGGCCAAAAAAGAGCCCGTAACAACAACAGAGAGGCCCTACTAGAAGAAACCTGTAACAAAGAGCCTGACCAAAGACCCATTTGTGTTACAACATATAACACCAACTCCAACCACATCACTAAAATTGTGAACAAGCTTTGGAGAATGCTGAATTGTGGCAAAGTTGATTTCCCTAAACCCATGTTCTCGCATAGAAGAGGCAAGAACCTTAAAGATATGCTGGTCCACATGAGGCCTAGGAACATGGAGTCCAACGATCCCACCAGACTTACTGAAGTTGGAGGCCACCACCCATGTGGCTCATGCGCGTCTTGTCAGTACACGCAAAAAAGCTGCACAATCACATTCTCCAATCAAACCACATGGGAACAACGCGCATTTACCAATTGTAACAGTCGCAACGTGGTTTACTTAATCACCTGCCCCTGTAAAAAAGAATATATAGGGATGACAAGCAGACCGGTGAAAATCCGTATGAATGAACACAGCAGCAATGTGCGCTGCAAAAAAACCACTACAAAAATGGCGACACACTATGTGACAAAGGGTCACAGCATTCATGATCTGAAATGGACGGTCATTGAAGTTTTCAATAATGACAAGGACCTACTAAGGAAGGAACAACGTTGGGTGCAACGGTTAGGTACACATCATACTGGCCTAAATGATGATATACCCTGGTCTCAATTAAACTCTTGACCTGCACCATGATGTTTCATTACAGGATAACATTAGCCCAATCAGCTGTCACTATCTATGCCTGCAAAAGAATTGCATTACATATATCTAGACCAAGAATATAAAAGACTGCAAACTTTACATATATAACTGTACTAAATATCGCTATACTGTATTAGCACTCTTTATTAATAACCAGCTGGTTTCCTTTTCCCCAGAAAACAACTCTCAGATGAAACACAACGCCCTGTGTGTTGCATGCATCAAGAGTTCCGCAAACTTGGTCTATAAATCGAGGGAAAGAGTCACCGAGAACCACTCGCATCGTACCTCGGCTGTACGCGCATGCGCGGTGATTGCCCACTTCACCGCGCATGCTCGGTCCATTAACAAGCCACTACGCATGCGTGGTTTGGCAACACTCCTCCGCCCCAGACAGCGGCCGCACCCAGACATTGTTTTGGCCTCCCGAACCACTTTTACTTAACTTAAAAGAGTGATCTACATGGCGATTAGTCACGGGGAACATCAGAACCAACAACGTTTCCCCATGCCAATATATAAAAAATATCGGTGACTAGCTAACAATGGCCACCGCAGTAACCGGACCTCGGCACCCTTCCTCTCTGGCACAGCTGTCCGGAGTCATAAGCCCTTAAGTAATTAGACCAACCCCAATTTACCAATTAACACCACTATATAAACACCCGCCCAAGCTTCCACCCTCACTATCATGGAAGCCACGGACGGAGGAGGAAGCACAACGCGGCTGGGGGTTGAGTAAGTACAGCATAGCCGAAAGGGAGGGACTAAAAGACAGTGGCATATGTGGTTTCACTACCACAATTTTAAGATACTTACCATCAGTATACTGGGACTAGAAACCCTCTATATATTCTTTTCCTTTTTTTCATCTTTGTCTCACATGCAGTTGGACCCTCAAATACCCTTCGATCTAAAGTTGGCTCATGGGGCATTGTTCCTCACCTTGCTAAGTATGTATTTGAAAATAAGTATAGACTCTCTCCAGTTGAACCTTCTGTACTGTACATGTATATAATGTGTGAGTTTAGATTGTGTGTGTGCTTAACTATGTCTAGTCAAACATCAATATAGAAACTATGGACTCCTCCATAGTGCCAGACTACTGCTATATGTATGTTTGTCCTTTTCTCTTACAGGCATTTCAGAAAATAGCGCTGTGGGATCCGCGCATTAATATTACCGTGCTCTTGTCTTTCAGGCATACTACATCAGTATCTTAGCATTAGCAAGGGATGTGTAGTAATATAAATTGTATATCCATACACATTGATCATCACTACACTTTTTTGTACATACACTCTATTGTGGAGAAACATTAGTGAATGACAGGGGGATCTGACCCCGGTCCTGACGAAGGGGCATGGCGCCCGAAACATGTTGACCCGCACAGGAAAGTAAGCCCATTAACCCGCTTCATCAGCCTGGATAGCTTGACTCCAGTGGTGTGGAGAGCCTGGGACTCACGTCTGAGTATACCCAGCACACTCGGGGTGAAAATTGCAAAAAACACAGTCCGGTCCTCGGATGCTTGATTCCGGTCTGGGAAAGATATGGCTGTGTAGTTCGACTAGACTGTTCCCATGGGGCACAGGGTCAGAGCTGATTTGCATAAAGCCATTATCTAACCCAGGGTGGTGTGGAGTGCAAAAAACGGTGGATTTAGGCCCAGATCATTGTACTGGGGTGAATGTAAGACATTGATCTACATTCTGTCCATCAAATTGTTTTTTGTAATTTTCTCCCTGAGTGTACTGGGGTAGCTCAGACATGGGTCCCAGAGCCTCCACACCACTGGAGTCAAGCTAGCCGGGCGGATGAGAGGTGTTACCTCGAAACCGGTCCGGTTCTCGGATGCTTGATTCCGGTCTGGGAAAGATATGGCTATGTAGTTCGGACTGGACTGTTCCCATGGGGCACAGGGTCAGAGCTGAGTTGCATAAAGCCATTATCTAACCCAGGGTGGCGTGGAGTGCAAAAAACGATGGATTTAGGCCCAGATCATTGTACTGGGGTGAATGTAAGACATTGATCTACATTCTGTCCATCAAATTGTTTTTTGTTTTTTTTTAGGTATTTTTTAACATCACTTTTTCATCACCCCTGACCCCACTGACACTCACCCAAATTCACTCACATAGCACCCACATTTAAAAGGTGCTCCAGCGTAGTCGCTTGTCGCAGCACTGCCCCGTCCGGCAGCCGGGCGGGAAGACCCCGATGATGAAGCATGACACCAAGGGCACTTTTGGTGTGTGAGGGGTATTTTAACAAATTGTGTGTATTCCATGGACAACAGGATACACACTGACCCTTTTCGAGGTGGACCTTTCTGATTACTGTTACTTTCGCAAGAGGAGGACGTGCCCACCTCGTTGCCACACAGCACCACCTCTTCCTCCCCCTTTTTGATTTCCCTACTGATATTGATAAACGTCATGTTGACTTATGACCAGCAGATTTGATATCATAGTATTGGTACATGTAAATACTTTGTTTCCTGTATTTTGATTTCATATGACAGGACTAATGCTGGGTTTGCGCTATTCTGCACATACTGGTGACCATATTCGTTATGTGTATATAAACATTTATTGCAATATGTACAAAGTATCGTGACAAGATGGCTGACACGTTTTGCCATACTATGTCTTAGTCCTACCTTGATTTTGATATCTGTAACTTTATTCAAAATAGCACACCCACTCACACTAACTTATCACACGTGATCAAGGCAAGTCGCTGAAACGCGTTGTGTGAATAAACTGAAGATCTAAAACTACTGGATTGTTGTGTGGTTCCTGAGAGCGTACTTGATACTGGTATCTTTTGTGGGACATATCAAATACCGGTTGCTTCGCCGGAACGTACGCCACTTTTCCACGGGTCACAGCGTTGCAGCAGAAGCAGCTTTGCCTTGGGATAGTGAATTGAGCAACGCATTTTGACAGGCCGGTACTCGTATGAGACGAGGAGAGCAGAGGGAGTAGTGGTGAATCAAGACCTTGAACCCGTAACGTCCATTTCACAGGTAAGCCCACGTTACACTTTCCGTCCCTAGCGGTAGGACGTTACTAGCTTGGATTCTTCCGGGCGGTGTTCGTCCGATCTCGGGGCAGCGGGAGTGGGTGGAAACTACCTGTTTGAAAGTGTGATGCTTTGCTAATAACGCGTTGGAATACTCGGTTGCAGTGTTTTGTAGATTGTGGGTCGGACAACAATACAGAGAACGCTTTAACAGTAACCCCGCCTGAACACGTATCTTTGTGAGAACTTTACTGCATCACGACTTTTTGAGTATCCAAGAAGGAACGCGTTCTTTTACCGGCAAAAAGAACTCTTGATTTCTACCAAGAGGGGAACGACAACAATCCAGTAATTCCATTTGTCTTCGGTGGCACTTGAACATGGAAGAGGAAGCAAGCAGACGGGCGGCTGCACAGGCCCTGTTTAGCAGGAAACCAGGCGGTAATTCAAACCCCAACAAGAGCATTGGCGTGAATGTCAGCACAAACACCATGGAAGATAAATTAAAAAAATTGGCAAAACTACGACGCACGGAAATATCCAAATGGTGGGAAGCGATTTCCCTACAGAACTATGTGGACCAATCGATGGTACCAAGAGGTTTGAGGATTTTTATTACCCCAACTTACGAGTCACCAAATCCCGACATGGTACAAGATTGGTCGAATAACTCTGCAAAAAGTTCAAAAACAATGATGGAGATCCTCATCAAATATGCGTGGGAGGATAGAGAAGAATTACTGAAACAAATTAAAACCATCATGGAAGAGATAACATCATTAGTGGACGAATCCACCATGAAAAAATTACTGGAACAAATGAAAGACCACTTGACCAAACATGAGGATGACATCAAGTTGAGAAAACAACATAAGATGAATAGGGATTACGCCGACTATGAAAGTGGAAGAATCCTCACCTTTAGCAAAAAATATGACCATCTTTATAGAGCGTAAAGTAATGAAAAGGTTGGAGCAGCTGCCTCTAATATATCTATGGAGATCCCAGTAATAAGTGACACTGAGTCGGATGCCTCACTAGAACAAGCATCAGGACCAGATCGTATGCCTAAATAGGTGAATTTTTTAGATGAGTTCAGAGTAATGCAGAAAGATCGACAAAAAACAAGAGCGGATACCCCACAGAAATCCAGAGGGAGAGGTCGGGGACGAGGCAGAGGCCTGGCATTGCATCAACAACAACAAAAAAACGAAGAAACTGCAAAAGAAGATTACACCAACGTTGGGAACACAGACAGATGAAAGGGAGCTATGGGAAAACGTGTAACTCGCTCCAACAAGGCCAAATGATGGATGAGAACACGGTAAATCACACTGTGATTAATCTCTCTAATAGACCTTTCAGTGAATTAGAAAAACGTACTTTATGCTTAGGCCTTTCTTTTTGTCCAACAGCTAATTTTAATTTCACTGAGACACGTATAGATCTTTTTAGATTTGTGCGTAAAATTAAACTGAAAAAATGGCACAAACTAAAAAGACTGGGACATGGACCCAATACGGATCAATCACAAAGAGATTATAGCAATGACTTTATTGTAGGAGATGTTGACAGTCTCTTAGCCATTGCTGAATTAGATGCGCCAGCTGAAAGCGATAATGAACAGGCTACATCAGCAGATACACTGAGAGAGGCAGGCTTTGAGGTGGGAGCAGCAGCTATTACTAACTTCAAAACACGTTCTACTTTCATGCCTATACTTCCCCATGACAATATAGATACTTTCCATGATTGCATCGTTAAAGATTTGATCAAACTGAGAACAGAACATGGAGGTAGGAACAATCTGAAATACAACGCACCGAATAATTTGACATCTAAACAAAGACAAGCACTGAAATCCATGCATGAAGATTCCTCTATTGTCATACGCCCTGCTGACAAGGGGGGCAATATTGTGATCCTCAACAGGAGTGATTATATCTCTGAAGCTATGCGCCAACTAAGTGATAGCAAGTTCTATGTACAAATAATGAGATCTACATACAGTAAGAGTATAACTGAAATTTGGGAAAGACTAGTCATGTGGAAAGACAAAGGGCTCCTCACATGGGAGGAATATTGTTACCTCAAAAAGGATCACCCTATTCTACCCATACTATACCTGTTACCCAAACTTCATAAACATAAGACCCAACCTCCAGGCCGTCCTATAGTTTCTTCTATAGGTAGTGCATGTGAACACATTTCAAAATATGTAGATCACTTCCTTAGAGACTACGTTGTAACTTTACCAAGCTACCTACGAGACACTAAAGACTTTCTCAATAAAATAGACACTCTAAAATGGGAGATGGATTTTAATTTCATGGTGCTTGATGTACATTATTTGTATACCATAATTGACCACCAACAGGGACTTGAGGCATGCGAATTCTATTTACGTAACAGACCCATGAGGTTCTTTGAACACAATGTGATGATCATGTCCATGATAGATTTCTGTCTCAAAAATAACATTTTTTCATTTGATGACGCCCTCTACAGGCAGATCAATGGGACTGCCATGGGTTCTTGCTTTGCTCCCAGCTTCGCAAATTTATTCATGGGATACTGGGAGCAGGAGATCCATGGCAGTCTCACCCTGAAAGAAGATTTCAAGAGGGTGGTGGTATGGCTCTGTTATATAGACGATCTATTTATTGTCTATAAGGGGAGCAAAGAACAGGCTGAAACTTTTGTTGATAATCTCAATATCAATAAGTATAACATCAAATTATCAGGAGCCATCAGTAACACCAATGTTGAGTACCTAGATGTGAGACTTGAGATTAAAAACAACCTCATCCGTACTTCCCTTTTCCGCAAAGAAACAGCAGGCAACAGTGTACTGCACGCCCTCAGCAGTGACCCAGAGGTGCTCAAATGGAGCATACCTTATGGAGAGCTGTTGAGGGCGAAAAGAAACTGTAACACGATTGAAGCATTTAACTGTGAGAGGGACATCATAGCGGACAGATTTAAGGAAAGAGGATTCCCCAATTGGGTTATCAAACGTGACATTGAAAGAGCAGAAAAAGTGGACAGAGAAGAGACCCTATGTAATCTTGAGATCAAGGCTAATGAAATGGAGGATACCACAAGAGTGATACTGACCTTTAATGGGAAATCAGAAGGTGTTAAAAAAGTAATTGCCAAACATTGGGATATCTTGAGACATGATAACATCATTGGTAATCAGGTACAGAAACGACCTAGTATCACGTACAGACATAACCTCAATATCAGGGATCCGGTGGCAAGAAATGATGTGACGCAGTATCAAAATAATTCTGAGCATGGTCTGCAGGGTTTTTACCCGTGCAGTCACTGCAAAGCCTGCAGTAACAGCACATTCAAAAGTGAACTTGTATACAATGGAGTAAAGAGAAAGATCACACAATTTCTCACTTGCAGTACCAGCTACGTTGTATATATCATAGAATGTCCCTGCCACCTATGGTATATAGGCAGTACTAAGTGTAGTGCGAAAAAAAGAGTACTTGAACATCGTAGGGCGATTGTCAACCAGGACCCCAAGTACCCGGTGGCACGCCACTTCAAGGACAAACACTACTCGGATGCTAATTTGTTGAGTTATATGCTGATTGAACAAGTTCATGTTAGTCCGAGAGGCGGAGATAGATTACTATCCTTCAGACAACATGAATCCAGGCATATGATCAACTTTCAAAGTAAACACCCGCGTGGCCTTAATTGGGATGAAGAGTTAGCAGTACATCTGAAGGAGGGATCATAGTGACCATTACTTGATTTCAATCTAGGCTCACCTCCTCCTCTTCCCCCCCCTTATTTGGGGGGCCCGTCTGAATCTATAGCACTGTTGTTACTGTTGTTACCATGTATTGACACCTACAGTAGTAGACAACGATTGCTTAAGATATAAATAGTAATATTTATCAGCTTGCTTCTTCGTACATGTTTAAATTTGTGCTAGAAACATTTCTTGAACCATTTATATTGAAATTTGTTCTTTTGTGTATTTTCTTTTAAAGGTGAACAGGCAGGGTTTCCCAGCATGAATTGATCCACCTGTATGGGCACACCCTCCTTTTTTTCTCCTGTACACCATCATGGGCACTTCATCCTGTTCTCACTCTTTCGTAGGCACATAGGGTCACGGTCAGTTATTACATTCTTTTTCACTTTATGGCACAAAAGAAGTTACTTGATTTGAAAGGTAGTGCCTAAGAACTGTCGGCAAGACATACGATTACAATTGATTTTGGAGCCCTCAAGTGGTCTCCCTTGTGGTTTCAGTACGATTTGAAGCTTTGACACTGGTCAACAAATGTCTTACATAGCGCGCATATATGAACATTGAATCATACCAAATGTACATTATAACGTGCAAGAAGATAATGCAGATTACATGCTGAATTTTCTTTACAGTTTTCATGGACACTTGTCAATTATCTTGAGCGATACATCACTGCGGTATTAAGCGCACGTTCTCCTTATAAATGTGATGAGCGTGAGGGCCTATGAACTTTTGAACTTCACGGCTCACTCAGATAGACCTGTCCCTGTGCCTAATATTTTGGCTGTCTGATATTGATAAACGTCATGTTGACTTATGACTAGCAGATTTGATATCATAGTATTGATACATGTAAATACTTTGTTTCCTGTATTTTGATTTCATATGACAGGACTAATGCTGGGTTTGCGCTATTCTGCACATACTGGTGACCATATTCGTTATGTGTATATAAACATTTATTGCAATATGTAAAAAGTATTGTTACAAGATGGCCGACACGTTTTGCCATGCTATGTCTTAGTCCTACCTTGATTTTGATATCTGTAACTTTATTCAAAATAGCACACCCACTCACACTAACTTATCACACGTGATCAAGGCAAGTCGCCGAAACGCATTGTGTGAATAAACTGAGGATCTAAAACTACTGGATTGTTGTGTGGTTCCTGAGAGCGTACTTGATACTGGTATCTTTTGTGTTATAATTAATGTAGTGTGAAATATTATTTAGAAAATATAAGAAGTTTAATAATGTAATTTATTAGGTATAAAATTAATTTTTATATTTATATTACAGGTTTATTTATGTTTTAACAAGTTATAATTACATTTAATAATAATTGAATAATATCATTAATATATATTAAAAAAATTGTCATGCATGTTTAATATATTTTTTACATTACATATATTATTTATTAATTATAATATGGTTAATATTTGTTTAGATAAAAATAAATCTAACTATTTTATATTTAATTATATTTATAATTTAATTCGTGTTATATTATTTTTAAGACATTAAAAATAATTGATATTTTATACAACTATATTTTTAACAACAAAATGTTGGTATCGCTATTTTGGTATGGACCTTTATGGAGATAGGAAGTCGATATTTTGTCCATCGATATATTGGACACGATATTATGGTATCTTCGATATCCGACTGACGATATGTCAGTCATCCGGGGGTCATATCATCCCATCTCTCTGATTAACACAGATACAAAATGATTTGCTAAAGCTTTGGCCATGCGTCAGGCCCCCATAATCTCGCTCCTAGTCTCTTCATAACATGGGTTTATTCCAGAAAGAGATACTACTAGTCATGCTAACACAGCAATTGCGCTTTTGATGTTGCGGGGAGACTCAACATTATTATGGGTATGATCCTTTTAGATGCAGAAAAAGCCTTTGCCCGTGTTACATGAAACTTATGTGGACTACACTGTGTCCTTTTGGCATAAGCACCAAGCTTTATGTAAGTCACCCAGGGCGAGGATAGTCCTCACAGGGAACTGCTCCACTCAATTTAAGATCAGTAGAGGCACTCAATAGGGGTGACCGCTCTCTCTAATTTTGTTCGGTCTGTAAATAGAGCCCTAGTTACAGTCACTCCTTAGGAATGCAGGTATCCAAACTTTGATTGTCAGAGCGCAACAATTGTAAGTGCCCGCATACGCCAATGATGTGAAAGGTTTTTCCTCTAATCCATTAAAAACAATTGAACATGTCATCAGTGAGGCTGCCAGGTTTGGCAAGGTATCTGGATACAAGCTTAACATATCTAAAACCCAGGCTCTCCTGAATTTTAAACCGGATTCTCCTATACCAGTGGTAACTACTACAGAAGTCTATCTGGGTATCAACCTATGTACGTAGGTTTTTAATATTATTAAAATGAATTACGAACCTCGGCTATCTGCTGTAATCTCTAAACTTAAATCCTGGAATAAGCTACAATTCCCTATCATTGGTCGAACTAACATCATCAAGATGAAAATTCTCCCCAAATTTCTCTATTTGTTCCGTGCCATTCCACTGAGGGTCCTAGACTCCTTTTTTAGGTGCCTGGAGGGCGCTATCAGAAGCTTTTTATGGGGCTGCAAGCATGCAAGGCAAGATATACGCTTCATGAAGCTCCCGTATAAGAAGAGGGGGCTCTCATTCCCAGACTTTAAGCAAACTGTTTGGGCAGCCTCTGCTTGTCGCCTGCGCAGCTTACTTAACCTGGAGATCCAGGGCCATCATTTTTTGTTATCAATTAGCTGTGGGCTGAGTTCAGGCCTATTGATTAGGGGATCCCACCTACTATAAAAGCGTACATTTTAAGGTTTTGCTGGATATTGTTTACATATGGAAGTAGATTCGCTCCAAATATTCAATAGCCTTTCTAAATAGAGACAGACACACCACTTTGGGATTATTCTGCCTTTCCCTCGTTTGTCAGGATCCAGTCTGCAGGGTCTGGGCATGGTGGTTCGTTGTAACCATGGGTCAGCTTTTCGATCGTTATCAGGACTGCAGGAATCCTACGGGCTCCCATGACACCTTTTCTTTAGGTATTACCAAGTAAGGGACTATATCCAGTCAGGATGCCAATACACACTCGAGATCGAAGGCTCAGAACTCTCAATGTCCTACTATAAAACAGGCATTAAACCCTCAATCAACATGACCCACCAGGGGCTCTCCTGTTACAACATGGATGATACAGTGATGTTGGCGGCTAAGTGGAGACAACTGCTTTCAGCAGAGATCTCAGTCACAGAGATTCAGCAGGCTTTAGAGATATTAGATCACTCTGTGCACTCTGTTAGCCTGAAACTACAACATCTGCGAAATACATGCCTGCTGTATTATACCCCAGGTAAAATATTAGAAAGGTAAAAAATGCTACCACTTATAAGATTAAAAGCCCTAAATGAATGCTCCTGGCTGCTGACATTGTACATATGTTTGTGCTTTGACCTGCTTTACAAGAGTTTTGGACAGGGGTGAGTGAGCTTGTCCACCGGGTATTAATTTCCACTCAAGAAAAATGTTTAGGGTCAAATATGACTATGAAGGAGGCACTCAACACCTGGTAACGATCATGACGGTGTGCACCTGTCTCTGTATCGCAAGGGCGTGGATTTCCCCGAATGTTTCCAAAGTTGTAGAATGGATGGTGCATATACATCAGATCGATGAGGCAGAGCTGGCTCTGTATAAAGTCAGAGGTCCCACCTCTTTGGAATGCTTTGAAAGGATTTGGAATAATATTCGCTGGGATTCCTCTAGTATTAACTTTGATTCCTTTTGCTTTAGCTTATTTTGATTTATGAAAAGATTGCTGGAACTATTGGTTGTAACTATGTTTTCCCTTTGGGCCTCCTCTTTTTTCATTGTTTTTTCTTTGTTCCGTATACACAATGTATGTACTTCAATGAGCTTATGTATGACTAACTTTGACCTGAAATAATAAAAATAAGAATGGATGGAAGGAAGGAAGAAAAATGTGAATTACATAACAGTATTCAATAAATGAAGAGGGCTGACTCAAAGGCCATTTTAGTTTATTATAAACAACATATTTTAGAAAAAACAAAAGGTATTGGCTAACGCCTGACCTAAAATGGAGCTCCTTGATTTGGAGCTCTGGAAAGGCAGAAGACACCCAATCAGAGATGGTAAGGAAGCTATACTAGAAGGGAGAAACAAGCTCAATAAAAGAACAGAAAGCCATACAATACGATATAAGCAAATGAGACTGATGTTGTAACTACAGTTAATGTGTAAACCCCATTCCCTGTTCCTCTACCTCCCCCCTCCTCCTGATCACATGTTGGTACATTCCCCTGGACAGCCAGGCGCTCGCTATGGAATGTTGACATAGCGAGCCGGCTTCCAGGTTGACAAGCTGACGGCATTCTGTTGTGCTTTACTGAGCAATAAAGAAACCAATACATCATTCTTGTGTCCCTCATCACTACATTTCTTGGCGACGAGGAGGAGGAAACTGGGCCAGGGACAGTGATTGCCGTTTCCCTGGGATGAATTGACTGCTTGTCAACGGAGGAACAAAAGATATAACGGAGCCGGTGAATCGAAGAATAGGAGGAAGCGAGTGACTTATGCTGGCTGTCACGTAAAGCTGTCAAAGCTTCACAAGTAAGGAGATAAGGCGAAATAAGGCAAACCAAGTCAGAGACAATTTGAAAAAAAAATACTTTAAGTGGGTTGTTAACTTAATCGGTTGCAAGGTCGGGCATTGCGTTACCTGTTTTGACTTGGAAATACAAAGATAAGGGCAAGAGCGGAGTTGAAGCATTAGGGGTCGGCGTGTTATCGCTCATACTCGTGTGCCGGGTCGGGCACAAGCTGCGAACTGAGGGGAAGAGTGCGCTGTAATCCAGCCATTTATCCGCGTGACTGAAATCAACTAACTTTCGTATAGATTGAAGGGCGGTCAGAGGATCCAATTATCCCGTTTCCTGCTGTGAGGCGCCCTGAGTTTATCACCCAGCACGAGGCCCCTGCGCGTTTAAGCTAATGACGCGCTTAATGAACATTGAGGCTGTTTAGCTTTATCCGAAGCTTCCTGCGCTGGCTAACCAACGGCGCTGACTGAACTTTAACGCTAAGCAGAGCGCTTACCGGCAATCTTCCTGAAAGAATATGTGGTGACTCCGTGGTTCAGGTTTGCTCCTCGCTTCTGTGTGGGCACTAGGAAGAGCAGTGCTGAAGTGTCGAAAGAGGCAGCGGTCCTGTGGGGTGCACGCCCGGAGACCACAGATCTATTCGAAAGTCGTCTTCTTCCTGACAGGAACTATTTCGAGGGGAAGTTTCTTCACAGGAAGTTCCCGCCTGTAGGGGGGAAAGCAGGCAGTTCCATTGGACCTAATTTCTCAACCGTGGAAGCAGAAAGAGGACTGCAAAAACCTCTGTGTTAATGATATTTTCTCAAGTGTTACAAGCATTACGTGGCAAAGTAGGAAAAGTGTTTTTTTTTTTTATTTTTTTTGGTAAATACAAGTGTAAATCACTCAGCTTAGAACCACAGCAGCTAGGGGCAGAGAGTTATTTTTACTTCTTGTGGGTATTGTTGCTCCCATTAGAGAAAATATAGACCAACAAGGATTGTAGGAACTTTATGGCAATGGCAGGTGCAGGAATGAGCCAACCCCCACCTTTCCTCAATGAATTAGGAGAACCAGTTATCCCCTGGAGAAGGTGGGAAGGTATCTTCAAATCTTATTTAATAGCAATTGGGGGTAGCAACTACACTAATATACGTAAACAACATATATTGCTACACAATTTAGGCACACATGGGAGGAAAATAAATGAAGATATAACAGGGAGATTGATAGAGGATGAGCAAGAGGAGGTGGAGGAAGGTGTCAATGTTTATGAAAGCACGCTGAGGGAATTAGCGTCTCATTTTAAGGAGAAAATAAATGTGGTGATGGAAAGACATAAGTTCTTCAAGAGAGTGCAGAAGAGGGAGGAGAAAGTGAGCAATTATATAGCTGTATTGAGAGGCTTGTCAGCCACATGTGAGTCTGGTCAACTCACAGACTCTTTAATAAGAGACCAACTGGTGAGGTGCACCAACGAAACCAAGATACAAGAGGAATTACTTACGAAGAACCCCAATCTTGAGGAAGCAATAAACATAGCTAAGGGCCTAGAGCACACAGCACGTTGCATGAGGGAAATGAAAGCACCAGATGGGACAAACAGAGAGAGGTCTGAAAGCAAATCTAGTACAGAGAGTGAAACGGTCTGTAAAGTAGGGGACAAGAGTAAAGAGGTTAATCGCAGCAAGCCCAGTTCCACGGTGTGTTATAAATGTGGTAGTCCCAATCATTTGGCAAATATCTGGAAGTGTCCGGCAAGGAATGTACAGTGCAGAAAGTGCAACAGGTGGGGGCATTATTCTAAAGTATGTAAAGCTCCTGGCAAAGCAGTGCATGTCATTGAGGAGGCACCCCAGGAAGAGGGAAGGGAAAAATCGTACATTTTTCAAGTGGGGGATGAGGAAGATAACAGTGATGATGTTTACCCCAAATGTGATGTCTTACTTGACGGAGTGATGTTTAGTATGTATGCTGATTCGTGCTCCCCATATACTTTAGTAGATAAGAAAGTGTTTGAAGATAAATTTGCCAACCATCCTGTAAAATTGTTGCCACCAGACATTAGTCCCAAGGGTTACAACAATGGGAAAATCTCCCTTGAGGGAATGGTGACCATGAGAATCTCATTTAAGGATAGACACACAGTAGGAAAGGTGTATGTGTCCACGAGAGGCTCGACCCTATTGAGCTGGAAACATCAGAAGCAGTTGGGAATCACACTTGATCCAAACAACAAAGAGCAGGTGTTGTTAATTGACCCTGAAGGTATATCAGAGAATCTCACCAAGGAGTTCAAGGAAGTGTTCAGTGACGGATTGGGTGTGTTTAAGAACTACATGCACAAGATTGTGCTAAAGGAGGGGGCGGTACCAGTGGTGCACAAGACTAGGTCTATACCTTTACGCATGAGAGAGCCCCTCCAGCAGGAACTTCAGAGGCTAGTCAGTGAGGGAGTCATCACAGAAATTGAGAGTTCAGCCTGGTTGGCCCCGATTGTTATCATGGCCAAAGATAAAGGGAACAGCATAAGACTCTGTGTGGACCTGAGGGACCTTAATGCGAATATCCTTGTGGACAGGTTCCCTCTTCCCAGGATAGGGGAAATGCTAAGCACGATCAGGGGTGCCAAGTATTTTAGCCTGCTGGACCTATCCTCTGCCTATTACCAAATCAAGCTTCACCCGGATTCCCAAATACTAACAGCATTCACCACCCCATTTGGAAATTTCAAGTTTCAGAGAATGCCATTTGGTTTGGCATCGGCAGCTGCCGCTTTCCAAAGAGTCATGCAACATGTGTTAAAAGACTGTAGGAACACTATCTGTTTCCAAGATGATATCCTGATCTTTGGAGGTTGCGAAGAAGAACACAATGAAATGGCTAGAAGTGTGTTGGAAAAGTTGAAAGAAGTAGGCTTCACCACGAAGCCTTCAAAATGCAAACTAGGAGTAAGTTCCGTGGACTACCTGGGACACACCCTATCTGAAGACGGCATCAAGCCAAAACATGACTTAGTGAAGGCAGTGGAGGATGCTCCCATTCCAAAGAGTAAAGAGGACATACTATCTTTCCTAGGTCTTGCGGAATACATGGCTAAATTCATTAAGGAGTTTGCAATGGTGTCGCAACAGTTAAGAGACTTGATAAAGAAGGACAGTGTTTTCGAATGGGGAAAGGAACAGGAAATGTCCATGAAGTGCATAAAGAAGGCAATTATTGAAGCCCCGTATATAGGGAAGTTTGATCCAAATGGTGCAACCATTATCTCTACGGATGCCAGCAACAGAGGCATAGGGGCAACGCTGGCGCAGAGAGAAGGCAACCAGATAAACGTGATAGCTTTCGCATCAAGAACCCTCACAGTATCTGAGAAGAATTACTCCACCATAGAGAAAGAGGCTCTAGCTGTCTATTGGGCCATCTGTCACTACAAGTTATTCATTTGGGGTATTCCATTTGAAGTACAGACCGACCATAAACCCCTGGTCTCGCTGTTCACCAAGAAGGACATGGAAAGCATGACGCCTCGAATAGCTAAATGGGCAGTGGGTCTACAAGCCTACAACTTCAGAGTATCCTACATACCTGGACAACAAAATAGAGTTGCTGACTTCCTATCGAGAGCACCCGCAGATGGAGAAGAGGTAGAGGAAGGGAAGAGTAGCTCAATCCTGGAGGTGCGTCTAGAGGCAGTGGAAAAGGTGTCATGGGAAACCCAGATGGAACGAGATGAAGTAATGAAGAAGGTGAAGAGGTATATACTATCTGGATGGCCCAAGAAATGCAAGGACATGGAGACAGAGATCCAGCCATATTGGAACGTGAGGGAGGATCTATCGGTGGAAGGTGACTTCATACTGAAGTCAGGGAAATTAGTCCCACCAGAAGCCTTAAGAAGTAAAGCAGTGGATCTGGCCCACAAGGGACATTTAGGCAGAAGTTTGTGCAAAGCCAGACTTCGTGCAGACTACTGGTTTCCTACCATGGACAGAGAAATGGAGGACAAGGTGCGTGATTGCTACGCGTGCGCCCTGAGTGACAAATCCGAGATCACGAGGAGAGCACCTTTGTCACCTGTTGAAGTCCCGGAGGTGCCGTGGAGCAAGTTAGGCTTCGACAAAGCGGGTCCTATCCATGGCAAAGGGCCCCAAGACTGGTACTTATTGGTCCTAGTAGACTACTTCTCAAGCTGGATAACTTGCAAGACCGTTCACAATGTGAGCACCAAAGTCATAGTTGATTTCCTGAAAGAGGTGTTCACACTAGAAGGCATACCCTCTACACTGGTGACTGACAACGGCGTACAACTGATCTCAGAAGAGATGAAGGATTTCCTCAAAGACTGTTCGGTGACCCATGTTCGCACACCACTGTATTGTCCCAAAGCAAACGGGAAGGTGGAAAGAGTGAACCGTATGTTGAAGGAGTGCATACAGTTGGCCAACCAAGCGGGGGAGAACATGGAGGAAGCCATAAGGGACATGTTGTGGGCATACCACACCACGCCGAAGTCCACTACAGGATGCACGCCCTTTGAGTTGCTGAGGGGAAGAAAAGCTGGCAAGAAACTCACACCCGGTTGGATGGGGAGAAAACAAATAAAGGAGACCGATCACAAAGAGATCAAGAGGAGAATTGAAGACAGTCAACAGAAATACAAGGAATGGTATGAGAAGAAGTGGGGAGTGAAGGAGAGAGAATTTCAGGAAGGACAAGGAGTCTATGTAAAGAAACCAGAGAGATTGTGGAGAGGAGGTAACAAGTTCTATGCCCCCAAGACCATCCAGCGGCAAAACAGGAACTCTGTGGTTGTGGATGATGGTAGACTATGGAGTCATGATCGTGTGGTTCCAGCAGAAGGGGGAGAACCCTGGGCAGTAATGAGAAGAGCGGGAGGTAAAGACATCAGTGAAAACATCAGACTAGACAGAAGGAGTGACAGATTTAGGACCTCTCCTCAGTGGCACAAACAGTACATAATGAGAAAGACACACATACTAAAGTCATAGGGGCCTAGAAGCACCCACTATCTAGACATCCTGTCTTTTCCTGTTAGTTCCCTTAAGGGGGATGATGTGTTGTAACTACAGTTAATGTGTAAACCCCATTCCCTGTTCCTCTCCCTCCCCCCTCCTCCTGATCACATGTTGGTAAATTCCCCTGGACAGCCAGGCGCTCGCTATGGAATGTTGACATAGCGAGCCGGCTTCCAGGTTGACAAGCTGACGGCATTCTGTTGTGCTTTACTGAGCAATAAAGAAACCAATACATCATTCTTGTGTCCCTCATCACTACAACTGACAAGAAAGCCAATCAATGGTAAACAATGGGCTGACCCAAAGCACACATTTAGTACTGGTTTTGTTCACAATAGGCATGGCCACAGGGATTATGCTGTAGGAGAGGGTCAAATTATGTGGCAGGGTGGAGTAACTTAAGCATCAAGAAAAGGCAAATTATGCAGCATTATACAGCACATTTTGTGATAGTATTACTTCATTAGTTTGACATTTTTACACTGGTTAACACTAGCTGGACATTGGTTGAACTTCATAAGAACCAGTTTAACGCACAAATATATCAATAAGCTACATAAAGGTGATCAGGCAACCTTTGTTAAGGACCTTCCACTGAGTGGAAGCAGGTGTTGCTGCGTTTTTACTAACCTTTAAACCGTTTGAGCTAGAATCAAGATTTATTTTCTAAATCTGCAGATTATGCAGCAGATGATGGATTATGTGGCAAATGCGGCAAGTCATGCAAAACTGGTTGCGGCCGCACAATTGCATAATTCCAGTGCTTCTGACGGCAGGTCTTCTACAACAGTTCTATAACATGCGGACTGTAGGTAAGAGCTGAAAAGGCTGCCTGGGCAGAAATCAAACCATTTTTTAGATGAACGAGTTCTGGGACAGCTGCCACTGTTCCCTCTTCCTAATACCAAACATTTTTGGCACATAGAGAACTCTGGAATCTGACACCAGTTCCATTGCATCTTTGCATCTGAAAAACATGCACGGGCACTTTTCTCTGCAACACCTTACTTTCCTTCGGGAAGAATGGGATTACCAAACACCCCCTTTGGGCAAGCTGAGATGTGAGAAATTAATTTGGTACAAATAAGGAACCAGTTCTGGACAATATTTAGAGGGGTCCAGTGTACATGTCCAGTATCAAACAGGAAATACAAAAAGTACAAAGTTCCCCAAGAAATTAAGTAAATAGGAAGGAGAGTGTGTGGCAAAAAGTGTAAGGAGAGTAAAGGCAGGAAGCAAAGAGCTCCCTTGTTGGAACTGAGAGGCCTCACACACCCAGCGAGCTAGATGTCAAGCTTCATCATTGGCCTCTTGCTCCTCATCAGACTGGCGCTGCAATGTCTGGCGTGCGCCTCAGGGGTGCTCTTTGTCGGAGTTCTTTTGTTCCAGCCAATGGTTGTGTGCGTGTGAGGGGAACAGTGAAGGTGTAGTCATGTGGGGATAGTGATATTAAAATGTGAGAAATGAATCCCATGACAATTAAGTACAATGAGGAGGGATCAGGAAATATCCCTAACCCACCCCTGGGCTTGTGGGTGGCACATACAAGCGTATTGGAGTATGCGTAGACAGGTGTCCTTTCCCCAGTAAAGGTTTTTACCATAAACAATTTTTTTTAATCATCTTCTGGTGTGGAGGAAGACCAATTAAAAGGTTGCGTTGCTCAATTCATGCCATACTATGAAAATGTTAGATTTTGCAAACTTTCCCCGTTATTTGAACAATTGAAGGAGATTGAAAAAACAATTTGCCTTTCGCATGTTGGGAGGGTGGGGGTTTGTGCTTGTTATCCTCCACCTGTCCTGCCCAATGGCATGGGGATACCTATTGTCCACATTGCCCTAGAGAAAGAGATTTTTTGACCCTCTTTGACTTGCCTAAGGGAGGACGAAGGTTGTTTGCTGCACCTGCTTTGCTCAGGGCAGGTGATAATTTATACGAAAACAAGACTTTTGTTACGTACTCTGATGTCATATTTGTATTTGCAAAGATGGCACTGGGGTACCTACCAGGGCCGGACTGGCTACCAGGCAATTGTGTGTTTTTTTTATTTCAATGCGCACGCAGGTCCCCATCAACGAAATAAGCCCCCAGTGGGACCTGCGTGCGCATTGAAAAAAAAAAAAGCAAAACGGATTTCGTTTTTCACACGCAGGTCCCTATCAAAGAAATCAGCCCCCAGCTCGGCAGCACACACAACTGCCTGGTAGCCAGTCCGGCCTTGGTAGCTACCCAGGGGTTTTCGGCAATTGCTAAGAAACTACCCTGACCTACTGTCATTTACAATGGTCATTTGGTCTAAAACTGCTTGGGCCGACAACTAACTGGGGCAGCTACCTTTGCCCTGTGCATAACTTCAAACAGGGCACCAGCCCAGCTGTCAACTGCCCCAGGCGTCCTTCGCATCATGATAAAATAAGGTTGAAGAAGGCCTGGATCAGAAGACTGCTGCCCCAGCACCTTGATTCTAAACCCTTGTTTCCATGGCTTACAGCATTTTGTGCCCATGGAATAAGGATGGAGAAGGAATGTGACAGTTGGCGGGAGAACTGGCACCCTATGCGCTATAGCAAACTGGGGACCAGACCAAATGTTACCTGTTCTGTCCCTTCCATGAATTTGTTAACCCCCTCTCCTCTCCACCTTGCCCAATAATGTTATGTTCTGTCCCATACACTCACCTTGTTCAAAAGAATATCTTACTACCCCATATTTTATACCTTACTTCTACCTTTCCAAAAGGTGAAGTGGTATTTGGTAGCCCCAGCAACCATGCCAGGGGCTATTTTATGCCCCTTCCCCACCACCATCCAAGAAAGGGTTGAATCTATGTGCTTCGCACCACCTGGGTGGCGCAAGGGGTGCATTTTTTTCAGCTCTGCTATCTTGCTCATTTCAGGTTCAGATATTTAATTCCACCCCTACTTTTACTAAAGACAGTGATTAATTACCCCTTTTCTTGTCCAAGCATGTGGTGTGATTTTACCTCCTGATGGAAATAAGGATTACACCGCTGACAGCACAGAGCGGCCCCATTGCCAGTTCGCAATTACAAATAGGCAGCAGTACTGGTAAGTGGCTTGTCGTATGGTTCCTACTTTTTCAGTAAGATTGTGTGTTTAGGCATCATAAGCATCAAAGATATGCGGAACTGAATCTGTGCATACCAGTAGAATATGTTGACCTAATTCCTGGCTAGCTCACAGTGCACCATCCGGACCTCTAAACTTTGCAAGGTAAAGGGTTGGTGTCTGTAACCTCAGAACATGACAACCCTGATTCCTCAAATAAAGTGTGGAAACAGATCCTACCCTTTCATTAGTAACTCAGGCATGCCCAAAGGCAGACAGAAGAAGTCCACAAATCGGCATTTCAAATATTGATTGAAGCAATGGAACTCTTGAGTAAAAAACTTATTCTGAAATGCTTTATAGAATGGAGAAGAACAATGTTATCAGCATAACAAGAATGGGAACACAATAAATAATTCAACCATTGTGTGTTTGCATCAGTTATATGAATACATATAATTGCACTCCTACCCAGCACTACCTATCCTATAAAGCATAGGACATTCAGGAATGCCATTAGTTGCAGGTGTGTGTCATGTGGTAGCCCGTCTTGAAATAGAACAGGCTGCTGTCCTTCTCAGGATAATAACAGGATTCTGCTTGGCAAGAATTCTGGCATGGGGTGACCTTGACAACCCAAATGCTCCTCTGTGTATACAAAGGAATGGTCCTGTATATATAATGAGGTAGACCCATTTGTTCTGTGCCTAGGTTCAGGTCCGGCTATCACTGTTGAATCTACATCCCCAGAGCTGTCGTCGAACGGACAATAAAGAACACAATTTTGTACAGTGTATCTAGTCGTTGCATAAGATGGTCCAAGGCCTATTAATGTGCATATGAAGAAGTGTAAGCATAAGCGTGAGCAAATCATTTTCTGGGAACGTTATCCCATATGGGCATGCAAGCAAATGTGTTAAACGTCATCATCTAAAAAGATGTGAACTTTAAATGTGGGCATGTAAAAGGAAGGTGTTTGTGCCTGGGGCCTATATGACCTCATGAGATACTTTTCAAGGACTCCTTCATCCTCAAGAACAATTAAGAGGGTCTGACCATTCCAATTCTTTTGGGTGGGACAGGAGCCTTATGTTGGTCATGCTACCCATGAAAAATGTAAAAATAAAATGGCAACACAATATTTAAACACAATATCACATAGTAGTGGCTAAAAGGCTAGCTTACCTAGGCAAACACATACTTTTTAGCATCTTTCTTCAGCTATTTAACTCCAGCATCTTTCAAGTCGATTCTCAGGGATGTGTTATTCTGAATGCTCCACATGGAGGGGACAGGGTGGACAAATTAAAAGTCAAACAGATCTTATAATCACTGACCATGGACAGCAAAGCTAGACACATATCTGAGGTGCATATGTCAGGGTTGTCACTCACGTAGAGATCTGAGGATCAGACAGGTTAAGACTAGTCTTATATGTTCAAGGTTTAAACAGCAGTAATGATGATATCCCAAAATGTTTTATCAGTATAGATAATGAAATGCCTCCACGCAAAACATGAAATAATAACCAAAGCATTAAGTGCCTGCATGTACCAAGAACCAAAATCAGCTGCATATCTCTAGACACCAATGTATTTTTTGTTGAAATATGAGCTTTTAATAATTTTGAAAAAGGCAGCCATTCTAAATATATACACATTTCACTGCAAAATTCAGGGTTTTCATTTTAGCTAAATAAGGTCAATTTTGCAGAAGTTTATCTTTGCCGTGAGAAAAAAATGGCTTGTGTACCAGATTTTTCTTTTTATAAATTACATTTTTGATCCCCAAACATTGCTTTGTCATTTTCACTCAGCAGTCAAGTACACCACTATAACAAATGGATAGATTCTGCCTTTCATGCCCAAATACCAACATTATCAAATGTCAGGGATTAAATATGACAGCAATCATATGCAATTGGTAGCCAGAATTAAGTCTGCTAGAATTTTCTAAGAGAGGCTATATCACTTCATGGATAGGCCACAATTGCATAGGGATAGCCAGATTGTCACCAAGAATACACACAAACATGTCACTATTATGCCGGCATGTTACTAAGAATGCTCACAGTATACCACTGATGGATCATGGTTATGTCGGGGAAACCAGCATGTCATAAAAAATGTTCACTATGTGTCACGGACACACACCATTATGAATCTTCCTAACCCTACCATCTCTAACCCTAAACACAGACACATAGAAAATGCAGACACATGCACACAGCCATTCATCTCTTGACCCCTGCTCTGTCCCCATTAAACCCACCTGAGTAGTGGTGGTGATCCCATCTTGGCAGCTCTATTAGCTCTCTTAGCAGCAGCGTGTGATGGATGAAGAGGAAGCTGCTGGCACCAACGCTTAGCTACATGGTTCTGGGCCTCCATGAGCTTCAGGAGATGGCGAACCATTGTCTGAAGCATTACATATAGAGATAGCCACTTCAGCATTCCACCTCTTGAGTAGTGACCAGGTTTAGAATGGAGAGCAAGCAGGATGGAGACTACAGGTGGAGGTTGGATGGATGAAATGAAAGGCAGCATTGAAGTTTCAATGCACATATATCTCTTCCTGAAGAGTGTACTCCTTTCATTTGATGACTCTCTAAATTGCCAGCCAATGAGAGGTGGAGGTAGGACCCTAGCGCCTAAGATCATTTTACTACTGGGCTCAGGGAGAATCAATAAAATTCCCCCATTTCTGGAACAGCCGCTACTTTAGGCAGTGCCAGCCTGTCTTCAACTTTGCCTCTTGGGCAAATTCTAGACATGCAAGATTGGGAGTAGATTTAAAGAGTCCAAATTTGCATGTGTGATGGGTGTCTGCTCACACTCTGCTGTACTTCTGTTGTCAAGCTTGGCAGCTGGAGTGCAATAAACCAGTGAGACAATCTTCTCGTTGACCAGCATAGAATCATCCAAATTCCACATGGTGAGTGGCATCTAACTGCTTGCTGTGCCCTCTGCTGCTAGTGAGCCACATCATGCTTTTCTGTTTACGACAAATGTAATTGCTTTTTGTTACAGAACCTGTTGTGCTATCTCATGCAGACTGCCTAACCCTGTTGGGAATTCCAATTGTTTTGTTGCAAATGTTTGTTGTTGATTCCAGTCGAGTAAACAAGGCATTTAGCTACTGCATTATATGAACAACGTAAAGTTCTACTAGTAAAATAAAAATATCAACCAGTTCATAAATCCAACTGAAATTTGAACTTTCACCTCACCAGTTTAATAGCTGCCCATAAAGCTATAGGCTTTAAACAAGATTCAACAAAGACATTTGTACATGGTCAACAGGAATTTTCAGAGGGGAGCAAAGACAAGAATAATCAGTAATGGCCAGCACAGGTAAGAGTGGTGGGGCGAGGCGGGGTGGCTGTCAGGTAAGTCAACATACGATGGGAGAAGAAAAATTAAGTAAAGAAATTAAGAAAACCATTTACCTTGCTCTCGCCACATCGCCAACTCAGTGATGCATCGAGCACAAGGTAAGTGTTTTGTTTTTTTAAAATTTTATTTTACTTCTCCAGTTGATTCCACCTCAAGGATCTTTTTTTCCAATATGCTCTCATTCCTTGATTTCTCTTTTTTCTCACTGTTTAATTTCTTTCTATTCCTCCTTCTGTCTCAATTTCTGCCTCTCTTTCTCTTTTTCTGGGTCAAAGTATGATGCTGGTCCTCAAAAATGAGCACTGGTGTGCATCACCTGGAACCACCAGCGCAACTTAAACAACAGTTTCCACTCTAGCCCACTTGATGCTATTCCACTCACAGCACCTGTAGTATTGTGAAATGATGCAATACTATCAGAATTTTAAAAAACATAGGGCCTGATGTAGGTCTTGGCGGGACTGGTCCCGTCGTCACTTTTTCAGCAGTCTTCTTGCCCGCTGCCTTGGTGGTCAACAGCTCTATTTAGATGCTTGCTGGATACTGGAGGGAATACCGCCACATTCCGCTGCCTCCTCCAGGATTATTCTTCGGCAGACACAGCTTTTAGAGGGTGTCCTACAATGATTACCGCTGTCCAGATTGCGATTGTCTTTCCGTCAAGGCAACTGTGCCTGTGAAACCACCAAGCTTGAGTTGGCGGAAACGAATACAAAGAGTTGAAAACTCACCTTTTTTTAGGGGTCCCATCACTGATTCCATCTTCAACCCATTGTCCAGGTCCTTGCTGTGCTACTGGTACTTGACCACGATGGTCAGCCACCAAGTTGCTGCTGGAATCTAAGGTGGGCTTTTTGGTGGGTGTGTGTGAACATTCAATAGTGTGTGTATGTTGTTCGTGCGCAATGCTATATGTAAAAAAATAGGTAGTGCACATTAACAACATATACATATTGACATATTCCCAACATATATGTATATTGAAGTTAAAATAAGTAGTACTTACCTGCCTCCTTCACTCCATCAAGGCTCAACCGCCAGGACACCACCAGCACAATGGAAAACATCTAAATCAACTCATTGGAAACCCGCCGGCATGACTGAGACGGAGTACTGTAAGCCAGCAGAGAAGACCGATGCACAGCGGTTTCATTTCTATTGCAGCAACTTCTAAATATAGCGGGCAGACTGCCATCAGCTTGACAGAGTACTTGGGCCCAAATATCAGCTCATAGTATTTTATAATTACCTAATGTATAAAAAAAGAAAGGTATATGTATTTATATATCTTCACTGAAAAAAAACAAAGGTTACGGGGACCCTTTCAGTCACTCACTCAGATCCTCATGCACCCACTCACAGACCCACTCAGGCAGCCATATGCCCACTCACAGACACAGTGAGACAGTTATGAAGCCACTCCCAGGCCACTCAGACACTCACACACCCATTGAGACACTCTTGAACTCACTCACACTCTCAATATCAACGGTTATAGGTTACACTTAGGAAATAACATTTTAAAACCTTAAAAATTCACTTAAAAAACAAAGGCTAAAGAGATGTTATAGTTAGGAAATATAATTTAAAAAACCTGGGAAATTTGCTGAAAAAATCAAAGGTTACAGGGACGTTATAGTTAGGAAATAGGATTAAAATACTTTCGGAATTTACAAAAAAACAAAGGTTACACATTTGTTATTGTTAGTTCCAGATTGTACACACACAAAACCATAGAAATTCAGCAGTTATAGTTACCTGAATTAACTATAACAGACGTCCCCCGCAATGTACTGCCCATGACCTCACATATTACATCATACATGGCAGGGTCAATGGCATCACTAATGACATCTCAAATGACATAGCTGATGACATCACTGATGACATCATCCAGTGAGGGTGTTTCATAAAACATTCTGACACTGAAAGATATATACTGAGCTGCTGCACAAGTTAAATTACTATTCTTCTGTACTACTAATGAGTGGTAGTCTTTCTAACATATATCATCTGAACTATAATCCCATTTTTAATGCCGGTGTACTATTTATGAGTGAACTAGCCTCTATGTGGACACATATCCCCTGCTGATGTATGAGTATGGTAGTACTTTGCAACAGTCTAACCTGTTCATTGAAATTTCACTCCACAGTGATGGCACAGTATAGATGTGAATTTGTTAAATTACTTATAGCTTTTTTGAGACAGGCTACCTTATATGTACATTAAAACTGTGAGTATTTTGTTCTGATAGCCATAATTTGGGGTCATTATGTAATGATATCAGATGTCTTTGCTTCATGCTAATATTTTTGGTGTCAGCATTGAGTATATAGGCTGATTGGAAGACTGTCAATGATTGATCAGTGTGATGTCTTTGCACAAGTACGGGTGGGCTGTAACTGGGCGCTCTGATAAACTGATGTTGAAATATACACAGTTTGAGTTGATACTACTGGCCAATTATGCTTGAAAATACACAATTTGGCACATATTTCCTCACACATTCTTTTGGAGGAGAACCTCCATTATGTTACTGTTGGGTCTGGCCCTCTCTGCAGGGTTACATTCAAACATTTTGCCTTCATCCCTCTTATTTTGTTGAATTTAATTCTGTTGGCATTAGGGCTTTCTGCACTTTACCACTGATAACCAGTGCTAAAGTATGTGTGCTTTCTCCCTAACATATGGTACAATTGGCATATATCCAATTGACACATTGAATTTACTTGTACATCCACAGTAAAAAGGTACTATTTGCACCCAGTAACTGTAAATTGAATGCTACTAGTGGTTGGCAGCACCTATTCTGCCACTCATGTGAGTAGTATTTTTAAACAAGTCTCAGGCCTACCATTGCAGCATGTATGCAGTTTGAAACTGCCATTTTGATCTTGCAAAATATACCTTTTGCCGGGTCTAAACCTTTATTTTTAATACTTACTAGCAGCCCGACCCGACGTTGACCGGGTAGGCTTTTCGAGAGTACTGACCAGCATCGCTGCTCCTCCCCCACCAGCATCGCCGCTCCTCCCCGCCGCTCCTCCCCGCGCTGGGCACTTCATCTGCTGTGCACTTCTGAAGTGCCTGTCCGAACCCATACTTTACTGAGGCCCGCTGAAGTGGCTCTGCACCCCTGCCCGCCCTGTTGTTCTGACCTTGCAGGTGCTGGCGAAGTGCAGTTGGAGTGTACCGCTCTGTCTGAAGGAGGGCTCACTTGACTGTTGATGTGGCGATCCTGCGGCGGGTGGGGGTGTTATCATTTTGGGGAGATAGTGCCATGCAACAGTCAACGGGTGCCAGATCCTAAGGTAGCGGGGGTGCACATTTTACTGGAATGGGAGACATTCCCTGGATAATGTGAAGAGGTGAAAGCTGCAGTGGGGGGCGCAGGGGTCTACATGTCTGAGGCCACCCCCAGCTAAGATTGAGAAGCAAATGGCACCGTCTGCCCTCACAGCCCGCTGTATTTACACGTTCAACGCGAAAGAGCGTTTTGCTAACACGGTCAAGTGTGATTCCTTACACGCCGTCAAACATGTAAAGTGTGAATCTATACTACTTACTCACAATATTTGCATTGTGCGATGGCTCCTCCCCGCGCTGGGCACTCCATCAGCTGGGCACTTCCGCATGTCGGGTGTCGGTCCCTTGCTCCTTCCAGCGCTCCTGTCCGACACCGAATGCCGCGTTTATGTAATGCGACGCCCACACGCCATTGCGCCTCTCGCAAGCATTGTGACGCGGAACGCCGCGCGTCTAATCAATGTATGCGTACGCCCATATGGACTTCTTTCCCCCTAACTTTCTCCCCCCCCCAATGTATATGGTGTGTTGATGTATAGCCCATGTCCATCTCCTGGACCTCCCCTTTCCAACGCTGTGTTGGGTGTTATGATTGGTGGTGTACTTTTCGAGTTTACCTGGCTCAAAGGACACAGTTCTCTCTTTATAATAGTAGTATAGATAAGTTAACCTTAGGGTTGGCTCTGAACAGCCCATAGGGCTGGATGCAGTATATTTTAAAAAAAAATGGAACATGTACTTTTAAGTTTGATATGTTCTGGTAGTGAAATTTGTTTACATTTGTGTTTCACTACTGCAAGGCCTCCCTCTAACATCAGATATGATTGGGGTACCTTGAAGCCTATCTCTCCAATAGGATAACATTGGGTTACCTTATTACGTTTAATAAGTGATAATGTTTGATTGGGAGCAGATTGGAATGTCGCATGGTCTCAATTTATTTGTGAATATAATTGTATCTTTAATGAGTAAAGTCAGAATTTTAAGTCCCAATTCAGAAAAAGCCACTTTTAGAAAGTTACCTTTTTCTTGTTCTAACAATCTGGTGCCTGTATCCAGGGTCACATGACTAGGTGTAGCTGGCAATTGGTATATCTGTATTTCTCCCAGACAGCATCACAAAATGGGACTGGATGTTGGCAGGATGGGCCATCCTGACCTAGTAGGAGGGGTGGAGCTGTCACCTACCACACTTATACTTCAAAGGGGCTGCCTCAGCATACTCAGAAAGGACTTCACACTAGTCTATTGTTACCCCAGACCTGCCAGAGCCAGGACAGCAGAGGGAAAGAAATTAGAGAACCAGATGTGGCGTGAATTCTCAACGTTTCTTCCAATGCAAAGCTAGCACCAGGTATAAATATTGGACCCTCAGACCAACTCTTCAGATCACTTCTGGACCAGTAAAATACTTAGAATAAGGACTGCTCAAATGCCCTGCTGTAAGTAGGACTATCTTGCTGCAAGAAGGACTGCCCTGCTGCCTGAGGAAAGAAGTCTGGACATACTCCTTGAACCCAGCACCACCAGAGTGACTACAAGGGTTAGCTGATTGGCTTCCTGCTCTGGCTACAGGGACATAATCTCCAGAGACCTGTCCTGAATCTGCCCAGCTTCCCACACTGCCTTTACCCTGCTGCTGGCCTCTGCTTGAGTGAGTCCTAATCCCCAAGTGGTGCCTCCCAGGTCCTGAATCCTTGGCTGGCCTGAAAAGGTACTTCTCCTGGACCAACTGTGGGTTTCCTGAGAACTGACGCAGAGTGATGCCACTTGATGCCGCAGGTTGCAGGACCTTGCATCACAGCATGATCGGTGGCCTCATTGGAACCAACACAGTGTGACGCATCTTAGCGCATGACCTTGCATCCCAGCATCTCGTAGCTCTTCATCTGCAGCCTCATCGGAACCGATGCAGCACCTTGCTTCTCCTGATCAACGGCCCCATTAGAATCGATGCAACTCGACACAGCTCAACACAGGACCTTCCATCTCAGTCTAAGTACAACCAGCAACATTGGTCAGCAGGCCAAACTCTGCCCTGTTGTCCATTCACGGTAGGCTTGAACTTTTGACTTTGTCCTCATCTGGCATGACAGTTTAAGGCCATTTGGCGCTTTGTTGTTTTTTGGCTCTACTTTGAAATTGCATATCTCCAGATCTACTGATTGAATTTTTGTTCTGATATCATTTTATTTACTAAATTTTACTCTGTTTTTCTAAATTGGTTTGGTATTTTTCTTGTGCTTTCATTATATTATTGTTTGCAAGCTGCATAAATACTTACCACAGTGCCTCTAAGTTTAGCCTGACTTCTTTTATACCAGACTACTCTAGGGTAAAGCAAAGGTTAATTGAGTGACTTATGTGTTACACCCTAACAAGAGTTATGGTTGTTTCTTGAGAAGGGTTCTCACCTCCTCAATCAAAATCTAATTTCTCGGGATTCCTCCACAATACCAAAATTGGGAAAGGCCTGCTTACGGCAACCACACAATACTTCACAGAAAATTAGGACTCTGTCTCCTCTCCACTAATTTTATGGGAGGTGTACAAGACAGTTCTACGGGGCCATGCCATCTCCCTGATTGAGGGACACGGGAAAGACAAGAAAAAAAGGTGGAGGAGTTGGAACAGGAGGTACATCAGCTAGAATCCCAACATGCAGCCAATCCCACAGATTACAATACACATAGACTGTGAGCTAAACAACAGGAATATAAGGAATACCACTGGATGGATGCTAAGACCTGCTTGACAGCGGTTCGGCACAGGGTATACGAGGCTGGGGATAAGGCAGTCAAACTCCTTGCTTAGTTTGACAAAATGGAACGTGTAAATAGGTGGGTGGCAGGGCTCAAGTCACAGAATGGAGATATGCTCAGAAATCCACTAGACATTGTGACGGAACTGGCTGGGCAGGTCTACAACTCCACAAACACGACCTCAGTGCAGGAAGCACAGGACTTCATTCACATGCCAGAATGAAACTCCAGATGAAACTAAAGATCTGGAGGCTGACTTCACAACAGGGGAACTAAAGGGAGCCATTTACAAATTACAATCAGGCAAGGTCTGCGGTCCCAACGGTATCCCTGTCAAACTCAACAAACACACAGCTGATAGAATTTCCCCCCTACCTGTTACAAATGTATGAAGAAAGTCTAACTGTGGGTGAGCTTCCCATGGACCAACGTATAGCTATCATTGTGGCAATCCATAATCCCAAGGAAACCCACGGAGGAGTGTACATCGTATCGGTCGATATCATTGATCAACGTAGAGGCCAAGATTTTGGCCAAGGCGCTGGCACTTAGACTAGCCCCATATCGCACTAAATTGATCCACCTGGATCAATCAGGATTTATGCCGGTCAGGAATACCGCCTTGAACCTCTGCCGTCTCCACAGTGTTCTGGGCCGGAAGCATACAATCCTGGAAGATGCAGCAATCCTATCCCTTGACGCGAAAATGGCGTTTGACTCTGTGGAATGGGCATTCCTATTCGCAGTCCTCCAACACTTGGGGTTTAGGCCTTGATTCTGCTCCTGGGTATGTCTCCTATACACGAACCCTATCGCACATGTGGTAGCCAACGGACACATATCAACAGAATTTATACTAGGGCGAGAGACAAGACAGGGCTGCCCGCTATTGCCCCTCCTATTTGTTCTTGTCCTGGGGCCTCTGGATGCATGGATTAGAAGTGACCCAGCTATTCGTGGCTTAGGATGGAGGGAGGGGTAGGAGGACTGGATCTCCCTCTACGCAGATGATGTTCTGATATATATCACCTCCCCTGCGTGGTCTCTCAACGTACTGCTTGATATATGCCGGGCGTTCGGATCGGTGTCAGGATACACAATTAACTAGGAAAAGTCAGTTCTCTATATTCTGTATGGCCCACCTCCTAAATTACCCTGGGGCTGTATGGTCAAGATGGTACTGGATAGCTTTAAGTATCTTGGGATACATGTGACATCAGACCCGGATGAGTTCCGGGTGCTCAATCGTCAACCACCGCTGCAAAGTCTGCAACATGATATTCGGCACTGGAAGACGCTGCCATTCACCCTGCTGGGTAAGGTGGCTCTTTTCAAAATGATGGCTTTGCCTCGATTCTTATATGCCCTTCACAACACGCCATATTGTGTGCCCGGCTCCTACTTTAAGGCAATAAACTCTGAAGTTACTAATCTCCTCTGGGACAATAAACCTGCGAGGATAGCCATGTGCAAACTCGTTAGGAGCTGGTACGATGGCGGCATTGCTATGCCCAATATCCGTGCATACTATTGGGCCTCACAACTGACGACTGTAATTCAGTGGCTTCATGTGGCTGATACTGACCCAGCATTTTGCTAAGATAAGGTGGCCCTGGGAACCGTGGGAATGAATAGGATGTTATACAATAAGAGGAACACGAAGGGGCTACCGGAACCGCCTGCACACCCAATTCATGTCTGTCACGCAGTGACATGACACCTTGGGTGGGCCGATAAGCTCACGCAGCACACCCTACTATGGAACACTGGTAGACTGGGTACCCTGGGAAACAGCAAAGGGTTTCAGAAATGGGACTTGATAGGAATCTCCAGGATAGGGGACCTGTGGAGCGAGGGCAAGGTGGGTACCTTTACTCACCTGCAAGCACCCCATGAGTTGGCCCCTGGGGAGCGGTTTCAATACTTGCAGGTAAAACACACTAGAAACAACACTACCAGTGGCAGACATACTTCCTGAATCGTCCCCCTTAGAAGATCGGCTACTGACTGACTTTTTTCACAAAAAAGCAATATCCCTCACGTACCGGGAAAATCATTAATAACCTGATGCAACTACAAGTGACCTGGAAGGCGGAAGTTGGGGACAACATATATGGCTCGGATTAGCAGGAAGCCATAGCATCACCACAGGAGGTAGCAGTCTCCTCCAAACTGCACCTCATACAACTGAAAATACTACACAGGACCTATTATACAAGAGTGACTTTGTATAAGATAGGCAGAGCCTTGGACCAGTATTGCTTGCACAACTGTGAAGGAGTAGGCACATTCTATCACACGTTATGGGCGTGTCTAGGGATCACATGGTATTGGACAGCAGTAATGGACACCATCACAGAAGTTAGCGGGAACATAGGTCCGCTCTCTCCCAAGTGCTGCCTGTTGAATATATGGGAGCCAACAGGCCACAAACATTCAGACAGACAGTGGGCAACAACGGGGATGATGGTAGCAAAACAGAACATAGCTTGGATCTGGGGAGCAGGGCAGACCCGGATTGTGACAGGCTGGCGTAATGATATGGGCATGATCATGCTTGCTGAAAAAGCTACATATGTCCACAGAGGATGTCCCAAGAAATGAGGGAGAATATGGGGAAAATGGAATGCATACAGAGGTTATATGTGTACCCCCCAGTTATAGACCCTGGATCGGACGACGAGATGTAGTAAATGCGAATGTACAATTTGTTCATCACTGTACACTGTAATGCCCAATGAGACGTTCTCTAAGTATTCTTATCAATATGTGAAACAGCAAAGACCCAGTAGCTGTAGCTGGAGTGTTGCTGGACATTTTCAGAAAAAAAATTACATTGGCACAACAATCCCAGGCACTACAGGGAACAACTTCTTTTGGCAGAAGTGCTTTTTATGCACTGGAAGAATGCCATAGTTCACTTGGCATTCAACTTGGCTGACCCATTGCCCCTGTGAAAGACACAACAGCAGACAATTAGATGAAGAGGGTAGTCTGACAGCCCCTATGAGTAAGTATTTGTATAATGTTAGAAAATTCCATAGGTCCTGGCTGTTGCCATAATTATAGAAAACACCAAAGGTCCTGGATGACGACAGGCCTAATGACAACTGTATTATTAAACCCCCACATTTTCAGTATTTACCTTTATTTGAATGGTTTCTAAGTGAATCCCAGTCCTTTTTCTTATGTGTTGCAATTTTGCTGTTCTTACCTATGTCCTGTTTTTGTAAAACACAATACTATCTAATGGTACAGTAGTGTTAGTCAATATACATAGATATAGATAAAAAAAGTTAAGGGGCTATTATAGTTAGGAAATAGGATTCAAAAATCCTTACATATTCACTGAAAAAGACAAAGGTTACAGGGACTATACAGTTAGGGTGACATTTGACTAGTACAAACCAGAGAAATTCAGCAGTTACAGTTAGCTGAGCTACAATTGTCAAAAGCATTGATACACTCATACCAATACTTACATACCTACTCACTGATTATTAGGTCTATACACACATCTACTCAGGCACCCATACAGCCACTCGTACACCTACTCACTCACTAATACAGGCACTGATATATCCATTTATACAGGAATATAGCCACTTACACACTATCAATCACTCATAGAACTACTCACACACCTACTCACTCACCTACAGAGTCAATCAGACAGCTATTTACTTATCTATAAAGCTATACACACAGACTCACTTATTCATACAAATGCTAACATATAAGCATTGACCCCTTCAGACCCTCACACACACACCCACTAATCCATACAGCCACTATCACAATCCCTCACTCACACATACAGTTACTGATATACTCCAACAGTTACCTATACAGCCTTTCACATATGCACTTACTCACCCATATACCACTGCCACGTCCATTCTCTAACAAACACAGCCATAGACACACTCAGTCACTCATACAACCTTTCTCTTAAACTCACTTACCCATACACCCACTGAGTCACACAGTCATTTATCAATGCAGGCACACCCTCTCATCCACCCACACAGACTCATTCACCCATACAAGTATTCAGACAACCAATCAATCACCCATACATCGACAAATGTACACACTCAACAAACCATACACCCACTTCTATACCAACTGAAAGACTGATACAGCCATTCAGACAACTTAGTCAGTGACCCATACATTCACTGAGATACCAATTCTCGCACTTATACAGTCAGTCGCACATCTATATATTAACACTCATAAACTTTTTGGAAACACTAACAGTCACCAGATGAGAATGTCCATGTTTTTTTTAAGTAGCAATGGTTTTTGCAGAATGATGTTAAAAGGGGAGGGGGCCTCTGGCAAGCTCCCTGATATCCCACTAAGTAAAACTTATAGAAAGTACCAGGAGGGCTTTCTGGTCCCCAAGGTCCTTTAGCATCTAAGACAACTTTATTTCCCAACCTGTAGTGTGTCAGGAAACGTGTTTGCAGTGTGGTGCATAAAGGGGTTGTGCCCTCAGAACACCTCTTATCAAACAGTGTGGAACTTGCTGATAGTAACAAGTGGGATACCTGGCCCCCAATTCCCTCAATAGCCAAGGGGAATTCATTCCCCAACAAGTACAATGAGAGAAAGGCATGTTTGCAGAGTGATGCAGAAAGGAGGTCCTTGATGATTGCACAAGCAGTGCCAGTATGATTCTATGAGTGCCATTGCCAAGGACAAACTGTGAATACCGGGTGTTCTTGACAAAGTGTAAAACACATATATAGAGATATTTGACATAAAGTTTCAGCGTAGCTATTTAGTAAGATACTAATGTAACTTTCCCTTTGTATTCATTTGTCAACATAACTAAATCTAAAATTCATTTTGATTCTTCATAGCTACGCAGGAGGTTGCAATGACATCAGTAGTCACGAATACAAATGAAAAAGTGTAAAACAGATATATAGACATATTTTACACAAAGTTTGAGACTAGCTGTTTAGTAACATATTAGTTTACCTTTATTTTAACAATATACTTGTAAACAATAACAGTTTAAAAAAATAACTTTTAACATCTGAACTCACGAATACAACATAACTTCCAAACAAACATCAAACTATCCATTGTTACCCAAACTCATTGGTAATCAAAAACTGCTGCAAAACTAGTGCAATGCACAATATGTGACAAGACCCTCTCTAGTGGCACAAACAAAAAGTATTCATGTGGGACGACGTCCTTCTCATATTATTTTAAAAGTTAAATACAAAAACATCTCCAACTGGCGAACTGCAAGAGGGAAGCTGGAGGGCCATCTACATCACTGGCAGCAGCAACAATACCCAGCCTGAAAGTCCCTTTAGAGGTACAGACTACTACAACAGAAATGGCGCCACAGTTTTTAAAAATAGCCATGTTTCGCATGGACTGTAATGTTGTTATAACAGCTGGTAAACAGTGTGTTACAGCTATTCACAATGCTGCCAAAAATCATACATAGAATTTTCCCCCCTTTTATATTTGCTGCACAATTCATAAGAGAAGTTCATAGTGAGCAGCAAGAAGGCAACGCAAAGCTGAAGGAGCCTTGACTTCAATAGCAGCACAACAACACTGAAGCAGAGTGTCCATTCAAAAGTCAAATCTCAACTTCAAGATTTGGCTTCACAGTTTTCCCCGATGGCATCATACTGCATGAATTGTGGAGTTGTAGTTAGTGCTGGAGAACAGTCCATAACAGCCGTTCGCAATGTGGGAAAGAATAATAAATGTTTTTTTTCTTTTGCCCTTCATAATTTTTCGACATTAGCAGGCATTTTCTTATCTTACAAAAAGAAAGGGTATCTAATATCAATGCATTGTTCATTTTATTATCTTCCAATTTATTGTAACACTACTTACATATAACTTGCCCTATACACAACTCAAACCGTCCCTCTACAAATACATACAAAGGTAACTTTTGCCAGTTATCATAATTTACTTTTTCCCTTTATAAATATGTCAAGAGTCTGTGTTTAAATCTTCTAGTAAGGGCATCATCAACATATACAAACATACTCGTTTTTTTACAGAACACTGTGTTAAATTTTGTAATCTTTTTTTAAAACTATCAACTGTAATATATGTGTCTAGTTCTGCAACTCCTCCTCTTGATAACTCTTCATTTTCTCTAGATCCTGAACAGGGCCAAAGAACCAAAACTGCACATCATCACAAACCTTTTCAATGTGTGCCACACTACCAAGCAAAAGTGCTCTACTTACTAAATATAAAGCAGGGGTTTCACATAATACAGCCTCATTCCTAAAGTTTGCTATGTTGAGTGGTAAAACTTATTTTGTGTTTTAAACTTCATCTTGGAAAGATACGTAGGAATTTACTTAATATAACAATTCCATTTGATTACATTACCCTGACTATGCCTTCTTTGTACCTCTTCTGCAATAACTTCTTGTACATTTCTAGGTACCATCACCTCTTTTGCTATAGGACTACCATTCTTCATTTCATAGCATTGTCCTCTTTAATCAATAGCATGAACTAATTTGTTATCCTGGAGATAGCTTTCTTCATTAAATAAAGCCTCTGTATAAGAAGTATGCACCCATTGTCCACTAAAAACTGTACAACAGTTACTTCACTAATCTTTTCTTCTGGTTTTGTCTCTTCATGCAAAGCACTATTTTGTCAAGAGTCTTCATTCTATTTAGAATCAAAATGAAAAGCTTCCTCCTCAAAACAAAGCCTTATCAACTACTCTCTCAACTCGTTCTTTCTGTTTCACTGCATCTCTCCTTCTTCTACTCGTTTTTACAATTTACAAGGCTGCAACTATGCAATCGTTATAACATTTGCACAGAACCTATGTAGCCATGTAAACACCCACTTTACAACCCATGCAGTCATTAAAATACTGAGGCACAGGCTTGCACTAATAAAACACTCAGGCTACACTCATGCACTCATATAATTACATAGAGAGTACCACTGTATTAAACCTATCACCTATATTGTCTAAAGACTACATATTCCTCAGTAAAACTTGTAACCACATGGGTTTGTGGTTGAATACATCAATATTCCCTGGATGATTGAATGAGGGCATAGGTAGTGCCTAGGTGATTCCTTGAGGATACAAGTAGTGCCTAAATGATTCCCTGACTATGTCATATCTCCATGGCCCATTCCATATCGGCATACTTACCGCCTGTGGGTTTGCATGAATATATGTAAATTGATACTTGTATAGCGCACTACTCACCCGCAAGGGTCTCAAGGCGCTTGTACGAATACCGCTGTGGAACCCATCCTGGCATTCCCTGTGAGGCGTCCAATCCTGGGCACCCCCAAGGTGGAGGCCAGGCATCCTTGGCGTTGTGGGGGCCGTTGTGGAGATTAAGCAAGCTATTGCCCAGAGTTGCAGAGTGGGACTCCATGATTGGAATAGGCACTGAGGCGAGAATTATCAGGGCTGTGGAATTTTGATCCCATGACCCGCCGAGGCGGGGAATTGAACCCTCGTTCCGGGCTAGACCTCTGCATCAGGGTCTGCCGCTCTAATCATTGAGCCACACTTCTCCACTAGTATCTGGGTGTTTGGATGAGTGCATGAGTAGAGCCTGAATAATTTGACAATTGTGTGTGACTAATGCTTCAAAAATGCAATAAATGCATAGACACTGGTTGGATGAATAAATTAGTGAAAATCTAGTCTAGTACCTGGATGATTGCAAGAGTGCATACATAGTATATATGTGATTTAGCAGTGCATGGATAGTGTAAACATTATTCATTAAGCCCATGTATGAGTGGATGACTACTGTTTCAACGAGTGGATACTGCCCATGTCTTTTTGGTTGACTGAACAGGTAGTGCCTGGATGCTTACATAACTACATGGCTAGGGCCCGGAGAATTGAATAAGGGCATCAGTAGTGCCTACCTAAGTAGATGAGTGCATGAATAGTGTCTGAGTGACTGCATGACTCCATTGTAGCTTGAGAGATTGGATGAAAGTAAGTATACTGCTGGGTGATTGCATTAGTGCAAGACTACTCAGTAATTAAATGACTGCATAGGTACTCGAAGAGTAATAGGTTTACTACAATGGTACTCTCTACGTAATTACATGAGTGCATGAGTAGAGCCTGAGTGTTTCAACAGTGCACACGTGTACCACAGTATTTCAATGAATGCAAGGATTGTAAGTGGGTTTTTAGATGGCAGCATAGGTTCTGCGCAAATGCTCTAATGATTGCTTAGTTACAGCCTTGTTAATTGTATGAGTCAATAGATAGTATCTAGGTGATTAGATGAATGTATATGTAGTGGCCAATCTTGACTGAAGACTCCAGTCCAGCTCTTGCAATTAGCCACGTGTGCGAAGAGCACAGGAAGTGAGGAACAGCAGAGAACACCACTAAGTGGCAGCTGCTGCTCCTAAATTGAGGATCGGGCTGGGCCCATTCAAGTCTCTGCTTGCTCCCCCTGCAAGTCCGCCATTCATAATTTGCCATGGGAGTTGTGTGAGAGAGGGAGGGAAGGGTGGTGAATAAGACATTGAAGAGCGGCCATGCATGGAGGGAGCGGGTGGTCAGCTGGCTTGTTTTTGCGGCTTGTGTTTGCGGGAACCCCACGTCCAATGGTGAGTGGCATTAAAAGCACCTCCCTCTCCCTGTACTCCCTTTATGAAGTAAGGGTAAGTTACGGTGGTTGTGGAGAGAGGGAGGCTGAGAGACTGGCTGAGGCTGAGAACTGGAGTGGGAAAAAAAGGAAAGAGGAAGGAAACAAGGCAGCGGGTTTGTGGGCTTGAGCGGAAGTAGAATTTGATTTATCAGATCTAGCTGAACAAGAGTACTGCCCCCAGGTGTTGAGGGGACAGCCCGTCTTCACCGGGTGCAGTTTGTGGCACACCCCGCTCTTGCAGCTGGTACCGGCACTGCCCTTGCTCCCCCGTGCCTGGGGGAGCTAGGGCAGCGCCAAAATTGAAAACTACTTAATCGCTTGCCCAAGTGGATAGAGAGACGCTTTCATTTACAGGCCATAACGATTCACCTTCTTTCTTGGCCGGTGCAGTATTACTGCAGGATCACTGTTGTTGCGGTCCAATATTCTGGCCTGGGTTCAGGATTCAAGAGGACGACTACCTTGCATGTAGGGTGTAAACTGAGACAGAGGGAAGCCCTTACACTCTACATATTAGCATCTTGCTATCCGCCTGGATACTTACTGAGTAAACTTTAAACTTTAAAGTAGGAAGGATCAAAAACGACCTAACTAGCCACGTTATAATTATAATATAATAATATAATAGTTGAAAAATTGAGGAGCACAGTAGAGGCAGTAGTGGTTATAGTGGTAATATGCGCTCAGGTAAAGAAAGAGCCTCTGGTCCTCTCACAAAAAGAACAAGGAAAATGCAAGTGTCAAGAGCATTGAAAACAGCAAAAGCAAATGCTGCTGGAGGGCATCAATCCTTAATTTCACCAATGACATGATTATTCAAAAAGTCCATAACAATTCTGCACAAAATTGATTTTTATGAAAGATGCACTTATAGCTATCATGACAATGCAAACAGTAACAGAAGCAGCTAATCTACAAACACCAATTAAACCAAATAACAGTAATAACAGAATGCAAGTTGCTGGTCAAGTACTAGATGGGCAAAGGCAGTGTATGCATCCTTTGGAAACAGAGCATACAAAGATAACAGAGGGACATGTCACAGATCTTGAAATGCTTAGCATAGTACATACTTTGCAAGGAGAACAGAGTAATATGGATACACCAGAAGAATTTAATCAACAAAATAAGGAGTAAACCCTTGTAATAGAACCCAACCTCTGTATGGGGAGGGCAGCGAGGTGCGTCAATCACAACCCGTGGAGGGACAGCCTTTGTCCTTAGAAGACCCCTCACTCACCAACCTGGTTGGTGACATGCTTCATCATCGGGGTCCCACCTGAACAGCCGAGTGCCGTCCAGGTGTGCTGCGACACCTGACTACAGTGGAGCTGGTTGTTTCTTTTTATATGTACAAGAGAGATAATCGTGTGTTTAAAAAGTATCCAAAACTACCCACTCGTAGAGTTTTTATTCTGGAGCGTCTTGGACACTGGTAAAATTGTGGGACACCTATTGCCCGATTAGGTGGGCTGTTGGTGTTTAAATAAGTCGTGTTATGTTAATTAAAAAGAGGTCCACATGTTTCAACCCATGTGTAAAGTATCAGGTTTTCGTCAGGACCAATGTTGTGCTGACGGGATAGTCAGCGCTCGCTAAAGCGCACCCTCTCCACGTCAGCAGTGATAGAATCACAAACTGTGATTCTTATTCAAAATTGTGTTCTTCTCCTAAATTCTTGGGAAAAAACTGGGAACGCTGTGATTAACGGCTCCATGGGCGTCCCCGAACCTGCAATCAAGACCCTCACAACGATTTGTGGAGGAATGTAGAGTGGCAGTTGTGCCTATGCTGGTTCAAACAGGAGCCCTGTAGGTGTTCATCCTTTGGAAACAGAGCATACAAATATAACAGAGGGACATGTCACAGATCTTGAAATGCTTAGCATAGTACATACAATGCAAGGAGAACAGAGTAATATGGATACACCAGAAGAATGTCAGGAAATGTTGACTACTGTGGTCCTGCAACCTTTGGAGGGTAAAAGTACATGAAGGCCAGGGGAGGCTCGATCCACATGATCTTCATGGACTTGCCCAGTGCTTTCCATACTGTGACCGGGAGGAAGTTGTTAAATCAAAAATTGGACTTCCCAGGCATAGAAGGCAAACAGGTCCCATTACTGTCTTATGCAGACAACACAGTTTTGATAACCTTAACAGCCAATATCCTCCAAAAATGTCTGAATGCATTTACTGAATATATGCTATCCCTGGAATTAAAGGTACATTTTAGCAAATCATACATTATGGTATGTGGCCCTAACCAAACAAAAACAAGGACATTTATAGTAAAGGAAAAAGTAATTGAAAAAGTGTCAAATTTTACCTACTTGGGTAATGTTTTTAATAATAAATTAAACTGGGAAAATCTAATTGTGGCTAGGATTCAACAAACCGCAGGAACAATAGAGGGGCTTTTTCGTTTTGCTTGTATGCTTGGTCATAAGCCGGTAATTGAAAATATAACTTTATACAAACTAAAATGCTTATCTGTAGCCACCTTTGGTGCAGGAATATGGGGTTACCATAAAAGTTCCCAGATTCAGATTCTACTGATTTTATGGGGCAAAAACTGGACTTCGGAGGACCTATTATTTTCAACGAGTTCCCTTAGAGACTGAATAAGCCTTGATAACGCAATGTCTCACCCCTGGCTCTATTATGTCAAGGACACCTTCTATAAAATAGGCCTGGAAAATTAGTATGATAACCCGATGGTATCCATTCAAACATGAAACAGGTTATTAAAAACGCATTCCGAACTGAACTAGGTATTTCCAATCAAGACATTGGAATCTCAGATTATGAGCCTCAGAGCCAACAGCAATTTTACTTGTCTTTTACCATGCATGTTCTTTCGCGTTTCCTTATGACTAGATTTCGTTTTTGCACACTGCACTTTCTTGTGACTTTTCCCAAACAGGCGAATTGGTGTGAGAGCCTAACCCCCTGTTCTTGTAATAATCTAGCCCATCAGATTACAATGCACTTTATGCTGTTTTGCACACTTTATTAAGACCCAAGGGCACGTTTTATGAAGCCCGTCTTAAAGGAAATTCATCCCTGCTCTCATCAGGAGGGCTTTAATTATCTGCGGTCGCTATCTACTGTTGCTATATGTGATGCTGTGCTAAACTTCCTTAGAATTTTTTTTTAATCAGGAAACGCTACGAGTCCTAAAAAGAACTCAAATTTTTATAGATTTTAGGGGTTTTTAATATTTTGTATTTTGTATAAATGTGTTGCAGAATGGTATGAGCCTCTTCCCCTCTGTACATAATTGTCTCAAGTATTTTTTATCTTATTGTTTAATGAATGTATGTAAACTTTTATGATTCGACTGAATTGAATAAAGTAATTTGAACTGAACTGACATTAGAAGCTCTGACATTTCAATCAAATAAAATGAAGATTCAAATTGATTTACTCAACATAATGGAAAATGCGGTAGCTGGCATGAATCAGAAAATGGATGAGCTGAATAACCTGATAAAAAGAGCACAATCGCAGGCTTCTGCTACATACATTGATTGTACATGTGCCCCAATAATAAGCAAATTAATCACAATACCTGATGCAATGTCTACAATACCTGAAGATGTCAAATTAAGTCTGCAAAATCGAAGGCACAAGGAACAAGGGGAAAATTGAAAAATTATTGACACCGGCCTTATTAATGAGGCAAAACAGCAATGCAATGCTGATCATTGATCCGCTACAAGGGAAACGGCTAAAACAGATATTTTAACAACATCAGCAGGCAATCACCAACGACATGAAAGAAGGATGACTAATAATGCAATAAAACTGGTTGACCTATGCATAGAAGAAACCACCAAAGAGCAGGAGGTGAATGAAACAGAAACTCCAATATTCACTTTGACAAAGAAAATCAAGATAAAATCGTCCAAAGCAATAAACAAGGTAAAATATAGTACAGTAATGGCTACAAAGGATAATAGAATACTGATAGTAGACCAGAAACAACAACAAGATGGAAGAATAACAAATGATGTAAAAAATCCAGTAAGTCTTATTGTAGAAGAAACCACCAGTGATTGTGAGGTCAGGGAAGAGGTAACTCTGCAGTTCTGCTTGTCAAAGAAACATAAGAAAAAAACTGTGTAAAGCAAGGAAAAAGGCCACAAATAGTTTAACAATATCAGTACAAGGACAAATACAGCCTAATGCAGTGGGGGATGATGATATGAAACAAAAGGAAGATGTTATGGAAAAACAAGATAAAGAAATACATGGGGATCAGACAGCTATTACTAATGGAAATAGTATGACGTTTTTTGCCTTATTCAACAAAGGTAATAGGGAAAATAATCCTAAGGAACAAAGAAATGATACACAAAGGCAAAATGGGACACCCAGTTTAACAACTAATAGTGAAGGAAATTTGAATGACTTAGAGACAGGTGGGATGGAGAGGGGGTTGTTTCGAATTCATGGAGTAACGGAGAAGACTTTAACGGACACAAACGCCGTACTAATGGAAAAAATGGAAAAATCGAAAGTCGATCTCACTATTGTAAAAGGTAAGGAGGTAAGGAATGAGAAACTTAAAAGCCATTCCCTACAAACAATACAAAGAACAAAACAAGTACAGGTGGTAAAAAAGAATAACTTAAAGATCCCTACCACAAATGTAAAGGTCAAGGAGGGATGGAATAATGAGGAATAAAGATCTATTTCAACAACAATACAAAGAACAATTCAGGTTCAACAAAATCCAAAGCAAAGTGCATGGGAAAAGATGGAAATAGCAAAAACCCTGCCTATAATTGGAAAAGATAAGATACCAAGGATTGTGGTTATGGAAGGTTAACTAACCTCCATAATACATAGACCAAACCAGCAATACCAAAATGCAAATCCAAGTATACAACAAACTCACCAATACCTCCAAAGCCAAACAAAAACGAACCAAGAAGATATAATGGGACATATTAAAGAGTTTCAGCAACCTGTAAATTATGATCTTGTACCTACATATATGTTTGGGAAGCAAACAAACGGTAATGTCTGATAAACCACAACTAATTGTTACACCTTAATATTGCTCTAGAGGCAGCCATGATATATTAAATAGAGGAAATATACTCCACCTCTTTAAATCAGTGCAATCATTAAAAAAAACTTTGAGTGAAAACATTGAATCTATTGAATTTCTTTCAAACCCAGATAGCGGCAGAGAAATGACATTAATAACTTTGGACTCTAGTCTGGTAGTTGAACTTATAATAAATGCAAAAGAAGTATTTTACAGTTGCGGAATAATAATTAGTCGGCCGCAGCCAACAGTGTACCCAAAACCATTTGCTATGGCCGTATCCCCAAATCACCATCAACAATATAAAACAATTCATTGGGTATTTTCAGTATTAAAAAGTCCTATAGGATAAATAGATATAAGATATAGATTTGACAATTAATCCAATTGAAATAGAAAAACCTACTAGATTAAATGAAAAAATGATTAGTTTGGCTCCTCATGATGAAAATACGCAATGACAGAATAAAAAAAAAATCCAACTGGCAAAATAAACAAAGATAGTGAAACATTAAAAATATGTTCATGGAATATTAATGGACTACATAAATAAATAAATAATCCTCACCTAACCTCAATGACTAACTATTATCCGGCTATTCTTTTACAGGAAACTTGGTCTATTACCCCTGTAATGCTCGAGGGATACAAAGGGTATTTTGAGCCAGCAATTAAACAGAATAAATGCATACGCCCCAGTGGGAGCCTAGCCACATTTATCGCCATAGAATTGAAAGTAGACCATGAACAAGTTTTTATGAATTATACAAATTTATTAATAGTAAAGTTAAGGTATTAGGAAAATAGTCAATTAAACGTCCTGTTAATCATACATCCTACAGCAACTGCGAGAGCTAATATGTGCACTGCCCTTATTACATTACTAACAAAGGAAATGTTGGATGATCCATTCACAGAATATATAATCTCAGGGGATTTTAACCCTTTGTATGCTCATGATGCTCACATTCACAGTTTGCTCATGACGAGCTCAGTTCATCTTGACACCCACCCACGGGGGAAGCGCTGGCACCCCCCCGTGGGCAGTCGATCTCAAAATATGTTACGGGGAAGGCAGGGGAAGACCTTCCCCTGTCTTCCCCCGCCCCCCCTCCGGGAGGGGCGCTGATGTCGTTGGAGGTTTCCCTTTTGTTTAGGGAGGGGAGGGGGGTATTTAAATGAAATAGGCATCAGGGGAAAGGAAAGGGTTTTCTTTTCCCTCAATGCCTCTTTTGTGCATTCCTGCTGAATGATCGTGCGATCGTGCAGCAGGAATGCCCACTAGCACCAGTGATTTATTTTTATTTTTTATTTGGCAGTGTTTGTTGGTTGGGGGAGCGACCCTTTGGGCTTTGGCTGCCCCTCGGGGGGGGGGGGGGCGCAATTACATTTTTAAATAAAAAATCGGCCCAGTGGGCTAATGTGCTGGGAAGTGGCCCCTTGGGTAAGGGGCACTCTCCTTGGGGGGCCATTTTAGGAAGCCCACAATGTTTTTTTTTGTTTTGGGGAGCGACCCTTGCCTAAGGGGTCACTGCCCAAAACAAAAAAAAAACATTTGGGGGCCAACATTTTTGCTTTGTTTGCCCCCCTGGGGGGGGTCAGATTCAAATTTTAAAAAATGTATTCGGCCCACTGAATAATGTAGTGGGGAGTGGCCCCTTGGGCAAGAGTCACTCCCCTTTTTGGGGCATACATTTTGGCTTTGTCTGCCCCCTGGGGGTTAGTTTTAATTTTACTAAAACAAATAAGCCCACTGAGCTAATCTAATAAATGTACTGGGGAGTGGCCCTTTGGGCAAGGGTCACTCCGCTTTGGGGAACATTTTAGTATGCCCATGATGTTAGGTTTAGGTTGGGGGAGCGGTCCCCTTATGCAAGGGTCGCTCCCCTTTTAGGGGACTACACTTTTGCTTTGTTTGTTCCCTTGGAGGAGCATCTTTAATTTTTAAAAAATGTATTCGGCCCACTGAGCCAATAGAACAAATGTAGTGGGGAGTGGCCCTTTGGGCAAGGGTCACTCCCCTTTTGGGGGCATACATTTTGGCTTTCTCTGCCCCCTGGGGGGCAGATTTAATTTTTCATCCATCATCATGTTTTGGCTCACTCCACCACCCCAGTTCAGACACGGCCATATGCAAATTACTCTGACCCTGTGCCTCATGGGAACAGTCCTGCCCGAACTGCCAAGCCATGTCTTCCCTGGCCCGGAAACAACCGTCCTGGAACCGGTTTCTGGCTAATCAGCAGTCATCAGTCAGGCTAGCTGGAGTCCAGTGGCAAAGTGAGCAAGGGACGGACCCACCTCTGGGCATACACTGCCAACATAGGGCAATTAAAGCGCACAGGGTCAGACTGATATGCATATGGCCATGTCTGAACTGGGGTGGTGGAGTGAGCTGAAGAATGATGATGGATTAAACCCAGATCAGTTGATGGGGGGTGAGTGTTAGATTTGCTCAAGCGCTCTGTCCATCATCCCCTTTGGTATCACCCTGAGGGGCAGTTTAACTGTTTTTTTCTTATTTTTGTAGGGCCAGTAGGCCACCAGGGTTTTTTTTATGTTGGGAGCCACCCCTTGGACATGGGTTGCTCCCCTTTATGGGAGGATGATTGTGGCCATTTCTGCCCTCTTTGGGTGGCAGAGTAGCAGTATGTTTTTTGGCAGAAGCCACTAGACACCAGAGTATTTAACATTTTTGTTTTGGGTGGTGGCCTCAAGGGCAAGGGATGCTCCTCTTTTACGGGGGTGAATATTTAATTTATACTCTTAGGCCCACCTACCCCTTAACCTGGTAGGTGGACTGGTGCATTATTTGCATATGTGATTGTAATGTGCTTTTCTCCTTTTTAATGTAGTGTAAAGCTTTGGATTCCTGTTTGCGGTTTTGACAGTGGTTGTTCTGCAGTTTTGCGTACTTGCAGTTTTTTGGTAAGAAAAATATTTTCATTGTGTTTACTCCAAATGAGTAATATTGTAATGTAGGAATCAATTTTTTGTAAGTGGTGTCATAGTGGCAGCATATTTAGTTACTGTTTTGAAAATGAAAATCTTTGTGATGTGTCTTGCATTGTCTTTTGTGTAATTTTCTTTTCTCTTTCTTTTTTAGTGGGATATTGTTGATCCATACTGTGTCCATATAGAGTACGTGGTGGTGAATTTAGCTGCTTCTGGCAAGTGAGTGGTATCGTTTTGGAGTGTATAGGTATTTTTGATAAAGGTGAATTTTGATTATTACTTATTTTACAAATTGTTTGTTGTTGTTGACTTGTTTGACAAGTCACCTTTATTAGTAATCATTATGGCTAGCCATAGAATGACTCAGCAGGTGGTTGGTATGCTTCTTGAATCTTCCTCTGAGCCGTATTATGAAACTGACAGTGCGTCTGAGGGAGAGGAGGGAGGGGAAGATTCAGGCAGTGAGTTTTCTCTCCATGTGGAATCATCAGATGATGAAGGTTTTCTCAGTGCAGATTAAGTGCCTGTTTTAGAGGAGGATACTGCTGTGCCGATGGTGCAAGAAGCATCTGGATTGCAGCCTGAGGCTACTAGGCTTCCTACTGGAAGTGCTGGACTCTGGGTTGATCCAAACCCCCTTTTCCAAAATCGATTTTGTCCACACTAAGTGTGGGAGGGTATACTCAGACGTGAGTCCCTTGCTCATTGCACCATCAGGATTCAAGCAAGCTGGGCCGACGACGGCTGAAATGCCAGAAACCGGCCCCCGGAAGCTTGTTTCCTTCCCAGTATAAGAATTGGCTTGGTAGTTTGGTTTGCCCTGTTCCCATCATGCACTGGGACAGGAACAGACTAATTTGCATGTAGCCAGGTTCTGAGCTGGGATGGTGCAGTGAGCTAAAAAACGGTGATGGATCTAGCCCTGATCTCTTGACTGGGTAAGAGTATTCTGCATCATTCAGAAACTCTGTCCATCACCACCCCCTTTTCCAAAATCGATTTTGTCCACACTATGTGTGGGATGGTATACTCAGACGTGAGTCCCTTGCTCATTGCACAATCAGGATTCAAGCAAGCTGGGCCGACAACGGCTGAAATGCCAGAAACCGGTCCCCGGAAGCTTGTTTCCTTCCCAGTATAAGAATTGGCTTGGTAGTTTGGTTTGCCCTGTTCCCATCATGCACTGGGGCAGGAACAGACTAATTTGCATGTAGCCAGGTTCTGAGCTGGGATGGTGCAGTGAGCTAAAAAACGGTGATGGATCTAGCCCTGATCTCTTGACTGGGTAAGAGTATTCTGCATCATTCAGAAACTCTGTCCATCACCACCCCCTTTTCCTAAATTGATCAAAACATGGTACAGCCGATGTTGCCTGCCTTTAGCGGTGATGCAGGGCCTAGAGTGGATTGTGAAAATGTTTTGCCTATACAGTATTTTCAGTTATTTATCGATGATGTATTTGTTGAGCAGACTAATTTGTATGCTGAACAGTTTTTGAGGGACAACAGTGACAAACTTAGGCCCCACTCTTGAGCTACCCGGTGGACTCCCACAAATCTGGAAGAGATTAAGAAGTTTTTGGGTTTGACTTTATTGATGGGTTTGCTAAGGAAGCCGAACCTGGCTTCATATTGGTCAACCAGCCCCTTGATGGCAAAAGTCATATTTCCTGCGCTTCTGAAAAAATGTCGAGTATATCCACCGTTGTGCTGGCCATCCCTGGACACGTTTTTCGAGGTCATTACCTCTCATCAGCAGGGAATAGGCGTGTGTATGGGGCTGCTGCGTAGGCTGCCAAAAGTGTTCTCAGGTCTTGATACCTCTCGCGGCGCGCAGGTGCGTAACCATGAGCTCGTCAGCTCGACCGGCTCAAGGGAGCCTTAATAAACAACAATCCATATGGTGGTCACACTGCTCCTCCTACCAGCGAGTTGGCCCCTGGGCATTATGGTAAATGCAGTTCGTTCCAGCATGTGCGCTTCTGAAAAAATGTCGAGTATATCCACCATTGTGCTGGCCATCCCTGGACACGTGTTTCGAGGTCATTACCTCTCATCAGCAGGGAATAGGTGTGTGTATGGGGCTGCTGCATTGGCTGCCAAAAGTATTCTCAGGTCTTGATACCTCTTGCGGCGCACACAGATGCGTAACCATGAGCTCGTCAGCTCGACCGGCTCAAGGGAGCCTTAATAAACAACAATCCATATGGTCGCACACTGCTCCTCCTACCAGCGAGTTGGCCCCTGGGCATTATGGTAAATGCAGTTCGTTCCAACGTGTGCGCTTCTGAAAAAATGTCAAGTATATCCACCATTGTGCTGGTCATCCCTGGACACCTGTTTCGAGGTCATTACCTCTCATCAACAGGGAATAGGCGTGTGTATTGGGCTGCTGCGTAGGCTGCCAAAAGTGTTCTCAGATCTTGATACCTCTTGCGGCGCACACAGATGCGTAACCATGAGCTTGTCAGCTCGACCGGCTCAAAGGAGCCTTAATAAACAACAATCTATATGGTCGCACACTGCTCCTCCTACCAGTGAGTTGGCCCCTGGGCATTATGGTAAATGCAGTTTGTTCCAGCGTGTGCGCTTCTGAAAAAATGTCGAGTATATCCACCGTTGTGCTGGCCATCCCTGGACACGTGTTTCGAGGTCATTACCTCTCATCAGCAGGGAATAGGCGTGTGTATGGGGCTGCAGCGTCGGCTGCCAAAAGTGTTCTCAGGTCTTGATACCTCTCGCGGCGCGCAGGTGCATAACCATGAGCTCGGCAGCTCGACTGGCTCAAGGGAGACTTAATAAACAACAATCCATATGGTCGCACACTGCTCCTCCTACCAGCGAGTTTGCTCCTGGGCATTATGGTAAATGCAGTTTGTTCCAGCGTGTGCGCTTCTGAAAAAATGTCGAGTATATCCACTGTTGTGCTGGCCATCCCTAGACACGTGTTTTGAGGTCATTACCTCTCATCAGCAGGGAGTAGGCGTTTGTATGGGGCTGCTGCGTAGGCTGCCAAAAGTGTTCTCAGGTCTTGATACCTCTCGCGGCGCGCAGGTGCGTAACCATGAGCTCGTCAGCTCGACCGGCTCAAGGGGGCCTTAATAAACAACAATCCATATGGTCGCACACTGCTCCTCCTACCAGCGAGTTGGCCCCTGGGCATTATGGTAAATGCAGTTTGTTCCAGCGTGTGTGCTTCTGAAAAAAAGTCGAGTATATCCAACGTTGTGCTGGCCATCCCTGGACAAGTGTTTCGAGGTCATTACCTCTCATCAGCAGGGAATAGGCGTGTGTATGGGGCTGCTGCGTAGGCTGCCAAAAGTGTTCTCAGGTCTTGATACCTTTCGCGGGGCGCAGGTGCGTAACCATGAGCTCCTCAGCTCGACCGGCTCAAGGGAGCCTTAATAAACAACAATCCATATGGTCGCACACTGCTCCTCCTACCAGCGAGTTAGCCCCTGGGCATTATGGTAAATGCAGTTCGTAGGTGAACCACTTACGAACTTTCAGCAATTCTTCGAACTTCAGGCACTTCGCATGCCAGAGTGCTTAGGGGCGACCCGGAGGAGGGGCTAGCGGTGTGCGGTCCATTGCTGTTTTTTCTACAATAAGCACATGGGTGGTGTTGACAGAGTAGATCAGAGATTTACCTTACACTGCTAATCAGAAGGCTTATGTTTGGAATAAGAAGTTGGCCATCCATTTTTTCAACTTAGCAACTTTCAATGCTTTTATTGTGTTCAAGGAGTGTTCTCCTGCGTCAAAGTTGACATTTCTTCAGTTTCAGCACTCTGTGATAGCTAGCCTTGTTGTTGTGGAACAGGAAAGTGTTCCTAGATTTGGAGTGGTGGAGGATGTGGCTCGATTGAAAGAACACCACTTTCCTGAGTACATTCCTCCCACATCTTCAAAAGACTTTCCCACTAGGAGATTTAGACTCTGTTGGTTAAGAGGTTTGTGGAAGGAGACTCGTCTTTTCTGCCCAGGGTGTCCGTCTAACCCTGAACTGTGGGAGCCTGCTTGTTATAGAGCGTACCACACGCAAAATAATTTTTGGGAGTATCCATGAGTGATAAAATGAACTTCCTGGTCTGTATTGTTTAAACATTTGTATTCTGTTTCAAGGTTGGCATTAGTGCAATGTATTTAGTTTCAGATTTTGTTGTTAGTAGATTTCGATCTATTTGCAATTTGTTTGTGTTTTTTTTGTATAAAAAATCCTAAATGTGATGGCGGTGTGTGTAGTCTGGCACTTGGCTGGCGGTGTGCATGGACTGGCGCTTGGCTGGCGGTGTGCGTGGACTGGCGCTTGGCTGGTGGTGTCCGTGGAACTGTGCTTGGCTGGCGGTGTGCGTGGATTGGCGCTTGGCTGGTGGTGTGCATGGACTGGTGCTTGGATGGCGGTGTGCGTGGACTGGCGCTCGGCTGGCGCTGTGTGAGTAGTGACTTGATGCTGGTCACTACACATACTGCTAGCTGAGCGCCACTCCACGCAATCCATCAGTTTGTGTAGTTGCTGTGTCAGGAATGTGAGCGTGTGAAAGTGATGGGCCCTTGAATGGGGCTGTCTGCTGCTGTGAGTGTTGTAATGTGATGGGTCCGCGGCTGGCGGTGTGAATGTTTTGTATGTGTCACACGTATGAAAGGTATATGAATGGCCTGTAAAGAGGTTGGTGCCTTGTCGTGGCTTTACAGCTCACGAGCTGTGAGTCAATGGTTCAGTTTCTCGTACTTTCAATTATTAACAGTGCATTTCATTTTTGTGAAATCACTTGCTAATACACTTGTGTATACTGAATCATCACTCACCCACGTGCCAAATCCAACCAGTATGTGTGTGTGCTTGAGGATAGATGGCTGTGCAGTAATATTTGTCTTTTTTGTCTTTCTGAAGCAGGGTGCACCTTGTCCCTTTTGGTGAATGTTGTAATGTGTTGGTTTTGTGCCTGATGGGGTGAATGGTCTTGTGTGTATCACGTATAAAAAGGTGCGTGAATGGCCTGTAAAACAGTTGGTGCCTTGTCATGGCTTTACAGCTAACGAGCTATGAGTTACTGGTTTGGTTTTTAGTGCATTTAATTATTGACAGTGCATTTCATTTTTGTGAAATCTTTTGTTAATAAAATTTTATGTACTGAACCATCACTCGCCCTCGTGCCAAATCCAACCAGTATGTGTGTGTGTTTGAGGAATAGATGGCTGTGCTGGAATGTTTGTCTTTTGAATCACTCTGCCAAGGTGTACATTCCATCTAAGAATAACCTGCCAACTGTAGATATTATTGTTAACCCATGGGAGTACATGGTAATGTCTCTCTTGTGAATTCCAACAAGTTATTTTATCTACAATGTCCTGCAAACTTGCAATATTGAGCCACAAATCTCACAGTGCAGAAATAAACACATAATTATGTCAAACAATTTAGTTTTGCAAGGGAGGTCACCTGGGTTTTGGGTCCCGTGCTCGGTGGCCATCTAGGGAAACGTACCAAGCCCATGCATTTCTGAAAACTAGACACCCGGGGGCTTCCAAGGAGGTATGGCTTGCATGGATCCTCCAACATTTCCTTACCCAGAATCCCTTGCAAACTTCAATTTTAACTGAAAAAAATCTGTTTTTTCACACATTTTGGTGTGGGAAAGTGTGGTATAACCTGGGCTCACACAAATTTCCTACCACCCAGCGTACCCCCAGGTCTCCCAATAAAAATGGTGCCTCACTTGTGTGGGAGGCCTAAGTACCCGCGACAGGCAAGGGCCCAAAAAGCAGTGAGGCAACATCAAAATTGCCTATCTCAAAACCAGCTGGTTTTGCAAGGGGGGTCAACTGGGTTTTTAATATGTGGTGAATACATAAGTGCAGAACTATAAGAAAATGCTGCAGCATGACACTGTAAACCTTTTAGCTACAGCATGCTGCGGTATTTCCAAAGTACAAGGATGCAACATTTGTACATAAATATGTTGCAAGCCTGTGCTTCCCTCTGCACAGCTGCTTAAATTGCAGCCATGTGGTGACATATGCACCTTTGCACCATAGTGCAAGAATGCCAGTGTCATGCAGAGATTGTTTTTATGCAGCAAGTGACACCTTTCTTCACAAAAACAATTAGAAGAGGCATTTTTCACCTTCAATATATGCTGTGCATTGTAGCATATATTGAAAGAGAAAAAATGAAAAGAGAACACAATTCTCCTTGATGTGCTTTCCTACACAGCAAAATCTATAGAACACCTTTTCAACGGAAAGTGCTGTGTATGATGAGATTGTATTTAAAAGGGAAAAAAAGGTATATAGAATGTCTTTTTCTCACCTTGTAAATTAGAAAGAGAGTTAATGCCTTGGCCAATTCTTATTATAGGCGTACATTTCTGTACTACTAACAAAAAACAAGATACATTTATAAGTACTTATGTTTTACGAAACATAAAGCACATATTTATATATGACTGAAGAGAAGGGATAGGGCATACTGTCACATGTGGAAAACACTTAGTGATGTGCTTTAAGTTAAATACTATTATTTCTTATAATTCTTAAATTACCACCACCTACAAGACCACCATATAACTCTATTGCGTACTATACCATGTATCTTGCAGACCCCTGTCCTGAACCTATCTCCTATCTAATACCTTTTCTGCAATGGAATTTTCTAGCACAAATCTAGTCCATCATTCGTCCATTTTTTTAACTGTTTGGAAACACAGTCCATTGTGCATTTTAAGACTTACTTAAACTTACCCCAGCAGCATTACAACTAAAATACGTTACACATTTTATTCAGTTATTTTTTTATAATATAAAATATAGTAAATATCACATTTTAGAATTAGGATCTGTAAAAGAAAAGAAAAAATAGTTATAACACGTAATAATATATTTTCAAAAGCACAACATAATTTTAACAATGTAAAAGTAATTTATTTGCCTTTTTTGGTGTTCTCAGAATATATTCAATTTCACTAGAAACAGTGATTTCAATCGTACTCATCATATAACAGCGGGCAAAAAAAAATAATCAATTAGATTGTTGGTTAAAATTATACACCAAGACAATGTGCAACAAAAACTCCATAATTCAAAGAAATACATTTCCTTGAGGCCAAATTGTATTTTTTTAGTCATTTTTATATAAATTGTCCAATGGTTATTCTATAAAATCATAATAATAAATTCCCCTGAGGCTGCATTATCTTCTTCAAACTTTGGCTTTAAAAATATTAGGAAGGAATTTGGTAATTCAAAAGGCAAACGTTGTTTGAAAACCAACTCAGCATCATTTCAAAGAGTCCAGCCTTTGCTACTTTTTAGATAGGCAGTGTAATGTCCAGATGTTGTTGCAGGATGATTGTGGAAAATTATTGCTACTGCTATAAGAGTCCTTCCTGATATTGATAGTTGAGTAGCTACAAAATGTTTTATTAAAGTGTCCAATTTTCTTCCGTCAGCTGTACAATGTTGCATCCTTAAAATTACATATTGTCCATATCTTTGTTTAAATAATGTTGATAACATTTCTGATTTACATTGGCTACACTCCGTGTTTTGATTTGCAGCTTTAACTAATTTATTGAAAGACACTGATTTACAGTCCGCTAATGGTAAATATAGAAATCTTTCAGTGTCTATGTTAGTGCTACATGTATACATACAATTTTCGCAATGATGTTCCCATTTATAACAAAGGCCAAACATATTCTCTATGTCTACACCTTCATTTTCCAATACAGTAAGCATATACATTAGAAATTCCTGAGCATCTTGTTGGATATTCTGCGTAAATTGTGTAGAACCAGAACATACATACAATAGATTACGAACATCAGAAACGAATTGTATTTTACTTGTATCAGTTCTTAATTTTTCATAAACAGAATGCAACAAGGAACAAAAAAATTGTTCCCGATTCTCCAGAATTTGCTGTTGCAAGCATTCAAGAAAATAAACAACATTGACCACTGCATTAGCATAGCAGTTGACACCAGAACTATTTTCAAACTGATGACCAGCAATCTCCTCAACAGTGTCCTTTTTCTTTTTGCTTGCAATCGTAACATTATCTTGTTTTTTTCCCTTCTCTACACATTCAGTACACATATTCACATACCTTCTTTTTTGAAAAACCACACGCTTTTCAAATACAGGATATTGGCCAAAATTAGGAGCATATTTTCTTCTTAACCTATTATACTCTTTGACACAGTTTGCATCTGCAGTAACCTATGTATCTTCAAAATCAATCAAAAAACAAACCAGATAATGTTCTAACTCTTAACAAAGCAACAAATGCCATACCCTCTTTAAACACAGCATTTCTAATGTTCACCAAAGCACAGTCAGCACTTAAACCTTGAGATTTATGAATAGTCACTGCATATGCCAAAGAAACTGGAACTGTTTATCTTTAACAAGCAAAAAACGAACTGAACAACGACCAATTTGTTTCACTTCTTTCAGTCTGATCAAATTTAATTTTTAAGAATTTAATTCCATCTTTATTCGGATAATTAACAAAATCCACAATGTTACCCGTTGCTCCATTAACTAAACCTTTTTCTACGTCCAAATTACGCCTTAAAATGACTCGACAGTTTCTACATGCATATAGATTCTTTTCTAAATCAGCAGTTTTAGATATTGATTTTTCAAAAGAATCCAATTTTTCTGTCAAAATAATAGTGATTCCTTCATGTTCTATTTTATTGATTGCTTCCATTTTTAATTTTTTTTAAAATTATTTTTATTTGCATTTTGAAAACAACGCGATGCATTGTTCAGTGAAACTATTAGATGAATAGAGCACATCATCAGTCCAACAGATAATAACATTACTATGCCATAAATACAGATATATCGGAATGTAACAGTCTCGGCAGGGGCAGGAGGCACGTGCGGCATTTTCAACACATTAATCAGAATCAGAGCTTGAACTATCATCATCTGAGGGTGGGTCACAAATGTCCCCTATGTATTTATTCCAGGCCCCCCCAGATTTTACTCCATTTCTTGGGACAACCTCTATTAGGATACACTGCCCGCTCCGTAACCATTGCTGCATCCATATCATGTTTCCAGGCCGCTAGCGTAGGCGACTCCATCCCACCCCACCTCTGCGCCATGTTCCTCTTTGCCATCATCATACCCAGTGACATCCACGCCTGTCCGGAATGTGTGAGGTCATTAGGTACCCATATATTCAATAGGCAAAGTCTAGGATCTGGTAGTACCGAGACCCCCTCCGATTGAGACATGGTTCGCATCACTTGTGTCCAGTAGGGTGCAATTTTTGGGCAGTCCCATATAGTGTGATAGAAGGTCCCTTCCTCACCACAACCCCGCAGGCAGTAAGGGTGTGTTATTCGTCTCATCTAATGCAGTGTGTGTCTCGTGTAATATGACCTATGTAGTATGCGTAGTTGTACCAGGCGGAGACGTGAGGGGTTGTCTACTTCTTTCGGGGACACAATCGCCTCTTGCCATTCCGAATCCTCAATGTTCCCACAATCATGCGACCACTTCTCCCGCAGGGGCCCCGTTGGGTCAGGTAAATTATTTACGAACTTACGATGCGTTAGTGATGTCGCCTTTGACGGCATGTATTCCGTGAGTAGTCTGTCTTCGATAGAGGGCTCTTCTGGGACGTCCGTTTCTGGTGGCAACGCCGTCATTAAAGCATGGCGTATCTGCATATACCGGAAATGTTCCGATGGGGCCAAATCATATTGCTGTCTCAGGGTATCAAAGGGTATCACCCACCCCTTCTGCCAAAGATCCCCAATTGTGGAAATGCCTATAGCATCCCAACGGTCAAAGCCCTTGGTGTGTCTAAGTTTCCCCAGCTTCCTGGTGTCCCATAGTGGAGTCAACTGTGTCAATACTCCCCGCCATCCCAACCTGGTCAGCGCAGTATGCCATATGGTGAGTGTGTGCTTCAGTGGGCCAAATTTTGTGAGGGACAACGACTTATCGTACAGGGGGCCAGCATAGCAGGTTGTCCCAGCTGAGCCCTGTCTGCCTTCAAAGCCGGTTCAGACTGAGGTAGATGCAACCATTGGTTAACAACCTTCAACTGTGATGTCCAATAATAGAGACGGACATCTGGGAGCGCTATGCCCCCATCATACCAGCTGCGTACCAGCTTGGCCTGTGCTATACGTGCGGGCTTGTGACCCCACAACAACACCGACACCTGTGCGGTGATCGTTTTAAAGTAGGCGGCCTGCATGGGGTATGGCGTGTTTTCTAAGATGTAAAGGAAGCGGGGTAAAGCCATCATTTTGAAAAGCGCTGCCTTGCCCAGCAGAGTCAGCGGCAGCGATTCCCAGTGACGTACGTCACACTTGAGACGACCAATGGGGGGTTTTAAATTGTGCGCATAGAATTCATCCTAGTTAGCCGTGATATATATACCCAAATATTTAAATGCGCTATCTGCAGTTCGAAGCGGGCAACCGTCCGGTAGGCGCGGCGGGGGGCCATGCAGTATGTACATGGTGGATTTAGACCAGTTAATTGAATAACCAGACGCCCGTCCATAGGCAGTGCATACGTCCAAAAGAGTGTTAATCGAACGCTCGGGGGAGGTGAAGTACAGTAGGATGTCATCCGCATATAGGGATATCCGATCTTCCCAGTCATTGGTCCAGTTACGGCCCCTAATAGTAGGTTCCCATCTTATCCATTCTGCCAAAGGTTCTAGAACCAAGGTGAACAACAACGGGGACAGTGGACAGCCCTGACGCGTGGCTCTGGCCAGGGGAAAATCCGTTGATATATGGCCATTAGCAGTGACATGCGCCATTGGCTTCTCATATAATAGACGGGTCCAGGCGCAAAACCTTGGGCCAAATCCTAAAAGGCGCAGCACCGCAAATAAAAAGGGGCCAATGGACCGTGTCAAACGCCATATGTGCATCCAGGGAAAGTATTACCGCCGGTTCCTGGAGATATTCTGCGTGCGCCAGCACACCATGCGCTCTCCTTAAATTGAGCGCCGTGCTCCTGCCAGGCATAAAGCCGGACTGGTCTTTATGTATGAGTTTGGGCAAATGGGAAAAGAGACGCAGCGCCAGCAATTTAGCGAGTATCTTAGCCTCGGCATTCATAAGGGAGATCGGGCGATAGGATGCGCATTGGTCAGCCGGCTTCCCGGGTTTCAATATAGCGACAATAGTGGCAGTGCATTGATCCAAGGGAAGTTCCCCAACCTCTAGGCTTTCCGTAAACATATTCAACAAATGTGGCGTAATCGTGCTGCCAGCTGCTTATATAATTCTACTAGTATACCATTGGGCCCTAGTGCCTTATCTGCCTGTAGCGCTTTGATAGCTAACTGCACCTCATCTGTCGTGAGGTCCTCGCCTAAGGCATGTGCTTCTTCAGGGGACAATGTGGGCATTTTAAGGTCTTTGATGTAGGTGTATGCCTCTGCCTCCAAGACAGTAGAGGTGGATGAGTATATTGCTCTGTAGTGCTGTGCTATCATTTGGACTATTGTGTGTGAGTCCGCATTGGGATGCCCCCCTATCACTGCAAGCTGTGCTATCCATCTATCCCGCCTGTCCTGTCTGTCCAGCCATGCAAGTAATTTGCCCGCCTTATCTCCAACCTCATAGATTTTGTGCCGTGTATGGGCTAATTGTTGCTTGAGCACCTCAGACAGATGTGCTCTGTGTTGGCACTGCGCTACTTGCAAACTGCGGGCTGCTGCAGGGGTTGGGTCAACAGCATGCTGCGTCTCTGCAGCAGTGACCGCCGCTTCTAGCGCTAAAAGCTCCTCTTGGCCTGTGCGCTTATGCGTTGCAATGGAGGCTATGGCATGTCCCCTAATCACTGTCTTATAAGCCTCCCAGAGTGTAACAGAAGAAGCAACGGAGTCAGTGTTGTCCTGGAAATAATGTTTCGTCCCCGTTCTCAATTCCCTTCTGATCTTGCGATTGTGGAGGTAACCCGGACGGATCGGATAGGTTCGACGTCGTTTGAGTTGGTGGTGTACATAACTAATCATCAGAGGGGAGTGGTCAGAGATGCCCCGTGGTCTAATTTCTAAACTAACTACAGTACCAGGGCCACCCACCGATCCCACGAAGTAATCAAGCCTAGTGAGATTATTATGCACTGCAGAGTGGTAGGTGAACTGACGCTCCAGAGGGTGATATTGCCTCGAGAGGTCCACAAGTCCCATGGCTGCCATGAAGCCTTCCAACTGGGAAGTCCCTGACATGACTGATCTGTGAGGGAGTCTATCCACTAGGTCATTGGCCACCAAATTGAAATCTCCCCCAATAAGTAACCCACCCTCCAGGAGCCCCAATAGCAATGCGCTAAGGTCTGCAAGGGACGTCGTCTGTAGGGCTAGTGGTATATAAACCGAGACAATATTAAGAGGTTTCCCTTCCCACTGTGCGTGTATAGCAGCAAATCTACCTGCATTGTCGGAGTTAACGGACTGAATGATTAAGGGGAACTGTTTTTTTACCAATATGCCAACTCCTCTTGATCCAGAGGTGAATTTGGAGTGGGCCACCATCTTAAACCCCCATCTGTCCATCGCCTTAGTAGCCGTACCAGTGAGGTGTGTTTCCTGTAGGAGTACCACCACCGCACCACCCCTCTTGATGCATTGCAAGACCAGGCCCCGTTTAATTTTGTCATCCAGGCCCTGAACATTCCAAGTGAGTACAGATAAGGAGTGGTCTATGCCCGCAGGTCCTCCCTGTGAAACAGCAGGCGAATCATCCCCCATCATCAGACTGAGAACACTCAGGACCAGTGCGTATTTGTGTAGTATTAAACTGGCAACGATTTTCCGTGAACCATGACAATGTGCAATAAATTTCACATCTGTGCATCGCATAAACATAAGACAAAAAGAACATAAACTTACCCCCCTTCCAACCCCCCTCCCTGCCTCCCTGCCTCCCTGCCTCGCGGACTCCAAACTGCCCGCCACCCCAACTTAGCAGAGTGCTCAATATCCCTAATCCTAAACATCGTTGCTTATGAGAGCATGGGGTGAGAGTCCAAGGTAGACCAGATAGGCCCCAACAGTTCCAAAGTCTCGGCTCACCATCAGCATTATTGTCAATAGCTAAAGGAGGTGAGTCCCAACCAGTATTAACCAGCAATAGGAGATACAGTAATCAGAGGAGAGAAATAGTTACTTCCCTTGTGTACGAAGGAGTCATTCCCCAGAGTCTTCGGCCATGGCGGCCTCATCCAGCGCTACCCGTTCGGGTTCCGCAGCATCAGCGGTCTTTCCTTGTTGTTGACGCCGTCTGCTCTGCTTTCTGGGCCCCTCCGCCTAACGCCACCCTTCGAGCCAGTCGTTTGCCTCCTCCGGCGTATCAAAGAACCAGGTTTTGTTGTCGGCCACCACTCTAAGGCGAGCCGGGAAGAGCATGGAGTAGGGGAGTTCGCTGGAGCGCAGTGTCTTTTTCACTTCAAGGAAACTTCTACGCCGTGCCGCCACCGCCGTCGTATAGTCAGGAAAGAAGGAGACTTCGGAATTTTGGATCCATATGGGTAGTGCCACCCTTGCCGTCTGCAGAATGGCGTCTCGGTCCCTGAAATTAAATATGCGCGCCAGGACAGGTCGTGGTCGGGCCCCAGGTCGCCGTCGTCCACCTGGCACCATGTGTGCCCGTTCCACAGAGAAGAAGTTTGAGAGACCTTTAGGCTGCAATGTGTTTTTGACAAGATCCTCCATGTAGAGGTCCATGGCAGGCCCCCCTTCCGGGGCGGCGAGAGCGCCCTTCCTGTTTGTCCATCTTGTCCGCCTTGCGTCTATTGTCCTCTTCCAACTGCGTGACACGTTTAATCAAGAGAGCAGTGTCAGAGGTGAGCGTCATCGTAACCTGTTCCACCGCGGTGACCCTGGACGACATTTTTTGCAGGTCTGCCCGCAGGAGCGTAACATCCGTTGATATTGTACCCACCGTGGCTTGTACCTGGTGCAGGGCTGCCATAATGTCTTCCAACATTATTGTAGGATTACTCCCCCCTTTTGCGCCTTTAGCACCCACTCCCTCCTGACCCGGCAGTGGGGGGGAAGTCCTTAGCATAGGCATATTTGTCAAGCCTGCCTTGCTGGGGCGCACAATTGCCTTTGCCGCTCATTGTGGAGGGGGTGGTGGCCACCACTCCTGGTCACTCAAGCAAAGTTGACGTGCTCACCGTTGGTGTCTCAACACTCCAGTCCGACTGGAGGGGAAAATGTCCTGGTTTAACAGCCAGCGCAGGTCTTGTTGTCACCCAGTTTGAGGCCCCTAAGGCGATCAGCACCCCACCGTGCCCCCCATACTACAGCAGATGCGCCGGGGAGGCGTGATAGACCCAAGCTTCATGGCACACGCAGTGCCAGTCCAGCCACAGCGCCAGCAATCAGTACTTGCAGGGTCCAAAATGTGCTCTGTGCCCAGCCTGTGAAGAGTCTGGTCGGGATTAACGGTCGCGGGGGGGGGCACAACTGTGGGTGAAAGTCGTGCCAGTTCTGGTCGGTGCAATGCCTCACAAATGGTATGATGATAGAGAATCGCCTGAGCTAGCGTGTGACCAAGTTTGGTGTCGGTGGCACACTCGGAAGGGTGAATTTGGCCGATGTCGAGTTCGGGCGCTATTAGATAGATTTCAGGCCTTGCTTCTCTGGGGGCTGTGATGGCAGCGTAGCACAAATAGTAGCTCGTCGAGGCGGCAGGACGGGGACCGATCCAGGCGGGGAGGGGGGTGCTGGGGGAGGCAGCTGCACCACTCACCAACGGCAGGGAGCCCCGGCCCCAATCCGCCGGTCATTGCTCCGCTTTGTCGAAGGCGCCAAGTCTTGCTCCTCTTCAGCGCCGCAGCAGCCCTGACTTTCAGCCGCCGGTGGACCTTCAAAATCGAGGCCGATGCTCACAGTGCGACCACAGGCCGCAAACCTCTCTCCGGTGCTGCTTCCGGCTCCGAGGTCGTAGAAGCCTTGGGGATAGCTCGCTGTATGTCGCTTCACCTCCGCCACGGATTTCAGGAGCACGGGGCAATGTTTATGCCGGATAAATGATCGGATGTGTGAGGGGAATCGGTCTTACCTCGGAGCCTCACTAGGTCGCGGCCATCCTGGTTGGCTGCTGGCCACGCCCCGTCGATCGCTTCCATTTTTATTATTACTTCATTTTCCAGTTTCAAAAGTTCTTCATTGAATGTACAACACTCGCGCAGTGCTGGCATTAAGCAGATTACAGATTTGCATGTATATTTTCTCAGGAACTACATTTTAATTTCTAAATAAATTGGAAAGTAATCGAGTCTGCAAAGCTTGTTTGCCATGTTCAGTCAGTAGTCCAATTCTTATATCTTGGAGAATAATTTCATAATCAACATCATTTGCTTGTTGCATATTTGTAATGAGTTCTTTTTATTCAGTTCAGTTCAAAGTACTTTATTCCGTTCAAAATTAATAACCATAAAAGCAAACAAAGTGCAAAATTCATTTACATTAAAATATTACACAAAGTCAAAAATGTAGATCAGTGTCCTTGCGATCAAACAATAAACAGTCAACATCTCCAGGAATAGTTACAAGTTAAAGGAAAAAGCAATTAAAAACCGAAAGTTGAGGTTCGTTACATTTTGGCAAGGCGATATAACTGTGCATTAATGATTAATGATTGGGGCAATATCCTTGTCCTATCGGATCACCATATCTAAGCCAGGAAGTAGGTTTTGGTGATTATATGTGGGTATCTGCTGGTAGCTAATCGATACAGGGCCCTTCCCGTCCACCCAGTGGTCTTCCTCTACACTCTATCTTGTGGTTGGAAAATACGCAGTTCTGGGGTAAAAATCGCACAATTCTTGGGTTACTATTGGCCCATCTCCTCTTTGTGGCTCCCAGCTACGCAGATATGGGACGACCTGGTTATCCCTGAAGTTAAAAACTATCAGGTCTTCGGCTATGGTCTTGGGTTGGGAACCTATCCACCCCACCCTTCTCACATTTAGGATTCTTCCGTCGATATTAAATGGAAGGGGTCTGTTCTTCGTCAGCCAAAACTGTACTTTGTTTTTAAGGTCCTGGTGACCTTCAATTTTTCCGATAGTGAGCTCAGGCACTCCCGAGAGGACAAACACATAGGGTGCTGCCTCTGGTGGCAAGTTTATACATTTATTAATTCTTTTTATTCAAAATATGACTAAATGTTCACATTTCCAACACTACCCAGAGACTTTCTGGTGTCTTCATGCGCAAGTGTTTTAAATACTGGTTGTCCTTTTACAGGAGTAAGTTGTAGTAGATCTACAAAAACTATGACATGTTTCCCTCCAAATAACACGTCATACTCTGTTTTAAGAATTTCTACATTCTTAAATGCACAAAGGCAAGCATTAACTTTGAGACCATGCTTACCTCATCAATAATGAGAAGTTTCATTTTCTTCAAGACTCTTGAAACTTCACAACAAGTGTCACCAGATAGCTTGTGGTATTCCAATTTATTTTCCTGCTCCACAGGTAGCATTAGTAAACGATGTAATGTAATTCCTTTGATGTTGTGTGCTGCCAACCCAGGTGGAGCAGTGACAACACAAGACAAATGCGACTCAGTTGTTTCGGTAGATAACTTGGAATTACTTAAAAAAAAAAACTTTTTCCTGTTCCAGCTTCTCCACTCACGTACATACGGATAAGTTGAAATAACATGCATGAGCACTCTTTTTTACATAAAGTAATCCATGGTCAATCTGTTGTCTCACTTGCTCATATATTTGTTTCTGTTCAACATTTAGTTGTTCTTCCAACTTTCCTAAGTCCATCATATCTTTTTGAGCTTGATGCTTGAGCTGTTTCCACCTCATTCATAGTGATTGCTGCTTCATTTTCAACAATTAGTTGTCCTAGTGGATCTTGACTCAGCGCAGCAGAACTTTTACTGTCTTGAGAACTGTCTCTAGCAATTTCAGCTGCAAATTGTAGCTTCTTGATCAATTTCATCGTTCAACATTTTCACATAATTTGCAAAAGCACTACGTTGTATGCTATCTTTACAAGTATTAAATTTATCTTCATAGCTCTGGAAATCTCCAAGTAATTCTTGTTCTGAACGCCATGGTTTGAATAGTTGTAAAAGAGCTAAATAGTAAAATTCCCTTTTATCAACAGTGTCGCAACTCAGCTTTCTGTGATTAATCAAATGTCCTTTTGTTTGTTTCACCAAACATCCTTCAGAACCAATGACTCCATATTTTCCATCATTGATGTTCTCTGTGGTATTCCGTTTAAAAGAGTAGTTTTGCGGCACTTCATAGAGACACATGTTCTCAAGATGATGACTTCTGTTTGGGTAATATGTGTCCAACATATTCGTTTTCAAAATATCTGTACTTTCTGGATCTTTTTCTGCTAAAAATCCAATTTCTTGTACAGATTTCAGTACTCGATTTCACATTGCTGCAAGACCTAAACTAACCCAAATGATTCTTCTAGATTTGGAGTATAAACTTGCAGATGATATCCAATCTGAGCTTTCATATGCTCCGATCTCTCGATGGGATAACAGCTTCAAACTGAAACTATAATAATAATAATAATAAGGGAGCTTGTAAAGCGCCTGGTCACACCAGATGGCGTGCCCCCCCCTATAGTTAGTAGCCGAGAGAGACCCCCTCCAACCCTACAGATAGCAGCGTGCTCCCCTATTTTCGGAACAGATACGTTTTGAGCTCTGATCTAAAACTGCTCTTCGATGGCTCCAGCCGGAGCTCAATGGGAAGTTCATTCCACTTTCTGGCCGCCAGAAGCCTGAAAGACCTTACACCCATCCGATCCCTCTTCACTCTTGGGACGAGTACCAGACCTGCTCCACTAGATCTAAGGGATGGTGCGGGCTTATATAGGGTAATGAGGCTTAGGAGATCTCTGGGGCCCCTGCCTTGGACAAAGCGGTGCCACATACAGAGCGCTTTAAACATAATTCTCTTCCTGACAGGAAGCCAGTGAAGAGTGTCCAATGCTTTTTTAGAATCAGTCCGCCTCGGCCGTCTTAGCACAAACCGTGCAGCAGGGTTTTGCATCACCTGGAGCCGATTCAGACTTTTAGCCGTGGCACCCAGATATAAAATGTTGCCATAATCCAGGCGTGATGTAACAAGTGCGTGCACTAGCGTCTTCCTGGCCTCAATCGGGAGGAGATCCATGTATTTCCGCAGGCTTTTCAGGACACCAAAACACGTCCCCACCACGCATCTGATCTGGGATTCAAAAGTTAGGTTGGAGTCTACCCAGATACCCAAGTTCTTTGCCAGGGGGCTTGGTGTCAGAGCAGGACCCAAATCCCATGGCCACCATACCGATGACCAAATAGATAGTCCCCACCCACCACAATCACCTCCGTCTTGCTGCCATTCAACTTGAGGCAGTTATCCGCCATCCAAGTGGCAAGCTCCTGCATACCTGCTCTGAAGTTGGATGCATCAACACTCGGCGCACGCGATAGCGAGATGACCAGCTGTGTGTCATCTGTGTATGACACAATCCTGACTCCAAAGTCCTCCACTAACCCAGCCACCGGGGATACATATAGATTAAATAGGGTAGGGCTAAGTGCAGAACCCTGTGGCACTCCCTGGTCCAGATTAACAGAATCAGAGTAATGTGAACCTTGCCTGACTTGGAAGCTGCGTCCCATCAAAAATGATTGTATCCACTTGAGAGCAGAACCTGAGACACCACCACCTTCTTACTTAGAGTCTTCTCGTGAGAAATCTCTTCCGACATTTCTTTCAATTCTGTCTTTTCTGATTTTGTAATATAAGATGTTACATATCGTACAACAGCAATGGAATTGTCCGCAACATACTGAATATCGATGTTAGCATTCCACATGGACAAAATAACTGGATTGTCATCATTTATGTATTTTGACTCTTCATTTCTTCTTAAGTTGTAGGTATTTTTGGAGACTTTCTTGTGATAGTATGTCGCAAAGATGACATAAAACTGTTCACTCTTCCTTTAGATATTACAGGATGTGGAAATGCAAAAAGACATTTGGTTTAGAATTTGTCCTTAGATTTGTACTTTCGTCTACAGTACTTTCCACATTGGTGGCTTTGGAATTGTAAGACTTGTGCTCTTAAGTTGCTTTCTTCTGTGCTTTTGGGTACAGCACATGTGGCATATTCTTCAATAAAAGACAAAACAGTATCATCTGCATTTGTTCAACATTTGGGAGCGTCTTTAATCCATAACAGCATATGTATATGAGGAGCACCTTTTGCTTGATACTCCTGTCTCCAAAAGAAATCGACAACTTCTCCAAGAGGAGTTTTTTTTTATTGCAGATAAAAGACATCATAGCCTCAAATCTATGATTGAAATACCTGCAAACATTAACAGAATCCAAAGAGCACAATTCTCCAGGTGTCTTGTATTCAACAAGTTTCAGTATCTTCTAAACTATTTCTTCTAAGCCGGTATAAATATTCTTATAGTATGTATTGTTTTTTTATCAAATACAATGTTGCCTTTTGCACTTTCCTAACATCCACTAACTCCTGCCAGATTTTCTTATTCTTAGTCAGCACACCATTGACAAGAATAACTAGTGGTTCACTTTCTACACTCTCTACACCAATCGTTTCAATATTTTTCTTTAAACCTAACGTTAAATACACAACTCTTCCTTTTAATCCTCTTTGTATATAGGAAGGAGGCAATTTACCTGTTTTAGGCTCCATACTAACAATAGCCTGAAACGGTGCACACATTGAATAAGAATAGACTCATAGGTGTTTAAATCTATCAATTCTGGAGGAATAGCAACTAACTCTAAATTATTATGCACAGCTCTAGTGGGCATTTTATTCTCATCTAATTTGTTATAACAATATTTACAAATATACTGATCAGAACCCAAATCAAAATAATTCTCTACCAACAAATAAGTTGTAAATTCCTTCCTTCACTTTTCTTTTTCACTTTTTAAATACAGATCAACGCTCCTAGTCTGATTTTTATAGTGAGTTCGCTGACAACAAATACAAAAAAAAATTGGCCTTTCACTTGAAATCAGCTTAAACTTTGTAATTTCATTTTCAAAACTTTTTGTACAACTATATTCAACATTCTCTACAACATTTTCTTCTATTAATGTCTGAGTTTCTTCACTCACTTCTTCAGGACCAAAGTAACAAAACTCAATATCATCACAAACCTTTTTCACATCTGATACTGACCCACACAAAAGAGCACTGTTCAACTCATTTAACATTAGTGCTGGACTTTTTACATAATATAATTTTCTCACTAACTTCCGCATTTGAGTATGATGTACTGCCAACATCCTGAATTGGTGAAAAACACTTTGACATACTTTCCTAGAAAGACAAGCCAGAGAATGACCATGCAAACCAGTATTTTTTCTCACTCTGCAAGCGTCTAGTACTTGCAACACCTTAATCTTTTGTTTAACACCTTTTTTATAATATGTTTGTAAAAAATCACCTAATTTATCAATAGATTCTTGTCGTACACTACAAATACTACGACAATCCCAAGTGTACACTGTGGCTTTAGGACGTCTGCCTAGAAATTCTTCAGCTATCACTTCTTCTGCATTACTAGGAACCATTTGCTCTTTCTCAATTGGACAACCATTTCTAACCTCATAACCTCAACCACTAGTGTCAGCATAGAGGAAAATGGAGGATTGTGCACTCTCGATTTGTCAGCAGTAATCTGATAAGGAAATGCAAACATTCTTTGAAAGTTTTCCGTGCATAGTTTTTATTTCATGTTACATCTGTGGATAAAGGACAGCCAGCACGTGTTTCGCCCTAATGGCCTATAGGCCGTGGGCTTTTTCAAGGCAAGAGTCAGGTGTTGGTGCAGGTAGAAATCATGATTCTCTAAATGGCCGGTATCTCGTCACTGCGGTCCTGGAACAAGCGGAGTTCCGTTCCCCGCCGTCAATTATATAGGTATATAATTGACGGCGGGGAATGGAACTCCGGAACTCCAGTAATATTTTTTATAAAGTCCTTTGTGCTCTTACCAGACATTTTTCTCTGTTTGGACACATTATGTTGGTTTTCCAATACTTGTGGTTGAGTTTTTTCCAAGTACGTTTCCTTCTTCAGACCTTTTCTTCTTCTTTTTTTCTCTGGCATAATTACTTTTTTTTAATGATGATAAACAGTATCTGTAAATAAATATTCATAAATAAGTATTTATTAATAACTTTAAAATTTAACTTTTTTATTACTACACAAACACATTCCATATAAATTCTAACTAACAAATTCTAGGCCTGAAGCACAACTGTGAGCGTGGTAACAGCAGTACATACATAGTACATACCAGTTTGAAGCACTCCATAACACTAAAACCTGCAGCACTCTATAAGTACATGTATATTAACTAAATGATCACCATATTATAAGGTGAGACACTGAGTAAATTCATAATTGGTTCACTTTTACTCTAGTAAATAGATTACTACATAGTACATAAACAGTCACTATGGTTTAGCAACAGTACAGATTTACAGTTTAGAGTAGTGCAGTGATGTTTGTGTAGTGTAGGGGGTCGTTGTGGCGTACTGTTGTAGGTCAGTGCAGTGGCGCTTGGGTAGTGTAAGAGGTCGTGCTGGGATATATTTAAGGTTTATGGTAGTGTAATGGTGTTTGAGTAGTGTAAGGGGTCGTGCTGGGGTAGTGTTTTAGGGTTTAGGGTAGTGCACTAGTGAATGGGTAGTGTACGTGTTCGTACTGGGGTAGATTTAGGGCTTAGGGTAGTGTACTGTTCTTTGTGTAGTGTAGGGGATCTTCCTGGGGTAGTGTTCTAGGATAGTGAAGTGGTGTTTTGGTAGTGTAGGAGGTCGTGCTGGAGTATATTTAAGGTTTAGGGTAATGCAATCGTGTTTAGGGTACTACAGTAGTGTTTATGTAGTGTAGGGGGTCGTACTAGGGGTAGATTTACAGTTTAGGATAGTGCACTGGTATTTGTGTAGTGTAGAGATTTGTGCTCTGCTAGTATTTTAGGGTAGTGCACTAGTGTTTAGGTAGTGTAGGGGGTCATGCTGGGGTAGATTTAAAGCTTAGAGTAGTGCAATAGTGATTGGGTAGTGTCGTGGGTAGTGCTGGCATAGTGTTTTAGACTTTACGGTAGTGCAATGTTGAATGGGTACTGTAGGGGGTCATTCTGGTGATAGATTTAGAGTTCAGGGTAGTGCAGTGGTGTTTGTGTAGTGTACACCATCGTGCTGGAGTAGATTTAAGGTTTAGAGTACTGTAATGATGTTTGGGTAGTGTAGAAGTTGTGCTGGGGTAGTGGTTTAGGGTTTAGGGTAGTTCACTGGTGAATGGGTAATGCAGGTAATCGTACTGGAGGTATATTTACGGTTTAGGGTTTGTGCAATAGTCTTTGTGTAGTGTAAGAGGTCATACTGGGGTAGATTTAAGGTTTAGAGAACAGCAATGATGTTTGAGTAGTGTAGGGGTCAAGCTGGGGTACTATTTTTGATGTTTAATATAGTACAGTAGTGTTTATGTAGTGTAGAGGGTCGTACTTGGAGTAGTTTAGAGTTTAGGATAGTTCACTGGTGCTTGTGTAGTGTAGAGGGTTGTGTTGTGCTAGTTTTTTACGGTGGTGCAGTAGTGTTTAAGTACTGTAGGGGGTAATGCTGGGGTAGATTTAAGGTTTAGAGTAATGCTATGCTGTTTGAGTAGTGTAGTGGGTTGTGCTGACATACTGTTTTAGAGTTTACAGTAGTGCCCTGTTGAATGGGTACTATAGGGGTCGTGCTGGGGGTAAATGTAGAGTTCAGGGTAGTGCAGTGGTGTTTGTGTAGTATAGGAGGTCGTACTAGAGTAGATTTAGGGTTTAGAGTATTGTAATGATGTTTGGGTATTGTTGCAGTTGTGCTGGGGTAGTATTTTAGGATTTAGAATAGTACAGTGGTAAATGGGTAGTGTAGGGGGTCGTACTATGGGTATATATAGGATTCAGGGTTGTGCAGTGGTGTTTATGTAGTATAGGGGAGCGTGCTGAATTACTCATTAAGGGTAGTACAGTGGTGTTTGGGGAGTGTAAGGGGTCATGATGGGGAAGGTTTAAGGTACTGCAATAGTATTTGGGTAGTGTAGGGGTCATGTTGGGGTAGTGTTTTAGGGTTTAGGGTAATACAGAGGTGAATAGTTAGTGTAACTGGTCGTGATGGGAGAAGATTTAGAGTTTTGGACATGCAGTAGAGTTTCTGTAGTGTAGGATGTTGTGCTGGAGTAGATTTAAGGTTTACAGTACAGGATTGGTGTTTGAGTAGTGTAGGAGGTCGTGCTGATGTAGTGTTTTATGGTTTAGGGTACTGCAGTGCTGAATGGGTACTGTAGGGAGTCATGTTGCAAGTATATTTAGAATTTAGGGTTCTGCACTGATGTTTATGTAGTGCAGAGGATTATGATGAATTACTCTTTTACAATAGTATAGTGGTGTTTGGGTAATGTAGAGAATCGTGCTGGGGTACTGTTTTAGGGTTTAGGGTAGTGCAGTGGTGTTTGTGTAGTGTAGGGGGGCGTGCTATATTAGTGCTCTAGGGTAGTGCAGTAGTGTTTGAGTACTGTAGAGTGCCATGCTGGAGTAGATTTAAGGTTTATAGTACTGCAATAGTGTTTGGGTAGTGAAAGGGTCGAGCTGGGGAATTCTTTTAAGGTTTAGGGTAGTGCAGTGGTATTTGGGTAGTGTAAGAGGACATGTTGGAATTAGTCTCACTGCAAGAGTACATGTACTTATATCTCTGAAAATATAATAACCACCCAGATTATTCAATCTCACTTTTCCCAAACGGACACTGACTCACACTATGATTCTAGACAAATAACAATGTTTTTTTTATCAATGGAATATATAGATACTAACTGGAGAAATGTAGACCTCAAACACAAGTGTGTAGGTGATTACACTTCTACTTATATAGTGCATAGGAGTTTCAAGCACTGCATGCCCTAAAGCCTGGCTCACTGCAACAGTACACGTACTTATATATCTGCAAACACATCAACCAACAAAACCATTTTCTCTCAATTTTCCCAAATAGACACTGATTCACAAAAATAACAGTATTTCTTATAAATGGAGTAGTAGAGTAGTATAGTGGTGTTTGGGTAGAGTAGAAGGTTGTCCTACGATAGTGTTCTAGAGTAGTACAGTAGTGTTTGGGTAGTGTAAGAAGTCGTGCTGAGGTAGATTTAAGGTTTAGGGTACTGCAATGCTGTTTGGTTACTGTACGTGGTCTTGCTGGGGTACTGTTCTAGGGTAGTGCAGTGGTGATTATGTAGTGTAGGAGGTTATACTAGGGATAGTGTTTTAGAGTTTAAGGTAGTGCAGTGGTGTTTGTATACTGTAGGGGGTGGTGCTGGGGTAGTGTTTTAGGATAGTGCAGTGATGTTTGGATAGTGTAGGAGGTCGTGCTAGGGTAAGTTTAAGGTTTAAGGTAATACAATGGTATTTGGGTTGTATAGAGGGTTGTGCTGGGATAAAATTTTAGTGTTTAGAATAGTGCAGTGGTGTTTGTGTAGTGTAGGGGGTCATGCTGTGATACAGTTTTAAGGTCGTGCAGTAGTGTTTGAATAATGTAGGTGTCGATCTGGGGTAGTTTTTTAGGGTTGAAGGTAGTGCAGCAGTGAATGGGTAGTGTAGGGGGTTGTGCTGGGGTAGATTTAAGGTTTACAGTACTGCAATGGTGTGGGTAGTGTAGGGGGTCATGCTGGGTAGTGTTTTAGTGTTTAAGGTACTACAGTACTGTTTATGTAGTGTAGGGGATCGTACTAGAGATGGATTTAGAGTTTAGGATAGTGCACTGGTGTTTGTATAGTGTAGAGAGTCGTGCTGTGCTAGTGTTTTAAGGTAGTGCACTAGTGTTTAGGTAGTGTAGGAGGTCATGCTGGGTAGATTTAAGGTTTAGAATAGTGCAATGGTGTTTGGGTAGTGTAGTGGGTTGTGCTGGTATAGTGTTTTATACTTTACAGTAGTGCAATGTTGAATGGGTACTGTAGAGGGTCTTGCTGGGTGTAGATTTGGAGTTCAGGGTAGTGCAGTGGTGTTTGTGTAGTGTACAACATCGTGCTGGAGTAGATTTAAGGTTTAGAGTACTGTAATGATGTTTGGGTAGTGTAGAAGTTGTGCTGGGGTAGTGGTTTAGGGTTTAGGGTAGTTCACTGGTGAATGGGTAATGTAGGTGATCGTACTGGAGGTATATTTACGGTTTAGGGTTTGTGCAATAGTCTTTGTGTAGTGTAAGAGGTCGTACTGGGGTAGATTTAAGGTTTAGAGAACAGCAATGATGTTTGAGTAGTGTAGGGGTCAAGCTGGGGTACTGTTTTTGATGTTTAATATAGTACAGTAGTGTTTATGTAGTGTAGGGGGTCGTACTTGGAGTAGTTTAGAGTTTAGGATAGTTCACTGGTGCTTGTGTAGTATAGAGGGTTGTGTTGTGCTAGTTTTTTACGGTGGTGCAGTAGTGTTTAAGTACTGTAGGGGGTAATGATGGGGTAGATTTAAGGTTTAGAGTAATGCTATGTTGTTTGAGTAGTGTAGTGGGTTGTGCTGACATACTGTTTTAGAGTTTACGGTAGTGCCCTGTTGAATGGGTACTATAGGGGTCGTGCTGGGGTAAATGTAGAGTTCAGGGTAGTGCAGTGGTGTTTGTGTAGTATAGGAGGTCGTACTAGAGTAGATTTAAGGTTTAGAGTATTGTAATGATGTTTGGGTATTGTTGCAGTTGTGCTGGGGTAGTATTTTAGGATTTAGAATAGTACAGTGGTAAATGGGTAGTATAGGGGGTCGTACTATGGGTATATTTAGGATTCAGGGTTGTGCAGTGGTGTTTATGTAGTATAGGGGAGCGTGCTGAATTACTCATTAAGGGTAGTACAGTGGTGTTTGGGGAGTGTAAGGGGTCATGATGGGGAAGGTTTAAGGTACTGCAATAGTATTTGGGTAGTGTAGGGGTCATGTTGGGGTAGTGTTTTAGGGTTTAGGGTAATACAGAGGTGAATAGTTAGTGTAACTGGTCGTGATGGGAGAAGATTTAGAGTTTTGGACATGCAGTAGAGTTTCTGTAGTGTAGGATGTTGTGCTGGAGTAGATTTAAGGTTTACAGTACAGGATTGGTGTTTGAGTAGTGTAGGAGGTCGTGCTGATGTAGTGTTTTATGGTTTAGGGTACTGCAGTGCTGAATGGGTACTGTAGGGAGTCATGTTGCAAGTATATTTAGAATTTAGGGTTCTGCACTGATGTTTATGTAGTGCATAGGATTATGATGAATTACTCTTTTACAATAGTATAGTGGTGTTTGGGTAATGTAGAGAATCGTGCTGGGGTACTGTTTTAGGGTTTAGGGTAGTGCAGTGGTGTTTGTGTAGTGTAGGGGGGCGTGCTATATTAGTGCTCTAGGGTAGTGCAGTAGTGTTTGAGTACTGTAGAGTGCCATGCTGGAGTAGATTTAAGGTTTATAGTACTGCAATAGTGTTTGGGTAGTGAAAGGGTCGAGCTGGGGAATTCTTTTAAGGTTTAGGGTAGTGCAGTGGTATTTGGGTAGTGTAAGAGCACATGTTGGAATTAGTCTCACTGCAAGAGTACATGTACTTATATCTCTGAAAATATAATAACCACCCAGATTATTCAATCTCACTTTTCCCAAACGGACACTCACTCACACTATGATTCTAGACAAATAACAATGTTTTTTTTATCAATGGAATATATAGATACTAACTGGAGAAATGTAGACCTCAAACACAAGTGTGTAGGTGATTACACTTCTACTTATATAGTGCATAGGAGTTTCAAGCACTGCATGCCCTAAAGCCTGGCTCACTGCAACAGTACACGTACTTATATATCTGCAAACACATCAACCAACAAAACCATTTTCTCTCAATTTTCCCAAATAGACACTGATTCACACAAATAACAGTATTTCTTATAAATGGAGTAGTAGAGTAGTATAGTGGTGTTTGGGTAGAGTAGAAGGTTGTCCTACGATAGTGTTCTAGAGTAGTACAGTAGTGTTTGGGTAGTGTAAGAAGTTGTGCTGAGGTAGATTTAAGGTTTAGGGTACTGCAATGCTGTTTGGTTACTGTACGTGGTCTTGCTGGGGTACTGTTCTAGGGTAGTGCAGTGATGATTATGTAGTGTAGGAGGTTATACTAGGGATAGTGTTTTAGAGTTTAAGGTAGTGCAGTGGTGTTTGTATACTGTAGGGGGTGGTGCTGGGGTAGTGTTTTGGGATAGTGCAGTGATGTTTGGATAGTGTAGGAGGTCGTGCTAGGGTAAGTTTAAGGTTTAAGGTAATACAATGATATTTGGGTTGTATAGAGGGTTGTGCTGGGATAAAATTTTAGTGTTTAGAATAGTGCAGTGGTGTTTGTGTAGTGTAGGGGGTCATGCTGTGATACTGTTTTAAGGTCGTGCAGTAGTGTTTGAATAATGTAGGTGTCGATCTGGGGTCGTTTTTTAGGGTTGAAGGTAGTGCAGCAGTGAATGGGTAGTGTAGGGGGTTGTGCTGGGGTAGATTTAAGGTTTACAGTACTGCAATGGTGTGGGTAGTGTAGGGGGTCATGCTGGGTAGTGTTTCAGTGTTTAAGGTACTACAGTACTGTTTATGTAGTGTAGGGGATCGTACTAGAGATGGATTTAGAGTTTAGGATAGTGCACTGGTGTTTGTATAGTGTAGAGAGTCGTGCTGTGCTAGTGTTTTAAGGTAGTGCACTAGTGTTTAGGTAGTGTAGGAGGTCATGCTGGGTAGATTTAAGGTTTAGAATAGTGCAATGGTGTTTGGGTAGTGTAGTAGGTTGTGCTGGTATAGTGTTTTATACTTTACAGTAGTGCAATGTTGAATGGGTACTGTAGAGGGTCTTGCTGGGTGTAGATTTGGAGTTCAGGGTAGTGCAGTGGTGTTTGTGTAGTGTACAACATCGTGCTGGAGTAGATTTAAGGTTTAGAGTACCGTAATGGTGTTTGGGTATTGTAGGAGTTGTGCTGTGGTAGTTTTTTAGTGTTTAGGGTACTGCACTGTTGAATGGGTAATATAGGTGATAGTACTGGAGGTAGATTTAGGGTTTAGGGTAGTGCAGTGGTCTTTGTGTAGTGTAGGAGGTTGTGCTGCAGTAATGTTCCAGGGTAGTGCAGTGGTGTTTATGTAGTGAAGGGGGTTATGCTAGGAATAGTGTTTTAGGGTTTAAGGTAGTGGTGGTGTCTGTGTAGTGGAAGGGGTAGTGCTAGGGTAATATGTTACAGTTTAGGGTAGTGCAGTGGTATTTCTGCAGTGAAGGGAGTTGTGCTCTGATAGTGTTTTAGGGTAGTGAGTAGTGTTTGAATAGTGTACGGTATCATGCTGGGGTAGATTTAAGTTTTAGGGTAGTGTAATGGTGTTTGAGTAGTATATGGGATCGTTCTCAGGTACTGTTTTAGGGTTTAGAGTAGTGCTGTCGTGTTTATGTAGTTTAGAAGGTCGTATTGGGGTAGATTTAGAGCTTAGGGTAGTCCACCTGTGTTTGTGTAGTGTAGGGGGTCGTAGTGACCTACTCTTTTAGGGTAGTACAGTGGTCTTTGAGTAGTGCAAGGGGTCATGTTAGGGTAGGTTTAAAGTTTAGAGTAGTGCAATAGTATTTGGGTAGTGTAGGGGGTTTTGCTGGGGTAGTGTTTTAGGGTTTATGGTAGTGCAGTGATGTTTGGGTAGTGTAAGGGGTCATGCTACAGGTAGTGTCACTGCAAGATTACATGTACTTATATGTCTACAAACATATCAAACAACCAAATTATTCTATCTCAATTTTCCCAAATGGACATTGACTCACATTGTGATTCTAGACAAATAACAGTATTTTGCTTATAAATGAAGTGTATAGGTACTAACTGGAAAAATGTAAGCCTGAAACACAAGTGTGAAGGTGGTTAAACTACTACATGCATAGTACATAGGAGTTTCAAGCACTACGCACCCTAAAGCCTGTCTCACTGCAACAGTATATGTAGTTATTTGTCTGTAAACACATCAAGCATCCTTTCCTCATATTTTATAACTGCATTTTACTATTAAAGTTATAATCACTTTGGAAACACTAAACCAATGACTATTTTCTAATTCTACAAAAATGTGAGAACACAATACGTTTTTAATCAATTACATGTCAGGAAACACATGAAGTCCCAAAATGCTTCTCTCAAAGTGATTCCTAAATGCACACAGACTCACTGTGTGATTCTACACAAGCAACACTATCCCTTGCATTTTACGGAAACACATTTACTAGTCTACAACACTTAAGGTGACACATTGCACAACATTTTCTACTACACATTAGTATAGAGTGCTTCTATCAGAATGATTCCTAAATGCACACAACACTCACTGTGTGATTCCCGACAAACAATACTATCCCTTGCATTTTACCAAAATACATTTTGTAGTCTAGCATAAGTACTACATTTTAGTGTAGAAACTTGACTCATTTTGTAAATTCATAAAAAATGACTGGTGTTTAATTCTACCAAAACATGAAAACAGCATAGTTAATTATCTGCAAACACATGAAATACACAAATGCTTATCTCAGAATGATTTCTAAATGCACACACACTCACAATAAAATTCGATCGAAAAAAAAGGTACTCCCTGCACTGTAGCAGGAGAAACACAGTAAAATCAAAATGCACCACATACAATGCCTCACAAATTAATAACTCACCTTTCAAATTGTTTTGTAGATTAAGAAGTATGTCAGTTACACATCAGATTTTCTTATACAGAATATGTCTTCTGTACACCTCTCACCAGAACCAAAAATGGCAAAGTTTCCCTCCCATTTTAAACACATATACAACTGAACATCAAATCACATTTCTTCCCACATTAATTCAAAAGCAAACACACATTGCTAATCGTTACAAATTTGAACCCTTTCCAATTGACATAAATTTGAACACTACTCCCAATCTGCCTTCTGCCTGTTACCATAGAAACAGTTCATGGAACACTTAAGTGAGCACACAAGTTCATCACACAATGTTGCTAATCAAAACAGCAAGTGTCCTTGACTTTTCAACATATCAGCTTATCCTTTGTAATTCTCCTTTCAATCAGATTTTGTTAACCAATAAGAATCATGTTTTTAAAAATCAGAAAGATGCACCCACCTCCCCCAACAAATTATCCTGAGAAGGGCTTTGGAGCCCCTCCCAACAAATTTATTTTGTAGCCCCGGGTGATGGCAGTCCCGGGGCTAGTGGGGCCCTTCTGTGGCCCCTTTAAATTTATAAATTTTCCCCGGGATTTGGCCTACCTGGGGACAAATTAATTTCCCCCTGGGATTTGGCCTACCCGGGGACAAATTATAAAATAAGCTGCATTTTATTTAAAACATTTTTTTTTTAGGGCAGAGCCCGCGCACCCTACACGCACCTGCCTCTTTTAAAAAAAATATATATATGGGCCCTGGGGGCCCTTCTGGGACCCCCTAAGCATGTCTAAAGATAAAATTATTTCTACCCTGCCCCCTTTCTCCGTTTTTCACACATAATCCACTGACTTCCTCAGCCTCGCTTCTACCGAGACACAAAATGGCTACCAACAGTTCCTGCTTTCGAATGTTTACAACAGCTTGACAGCCAATTAGCATTGAGCGCATGATCGGGACGGTCCGGTCGCTTATGATCCACCGCGCCCATAGATATATAAATGGCTTTAACTGTAATTTTTTCTCAGGAACTACTGAACAGATAACCAGCATTTAAGCAAAAGGCACTAGTCTGAACTGAGGACTACCTCTTTGCCAAATTTGGTGTAATTCCGTTCAGCCGTTCGGGCTGTAGCCGTGGCTACAGGTCCTACGGGAAATTGAATGGGGAAAACATGTTTTGGGATCCCCCTTTTTTCTCTGCCCCCGCTTGACCAATCACCCCCAAACTTTCAGGGAAGGAGCAGAACTAACCTGGCCAAAGATTTGGAAAATTTCGTGGAGATTCATCAATCGGCGCCAAAGTTATTGGCAATAGAATGTTGCGGATTTCCTATGCATAATAGGTCCTAACTATAACTACCTACTGGCGACTGCCAGTAGGTTTTATATATATATATATATGAACGAAAATTCATCACCAGCCAAGGCAGCCGCCTCAGCCCAACACTCCAGCGCTGACGAAAGAACGGACCCAAATTTTCAGTGCTTAAACCTTCGTGTTTATTTCAGCAAGCCTGCCGCCGCCATAACGCGTTTCGCCTTTACAGCTTGATCACATGGCCAGTTGCTTTCAGCCAATGCCATACATTTAAAGTGCAAGTGCGCGCGCAAATCATTACAAAAAATTCAGCAACATAGAAAAAATACTACATTTCCAAGTGCTATCAAATGTATGCCAATATTATATACATACTTTGATTAAAGTACAAGTGGCTTAATATATAAAATATAAATATATATTTACACTTTAAAAAACCACTAAAGTTGTTTTGAATAACTGTATAAATACAAGTTAATTATATCGTGAACATGAACCCACAACATTTATGCCATAGATTCATACAGATTAGTTGTTCACAAGAAATACTCACTCCCCAAATGTACAAGGCACTTGGCAAAAGAGATAAAGCCCCAGTGGGCACAGCATATTGTAAGATAGCACCACATTGTTACACATTACATTCAGACATTGGCTAAATAAAGTGTTAAGTGAATGAAATTTCCTAAAGTGCTCGTGCTAGTGCTCAACCAATATTTGAAAAAGAAATCAAAACTTATTCAAAATGAAACACATGTTGTGTTAAACTCATGGTTATACTCCATGGACTAATCCTCCTACTATTTGAGAAAAGCTCTTAACACAGAAAGTGTGGAGGCGTCAGATGTTCAAATATAGCAACAACCGTGTTGTAATTTAAAAAGACCAAATACCCATTCGGCAAATTTCTCCAAAACACAGTAAATAAATGGACTACCCTAAAACACTAGAAGCGCGGAGAATTTGCAATGAGTAATTACTCCCATCACTTCATAGACAAGTATAAAGATCTTCCGTCGCATTCAGACCCTGTGGCTGCTTACTGTCTAGTTCCAGGATGTACCGGGTTTCAAGTAGGCGTAATTTCGCCTCTCGATCACCCCCTCTCTTCATGGGCCAAACTGCATCTATAACAAAGTAAGACAGATGCATAGGGTTGGAGCTATGGTGCTGTTCAAAGTGCCTAGCAACCGGGTAGGCCTGATCTTTGTTAGAAATAGCTCTAATGTGCTGAAGTACACGTTTGTGGACCGGCAAGCGGGTACTACCCACGTACCTGAGACCACACGTGCACTCCAGCACATAGACCGCGTAATCTGTCTTACAAGTAAGGCGTTTAGTAATTCTCCTCGGGGTGCTGGAGAATGGGACAACATAGATGGATTTGTTAGTCCCATGTTTGCATGCCTTACACTGTATGCATTTTTTGAATCCCCCTCCCAAAGCCTTCCATGTTGATGACATCTGGGGTTCTAAGGCATTCTGGACCAAGGCATTAGCCATAGATTTGGACTTTCTGAAGGTCAAGAGTGGCTTTTTCGATACCTTGTTACCAATTACCGGATCCCCCAATATGAGGTTCCAGTTATCGCAAAATATCTTTCTTAGAGCTGAATGCTGTCTGCTATATGTCACAATCATGCGAGGACTGCTGACCCCTTCCCCCGCAGTGGCTTCTGCCTCTCTGTTCCTTGGGATAAGGGCGGATTCCCGGGATATCTGATGAGTCCTCTTCTGTGCGGACTCAACCAAAGATCTAGAGTATCCCCTTGCTAGGAATCTATTTTTGCAAGCTTCCTGAGCTATAGTGCATTCCTCCTCGCTACTACAGATGCGTCTGATATGCAACATTTCCCCATAGGGAATGCTGCGTATCAAATGGCCAGGATGGTGGCTGGCTGCGTGCAAGATGGTGTTGCCAGCAGTCGGCTTTCTGTATAGCCTAGTTTGCATAGTGGGGCCCTTCTGTGGCCCCTTTAAATTTATAAATTTTCCCTGGGATTTGGCCTACCTGGGGACAAATTAATTTCCCCCTGGGATTTGGCCTACCCGGGGACAAATTATAAAATAAGCTGCATTTTATTTAAAACATTTTTTTTTTAGGGCAGAGCCCGCGCACCCTACACGCACCTGCCTCTTTTAAAAAAAAAATATATATGGGCCCTGGGGCCCTTCTGGGACCCCCTAAGCATGTCTAAAGATAAAATTATTTCTACCCTGCCCCCTTTCTCCGTTTTTCACACATAATCCACTGACTTCCTCAGCCTCGCTTCTACCGAGACACAAAATGGCTACCAACAGTTTCTGCTTTCGAATGTTTACAACAGCTTGACAGCCAATTAGCATTGAGCGCATGATCGGGACGGTCCGGTCGCTTATGATCCACCGCGCCCATAGATATATAAATGGCTTTAACTGTAATTTTTTCTCAGGAACTACTGAACAGATAACCAGCATTTAAGCAAAAGGCACTAGTCTGAACTGAGGACTACCTCTTTGCCAAATTTGGTGTAATTCCGTTCAGCCGTTCGGGCTGTAGCCGTGGCTACAGGTCCTACGGGAAATTGAATGGGGAAAACATGTTTTGGGATCCCCCTTTTTTCTCTGCCCCCGCTTGACCAATCACCCCCAAACTTTCAGGGAAGGAGCAGAACTAACCTGGCCAAAGATTTGGAAAATTTCGTGGAGATTCATCAATCGGCGCCAAAGTTATTGGCAATAGAATGTTGCGGATTTCCTATGCATAATAGGTCCTAACTATAACTACCTACTGGCGACTGCCAGTAGGTTTTATATATATATATATATATATATATATATATATATATATATATATATATATATATATATATATATATATATATATATATATATATATACGCTGCCCCAGTTGGAGGTGCACGCAATGACAGGTGAACTCTGCCACCACGGTTAAGTCCTTTATTGAGGCACAACGGGACACAGAGCTGGATATTTCATTCAGCCCCAACATGTTTTGGAGCTCCTTATGCTCCTTGCTCATGGGGCGGGCATGCAGCGGCAGACGTAGGAAGAGAACAAGTCCCTGGTTCGTCCTGTTTAATAGCAGTTACTGCTGACATCATCTTTGGACTTATGGGATTCGTAGTCCTCCAACCACCTTATGGCCCATGTTGGGCTCTGCCTCCTGCAAGATAAAATCAAACCCTTAGTCCGGCATCCAAATCTGTGTCCGTTGAAAGTTAAATGCACAAGACCTGTCATTCTGCAATACAGTTTCTCAATATTTTGAATCCTGCAGTCCACAAACATTTTCGTGATGTTGCTGCCTCCCATACCTGGCTCGGCCTAATCATATGTTCCATTACGCTGCCACAGTTGGAGGTGCATGCAATGACAGGCGAACTCAGCCACCATGGTTAAGTCCTTTATTGGGGCACAACGGGACACAGCGCTGGATATGTCATTCAGCCCCAACGCGTTTCCGAGCTCCTTATGCTCCTTGATCACGGGGCGGGCATGCAGCAGCAGACATAGGAAGAGAACAAGTCCCTGGTTTGTCCTTTTTAATAGCAGGTATTGCTGACGTCATCTTCGACTTATGGGATTCGTAGTCCTCCAACCACCATATGGCCCATGTTGGGCTCTGCCTCCTGCAAGATAAAATCAAACCCTTAGTCGGACCTCTAAATCTGTGTCCGTTGAAAGTTAAATGCACAAGACCTGTCATTCTGCAATACAGTTTCTCAATATTTTGAATCCTGGAGTCCACAAACATTTTCGTGATGTTGCTACCTCACATACCTGGCTCGGCCTAATAATATGTTCCATTACGCTGCCACAGTTGGAGGTGCATGCAATGACAGGCGAACTCAGCCACCACGGTTAAGTCCTTTATTGGGGCACAACGGGACACAGCGCTGGATATTTCATTCAGCCCCAACGCGTTTCGGAGCTCCTTATGCTCCTTGATCGAGGGGCGGGCATGCAGCAGCAGACATAGGAAGAGAACAAGTCCCTGGTTCCTCCTTTTTAATAGCAGTTATTGCTGACGTCATCTTTTGACTTATGGGATTCGTAGTCCTCCAACCACCATTTGGCCCATGTTGGGCTCTGCCTCCTGCAAGATAAAATCAAACCCTTTGCCGGGCCTCCAAATCTGTGTCCGTTGAAAGTTAAATGCACAAGACCTGTCATTCTGCAATACGGTTTCTCAATATTTCGAATCCTGCAGTCCACAATCATTTTCGTGATGTTGCTACCTCCCATACCTGGCTCGGCCGGTAAATATGTTCCATTACGCTGCCACAGTTGGAGGTGCACGCAATGACAGGTGAACTCAGCCACCACGGTTAAGTCCTTTATTGAGGCACAACGGGACACAGTGCTGGATATTTCATTCAGCCCCAACGCATTTCGGAACTACTTATGCTCCTTGCTGACGGGGCGGGCATGCAGCGGCAGACGTAGGAAGAGAACAAGTCCCTGGTTCGTCCTGTTTAATAGCAGTTATTGCTGACGTCATCTTTGGACTTATGGCATTCGTAGTCCTCCAACCACCATATGGCCCATGTTGGGCTCTGCCTCCTGCAAGATAAAATCAAACCCTTAGTCGGACCTCTAAATCTGTGTCCGTTGAAAGTTAAATGCGATAGCCAGTAGGTATATATAGTTAGGATTTTTTCTCTATGGGACTTTTGAAAATTCTATGTCTAATAACTTTAGCGTTTGTGGACGGAATCGGCTGAAATTTTCAGGAACATGGCACATTTTGTTTCTGAGCAGCCCCTGAAAATTTGGGGGGGGTTCGTCAAGGGGGGGGCAGAGAAAAAAGGGGGGTCCCAAAACACGTTTTTCCCATTCATTTTTCCATAGGGCGTTTGGCCTCACTTTTAGCTCGAACGGCTGAATGGATTTGCACGAAACTTGGCAAAATTGTAGGGACTGTTAGCCCAATGTGCCTTTGCTAGGTCTCAAGATATGTGCTCCAGTGGATTTTGAGAAATTAACGTTTTAAAAAACAGATATATCTGTGACAGCGTCCCGGGTAGCGCTCCGGTTCGCGAACTTTTCGCGCTACGGAACTTTGCGAAGCGAAGCTGATTGGCTCTCCGGTGTCTGTCAACATTCTAAACAGTCCGGAACGGCCGTCATCTTGTCTCTCGGTAGGATCGAGAGACAAGAGGAGGAGAAAAACGAAGGGGGAATTTAATGAAAGGGGGCAAGGTAGACCCTTCTTGACCCCCTAGGAATGATGTTGGGGTTATGTGGTAAATTAAATATTACCCTGTCAGAATTTCTATACTTAAACAAAGGGTCATGCATATAATGAGAGGCAGAGTCCGTGGTGTCCGATTCAAAAGGGCTTTATTTCAGTAACTTGAGTTAAGGGAGAATCGGGTTCCATCACCACTAAGGTTCAGGAAGGGTCTTCTGAACTTTATTCACAGAGTACAATATTTATACATGGAATATACATTGCATTGCATAGAGAAGGAGGAGCGCTCCAGGCAGAGCAAGAGAAAGAGAGAGATAAGAGCATGTGGGCGTGCAAGAGGGCGTACATATGGGCGTTCACTCGAGGAGTCATAGGTGAGTCATAAGTGGGTGGATACATGAAGGGGGTCTGCATGGTCAGCTGGAACCTTTACCCTACTTGTGTGTGCAACTTGATCATGACGTGCAACTAACGTGTAACTGGGGGGAAGCTGGGGGGAGCTGACTTTTGATCTAGTAGAGAGGCCTTCAGTGTCAGGACGACCTGCTCGTCTGGTATTATCTGATATCTTAGGTCCGGGGATGTATTATCTGAAGTAAAGGTCGCTCAAGCAAAGGTTGCTCATCACCAAGAGCCGGTGTGTGCATATATTTCTTCGTGCATTGCGTGGGGGCCATGGGCTTTCTATGGATGCAAGCTCTGTAAATCACTTAAACGGAGACAGAAAGGCTAGGCCCTATCTCTGCAGACGGGTTCTGTTTACCTTCTTCACTAGGCAGGAATGTGTTTTCTATGGAGCAAGCAGATAACTGTGTGCAAAATACTGTCTTGGCAGGCCGAGTTGGGCCCCTGTCGGCTGAGCCAAAAGTATGCGAGAGGTCAGGGATGCGTAGCTGAGCTGCAGTTTTCAGAGTGTCTGGAGGCATGAAAAACCCTAATTCGGGAACTGGCTCAGGCTGAGCCACAAAAAGGGTTCATCTCGACTTTTAAACGTGCACAATGCAAATACATTGGCAACATAGGCCTCTGTGCAGAATTAACGTTTCTTTCATGGAAGGCTTGGTAACTGGCATCCTAATGTGGGACGGAAATGCAGAGGCATTATTATTGCAGGCCATAAAGGGAAATGGATGACATGCACATACACTAAACGTGGGGTACACGCAGGGGACACATTGGCCGTGTAAATTTTCATTTTCCTCATTCCCTCCTTGTCCCCTACTGTACCCTTCAGGATACATCTATATTCATGAGACCGTATATCTGATCATACAGCATCATTTGTTCGTCTTTTTTCTTTTGTATACGTGGATGGGAAATACAGGCAGTGGCACACAGGCCGCAAATCGCCGGGCCACATTGCAGACAGAGACAGCAGCCGAATATCATAAGCAGTATCATTCCTAGGAACGACAGCACTTTCCATCCCCATGCCGATATTACACTCCAGAGCCAACCGGACCAAGTCCATGTGCCTGGGTCTTGATGTATCTCGTGAGCTATCTTGTGGAGCCTTGTTATTGCTGCGTACACAGATGGCGCGTTATTTGGAATAAACACACAACAACTGGAGCCGATCACTCTACAAGCCCCGCCCCTATCTGCCAAGATGACGTCAAGAACAAGGCAATTCTGAAGAACAACAAGCCTCATGGCGGACTGCTCCTGGGTCAAGTTAGCCAGGGCAGATGCAGTCTTGTTCACTACTGCTTCTAGAGTTCTTGTTAACTTGCGTATAAGTTTACTGTTTTGGACGGGACCTATGAAGAAAAAGAATCCTCTATTGAAATCTGTATATTGCTCCCAAGCTGTCTCAGTCTGGTCAATCACGGAGGAATCGATCTCTCTCCGGTGCTCTAGTCGTGAATCTCGATGATAATGGGATGGGGCTAGAAAGACGGGTGGCAGCAGAAATGCTATATAACATGTCCCACCCCAGTCTAAGGGCAGATGTACATAGGCTGTCTGACCGCAAATGAAATAGGAATGGCGGGAAGTTTTGAAAGAGGACTTTCCTTTATCATTAAACTCGACTACAGTATTACATTCACTGTGTCCCAAATGTACTGATCCTTTCTTTCTAACGCACAGATCACCTTTAACTGGTAGGACTGTAATAGTCGGTGGACCTGTATTTTGCTTGGGCTGAACATTCAGAATCATAAAGCTAAGGGAAGCATTTCCTTGCTCGTATTCTTCAGTTTCTAGATCGGTCCCCTTCCTTTGGGGAAGACCGTCATCGTCTGGAAAACATGCCTCATTCATTACTTTATTCAAATTTCCCCATATCCAGTCGCCCTGGGAAACGGTGGACTTTCTGTCTAGTGATGACATTAAAGCAAACCATGCTCCGCATGAACCATTGTGCGAGAACGGAAAAGGGAAGAAGGGCAGTACTCTCTTCGTCTTTTGATAAGGTGGAAGTTGGCCACATACCCTGCAATCGGTTGCATTGCTGGTCTGATGAGAACGGTGCAACATTCGAATAAAAGTATTGTTGCGCAGGGCTAGTCGATATGACAGTTCATGGGGAGGCAGATCACTGAATGTATGCTCTACAGTGTCATTAATGGAAGAGTGTATATGTGAGGCAATAGGAGGAAAGAAAACATGTAGTGTCAAGCTGATACATATTATGGTGATGCACAGAAGAGACATAAAAATCAGAGTTACTATACATCTACTGCGTAATATCTTGCAGTATTTCTCTCTCATCTTGCTCTTTTTGCTATTCTGGTCTACGATCTTATACATGTCAGGAACCTGTCTAACCGATTCACCACCTAGTGGACTTAAACAATTAAACGCTGTCTGACTTACTAGACCGTAACTTGGACCTGTATTCTTGTTGCGGAGTCTTTTCTAGCAAAGGGGGCTTAACATCTGTACTATCGGTACTGTCTTTAGTCTTTATCAAAGTTCCAGAATCTCCAAAGAATTTCTTGCAATGTTGGGCATGAAGCCATCCTTTACGTCCTTCGACCTTGACGGCAGTCCTCGTGGTGAGCAGTACTAATTTCGGTGTCTTCCAGCGTGGCTCGAGGGGGCTTGATCGATCAAAATTACGCACATAGACGTAATCACCAGGGACGATGGCATGTTCCTTGACTTGGGTGTTGTCAGGGAAGGCGGCGGCAACCTGTGAAAGACAAGAGAGTAGTGCAGACATCAAGGAAGCCAGGTAATCTGTCAGCATGTTACTGTCAACATCAGTTATTTTCTTAGGCATAGGCGTACCCCACATATTCGGTGGTCTGCCGAAAACCACTTCATAAGGAGATAGGCCTGTTCTGGAATGAGCTACCATACGCATGTAAAAGAGGGCAACCGGCAAGGCTACCATCCAATCCACGCCTTTTTCGGCACAAATCTTGGCTAATTTCGTCTTAAGTGTCTGATTATGGCGCTCTACAAGTCCTGCTGTTTCAGGGTGTCGTACACAATTAAACTTCCACTGGTATCCTAACAGAAGGGACACTTGTTTCATTAATTCAGAAGAAAAAGGCTGACCATTATCTGAGTACACGACACGGGGCAATCCATATCGGGGGAAAAACTCACGCACCAATTGCCTGGCGGTGGTCACAGCAGTATAATCTGGGACTGGGTACGCTTCTGTCCATCTAGATAGTGCACATACCACTACCAGGACATACTTGTAACCTCTACATCTGTCCATTTGGATATAATCCATCTGGAGGACCTCAAAAGGATGGTCAGGAGGATGAAATCCGCCTTGTTCCACCGGAATGCCTTTGCCTGGATTGAACTGGCAACAGATCATACATGTACGTACTTTCTGTTTCGCTGCTGCACGTAGGTGCTTGTTAAACCAGATATTCTGTAAGCTGTCTAACATTGCCTTCTCTCCCAAGTGTGCTGGACTATGTGCTGTGTTTATGATCACTTGTACCATGGCATCAGGAAGAAACCATGTTCCTTTTCCCTTAGTCATCCATCCTTGGTCAGTCTGGACCCCTCCTTGTTCAGTCCATTTCTTTATTTCATCTGAAGTGGCATGTGTCTGTATGTCGAGTACATCTTGAGAAGGATCCCTGACTGTCATACTTTTTGTCAGTAATGGTACCTCGGTCTTTGTCGTGTCTGTTGGTGTCTGGGCTGTAAGTTTAGCTGTTCGGTCTGCAAGGTCATTACCCTGGGAAATGGTATCTGTAACTTTGGTGTGTGCTTTGCATTTCATGATAGCTATGGCTGTAGGTCAATGTATTGCTTCTAACAGAGCCTGAATAAGCGGGCCCTGCTGAATTTTAGCCCCATGGGAGGTCAAGAAACCTCTCTCCCTCCATAATACTCCAAAGTCATGAACTACGCCGAAAGCGTATTGTGAATCTGTATAAATGTTCACTTTCAAGTTCTTAGCTCTTATGCAGGCTTGTGTCAGAGCGATGAGCTCTGCTGCTTGTGCTGATAGTATGTCTATTCTTTGTGTCTCTATGACTTCAGTAGCAGTGGTCACGGCATATGCTGCCACTAACTCTCCCGTACTTGTTCTCATGCATGAACCATCTACATAAAGTGTCAGGTCAGGGTCTGTCAGTGCAATGTCTGTCAGGTCTTGTCTTGGTTTCGTCACTGTATTCATTATTTCCACACAGTCATGTGGTGCAGTGTCTACTGTACTTGAGGGCAAAAGTGTAGCAGGGTTGAGAATATTGCATCGTCTGATCTCTATGTGTGGCTGAAATAACGTCAGTTCATATCCTGTCAGTCTCGCTACAGTCAAGTGTTGTGTCTGTGTCCTGTTCAAGAGAACTTCCACTGCATGTGGTACCTGGACTGTCAGGGGGTGTCCCAGCACAATGGAGTCACTTTGTCTTATGGCTAGGGCTGTTGCTGCAACTGATTTCAGGCACGCAGGCAGAGCCTGGGCCACTGGGTCGAGTGTACTAGAAAAATAAGCACAAGGCTTGTGCTTTCCTGCTTGATCTAGTGTGAGGACAGATAATGCTGTTCCATCCCGTTCAGTGACGAAAAGCGTAAAGGGTTTGCTGTAACAAGGAGTCGCTAAAACTGGCGCTTGACATAAGGCTCTTTTTAATTCTTCAAATGCCAAGGTATGTTCTTGTGTCCAAGGGAGGACCGTCAAAGAGGCTGCCTCCTGTGTCGTCAACTGTATGAGTGGTTTGGCTAGATAGGCATACTGGGGAATCCATTGTCTGCAGTATGAAGTGAGGCCAATGAAGGCCCGTACTTCCTTTTGCGTCTTGGGCTGTGAAAGGTTAGCAATTAACTGAATACGTTCTTGTGTCAGCTGTCTACCCCTCTTGGACAGCAAGTGTCCAAGGCACACCACTTGCTGTGCACAGTATTGTAACTTCGAAGGGGACACTTTGTGCCCCTTGTCTGCCAGACAGTGTAAAACTGTCAGTGATGCATTTTCGCAGTCTGGTTCTGATCGTGCTGTAATTAGGATGTCGTCTACGTACTGGAGCAGTGCAGTGTTGGTAGGCATATGAATACTGTCCAGCTGTCTTTTTAATGCTTAGCTGTAAATGCTAGGACTCTCTGTAAAACCTTGGGGAGCTCTCGTAAATTTAAAGCTGCATCCATTTAAACTGAATCCGAAGAGATACTGACTATCTGGTTGAATTGGAACACTAAAGAAAGCATTTTTCAAGTCAATAACAGTAAAGAACGTTGCCTCAGAATCAATAGCAGTCAGTAATGAAGAAATGTCTGGGACCACTGGGTATTGAGGGACTACACATTTGTTCAATTCTCGAAGGTCAACAACTAGTCTGTAAACTGGTGGTGCATTAGGGTCTGTTCGTTTAAGAATAGGGATGACAGGTGAATTACACACATTCGAGTCAGTCTCCACTACCACTCCTTGTGCAATGAGTTCGTCAACAATTTTCAGTAAAGCTACTACGGCGTCAGGTGGTAACTTGTATTGTCAGACACGTGGTAGTACTACTCCTGTTTTGAGTGTGACACGGTGTGGTGTTATGTTCATGTAACCTACATCAGTCGGACCTTGTGCCCATAGGTGCTGTGGCACATTCTGGAGTCTGTGATCAAAATCCTTCAACACATAGTGTCCCTTAAAATCACGTAAGAACAGTCGTACTCCTTCCGGAGAACAACATATAACTGCTCCTAGTTCTTTCAATGTCTTTATACCAAGCAAGTTTTCTGGACATGATCTAGTAAGTAACAAGTCTGTGGTACGTGACAATGGACCTACTCCTAAGGAAACTGGTTTCAATACTTCGTTAACAATAGGCTTTCCTTAAAATCCCAGGGAAACATTCTGTGAGCCTGAAAGGGGTGCCCCTGGAACCTCGTCATGGCTGATGGTAGTTCTGCTCGCCCCTGTGTCAATCAGAAATTTTCTGTCCTTTCCCAATACACGACTATGTACATAGGGACCCTCTTGATCTACAGGAACCTCAATAAGGGGCAAGCCAACTTCCCTCTCTAGGCTGTTTCATGAGAACTGTTGGTATTCTGGATAGTCTGACTGCGTGTACTGATACATTTGTGTCGGGGCATTAACAGGTGGTGGTGGAGGTGGAAAATTTGCTACGGTCTGTTGCGTGTTCTGTGGGGTGCTATTCTGCCTAGGAGGATGCGGTCGTTCTTTTGTCTTGCCGGTAGCTATATTGTGTTTCAGGACAGCACATTCATTTACATAGTGACCTGGTTGCTTGCAATAATTACAGTTCCCTTTGACAGGTGTCGTGGTATTTTTGCCATTTTTGTTCGCGTTTGCTGGTACCGATTGGGCAACCAGCACTTTCATTTTCGTCTCTTTCATGCGTCTCTTTTCGTGATCCTGCTCTTCTCTAATTCTGTTCTGGTGATATTGTAGCATTTGCAACATTTGGGAAGGGCTATCTGCTTGCCAAGTACTCTCAACCTTCAGTACTCTATTCTTGATCTGGGGTAAGGAATTCTCTACTAATTTGCTCATGAAAAGATGAGGATATGACTCACTACTGGGCTTAAGGCCACTATTAATAGAAAAACATTAGAATAGAAATCACTTGTGTCCTCGTCTTGTTTCTGTTTACAGGCTGAAATAGCATCCCAGTCTTCCTTTTTAGTAATCAATAATCTCGGCAAAACCTGTATCAGGAGTTCAGGTAGTGCTTTAGCTTTGTCCCCAAGACCAACACCAGGGTGCCAGCCTTTATCCTCTGTTTCCAATTCTGTCCAACTTATCTTTTTCTCTCCCACCTCCCAGTCTTTTTCCTTAAGCTTTTCATAAATACCAGCAGGCAACAGCACTTTCAAGAGTTTCAGAATGTCAGTGTACGTGTAATCTCCGATGCGGAGAATGTCTTTTAATTCACAGTGAAACCCCCCGGGTCTTTATCATGGCAGGGCAGCATCTTTTTCATTTCCAGTATTTCTAATTTCGTCAAGGGTGTGTAAACATACACTCGCTGAAGCTCACCCGCTGCATTTTTGACGGGATGTACCTCTCGTAGGGGGTTCTGTCTGTCTATGTATAGGTTCTTTCTGTCGTGGTGTGGGGCGGGAAGTGTGCATGTGGTCAGAGAAGTTAAGTACTTATGTCGTTGGTCCAGAATGACATTAATTAAGTCAGTACCCAGGCCTGTCCATCTTTCTAGAAGTATGTCGTCCAGTAATTTATACAAGTGACCAGGATCAGAATATTGACTCTCGTACAACGTTATTAAATGTTGAACCATGTAAATACCAGCCAAACGCTGTTTGTTCGGCGGAAGGCTCAAGAAAGTCTGGGCCACTATGTCATTGCTATAAATGTTAGAATTGGACACCCACTGGACTGCTGACCGGACCAATTCCTTTTCGTGTGGGGTGTGGGATCGCTCGCACTCCATCCGTCGTTTCAGGGCTTTCTCAGTAGCTTGGAATAGATTTTCAAGGGAATATCTTTCTTTTATAGCCCGTCCCTGCTTGCGGTAGTCGAGGCACTTGGGCCTGTCAAACTGTCGTGCTTTGCCTACATAATTCATTTTGTCCTTTGCCTCATTGTCTGACTCAAGATCTTCCGTTGATGACTCAAACTGCCCGTCAGACACTTCACTGTGTATTTCTAAGATCTCCTTTCGTATTTTCTTGTACATACTTTCTGTCTGTCCCAGTCTATCATGCCGACCGGCAGCTATGTTGTCACTCCAATTCATCAGACCTTTCTTTACATCTTTGTCTGGTTGGTCTTGTTCCCTGATCAGACAGTTAATCATAAAACGTAGAATGAAGTTCTTAACCTCCACCTTCCTGTGTTCCATGGCCTTTTCTATACACTCGGGTCCCTCCCCCGTTCTAATGAAATGGTATATTTTATCTAGGTGTTCCTTCATATCTGGTAATGTGACCAAATAGTCGACGGCATGTCTTAATCTTAGTGAAAACACGAGCATTGAACCCTCTCCTGGTACTGGATCGTACATACAACGTGGAACTGTTATACCTACAGAATACTTGAATGGTGTTGACGTCATTTGTGGCGTTCGTGGTGGCCCTAGCGGTGCTCTTGGTGTTGGCGGTGGCCCTCCCCCTACGGCCCCTGGCCCTAAGTCGTCTTTCACGACCTGCTGGAGCTGTTGGAGCTGAGCCTCTGATGGGGGCGGAGGGAATTCTGCATTTACATAGTCCGGTGCGGGCTCTTCTAGATAGGAGGAAATAAAAGCTTCTGATGCTGTCGGCTTTGTTCTACGTACTCTAAAAGGTACTGGTGGTGGCGTACGCGACCTACGGGGTATTTCTGAGGGTGTCACTCTAGCTAGTTCTTCTGAGAGGACAGGATAAATACCAGTAACTACGGCATTTCTTTCTCTATCAACCTGTTCTGCCTTGACTCGTTCCCCCTCCTCCCGCAGTTCTTTTTCTTTGGCTTTTTCCGCTGCTTGTTTACTTCTCTCTGTTTGGTGGAATTCTTTCTCTGCTCTCCTATGTGCTTCTTTACGCCATAACTCAATGGCATCTTTCTGGGACGGTCTTACTTTCCTTTTCCATAGCGCTTCCTCTACCTTCATAATGCATTAAGAATCCCATGTTCCTGAGGCAGGCCATCTGTACTTCTCCTCTAAATCCTTCGTGTAATCTACCCATAAGTCTAAAAACAATATGGCATCTAGCCCGTGTTTATTATACATGTAATGACCAGGTGTGTCTCTAGGCGGGACGAGAACTGACTCTTCGAGTATTCCTTTCCTGGTCCCTATCTGACGTAATTTCGAAAACAGTGGCATGTTGAAACTAACTTAATGAACAACACAATAAACAAGAAAATACTCCGACTGAAACAATCATTCACACTACAACACTAAAACATTAAAACAGATACAGTTTGACTAGATACATGTACTTGAAAACAGTTAACTTTATGCACTGGAATACAGTACAACCATACCGGTCTCGTAAAGAGACACGTCTTTACCGTGCCCACCGAAATGGACCCGTCTTTACCGTGCCCACCGATATGGACCCGTCTCTACCGTGCCCGTATGAACGAGACACGTCTTTACCGAGCTCAAATAAATGAACCCGTCTTGAACTTTATGCGTTCCCCATAGTGGTACTCACCGGGAAGCAGAACTTGAAGGCCTCGGAAACTTGATACTGCCTGCGAATGTGCCACGGAACAGGTGGACCTTCGGAACCCTCGGACCTTGCTCTCTCGCGGCTTGGGCTCTGGTTGGGATGATCCGCGATCCTCACCGCCTCGTGTGGATGCCTGGTCGCAGTCCGTCTCCTCCGTGGGCCTGAGGGAGTAAGCAGGAAAAACCCGCTGGCGTGTACACTGTGAAGTCCGTCACGGCTGTAGAAGGGGGCAAGGGCTGGACCTACATCACCGGCGTGGGGGAAAGGGGATTTGTCCCTATTCGGGCGCCAGAATTATGTGGTAAATTAAATATTACCCTGTCAGAATTTCTATACTTAAACAAAGGGTCATGCATATAATGAGAGGCAGAGTCCGTGGTGTCCGATTCAAAAGGGCTTTATTTCAGTAACTCGAGTTAAGGGAGAATCGGGTTCCATCACCACTAAGGTTCAGGAAGGGTCTTCTGAACTTTATTCACAGAGTACAATATTTATACATGGAATATACATTGCATTGCATAGAGAAGGAGGAGCGCTCCAGGCAGAGCAAGAGAAAGAGAGAGATAAGAGCATGTGGGCGTGCAAGAGGGCGTACATATGGGCGTTCACTCGAGGAGTCATAGGTGAGTCATAAGTGGGTGGATACATGAAGGGGGTCTGCATGGTCAGCTGGAACCTTTACCCTACTTGTGTGTGCAACTTGATCATGATGTGCAACTAACGTGTAACTGGGGGGAAGCTGGGGGAGCTGACTTTTGATCTAGTAGAGAGGCCTTCAGTGTCAGGACGACCTGCTCGTCTGGTATTATCTGATATCTTAGGCCTGGGGATGTATTATCTGAAGTAAAGGTCGCTCAAGCAAAGGTTGCTCATCACCAAGAGCCGGTGTGTGCATATATTTCTTCGTGCATTGCGTGGGGGCTATGGACTTTCTATGGATGCAAGCTCTGTAAATCACTTAAACAGAGACAGAAAGGCTAGGCCCTATCTCTGCAGACGGGTTCTGTTTACCTTCTTCACTAGGCAGGAATGTGTTTTCTGTGGAGCAAGCAGATAACTGTGTGCAAAATACTGTCTTGGCAGGCCGGGTTGGGCCCCTGTCGGCTGAGCCAAAAGTATGCGAGAGGTCAGGGATGCGTAGCTGAGCTGCAGTTGTCTGGAGGCATGAAAAACCTTAATTCGGGAACTGGCTCAGGCTGAGCCACAAAAAGGGTTCATCTCGACTTTTAAACGTGCACAATGCAAATACATTGGCAACATAGGCCTCAGTGCAGAATTAACGTTTCTTTCATGGAAGGCTTGGTAACTGGCATCCTAATGTGGGACGGAAATGCAGAGGCATTATTATTGCAGGCCATAAAGGGAAATGGATGACATGCACATACACTAAACGTGGGGTACACGCAGGGGACACATTGGCCGTGTAAATTTTCATTTTCCTCAGTTATTAAAGGGTCCCGTGGGGCAAAAAAAAAAATAGATTTTTTGCGGTAGAAGCGCTTCCCGGTTCGCGAACCGGGTAGCGAAACGGGAATTCGCCATTTTGTGTTTCGTTTTAATTAAATTACAAGATGGAGGAAAAACAATGTGAGAAGTGGGTATAAGGGGGTACGGGAGACGTATCCTGACCCCCTATGTTTTCTGAGGGTGGCTGAGGATGCTCATATATGTTGATACTTGTCTTCCAGCAGCTGTGCGTGAGCGTTTTTTTTTTTTGCTGCGTGACGTCTGTTAACGTTCGATTCGAAGGAAATCAGGAAGTGTTGACCGCCATTTTGACACTGCAAGTAAATATATTGTTAAAAATAATTGTTATAAATTAATCTGTATTGATAAACATTGTCTGCGCCATCTTGCTTTTTTTCCAATGCCACACTTTTGTCGTGCACGGCAGCCTTTTTAGATGCCTTGACCAGACCCACTCTCTGCACGCCGCCGATCCTCAGCATGGCTCCCCACCCTCGCAAGCATCTCCCCCACGGACTGGTCACACCGCTCTCTCTCTCATGCATGGGTCATAAACCTCCCCCCATCTGCGCTGCTTTTCCCTGAGAATCACACCCCGTGCCCGCCCGACACCTCCCTTTCACCTTATTCACTACCGCACCCTCTGACACTCCTCTTCCTCTGTGTCCGATTGTCCAGGCCGGTCCCAGGCTATCACCTAGTCCTGCGGAAGTAGTTTATGGCCCCAATTGTAAAGAATCACCCCTCTTCAAAGGAGTTACAGTAGATCAAGGCCCCCACCCCATGAGATCAGTCACACCACACGCGTTCCTACTATCTGATAACGATCCTGTATTGTGATTGGGGAGAGGATTCTCACTGTGAGGGTGTGTGGGACCGAGCCTGAAGCGGAAGATTCAAGGGATGCCTTTTTGTACATCAAAGTCTTCACAATTATGTGTCACATTAAAAATATATAGCACTCCAACAAAGTAGTAGGATTATAACACTTTAATAACTTATAAATATATACAATGCTCCAACAAAGTAAACACGTTAAAAAAAAAACAAAGCAACAATGGTCTTCTCTGAGGTGGCGTTAGTAGCGGTCTGTTGTGCGAATAGTCCGAAGGCAGCACAACGCGCTGAGATCTGGACGGCACCCAGGTGATGTCCTTTACTTGCCGCACTGGTCTTGGCATCCTACAATGCTGCGCTGAAAAACGGCGTGGGGCGCCCGGGGGGGGGGGGGGGGGGAGGCGGCGTGAACGGGCCTCCCCAGGTGGAGGCTCCTCTGCTACATTCAGCGGTTTTCCGCTCGCTTTTGCTGCACTGTGCCTCATCCGCCATTCAGTTGTTCATTGCCCGCTCTTGCGGCTACAGCGTCTCGCCCACCATCTAGTTGAATTGCGCCCACTCTTGCGGTGCAGCGATAGGTGGCTGCCACAGGACTCTTAAAATGGCGGCCGGCTCTTCGGATTTGGGCCTGGTCCACTAAAATGGCCCTGGGACACCTTGGAACTCGGACGCTTGCCTGTTAGGGCTTGGGCCCCATTCTCGAAAGCGTCCCCTCAGCCTTGAAGATTCTACAAAAGTCATGGGGGCCCCCGACTCCCGCAGGCTTCCGGTGGGAAGCGGCTGCCATGATTGCTTGCGGAATGGCCACGACGGAGCTACGAGATGGTGGTGCTCTCATGCTGACGCCAGCTTCACTCTGAAACATCCAGAAACACTGTAGACTATCAATTCGATGACTTCCGGTGGAGCCTCAACGTGACCCGGTAGGGAAGAACTTGCCCTCCCCTCTTTTGACTGATGGTTCTTGTTGCCTGTTCCCTCTGTTGTCATCTAACGGAACCTTTTTGGATTGCCGAGTGAGAAAAAAAAAGGTGGGGCTTTCATCGTTTGGGGAAAAAAAATGTTTTAATCCAATGAAAAGTGTTATTTTTAGGTCATATGATCAAGCATTTCATCATTAGGAAACCAAAAGTAAAATGAACCAATGAAAAGTTTTATAAAGAAGTCACATGACCTGTTATGCGGCTTTGGGCTATAAAAAGCCTACAAAATCCGTTGGCCTGTGAGGCGGCGTCAGTAGCGGACCGATGTGCGAATAGGCCGAAGGCAGCACAACGCGCCGAGATCCGGATGGCACCGAGGTGGTGTCCAGCAAGTTGCCGCACTGGTGTGGCCATCCTACAATGCTGCGCCGAAAGACGGCATGGGGTGCCCGGGGGGGGGGGAGGCGGCGCAAACTGGTCTCTCTCACCTCCCCAGGTGGAGGCACCTGATGTGCAGTGCGGCGCCCATTACCGTTTCACTCACCATCCAGCAGAGTTGCGCCCGCACTTGCTGCTACAGTAGGCCGAAGGCAGCACAACGGGCCGAGATCCGGATGGCACCGAGGTGGTGTCCAGCAAGTTTCACTGGTGTGGCAATCCTGCAATGCTGCGCCGAAGGATGGCGTGGGGTGCCCAGGGGGGGGAAAAGACGGCGTAAACGGACCTCTTCCGCCTCCCCAGGTGAAGGCACCTCATTTACAGTGGGGCGCCTCTTAGCGTTTCACTCGCCTTCCAGCTGAGTTCTGCTTGCTCTTGCGGCACAGTGCCTCACCCTCCATCCAGCTGAGTTCCGCCCGCTCTTGCGGTACAGCGTCTCGCCCGCCATCCAGCTGAGTTTCTCCCGCTCTTGCGGTACAGTGACTCGAACGCGCCGAGATCCAGATGGCACCGAGGTGGTGCCCAGCAAGTTTCACTGGTGTGGCCTTAGTACAATGCTGCGCCAAAAGACGGCGTGGGGTGCCCGGTGGGGGGGAGGCAGCGCAAACGGGCCTCTCCCTCCTCCCCAGGTGGAGGCACCTCATCTGCAGTGGGGCGCCTCTTAGCGTTTCACTCGCCTTCCAGCTGAGTTCCGCCCGCTTTTGCGGTACAGTGACTCACCCGCCATCTAGCTGAATTGCGGCTACTCTTGTGGTGCAGCGATAGCCGGCTGCAGCAGGACTCTCAAAATGGTGGCCAGCTCTTTGGATTTGGGCCTGGTCCACCAAAATGGCCCTGGGACACCTTGGAACCCGGACGCTTGCCTGCTAGGGCATGGGCCCCATTCACGAAAGCGTCCCCTCTTTTGACTGATTGTTCTTGTTGCCTATTTCTTCTGTTGTCATTTAACGGAACCTTTTTGGACTGCCGAAAGGGGTTCTGGTCCGACCGCTGGTTGGTGGAGACATTTTGACTATATCCTGGACCTGCCCGGCCTCGCCCAAAATGGCGCCGGTATAAATGGGACTCGTAACTCCTTGTTGTGTACTGGTTGCCCAACCTTGATATCACGAGATACGTATGCAGTTTTGAAGCACATGGCGGGCGGGGACGAGAATTGATTGAACATTTAGACATCCCTATTGATATTAAGTTCTGATGTGTTATTGATTACTGTACTATTGAAAGTTCGAATGAACGTCACCCATGGTACTTTCCCGCAAATGTATATCTAGATAATTTTATTGTAACTGGCCCTGTCGTACTTTAATTATAAAATGTATGTCCACCGATTCCGCAAATGTTAGACACCTTAGTTCTTGCAACCTAATGGGTCGCCCGTTACGTTCTTCTACAGTGTAAATGTCCCCTCATCATATACGATTCCAGTTTGCTCCGTGGCCGGCCCACGTGTTTATAGGCCCGTATTTGTATACTGACATTTTCACAATAAAGGTTTTTAAAACAAAACATGGTAGTAGTACCTACATTGGTAAAGTTTTGAATAATAGCAACTGTTTTCGAATCAGTAAAAGGCAAGTGAAATAAAGCAGTCCAATTACATGACGGTTAAAAGGTATAATACGCAGGAACGCAGTAAGGATAAAGGGTCAAGGGCTGTTGTGTTTTCCTGTTTCTGCAACATAAAGTGATCGATAAGAATCCGATATTCATGCCTATCAGCGACTAAGACAGCAGGCCGAGCCTCTTTTGTTCAACGGCTCCCTCATGGGACGAAGAAACGCCCTTTTTGTCGAAATAGGAATATTTTACTTGCAGGACAGTTGTAAATTTCCCGGGAAAATACATTAGCCTGGAACATTGTTAGTGATAAACTGTAAATGCATCTGGGTCCTTTGCTTTACAAGTCAGAGTGAGAAAAAAAAAGGTGGGGCTTTCATCATTTGGGAAAAAAAAATATTCGAAAGCAATGATAAGTTATTTTTAGGTCATATGACCAAGCCTTTCATCATTAGAATAACAAAAGTAAAATGAACCAATGAAAAGTTTTATTACAAGTCACATGACCTGTTATGCTTACGTTACGCGCTGCGCGCCGCACTCTGGATCGTTTCCGGGAAGCTGCGCCTCGCGCACCGGACCACTTCTGGGTGCGCTAACGCGGCGCGTCATATGACGCATTACGCGACAACGCAGGTCCAGAATATAGTCAAAATGTCTCCACCAACCAGCGGTCGGAACACAACCCCTTTCAGCAGTCCAAAAAGTTCTGTTAAATGACAAGAGAAGGGACAGGCAACAAGAACCATCAATCAAAGAGGGGAGGGCAAGTTCTTCTCTACCGGGTCACGTTGGGGCTCCACCGGAACTGATCGAATTGGTAGTCTACAGTGTTTCAGGATGTTTCAGACTGAAGCTGGCATCAGCATGAGAGCACCACCATCTCGTGGCTACGTTGTGGCCATTCCGCGAGCAATCATGGCAGTCGCTCCCCACCGGAAGTTTACGGGAGTCGGGGGTCCCGGTGACTGTTGTAGAATCTTCAAGGCTGAGGGGACTCTTTTGGGAATGGGGCCCATGCCCTGGCAGTCAAGCGTCCGAGTTCCACGGCTGCCCAGAGCCATCTTTGCAGGCCAGGCCCAAGTCTGTGGAGTCGACCGCCATTTCGTGAGCTCCGTAGCAGCCGCCTGTCGCTGTACCACAAGATTGTGTGCAATTCCGTTGGATGGCGGGTGAGACGTTGTAATAGCAAGAGCAGGCGCAATTCAGCTGGCCGAGCGAGGCACTGTGTCGCAAGAGCGGGCGCAAGTCAGCTGGTCGAGTGAAGCGCTGGGGTGTAGCTGAGAAACCTCCACCTGGGGAGGTGGGGGAGGCTCGTTCGCGCCGCCTCTCCCTTCTACTGCATCCCACGCTGTCTCCTGGTGCAGGTATATGTGATGGTCGGACCAAGGCACCGCAGGACGTGTCTTCAGGTCAAACGGATTGTGGGACAAGGTGTGGAGCAGGCGCAATTATCTTGGGGGCCTCCGTCAAGCGGTTCAGGGAGGCACCGCATCACATTGTTTTCCAATGCAGTCAGGTCCACAAACAGCCCCCACTTACTTTGAGAATAGTGAAGCTGCAGCAGGTGCAAATAAGCTTCAGACAGTGTTACAAGCGCTGCTCTGAACCCTCAACTATGGCACCCAACATCCAGGACTTATGCCATTTGTGCAAGGCAGTGACATCGAAGCATCTCAGGGACCAAGCAACATACCATATCCAGAGTCCTTCCCACAACCTCTGAATTCCTTCTTACCTAGTTATTGTTCTTTCACTCCCACTCCAGGCTTTTAGTCTGTGGATGGAAAACCATGAACCTACACTCACCTATAAAAATCTTACTATTGATTGTTTTTTTTTGAGCCCAAAATACAAAGGCTTGTTTGGATCAATGTTGCAGCAGGCTGCCATGTAAATAGTTATTTAATAAAATGTTTTACCCTGTTACTTTGCTGGTGTGTTGTATATATTTATAATATTTGCATACTGTTTGTCGTTATTATGGGTGGGGTGGGCGGCGGAGCCGAGCTGTCTTGCAGCCATCATGGTGTCGAGCTCAGTTCCTCTCACTAGTTTCGTATTTGTCATGAGGGGTTGTTCATAATGTTTCTATTTTAGCGAGGTCAAAAAGAGATCCCATTAGGGGCCTACTGATTTTGCTTGATTCCTTTTGTTTTTTAACGATTTTTCACTATCTGCAAAGACTAAACAGAGTATTGCGACTCTGTGCTTGTTTGTAAATAGAGAATGAACCAAAGAGAACCAATTCCAAAACAATAAATGCTAGGATAACAATCAATCAAATGGAGAGGGAAGCAGGCACGACGGATTACAACTGGGGCAAAGAAGGTGTTACCTACCCTTCACTATCTGCAAAGAGAGAATACTTCTAAAAGAAAAGAGGAGGGGTGGGGGAAGCGTTCAAAGCACATCAGCGTGCATAAATACGAAAATGTTTTTACCTACCACGTACTTGACATTTTACAGCTTTTGATATTTGCTATTAAAAAACCATTGAAATTCACTGAAAAAACCATAGGTTATAGACCATATATAGTTAGGAATTAGCATTTACAAAACCTTGAAAATTCACTGAAAAAACCTTAGGTTATAGACCATATATAGTTAGGGATTAGCATTTACAAAACCTTAATTTACTCGCACAAAACCATTGAAATTCGCATATATAGTTAGTTGCACTAACTATATATCGCGCACCCGCAATCCACTGCTGATGATGTCACATATTACATCATTCATGACATGGTCAGTGACATCACTGATGACATCTCAAATGACATCACTGATGACATCACTGTCATGTGAACAAGGCTCCTCGGAGCCGAAACGTCATACGATGTGCTTGCACTGAATTAAAACAATTTGCACTAAATTGGACCGTGTCTGCGTCTGTCTGTGGAGCGGGAGGGACGCCTCGCCCTGCGGAAATCTATCGCTGATTCCTTGGATATATATATAAATATATATATATACATACACACACACACACATATATATATATATATATATATGTGTATATATATATATATATATATATATATATATATATATATATATATATATATATATATATATATATATATATATATATATATATATATTGACGCTCACGGGGAATGACCAAAAAGCGGGAGGAACTCGCACACCACAACGGCTTTTCCCCAACAGCCTTTATTAGGTTCAGAACGCTGCTTTCACCGGTAAGTGGGCTGCTTCAACCGGACGCGTTTCGGGCATCTCCCTTCCTCGGCGGCATACAGTCCCTGAGACACCATGAGGCTCCGCCTCCATATAGAGCCATATCGCAAGCCAGGGATTGGCTGATCTGTATGATCGGATTGCGTTGCTTTGTGGGAGGCGTAGTCCGTAGTTACATGATGCTCAAATGTACTGATTTCAAAGCTCTGGATGAGCCCCAGCGTGGGCAGCGTGATAATGTCCTTGTTGCAGTGTCCATGCTCCAAAAGTACTCAACGTAAATATATAAAAAAACGAAGGGTGTCCCATTAAAGATGTCACTCCTGTGGGGGGTTTCAGCACAAGCTCCTACGGCAGCGGCAGCACAACGGAAACCCCAACTTCCAAATTGCAAGTAGTCCATACACGTTTCAAGCCATAGCCCTTGCTCACTGGCTTGCAAGAAGTAAGAGAGGCAGTATACGTTTCGCGGAACACCTTTATTCAAATCTACAGTCCCGTCCCCATGGGTGTCAACAGGCATGGCATTGTGGCTCTCGCAGTCCATATGCCTGGTCTAACTGAAAGTTCCATCTTAACCCCAGTGGGTGCTGCTGCCTCTGTTAACAAAATAAATGTCCCAATGGATTGGTGGTTCAAAATCATGACCCCCAGTGGGTGGAAGTAGTAGATAACCTGCTGGCTGCTCACCAATAACATCCAGAGGCAAGGCCCACCTCCATTCCTGAAGGTGCCCGCGATTGCAAGCACTCGGATCTGCTAGTTGAGCAGTGGGACATCTTTGCGGCCGAACCAGCCACTACACAACAAAAACAAAGGGTGTCCCCATTAAAGATGTCACACCGGGGGGCGGGTTTCAGCACAAGCACCTATAACAGCAGCAGCACAACAGAAACCCCAACCTCCAAATTGCAAGTAGTCCATACGTGTTTCAAGCCATAGCCCGTGTTCACGGGGTTGCAAGAAGTAACAGAGGCAGTATACGTTTTTGTGGAACACCTTTATTCAAATCTACAGTCCCGTTCCCATGGGCGTCAACAGGCATGGAAATGTGGATCTCGCAGTCCATACGCCTGTTCTAACCGAAAGTTCTATCTTAACCCCAGTGGGTGCTTCTGCCTCCATTAACAAAGTAAATGTCCCAATGGATTGGTGGTTCAATATCATGACCCCCAGTGTGTGGAAGTAGTAGATAAACTGCTGGCTCACACCAATAACATCTAGTGGTGAGGACCCCTCCATTCCAGAAGGTGCCCATGATTGCAAGCACTCAGATCCGCTAATTGAGCGCCGGGACATTTTTGTGGCCCGACCAGCCACTACACAACAAAAACGAAGGGTGTCCCCATTAAAGATGTCACATCGGGGGTAGGGGGATCAGCACAAGCACCTATGGCAGAGGCAGCACAACGGAAACCCAAACCTCCAAATTGCAAGTAGTCCATACGTGTTTCAAGCCGTAGCCCTTGTTTACTGGCTTGCAAGAAGTAACAGAGGCAGTGTACGTTTTGCGGAACACCTTTATTCATTTCATTTCAAAAGACTTTTATTCGATTAACATTGTGTTAAATCATGAAAAGTACATTTACAAATTCAAATACTATAAAAACACACAAATTATGTACAGTTAAAAAAGAGACAGATTAATAATTTGTGACATAGCTAAAAATTGATAATATCAAGATAATCAGAGTATGGCAATTTATAATAAATCAGGGTGATAATAGCCCTAAGTTGGAACGCATTTTCAGACATGATTTTAGAAAAAGAGCTACACATTTGGCTACATACGGTGTGTCTAACATCTGAAGTGCCAGATAGGCTGGCCGACATGTTCTCAACCCCATTTTACGAAGGAGTGGGATGATCCAGCGTTTACGAGTTTGTTCATAATAACGACAGAACAAAGTAAGGTGGATGGTCGATTGCGGTGATACTCCGTCACAAGGACACTTTGCCAGATCATGAGACCAATTTGACATCGTGGGGAAGGTTACAAGGCGAAAAAAAGAGTTGAATCGAAACCTCGTTAAGACAAATTTCTCATGGTTGGTCAAAAAGAAAGTAAGGTAAGGCTGAATACCTGGGGAGGTTTGAACCATAAGAATTTGCACATTAGTAGGCTTAGAAACTTCACTTAGAAGGCGGAGGTCTCTCAGATGGTTTAAACAGAGAGCTTTCAGTGCCTTTCTACTGATCTCTGTCAGGGTCAATGGTTCGGTGAAGTAGAAAGCACAATTCAGGTCTGTTAAGAAGTTGAAAACATAAAGAAGCCATGGAATTTTTTTCCATTTCTCCAATGATAAACAGTCTTGTGATAAAGAGCGGGTTAGGTGACATTGGGGTTTGGTCCAAACACGGTGCCATAAAAGTATCGGCTGGCATCTAAATATCAGTTATATAATCGATACCCAGCTCGATATGCAATCCGTATATTGGAGCACTAGGAGGAAGTGCCAGAATATATTTTAAAAACCCATTTTGGACCAGTTGTAATCCATCCACAGAAGCCTAGCCCCAAACGCCAGCACCGTAGATGGCAACACTGTGGCATTTTGCATGGTAAATTTTAAGCAGCTCTTTTGGGGCCGGTTTACCCAATTTTCTCAAGAATAAAACAAGAGCAGAGGTCGCTCTTTGAAAGAGCATTTTTTTACTTGTGACTCCTGCTTTCCAATCTAACTGGTCGTCCATTAGGATACCTAGGTATGGGTATTGTCTGGCACGCTCCAATCTAACCTGTTCGATAAAGATGGATTTGGGTTTCTTCACCTTGGGACCAAAATGCATAACATAGGTCTTACTCTTGTTAACTTTTAGCCCCAGAGATAGCATAAACTGGCAATATTTGTCTAATTGTTTTTGCAGCTGCTTTAGTGTCCTAGCTAAAATGAAAGAGTCATCAGCGTATAATAACGCTGGGATTGGGCGATGTTTGATAGATGGTAAGTCCTGGCTACCCTCTAGCATGGCATTCTCAACCCCGTTGGTGTAGAGGTTGAACAGGAAGGGGGCCAGGACACACCCTTGCCTTACTCCTCTTTTTATTGTGAATAAAGATGTTAATTCACCGCATAACCCATATCTCATGCAAGCTGTGGCGTCAGAATAGAGCTCGCGGAGGAATTTAATAATAGGGGGGTCCACCCCGAGATCACTAAGAATGGACCATAGCTTAGAGTGGATCACACAATCGAAAGCGGAGCTGAGGTCGACATACACTATGTGTATGTTGTCGCCCTTCGCTCCGGAATATTTACCTATTAAGTGGGTTACATTTAATGCCTGCTGGACTGTGCCAAGACCCTCCTGGAACCCGTACTGAAGGTCGGTCATGATGTTGTTCTCAGACGCCCAATCCTGCAGACGTTCCAGGATCAGGCGTCCGGCAACTTTCCCCAGGGAGACCAGGAGAGAAATGGGTCTATAACAGGCAGGATTATTACGATCCCCCTTTTTGTAAATAGGTAATAGAATGGAGGAGGACCAAGAATCTATAAGGCCAACTTTCGTAACTGCCGACATCACCTGGGTGATGACAGGAGACCACAATTCTATGTTGTTTACAAAAATGTCTACGGGGACCCCGTCTGGGCCAGGCGCCTTACCAGATTTAGCAGATGTTAGTGCTTGAATGACCTCACTCGCGGGGTCATCTACTGGGTTCGCCGGTTTTATAGTATCTACTGGTGACCCCCCCAAAAATGTTTGTGAAATGGGTCACCCATGCATCAGTGGGCACAGCCACGTCACGGTGCTTTGGCGCGTTAATATTAGTTAAAAAAGGTGACTTAACGACACGCCAAAACTGCGAGCTGTCTTTAGTTAGGCAACTTTCATGAAGTTGGGCCCATAGAGTTTTCTTTAGCTCCCTTTTACAGTTTTGTTGAGCAGCTTTGTAAATCTTTCTTAAGTTAGCTATCTCCTTTGAGTTTCTAATTGGGTTATGTAGTTCCTTTTTTAATGCGGATAGGGCTTTACGACAAGCAGTGTCAAACCATCCTAGGGACCCCTGATTACCTGATTTATGATTACGGAATAGCTCTGACCGCATTGCTAATAAAATCTCAGAAAAACTGTTTAGAATCAATTGGGGTGGGGAATCCTCTGCTAAACAGTTGATTATCCAAGGAAGGGATTTTGATACAACATTGCCACTGATAACTACCGGATCTATTTTGGACCATTTCACAGAAAATCCGTTTAGTTTATCCATGGTCAGTGATTGCTGGGTTAGTTGACTGACCTTTTTGCAATGAGAAGCACCAGTTTCTATGGATAGGAGAATACTATTAGGGAAATGGTCACTGGAGATATCTGTACCAGTCCTAAACCGTTGGAGATTACCTTTTAGCGCCGTAGAGCATAAAATGAAATCAATAGTTCTAAACATACCTCTACCATGAAAAGTAGGTCTAAATTCAACTGGACAATCTACTAGATTGTTTGCATAATCTAGTTCCATTGTGAAAAGACAGTCGTTCAAAGCATTACCCAAAAGTGAGTGTGTAAAATGGATTAATGGACAGTCTTGTTCGTCTAACAAACCACAAATACCTTTCATATAGTTGGCACACAATGGGACATTAAAATCTCCCCCCCATATCACAAAGCAAGCAAGTGTGGAATGCTTGTTACAGTGTTCGTTTACAACAGACATGATTTCTTTTACAGTTTTAACACATTCAATCGGGGACAAGTTATTATAAAAATTAATAAAAAGATACATCGTATGATTGCTAAATGCAGTTTAACGATTTGAAAGTTTGCGGTGGTATGTAAGACGTACAAGCCAATTACAGATAAATTATTTGAAATATACATCGCGAGACCTCCCTTGGATCTGCCGTGTGTGGTAATGCTGGCTGGAGAATGGAACGTTTTATAGCCCTGCATGTGAATCGGATCTATAGCCCACGTTTCTTGCAGACAAATTATTTGATGGGGAATTACTGTCTCCAACCATGGTTTAAGTTTTAATTTCAAACGGAGACCTGCAACATTCCAGAATAAAACTGAAAGTTGATAAGTGGAAGGAGTAAACTTTTTAGTATTCGAATTTTGTTCTAGGGTTAAAGCAACTGGGGTAAGAGGGGAGTGTGCTAATGATTCAACAAATGATATATCTGACTGAATTTCTTTGTTGATAACAGAATCTAGATATAGTATTGGTACAGCAATTTGAACTTCTGACGTTGTTGCATGAGAAATGGATAGGTTACTAATTGGGAAAGGGGAAGACAGAGAATCATCGGGATGATCAGGTAAGGTAGGCACTGGGGAAAATGAGGCAATGTTATCCAGATGACTGTCGGGTTGTTGTCAATCCACCATCTCCAGGCAGTCATATCTGTTGGTCAGGGGGACACCTCTCCATCCAAAGGTGGGGGCTACATCTCTATCCCCGGTGTTTGACCAGTCGACCCAGTCACGTCTCCTATTCCAGTTACCAACTTGTGTCCAGTTCCATTCTGGACTGGTGTTATAGTGCTGCACTGGAGGATAGAAGAAGGAAAGTCTCTTGGTACCAATTCCATCGGGTGTATATTGTGTACCCCAGGAGCAAATATGTTCTACAGTATGGGGGTCCTCAAAGGTAATGATGACACAATCGCCCGGTAGGGATTTTGACTCTCTTCCTATCCAGGGGACTCTACGAACTGTTGTAACTCTGTTATCAGAATAAGGAGGGAGTGGCCTATTAACAGAAAGCCAATGGAGTACCTTATTCCTAAGGGACCAGCCTGGTTCCTCCACGTTATGATTCAACTCAGGGACCCCTGTAATGATGACAACATATGGGGCAGCTTCTGGACGAAGATGGATAGAATGCCCCCCTTCCTTCTGTTCTTATAGGTGGTGCTTTGTGTCCCTGAATTACTAATTAGCTTAGGGGGCGGAATAGTAGAATGCACCGGTGGAGGGGCGGGTGTGGTCGTTTGAGTAGGAGTGTTAGTATTAGTTGCCCTTGGGAGAGAAGGTTTGGGCTGGGAAGGCCCTACTGTGGTATTCGTCTTTGTTGGCTTTGGTGTTGGCTTTGGTGCTGTGGCCCCAACAGCTGGAATTTTGAGTTGTGACTTTTGAGCCCTCGGTTGTCCTGATGTAAGGTTAGGGGCAGATCCTTTATTAGTTTTTATCACTGATGATAGCTCTTCTAGTTGTTTTTTCTATTTTTGAAAGGGTAAATTCAAGCGGTTGGAGGTAGGATTTAATTAGGGCCCCCAATCTGTCTAGTAGTTGATTATTTAGACCATTGGGATCACTATTGTTATCAATATTACTAGTAATGCTAAGATTAGCTGAGGTGGTAGAAAGGTTTATTATACCTAGGGGAATAAGATTCCCTTCGCCCAGTGTGGGGGCAACTTGTTTAGGGGATTGATGGGTGGGAAGGGATAGGGTTGTATTTTGAGATTGTTTATTCGAAATGTTAGTTTGCTGGCGGCTCCTGTTATGCTGTTGGTTCTTTTTGTTCTTTTTGTTCTTGGGTATTGCTCTCTCCCTGATACCCCGAATTGTGGTAGCAGTAGGGTCATCCCTGGTCGGGCTAATAAGAGGGGCTGGTGTCTGCTCCAAAGACGTTGATAAATGAGATGCTTGAAGAGCTGACAGCTCAAGTGAGACTGACAGGTCCACAACACCAGGAACAGGATGAGGATCAGCCAACAGAGTATCAGCTTCTAAAATGCGCAAAGGAGTTTTGGCTGCCGCCAGTAAGCCCAACGAGGAGCGTTTCGCGGCGGTCAAATCCTGTGAGACCCTCCGTTCTAATAGAAGGACGCCTTGATTTATGGCGTCATTTGCTTTGGCAATAAATTGATCAATTGGGCCTGTAGTTTGATCACTATGAAACGCCTTGTTGCTCCTGGTCCCTCTAGGAGACATAGTTCGTATTGGTAGGACCCAGGTAGGAAAGTAAAAATAAAACTACACAATAAAAAATACGACAAATAGTGTTTAGCAATATAGGAGGTACCAATCAGCAAAAGTCAAGGGGGTGGCCCAGTCCAGTCTTACCCGGTCTTGAACGGGCTTAAACGGGCCCGCCCTTGGCCCGGGCTTCGCCCCGGGCTCCGACCCGCGCGCGTCCCGAGTCCGCGTTGGTGGATGGGAATAAGTAGATCGGAGAAGAGTGGGCGGGAAGAGTCACAGGTGCGCAGGTGTCCGAAGCGCTACTTCTGCTGGGACTCGCAGTCCCGCCCGCACAAACCGGACAGACTTCGGTCTCTCCCCGGCAATCCAAGCAGTCCAGGCAGGGAACGGCAAAGTTCAGCTTTCCCGGTAGTCAGCAGCAACAATTAGGGTATGAAGAGCAAGGCTGCGAGCGACTCCCGCGAAGCGGGGGCCGCGAGCCCTCTTGAGGCAGCTGGGGGAGGAGAGTGGGCGGGAAGTCACAGGTGCGCTGGTGTCCGAAGCGCTACTCCTGCTGGGACTCGCAGTCCCGCCCGCACAAACCGGACAGACTTCGGTCTCTCCCCGGCAATCCAAGCAGTCCAGGCAGGGAACGGCAAAGATCAGCTTTCCCGGTAGTCAGCAGCAACAATTAGGGTATGAAGAGCAAGGCTGCGAGCGGCACCCAAATCTACAGTCCCGCCTCCATGGGCGCCAACAAGCATGGTGTTGTGGATCTCGCAGTCCTTATGTCTATTCTAACCGAACTGGCTGCTCACCAGTAACATCTATAGGTCAGAGTTTCAATCAAAACAGTGTTTTTTGTTTTGCTAATAACCTTGGCTTCATTTGAAGAATCTTCATGAAGCTTTCCAAAACAAAGTTCAACATGCTCTTCTACTATCTGTCTGTAGAGTTTTGGGGTGATCTGTCTATCGGAGGCTGAGCAAAAGTGGGTCTCCCAGACATCATGCTCCAATGCTAATTCCCATCAGAATTTTCGAACACAATACAGAAAAAAACAGCTACACAGAATTACACAAAATTTGGCAGAAAGTTAGCTCCTTGCTCAGAAGGTGTACTTTTTGTAATGTAATTTTATATAGATCAATACAGCCATTTTTGAGATCTGTGCATTTGAATTATGGTTGTATCTGAATGGTTGATCTTGTGGGAGTGCAACAGAACTCCTATGGTACCACAACTGTAAATGTAAAAAAAACTAGAGAATTCTGATTGGTACCAGTCCCGTAAGACCGTGTGATCTTACATGAAAAAATATTTGCAGCCACCATTACAGGCCATGGGAACTTGGTCCCTGAGCCCTGTAAGAAAAAATACATAGGGGGCCTGGTAGGGGTATCATGTCTTCCTGGCACTTCTTGGAGGGACCCTCCAGGGTGCATAATGAAAAAGAAATCATGCCACAGGTCCTACAGTATTCCTGCAGGACCCATTGCAGCCCCTGTGTAGTCTAGCAGGACTCAGACGGCAGCCTTGGCAGCCTTGGTGCCACAAGACCACACAAGCAAGCAAGTGTAGCTTGCATAGACACGCAGTACCGCAGGTGAAAAAACAGGATAATGTGAGATGGTGGGTTTTTAAGGGTTGGCCCCACGCAGTTTAAGGTCAAAGGCTGTGTATAGCTGGTGTTGGCCACCTACACTTGATGGACACGGCTGAAGGCTGTCTGTGCTGAGGGGTTCGGCTCATGGTATGACTGCAGACTAGGCCTCAACAGCAAACCCCATACAGCACACAGCCTAAAGTTTTGGCCAGTGGGAAGCAGGGTGAATATGATCAAAAAACTTCAGAAAATAACAGAAAAACCAATGTAAAAGTGACGTTGTAGTTGAATATGGAAATAACATACTTCGCAATGAAAAAACCCTAGTTCTTACTAAAATAAACTGAGGTTAAAGTGATGTTGTAGTTAGGTTTTAACCACCATTGGCATTCGTTCTGAACTGCAATCCAGACCCTCGTTTTTTGCCTGGGGTGCCCATAGAGACAAATACCTGCTTTATGCAAATCATTTTTGGTCCTGCTTCAATAGGAACAGACCAGCTTGAAATGTCAGGCCAAGTCCCCTACGGATGAGAACACAAGTAATCCCAGACCAGTTTTGTCCTACTTAGGGCTCATGATTGAGTTATAGATTGAGTCCTATGGCACAGTCAGCACGAGACCCATGTCTGGGAATACCCATCACACATCAAAAACAAGGTGCTTGAAGGAATGCTTGATACTGGCGAAAGCTATTGGCCACATTTCAGACCATTCCTTTTTGCCTACTTAGTTGGCATGGTGTCCAAAATAATGATGGAATGTGATGCGCCCTGAATAATTAATGATGGCTGAGATTAATTCAAACATTCAATCCATCATTTTTTGTATACTTCAGAATGACACCCCCAAGTGCAACAGGGTCTCTGTGGCACTGGTTCCACGCTAGCCCTAACTGAGAAGGCCCAATCCGGACAAACCAAGGGAGGACTTGTCCTGGCAGTTCAGGATGGACTATTTCTGTTGTGGCAGGGGCATGACTGATTTGCCTATGTCTGCGTCCAAACTGAGATGGCATGGTGTTCAAAATAACAATGGACTAGGATAAGAGCTGAGTAATTACCAGTGACTAAGATTAATTCAAGAATTCTATTCCTTTTTTTTGTATGCTTTACTTGAGTCCCGAGTAACCATATACAGGCATGATCAATGGCGCAACGAAAGTTGAGGGAGTCCCCCTTCAAGGCACGTGGAGGGGACCCCACTCTTGATTTAATCCGGAGCGCTTAGGCCTGAGCACTGTGTTGAGGGGCTTCCACGCAGCACAGGGCCCCCCGCACCGCGGGGGCTGCGGGGGCGTGTGTTACAGCACTGGGCATGATACAAAGGATTCATGATCTATTCATATTTTTTGCATAGTTTGGGCACGCTTTTATGGATTTGGGCATTAAAACAATTTTTTTCAATTACCATGGTATTGCTGACTGAACTCGGGGGTGCCTTTTAACATCTCAAAGGAAGGTTTTAAGAATTGGAAGAACACATGTATTACTGTGCTTTGCGATAATATACCAAAGAATGGCCCTACACATCATTCTTTGACATTGAATAGCAATTTGTCCCCATTGAGGACTGTGTGTGTTTTTAAGTATGTCAAATGTTTCTTACTTTGACAATAAATTGCACTTAACCTGAGAAGGGTAAAACACGCTAATATTAGATCTGTTGTGCTACATTATCCACTGGAAACACCACCTATACATTTAAAGAACATTTTTGCTATACTATGGATGAATCCCAATGTGTTTAAAAAAAAATTAGGCTTCGAAGAAAGCATTATACATAAAGCAAGGAGCTGTTGAGGCAATTTCCTAAAATATGGGTTCCATTGGAAATACTATGCTAAATGCTTGCTAGTGTATGTGGGTACAGTACCCTGTTTGGTCTCAGATACTAGGATCACTTTTGTAGCTGATATTTTTTTAATTCATATTGACTAATGTATTTGATTATAGTGTCTCTTAATTTAAAATGTAAGTGAAAAGGAATTCCTTAGAGTGCACCTTCGTGAAAGCACGGAGTAGAAACACATGAGGTGCTGTGACAAGAAACCACAGAACTCCTACATATATGGCAATATTTTAGAGGAGGAAATCGAGAGATTGTAAAACAAGCATTGGCATAGCCAAAAGGTCTCGCGTTTGGAACCTTATAAGTGTTTAACCATGCAACAGTTAATGTTGTTGCACCAAGGATCAATCAATCAATCAATCATTGACACTTATAAAGCGCGCTACATACCCGTAGGGTCTCAAGGCGCTGGGGGGGGGGGGGGGGGGGTGCCGCTACTGCTCGAACAGCCAGGTCTTCAGCTTCTTCCTGAAGGAGAGGTGGTCTTGGGTCAGGCGCAGGTCGGTCGGGAGGGAGTTCCAGGTCTTGGCGGCCAGGTAGGAGAAGGACCTTCCTCCTGTAGTCGCTCTTCGGATGCGGGGGACGGCGGCGAGGGCGTGGTTGGCTGATCGGAGGTGGCGTTTGGGAGCGTAGAAGTTGACTCGGCTGTTGAGGTAGCTCGGGCCTTGGTCGTGTAGGGCTTTGTGTGCGTGGGTGAGGAGGCGGAAGGTGATTCTTTTGTTGACGGGGAGCCAGTGAAGGTCTCTCAGATGTTCGGAGATGTGACTGGTTCGTGGGATGTCGAGGATGAGTCTGGCTGAGGCGTTCTGGATCCGCTGGAGTCTCTTCTGGAGCTTGGCGGTGGTACCGGCGTAGAGGGCGTTGCCGTAGTCCAGTCGGCTGGTGACGAGGGCCTGGGTGACGGTCTTCCTGGTCTCGGTGGGGATCCACCAGAAGATCTTGTGCTGCATCAAGGATATTGTGCTGCATAATTAAATACTTATAAGGTTCCAAAAGCGAGACCTATTGGCTATGCCAATGCTTGTTTAATATTAATGTGGCCCTACGGTTTCCCAAACTATAAGGTTTTGCAAAATGCATGACAACAAAAAAGCCAAAAGACCGGCGGTCAACCCAGACATACTGGTTACCTACAGCACAGTAGGGTGCAAGATATAGCCCACGGAACGCCACCACAATACAGAGACAGAAACACTTCAAGTCATCATTCACTCCTGCTGAGCCTACACAACAGTGCCAGTTCAAGGCAAGTTGGGATACCAGTCCCGACCAATTTGACTAGACCATGAAAGGCACAAAAAACTGGCCATCAACATCCTTGTGCACGCCCTCTCAACCCGAGAGAACCACACATGCCACCTTCCCACTGAATTTCTAGTAGGCCTGGAAATCAAGGTCACACTAGCTCTTAATCATCTGACATCTCCCACTCTCTGCCTCAACCTCCAGTCCCAAAGGTCACTATGAGCAAGAAAAGGAAAGATAATTAATTACATGCTCACCAGAGAGCTCGATCAACTGAAAACGCAGGGCGTGTTCCTTGAAAACCATTGGCACAAGTCTCAGTCACTTAGGGATTGTGCATCCTGCCGTTGACGTGAACTGACGCTACTCGCATACATGGACCAGGGGAACTCATTTTAAAAATTGGAGCCGCAAAAGAAACAAGCAAATCGGTCAGAATTTGCAAGGGATTGGCACTGCAAGTTTATAATTCTAGAGCTGTACCCATTGTACTCTGCAACAAACAATCATGGCACATCATACAAGCAACCCTAACAACCATAGGCATAACTGCCAGAAAACTCCCACTAAATCACAAACTGTCTCCCGCAGCCGAAACTCACAAAATGGCGGTGGTGCGGGCCCACTGAGCTGGGACGACCGACACTGCTGTGAGCAGAGAGAACTGACTGCCTGAGGCTGCAGCATCACGAGGGCACCTGGTCGAGGAGGCCTGTCCGGTCCTGTTTGGGGGACTGGGTGCAGCACCCCTCCTAGCATTGGTGCTGGACCTGCAACCCTCGTAAACGACTGCTGCGGCCCTGTGGACCCCTACGGTGGGGCTTGGGTGGAGGACAAAGTGGAATTGCTGGGGACCCGGTGGCGCCTTTGAGGTGTTGGGGAGGTTAGTGCCCTGTGCGACCCCTGGACCGGCCCGGCCCTCTCGAGCGGAGGCGGCCGAGTCAGAAACCTGGTGCCCCCCTGCTGCGGCAGGGCTGGAAGCAGAATGTCACCCCTGCTTCCCTCAAGGGACTAGGCTGCGCATTACCACCTTGCCGCTCCGCATGCACGCCTCCGGACCACCGCGCACTGACCTGCTGGCTGGTGCGGCGACGGTGCAGACTGCAGTGTGAGACTGATCGGGCCCCATTGTATGCCGCTTTTGCACTGGGCTGTGGAGGATGTGAATTTCGGTGGCCTGAGCGGCCTGGCCCCCATAAAATACCCCCTGCGGAGTCTGCTGATAGCGGGACCAGTGCTCCTGAGACCTACCATGCATGCACCCACCACAAACGGACTGAGCAGCGCGGGACAACATCCACTGCTTTGGCTACGCAGAGCCTGTGTGACCACCTATTCTTCTGTTTCCTTCTGGAGTGAGAGCTGGTACCCTGGGCCTGGGAGGCACGCATTGGGGGCCTGCTGTAAGTTGCGCCTGAAGTGACAGGGCATCATAACCTGGGCTGTGAAGGAGCGGTGCCCCCCGTTGCTTACTAGTGGCTCGTTGTGCCCCAGTGACGTAGAGGCAGGACTGGCCCTCTGTGAGATAGAGGGGGTCTGCTAACATAACCCCGCTGCCCACGCTTCAGTGACCAACGGTGAAGGTCACACACCACACTGTCCGTTGGGGGAGAAATTCTAAGGAGGCCGGAGGAAACATTGAGGTGAAGTGTCTGCCTCAGTAAGGGAATTCTCCCTGAACAGCCAAAGCGTTCCTGGTCTATGCCATAGGTGGGGACTGACTTGAAGGACCACGAGACCGCTCCATCTGCAACAGCGCTCCACGGGCACTCAAGGCTGAGGACACACGGCAAAGTGGGGACTCCCACCGTGCTCGACAATCAAACTGCAGCATATTCAACCACCCCACTAGCTAATAAACATCCCTATAACTACTAGAACATGGGTACCCACAAACTTTCTGTCGGGGCCAAAATTATAGTGTGGTTTGTGGCTGAGGGACGCACCAGAAGGGGCGGGGTCAGTGGGGGGGGGGGCTAGAGTAAAATAAGCAGATGTAACTACAAAGAGCACATTTTGACAATACATTTTTTAGCAGACAATAGCAATCTTAAGAAGCATTGCATAGCTTCATACACACTTTGACCCCAATTCCATCACAGACTCTCTCTCTTTATCAGTCAGTCTCTCTCTCTCTCCGTCAGTCAGACTCTCTCTCAGCCAGTCAGTCTCCCCGTCTGTCAGTTTCTCTCTCTCTCTCTCTGTCTCTCTCTCTCTCTCTGTCTCTCTCCCTCTCTGTCAGTCTCTATCTCTCTCTCAGCCCATCTCTCTCTCTCTCTCTCTCTCTGTCTCTCTGTCAGTCTCTCTCCTTCAGTCCATCTCTCTCTCTCTGCCAGTAAGTATCTCTGTCTCTCAGTCTCTCAGTCTGACAGTCACTCTCTCAGTCAGTCGCTCTCTCGGTCACAGTCACTCTCTCAGTCACTCACAGTCTCTCTCTCAGTCAGTCAGTCTCTCTCTCCGTCAGTCAGTCTCTCTCTGTCAGTCTCAGTCAGTCAGTCTCTCTCAGTCAGTCAGTCAGGCTCTCTCTTATAGTCAGCCTCTCTCTTAGTCAGTCTCTCTCTCTGTCAGTCAGTCTCTCTGTGTCAGTCTGTCTCTCTCTGTCTCTCATAGTCCGTGTCTCTCTCTCCCTCAGTCAGTCTCTCTCTCTTTCAGTCAGTCTCTCTCTCACTCTGTCAGTCAGTCTCTCTCCCTCTGTCAGTCAGTCTCTCTCTGTCAGTCTCTCTCTCTTTCTCAGTCTCAGTCAGTCTCGCTCTCTCTTTAAATAGCAGAATTTCTCTACTATAAACAGACATGCAACAAAACCTAAACATAGACTTTTAGATCAAACTCAGGCGATGTATACACATAACGGACATAGATCGCCTGGGTACAGGTCTTTAAGTGGGATGAAACACCTGGGAGTTCTCTAAAAGGGCCATGACCGATAAAATTAAGGGCATGGCTTCAAAACATGTAAACAAAATCTATGCTTAGCATCGTGTGCCACCCTACTGGTATTTTGCTGTTTGTCATGATATATCAGATACAACCAGTAACATTATACCCGCAACAAGTCGGGACTATTGGCTTTGCCAATGGTTGTTAGCTGCATAAGATAAATAAGCAACAACTATGGCTTTGTTGTATATAAAAATTATAATATTGAAAATGCTTCAGCTCTGAAAAGATGAGACAGTGAAAGAACTAAAACTAGTATATTTGAAATTACATCAAAATCTTTGTGCAATGATGCTAACTGGGATAAAAAAAAATTTTTGTTTACTATGAGGGCGAAAATGGAGACCCTGATAGTTGCATAAGATAAATAAGCAACAACTATGACTTTGTTGTATATAATATAGAACATTGAAAATGGTTCAGTTCTGAAATGATGAAACTGTGAACAAACTTAAACGAGCCTATTTGGAATTACATCAAAGGCTTTGTGCTGCTGTTGAATTGAGATTTACCGAAGGGACCGAAAATGGAGACCCAAGTGGTTGTTAGTTGCATAAGATAAATGTACAAAAACTATGGCTTTGTTGTATATAATATTGAAAACGTTTGAGGTCTGAAATGATGAGACTGATAGAATGAAAACAGCCGATTTGAACTGACAAAGGCTTTCTGAGCAGTAGTTGCTGCGGAGTTGATATTTATATTTTTTCACCCTGAAGGCAAAAATGGAGCCCCAATAGCTATCGTCTCAGCACCTGCTTTGAAGCACCTGGCCCACTAAAAACTCCTGCCTGTTATCTCGGGGAGAACTAACTCACATAAAAAGTCAATTTCAGCTGATGATAAATTGGTCACAGATAGCAGCAACAGCGCCATCTACTGCCACGTTCACCTAAATTAATATGTAAAACCTACCCACTCGCAATGAATCGAAGATAAATACATACATATCTCTGCCCAATTTTAAGCCCCCTCGAAAACCACAAAGGATATCTTTACTTTTTGTGTTGGTGCATGAACAAGGAGTTTTGCAACAGAAAACCACAAAATATGGGGCCTGCAATAACAATGATGGCATTGGCATAATTTACTGCTTTCAGAGGTGAGGATGCTGCAATTAGTGCCAGGGGCCTGTGAATCTCGGCTCCGTTTCAGCTGGGCATACACTGCTTCTACCGGCGCTGGGGTAAGCATGTGAGACATGCCCCTTTGACCTTTTCCTGGCAAATGCGCCCCCGACGAATTACAACAGCAGGAATGGCAACAGCAGGAATGGCCGAGTCCCTGACTGTTGTTGTTTTCAATGGGGGCCACAAGGGAAGGTCTGGCGGGCCGCAACTGGCCTGCGGGCCGTACTATGAGTACCGCCGTACTAGAAGGTCGCTCTCAGGCCATACTCATTGCATTGGACTTACTATCCTTTCGCCATGGGGAAACCGTATGGGCGGCAACCAAAACTCAGCTTTGATGCACAAAAGGTCACTCGCTCCCAGACGGACCAAGAAGAAGATCGGGCAGAAGCCCCGGCTACCTCTACTGCAGACCTAAAAGAGATGCAGTCTAGCCTGACCTCAATAGAATCAAAGGTGGACTCCATGAATGCTAGGCTGGATGGCCTCACGCACAGAGTAGAAAAACACAATAATCGATTGACGGAGGCGGAACTCCGCATTTTGGATTAGGAGGACACCTCCACTACCACAACAACTCGCACGCTGGAAATGGAAAGGGGCCTAAAAGTTATAGCGAGATGGAAGAATACGTTGAGCGCGTCCTCATAGCGCTGTTTGGTAGAGAGGCCTTCTCGACTGTTCTGGTCGTCGAGCAGGCTCACCAGTCGCTGGTGGCTCGGCCTGCTCCAGGAATCCCACCCCGCCCGATAACCGCCAGGGTACTCAATTAACAGGACTGAGGCACAGCACTCCGCCTCTCCAGGGAGCACGGTCAACTTCAGTTTGAGGGTATGGACATCTCGATCTATCCTGACTTCACCAAGGCTGTTCAAGAGCAGAGATGGAAATTTCTCCATGTAAAAAAAAACTGCAACCACTTAATTTGTCCTAAGCTATGCTATTCCCAGCCCGAATAAAAGTCAAACAACAAGGAAAACAACATTTCTTCAAGAACCCGTAACTTTTAGAGAACTTCATCAAGGCTCTGCTGAAGCAGCCTGTAGGCCATACCTCTCCAACCCACCATCCGGAAGGCAGCGGTGGTACATCGGATATTGAATGAAATGATGCAGCCCTGCTCATGTCATGGGCATCACCAACCAGGGTTTGAGCCGGACATAAACTGCACAAGGGGCCGGAGGAGTCCACTGTAGACTGTGCATTGCCATAGCAAAGTGGACCGCCTTCCTGGCTGATCAGAACCATTGTATAATCCCAGGAGCTGCAGGATTCTTTAACTCCACCCACTGCGGGACAGAGACCTTGACACACAGAAGAAAATAATTGTTTATATCTAACAGACTTGGATTGAATACTAGTATTTGGCGCATTCTGAATACCCTATGCCGCCTCGCTGGAAGGATCAACCGGACCATATGAATGTACCAGAATCCGGAAAAAGATGAATATCCACATGACTGCCTGAACACCCTTGCCGAAGCGAGGAGACTCTGGTTGCTCTCTGGACGTCACCCATCAGGTGAACACTAACCATTGTGTTTCTTGAAAGTTATGTTAAAATTTAGACCATATTCCCCAGTTGGGAACCTGGCACTAAGGGGCAGTTGGGAAGGGGGGTGGGAATTGGGCCATGGCAGGATTAGGCTGCTGATGTGGGAGGGGGGAGAGAGACTCATGCACACCCTCTTGAGAGGATTAAGAACTTTTGACACACTACTTATCACTGTTCTGTTAAGCACAAACACGCCTAGATATCGACGCCAACTCGAACCATGTCCATACCCAAGTACAAACATTTTAAGCCGCAACCGTGGATGACTGCCCTAGACCTCCTGCATACAACTTCCTCACTTGGAAAGTACAAGGCCTGGGAGACCTCCGCAAACGCCAACATATTCTATCTTATTTCGACCGCTATAACATTCACTGCGCAATGCTGCCCCGCCGCCCCCACTGCATTTGCATCCCGTTGGGCAAACTACACACGCTTCTCTTCATACTCCTCCTATGCCCAGGGCACGGCCATCCTAATAAAGAGATCTTTTTCTTACATCCCCATAGGTTCCCACGAAGAAAAACAGGGCCGCTATAACATCCTCTGGGGCAGATTGGCTGCTCAGTCCTTCACTCTCGTCTCCTTCAATGGACCAAACACTGATGATCCAGAATTCTTCTGGGTGTTCTGGGGTAAGATCCTAGACATCGGCTCCACTCACTTGATATGGGGCGGAGATTTTAATGTTACGGTAGACCCCAAACTGGACCGCTCGTATCCACAACCACACCACTATTCCAGTTCAAATTACACCCTCAAAGCAATTGTCCCTGATCATGAATTGCTAGATGCTTGGCGTTATTTGCCCCTGCTGCTGCAAGAGGAAACCAGATACACCACGGCCCGCTTTTCCTGGTCGAGAATAGATGGGTGGTTCATCACCAAAGGCTTCACCCACTGGCTATCACACGCCTCACATCTTTCCTATACGTATTCCGATCTTTCCCCAGTGCTCATCACTCTTATCCCCCAGCATGAAAGCTTGCCTTTCATGTCCTGGCATCTCAACCCATTATCCCTGCTCGACCCAGTGTTCAAACATGAACAGGAGATCAGTGACTTCTTCCCACGAAATGAAAATTCAGTGGTGCAATAATCCACAATATGGGAAGCATTTAAAGTTACCATTCCGGGACTATGTATTGCAAAGAGCGGAGGAATCCTGCAAGATATTTGATCCACGCTTCGCAGGCTGGAGACAGAACTTATACATACTAAAGCCTTGAGACAAAATTCCCCCACCCCAGAATTTACAGGCTCGACTGCGAACCTTACTTACTGAATATCAGGAGACAGGTGAGAGTGAATGTAGGTGTAGGGGAAAATACCACCAGGCGTGCCAATATGGGGAGGGAGACAGACTGGGGAAGGCCCTCTCGTCCCTTATTCGCCCTCCACAGTTCTCAAATATAGTCCTCGAAATTTAAAATGAGGACAGCCAAATACACAGAAACACGTCTGATATTATGGAAACCTTCTGCAGGTTTTACAAACTCCTGTACAAGACACATAGAATTCAACCGGTAGACTTCACCCCCTTCTTTGAGGATACCGCAATTGCCTGGCTGGGGGATGGGCAGAGGGAATTTCTCCTAGCGCATCATGAGGATGAGGAGATCATATCAGCCATAATGCAACTGCAATCCGGAAAAGCGCCAGGCCGGATGGCCTCCTGGATGAATTTTATAAAACATTCTGCCACTTACTTATTCCAGTGCTGAGGCATGTGTATGAGGAGGCTCGTGAAAAGGGCATACTTCCCCCAACTATGCGAGAGGCGCGCATCATCTCCTTGCCTAAATCTGGCAGGCCGACCACACACTGTGATTCATATAGGCCTCTCTCATTAATAAATGTTGACACCAAAATATTAGCAAAGTTAATTGCTAATGGCATCAGCCCTCTCATGACTGCCCTAGTACTCCCCGACCAATCGGGATTCATACCTAACAGAGGAACTTCTCATAATCTGCACACTCTGTTTGGGATACTCCATGACATTGATCCTGATATGAACGCCGCAGCAATATTCCTTATGCTAGAATGGTATTATATCGCCTTCGTCCTACAACACATGGGGTTTCCCGCTCCTTTCCTAGCCTGGATAAACTTATTATACACAGGATTACAAGCTAGGGTCATGGTCAACAGCGTCCAATCATCTCCCTTCACGATAGCACGGGGCACCAGTCAAGGGTGTCCTCTCTCGCCTCTCCTTTTTGCCATAGCGATTGAGCCCCCAGCGGCCAAAGTCAGACAACATTTCCGTGAGTATGCACTGATTTATCCGGAGAGACACATATTAATCAATTCAATTCAATTCAATTCAATTCAAAAAGTCTTTATTGCGATTGTTCATCTTAAAAGACAGAACAGTCAGTTAATTACAAATGGATACACCATATATTCACCTAATATAACAAAGCTGTCTTTACAACATTTTATCGATACAGTTTAAAATAAATAAATACCTATAGTTACAGTTTAAAACCAATTCATAAAAAATTGATTAAATATTTCCAACGCACAAGACTTTAAACACATCATGATCCCATAAAATTTCCAACTCCACGCAGTGGATACACTAACTCAGTAATCTGTTTACATGGCTAAAGCAAACCCCCTTTTTTCTCCTGTAGTACCCATGCCCAACTCAGAAACCTAGCAACACCTATTACTGCGATACCATTAGAACCAGATTTCAATATCCTCTTGGCTACCATCGCAGAGCCGGTTCCCAAGGTCCGACATACTGGTTTCAGCCACAAGCTTCTTGGTTGTTGGTAAGCCAGGCAAACATATAAGAGATGGTCAATGTCTTTTGTATGGTCAGGGCAGAATCGGCACTTATCACTAGTTCCTGGGGGCCATTTACATGTTAGTCTACTGAGCGGTAGTGTCCCAACTCTGAACTGGTGATAAAGCTTGCGATCTAGGGGCTTCGTAATTAGGTCCCAATAGTTTTACCAAACAGAGTTCATCTTTTAGCTCTAAAAAGTCCTTACACAAAGTAGGCCTAGTAAGGGTAGAGGACCTCCTGATTTTGATTAAATCCCAGTACGCTGATCTAAAAGATTCTTTTGAGGGAAATTTCACCGTCTCTGGGCTATCCCAGAGGTCCCTCATCCCCATATCAGTAAGTAGAGTTTTAATGCCGAGCAACCATGGGATCCTTTGTGAGCGATCCAGTCCCCTTACTTCAAACAGTGCCCTGGCATACAGGTAGAGCTCTGGAGTAGTCCAGAGCCGCCTCCAAAAAGCCAGCGGCCTGTAACCAGCAATGTCCTCAATCGTATGGCAACCTAGGTCTAAAAGTAATGGAGTCCGGGGAGAGGATTGGGGCAAACCCACAACCGATCTCATACATTTGTTCTGAGCAGAAGACAGTTGGGGTACATTGCAAAAGCCCCATATTTCGGCACCATATACAATAGCAGGAATAATCTTCGTTGAGGAGATTTTAACAACAGGTGCAATAGGCTTAGTCATTGATAACCGGTGTTCCTTAATCAATGCTCCAGTTAATTGTGCGTGTTTCAACGCAAGGATCTTGACTTGAGGATTCCAGTTCAACTTGTCGCTGAAAGTGACTCCCAAGTAGGTGAAGACATCCGTCTGCTCCAGGAGTTTACCACCCATAAACACATGTGCTTTAACTGACTTAGACCCATGGAGCACCATAAACTTAGTCTTCCCTACATTAACCACAAGCTCATGTTCACGGCAAAACACCTCAAAACGAGACAGTGCGAACTTCAGCCCCTGTCTCGTCTTGGATAGTATCAAGGTGTCATCCGCGAACATGAGCAAGGGTACCTTCTGGCCGGCTAGCATTCGCGCATCCATTGAGTGATTAACAAAATACTGCACCACCCCATTAATTAATAGAGAAAATAGGGTAGGTGCCAGTACACACCCTTGTCCGACACCTTTCCCTACCTCAAATTTCTCAATGACCTCGCCCGATTTACCCCAACGAACCTGGGCATAAGTAAATTCGTGGAATCTTACCACAAACGAGACTATCTCTTTTGGCATCCCTAATCTAAGTAAGACCTCCAACAATTTTTCTCTTGGGACAAGATCAAAAGCGGATTTTAAATCCACAAATGCAGCGAAAAGCATTTCCTTACCCAAAAAGACCTCCTTCCAACTGGGGTGGCAGAGTGGACTAAAGAACGGTGATGGATTAAACCCAGATCTTTTGACTGGGTGCGAGTGTTTGATTGGTTCAGATGCTCCGTCCATTACCACCCCCTTTTGTACCGCTTTTGGCCACCATAAGTGTGGCAGGGTATGCTCAGACGTGAGTCTCTTGCTCACTTTGCCACTGGATTCAAGCAAGCCGGGCTGAAGACGGCTGGAATGCCAGATACCGGTCCTCTGAAGCTTGTTTCCGGTCCAGGGAAGGCATGGCTTGGCAGTTCGGGCTGGACTGTTCCCATGAGGCACAGGGTCAGACTGATTTGCATATAGCCATGTCTGAACTGGGGTGGCAGAGTGAGCTATAGAACGGTGATGGATTAAACCCAGATCTTTTGACTGGGTGTGAGTGTTTGATTGGTTCAGATGCACCGTCCATTACCACCCCCTTTTGTACTCCTTCCAATAGAGAAGCACAAATCCTAACTCTTGGTCCAGCGTCCCCATGAGACCGGAATCCCGCCTGTAGAGGTGTTAAAATGTCCTCTTCGGAGATCCAGGCCTGGATCCTACCTAGTATTATGCGTGCTACTATCTTTTGCACTGCATCAATTAAGCTGATGGGTCTGTAGTTGGCCGGGGCGGAACAATCACCCTTCTTGTAAATCGGAATGATTTCCGCTCCGAACCAAGATACAGGAATTGGTGCTCCACCAGCTAGCGAGTTTATTAGATTAGTAATGTAGGGGACCCATAAATCGGAATCCTGCTTAAATAAATCCACCGGGATGCAGTCAGGTCCCGGTGCCTTACCACTTAGGATAGACTTCACCACTATCTCCACTTCTCGAGTGTTAATCAGCAAGGGGTCATCGATTTTAATGTGTGGAGCAACCCCTATACTTTCCATGCCTGGTTGAAATTGAGCTTCAAAAAAGGCTACCCATAGCTGCGGTAGAACATTATTGCTAGGTGTAATCGACCGCTGCCCATTCCCCCATTTAATAAGATCCCAAAATTGGGTCATATTCCTGCCTTTACAAGCTGATAGTAGACATCGCCAATGATCCTCGTCCCACTCTCTCTTAGCATGTCTTAAAGCTGATTTGTAAGTTGCTCTACACAGCTTAATATTTCCATGGGATCTAGATTTAATAGCTACCACTAGAGCTTTGTGGGCTAGCCTGCACGTGTTATCATACCACGAGTTATGCTTATACGTACTGGGCTTTTTAGCGGGTTTTGTATTTTAAAAAAACCTTATAAGCCCGCTAAAGAGGTCATTGTGGAGTTTGTCATTTAGCACAACTTGGGAGCCACAATTTGAGAGTTCCCTTAGAGACCCTGCTACTAACGCCCTAATGTCTGCCACTTTATTGTCATCCATTACTACCCGTGCCCACCGAACCCTTCTTAAATCAATAGCAATAGTTATCAGATTGGGACAAGCTTCAACTTCTGTTGGTGCAGAACCAAAGAAACTCCTATCATTAAGACTGAAAACCAAGGGGTTGTGATCGCTTTCAGGGCGGCATTGCACTTTCATAGCTACAACCAAGATCCAGAGCACCACATTCACAGGGATGTAATCAATGCAGCTTTTGGATCTGCCATTATCAAAGGTCTCCGCTCTCTTAGGGTCCGACTTAGTCCTGCCATTAAGTGCCCTCAGGCCCCGCTCCAGGCACAACCCTTTCACTTTTGTGCAACCACAGTCCATTTTTTATAGGCTGTAGATCCAATTGCGGCACTCCCCAAAGTTCATCAACATCATCACTAAGCCTACCATCTTCTAAGTCAATTGGTTCAAAGCAGGTGTTGAAGTCACCCGCAATAATTAAATTACCAGTATGGGGCTCTTGTGACAGGTGATTCTCTAGAGACGTAAAGACTTGGGAACTCCTCCCACCGGGTTGTCCGCTAGCATAAATATTATACAGGGTTATATCAAGGCCACTCTCAGATCTAACCCTTATGACCAGGATATCTGGACTGTCAATATAAATCCCGTCCACCCTTATCCCCTCAGTTTGCTTTATCCAGCAGGTCAATCCACCCACTGATCTGCCCCTTAGACCCCTTATAGCTGGTTTAAAAAAATTTAGGAAACCAACATGAAAAACCCCTTCTGTGGACCACGTTCCTTGGAATACCCAGATATCCGAGCCTTCTATATATGATATCAAGTCAGCAGATGACACTTTTGATTCCAAACCCGCTATATTCCAGGAGGAGATAGTCATTAGTGATCTTGTTGTGAACGGACCATCGTACCCAGTAGGGGGCCCAGCCACATTCAAACTAAGTTCAAGTACTGAGGGGTAAGATGGCGCGGGGCATCCAATGGGGGAAAGTACCTCCGTTGAAACTTGGTTTATACACCCTACTATCAGGGATTCCGTGTCCCCCACCTTCTTAATCCCTGCGTCTAATCCCAACTGCGGTAGCTTCTGGTGGAAGGTGGAGGTAGGGAGTCTTATCTGACCCACCATCATTACTATATTCCACCTGGCTCTAATTCCCCTCAGCCCAAGCAGTCTGCTGCTGCGGCATAGGCTTAGCATTACTAACACCAGTAGGGGGTCCACTCGCTACCCTCCCTGCTGATTGAACCCCATCCGCTATTCTCTGGGCGTTCGCAGTAATACCCCCCTGATCCTTATGTATTACCCCTACACTAACAGGGAGTGCCCCTACAATTGTGTGTGGGCTGGGATGTGCAGGTTTCGCTTGAGGCGGACGAGACAGGCATTCTTCAATCTTGCTACGTCTAGCATCGACAGAATCTAATCTTTTCATTATAGGGTCAATGAGTGCAGCTAATTGTTCCCTTAATGTAGTGCGAAGATCACTATGATTCAACTGGGGAGTAGCGCAAACCACGGGGGTAGTATCTAAGATATTAGTATTTGGTTTACCAAAGACAAAAGCCCCACTAGATTTGTTAGTGCCTCGCAGTGGGTTTTGTTTGCTTGTGCCCCGCCCCTTCCTTTTTTTGGATGGTGGTTCTGGGGCATTACCTCCTAAAGCCTTTTTCCCTCTAGTCTTAACCATAGCAGGGCTCCCAACACTACTCTGTGGTTGTGGGGAGGCCGTAATAGAGGAAGTAGGCAGCAAACAAGGTAGCCTTGATGTGGTAAGGTCATTTATAGAATCAACCTCAGAAGAGGACTGCCTAGGTGGTATCTGGGCACTAGGCAACGACACCCCTTATTAGAATCGGTTCGAGCGACAATCTACGCTCTGTCCCCTGAGTCTCGTGGATTAACATTGATTCAGCTCTATTTAAAAAGGCATCCAAAGTACCCAACACCCTGTCCCCAACCTTCCTTTTACTCATGACAAATGGTTAATATATAGATTACACAGTGTTAGCCCCCAGCAGTTGAGTGTTGCAAACCAATGTTAGTTAGTGCTTACTGTCCAAACAAGAAAATGTCAATAGTGTGGCCCAGCCCGGCCTCCTCCGGCTTCTGACGGCTTTAGACAGCCCCACTCTTGCATCCCGCATTGCGTGGGGGAAGGCGGCGCTTTAAGCACAATGGTAGCACCGCCCCCAGCAGCAGCAGCTGTGACAGATTGGGCTCGAGCGGCAGGAAGGGCAGTGGGGTGCACCCTGGTACCACAAGTCCCACCAGGGGAGCAGGCACACAGAAGGTCACAACGGGCGTCCTCCTCCACACCTCGGCACAACAGCAGGTCAGCCACAAAGGTCCACAGGTCCGCAAAGCACAGGAAAACACTTTAAAAGGGCCCTCCACAATTCAAAAGGGCCACCTCATTGTTCCCGGAGGACCTTATGTTGTATCTGCGTAATCCTGACACAAGCCTCAACCCCATTCTCCTACTCCTCATCCTCTTTGGCACATCTCCGGGATAACATAAATTGGGGGAAATCCCAGATATACCCTATTACGGACTCCACCATGCGCTTTGAATCTGACTGCCCACTTGCGTGGTGTGCAGATACGCTCACATACCTCAGAATAACTATTTCCTGTAACCGAGACGAACTGATGCGGTCCAATTATGGACCAGCACTAGACCCCCTAACCGAAAAGATTTCCAAATGGATTGCACTGCCCCTTTCCATGGCTGCCAGAGTCTCCTTGATCAAAATGGTAGTATTGCCAAAATTGCTTTACCTCTTCACGAACATCCGTCACGCCCCTAGCCACCATTTTTTTTAAAGTATTAAACCCAACTGATCCATCTTGTGGGGGGGGCGGAAAGCAACCCAGACTAAGCTGGGACATCCTCATGCGACCCTTTGCCGCCGGAAGATTTGAGGTACCTGATCTAGAACTCTATTTCACGTGTGTCCAGGCTCACTTAGCAGCATCCTCCCCTACATTCCCCACTTAGGTACAGAAGATGGATACATGACTCCCACACCATGTACTGTGTACCTAAGTGCCCTTGTGGTCCCCAGACGCCTAGCCTCCACCACTTTACAATGTACCACCAGAGCCTAGCGAGATCTGGCATGAAGAACTCAATGTCCCCATCTCTATTCACTTTTGGCGCCTCTACAGGGACGATATGATCTCCCGGTCACAGAAGAAGGAGGCTGTATGCTACGCAAGCTGTCCTGTCTCACCTGGGGACAACTATACGCACAAGGGAAGTTTTGCACTAGCAACAAATTCTTCAGAACCACCTCCCCTACCCCCCTGGAGCGGTTCTATTACGTAAGGCTTAGACAGGATATGCGGACCCTCACCCCATGCTTCCAGCTAGAACGTCCCATTATGCTCCCTCTTCCCGTCCTTCTGCAGCAACCCACTCCCGCGCATGTGCTGTCACTTTTATATCGCACCACTCAAAAGAAGAGTGAGGGCAACCCTACCTCAGCCAAGTGCAAATGGGGGGAAGACCTGGGACATCCCAATATGGATGAACAGTGGTCCTTTTGCTGCCGCCAGACAAGCAACATCTCCACCAGCAGTAGGCTACGCCTCACACACTACAAATACATTCATTGCTTATATTATATGCCTGCTCGCCTACATCGCTTACACTTGCGAGATAACGACCATTGCAATAGATGTGGGGCAGTGGGCGCGGATTTCAGACATTTGGCCTGGGATTGCTCGTTTGTCCGCAAATATTGGGGGAAGTTCTCAACGCTTCAGACACAATGACAGGAATACATGTGCCGGCTGACCCCCTCACTGCACTCTTGGGGTATACCGAACCTCTGCCTGCCAAGATACGTCGATACGCCTCCTTGGCTCTCCCCCTGGCTAAATGACAAATCGGCTGCAGGTGGGGCAGGGGCAGTGCCCCTAAATTCAAAGATTGGCTACACAACCTGATATATTGTCAAGAGCAGTTACACACCTACGTCTAACTCCTACCACCGTCCTCTAGCCCGCGAGATATTTGGGCTCCTTTTCCAAACCTACCTCTTGGAACACACCACCACCACTGATACTAACTCTGATCTCCGCGCAGGTGGGGATGACGCACAAGGCGGAGACAGGAACAGAGAAGCAGGGGACACCCAAAAGACCGAGACACACTGACTACAATACTACCATGGAAATTTGAATAGACACTACATTAAAATGTACTTGGATAGCAGGAATTATTTAATGTGGACTCAGTGTTACTTGGGCGATGTGAACGAACAGTGGTGCTATTATTGTGTTTGATTGACTTAATTGTTAGATCCTAAATGTTTGAGATCTTTGCTTTGAAGCCAACCATACTGTCTGCCCACCTGATGCGGCCGGCCCAGCGAGGTTGTAGGCGGCTTGATGTACCTTTTCCCTCACTTACAAAGCTCTATAACATGTCACCTTGCAGTGCCGACCCGCCGGGATGTAGGCACCATGTCGTGTAAGAAATGAATGGCATCAATAAAGGTTTTTGAAACTTTAAAAAAAAAAGGACCAACCCTAAAAAGTTAGGTTTCTTGGAAAGCACACCTTCTCCTTCACAGCAGTCCAAAATCAGTATATCGGCGAGATCGAACCAATCTAAAAAACATAAGTTTTAAAAAACAGATAAACAAGAACAGTTCTTGACCAATCTATAGACCTGTGCATTGTGAAGGCCTCTAGTGCGGCCCGTCACAGTCCAATCGAATCACTCCAAAACTCCAGAAATGCACCAACTAGTAAATAAACTCACACTCAGATCCGTTTGCGAGGCAGGAGCGCCTGTTGGGTCCATTACTATGCATTTAGTATTTATATTAAACACCCAAAGATGTTTTGCTCTCGTTGACATAGCATGTAGTATTTGAAAGCTGTGTATGCAGGCACAACAATACGAGCAGACAAGCTAAATGCACAAATAAATATGTAATCTTAATGTCGCCACAACAGCACTGATATATAAAAATGCTCACAACTTTAAGGATCCTGGAGCGTTCGCATCATAGACAAACCATCTCTTTAAATTGGGTAGGACAATGTTCAATAAATAGTTACTTAATATACTAAAAATTGAAGTTTGCTAATAAAACAAAAACTAGATATGAGTGGCAGCATGCAGTGGATCATGTGCTGAATCGAGCGGAAGGTTGAAGAGAATGACTAAAGCTTTCTTATGCCACTACTTAAAACGTTTAATGAACAAAAACACCAGTAGTTACTCTAATTTTATCAAGCCTACTGCACATTGTAAAGATAACTTTCCAAATGGTTTAGTACTTGATTCATTCTTGTTGAGTTCAGCTTAAAACAACACGCGTTTCTCCCTGTGGACTGGTCCAGTAAACAGTGACTCAAAGAGGCGGAATGGCAGAGTTTCTTTTGTTCAGATGTTCTGTGACAGCTTGAGAGCCTGAGGCCTACAAAACAAGTTGTCTGCACTTTTCAAGTACTCATGCTTGTGGCGGCATCCACCTTGCGCAGGGGTCATCTGTTTGCATGTGCGCTGCCTAGGCGAGACCTTAAAAATATCAGGAGAATGTATTTCACCAGTTGCCTTCTATAGAAGAAGAGGCAATTTCAGGCGGGAGAGATTCAAAATAAAGCCATTTTTGATTTAAAAATCTGGAATTTCCATGTTGCATCAGGTCTATTGGCAGACTGTCTCCATGCCCTTGTCTATGATTTTAGAAACTATTAGTAATTATTTTTATAGTGTATGTACTCTATTTTAAAAGCAGGAATCCTAGCAACAAGTAGGTATTAATATACACCAGTTTACTGTTTATTTCTTGCATGTTAAGGACTTGGGTGTTGCAACTCTCCCAACTATCTTGATAAAACACCAATCTTCTATATTAGAACATATCATCCCACAGCTTAAGTATTCTGTGTAAAAGACAGATTTTTGAAACAGGTTGTTGTCAATGGAGTAGCCAGAAAATGTAAATGTCCCCCACTTTGAAACAAATCTTTAATGACACGGCGTGCGTTAAGTAAGTTAAGACCGACACTTCCTTGAATTGTTCTCTTCACCTTTCCACCCTCCTTTCTATCCTTTCGTTGTCCCACACTTCCATTCATCCAGTTTTTGAACCTTAACCACATTCTTTAGTTATTTCAACAATTCATTGACATTCTATCCATCAGTCGACTGATTCATTTGTCTACCCTTTTACTGATAACCTCACCCTTTCACCTCTCCATCCATCCTTTCATCATCACATCCATCCAACGACCATTTTCTTCACACATTGGTCCCTCATTTCACACTTCCATCCATTTGTCCTTACACACTTTCATCCAGCCTTCCTTCCAACTTTTAATTGATTCTTTCACCTTAGCAGCCAAACGTTCATTCCAACCTTCCATCCGTGTTCCCTTACTTTGTTGTTTTCAACTTTCCTTCCTTGCTCTATTGTTTTCCAATTCTATCTACCTTCATTTTTTATTTTTTTACACATTATCTTTTATCCCCCACTCCATCTCTTTGCTGCTCTATCTGTTAGTTTTAAATATGATTATCATTTCATTTTCCTTTCCTGGGGCTTACTTAACAGCACGTTACCTCCACCTTTTAGACCTGCTCTACTCTTACCTTAGAACGTTTTATGGCACTTTGTCTGCAGATATAATAGGACAAACATAAAACAAATCAAACTTCAACGGGATAAAGATTATTGTCCCATTGGGGGCAGTGACCACCCCCAATGCAATGAAGCTGCTAAAGTGGGGTGAGGGTGGTCCCAACGTGTTGTCTAGTAGTATCTTAATCCGTTTTGGTGCCCTGGATTGTGTGCAGTGCTTAATTTGAGCCAGTGGTTGTCGGTGGGGGCTACCAGCACCTACGGGGACCAGCAGGTATTTTTCTGCATCAGATATTTAAATCAGCAATGTAGGAGGCGGGCTTAGTATATGGTGTTCATTTATGTAAGTGTTGCACCCTGCACTAATCCAGACAATTCTTATGGTGATTTTAGTGGTCTTGGACAACCTTAGAAAGCTCTCTAAGTTGTAGCTGTGGAGAGCAGCCTTCAGGCTTAGTCCAGGAGGAGTATAAATCAGCTTGTTTTACTAGATTTTATTTGTGTTGATATAGGTTAGGTGAAAGAAACCACACAGTGTATTTATAAAAATAGGTATTATAGGACATTCCTCACTAACACACAAAGATATCTCCTGCCCGGGGATATAACACAATGCACATAATACTTTGCAATAAAAACCGGTAAGTAGCATCAGTACACAGTGGTCGCCCAGGGGAGACCAAACCATATACTAAAATAGAGGGATGCAAATCACGACCTGAGTCAAGAATGTACCCAAGAGACATAGAAGTGTTGGGACCCAAGGAACCACCTGAGGTAAGTACACAGGAACCCCATGGAGGACTTGTGCAGTGTGAGAACATGGCTGCATACTCAATTCAATTCAATGGGTAAGTTGCAGTTGCAAAAGAAGAAGGGCCCTTCCCAGAGGACCCTGGAGAAACCCAGGGGAAGACGGAAGGTTGTAGAACCACCCCAGGAACCAGGATACCTACACCAGGGAAGCTGGGTGCATAGGTGAGAAGTGGCGTCGGAAATTGCCGTTGAACTCAAGGGAGGGCTTCAGGAAGATGCCACTGTTCAAGGAGGTGAAAGTGTTCGGTGGAACCCAAATGTGGATTCATGTTGAGAAGTACCTGCAAGCAGAGGGGACAGATTCTATGCCACTCAGGTGTGACCAGGAGGCAAAGGAGACGAATGCCCCCCAATGTCGGGTGGTGCAGGAGAGTTGTCGATGATCTTGGAGCTGCAGCTGTGTGGACCAGTGACACTGTGGAAGACCAGGATCCCTTTACAAGCTGTTCCATGCCGGATGACCAGAGCTGAAGGGCCGGAGAACGTCGTGAGCACCCACAAGCCTTGGCAAATACTAACAACGTGGCAAGCGAGAAAGGTGCAGAGTTAGGGCTAGCTAGGTCGACCTGACTCACCACAAGCAGAGGAGTCGGAGTAGGCCCAAGCAATCTGGGAGCCCACTGGAGCCAAACAAGACCCGGGACAGGGCCCCAAGATAACTGGAGACGAGAGTCGCCCAGCCTTATCAACGGCCAGCCGACGCTGTGCATAGGGACTCGGTTCTGGCGGTATCGGCGAGGGATTGTGGCCTTAGACTAGGTCTCGGGAGAGTGCAGGCCTCGAGGAAGCTGCAGAACTGCCACCTGTGTCACTGAACCCATCGGAGTCCGTCAGAGCCCAGGATCAGCAAATTGGTCAGCTATGTTGCGCTGTCTGTGGATGCAGGGGAGTGACTCCTTCACTCCAAGGGAGATTTCTTTGGGTGTCTTTGGATGTCCACAGGCCCTGGAAGGAGCCTGTATAGAGCACGTACACTGACAGTGCAGCAGACTTGCAGAACGAAGAGATCTGGAGTAGATGGAGTCTTCCCGGTTTCAGTCTCGGTTCCTAAAGCGAAGTCTGATGCGGTCAGTCCGACATGGTCAGTACGACTCAGTCAGAATGTCCAGATCATTGAAGAGGACATGGAGTTAGATCTGAATCAAATCCCATGATGAATCTAGGGATCCACCCTCATGCAACCCCTTAAGTACCCTAAGGAAAGGGTTGGGATGATTCAGTGGGGAGGATACTCCCATTTCCTTTGTCCAGGTTTTGCGCCAGAGCGGGAGCCAATGGCTCCCTGAACTGGTTTGAGCTGGAATATGCAAGAAGGGCATCCAATGTGCCCTTCAAGCAATCTCAGTGGTGATGGCAAGCACCCCTACCCTGCCCCAATAAACTAAACCTTGTTTGGGAGATGGTCTCCCCTCAAATACTACCAGTGCATCATCCAGACCAGGAAGCCCAGCGCCTACCTGAAGCTCAACCGAACCAAGACAGACTTCTTGTTATATGCAAAGAATAACAAACAAGAAACAGTACAAACCTGGCCCACTGACATGAACCTTAATGGCTTTGAACACTGACTTTCACCAAATGCCAAGTCACTTGGATTTACCCCCGACACCAACCTCACCCTTAAGGAATACATTGCCAAAAATACAAAGACACCGTAATACAACCGGTCTCTTCTGAAGAACGTGAACATTTTTCTCCCAGAAAGTAACTTCAGAATTGCAGGTCAAGCCCTCATACTCTTGCATTTGGATAATTGTAACATGACCTCCCAAACACCACTATAGCACTCCTTCTGGGCCACGGCCAGATTTAGTGCTGGTGGCACCAAGTCCAACTATGTTTGTTGGCACCCTCCCAGTGACAGCCTTCTCCATGAATTCCTTCACTACCACCCTTTAAAAATGTCAATCAACTCTCCATAAACACTCTTTCTCACAAAGAGCTCTATGCATACTAGTGTAGGATGTCGGAGCACTTTACATCACACACAAATTACACTGAGACAATGAATCATATGTGTGTAAATCATTGTATAGGAAATGTTACATAAGACAGTGGACTATATGGTGTAGGAGTCACATGTTATCCATACTGGTAGACAGTATAGTTTAAGAGTGCTTGATCTGGAGAAGTACAAACTCAGAATTTAAAATATACCACCATGGTTGGAGGTTATCTTTACTAATAGCAATTGATTTCTACCCAAATTAACCCTTTTTCCAACATTAGGATAATGAAAGACTAGGGAAAATATCATAAAGCTCTTACCTATATCTTGCAGTTTCCATGCAGGGCTTTGATGACAGTTCGCAGGAGGAGCTGGCACAAGGACCGGTGACCTGCAACCTACACATTTATGGCTGCAGTCAGTTTATTAACTACTGAACTATTTCACCAGGGTTAGAGTCAGAGGACAGTAGATTGCACACATATTCTGCATTAGTTGCAACATCGCCTGCTTGTATCCCACTCATATTTTACCTGTAGCACACAAGGCTTCTGTATTTACCCTTTGATTTCTTTTCATTTTCATTACTTTCACTTTTCTCTCCTTTTCTGCCCTTCATTTCAAGCTGCTTTCTTTTATCTGCAGCCTCTCCTTTCACCTTTCTCCTTGGTTGCTTTTTTTCTGCTGGTTTCTCTCATCCCTTCCGTTATACTGCAATATGTTCTTTTCCATCCATTTAGCATTGTCCACTCTGTTCCACATTAATTCTTTATCACATCCCACCTGCTTTTCTGCTCTGTAATTATTCAATCAATCAATCAAATGTGCTTTATTCGATAAACAGTTATCATAAAGCGTACTACATATAAAAGGTCTCAATATAAAATCTTTCAAAAAAAGCAAATAAATCATCATGTATATAAAAATTTTGTGCAATTTTACAAAGATAAACATTCATTTAAAACCATAAATGACAACTATGAAAACAGATCAAGCAGCAATCTGGAATCATTGGTTTACTGAGGAGATAAAGATCGAAGCTTATGTCTTATTATCCAAGCACAACCCAAGTATTTGGCACACCACAAACCAGCGTTGAAGAAGAAGTATTGGTTCTTAAAATGCGTAATGCCACACGGTAATCCGTGGAACGAAGTGCTTTACATACTGGTTTGAGCCATTTAGCTCTTGTCGTCCTATACACAGGACTCTTAAAAAGAAAGTGAGGAATGGACTCTTTAGGAGCAGCACAGCCTGGATATGATTCAGATGATGTATTGAGCCTGTTCCAAGCTGCAGTCGTACTGTTGAGTGGGAGAGTCCCTAATCTCAACTTGATAAAAAGAGCCCTATCCCTAGGTAGGGTTTTAATACTTGGGTAAATTTGTGCTTGAAAACCTCCTCAGTGAGTTTTCCAAGTTTAGGGTTGCGCAACTCTCTATTCTGTATCCAATTCCAGTAGGCATTTTTGATCTCTTGCTTGGGCGGAGGAATCTGTCTAGTCCAAGCCTCCCCAAAGCCAATGTCCCCTAGGAGCTGCCTAAGGTTGGTCAACCATCGCACCCTATTCCAAGTGTCAGCTTGTATCACTTCGCTAAGGGCTGCTGCGTAATGAGCAAGCTCTGGAACTCTTCTAATACGAGCCCAGAAAAGTAATGGATGAAGGCGTGCAATGTCCTGAATAGAGCGCCTTCCCATATCGCAATATAGGGGTTTTAGCCGAGTGGATATTGGAAGGGAGGTAAGATCTCTAAGAAATTTGTTCTCCGATCTGACAAGTTCAACAGCATTTTCAAAGCCCCATAATTCCGCCCCATACAGTGCTGAAGGCAGCGCTTTACCCTCGTAGACCACGAGTGCAGGGGCTACTGGTTTACTCCAGGAAAAATGTTGCTCTCGTACTATGGCCCCTGAACCTCGTTTATGACTGATGAGCATTTTGGCCGGATTGGGACTCCATTTCAATCTGTTGGAGACCCGGATTCCCAAATAGTCAAAAGACTCGACAGTGTCTAATATGATGTAATATGATGTAATTTAGGATATTGTTGTTCCTAAAACGTTTTGTTGGATTACTTGCCATGAGCTTTGTTTTAGTTGTATTGATTATGAACCCGCGGGATATACAGAAAAAACTGAACCTATTTAGAGGTTTTTGTAGGCCGCTGGGTGTTTTAGATATCAGAAGGATGTCTTCGGCGAAGAGGAGCGTTGGTGTTTTTTTCCCTGCCAGGATAGGCGCGTCTGCCGGGTCCTCTCTGAGGTAGCTTACCACCCCGTTTATATATAGAGAGAACAGGGTGGGGGCCAACACGCACTCTTGGCACACGCCCCTGTTCACTTCAACCCTCTCTGTCAACTGGACCTGTGTGCCCCACCTAACTCTGACATAGTTATCCTTGTGCAGACGTTTAACAAAATCAAGAATCTGTGGAGAAATACCCATTTCTTGTAACACCAGCCAGAGCTTGTCCTGTGACACTAGATCGAAGGTGGTTTTTAGATCTATAAAAAAGTCAGGTACAAGCTGCCCTTCCCAATTGTCACAATTTTCCAGTTGATCAGAAAAAGTCTGAAGACCTGGTACATTGTGCCAACGTTTTGCCTAAAGCCTGCTTGGTAGTGGGAGAGGACCTTTTCGTCCTCGATCAGAGACCTCATCCTCGTAAGAAGGACCCTGCCTACCACCTTCTGAATCACGTTGATTAAACTAATTGGCCTGTAGTTGGCAGGGTCCTCCCTGTCTCCTTTTTTGCAGATTGGGATAACCTGGGCCTCTCTCCATGAAGCTGGGACTGCAGCCCCCCTGTTGATTGCATTCATTAAAAGTAGAATGAACTGAGCACAAGGCTTCGGATCATGCAGAGGGAGATCTCCAGGGAGGCCTCAGGGCCCGCAGCTTTTCCAGGAGAAATGCTGTTTATTGCTGATTCTCCCTCATGAAGAACAAAGCAATCTAAGGTGGAAGAGGGTAAGGGAATGGTAATATCTGCTCCCGTATGGACTGTGAGTGGACCTTTGTTACCAAAATATAGTTTACTAAAGTGGGCTTGCCATATCTGCCCAGTAATATGGTTCGGGATAGGGTGTAATCCTTTCCTCTCTCCCCTTTTAAGTAAGTCCCAGAAAAGGGTTGAATCCCTCAATTTTGATGCATGTATGAGTTCCTGCCAGTGATCCTCCTTCCAACTGCGTTTTGCATCAGCAAGTGTCTTGTTGTATGCTTTCCTTGCTGATCGAATCGCTGTGGGAACTTTCTTTTTGAGTGCTTCAATCAAAGCCTGACTTTTCGCCCTACATAGTGGTGTATACCATGCGTTTGTGGTCCGCGCCAGACCTCTATTTGGGCCTTGTTTCCCTTTTACAATAAAAAAGGGTCCTCTCCTATCTGTTGTTTCTAGATAGACTGTAGGAAATTCCGCTAGGGTCTCTCATTCTCTGGATAGTCCTTCGAGTTCCATGAACTTTTGGTCCAGAATTTGCCTGATGTTTAATATTTTGGATTCGTGTTGTGACACTCCAAGCCACTTAAGCCGTCTATTGCAATTTGAGGGAATTACTTCTCTTGTGGACATAAAGGGAATTGTGGGTGCGACTGAAGTGAGAGATGACCAGACAATTGTTCATTTGGAGGCAAAGCGGATTATGATCGCTTACAGAGGTGGGTTTAACAACCATATCCAGAAAGTCTCTCCATAGACAAACATCAATTAGAATGTAGTCGATACGGGGCAGAGAACTTATCCTGTTGAAGGTATTAGCGCCCATGAGATCAGATAGAGCCCTCCCATTTACAGCTCTTAGATTAAATTCCTGGGTGAGCGCGTTAATTTGAACTGCATCTGCGACCATTTTTTGATTGGGGCTAAATTGAGAGTCGGGATATCCCATTTACTATCCTCCTCAGCCATACCCCAAAGATCGTCTGCACTCAAAGGTTCAAATGTGCAGTTCAGGTCGCCAGCTACTATGGTGTTGGAGCGCGGCAGAATGTTAGACAGCTCTTGCTCCAGTGCTGATACGGTAAAGAATATTCGACCTCCCACAGTTCCTCTAGCATATACATTAAAAAGCTCTAAGGTTGCTCCGTTGGGTGACCCTCTAATGGTCAGATGATGGAGAATATCTGGAGACAAACAGGTGTGAGATGTAACTAACCAGTTTAATGAAATATTGATCCAAAATATTAGGCCCCCAGATGGGCAGCCCTTACCCGTACTGGTAGCTGGCTCAAAGTAGGAGGTATAACCAGATTTGTTTATGGGAACTAGGCTCCAGGTTTCCTGGAATAAGCAAACATCGAAACTTTCAACAAACTCATTCCAGTCAGGCAGCAATGCCTTCTTCTGGAGCCCGGCTATATTCCACGAAAGGACTTTGAACAATTTTTCATTTGGAATAGCAGCAGGGGCATTGTTGTGTAGAGTACTACCCTGCGAGCATGACTTGATGTCAGACGGTGTCTCTCTCATGCCTCCACCCCTGAGAAAGGGATTCGAGCTTGGGATAGTCCTCCTTTTGCTGGCTCCATAGAGTTCAATATCCCTAGTCTGATTTAGGCCCCTATCTAGTCAATCAACCGTTTTCAGGCTAGACTCGCCTCCCTGTGTCCCTAAGTCTTCACGGCCTTTTGGCCCAAGTAGTCTCCTCTCTCCTCTTCTTTTCTCCTCCTCTTTTTTACTCAGTTCTTTCACTTTGTTTTTTCATGTTTGCCCTCCCATTGTTTCGTTTTAAAATTGCTTGCTCTTTCACTTTTATCCTTCATCCCTGTTCCTGTTTCAGCCCTCCCCCTTACATTTTTCTTTCCTTTCCTCTCTACCTTCGTTTCTGCCTTCTGTGCATTGGGCACAGGTGCTAGTAAGTAAAGAGAGCAGTCGAATGACCTTCAGGAATGGAGCAGTTGATTGTGAGCTTGTGGTGAAAGGGTTCGCCTTACAAATTCAATTAACACTGCTGTTAGCAAATGGCTGCTGATTAGACTTCCCGAGGTTCTGCCCTTTTTAGGTTTCGCCTATTATCATTCGCTTGCGAATGTAATAGGCGAAAATTCAAGTGCTCAATTGACTCGTCAAACCACTGCGGGTTTTTCACAGTGCATGTGAGTCACGTGACCACAAAAGCGGGTCACGTGACCACACAAGCACGCGCATCTCCCTAATCTGCCTGCCACACTTCTCTTCCCCTCGCTCGCATTCCCGCCCCCCCACCAGGCTCTCCCGCCCCCATCAGCCCTGAAAACTCACATTCATATTAACAATATATCGTGACTTAGTACCAAACTGTAATATCTGTGCGTGCCAGTTTGAGTCCCGGAATCCACTTTTTTATGTTTTTAGATTGTATTTCTCCCACTCTCCCTTTACAGGCGCGGTTTATTCCCCGGTCTTTCTGCTTTCTAGTGCCGGGAGTTTCTTCGCGTCAGCGCAGCTTGCCTGGGACGGGATATCTTCTCGCACTTGAAAGCAAAGATTTTCGACAGAACCGTAAGAGAGGACAGTAAGAGAGGAGCACTCCCGCCCCCATCAGCACTGAAAGCTCACATTCATATTAACAATATATCGTGACTTAGTACCAAACTGTAATATCTGTGCATGCCAGTTTGAGTCCCGGAATGCACTTTTTAAATGTTTTTAGATTGTATTTCTACCACTCTCCCTTTACAGACGCGGGTTATTCCCTGCTCTTTCTGCTTTCTAGTGCCGGGAGTTTCTTCACGTCAGCGCAGCTTGCCTGGGACGGGATATCTTCTCGCACTTGAAAGCAAAGATTTTCGACAGAACAGTAAGAGAGGACAGTAAGAGAGGAGCACTTTTTACTACCTCATGTATTTTTGGTTGCTCACAATTTTTACTACCTCATGTATTTTGTTTGCTCACAATTGTCACTATTACCTTTACTACCTCATGTATTTTTGGTTGCTCACAATTTTTACTACCTCATGTATTTTGTTTGCTCACAATTGTCACTATTACCTTATGTAACGTAACGTATGCTCTTGTAATCTGTTCTTATCTGTTCCTTTGTAATGTTTCTCATTATGTTTCATTTCTGTTCCTTTTGTGAAGCGCTCTGACACCTTCGGGTAAAGTCTGCGCTATATAAAAATGCATAAATAAATAAATAAATAAATAAATAAAAACATGACCGATAGTGAAACGACGGGGGAGGGGTCGGTGGGGGCATGGGGAGGGGGCCGGTGTTTAGGGAAGGATTGCGTGTCTTTCTTTGCTTCTTAAACTCCAATGTTGCCAGCAACACCTCCGAAGGGGCCTCGGAGAACGCTATCGGCCGCCTCGACAGACACAGGGCCTCGAAGCATCAGATAAGCGCAGGCGGCGCTTCCTTCCACAAACAAGGCTAGGATTCCCAGCTGGGACCCCTGAGATCAGCATTACCAGCCTCCCCCGGTAAGGAAGCACCGAAGCTTAGAGGGTGATCAGCAATTAAGGGGGGAGGGGAGGGGTGGGGGCAAATGAATTAGGAAGAAGCCCCACCACCCTGCTAAAGTGCTCCTTCAAAGTGCTGTCACTTGTATCGCAGGGCCACCAAAAGGGCCCTTGGGTGTGACTGGGGGAAGCCAACACCTTCTCCCTTTAATTGGAGCAGGCCGACACAAAGGCAAGCTCTGCACACACCAGTGGGCGCTATAATATCACACCCCCTTCACCAATGAACGGGAAGCCCACAGGGGCCTTGTGAAAAGAAAAGGCAGTGGTGAGAGTTTGGAAAGTACTTGTCGCCCAATAAAACTGGTTATTTGGAGAAAGTGTCGAAATAAGCCAGCGTCCGCACATTTATTATTACAGTTCAAAGGTCAAAGTGCCTGTTATTACTGGAGTAGAGCCGGGTTAAGAGACCGCGCCTGCCCTCTCACACATTCCTCTCATACATCTCTGCAGAAAGAGGCACTTTACGGCACTTTATCTCAACCCTCGGATTCAGCCCCTGCTCTCTGGTTTGACTTCAGCGACGGATTCAAAATCGAGGCCTAAATGATAAATGCTGTTTATTACAATTGTTGAGGGAGGGGAGAGGCATTACGACCCACCCGCACAAGACACATGTTATAGAGGTTTCCTTACGTTTAAAGTACAAAAACTGTAAGTGCAAAATCAATATTTCACAGCGAATATTTTCATTGTTCATAGGGGCAAACAAAGTCATTGGGGCAATAAAGGGCGCAGAGTAAAACACTCTATAAAGATGCAGCTTCAAAACTTTTAAAATACTTAATTTAAAGAGATTTTTTGGGAAAAAATAAATCAAAACCACTCTTCGACAACAATGCCCAGTCCACAAGAACACAGTACACAACAGATTCACGAAGATACACCTTTTGTGCAGTGCCATGGAGTTATTTTTTTATTTAAAAAGAACACATTATTTGATGCGCTTCAGTACTTTAGAGATGTTTTTGTAAGTTTTAAATTCCGTATCAAGACAACTCCAGGTTGTTTTTAATTATAAATTAACTAAAGAGCTGGTTTTAATGCCACATTCTATATATAAATATAAAATGTCATTTACAAAACCAATAGCTCCAACTTTCCAAATGCGAAACCTATTGGCAACGCCAGTGCTTGTTGTAGATGCTGTGTTGTTCCACTAGGGTTGAAGGGGGTCCTTTTGGTGAGAGCAAGCATTTGTCCACCTTAATCGCAGTGCAGATCCCTCACACCTCTTTGTGCCTCTGTTGTGGGTGCTCCAAGCTGGAGACAACCCTGCTGTGAGGAGCATCACTACACAAGGCTGTGTCTGGAGTGTAGCCTGGAAGACATTTGAAATGTAAACATTTTGAAACTTACCTTTCCTTATCAGGAAAAGTAGCTGCTCGGGTCCTCGTGTTTTTGCAGACATGGGCAGTTTTAAAGGCAGAATAACAGCTATCAACCATTGCAAAGGAACATCAAGCAGAAGGGATGCAGTGTCCATAAATAAGAGAGAAGAGGGCTGGGTTATACGAATGAGAGAACACTATCCGTCTTTGTATAAGGAAAATAAGTAGCATTTTTGCACTTACTCCCTTGGCACGTTTGGTCGCCAAACACGACCTCAAGCAGAAACGATTATTTCCAAGATGATAGCATAATGTGTCTGCCCACGATGTAGGGGGCTCTGCCTGCACAAGTGTCATTCAGCACTGAAATAATGCCCTGCTTACTTCCCCCACTCAACTATCCTACTTTAATTGAAGAATTAAATGCTAAGTTGGCTCAGAGAGAGTCAGTGCGCGACATGGGCGAGACACAAGGGATCTCAGCAACAACCTTGTCTGGAGAAAATGCACTCTGAGGCGTTCGACGACCCCTCGTGCACTTCGAGGTTCGTCGAACTGAAGACAGGATCATGGGCCTTTCCGAACCCAGAGAAGTAGAGAGGGCCCCTCCATCCCCAACCCAGCCCCGCTTCCTTTCTGATGCGGCCCAACAAAGTCAGACATGGGTGATTTCACTTTTCTAGTACTTTGCCAAGTATCAAATGCTCCCATTGTCATAGTGCTAACAGATTAGCTCTACAATTATCACCTAAAGCAGAAACGGACCTTTGTAACTATAAGTACATGTACGTGTTTGCCAGATAGTGGAACCTATGCACACTGAGATAAAGGACTTGCCCAGGATCACACATTTAGTGAAAGAAGGAATCCGAGATCAGTGGCCAGGTTTTAAAAATCCACTGCTACTAAAGCCATCTAAGTTACTAAATTAAACCTAACTCTCCTAAACGACGCCCTGTTAAGGCCCCATAACAACCATAGAACCCATATCACTCCCACCACATACCTGCCTGCTGCAAGGGCCCTGGGCCCGCGGAATGCGGGCACACCGAAACCATAGGCAAGACATCCTCAATTACAGCGTCTGCAATTTGAGGATTAGGTTATTTTCAGGTTAATAAACAAACACATTCTTATTGTTATTACTACCTACAAATCATCATTCCATCAATGGGATACCCATCACCTGCAATATCCCAGTCAAAAAACAGAATCTCTGTTGTGCGTAGAACACACACCAGCGGGCGCATACATGCACATACAGATTACTCACAGCCACCTCAGGACCCACAGAGCCCGACAGCCGCCGGGACTCAATAAACCAGCCCTATTCTTTTCACACATAGGACCCCGGTACGCCAATGAACTGTTCTTCCAAATGGCCCTCCATAACCCTGCAAACCTCTCTTGGTGCAACAGTGCTTGTGGTTGCTGGTGGTAGGCATTGGCATTCATTTTTTCGGTCTAAGAGTTCAAGCCGGGTTTAAAACATACAACAACCTGTGAATGTTTTTATTGTTGCTGTTTTTACCAGAAGATGCCATTTCTCGAGGTTGGGGTGGGTTTCTAAACGACAAGGGGCTGTCGGAAAGATGTGGGGTGCAGGAATGGAGTGCACGGTTAAGGTGTACACATTTCAGGTCTCTGGCTATACTCCTATGCTCTGGACTAATCATCTCTGGTACCCTGGATGCTACCATAACTCAAAGACCCACGCCTATGACTATGTGGCACCCCCCCCCCCCCCCCATACTGCTCCCCCCTCTGGCCCGACACGCCTCCCCGTCCATCCCAACGATTACTTCCCTCTCAACCCACATATGCAGCCCCCACTTGCCTCTGGTCTTCCTCCCCACAGTGCTGCGCCTCTTGGCGCTCAGTCATAGCTGTGAAGAGCAGCACCAAAGTGTGAGATTTGTCAATATCTTTGCAAGTGCAAACTTCATTTATTGAATAAAACACCCTTCATCAGTGTCAATCTCCAAATGAAGTGTTATCCGTAAGGGCGATTTGATAAGTATCTCAAACAGCCAACACACCCATGCATATCTCACAGGTTCACAGTTTATTTTGAGGTTCTAAAGTAGCTGAGAGGGTGATAGAGAAAGCGCATCTGAAGAGGAGGTGCAGTGGGTCAGACAGTTGCCTGCTCTTTCCACAGCAGTATTTCGGGAGCCGCTAAATGCCTCTTAAGCCGCCAAGCCTCCACAGAAAGTAATTAGCCAGAACCAAATCATAGGTCAGAAAAACTACCAACAAAGCCTGCTTCAATGTAAAGACAGGAAAGGTCCACATATAATGTCAAAAGACAGACTGTCATTTAGAGTGCCTTCGAGCTACTAAGCTAAAAGTCAACGTATAAATCAAGACACAGACAAACGCTGAGTCTGCTCAGACAGAAAGTGCAAAATGATCTAAATATGAATGAACAGACAGACAAATGTAAAGTCTGATCAATTAAAAGGCAAATGAAGTATGACATATCCCAAGAAGCATTACATTTTGAAGGGTTTGAGGCACCAATCCCTATTTGAATTCACGTGATAAATGAAATAGGAAACATTTAGGAGGATCTACTATGCTGCATATTAATAAACAAGATATAAATAAAAGCAAGAGGAGAAGACTGCATTTCATAACAATTTAACCCCTTTGCTGTGGCGGCTATTCAGCCGCAGCGCTAAGCGGGTGCGGCGGCCGCGCGGCGGTTCCGTGCTTGTGACGGAACCGCTCAGTCACGGCTCGCGGGTGAGCTGTGCTTGTGACGGAACGGTTCCGTCACGAACCCGCCCGCCCATTAAAACGTCAGCACAGGCGCGGAATTCGCGCCGCGCAGGCGCGGCGAGCGGGCCGCGACGGAACCGTTCCGTCACAAGCACAGCTCACCCGAGGCTTGTGACGGAACGGTTCCGTCCCAAGCATGCAAGGGGTTAATACAATTACATGTTTAGGCAATGAATGGCTGTGCTATAGAGCACTTGAGCAAAGGACCTTAAATTGTTAGAAAGACAGGAACACCATGGACGTGGTTTCCTCTGAGGAAACCAAATTGATACATTTCATGTAACCTAATAGATGTCCACATCCTAGAGGAAGACTGGGTAAACCACTTTGAGGGCATTTTCCAAACCGATACCATGCCAACAAAAGGGCAGGAAAGGGAGGAAGGCAAGTTTGAGGTTGTTTTTTTAGATCAAGAGGTAAGATCTGGTATCATGGGACTGTCCAAAAACAAGGCCCCGGGCCCTGATGGGATTCCTCCAAACCGTTACAACGCGAAAGTGGAAACCTGGGTGCCAGCACTGGAAGCAGTCATTATTGCATTGGTTCAGGCAGGTTGCCCAGATTCTTGGGCCCTATCGATTATAGTCCCAGTTTGTAAAAAGGGAGATCGTGATAGCACTCGTAGCTATAGGCTTCTCTCTCTTTTGGATTCCGTGGTAAAGGTGGTGGGTCGAATGGTTTTGGACAGACTTGAAATCTGGGCGGAAGAAAATAACATCTTAACTGAGGTGCAATATGGTTTCCTCCCAGGGAGTTCAATAGTGGAACAATGCTTAAACCTCTATTGGCATTGACAGGGACATTGTTTTGTTTCTAAGGGACTCAAAAGCGGTTGTCCACTCCTCAAAAGATCTTAAGGTAACCCCCACGTTTGATATTTGGAGAGGGGTGCACCAGGGGTATATCCTGGCCTCTTCCTTTTTAAATTATATATTAACTCCTTGGGGATGGCCCTCTTGGAGGCAAGAGCTGACTGCCCACAGGTGGGCAACCGCAGCCTGCAGGTTCTCCTACATGCAGATGATGCTTTTCTCATTGCAAGGACAGCCAGGGGGCTACATCTTTTGTTGAACTCCTTCGTCCACTTCATGGAGGACCTGGATCTGCTGGTTAATCATAGCAAATCATTTGTCATGCAGGTGGGTCCACGTATAGCAAAGCAGTTTGTTTTTAAGATAGGAACCTTGTCAATCCCAACAGCAAATGTATTTTCTTACCTGGGAGTAGTGTTTGATGATGCTCTAAGTTGGTCCCCCCCCCTGATTACCCGGAAGAAGGGGATCTGATCAGAGCGACCACAGATGTTTTTAACTTTGCTTCTAGAGTGGGGGGTGAACCGATAGGGGCCCTCTTGAAGATTTACAGAGCCAAATGTATCACAAAGGCTAGTTATGGGAGAGCGAGATATGGGGCCACTCTGGGCTGGAGACTCTCAAGTTGCAGAAAACACCTTCCTGAGTTGGGTACTCTCATTACCGCAGAGTGTCCTGTCCTACATCGTGCACCAAGAGCTGCGGATAGCTTTTCTCTTGGAGGAACTGGTGTTTCATCCATTGGTACTGTGGTTAAAGATTTGGGTCAAGAAATAAAACACCCTTGGTAAGGAAATTCTAAAGGGTTGTCTTTTCCTTGACCATGTTAATTGCATCCGTTGGCTAAAGTATGTAAGAGACGACCTTCACAGCCTGGGAAGGGCGGATCTATTTGACAACCCAGATGGTATATGTAAGAGGGATTTTACTTGCATAAAAGAGTGTTTTCTTACAAGGCATTGTTGTGATAGAGAAGCAACAAAGATGAGCAAGCCCAGTGTACGCAGGTACATTGGATTAAAAACTGTGCCAACTACTGAATTATATCTTTTAGGGATCAAATGCAACCATGATCGCTTCCTACTGACCAGATTTAGGCTTGACCTCTTTCACTACCTCCTGGCTCAATCCCCTGGTGCTCATAGAGGTAAGTGCCTCATGCCCTGTGGCTGCGACGGTTGTTCTCCTCAGGACATGATGCACTTTTTTTTTTAATGTTTTATAGTTTTTATGAAGTTCCTAGAAAGTTTGTTGTCATTCCTATTCTTAAACAGGCGTGTTTAAGGAGGGTGAGACCTGCTTTTATCTTTTTACAACTTCTTTCAAACGATACTGTACTGTGTACACTTTTTAAGGGTCACCATCCGACTTAGGTCAAGCTGTGATTAGCTTTGATAGAGGAATTTATTTTTAAACTGTCATTAGATCACATAAACACGGGTGTGCTTCAGGACACTTTCAGAGATTAGACCACACTTGCCACATTGTTTAGTTATTCTGTACATATGTGGAGTTTTACTGATGCTGTATGACTTTTGTGGTTTTATCTCAAAAAAACGAATAAAGTTTGATTTGAATTGACACATTATAAATAAACCACACCATGAAAAAGACGTCTATTTTGCAATTTTTTTTTAAATGGGAAAGCACTAAATAAGAAAACATGCACATGGAACGTCTGCTCATGTTAAATGAAAGCCCATTTCTTTCTGAAAATATAAATTAATGACAATGTAAGCTGGCTGTAGCGTAGTCATGGCAATTAAGCTTGATTAAGCCAAACTAAACATGTCAGAATCAGCCATAATTTTCAAATCATTAAAAACTCCCTCTCACTGCCAACTTACAATGTCTCCTCAATGCTATCATGTCTGGTGCTGGTTGTATTTTTGGTTCACAGATTATTATTCTTTTTTTTTTCCAAGACCTTTATTGTAGCAAAGTCATAACATTACACGGCCAGGAGCCTACAACCCTGGGGCCGGCTGCGAAAGTAGAAACCGCAAATAAAGTGCATCGTGCAAAGATACAAACAGTCGGAACGGCAGTGTAAACATACAGTTGGGTCTTGTAACGGTATTTGTATTTTTTTTAGGAAACATAGGCCACAACCAACAGACCTAGGTACAACATCGAACTGGAGACCATTACCCCTGAAAGAAAAAGATTAGTGCAATTCAAGAAACAACGGCACGTGCCAGCATCAGCGCTCACATGAATGATGGCAATCGCTAAAGACATATTACCCAGGCGATAACTCAGGGACCCCTTGATCCTCCTCATCAGCCTGTCTTGCATCTAGAAAATCAGTGAGATAACACCAAAAGTCCTTAGGTCTGGATTTCGCTGGCAGGTCTTCCTCATAGGTCCTGAGCCTATCTCTGCAGCTGGCCATGTCCCCCAGCCACCTGGCTACAGTTGGTTTCATGGAGCTATTCCAGCATTGATCTACTTGTCTCTTGGCCAGCAGTAGTGCAATAACACAGAATTTACGTTTAACGGCCTTAAATTGGGCCGTGATACCCAGAAGACCCACTCTTATAGAACACAGCATGTCAGAGTTCAGCATGGCAGACAAAGTATTGAAGACCTCGCTCCAGTAGTTCTGGATCGCTGTGCATGACCAGGCCAGGTGTAGGAAGTCAGCCCCCTCCCTCCCGCATCGTTTACACGGATCGACATCTAACAATCCATATTTGTGCATGCGAGCCGGGGTATAGTAAGCTTGGTGTAAAAATGTGAAATGTATAATACGGAGATTGCCATTGGGGGTAAGGATCTTGGTTAGCGCGCATGCCTGCTGCCATTCCTGTTCAGTGAGTGGGTCATCAAGGACCACGTCCCAGCGCCCCTTGGCTCTGGCCGTGGAATAAGGCAAGTCCGCCTGAGCTGAGGAGTACAGTTGTGATACCATATGGGAGGTGTTTGGGGATGTAATCATTAGTTGTAGGGGAGACAGACAATCAGGTTCCTGCAGGAAGTGGGGTAGTGTTCCCTCAACGCCCGTTTCAGCCTGTAGTATGTAAATATGAACAGCGGGGATTTATTCTGTACATAGGTCATGTTGTCTATTTCGATAAATTCCCCCTCACAGAATAAATCGCCCAGCGTGGATATGCCCACCCGTTGCAGCAAAGACATGCCCACCGATTCCCCAGTGACCGACAGAGCTTGGTGATGAGCCAACGGCAGGGATGGGGCAAACAATGGTGATTTATGCGTTAATTGACTCAATTTGTTCCATGCTTCAATGGTGGTATCCACTGGATTGATATCCTGGGAGTGAAGGGGCGGGCGTTTATGCGTGAGTATGGACGTGAGAGGTACTGGCGCCGCATCATCCTTTTCTATAGCTGTATGTGTGAGGTAGGGAACCTCGTGAAACCAGTATGCAGCAAATTGAGCTTGAGCGCAAAGGTAATACAATAAAAAATCCGGCACACCAAAGCCCCCCTTGATATATGGGAGCGTCAATGTCTGTAGATCGATACGCGCCTGTTTACCCGCCCATATTTGCTGAAGCGTAAGTGTTTTTATGCGACGGAATACCTCGCCAGGCGGGGGGATCGGAATGTTATTAAACAGGTACAGGAATTTGGGCAAGACATTCATTTTGACAATCGCTATGCGGTCCGCCACGGACAGAGGGAGTTGTATCCAGCGCCGGATTTTATCTTCCAACGTGGAAACGACAGTGCCATAGTTCTCCCTAATCACCACCTCCGGGTCTCTATGAAACATGACCCCTAAATAGCGAATTGGGTCCGTTTGCCAAACCAACGGATAGTCCGTGTGTATAGGTTCAGCCATATCAGTCAACAGGATAATGTAGGATTTTGTTCAGTTAATGGCTAGTCCGGAGTGACCTTCAAACTTCACGTATTCCCTTAGAAGCGGGTTTAGATTTGTGGCTGGATCACGCACATACAATAGCATATCATCGGCGTATAATGATATGTGAAGAGGTCTGTCAGTAAAACGCAGTGCCGAGGATTTGTATTTCTGTCTGATCCTACACGCAAGTGGCTCTAGGGCGAGGGCAAATAGCAGGGGAGACAGGGGCCACGCCCTATAGGGAAAGCGTTGGACACGTAGCCATTCACTCGCACTCTAGCGCAAGGGTTGGTGTAGAGTAGTCGCACCCATTGCACGAATCTTTTAGGAAAGCCCATTCTGTTAAGTATGGTTATCAGGTAGCTCCATTCAACTGAATCGAACGCCTTTGCAGCGTCCAGCATGATAGCCACTGCCCTCGTGGAAGGCTGTAGGTAGTGGGATAATGCGAACAGAGTTCTAGTATTGTGCGTTGTGGAGCGAGTGGGGATAAACCCTGACTGGTCAGGAAGCACTAAATTAGTCATTAGGGGAGTGAGTCTAACAGCTAGGATTTTGGCTAGTATTTTAGAGTCGGCATTTATAAGCAATAGCGGCCTGTAGGAATCACACAGTTCGGGGTCTTTGTGGGGTTTTAACAACGTGATGATCACTGCTTCCCTAAGTGTGGGCGGCAGCTCTCCCTGATCGAATGCCGCACCGAACATCGCTACCAAGTGTGGGGCTAGAATGTCCACATAACGTTTATAAAACTCATTTGTGTAGCCGTCTGGCCCAGGTGATTTATTGTTGGGTAGAGATTTAATTATTTCTGTAACCTCCTCGACTGTAATGGGGGCAGCCAGATACTCCCTCTGAGAGTCGGATAGCCAGGCGATGGCCACATCCTCCAGGTAGCTGAAGATTCCATCAGGGGATGCTATAGGACGGGAAGTGTAGAGTGCACCATATGCGTCAACGAAACAGGTCAGTATGTCAGCGGCTTGCGTCTTACAGTCCCCCTCAGTGGACCGTACTCGCAGGACAGTGTTTCGCTTTCTACCCTCGCAAATTTTAGATGCCAGGACCCCCCCCTGGTCTTCCGCCCTCCCCAAAAGCTCTAGCAGAGTTACGCTTGTCTAAGTACTTAATTTCATCTTCAACGTAAGCGCTATGTTCTGTGTGCAACAAACGCAGTTCGCTCAATAAGGAGATGTCTTGCGAGGCTTCAAAAGCCTTTTCTACTTCCCTCATTCGCTTTTCTCGACTGTTGATCTGGTGTCGTATATCTCGTAGTATGCCTACCGTAGTGCTGATACAGACTCCACGAATCGTGGCTTTAAAAGCCTCCCAGGCAGGCAAGGGTCGTCTGACGACGGCTCATTCAGCTGTAAGTAGTCCACGATGGCCGTGTGTATAGTGTGATCATAATTTGAGTCAGTCAAAGCTCTGGAGTTAAATCTCCATTGGAAGGGAGGCGGAGAGTAGTTCGGGATAGTTATTGAAAGCAGGACAGGGTTGTGATCGGAAAGTGTTCTGGGTAGGACCCGTATATCTGTGGCCCAAAGTGCGACGTCTGTCGAGGCGAGCCAGTAATCCAGGCGTGACCAGCTGTTGTGTACCGCTGATATGTGTGTAGCACCAGCGGTGACCGGGAACTTATGCCTCCAGACATCCGTAAGAGTTAGATCGCGCATTAAGTGGTGTAGCTGTAGTTTAGCGTGTTTGTGTGGTTTGTGAGAGTTTGGTGACCTATCCAGCTCGTCATCCAAAACTATATTCCAGTCCCCCCCACAGATGATATGTGCACCCCAAAAATCTTGAAGTCGACCCCACAGATCCCGAATGAATTTGGGTGCGTCCACGTTAGGGCCATACACATTTAATAGCGCAACTTTTTGGCCACGCAGTATGCCTTTGACAATGATGAATCTACCCTCTGGATCAGCAGTCGTCCCCAAATGTTCGAAGTTCGTGCCTTTCCGTATCAGGGTAATTACCCCTTTAGAGTAGGATGAGTAGTGTGAAGCGTAAGAGGATTCGGCCCAGCGAGCGCCTAAGGTACGTTGTGAGTTAGGAGCGATGTGGGTTTCCTGTAGTAAGGCGATATCGACCTCCCACCTGGTCAAGTAAGAGAATATCTGTCTAATCTTTTTAGGTTGTGTGAACCCCCTAACGTTCCAAGTGAGGAGGCGCAGCTGTGTTCTGTATCTGTTAGTGTTCACAGTAGCCATAACTCATTAGCAGTATAGCAGACATTGCCACGAACATACAGCGTAATTGTGTGTAGCGCAATAGACCAGTGACGTGTCGGTGTATGTACAAGGAGCACTTAAGTGACAAAATAACATCATAGGTGTGTTGCAGAGCAATCGGTCTCAAAACAGTAACAAAACACCCCCCCCACCAACCCCCACCCACTCCAGCACCCCAAACCTGCCGAAGCCATTGACCCCAGGAACAATCACCTCAATAACAACGAGGACATAAGGAGCTCCCCATCCCAAGTAACTTTGCGGGGAACACCCTTTTGGTGGACCGCAGGGGGCACAACTCAACACCCGAAAGACACGGGCGTGGACGTCTCTAATGCATCCAAATGTGTACAAATAATATTGTATGTACCAATTCACATGTGGCTCGACCTCCAGTCCCAGTGAGCGGCAACCAAAAATAGACTCTCAATCTCACACACCTCCCCCTCAGTGACCCCGTTATGAAGTGCGATCAGGGCAGAATCACAAAGCGACATGGCAGGCAATCAAGTTAGAAGCTAACTTTGCGTCGCCCGACACAGTCCAAGTACTAAATAATCCCCTTGTTAATAGAGGCAAATGCATCGAGATAGAGGTCAAACATGTGATCTGAAGCTAAACAATTACGCCTGCACGGGGTCAGAAAACCCAGAAGCTATGTAGCGGATCACAACCACTTGAGAGAAGAGAGGGGCTTAGACAAGACCATGTCACAGGTCGGGGGGGCTCCACCCGCCATGTCATACATCACCGAATAGGTATTTTACGCATAGCTCGGTGAGACACATGAGTATAAGACAGCAGTAGGACACAAAAGGGGCAGCTATGCCATAGACACAGCCGAAACCAAGCAACTCATGCATGACTAGGCCGAGGCTGGGTGGAGCAGTATAGACAGATAGTAGTCAGCAAAGCAACCAAAGCATGACTGGGCCCATGCATCGCATCTCATCAATAAAAGGGTGGCCGGGAGACAGTGAGATTAGGAAACAGAACATTGGCAAGCACTTAGACGCCACCTGTGTGGATGGAGAAAAGCAATACATTGAGAGCGTGGAGGGATTGATTGCTACTATACATACATGTGAAACTTTGCATAATTAGTATACCTGTCGGCATAGTACAAGGCACAAGGAGGAGCAGGTGGAACTATAGGCACCCTGTCTACAAGAACATTTGTCAAAGTACAATAGAATAAGCAGAGCTCAGGATGAAGTTACTTCTAAGGACCAACTCTGCAACAATGTCTGTCGCACATGGGTGCAACGGCGTTTTAACAGAGTAAAAGTCAATAGTCAATCAATGTTGTCGATGAACACATACCTGCTGCAGGTGTAATATAGGTAAAATGAGTCTGGGTGAGCATAGCAAGGCTCAAACGACAGGGTACATTACCATCTCAATCCGAGTCCTCATTTCGATCCTCTCGGGCTTTCGATTTCTCTTGTTTCTTTATGTTTTTGATAAACTCCATAGCAGCCTTAGGGTTCGGTAAAATGATCGCCTTTCCTTCCCATGACACCCGTAGTCTGGCCGGATATAACATGGAGTAATCAATTTTCAATTCGCGTAACTTTGCTTTCGCTGTAGCAAATTCTTTACGCGCTTGTTGAACAGCAATCGTGTGATCCGGATAGAACTCCAGCTTATTTCCCTGGTGTGTTATTTGCCCCTTTTCACGCGCCAGGCAGAGGATGGTGTCTCTGTCACGATAGTTCAAAATGCGCGCGACGATAGGCCTGGGTGTCGCGCCCGGGGGAGGTCGAGGAGCTAGCGACCTGTGGGCTCTCTCAACGATGAAGATCGATGATAGGGACTCCGTGCCAAACAAGTCCTTACATAATTGTTCAACATAGAGTTCCATGCGCCCCGTGTTCGTCGATTCTGGAACACCCGTGATACGCACATTATTGCGCCTGGAGCGCGCTTCCAAGTCCTCCTCCTTTGCGCGAATGACCTCCAGCACTCGTTCCATTCCATTACACTTTGTCATAGTGGATCGAGACTCGCCCTCCACCTCCGATATCCTTGCCTCGGCTGCATCAAGCCTCTCACCGTGTTTTTCAATTTTATCTGACATGCCGTCCATTCTACAGGTCAGGTGATCGAGCTTACCGTTGATATCTTGCAGATTGGATTGGATGGCCAGAAGGATCTTCTCCATGCTATTGTTCGAGGACACCTCGGGCGAACCACCGCCCTCTGCCATAGCCTCAGTGTTTTTCGCGGCCTTCTTGTTTTCAAAGCTCAATTTCGGTTGTTGTCTATCAGGTCTGACCATTATACCTGGGAGCTGAATACGAGTCGTAGAAGGTTGTCGGGCAGATCTTGTTGATCTAGCTATTGACCCCATCGTGGCTGGGAGCGGTATGGACCGGAAGCCCCAACTAATTTGTACGGGATACTGCAACGCAGAAATGCACCTTCGCTGCCCCCGCAGTCACCGTCTAAGTTCGTGAATGGCGAGTTTCGCATGTGTAGTTGCGTAGCGGGAGAGCGGGGGCCCAGCGCGGAATCCGGTCAGCGAACTCGGACCAAGGCTGAGCAGGAGTAGACCATACAGACCATACGTCACACAAAGAGGGGCCATAACAGGATATGTCCACACCTGGTACCGCAGCGTACCGGTGTTCCGGGGCGCCACAGCAATAAAGCGCTGAGCTCTCAGTGTGGCCCCCTCGCTCCACGCCGTCGTCACTGCGTGCAGTCGTCACGGTATCGCTGCAGACTCGTACAGTTCTGGCTTCGTAAAGTAGGCCTGCCAAGCAGCGGGGTCAGTTTTGCGCACTTTCTCGAATTTTAAAAAAAGGGCGCCCTTACGCTGGTGCTGCGGCAATCACCCACCTCTGGCAGCGCCTGATATCGCTATCCCCGTCAGAGCGGAAGGTGAGCACCTAGCGCCGGCAACCCCAATTACCCCACAGCTGCTTGGCCACTGACGTTGTTATAATACAGTGCGGGGTCCAGCCGAGTCCTCCTCTGTCATGCGCCGCCAACTTGTCGCCTCTAGGGTCCGAGATGTGGGGGTGTGATGGCGAATTCCAGCCGCGACGGGAAAAGCGGCCCAGATGGTAATCAGCTCCGCGATATGCAGTCCGGAGTCCCCAACGTTGACTAATACCTGGCAGTAGCGGGATTCACCAGTGCTACAGCGGGGCTTCCGATGTACGCTCTAAGAGTCACAGCGCGGTCGCCATCTTGACCAGCGCTCGCATCCGCGGCCAGTGTTGTGGATATCTCTATAATCCTGCGACGTTATCCAGCCAAATGCCAGCACAGTAGATGCACACTGCCCTCCGACACTCGTCGATGTTAGTTCGGGACGGATTGGACGAGATTAGCTAAGGATTGTTTTAGCAAATGATGGACGTCCGGCGGAGCTGCGATCTTACACAGCCATTCCGCTGTGCGCCCCCTAGCGCCTCCGGTTCACAGATTATTAAAAAAAATCTTAGGCTACAGTTTTTTTGTGGTAAAGCTAAGACATTTCCTAATGGGAAATTTGTTTCCAACTGAGTGTAAACTGGCACATTAACAGTAAGAAATTAGGCAAGGTTAATTATTGTTCCTACTGTTTTTTTTTGCAGAGTTTTATATAGCACCAGTTTTTTTACATAGCACTAGTTACGTTACGTCATTGCCGAGACTCAAACCCTGTTCCCCAGACTTGAGGTCGACCACCCTAGCCGTTAGGCCAACTCCTCTCCCCTGTTATCAAGGAAGGAGAGTAATCATTCTAGAGTTACACTTACTAGTATATGCCTCTTTGATAGTATTGATCGCTTACTCTATGAGGGCAGTACCCTTATGCCCACAAATATGAAATATATTAAAGTTAGGTAGTGTAAGCAATTCTCAATAATAATAATAAACATACGTTTTGATATTCCTTGAGTAAAATAGTGGTCAGGGATCACGTACTAATCGCCACATACATTTATTTGAATGCAGTTTATTTGATTTTTATTTTACAGAGTTTTATGTAGCGCAAACATGAACCGAATTGGGAATCGGAGCACTTTACATAGCACCAGTGCATTACATGAGGATACATTCATTTTTTTAAGGCATGGGGAGATTAAGTGACTTGCCCAGAATCACACGATGTTGAGTCTCTTTGCCGAGACTCGGACCCAGTTCCTTAGATTCAAGGTCTCCCCAGTTGAAAACAAATGTATAATATTCGATGAAACATCCAGGCTACTGGTCATTTCTTGACTAAAATAATTTACTTCCTGGACATTACTCTTTACTTAAGAAATGGCAATATAAACACAAAACATTACAGAAAAGACACAGCAGCAAACTGACAGGCTTATTTATGAGCCCTTGCATTACATTTCCGTCACCTTTTGTGGCACCAGCGGCGTAAAAAATGTGCCATGTTGCATTATATTTACAAAGTGATGTATCTAGGCAGATGTGTCACTTGGTAAACCCCTGTGCCACATTATACCTGCGCCAGTATAATGTATGCAGATTGTGCGTTCCAAGGAACATAAGCCCCATAGAAGTTACACAGTGAAATCTATGAGATTTCACTGCGTCACTTCTAGGACACAAATTCGTCAATATCTTGCGTCTGCCTCACAGTAGGTGTAAGACTGACACAGGCACATTTCAAATGGGACTTGCCCAATTAAAATGACCCATTGCTGGAGTTGCTTCACTTTTGTAACACACTTCAGCAATGCGTCATTTTTGCACCTACAGATACGTCAGAAATACTGACATATCTGTAACTCTTTGCGACATGATGCATCCTACTGTAAATATGACGCATCCAACATGTCGCAAGGAGGGCACAATAAAAAATGATGCTTCGCTGTTTTCACGCAGCGACGCTTCACTTTTCATAAATGAGGTCAGAAAGCTGTCATCACAAAACCATTCTAAAAAAGATTTTCAAGGGTGAACCACTTAGAATTAAATATAATTATAGCATAACAGTGGCATTTTTACCTGAACTGTAGGACAGATCTTTCCAGCTTCCAGGGAAATAAATGATAAACAACACCAATCTCTCTTGCAAAGTGAGAATATATCAAAAAAAACTATCAAAGAACACAATGCACACCCTGAAGGACTTTCACTATAGCCACCATCAAATCAAAAAAATCTTTAAAAGAGGCTTCCACTTACTAACAAGTATCTCCTCTATCAACACTAACATCTCAGCCTTCCACAAATGGGCTTTCGTCATGTGAAGAATCTGATGTCCTTCCTATGCAGACCTGAGTTCACTGACCAAAGCAATGAAAACCATGTTTTCATAATAAACTTATATGCCTTTCTTACATGTCACGAATGTAGCACATGCACATTTGGAAATAACAGTCAAGGAGTTCACACCGGAAGCAAGACAAATTAACTGCCCCTTTGTGATCTACGTCATCCAATGTCCTTGCTCTAATATATATATGAGATGCACCATCAAACCCCTCGGAACCAGGATTAAAGAGCATTACAGACACCTAAACAAAACCAGTGTAGTACCAATCTTAACTGAACATTGCAATAATTCTTCATTTCATAAACTTTATTCGGTTTTACAATGTAAAAAACATAAAAATTACAATATATACACATCTCATAAAAAACTACATTAAAAAATCTTACAATTCATAGCCATAAAAACAAGATATATATGTAGTTTACAAGGGACAGAGACACATATGCTGTAAGTTTGTAGCACAAAAATAGAAATAACAACGTCTCTCACTGAGATAGCGGAGGTTCTAAACAAGCCCATGTTCCCACCAAATATTACAAGTAATATTAACAAGTACAATAAATATATTTCTGTACTTAAAAAAGAGAACACGCATTACTCGTAACTTAAAACTATGAGTACCTCCTCCACCTGAAATAGCTAATATTCCAGGCAAGCCCTGGTTCTCACCAAAGATTTCAAGTAGCCTATAATGAAAAATATACAGTCTGGGTGAAACTGGTTAAAATTAAGCTTCTTTAAAAGGGGGAGTAAAAAATGTCTCTGCGGTACTTCATAGAATTTGCAGAGGAACATGAAGTGTAGCAGATCCTGTGGAAAAACGTTGTCGCAACCACAGGGTACTAACACCTGTCCTCTTCTACACCCTTCCGGAAATACAATTTATAAATGGAAAAAATCAAGGTGAAACCTAGACAATAAGAACCGCTCGTGGGTGGTCAATGTTCCCAGAAAGTATGTGTTTTTAGGGTCAGAACTTTACGGACGCTTGGTTTGCATAATTTATGTTCATCTCTTTCTAGCTTCCTAATACAAATAAACGCTTCCTTAAAAGATTCCACATCCTTTTTTTTGTTATAGTAGAAGGTTTTAAAAAGAGTTCTGGGCGACCCAACTCTGTAAAGCGACCTCTAACATACTTCAACCATGGAATTCTGGACATATATTCAAGGATCATACAGTCCATTATGATCTGCTGGGTAAGCTTAAGATCCTTGTTTGGCCAGCACTTAAGCCAAAACACTAGAGGGCGCAGAGCAAGTGTATCACATACAAATGGGGCCCCCAATTCTTCATGAGCTACCAGATTCGATAAACCGGTTGGCATTCCCAGCAGGCGCTTTAAAATGTTATTCTCTGCCACCTGCAGTGCATCTGCTCTGGTATACCCCCAGACATCATTACCATAGCATGCAACTGATAAGCCTTTGGCCTTCCAAATTTTCAACATGGCTGCAATTGGGCGCTTGCCCATCTTAGCAGCAAAGTTGAAAATGGCAGCAGTAATTCGGATGAGCTCCCCCTTTTTCTTCTGGATAAGGGGCCCCCACTTCAGGCAATCATCCAACAGGACCCTCAGATATGAAAACACTGACATGGAGGGGACCGTCACAGAACCTACAGAAAAAGGATACGTTTTTGTAGTGTTGTAAATAAAACAGCGATAGTATTAGGCATTCACTGAAGACATGCTATTGTGTCTTTGCTCTAGTTTTCCCGTCCATACTTGAAAATACGGCCAGACTCCATTTTGTTTTCTGGCATCCATCTTGTGTGCCATACAATGCCATGTGCTCGCCACGAGGCGAGTCCTACCTCACTGATTTTCACCCCTGGAGTTTACCCAGCAGCAGGCTATAAATAGTTCCTTGTGCGTCTAGCGCATGCTCAGTAGGAGTCACATCTGTCTCTAATTAGCGTAGATTGGAATGTGCATTTCGGCGGGTCTCAAGAACCGTTAACTCCACCCATGTATCGATCATGTTCAAGAAATGTCCATATATGGTCGTAAATCATGTTTTGAGCTGTAACCGCCTACTTATGAGCCCCTTCTTTGTGTATAAAAGGGGACCACATGTCTGAGTTCTTTGTGCTACCTTGTACAATACTGTAGAGTGTTGTGTGGGTTGTAGTACCACCTTTAAACTTAAACAACTTTAAACCTTTAAACTTTATTAAACTATGTCTTTGTATTTCCAGTTTCCGTGCCAATTTCTTTGTGTAGTCTGAAGACTCCATGCACAGAAGGGCGAACCCTTTGCATTCGCAGGCCTAGCTGAGGCCTGTATTCATCAATTGGCGCCCGTCACGTGGGGCTCATCGACGACTCGGATGCTCGTAGGATTGGTCGTGACGAAGGATTGGAACCTTGCCGGGGACCTGATCACTGCCAGCGGCGTCTTTAGTCCCGGCATCCCGAGCTATTCTTCCTTCCCTTCCGATCTGACCATCTGGGTGGCGCCGGTCATCGACTTAGACCTCTTCTGTCGGTTTGCTGCATAGTGGCCGTTTGGGCGAATTTGGAACTTGGCAGTTGGAATCTGGACGCTCTTGATTGGTAAGAATCGTTGTACGGTACTTGCTGCGAGCCTTTGGTAGTCTTGATTGGCAAGGCAGTTTTAGGATACGCTTACCGCGACTAATTTGTTTATTTGTTTGAGGTGACTAGTCATATTTTTTGGTTTGAATTTGTATATATATATATGCGTTGCAACACATATAGGCAGGCAATGTGGAGACATTTCTCCTGAACTTTGGATTTGAGCGGCGCAACGTTTTAAGTGCCATTTTAATTATAATATTGCATAGTTTGCACTATTTTTAGACATGCCTGTTTTTAGCGCACTCCGTAAGTGGTGCTGCTGTTTTGGAAATGACCGATTGATACTTGAGGAATCACAGCCGTCTCCCCCGGAAGGGACGCCGAATAGGGATATGTATGTCAAGTTTGGTCTTTCCCCCATAATGTACAGCACGTTATGGAGGAAATATACAAAAAAGAATCCTGAGTTACGTTGGCCTATGTATGGATCATTTGATTTGCGGAAAATTGAGTATGTGGAGCAGTGTATGTGTAAGCGGCGGGTGAGACAAGACATGTTTGAGTGTATACGTATGTGGGGAAAAGAAGTGCGAGAACGTGAAAAGCGCACTGATTGAGAAGGAGCAACGTAAGAGTGAACGTGAGAGAGTGCACGAGTCAAAAAAGCGCAAAGGAATTAGAAGAGAAACAGGAGAAAGAACGTTGGTTGCAAATATCTGGCCAGTATCCTGTTCGACAGCCTCTTTATCCTGTCCTTAATAAATCTGATGATGATTTTTCGTTATTAGATCGATCTCCGCCTCCGTACGCTGGCCCGTCTGCTCCGAGAGGGGGAGATCAGGATTCTGGACCGCCCGGCCAGAAAGTGGATACGCGGTCTATGTTGTCGGCCGATCGTATGGCTGATCTCCGTAAGATTGCTTATCGGGTCAACAAAGATACTGTCTCCCTTGCAGATTTATTGAAAGAGCTTGAAGTATGGGAGGATAGGGAGAAACTATACTTTACTGAATTTGTTTCTAATGAAGTAGTGACAGCTTTTCGGAAATATTCCGATGTTTTTGAGCCAGATGATGTGATAGCTGATTCTAAAGAATTGCGTAAAGGTCTTCTTCTTCCTTCTCAGGTGCCTGATGCGATTCGACGGATATTTGCGTTGCGGGATGAGATGTTTCGGCTACGGGATGAAGCACAGAAAGTGAAAGCCGGCGAGGAGAGAACAAATCCGAATGGCGATGGGACGCAGTCATCCATCTTTTATTCAGATAAGATCGATGCAGTGCATGTTAAACCAAAGCGGGAGGCAGCGCCTTTGTACGTTCCTCCTAAAGGAGCGGGTACTAGTTCGGATAGAGGGTCTCCTGATGCTCAAGGGTATTTCATCTATAACTGGGTTTATACTCCTTGGAATAGAGCAGATGTTATGGCATTAAAAGCGACATTACCTGATCCACAAAAGAATCCCGCCGCCTTTTATGAGGAAGTTGAGTGGGCTCTAAATTCCTGTACTATGACCCTGGCCGATATTGATTTATTTTTTGGGCTTATATTACCCCCAGATATGTGGAGATCTATACGAAAGGTAGATGACCTTATGACATTTAAGGTTAGATGGGCAGATCTTGAGGATGAGGATAGAGAAAGGAAACCTGCACAGAAACCGCCCCAGTCGATTTTAGATCTTCCTGCTGCTATTTTGACTAAATTAAAATTGCTTATTCCCCCTAAAAAGATTGATTGGACTATGTTAGCGTCATGTAAACAGAAGGTAGATGAATCAGTTTCAGATTTCTTTACACGATTTGGGGAACTTTCCATGATTTCAGCGGCCAGTCACTTACAGACGACAAGGGTCGACATCTTTTTGTTGATAAATATGTTTCGAATTTATTGCCGGGAGTAGCAGCTCGATTGAAAGCGAGTGAAAGCTCTTGGACGACTTCGTCGCCAGCATCCCTCCTGACGATGGCTCAGTATTATGAGCATCAGGAATTAGAAGCGAAGGGTAGTGAGGAAAAGAAATCTAAAGATTTAAAAACGAAGGTTATGTTAGCGCAAGTGTATGGACCGCCTCGTAGAGGTAATGAAAGGGGCGGTCGGAATTTTCCTGGTTCTTCCTCGGGCCGCACTGATTTGGCCCGGGATCAATGTGCATATTGCAGACAGAGAGGCCATTGGGCGAATGAGTGTCCATTGTTGCGCGCACAGCGGCAAGAGCGTGGGCAGGGTTCCATGAGGGGTAGAGGAGGTTCTTCAGGCCCTAGGGGCAACACGAATGATCAAGCTAGGTTTGATTCTAGTATGTGACCGCAAGCTGGGTCCAATGTCTTTGATCGACGAAATCAATACCAAATGTCTGAGTATGTACCTCCTGAACAGCACGATTCACAGTATGCATAGGATTGCGTAGGATGGGGTAAGGAATCAGTCTAAGTGCCAGTAGATCAGAGGGGTCCTTATGTTACAGCACATGTTTTGGGTTCTACTGATCGGTTCCTGGTTGATACAGGAGCTACTCGTAGCGCTTTGTCTAAAAAATTGGTTCCGAGGGCTCCCCTGTCTGGCTTAACAATTACGTCTATAGGGTTCGATGGAACACCTTCTCTTAGCCCACTGTCACAACCTCTTGCACTTCATGTAGGTCAGTTTGTTGCACCATGTCCATTTTTGCTCTCCCCGAACACGCCTGATAACATTGTGGGCCTGGATATGCTCAAGCATTTTCGGGCCACGATACGATGTTCCCCTGAAGGAGTACATGTTATCTTGAATGACAACTATCCGACAATGGAGAGGGTGTGTACAATTGAAGAAGTTGCTGCATTGGCCTCTTTGCCTCATACTTTGTGGGCTACTTCGGATACTGATGTGGGACAGAGGATCATCCCCCCGGTACACATTAGTGTAAAGGAGGGAGCTGTGTTGCCGCGCCTGCCTCAGTATCAAATTTCACAGGAGGGGGAGGAGGCGCTCATACAGATAGTGCAGGATCTGATTAAAGTAGGGGTTGTTGAAGAAGTTCCATACAATGTGTGTAACAGTCCTATATTATCGATTTTGAAGAAGGACACTGACACTAGGATTTATCGATTCATCATCGATTTGAGGGAGGTTAATAAGACAGTGATACCTCAATATCCAGTGGTTTCTGATATTACGACACTTCTTACTCTGGTCCCGCCAACTGCAACAACGTTCTCAGTTATAGACTTGAAGAACGCTTTCTTTTCGATCCCTATTCATCCTGACAGCCGATATCTTTTCGGATTCACTTTGAATAATAGATCGTACAGATTTTGTAGAGTTCCTCAAGGCTATACTGAGAGTCCCAGCATTTATAGTCAAGCATTGAAACAACAGTCGGATTCTTTTATTTTAACTGAAGGTGTGGCGCTTATACAATATGTTGATGACATCTTGTTGGCAGCCGACACCCCCAAACAATGTGAGGAGTGTACATTGTCTTTGCTTACCTTCTTGGCATCGCACAACCACAAAGTATTGAAAAAGAAATTGGAATATTGTAGACCAAAGGTAACCTACTTAGGTCACCTTTTGTCTAAGGAGGGGCGTGCACTTACACCAGATCGCATTCAAGCCATTTTAGATACACCAACACCCTCCACGCAGAAAGATGTTCGAGCTTTTCTGGGTCTCACCTCCTTTTGTAGACAGTGGATATTAGGGCTTTCGTACATAGTTAAACCACTGTTAGCCCTTTTAACAAAGGATACTCCAGTTCCCCTTCCCTGGACAGATGAGTGTGAAAATACTTTCCAACCATTACGTTAGGCCCTTTGTTCAGCAACAGTGTTAGGTACCCCTGATTATACAAAGCCCTTTACATTGTATGTACATGAGAGGGATGGATGCGCATTATCAGTGTTAGTGCAGATGCACAGCGATAAACAGCACCCTTGTGCATACTTCTCGGCGATGCTTGATCCTGTTGCTCGAGCATTGCCTGGTTGTCTTCGCTCAGTTGCAGCAACAGCTGTGTCAATATGCCAGAGTGAAGGGATTGTGTTATCTCATAAGCTTTTGGTGTTGGCCCCCCATGCTGTTGATGCCCTTTTGAATCAAACAAAGAAGCAGCATTTAACTAGTGCTCGTCTGACAGGATACGAGCTAACATTGTTGGCTCCTCATATTACATTGAAGAGATGTGCAACACTGAATCCAGCCACGTTGTTGCCCTTCTCAGCGACTCGGCCTGAGATGCAAGAGACACATGACTGTGTCTTTGTGACTGAGGAACAGACAAAGGGGCGTATTGACTTGCAAGATACGCCCTTTACAGATGTAGATGGAGAGTTGTGGGTGGATGGTTCTTGTTTGAAGTTACCAGACGGAACTACTTCAGCAGCATATGCAATTACTACGCTACACACAATAGTGGAGACAGCACGCATACCGCAGAAATCAGCTCAAGCAGCAGAACTGATAGCGTTGACACGAGCATGTGAGCTTAGTGCAGGATTATGTGTGAATGTCTATATGGATAGCCGCTATGCTTTCGGAGTAGCGCACGATTTCGGACTGCTCTGGAAGGAAAGGGGCTTTCTGACATCACATGGAGCACAGATAATGTATTGAGAATTAGTACATAATCTCTTGACTGCATTGACCTATCCTAAGAAGATAGCTATAGTGAAATGTAGCGCACATAAGACATTGACAGATAAAGTGGGACAAGGAAACGCTTTTGTAGATCGAGTAGCACGTGAAACTGCAATGCAGCCTGGCTCCACTCCAATGTATGTTGTGAAGTCACAAGCTGAGCGGTGGCATGATGCTAGGGAAAAGGTATTAGAAATACAAAAGACTGCTAATGATAAAGAATGAGAGCAATGGTCCAAAGATGGAGAATTGGATGATGAAGGCTGCTAGAGGAATAAGCAAATGGATAGGTGGAAGTTACCCACAGCCTTCGTACAACCTATGGTTCAGATGGCACATGGGCTAGCACATATTGGAGCTTCGGCAATTGTGAAATTGCTTAGGCAAGTTTGGGAGCATCCAGAAATTGCTAGCACGGCTAAAAGAGTAGTACAGACCTGCATGATTTGTCTTAAATACAATCCAGGAAAAGGGACACGAACTCCAGCAGGAGGATTTGCAACACCCACTGCACCTTTTGAAGTATTGTAAATGGATTATATTCAGCTGGAACGCTGTAATAATCTGAAGTATGTCCTGGTTGTGGTTTGTGCATTCAGCAAATAGATTGAAGCATACCCTACGAAGGACAATACTGCAATGACTACTGCTAAGGTGCTGTTGAAGGAATTTTTCCCTCGCTACGGTGTTTGTAGATTGTTGTGGAGTGACAACGGGCCCCATTTTGCGGCGGATTTTATTAAGTATGTCCTGAAAGGACTAGGCATCACGCAAAAGTTTCATGCAGTGTTCCACCCGCAATCAGCAGGTTTGGTGGAAAAGTACAATGGCACGTTGAAGCTAAAAATAGCAAAAATACAGGCTTCTACTTCTCTGACTTGGCCAGATGCTTTGCCTTTGGCATTATTGTCTATCAGATCAGTACCGCATTCTCAGACGGGCCTAACGCCCTATGAGATCGTTTTCGGGCGCCCCATGAACATATGGGGGGAGCCCAAACCGAGCTCAGTGTACAATGTACCTTGTGTTTTAATGAATGACTATTTGGCACAATTAACTGATAGCTTGCTTTCCAGTCATCAACAGGTTCGAGAAGCACTCCCGGACCGGTCCACAGGAGAAGGTCATAACCTCTGGCCTGGTGATTTCATCCTCGTGAAGTCTTTTGAGAAGTCGAGCAGTCTGGAGCCGAGGTGGTGTGGTCCTGAGCAGGTTCTTCTTGCCACAAGAACTGCTGTCCGAGTCACCAACCGGAAGAATTGGATACACTCCATCCATTGCCGGAAGGTGCAACCTGACCTGGTGGAGCCTGCTGTATTGACCGACCATCGAGATATCCTGACTACGGAAAGAGGCCGTGCTGTGGTACCTGACGAATCTGAGGAGTTCTTCCCAGACCCGACAATTCCTGGATCAAGAAGATATAATCTGCGACCAAGAAAAGAATCTGCAACTGTGTGAGAAGTTGTCAGAACGGTCCCTAGGTCAGTGAAACGGAGAGCCAATGAGGCAATGCATTAGTATAGTGACACCCATCTTGGCCCACTGGTGAAGAAAACAACGGCTACCTAGGGGTAAGAGTTCTGACAACACTTTAGTTTCAGGAAGATACTGTGTTCATTTGTTCAAATCGATAAGAAGAAGATTTTTGGTTCTGTAGGCTTCATTGCTGTTGTAGCAGTTGTTGCTACAGTCACGTGGTTTGTAGAAGATAAAGCTCCTGCCCGTGAGCTATATGTTGTTTCCACTCCAGTCCCAGATGAGCACTTTTTCTATACACTTCTATATCAAGAGTTGAAACATCGACAGTCGTATTTGAATAACACTTTCATTCAAATGTTGCATCATACCCACGTTGCTACTAATGCTACGGACTGTTGGATATGTGGGATGATGCCGGCGCACCAAAAGAAAGGGGGAACACCGTTCATACCTCTACCTTTCTCTCATAATGGCTCTTGTACAGCATGGTACACTTTGCTTTTTACTACAAGAAAACCCACAGTGGGTAGACTGCTCTTCAGACCGAATAAAGAATGCCATCAAGATAAGGAAGGCTATCCACAAGCCAACGGAACTATATGGGAGTGGGAGGAATATCGACCGGACAATGAATCAACGCCTTATATCTTCACGAACACTAGAGACACTGTTGGACAAGAGAAGTTTGTGATTTCAGTGGCCCAAGCACAAGCAGATGTATGTGTAAAGAGTGTAGGCCATATTCCTGTGGGTGTTAGTGATTGTATTGTCGTATTGAATATTGATGGCCTTAATAATAGCACTTTCCTCGCCTCTCATAATACCTATTTTGTATGTGGAAACAAAGGCTATTATCGATTACCAGCTGGATGGTCCGGAGTATGTTATGTATCGCTTTTATTGCCACCTGTGTTCTTGGCACCTGCATCATATCATAAAGATTTGAAATTATTGAACAATGTGACTGTAAATAGATATAAACGAACTTTGTCTGTAGATGGCGTTGACCAAACAGATGCAGCAGTATATAGATTTTACCTTAGGATTATTTTTCTTTGTGGGAGCTGCTCTGAACAGTAGAAAGATACGCTGATTAACGAGAGTAGTGGAAGCTGCTACTAATTAGACTGCTGCAGCCCTTGGGAATCTTACTGAAGAGCTGCAAATTACTAGGATTTTTGCATTACAGAACCGAATGGTTCTGGATGTAAGGCTAGCGGATAGAGGCGGGGCTTGTAGAATTATCGGATGCAGTTGTTGCGTCTTTATCCCTGATCATACTCCTTCTGTGTACAAAGCCATTAAAAATTTACATAAAATTGCAGCTGATATACATGTCGAAAATGGATCCTGGACCTTCTCTGGGTGGTTCTGGACCTTGATCTCTACATGGGGTTGGAAAGTTCTCACTGGACTTTGTATAATTGTTGCCATATTATTCACGTGTTGTGTATGCATTGAATGTAGTCTAATGATATGTTCTTTATGTGTTTCATTTTGTGTGCCTAATAAACGATCCATTGCAGAGGCTACCCATCAGAAAACTATAACTAGAGAGATAGCTGACATGATGAGCATCGATATAAACGATGAGTATTTAGATTATCCAAGGAAACCGAATGTCTTCAGCAAATGCTGAAAGGGTTGTCTGTTGTAAATAAAACAGCGATAGTATTAAGCATTCACTGAAGACATGCTATCGTGTCTTTGCTCTAGTTTTCCCGCCCATACTTGAAAATACGGCCAGACTCCATTTTGTTTTCTGGCGTCCATCTTGTGTGCCATACATTGCCATGGGCTCGCCACGAGGCGAGTCCTACCTCACTGATTGTCACCCCTGGAGTTTACCCAGCAACAGGCTATAAATTGTTCCTTGTGCGTCTAGCGCATGCTCAGTAGGAGTCACATCTGTCTCTAATTAGCGTAGATTGGAATGTGCATTTCGGCGGGTCTCAAGAACCGTTAACTCCACCCATGTATCGATCATGTTCAAGAAATGTCCAAATATGGTCGTAAATCATGTTTTGAGCTGTAACCGCCTACTTATGAGCCCCTTCTTTGTGTATAAAAGGGGACCACATGTCTGAGTTCTTTGTGCTACCTTGTACAATACTGTAGAGTGTTGTGTGGGTTGTAGCACCACCTTTAAAGGTTTATTAAACTATGTCTTTGTATTTCCAGTTTCCGTGCCAATTTCTTTGTGTAGTCTGAGGACTCCATGCACAGAAGAGCGAACCCTTTGCATTCGCAGCCCTAGCTGAGGCCTGTATGCATCAGTAGGACGAGCCCCTACCTGCAAGACATAGGAATTTGCATTGTTGATGGCTAAATCATAAAACCCCATAAAATTCAGGAATGCATCTAATAGGGATTGGCGTCCTCTAGCGGTTCTTGCTATGAGGATGGCGTCATCCGCATTTAGGGGGACGGGGAGACCCCAGCGCCCCACATGCGGAAAGTCAGCCCCCGTAGCTACCAGAGCTTCTTCCAGGTCATTGATATAAAGGTTAAACAGGAACGGGGCCAAAATACACGCCTGCCTTACCCCACTTTCAATATTGAATTCCCTGGAAACCCGAAGATCCTGTGCATATCGGATGTTCGCCTTAGTATCCTTATGCCGATCCATTAGAAAGTCCACGATGGAGGCCTCCACCCCCATGACCCTCATGGACTGCCACAGTTGCAATCATTAACACCCACATGACAAAACCTTTATCTTCATCGAAATAGAAAACATCAAAGCCTACCTTGGCTAGGAAACCATGAACTCAAATGAGACTATGGGAAAGTGAATGGATTCTGAGACTAAACACTACTAAAAAGGGATTGAACAAAGATGCAGAAATGCATATTTGGCTACAAGATACAAAACAAAATGCCAACAACCAATCTGTCCTAGTTCCCAAAATAGCTTTAAACCACTACAAAAAAATAAAGTCACCCAAAGTGTGGTAGCTGAAACCTATCTCTGCTTTGGGTTAGGTCTCCTTCTTTAAAGAGAATTAGTTATTTTTTATAGCAAAGATATGCAATTCTTTACCAATCCTACTAATACGTTTTCAATAATATAATTTGCAGTACTATATTTACTATGATGTTTTGTGTCTATACTGTGATGACATCACTAACAAAGTCACATGTTGTTCTAACTAAATATGCATGAACAACAAAATATCTACGGATAACCAATTACCAGCCAGAGTTCCCGTTGGACTGATAGGCATGGAACATGTCAACCTCACATACACATTAAAGCTATCTTAGAACATTGGGCCCTCATGATAGACCAGTTTCTATTGTATTTATCCCTGCCAAGGGAACCACCATATTAAAACGAATTTGTTATCCCTTAGATAGCTTTAATCCACTTGACTCGCCATGTGCACAAACATCATCGACATGTACCCACACACACCTTCATCATTACAATGGAAAACTAAAAAGATCTCCGACAAAGAGCACTCTTGTGGGGCCCTTAGGGCATTACAGCAATGGCCCAACGCAAAGCTGGCCCTATGATGAAGCTTCATACCCATGTGGGTGTGTCAGGGGATTAAATAATAACCATAAAGGAGGAACTAGAGCTTGGCAGGTCCAGCATACGGACCCATATAACAGTAGCAAAATAAAGGGTATGCAGTTCCTAAAGGGAAGTAAGGGGGGAGAAAGGAGGCCAGGTGTCCAAAGTAGAAAAAGTGATGAACACGGAGTAGCTCCAAATTAGGAGCAAGGGCCCTCACAGACCCTGGGAGGTGTCATGCTTCATCATCGGGCAGCTTGTCGTTGGACCGTTAGGAACCCAGCTAATAAAATAATTTTGTGGGACTCCGACAGCTATTTTTAGTTCACCCTTACTCTCTCCCATCTCTATTCTTGACACACATGCCCCACCAATACTTTACATCGGCAAAAAGAGAAGAACTCCAACAAAGAGCCCGCTTGCGGGGCTCGTTGGGCATTGCAGCAGCGGCCCAACAAGACACTGCCCGATGATGAAGCATGACAATCCCAGGGTTGTGTGAGGGTCCTTGCTCCTAATTGGAGCTACTCCATGTTCACTCTCTTTTCTACTTTTGGACACCTGGCCTCCTTTCTTTCCCTACTGCCATACATGTATGTGCGCCATATGCACAAACATGTACATTTCAGGGGTGCAGCAGGGTGTCTTTGAGACACCCCTGCACCCTTGAAATAATTCTCAAATTGCGATTAGCAAATTGCAAATTCGCAATTTGAGAATTACTTCACAATCATACCTATGTGCCTCCTGGCCCATAGGAATGCATGGGAAATTATTCCTTATTTGCGAATTCGCAAAATGCGAATTCGCTAATAAAGAATATTAAGGAATCGCTAAAAAATAGCAAATTTTTACATACATTCCATTTTCCGAATTCTAAATAGCGATTCGCAAAAAAACGCTATTTAGGATTCGCAAAATGGAATCTTGATACATCTGCCCCCTAATTCTGTGACTTATAACAAAAGCACTAAGACACAGAATATGACAGTTTGGAGTGAACACATGTTGGCTGGCCTAAGTTGTCTGCTAGCTCGCAATTAAATAGAGGCTTTCATTTGTTTTTAACTTTATTAAAATAAATGTAAGTGAAGAATAGAACATAATCTCTGACTACTATTTTACTCAAGGAATATCAGCCACATGTTTTTATTATCATTGTGAATTACTATCTTAAATAAATATAATTATTGTTCCTAGTCATATACAGACTTGAATTCTCTGATAATGTTTGTCAACAGGGTCATATTCTTGATAAATATTTCTAGGATATGCACACATAGGTAAGAAAGACATTCTATTGTCCAAGATGTAACCCACTAATGTACATCTAAGCATGGATTGTATTGAGAATGTTATGGTTTCTAGTGAGTTGGTTGATAGGCCGCTGGTTGTGGGGGTACACCCTTTGGCTCCTACCGAGCGAGCTGTCCAACTCAATTTCATGTAAGGATCTGGTGGCGGCAGTGGACACTATGTGTGTAGTTACTTAAAAAATTAATTGGTGATGGAAGCATTCAGGCAAGATGAGCACTTCTAGGTAATACTGTAGCATCCTCTCAGGACAAAATTAAGATTGTGATCTTTGCTGTCAAGTCAGCATTGGTAGTCATTCAATTCTTTATTTCAATTGTGTTTCCTGCTCATTGACTAATTTGTGTAAAGAAGGTAATTGATCCTTTTTCATACTTTCAAAATAAATGACCCAAAAGGTGGGTTTTTAATTTTTATAATTTGTGTTTCAATAAACTTTACCATAATTGCTTCACAACTATAGATATGAAATATGAACATCCATGATGCATGACTTTAAAAAATGTTGTTCTATATTTGGTTGGTATGTTTAATACTGATATTGAATTAAGTGGGTCTTATACAATTTTAAGGTCCCCCATTTCAACTTTACCTTGAAGAGGCCCTGTTATTTCTCAATTTATTAAAACAGTCCCATATATGTGAGCGATATAAATGCTGTTCATACTGATCTGCCTGATTTAGATGTCACCGTGACGTATGTGATTTGAGGCATCCCAAACATCAGAATAGTTGCAAGTGAATCTATTTTGGCTGGGCAATGTGGACTGGACCTCTTGTTCTTCAGTGGATTCTAGCGATCCCTTAATAGAAGACCTGTTAAATGTATGTTAAAGACAGTAAGAGGACCATTTTGATTTAATATTTATTAAGTGATGTAGGAAAATTGGACATTTCTCAGAGATTTTATGGCAATGTCATGCTAAGAAATGTATCACAGGCCTTTTGTGACCTACCCAATTCTACCTTTATTATTTATAAACCCACCTCCCAAATCTGCCTGTAGATTACATCTAATGTCAGCTAAGTGTAATAAGTTTTCCTTAATAATTGAAAGCTCATTAACCATATGAGGCTGAGGCCTATTTGATCCTTGGTGTATGAGGACTTCTGTCTTATAAAATATATCACTAAAAGGCATCTAACGTATATGGGAGGCAACAATTGCTTGGAAAAACTGACCCATCTCATGCATGGTTTGTTGATGATGCCTAGGACAAAAAGAACTGTACCTTTAGTTTAAAAAAAATCTAGGTGGAGGTTGCTAAACTATGTAGTCTTGGTAACCTTTGGACTGTTGGAAAGGGCCATTCACCTATAAATTACACTGTTATTGATGGTATTGAATGGTTAGTCCATTTTTTTTAGTTATACAGTTTTGAAATGGAACTGCCTCAGCCAATGGTGATAGACTATTGGCCGCTTGCTGCAATTGAGCTATTTGTTTTGAAAACATCAGAGATGGCCTCGTGACCAAGGAAATTAATAAAGCTCCAAAAGCATGTTGGATACCTTTGGTCAAAACACACAAAAAGTGATGGGAGTAATACTTGCAATAAGTCTGTCCACTGACAATTGCTTGGGTAGCACTTCAACCCATCGTTCTTTTGCCAACCATGCCACATCAGTTTGGACCTAGCCATATGGAAATCCGTCTTGACCCTGCTCCTGATGAGAACATTCCAGCCCCAACTCCCAGGCCAGGTCTGCAAACCAGAACACAAGTAACCTAGGACCGATTTCAAGGCTCTTCAGTCTGGTGTAGCTTGGTTCCAGTTCCACAGTGAGAAGGGACTCTCATTTAAGCACATCCTTGGCCACTGAAGGCGTTACATCAAATACACAAAAGGTGATGGGAGGCATGTCTGCAATAAGTCTTATTGCAAGCGTCTCTCCTAACATCTTTCATATGTTGGATACCTTTGGTCTCAAAAGTGGGGGGCCAATGTCATCAAAACTAATCTTGTTGATAGAAGACAGCAACCATTTGCAAAGGGACAAATGTGGTTCCAATTCTTAAAATAGTCCCATCTAATTTTGGGCGCAGTCTTGGATTCTCTTGTTGAGGTTTTCTGAAAGATGATTGACAATCTAGCTGGTACTTGGCTAGAAGTCAATTCTGTAACCCCATCAGTTCAGGCAGGCTTTAGGACATGTATAGGCTCCATGTAGCAATTTGTTCAAATAGCAATATTATGTTTTTTTTGTACCTATTAAAAAAATGTCAAATTGCTATTTCATGGCATTCATTTTTTTGACAAAAAATGACAAGCTGGTGCGTGACAGGAAATGAGAACATAAAATGGCAAGGTAATGTTTTAGAATAAAAATGGGTACATTTCCAAAAAGGAATTTAAATTGATATTTGATTGGTACTACATGATAGGCTAGAGATAGTATTTTCTCATTTTATGGCTTCATTTTATTGATAAACAACATTGATACATGATCATTTATATATAAAATGAGAATATGTGGATTGAGTTATTAATTTCTTTTTTTTATTGAACAATTTATGGTTTACAATGATTATTTCATCTAATTCGATGGTGTTGCATCCTGCAATTAATGCATACTTATGCATCAGATTCACGTTTTGGATATGGTGCTACGGGACAGAGCATGCACCAGGATAGCACCCGAAAAAAGACTAACTACTGGATGAACTTTGAACATAATTTGAGTGCGGGTTACCAACTGATTTCGATGTTGTTTAACAATAAAATGATGCCATAAAATGAGCAACCAGTTTCTCCAGCCTATCCTGTAATACCAGTCAAATATCAGTTTAAATAAATTTTTGAAAATGTACCCTTTTTTTGTATTAAAACATTAATTGCCATTTTCAGTTCTCATTTCCTGACACGCACCTGCTTGTCATTTTCAGTAAAAAAATGAATGCCATGAAAATTCAATTTGTCATTTTTGTCAAATAGGTACAAATGGAGCAGCACGTGGCTTTAAAGGGGCGTGGTGTTTACTGTACGAAGTACCAATGGCGAATTTGTTTGTTTAAACGTGAATGATTAACCAAGCAGCCGCATTATGTGATTGGTTAGAAAGTTGGCGGTAGGCGACGTTACAAGCAGTATTGCTCACGGTTTTTTAATCTGTTCGTTATTTGAGTTTTTACCTGAATCAGGGCACAAATTTATTTGTCACTTTTTATTGTTTTTTATTTTTGTTTTTTATTAACTCTTTTTATTAAGAAATAAGGCATCAGGCATCTTACAGTTACAAGGCAGTGGCAAGCGGAGTGCCAGCATTGATCATTCAAATAATAAGTCCACAAAGTGTACACATCATAACATAGGGTTGATAGCAGTAAACATACACATTCAAATCCCAGCAGTAACGTCATCCCTGACTCTTGGTGGCTCGCAAATCTCCTCCCTGTGAACATTGCATGGCCCCCATATGTGCATCCACTTTTTCGGGCACCCTCTGGATTCATAAATGGATTTTTCTGTTACCATGCACTAGTCCATTACTTTAGCCCAGTCAACAATCTTCGGTGGGCTCTGACCCCTCCACAATTGTGCAATATTCCGTTTAGCAACCATGAGACCCAGAGTAACCCATATTCTCTCCTTGGTGTACAAGTCTGTAGGGTCCCAAATATTCAACAATTCCAGTATAAAGTTACATTGAATCTGTTGCCTCAATGCTTCTTCCATCCTGCGGACCACCCTTTCCAAATACTTCTGAATCATTGCACACTCCCAGAGAACGTGGATAAAGGTGCCCTCTTGCCCACATTGTCGCAAACCGCCACTATCTTGGGTGTAACCCATGCAGGCCAGCAAGGGCCCTGACAAGTATGTTCTATGGAGAATCTTTAGTTGGACCAGTCGCAGCCGGGAGGAAATGGCCACTTCACAAGGGGAAGCCACCGCTGCCTGCCATTCCTCATCAACCATGCTTGCAACATCGTGGTTCCATTTACTCAAGTGGGTCAGGGGATTTATCATATTGTTAATGAGCTTTTTGTAGATATGGGATATGGCTTTTTCGGGTAGGTCGCCGCCTAGGATTCTATCTTCAAGTGGGGAGGACTCAGGGAGGGCGGTGCCCCTGGGGACAACTGCAAGCAGGGAATACCTGATTTGAAGATATCGGAAATACTCGGCCTTGACCATTTCATGATCTTGCTGTAGTCGGGAAAAGAGAATTACTTCACCCAATTTCCATAGGTTCCCCACCCTGGAGATACCAATAAGGTCCCATCTACTGAAACCCTTAGAGAGAAACAGCCAACCCAACTGTTCACAGTGCTGGAGTGGTGCGGCTTGTGTGAGTCTGCCCTCCCAGCCCTGGCTGCTATTTGCCTCTTTCCACACTCGCACAGCATGCCCGGTCGGCCGGACAAGGCAGGCGTCAAAGATCTTGTGTATAGCATGCCCTCGAAACTGCCCCCAGGGAGAAGCCATCTGTGTATCTGAAAGGTCGGGTCATTGTGCAGTCTATAGCTGCATTGGTTGATTGCTGCGAGCTGCGAGGCCCAGTAATACCTCTTAATGTCCCGGAGTCCGATGCCCCCGTCAAACCATCCTAGTGTAAGTTTGTGTGTGGTGATGCGGGGATATGCCCTCCCACAGCAGATCTCAAATAGTGCTGTCAAGTTCTCTGAAATACGAGGCAGCGACTGGAATTGGGGTATTCTGCAATGCGCATAAAAGTCAGGGAAGGGACTTCATCTTAAATAGGGCAGCGCGTCCAAGGAGAGTCAACGGAAGTGATTTCCAGTGTTGAACATTGGATTTAAGACGCATTAGCGGTGGTAGGAGATTACTGTCATGAAATCGGATAGGTCCTTAGAAACCTAGATTCCCAGATATTTGAAGCCTTCTCCTGACTCCGTCAACTGACAACCCCGAAGGAGCAAAGCCGCTGTCCATAGAGGACATAGAGCACCGATTTGGACCAATTGATTGTGTATCCTGCAAACCTTCCAAATACATGAAATATGTCCAGGACCACATTGAGAGATGCCGCTGGGGAGGCCAAGTAAGGTAAAATATCATCCACATACAACAATATACGATCCTCCCAACCTGATGTCCATATAAGGCCCCTAATGGCAGGGTTTTGTTGGATCCACGCCGCCAAAGGCTCCAGAGCCAAGGTGAAGAGGATCGGCAACAAGGGGAAACCCTGTCTGGTGCCCTTGCCGAGAGGAAAGACAGGAGATTTCCTGTTGTTGACATCCACTTGCGCAAGCGGTTGGTGATACAAGAGTCACACCCAGTTGATAAACTCAGGGCCAAAACCCAATTTGCGGAGCATGGGGAACATGTAAGGCCACTCAATGGTGTCAAATGCTGACGCAGCGTCCAGGGATACCACAACAGCATCCTCCCTGATTGTATCCACCCAGCAGAGTACTCTATGGAGCCAGCGCAGGTTGAGGGAGGTATTTCTTGCCGGCATAAACCCGACTGGTCCGGGTGCACCAGACGGGTGAAAACCCAGAGTAAATGAGTGGTGAGGACTTTTGCGGATTACATGGTTTTGTTGATTAGAGAAGTGGTGGAGGATCAGAACCGGATAGCTAAGTCCTTGATGGAATTTGAAACTATGTTTTGGTTAGACATCTACTGGATCAGGGCCAGTCTATTTCCCACCTGCCCCAGCATGTTCCAGTGCTGTGTGGTTCTAGGGGGGAGCGGCATGATTACATGGGAGTCCAGAACCTTCTGATACTTATGGGTGAAAATAATGCAATTAGAACTCTGATATACTAGATGGAAATGCAAGAAAAGGTATAACTGCATTAAGAGCGCATGTTTCTTTCAGAAAGAAGCTGTCACTGTCAGTAACTGATTGGGTTGGCTAAGATGGTAATGCTTCCCCATGTCATTTACTGTTTAACTGATGACTACTGCTGCCAAAAAATATCTTCCAAAAATTAGATGTGCTCTAGTAGATCTAATTCATGATTCCACCAGGCAGAGGATGACCCTGGTGAAAGTGATGACTAAGGGTGAGTTAGGAATTCCAGATTTTGAATTGTATTACTTGGCAGTCCAGCTACAATGTGCCATGAGATGGTTCTATGGTAGTGTAGTGTTCTGACGCCAGATAAAATGCTCAGCCAGGATATGTTTCTGGTAAGTTTAATTCTTGATTTACAGAGTTGAATTGCTAAAGGTCATTCAAACCAGAGTCCAACATCAACTGCCCAACTGTTACTAAGGCAACATTCTTAGAACACTAAAGAATACATTCTATTTAGTGCCAGCCAACGTTTATCACCAGATCATCATGCCCTGGAGAAATGACTATCAACTTATTACATGGCAGTCCTCTTTTAGAAACAAAAATTAGCTGTTATCCATCTTTTTCAAACCAATCGATTTCATTGGCTCAAGCCGACACTTGAAAATGAATTGTAAAACACTAGATGTATAACAAAAATTAGAAAATAAAGAGATAGTGAGTGACCTTAGACACAAAGATATGAGGAAAAACACACATTTATATCTAGAAGGTGACCTTCTTTTTCGGGAGCTCCTTCGAATTGTTCTACAAATATAGTGACTAACATCTTCTGTACTTGGTGAAGAATCACTGTGACTACAAATAGACCAATATGATCTGTACCTGATGGGCGATGGCTTTGGCTACCCAAGACATCATCAAAGGAGTGGCCTGGGTTTCAGGATCACCATTAACTTTGACCACTCTCTCACCATTCCATCATTGACAATCGGACATCCTAACAGCACTACCACTGATCTCTTATACCCTGATGGTACTTCCATACTTCGGATCTCCTGTACGCTCACAACCTAATTTCTTCACCCGCACAAGATGTCCAACTTGAAATATATAAATGTCACTTTTTTTCCATGGATTACAGTACTTTTTTTTTCTTATCTTGTGCTGTTTCTCTGTTTGCTATCACACTTGTATCAAGATCACTCATAGACTTTCCATTCCTGATACACTTCCAACTTGGAGCAAAATAGGTAGCTTGTTTCCTGCCTCTCATCAATTCAAAATGAGACACCCCAGTTGTGTGGCAGACCCTTAGAATTGACCTTACTGTATTGGGATGAATACATATATTGACTATCGCCCTTTCTGCTTACTTTTGCTGACTTGCTTTTGCTGCTGCCACCTGCGGGATTTCGCGACGTGGCATATCCCTCATTGCTGCCTCACTGCCATTCTCACCCTATTTCCTCTTCTCCTCCCCAAACGTGGACTGCGCACTGCCCGGTCTCGCGAGAGGATGTGTAGCCCCACCTGACACTGGGAGCATAAGGACTGACGGGGGCTCCTGCGGCGCGGGACACCCTTTCTACATATTTTTTACGACTAGTTGCTGCTGCTGCCACCTGGGGGATTTCACGACATGGCATATCCCTCATTGCTGCCTCACTGCCATTGCCACCCTATTGCCTCTTCTCCTTCCCAAACGCGGACCGCACACCACCCGGACTGCAACATCCAGAGGGCAGCGCAGCCTCATGAGAGGAGGAGTAGCCCCACCTTACACTGGGAGCATAAGGACTGACGGGGGCTCCAGCGGCACGGGACACGCACGGGCGAAGCTGGGGCCAAGGGCAGGCCTGTCCTTGCCCGGAGGAGGCTGGGCTGGGCCAGGATTCTTGGTTCTTCTTTTCCAGTAAGGCACTCAAGTATGCTAATATAGGGCACCTAACGAACTTATAAACCAGATTAATGTGGTGATTTTTATATTTTATTCATCATTTTCCCTCGACTATAGTTGGGCATATTGAGATTGAAGATCTTTCCTGGAAGTATACGTAACTAGAGTGCGGGATTGAGCATGGGAAAAAGAAAACTTCATGTCTCTGCACAGGGCCCAAAAACAAAGAAGGTCCCTGACTCAAGTACGTCTTTCATGAAATACCTGACGGGGCAGTGGGTGCTTTAGATAAGTCAATTAACAACGTTTAGGAGGCCCTGAATATAGAGTTGGAAACCCTGTCATCAAATAGGAATACTAGGTCTTTTAGTAATGACCAGCGAGATGGAGGGGCAGCACTCGAAGTAACACCTAACAGTCTTTTGGGGTCTTCTGGTGGCTCTAATGGTTGCGTCCAAACTTGGTGCAACGAAATATCTGAAATCGACCAGGAGGGCACAGCATTACCTCCACCAAAACAACAATGCAACCAAAAGAAAAAGGAGATTTTAGCTGAATTACCACCTCTAGTGCATGGGGTCTTGACTACACTTGACCCTGGAAAATCTAATTCTGACCTAAACTTGCGAAAGGATTGCTCAACCACAACTAAGGTTAAAGAACGAATACCCTGTTCCACCAGAAAATTCAAGTCTAAAAACAAAGGCCTAGTGCCAAATGGTGTGCCAAGGATATCAAATATGGTAACCCAGTTAACTACCTTGGTTAAAGAATCTATTAGTACTTTGGTATCTAGATTAGATAAAATTGAGCTGGACCTAGCAACAATTTTTAAGACCCTTAAAGTAAGCGTAGGGGACAATTGTAGTCAGCATACACATTCTGGTATTATTATAAATAGAGCCCAGAATACCGCAAAGGTGTACTGTGATTTCTTACAAGGTGCCCCGTCTTCAACAGCTCCAATAATCACGCCCCCCCCCAACGGTCCAAAGAGGAATGGGGGAGACAAGATGATTGACAACGGGACATCAGCTCCTCCATTTGGTAATGCACCCAAGCTGAGTAATAAAGTGGTTCAGGCTCAAGAACATCTATCTAATCGTGTAAATTTAAATCTTCCACCTGCTGCAGTACCTTATACAATAATTCTGGCAAATGTTCCACCACCTCTTGGGAGTACAAATGAATCCTGGATTACTCTAAAGAATAAAACAATTCACTACCTAGGTGCCAAGACAGGGCTAACAAGAGAGATGTTTACAGCATTTAAGATGGTCAGACGAGTATCATGGGTGGGCCCCCATAGTCAAATTTTTAAAGGGGATTGTGTCGTCTTATCATTAGGCTCGCCTGCACTAGTCCATGAAATACTAACTCGATAAGGCTCCAATGAACCCATGGCTGATTGTATAAAGGTTTTTCCCCTGGGGTTTTTTTTATAATCCGGTAGGGCAGCAGAAAAATATTGGCCGTCAAAGTACCTCCCGTTTGAATAATAACGGGTGTTACAATTTAGAATTATCAAATAGGTATTGCCCTTTATACTCCCTAGAGGAGGTTGATTGACTTCAGGATAACAGTGGAAATCAACTTAGCACAATGGACCAGTTTCCTCTACTAGAGAACCCCTTGTCAACTACAGGAAAACTATTGGGAACAAATTATCTAGAAGCAAGGGTAATAGAAGTGCTGCCTTTAATATCTTGCAGGCCTGTATATTTTAAATCTTGCAAGGATACTGGCAGATCAGAGATATTCTTGACAGCTGATACTGAAAAGGAAGCTTTTAGTGTTGAGACTGGAGGCCAAAAACCCAGTGTTGATCACATTTTAACAAAGGTGGTAGGTCTCCCTGTGGTAGATACACAAGAAGGGACAAATTCTAACCCGACGGTACAGGCACAGGCACTGGAACTCAAAACAGAGTCAATACATGAGTTGGTGAGAGTAATTTTCTGGAACATTTCAGGGCTTCGATCTAAGGCTTCCAATAAGGAGTGGGTTGATTTTATAAGGAACTTCGATATACTATGTCTCCAGGAAACCTGGTTGCTGGCCGAATTGCACATAGATGGTTTTAAAACGTTTTACATACCAGCACAATATTCACCTCATGGTAGGAATAAAGGGGGGATTTGTGTATAAATTTCGAACTTGTTGAAGGTTAGGAAGATCAAAGGATTTAGGACTTGTACCTACTATCAAATAGTAAACATTCACTTCCCCAAAAAAGTTATGGTAGCAGTTATTAACTTATACAACAACAGAGACAAGGGAAATATTAATAGTGTTCTAAGAAATCTCAATGAGGATATGTGCGATCTATGTTTGTTGACTGGGATGGACAACATTACCATTTGGGGCGGGGACTTTAATACTGGAATTTGCTCACAGGTGGATTGTGGGCCAGGGGAATATGAGGTAGATGACCATACCCATACGCACCACTTTGTCCACACTGACAGGGGGGAAATCTGTAACGAGGTCATGGTTTCTCATGAACTCCGTTTTGTTAACAAGTTATGCTCACCCCCAGTAGAATTTAGTCCAAAGTTCATTGGCAGAGGTGCCAGTACTATTTTAGATTTTATCATAGTCCCAAATCGCTATGCATCCTGGTTTAATTAGTTCACCATTCATCCCAATGGGTTAAGTGACCACCTTCCGCTGACCATTAAAATTAGTCTCCCCGTAACAACTCTATTTCAGTGTTTGAGAGCTTGGCTTGGACACAAGACCCTGTACTGGATCGGCAAAATGGATACTCCTTGAGATGGGGCAACAAAAACTCAGAGGCTTTGAATATAAAAATGATGTCCAAGGCAAAAGATCACATCATAGAGTGCTTTAGTGAAAAGATTGCCCATAAGGATATCCTGATCACGCACTCACGGATTGTGCTAGTGATCCAAGACATATTGAGTCACCCGAGCAGGAAGGTATTAAATAATAAGAACGGCTGGTTCGATATAACCTGTACTAGGACTTATTCTGCCTTAAAGGCTACCCTCCATAAGACAGTCAGAGACTACGAAGAAATTAGGGGGCTTAGGAGGGCATATATTAGTGCTAGCAGGAATAGAAGGAAGGAAATTAAAGAGCAGGCATGGCAGAACCGCTATGATGCATCCTTTATTAGGGATTGTTCATATTTTTGGCAGACTGTGAAGGAGCCATTCTTTGCTTACCAGGAGACAGCCAGAATGGAGATCGGAATTAGTGAGAATACCTGGATTGATTTTTTTCTCTCAGGTTTATGGGATAGAAGGCAGAGATTCTGTAACCCCTGTAGTCCAGCTAATAGCAGACACTGTTACTCCTTTTCTCCCAATCAATTTACACCTCACTCACGGCGAAGTACTGATGGCTATAAATGAGAGTAAGGGTAGAAAGGCTCCCGGTCTTGACGGGACTCCGATAGACCTGTACAAATCTACAGCGGACGTTTGGTCACCATTGTTACCTCGAGTGCTAAACGCCTGTTGTGCTGAGGGGTTTATAAAAACTTGGTAGGAGTATGTCATCATACCAATTTTTAAAAAAGGGGATAGGGAAAACCCCATCGTCATATTTAGCACTAAATAGAGAGATTCTCACTGACTCAATGGGCCTAAAACAGTCAGGAAAAATCCCATGGCTTAACTACATTAAAAAGCTGTCCAATGATCTAGGAAGAACAGATTTTTACAACAATCCAAGTGTAATGTGTACTATGTCTAGAAAAGAATTAAAGGGACTCTTGAAGTACCAAAAATACTTCATCACTTCTGCCCAGGGGTCTTACCAATAAGTAGTCCATTCAAAAGCAGCAAAGAAATCAACAGAGAATCTGAAATATGAAAAAGACATCTTTATTACAATTAATTGTGAGGCTACGTCGCCCAGTCACACCTAAAGCAACTGGATGAGGCAGTATGCCTGAATGGTCTCTGCACAGACCTTTTATACAATTTATTATGCCCTAGGCACACATTCTTTCTTTGAAGTAAATTATTATTGGTCACTCCCAGGACGTGCACACAAAGCACTGTATGATGACAAACCCACTTTCAAGATAAGTCCAGGCCATAAACAATGTCCACATAATGCGTACATTCTCTAGCTGACAAGGCCGGATAAACCCAAAACATTAAGAACACAGTCCATGTCATAAATAGCTCGTGGAGGCAGGAACAGGAACAGATGGAAGTAAGATAGGAACGTTTGTGTGTAGTAAATCTTTACAATGTCCTGTGCTCTGATCTATAATTTTGATAAGCAAAAGGGCAGGAACTGGCTTGGCAAGGTTAGCCTCAAGCAACAGGGTCAGCTTTCGTCAGGTCATGCAGAAGTCAGCACAACCCCATGCAAAGGTTATGTCCTTAAATACTTGTTCTCCCATGGTGAGAGCCTACTGTAAGGGCAATGTACAAAATGGCTGCTATTCACAAGATGGAACCCAAGGGTTAAAACAGAACCTTCAAATACACAGTGAATCCATTGGTGTAACATGATGAAAACACTCATGCATACCGCATTAGTCATTTGCGGTTCGCTGATACCAAATTCATAACAGAATCATGATATTTAAAACACAGGTTCAGAATTTTCAGAACCACACTCTGTTTAAGTCACTTCGAGTCCTTAAGAATTGGGCTGGAAATTACTAAAAGTACTGTTCTTCTGCATCAAATGACTTTGAATTGTGGCTCCATCCAACCATACTTAGTAGTCTGCATAGGTGGTTAGATAGATACGTCCTGACCAGGTTCAGGTTCAATAGTTTTCACCGTCTAGTATCCTTTCCAACCACTAATGATTGTTCCAGACAGCTTTGCCCATGCCCATGTGATAATCTCTCTATACAGACTACAATGCATGTGACTCTTTTTTGTAAATTTTATGTTAACGAACGTGCTAAATGGATTATCCCTTTTTAAAAAAAGGTGCACGGAGGCAATGTTGTCCAGCCTTTTTGTTTTTACAATTACTGGAAAACGTTTATTTTATTGGAATCATGTCTGTTTTTTTGAAAAGTGCAAAGGGAAAAAGGAAAAGTTTAACTTAAAATAATTTTAATTGATCAATGTACTTCGAGGGCTCCTGATGGATGCATTTTAATTTGTAAATGTAATGAATTGTATTGTCTATGGTACTTGTTGCTTTTATAGTTTTATATGGTTTCTAAAATTGAATAAAGCATTTTCAGACCTCTGACTATGGCCCAATGTTTAAATTCTTCAAGTACTCTATTCATGCACTCAACAATTCCATTAGTTTGGGGTGATCCAGTGAGAACTTGAAGTTATCAATTAATTCAACGTGAGAAATTCTGAGAGTTTGGCATCAACAAACAGGGTACACGTGTCTGGAAATAATGCTGCAGGTAAACGTTGTCTTATAATAAATTTTTAATACCAGCTACAGTTTTTGAAGTTGCTTCATTGACAAACATGACCTCAGGCCATTTAGTATAAAAATGCACCATCACCATTGCTAACTGTGAGCCCTTATAAGTAGACTGAATTGTCCAACCAGATACATCCTTGCTTTTTCCATGTTGAGGATGGGAGCTTAATGGGAATAAGAGGTAAATAGGCTATTTTCAAAGTATTGTCACAATTACCACATATCACACACTCTTTTCCTGATCCATACTGTTTGGTCATTGTACAACCTAAAGGTCCTTCATGTGACTTGAATATTATGGCTACTCTCAAACTGACTGGAGGTATGAACTAGTCCTTTCTCATGTCATGACCATCTTTAAGAGTCCATTCCTCATCAATTTTAGTAAATGGTTCAAAGCTTAAATCATCATTTCTCTTTTGGCAATTTAAAATAAGTAAACCAAATAAGTTTTTTGTTAATCAGATCTTCACTCAGCGTCATACGTCAACCTCTTTTGGAAAATGCACTAAATTCACAATGTATTTATCTGACACATTGTATCCTCTGAATCATTTTCTATAATAGACTTTAATGGACCTGAACAAACTTCCTTGATTGGAAAAGTCAAGAGATTATCAGAACGAAAGTTCTTACTACCAGGACTATCTCCAGGTACTAAGTCAAACTGTAGGAGTTTAGTGGATAACCTAGCAATGCTAAGAGTGGACCCTTTTACATTCGGGCAACTTAGAATGAAAATGAAAGGTCTGTGGTCTGTCTGTGAAACTATATAACCACCACTCAACAACATGCCATCAATACTTTAAGGAGACTAGCATGCTACCGGAGACATTGGGTGAATCCCTACTGATGTCCTTCCCAAGCCTCACAGAGATACAGAGCTGATTGTTTCCTACAGACCGCTAGCACTCCTTAATACTGATTATAAGGTATTGGCGAAAATGCTAGCGACCAGACTTGCCTCATTGGTGCCTCTGTTAGTCCGCGGAATATTTGGGCCTAGTCAGGCTGTTCTATACAAACCCAACGGCCAAGGTCAGGAATGGTCGCTATGTTTCGGGACAAGTCCCCATTGGCCTGGGCACACAGCAGGGTTGCCCGCTCTCCCCTCTACTGTTTGCCCTGGAGGTCGAACCGTTGGCAGAGGCACTCTGCGCCACTCAAACCGAGTAGGGGATGCCCTTAAGTGATGGCATACGTGTGGTATCGCTGTATGCTGACAACCTACTCACCTATCTTAGAGATGTCGGGCAGCCCTGCACGTCTATTGAGCGTACGAAAGATCACAACAGCGTTTCTGTATCTCGGAGTCCATATATATTGTGAACAGCGGGATCTTCTTGAGGGCAATCTGACACGTGCAATCACAGCAGTGCGGGCGAAAATGACATTCTGGAAAACCCTGCCACTGGCGGTTAAGGGCCAGATTGTGTTAATAAAAATGGTGGTCTTACCACGTTTTGCTCAACCACTACACAATTTTACCATTTTATATTAGACCTCCATTGTTTAGAGATCTAGAATCAGACATACAGCAGTTTATCTTGCATGGTTCATGCAGCAGGATGGCGATGGTAATAATGTACCCATCGACCATGCAGAGAGGCCCAACATGGAACATTACTATCTGGCAGCGCAGCTTCAATGAGTGGCGTGCTAGCTCAGTGCACGGAACCTTGGAGAAACGGCATCGCAGACGCCCGCGTACACCCAGCCCCAGATAGTGACGCTCTTCCACCCTACCAGGAAAGAAGGCCCACCTATGCAGTTACTGTTACAGGTGGCTTATCAGTGCTACTGCCGCTGCCTTCGCCTCACACACCAGGTTGTACCATATGCACCATCTCTACCTATACTAGGCACCCCCAGAAGACATCATGCGGTATCCGGCACGAAACTCACGCAATGGGAGTAGGCGGGCATACTTACAGTAGGGGAATTATACACTGATGGGCAGCTTGTCCGCTTTGAGGAGTTGATGGAGGGTTCTGGACTGCCGCACGGTCAGTTTCTCCTCCATGCTGCAGTGACTCCTGTGCTGAGTGCACAGTGGGGAAATACAACACAGGAACCTGCAACGCATCTAACCATACAATACACGCACAAGCTGGGGACTTATTGTCATCTTACCAAATGGTTTGAGGAATCACTCAGAGCTCACACAGTGCAGCTGCTGCGCTCTGTGCATGCCCACTGGGATGCGGACCTCCATAGGCCCATCACAGTTCGTGAATGGGCCTGCATGCTCATGAGTCCCACACGAATCCCCCGAAAAACACGCAATATAGGTCATTCAGTACTATATTCTACTCAGAGCTTACCTCATGCCGGCAAAGATAAACACATTTTTTAATCGCACAGATGCCAAATGCGCCAGATGTAGTGAACCAGGTGTGGACCTTCTTCAAATATAGTTGCGGTCCTGCGTTGCCATACAGCCATTCTGGGCTGAAGTTACTAGGAGACTGACACTATGCACAGAGCAAACTTTGGATTGGACATGGGAGGTCTGCATCCACTTTGCCATAGATCCAAGAACAAGAAGGTGATGTCCAGATACATTGACCTAGGACTTATAGTGGCTAAGCGACTGCTTACGCATCGGTGGAAGTCCCCCGACCCCCCGATGCCCATTGCTCTCCGTCGTGAGGATGCTGTTGAACTACGCAGGCAGCCCTTAGCACCAGCATGGGATGCAATATTGTCGGATGTCCGTATGGCAGGGCAGGAGCCGGACGAGGTACCCTATGCGGCAGAGCGTGATGAAGGGTTCATTGCACCACAAGCGGCATCCACTTTGACCCAATGAGACATAGGCACAATGCACCTGGCTGCTGATAATGCCTGACGCTCAGCCTTACACAGCAGATCCACAAACATGGGTGTTTATAACTACACTGTCACCTGTCACTAGGCTGACAGTTTTAAAGTCTGCCTGGAGCCATATGTCTAGCTTATGTGAATAGGACAAATAGCATGTATACCGATTGATAATTTATTTCTGCCTTCTCCTTTATCCCCTCCAGTTTTGGATATTTTCTTAATGGCTTCTCTAGGACAGAGCATTGCCTTATCATTTATTGAATATATAACCGAACGATAATCATGTCATTCTGCACTGTCATAAACAAATGTTGCAATATGTAATGATCGAATGTGACTGGTGATCCGCAATGCGAATGCGGGCTGTCTTACCTTGTTATGTTTTAAAGTTCTACGAAATAACAATAAAACAAATTGAAATTTTAAAAAATGCCAGCAATTCTTTTTCTATTACTAAGTAATTTACTTTTGTGTTTTTCTTCACTCAAGTTGAATATCCAGTTGTCAACATCCCCATCTTCCCTCCCAGAGTGAGTACAGCTCCCAGTCCTACATTACTTTCATCCACTGTCAAACTGCACAGCAACACAATGTCATAATGTCTCAGTGCCCTAGGACTAACTTACTTTTTAATGCACTCAAAGATGTCTTGTCATTCACAATTGCAGCTGGATGGAATGTTCCTCTTGTACATATTGGTCCTAACTTGGATGCATAGTCTAGGATAAAGCAGGAATACAATTTGCTAAGCCCAAGGAAGTATTTTAGACCAGCCTTATGCTGGGGATGTACAACTTCTACAATACTCTTTTTTTATTGATCTTGATTTTACACAAGTAAACCTAAATAGAGCTCATGAGTTATCATTGTTTGCAGTATCCTATACAGACAGATATGCGGGTAGTTTAAAAACATTTGTACATGTCTAAAATGGAATATATGAGATTCTCAGCAGAGGGGCATGCGGATTGTACACCCTGTGAGGAAAGACCAGGGGCCCAACATCCATCCAGTGGACCTTCAGGACAAACGCAGCACTTCCATCTTAGGACCTGCACAGGTGAGTATCACCCGCCAGCGTTGCCATTAGTAGGTCCCAACCAGTGATCTGTGCCTGAACTAACTGAATATTTCACACAATGAAAAGAGTCATGGAACAAAATACAAAATAAATGTACTGTCCAAAAATCCTAATGGATCCCAGATTTGACTGTCCTTAACTTTGGCAGCCATGTTTCAGAGAAAAAAGGGCGAAAATGTTTTAATGGTTACGGCAATTCTTTTATAAGCAGCAGCTCAATGCAGGAGCAAACCAGACAGCAAGCCTCAAAGACGTTGGCCTTAAACGATTCTCACATTTAGATTAAGATAACAATGGTACAAAGCAAGACTCTTTTTAAAAAAAAAAACATTTTATACATTTTTTATTGAGACAATAAGCAACAACATGCCATGGCACATTGACACACATTTTGGTCTTTCAGACCAAATTTTGCACTGTTTGAATGTCTTACACAGCCATCGTGCCAACAACCCAATCCGGGCAGGTGGCGATATCACGTAGACACCAGATACATTGCAACAAGCAAAGGACTAGATGACCCCCAGAAGCTCTGCACAGAAGAATGACTCACGTACCTTCCAGGTCCTAAAGCACAACCATATGCAACCACACCCACCCCCTCCCCAGCACCAGTCCTCTCTAGCGTTACTGTCACTCGACGTGCCCTCTCCCAAAGTCTCACCACAACAGCACTGACCCCAGCTTCACACAATGAATCGCTGCAAAGGCACAGACATGGCACACTCTATACACCACTAGGAGTCTCGCCTGCCCCTGCCACATCCCCACTTGCTGCTCCAGCTTCTTCATTCTCCTGCGCTCCCTGCTTGTTAAGCATGTATGTAGTGTAAAGTCCCCAAAAATTCTACGGGCGACTCCTAGGTGGGAGCAGCTCGCTATAAGTTTCAGACTGCATGGAATAATACATCATGTCGCAAGTCCAGCGCCGCAATGTCAGGACAGGGCCCCTCATCCAACACATTGCAAACCTTCTCTTGGCCATAAGCAGCCCCATGTCGACCAGTCTACGTATTGCCTTGGGTAATTTCTTGGTATATCCATGTAGCGCCATCGCTGGATCAGGCCTGAGTTCAGTTTCCACCACTCGCCCCAACTCTCCAAATATGTCCTCCCAATAAGAGTATATTCCCGGGCACTGCCAGGCCAAGTGCAGAAAATCCGCAGTTGGGTTTTGGCACCTCTTGCAAGTAGCGTCTTCGCACAGGCCATATTTGTTCCCTGGTGTGTAGTAGGTTCTATTAAGGAACTTGAAGTGCACCAGACTATGCCTACCATGCAGTGATATTTTTCTGGTGTTCATACAGCAGTACGGCCACATAGAGTCATCCAGCTGAACCTGCAAATCCCGCTGCCATGCAGGCCTGGCAGCCATGTATTAATGCTCCCTATGCGAAATAGCAAGTTTGTATATGGTCGTGAATATCTTACGGGGGGACTTAGTCTTAATGACATGCGACAGCTCCAGTACTTCACGGGGTTCCGCCATGTCCTCACCAAGTATGTCTCGTAGAGCCCTATGCACTCTGTGGGACTGGAATTTACTTAACTGCGAGCTTCCACCTGTTTCCCCCTCAATCTGCTCCAAGGTCTTCACCTTTCCATTAAGGAAGAGATCCCCGAACACTTCCATTTTCATTGCATGCAGCGACTGAACCACACCCCTTTCAGTACAAGGACCCAGCCAACGCATCTACTCAAGCGGCAGGGCAGAGGAATACAATAATGCTCCAGCCTGATTCTATAATAGACTGTGCCATGCGTGTCTAGTGGAATTTAGAGAATCCAAAATCCTGGTTCTGCGGTCTACTGGCTCAGATATCAAAGCAGGTAATGGGATCAGTTCCGCAAACAGTCTTTGCATACGTAAGAACAGAATATCCACCTCTCCATGGATCCAGGCATGAAGCTGAGCTCCCTGTGCCACCCTATAATAGAGTTAGAGGTCCGGGGCCCAGAGACCACCCATGTGATAAGGCAGTGTAAGGGTGTTCCACTGTACCTTCGCCTGTTTGCCGGCCCAAGCTATTTTAATCATTAATTGCCTGAGTCTGTGGAAGAAGACGCGCGGCAATACCATGGGTATGTTTGTGAAGAGGAACAGCAGCCTGGGTAGGACTACCATCTTCATAATCGAGATCCTCCTCATTAATGACAATGGTAGACGGGACCGTAGTTCCACATCATCTTCCAGTTTATCTATGGTCGTGCCATCATTTTCCCTAAGCACTATCTCTGGGTTCGTGTGTAGCCTTATTCCTATGGATCTAACTGACTCTGTGGTCCATTGTAGAGGGTATTCCATATCAAATTCCGTTGTGACCGGGGTAAGTGGAAACACCAGTGACTTAGCCCAATTAACTTTCAGCCCCAACAGGGCGCCAAAATGGACTACCTCCCTGATGATAGAAGATAGGTTATTTTCAGGATCCCGGACATACAGCAGCATCTTGATCTCCGAGTCCAATGACTCGTCCCCCCAAGCGAGTTGCTGTCACTCCAGATCCTTCAGCTTGGTTTCTAAATCAGCTAACCTCTTTCGTATGGCTTTGAGCATGCCCGAGTGCTTAGCCATCGCTACCCCAGCTGTATTAGTTTGAATGGTGTTTTGGGATTGATCCAGGTCAACACACCCCTCGCATGTGAAGTGAACCCAGCTGAATTACTGTGCCCATCTAGCCCCCTGAAACGCACCATGGGACTCCCCTGGGGCAGATGCGTCTCATGTAGTAGTGCAATATCTATGTTCTGTCTATTTAAATAGCTTAGCACCTTCCGAAGCTTACGATGGTCATTAAGACCCCTAACATTCCAACATAGCGCGCATACAACCTACAGAGCCTTGGGTGCCATGTGCGTCACGTGCCATCATCTCCACTGTTAGGACTTATAGAGAAATCAAACTCGCATTGCTCTCTTGTGTGACGTACCATTGGCATGTACAAAAACCAACCCCCAAAACCACCCCCTTCAATACCTTCTCCCCCAACCCGCCCACCTCCTGCAGCAGACCTCCCCCAACTTGGCCGCATGTACACCCAAAAGATGCCCATTCCTCCCTCCACCCCCCCATACCCCAGGCCCTCCCGATAAACAACAGCAGTACCAAGCACTTGTGGGCGGAGGTTGCTCCTCGTGCCAAACTCCTACATTCAGTAACATCAACTCTTCCCATCCCGAACTCACAAGCGTCATCAACATCAGTTAGCAGCATTTAGTATGAAACATTGTCCGCCAGAAGGGACAGTCCCAACGGACCCCGAGCCGACACAGTCCACTGCTCACCCCCCAGGAGAGGAAATCAGGCCCGCCATCCTCCCGTGCCACAGGTAAAATTTGTGTCATTACTGACCCAGCCCACTCCTTGCACTAAGCAGTTCAAATAACACCTCAATTTTTTGGCCCCTCAAAAACAGGTAGGTAACCTTCCAAGCACCACTGTCTCTAAGCTCCAAGTGCAGGCAGACCAGCAATACCGCCAACCCCAAACCTCTGCCCCCCCACCTCCCTCTTACCAGCTTACTTCCCTGACAACCATCAGTACAACGCTTCAGTCTTGGTCATCCAGCAAACCTCCTGCTGCCTCCTCCAATAGCTGCCTCTCCGGGCTCCCCCGCCATTCCTTAGACCAGCCCTTAATAGTCTGCTGTAAAGTCTTGGGGTCAGTGAAGATATGCGATCGCCCTTGTCTGTTAACTCGGAGTTTCGCCGGGTACAAAATTGCATAATCCACTCCCAAATCTCAAAGTTGCTTCTTAAGCGGGACAAAGTGTCTGCATGCCTCTTGAACTCGAGCGGTGAAATCTGGATATAGGGACAACTCAGAATCTTCATATCTCAAGACTTTCTTCTCCCTGGCCACACAGAGAGCTGCATCCCGATCCCGATAGTTGAGTAGCTGCGCTATGATTGGCCCCGGAAGAGCCCCCACCAGGGGTCTGGGGCCCAGGGATCTGTGCGCCCTCTCGACCACAAATATTGTAGTGAAGACACCTTCGCCCAGCAGTGTCACCAGCAATTTCTCCACAAATTGTTCCATATTACCAGTGGGGGTTGTTTCCGGGAAGCCAGTGATTCGCAGATTGCATCTTTGGGAGCGTGCCTCCAAATCCTCCGTCTTATCAGGCAGGACTCGAAGTACCGTTCCAAGTTGCTTGTGGTCAGCATCTAAGGTAGTGTGAGTTTCCTCTATCTAGGTGAGTCGCCGTTCAGACATGTCTAGTCAATTCAATTCAATAAGACTTTATTTCGGATATATTTCAATCCATAAAAGCACAAATTCAATAAACATTTCATAGTTAAAACCACCATTACATCAGAGCAAATAATGCATATTACATGAATCATACAAATTTCATTAATGAGTAAGTAGACAAAGCCACAATCACGATAAAAAATGCAGGTAGTACCGAAATACAACAAAGTGCGTTAGTGCATCGTCCTTCAGAGATATATAATCACTCATCTAAGCATTTCCTTATTTTCACAGTTAATTTTAAAAATTCTATCACCTGGAGAACACTATCACTGTGCAGTAGCTGTAAATACATGAGTGCAGGTCTTATTTGATTAAAATTTAGTTTCTTTAAAAGGGTAACAAGATAGCGTTTGCGGGGGTATTCATAAAATCTACATAAAAATATAAAATGCAGCATATCCTGTGGAGACTTCCCGTCGCAGCCACAGGGAGCTACAGTTTTCTTAAAAGTGTCCAACTTTGGTCTAGTTAAAAGGTGATGAAAGATATTAAGCCTGAACCTTGTCAGCAGAAATTTTTCATGGGAAGTAAAGGAGCATGTTAGGTATAATTCCATAGTATCACAAGTTCTTAACATGGCATATTTCCTAACATTAGGTTTCAAGAGCTCAACTTCTTCTCTTTGGGCCCTTCTGTCCATATAAAAAGCCCTCTTAATTGCTGCCACATCACCCTTTACTATCTCACTCAGGTATTCAAACAGGTTCACGCGTCCAAGCTTCAGGAACTGAGACTTCAGATATTTAAGCCAGGGTATGCACATTGCATTATCATGTGATACAAGATCTTTCACTCTCTGGTGGGCTAACGGAATATCATGATTTAACCATAATTTTACCCAGCAGGTCAGTGGTCTTAATCCAACTATGTCGGATAAATACTGACTTCCCAGCTCTTCGTGTACCGCCAGATTCGATGTACTGGCTGGGACACAGAGCAGACATTTAAAAAAATTATTTTCAGTGACCTGTAACTGATCGCTACTGGCATAGCCCCATATCTCACTGCCATAAACGGCCGTAGCTATTGATTTGGCGTTGTATAGTTTCATCATGGCAACGTTTGGCTTTTTCCCCAATTTAGTAGCAAAGTTAAAAATAGAGGCATTTACTCTTGTCATTTCCCCCTTCTTTCTTGCCACATGTGGGGCCCAGCTAAGCTTTGTGTCAAATAAAACACCGAGATATGAAAATGTATGAGTGATGGGGATCAGGACATCATCTAATTTAAAAATAAAATTCTTTTTTGATTGACGGCCAACATGCATTATATAAGATTTAGAGTTGTTGACCATAAGGTCCCTATTAATCATAAAGTCATTAAAAGCATTCAAAAGTGCCTGGAGACCTTTTTCTGTTCTTGAAATTAAAACATGTCTAGTCTTTCTGCGTGTTTGTCAAGGCGGTCGGCCATTCTGTCCATTCTATATGAAAGGGCGTCCATTTTCGTGCCCAGCGAGTTGATGCCACTCTGTAGGGATTTTTCCATAGATTTCAGATGCTGCGTATGTCCGAATAAGAGTCTTCTCCCACCGGGGGCGGCGTCCTAGTGTCCCCACTCGTAGCGGCCTCCTGGGATTTAGAGCGTTTCTGCTCGAAGGCAAGCTTCGTCTGCATCTTGTCACCTCTGCCCATACTGACTGAATTATCGAGACCCCGACTATATGGGAAGAGGATTGTGCACTTTCGTCCCACTCACCTCCGGGCGTGCGGGGGAGATGACGCTGTGTGAGGTCTCTCGGCACTATCCTCCGCTTAGTCTGCCCCCACTGCATTCAACTGTCAGCAAGCAGAGCCGTCACCAAGTAAGCACCACTACGCAGGTAGCCTCCAGAAAGGCCCCCCTCGTTCGGCAACTGTAGTGGTGAAATGGAGTCAGAAACTCACTACGCAGCCTCAGCCTCAGCCAGATAGATCCTCGCAGCCTGCTACTCTCCCCACTCAGTAGCACTTAGGCACTGCCGCCATCACCTCAAAACTGTCTGAAACGCACCCAAAAGCCCCGAGTGTAAGGGCTCTCCGCCAAGTGTCACGGGGGGGGGATATTGCCTCCTATGTGCCCACTGAGCAGTAGACAGTCCCTGGGGCAGCATCACTCCACAGGCACCTTCACTGTCCCCCACACTTCTCTAGCCCGATCTGCTGCTGAGTCATCATCCATAAGGGGCGAGTGGCAGCGATTCGATCCAGGAGCTGGTTCCCACCGATATTACCCGCCGCCACTCGCAACGCTCACCCCCGGCAACCAGAGGCACCCCAGGGTTCCCTCAAGCAACCTTCAGATGGGGCCGCCAATGCCGACTCTCAAAAATGGTAGCCACCACAGGGCCGACCAGTACCAAATTGCGCCGTGTGAAGCCCAGTCGCCGCCCCGAAGCAAGGGCCTCGCATCTCGCACCTCCGCTGGTGACCTCTGCGCCCTCAATGGTAATTGCTTGCCGATGAATACGGGGCCAGCAACGTTGGACCTACGAGACACCGCAGATCAGCGACGCTCTCGCTTCCAGCCCTCCTAGTAGTCGGCCTCCGCCGCTCACGCCAGTCCAATAGGGCACACGCCGCACGTCATGTGATGCAGCCCGGATGCCGTGTTCACCGCAGCTTGGGGATTGGCGGCCTTACCGCTGTCCAGTTGCTACACCAGAAATCACCAGTGTCAGGGTTCGGATTGTGGATCCGGACGTGTCACTCGCACCCGTGCACTTTCCAATGTTTTAGGTGCTCCAGGGGTGAGTTAAGGAACAGAAATACTGCAGGATATTTAGTGGATAATGCAATAACACTATGGAGCTCCGGGCTCAAGCAGCCATCACGGTCGCGAGCTAGCTCCGCCCCAAAAACGAGACTCTTATTAGGAATTTCCAAATTTCAAAAATTGCTTATAACTTTGAAGTTAACTTCCTAACAAAGCATACTCAGTGTGATGTTGTTCTACTTTTAAGTATACTTCACTTGAATCCTCTGTAGCCATATCAAGACATGAAAGCAAGGCTTCGCCCTCTTTGCATATTTATTACATACTTTGGGCAAGTTTCTTTTTTTTTTAATTTGGCCTATTGTAACAATGTTTTTGATTACCATGGCATCACTGGCTGAACCTGGGCCTGCCTTTTAATATCTAACTGGAACGTTTTAAGTAGTGAAAGAACACAGGGATTACTGTTCTTTGGGAAAATGGGGCACATGCATCAAACCATTTTGCGATTGCAAACAGTGCGAATCGCAAAAACCTTCCGTTTGCGATCTCAAAATGGCTTTTTCCAGATGCATGTAGCTTTTGTGCAATTCGAAAATAAGGAAATCACAATTTTTTGAGATTCCCTTAATTGCGAATGCAGTTAGGGAATCACAAATTGCCATTCCCTAAATGCGTTACATCATGTTTTTGCAAATTGCATTTTTGCAATTTGGAATCGCAAATTACCATCAACTTAAAGTTGGTGGTATTTTGCAATTCCTTTGAAAAATGCAAAAAAATGCATTTTTAAAGTTCATTGTGGTGCTTACACATGCCCTTAAGGCATGTGTGTGCACCACATGTGCATACTTACCCGTATTTGGAGTGCATCATGGTGGCCTTTTGGCCACCTTGCACTCTTGAAATTGCATACGCAATTTGCGAATACCTCTTTGGTACTCGCATATTGCGAATGCAATCCCATTTATTATTCACTGAAAAAAAGATGTCATCAGTGATGTCACTGACCGTGTCATGAATGATGTAATATGAGACATCATCAGCAGTGGATTGCGGGCGCGCAAGATATAGTTAGTACGACTAACTATGGGGCTCATTAGGATGGCGGACGGACCTGCGTCCGTCCGCCACCCCAGAGGAGGAGGGACCGTCCGCAGGGGCAGCGGCGGTCCCTCCGTGCTAATTAGGATGTGACCGCCACCCTGGCGGTCACATTCGGTATTTTTAACATTACGGTAGGTGCTGCTTAAAGCAGCACACGCAGCGATGTTAAAAAAACCATGTTTTCCTTTGCGTGCACAAAGCTGCAGGCACCGCGTGGTGCCTGCCGCTTCATGCACACAAAGGCAGGGGGGTTACCTTAGGTACTCCCTCATGTGCACCCCCCACCCCCCCTTCACCCCTTGGGGCCCACAACGGGCCCCCAAAGAAAAGTCCATATGCCTTTCCACAGCGGAAATGCCGCCGTGTAAAGGCATAGGCCCGCTGACATCCTAATATGGCTGGCGGTGTCTGATAGACACCACCAGCCATTTTAGAACTTTTCCGCCGCAGTCGGAAGGCGACCGCAGCGGAAAAGCGGCAGACGGAAAAAAGATACCCCAGCCATCCTAATCTGGCGGGGGGTCTTTTTTCAGTCTGCAGCAGTTAACCTGCATCCTCCGTGCCGGCGGTGGCTTTCGCCGGCCTGGAGGATGCGGATTAACCGCAATCCTAATGAGCCCCTATAACGGAGACATTTTAAAGGTTTTGTACGAGTGAAATGTCCAGCTAACTATAACACCCCTAAAACCTACAGTTTTTTCAGTGAATTTCTAAGGTTTTTTAAATGCTAATTCCTAACTATATCATGCCTGAAACCTTTGTTTTTTTCTGTGAATTTCAAAGGTTTTGTAAATGCTAATTCCTAACTATATCAGGCCGGAAAGCTATGGTTTTTTCAGTGAATTTCAAAGGTTTTTTAAATGCTAATTCCTAACTATATCAGGCCTGAAACCTTTGTTTTTTTTTTGTGAATTTCGAAGGTTTTGTAAATGACAATTTTTAAATGTATAAATTGTTATTTTTTTTATACTGATTTACTACATTTGTTAAACTATATATTTGTAGATATTAATTTTTTTATTACATTGTAATTACATTATACATTACATTACAAAATATACTTTCTTGGAAGGAATTACTTTAGTTTAAATACTTTGCAAATAGGCAATAGACTTTTAGTACAGTAGTTACAGTTGTTGCAATGGGCAACACAATTTCAAACACAATGCAACATTGACCTCAATGTGTTTTTCTAGCTAAATGCAATTAGTTACTTTATGGATTACTTTTCTAACCACAGGATTTTATCCTAGATTCAGTCTTTGGACATCTCATGTAAACGGTTGAGTAAAAGTGTTTTAGTTACAGTAGTGATTTGTAAGGAATATTATTGTATTTTAAAAGTTGACACTTAGAAATGTTTTCACATAGAATCACCAATGTTAGAGGGCGCGCGATGCGGCGGACAAGATGGCCGCTCCCCCCTGAGCTCCGGGATTTCGGCGGCGCTTCACTTATGAAGGTCCCGGTTCCTGGCAGTGAATTTTGCTGAAAACGGCTGATTCTGGCGGCGGAAATGCTGCACCCAGCTTGGGTATGCTTCTCTTCATTTGAGTAGCCCTTTTTCTCCTGAAAATGCGAATATGCTGATTTCTTCATTATGGACGACATTTTGTTTTTTCATTTCACCCGTTTTTCACCAAACTCGACCTTTTATGCCTGACTTTGGTCCTTTGGACTTGTTTTTTCTGTGATTCGCTTCCTTTGATGGATCCTTGAGGCTTTTCTGCGCCTATGATATGGTGGATTCTTGAATTTGCTTTTTTTCACCTCAGTTTCCCTTTTCAAGTGCGTCACTGATTTTCGAGGTTTATACTTTCACTCAGAACTGTGCACACTTTATTCGCTGTTGGTGCCGGCCTTTTTAAGCCTCAGATCTCACATCTCGAATCTCGAATCGCTGTGACTTTTTGAGGCATTTCTTCTACTTCATATTTTGCGCGTTGCCTCTTTTCTTGTTTCCCATTGTTTCTCTCAACATCTGTCAAGATGGAACACCCAAAGGCTTCTAACTCTGCTTCTAATACACGCAAGGATTCTGCTGCCCCTGGTAAGCGCCTTAAAACGGATTCTCCTTCACCAACTAAATCTCCACTTCCTGTTACTCACGAGGATATCATGGAGGAATTACGCCTGATACGCCCCTTTATGGCTGACACCACTACCACTCTTCAGAGACTGGATGATAAATGGTCCAATCTGGACAAGAGGGTAACAGACGTTGAACAACAGATTAGTAATGTTCAAGATGTTGCTGCCAAGGTTGTTAGTCTTACTAAGGAAGTCAAATTTCTTAAGAAAACCTCTGAGGATTTGGAAAATCGAAATAGGCGCAATAACCTACGCATTTATGGTGTTCCGGAAAATTCAGAGGGATCTGACATTATCCAATTCTTGAAAACACAACTGCTGCCTGTCACTGGACAGCCAAAACACCTTAATGTGAACATTCAGAGGGCGCAACGTCTTGGTCCTAAATCGTCTTCCAACTCTTCGAAACCCGGGGGTATCATTGCGTATTTTTTCCTTTACTCTGACCTCACGACTATCCTTTATTCTGCTAAGCAACATAAGCAGCTTCTTTGGTCTGGTCACAAACTTGTTTTCACTCAGGATGTCTCCAAGCTTACCGCTGCTCGACGCAAGGAATTTTGGATTTCAGACCCACGCTTCGTTCCATGAATGCAAGATATGGCCTCATACATCCGTGCTTTTTCAAGGTTACTTATAAAGAAAGAACTTTTAGCTTTGACGACCCAGCGGACCTTCGGAAATTCATCGATACCCACAAAGAAGATTCCATGGAACACAGCAGTTCTTAATGTTTAATGTCTTTTCTTGTTAATGTATGACTTTTGGTCTTTTTGTTCCTCAATATAATGTGATTTTGTCCTCCCATCTTGTTTTTCAGGTCTCTTCTCCAAGTGTTTTGGTTTTGTTTGCGTCCCTCACTGTACTGTGCTGTTGTTCATCTTATTTGTTCCAGTTTGCTGCCCTTCCCTTCAGATATGTTTGGTAAGTTTTCCTTCATTTGTTTTTTTTTCGTCATGTTTGGTCTCCCTCTCTGATTGTATTATTTCCTAAGTGTTCTTGAGACCACGCCTCTGGCGTCTTCTTTTATTGTGCGGTCGTCTTTTCCTGTTGTCCCGCTCTCACTCTATTGCTCTTCACGTTATCTATTTTGAATGGCTGAAGCCCTTTTGGTTTCCCGCCATCCTTCTCTTCTCTTTTTTTCCCAGGGGAGCCGTGTTCTCCCACTCTCACTTCACTTCTCCTCTACTGTCTCTTCTCCTCTCTCTTTCCTTTTCTTTAAGGCATATTTTTTGTGCTCATTCTTCATTGTCTCCATTCTCTATTGTTTTCTTCTCTCCTCACATTGCGCTATGGGGTTTTGTGTCCTTCCAGGTATTATGTTTTTCATTCTTATCTCTCTTTTTTATTTTTAAATGAATGGTCTTCGAGTCATTTCTTGGAATGTGAAAGGCATTCGTAACCCAATTAAAAAACAACGGGTTTTATCACATTTAGCCAAACTGAAATGCCAAGTTGCTCTATTGCAAGAAACCCACCTATTACAAAAAGATCTTTCCTCTTTACGCAGGCAGTGGGTGGGTGATGTTTTTTGTTCACCGTCTGTTGATAATAAGAATGGTGTTCTCATTTTGTTCCATAAATCGTTGTCTGTTCAGTTAAAGAATGAGATTTCTGATTCAAATGGTAGATGATTGTTTTTGGATGTCAAAGTTAATGATGCTGATTTATCATTTTGCAATGTTTAGGTCCAAATGGTATGGATCCTGTTTTTTGGAATGATTTCTCTAAGGTCCTCTCCTCGCACACCAATGTTGAGTTAATTGTTGGAGGTGATTGTAACCAGTTAATGGATCCCTTTTTGGACCGCAAATCCCAGACCAGGTATATTCCTAACAAAACGCAAAAGTCCTTTTATCGTGCAATTTCCTCTAGAGGCTTAATTGATTCCTGGAGGCTCTCCCAACCCGACACCTTGGAATTTTCCTTTTTATCCCCTGTTCATGCTTCACAATCTCGCATAGACTATATCTTTCTCCCCCAACACATGTTTCAATTCATGACAAATGTTGAAATTGGCTCCATTCTGATTTCCGATCATGCCCCTGTCATTCTAGACATTGATTTACCCTCCCCTCTTCCTAGCTCTCGCCGTTGGCGCTTCAATAACTCTCTTCTTTTGGACCCTCAGTTTGTTGAACACTTCACCCTTTTTATGGATGATTTTTTTCATACTAATCTAGATTCCACCTCTCAATTCCACTTCGTTTGGGATGCTTTTAAGGCCTCGGCCAGGGGTTTCATTATTGATTTTGCTTCGCGTAAAAAGAAATTGGCCTTATCTAAATCGTCCCTTATCCTTAAACAAATCAAAGACCTTGAACACCTTTTCTATACGTCTAATTCCCCTGAGACTCTTTCTTCTATTATTAAAGCCAAACTCCAATTCAATAAATTTTCTTGTGACTCTGCCTGTAATCATCTTTTAAAATTTAATTTCAAAATGTATGGCGGTCGCAATAAAGCGGGCAGGTCGCTTGCCAATTACATTAAAATTAAAAAACAAAAATCTAAAACAGCTGTTATCTCGGATACTGCTGGGATTCGCCATTCTACTGACGACAAGATCCTCGATTGCTTTGTTCAATATTACTCTAGTTTATATACACCTGAATCTACTCCGACCCCTTCTCAAATTGATTCCTTTTTTCACAACATACCCAAATCCTCTTCCTCTATTCTCAACCTCTCTTCTCTGGATGCTCCCAACTCAGAGAAAGAGATATTACAAGCAATTACTCTCTTACCCAAAGACAAATCTCCTGGTCCCGATGGTTTTACTGTTCGTTTTTATTTTCAGTTTAAGTCTTGTTTGATACCTCACCTCTCCTCTTTGATCTCTTCTTTTCTTACTGCTGGCGAATCTAAAGGCTCCTTTACCCAGGCTATGCTATGTTTACTTCCCAAAAAAGATAAAGATCCTTCCCTTTGTAAGAATTATCGACCCATCTCCCTAATAAATACTGATTGTAAAATCTATGCCCAAATTTTTGCTTCTCGTCTATCTACTTTTGTCCCAGATCTCATTAATTTTTACCAGTCAGGCTTTGTTAAGGGTAGATCAATCACAGATAACTCTAGAGCTCTCCTTAATATTATTCATCTTGCTTCCAAAATGACAACTCCTCTTGCAGTTATTACTCTTGACGCCGAGAAAGCTTTTGATAGGGTTAATAGGGATTTTATGTTTGGGGCCCTTCGTTGGCATGGATTTAGCCCTCATATCATTAAACTCATACAATTATTATATTCCTCCCCTTCTACGTCCATTTGGGTCAAAGGTTCTCAGTCGTCTTATTTTCCTTTACACAGGGTTACTCGACAAGATTGCCCCTTGTCTCCCTTTCTTTTCATTTTAGCATTAGAACCCCTCCTTGAGAAGATTCGCCTTTCTACCTGTTATACCGGCTTTGTTTATAAATCATTAGACATCATATTCACAGCCTATGCTGATGATATTTTATTTTATATGTCCAATCCTGCTACTTTTCTACCAGCGCTTTTTTCTTTACTCGCGGAATATTCTTCTGTCTCCGGTTATAAGTTAAATATAGATAAATCTGAAGTATTACCCCTAAATAAGTTCTGTGTTCCTCATATGTTTCAAGGCTCCAGCTTTGCATGGAGCTCTACTAGTATTAAATGTTTAGGTATCTTATATTCCTCGTCCATTAAAGACTCTGTTAAGATTAATCTTAAAGATATTCTCTCCAAGCTTGATACTCTAATAGAGAGATGGCCCCCTTTATTCCTATCGTGGTGGGGTCGGTTGGCGACTGTTAAAATGATAATTCTCCCTATAATTAATTTTTACCTTTCTATGTTACCTATTTCTCTTCCGGCTTATTTTTTCACTCAGATCAATCGTGTTCTCACTCGTTTCCTTTGGAATAACCGTTAACCCAGGTTATCCCTCTCCTGCCTTCAACAGCCAAAGCGTCTAGGTGGTGTAAATTTTCCCAACATTGTTCGCTTTCATTCTTCCTTCACTTTAAAACAAATCTGGCCTTTTCTCTCAGATTTGCCTCCCCTTTTTCCTACTGCCTGGAGTGCTTTAGAGCAAGCCCCATTATCGCCTTTCCCTTTTTCTGCTGCTATTCATTTGTCTCAACCCCCTAAACGTTTTCTTTCCCCCATCTTCAAGCTTTCTAGGGCACTCTCTCTTTCATTGTTTTGCTCTACATTTTCTCAGGCGAACTTACACTCCCTTACCCCGTTATGGTATAATTCTTCCCTAAAGATTAATAACAAGGCCCTCTTCTGGAAGAAATGGATTGACAAGGGCATTCTGTATCTGGACCATCTCTGTGTCGATGGTTCTGTACTGGATTTACCCACTCTTTGCACCACATCTCATATTTCTAACACTCATTCTTTCCAATTTTCTGACCTTACCATAGCTTTAACTACACTCTCCTCATTTCATACCACCTTATCTGATGTCCCAACTGATTCCTGTTTTCACTTCCCCACTCAAAGTGGCTGCCATTTATAAGATCCTCTCCCGACCTATTCCTGATCACCCCAAATCCAAACCTGAACTTGCATGGGAAAAGGATCAAGCACAAGATTTTTCCTTTCCTATTTGGGAGTCTATCTGATCTAAAATCCACACAGTTTCTCGTTCCCCTAGCACCACTCAAACCCTTTTTTTCTTTTATAATAGACTTTTTTTTACTCCACATGACCTTTTTAAGTTCAAGGTCCTAGAATCTAGCCATTGTTGGTCTTGCTCTCACCCTGATGGCACCTTGTTTCATAAGTTTTTTCAATGTCCCTTGGTAGCTTCTCTTTGCCAACATGTATGGTGCAAGCTGAATGAAATTCTTAACTCAAATCATACTTTTGATATTGTTCATATTTTTTTAGATGGTTCTTCTCCTCTTTGGAGTGTTTCACGCAATGTTCGCAACTTTATAGATTTGTTTATAGCTATTTCTTTGCAGATTATCACATCTAACTGGAAAGACACTTCAAAGATCTCTTCTACTGCCTGGTGGAATTTATTATGTCATCATCACAGAATTGATCGTGCATATGCTACAACTACCTCCCTTTTAATCAAAAGAGATCTGTTATGGTTACCCTTAACTGAATTTATTTCCAGACGCTTACCCTAATATGCCTTTTCTCCTTTTCCTACTTTTCCTCCCTTCTTTCTATCCTCCTACTTTCTTTCCCCTTTTCGTCTCGCCTTTCTTTCACTCCTTTTTCCTTTTCTTTCTTTTTCCCCTTTCTCTCTCCTGTTCCATCTCCAAAAAATTTCAAAAAATGCTTTTTCCCTTAGCATATTGCTTATATTCCCCCTTTGGGGTTTTTGCTCCTTTTATATTTCACTTTCTTATTATATAATGCCATTTCCCTTTATTGATTGTGATTTTTTAATGATGTTTCACTTGGTTTATCTTGCTCAACAAAGCTTTCTAAACTCAAAAAAAGAATCACCAATGTTATCCTATGGGAGGAAATTCACTTAGCAGGTAAGTAGTGTTATCATTACTTTTTCTTACTCAGTGGTGGATCCTGGTTGCAGCACGGTTGCATCTCCTGTAAACAGTTGAAAGAAAGTGTTTAAGTCATGCAGGCGATTTTTAAGGAATATGTTTAGTTTGTGAAAATAGACACAGAAACTTTTCTGGTGAAAACCAGACAATGGGTTCCTACGGAAGGAAATTCAAGTTACTGGTAAGTATGGTTAGAATTATTTTTCAGGATCAGTACTGGGCTCAAGGATGCAGCACTGAGGTCTCTCCTGATAACAGGTGAGTAAATCGGAATTCGTAATTTGGCTGCTTTTAGAGGAATTTTTTAAAGTTCCAAAACTCCACAATTGGAAGAATTTCAAAGTGAAACCAGTCAATGTTAGCCTATTGTCTCTCCTGATATCAGGTGATTAAATCGGAATTTGTAGTTCGGCTGATTTTAAAGGAATATTTGTACATTTCAAAAATAGACACTTAGAAGCTTTTCTGAGGAAAACCACACAATAGATTCCTATGGAAGGAAATACAAGTTACTGGTAAGTACGCTTAGATTTACTTTTCAGGGTCCGTACTGGGGTCAAAGATGCAGCACCGACGTCTCTCGTGATAACAGGTGAGTAAATCGAAATTCGTAGTTCCGCTGATTTTAGAGGAATATTGTGCTCAATAGTGAGGGAAGGGGGCGGGGCCTGAGGTGACATGTGTGCAAACACGCCCTGTGGCGTGTTTTAGATTGGGGAATTAATTCCTCTTCAATCCTGAGGTCCCCTGGGAGCCAACTAGCCCACCAGGTACCTCTAGTATGCGCCAGGGAGCTGTGTTGCAGAGAGGTGTTTAGAAGGCACGCCCCCTTTTTACAACACTCTGCAAAGCAGCTCCGTGGCGCTTAATGGAGGTACCTGTTGGACTAGTTGGCCCCTAGGGGACCTCTGGATTGAAGAGGAATTAATTCCCCAACTTAAAACGCGCCACAGGGCATGTTTGCACACATATCACCTCAAGCCCCGCCCCCTGCCTTCACCACTGTGCAAATGCGCACCGTAGCGCGTCCTAAATTGGGGGATTAAGGCCTAGATGTAGGTAATTTTATTTTACCACTTCTTAAATACCGAATTTTACCGATTCAGTATTTAAGAAGTGGTAAAATAGACGGGGGGATGTAGGTATTACAGAATCGGTAAATACCGAATCGTTAAGATTCGGTATTTACCGATTCTGTAAATACCGATTCGGTAATGCCCATTGATATGGGCATTACCGAATCGGTATTTACCGATTCGGTAAATACCGATTCCAGCAAGGGTGCAGGGGGTGTCACTTTGACACCCTCTAGCACCCCAAACACAGGCATGTGTGCCATGTGGCACACAGACATGCCCTAAGGGCATGTCTGTGTGTCACATTGCACAGGTGTGCATGCACAGATGTGCATGCACACCTGAATTCGGTATTTTACCACACAATAGGATTGTGTGGTAAAATACCGACTCTTAAGGGCCAGTGGCACTCTTAGGAGTGTCACCTACATATGGATTTACCGATTCGGTAAATATATCGATTCAGTATTTTACAGAATCGGTATATTTACCGAATTATTAAAATTACCGATTTTTAAAATAACATGCCCCTACATCTGAAAACCCTAATACCGGTCGGAAATGGCCGAAATCGGCCGTTTCCGACCGGTATTAGGGCTCCTACATCTGGCCTTAAGTCCCCTTGCATTCTGGGGGTCCCTGGAGACCAACTAGCCCACCAGGGACCTCCAGAATACACCAGGGGGCAGCGTTGCAGAGAGGTGTAAAAAGGGGCATGGCCTCATTACACCTGTCTGCAACGCAGCCCCCTAGCGCGTTTGCAGAGGGGGAACTAATTCCCCTTGCATACTGGGTGTCCCTGGGGGCCAACTAGCCCACCAGGAACCTCCAGTATGTGCCAGGGGGCTGTGTTGAACAGAGGTGTAATCAGGCCCGCCCCTTTTTACACCTCTCTGCAAGGCAGCCCCCTGGCGCGTTTGCAGAGGGAGAACTAATTCCCCTTGCATATTGGGGGTCCCTGGGGGCCAACTAGCCCACCAGGAACCTCCAGTATGTGCCAGGGGGCTGCGTTGCAGAGAGTTGTAATGAGGCCCGCCCCTTTTTACACCTCTCTGCAAGGCAGCCCCCTGGTGCATTTGCAGAGGGGGAACTTATTCACCTTGCAAACTGGTGGACCCTGGGGGCCAAATAGCTCAGCAGGAACCTCCAGTATGCGCCAGGGGGCTGCATTGCAGAAAGGTGTTCTGAGGCCACGCCCCTTTTTACAACTCTCTGCAACGCAGCCCCCTGGCACGTTTACAGAGGGAGAACTATTTCCCCTTGCATATTGGTGGTCCCTGGGGGCCAACTAGCCCACCAGGAACCTCCAGTATGGCCGCGTTGCAAAGAGGTGTAATGAGGCCCCGCCCCTTTTTACAGCTCTCTGCAAGGCAGCCCCATGGCGCGTTTGCAGAGGGGGAACTAATTCCCCTTGCATACTGGTGGACCCTGGGGGTCAACTAGCCCAGCATAAACCTCCAGTATGCGCCAGGGGGCTGCATTGCAGAAAGGTGTTCTGAGGCCACGCCCCTTTTTACACCTCTCTGCAATGCAGCCCCCTGGCGCGTTTACAGAGGGGGAACTAATTCCCCTTGCATATTGGTGGTCCCTGGGGGCCAACTAGCCCACCAGGAACCTCCAGTATGGCCAGGGGGCTGCGTTGCAGAGAGGTGCAATGAGGCCCCCATCACTTTTTACACCTCTCTGCAAGGCAGCCCCTGGTGCGTTTGCAGAGGGGGAACTAATTCCCCTTGCATACTGGTGGACCCTCGGGGTCAACTAGCCCAGCATGAACCTCCACTATGCGCCAGGGGGCTGCATTGCAGAGAAGTGTTCTGAGGCCACGCCCCTTTTTACACCATCTGCAACGCAGCCTCCTGGTGAGTTTACAGAGAGGGAACTAATTCCCCTTGCATATTGGGGGTCCCTGGGGGCCAACTAGCCCACCAGGAACCTCCAGTATGCGCCAGGGAGCTGCATTGCAGAGAGGTGTAATGAGGCCACACCCCTTTTTACAACACTCTGCAAAGCAGCTCCGTGGTGCTTACTGGAGGTACCTAGTGAGCTAGTTGGCCCCTGGGAACCTCCAGTATTCAAGGGAAATTACTTCCCCCTCTGAAAACGCGCCAGCGGGGCGCGTTTGCATAGTGGTGCAGGGAGGGGGAGGGGGCAGGGCTTGAGGTGATGGATTGCACCACTGCAAACGCGCCCCTGGCACGTTTGCAGAGGGGGAACTAATTCCCCTTGAATACTGGGGGTCCCTAGAGGGAAACTAGCCCACCAGGAATCTCCAGTATGCGCCAGGGGGCTGCCTTGCAGAGCGGTGTAAAAAGGGGTGTGGCCTCTTTACACGTCTCTGCAAGGCAGCCCCCTGGCATATTTGCAGCAGGGGAACTAATTCCCCTTGAATACTGGGGGTCCCTGGAGGCCAACTAGCCCACCAGGAACCTCCAGTAAGCGTCAGGGGGCTGCATTGCAGAGAGGTGTAAAAAGGGGGGTGGTCTCTTTGCACATCTCTGCAAGGCAGCCCCCTGGCTCATACTGGAGTTCCTGGTGGGCTACTTGGCCCCCAGGGACCCCCAGTATTCAAGGGGAATTATTTTCCCCTCTGCAAATACGCCAGGGGGCGCGTTTGCAGAGTGGTGCCTTAATGTTTTTTTAGGGGATCGGCAGGGATTTTAAAAAAACATTTTTGGGCCTTGGGGGTCCTTGTGGGACCCCCTGAGCAGGCCTAGGGGGTCAGGAACCTCCAGTGTGCACCAGGGGGCTGCCTTGCAGAGAGGTGTAAAAAGGAGCGTGGCCCATTTACACGTCTCTGCAAGGCAGCCCCCTGGCGCATTTACAGGGGGGAAACTAATTCCCCTTGAATACTGGGGGTCCCTGGGGGCCAACTAGCCCACCAGGAACCTCCTTTATGTGCCAGGCGGCTGTGTTGCAGAGAGGTGTAAAAAGGGGCATGTCCTCTTTACACGTCTCTACAAGGCAGCCCCCTGGCGCATACTGGAGGTTGTTGGTGGGCTACTTGGCCCCCAGGGACCCCCAGTATTCAAGGGGAATTAGTTCCCCATCTGCAAACGCGCCAGGGGGTGCATTTGCAAACGCGCCAGGGGGCACGTTTGCAGAGTGGTGCCTTATTTTTTTGGGGGTGGATCGTCAGTTTACCATACGCGTATCCAGCGATTTTAAAAAAAGATATATATTTTTTTGGGGGGCCTTGGGGGTCCTTGTGGGACACCGTGAACAGGCCTAGGGGGTCAGGGTGCTTCTACCCCGCCCCCTTTTCTTCGTTTTCACCTTTGTTTCCTGTTTTCTTGTGACTCAGTTCTACCGAGGCAAAAGATGGTATCCAACACTTCCTGGTTCGGAGTGTTGACAGACAGTTGAAAGCCAATCAGCATGCAGCTCGTGTTCGTAATTGTACGCGTACTGTACTTCGTCTATAGATATCACTATGATTTTACTTTTGATTTTCTCAGGAACTACTGACCGGATTTACACCATTTACCAAAAAGCACAATCTGCGAACCGAACTCTACCTTTTTGCCAAATTTGGTGTAATTCTGTACAGCCGTTCAGGCTGTAGCCCTGGCAAAAGGTCCCGGTGGAAAATTGCATGGGGAAAACACGTTTTGGGACCCCCCTTAATTCTCTGCCCCCACTTGACGAATCACCCCTAAACTTTCAGGAAAGGAGCGGAACGGAGCAGGCCTTGTTCTTGGAGAATTTTGCCAAGATTCGTCCACCGGCACCAAAGTTATTCCAAATAGAATGTTGTGGATTTCCCATGGAAACTAGGTCCTAACTATATCTACCAACTGGCGACCGCCAGTAGGTAATATATATATATATATATATATATATATATATATATATATATATATATATATATATATATATATATTCACTGAAAAAACCATAGGTTTCACACCAGTTATAGTTAGCTGGAAATTTTACTGACATAAAACCATTGAAATTCCCACGTTATAGTTAGTTGGACTCACTATAACTTGCGCGCCTGCAATGCACTGCTGATGACATCACATATTACAGCACTCATGACATGGTCAGTGACATCACTCATGACATCACTGTCATGAGTAGGTTTTTTAAATGCTAATTCCTAACTATAACTGGTGTGAAACCTATGGTTTTTTCAGTGAATTTCATAGGTTTTTTAAATGCTAATTCCTTTCTATATCGAGTTTCTAACCTATGTTTTTTTTTACAATTTGCTGTTTTGTGTGAGTATTATTATTTATTTCTTTTTTTATCATTTTTTCCTGGGGCGCTCTGGGTGCGCGCTCCGGTAAGCTCTCCGGAAAGCGCACCCAGAGCGCTACTTTCGTTCGTGAAAAAAATATGAATGAAAAGTTAATAATAACGCAAAACATTTCGTACCATACAAATAAAAGCACTTTTTTTAAAATAAGGAAAAGAAAATAATTTTGCATTTCCGTGAAACTATCAAAACGTCACTTCGGCGCGCAGAGTAAGTGCCCCCGGAAGCGCCTACGTTCGCGCCGCGTATGCGACCCGGAAGCGCCTACGTTCACGCCGCGTGTGTGCACCCGGAAGTGCCTACGTTCGCGCCGTGTGTGCGCACCCGGAAGCGCCTAAGTTTGCGCCGCGTATGCGCCCCCGGAAGTTCTCCGGTGCGCGCAGCGTCAGCGCGTCAAGTCATGTGACCTTAAAATAACAATTTTCTTTGGTTGCTAACAGTTTTTTTTACAAAGAATGAAATCCCCACCCATTTCCTTCACTTCTTCTTTCACTTTTGTGACTGAAAGACCTGTTTTTTGCTCCTGGATCTTTCTTGATTTACCATGGCTGCCAGAGAATCCAGCAATGATGAAGAACATGATTTCATCAATGAAGAGCCTCCTACCCCAAAGGTGAAGGAACATTTTATTTGGAATTTTTTTAAGATTCCAGCTGACCAGAAGAAGGTGAATGCTCCAAAAGTGGAGTGCAGGACCTGCAAACAGGTCCTGTCACGGGGTGACCCCCCAAAAAAATACTCATTTGGGAACTTCACGATGATCCGGCATGTGGAGAGGAGGCACCCCCAGAATTTTGCCCGGGAAAGTGTCAGGGCTCTGGCACAAGAGGTTCCCAGTGATGGGGCCTCTACATCCACCGGAGGAGCAACTTCTTCTGGGAGGGGGCAATCGCAGGAGCTGGTGCTAACATTCAACCTGCTTTTAACCATGGTGTCCTGAGATGCAGATACTGCAATCAACTCCTCACCTATGGGGAGCAAAGTGTCCAGCTCATGGTTCGAGCATTGGAGAACCATCACTGCCCTTCCCACCCCTAATTTTTTTTCGTTTTTTTTGCTCCTGTTTAGCAGTTTCCATTCCCTGTTTTTGTTCCTGTTTAGAAAAAAGAAGAAAACAAAAAGTTCTTTTCAGAACTACCTCCAATTCTCATCAAAGAGCTATATTCTTAAAAAAATGAAAAAGAGTAAGTGAAATAGAGTGCATTGATAATGGAAAGGAAAATGAGTAAGAAAGAACAGAAAGGTATGAGAGGAGAAAGGAAGTGAAGTAGGAGGACTGAAAGAAGGTGAGTGTTAGGAAAGAAAGTAAGGAGAAGAAGAGTGAATATGGGGAATGTTGATATTCAAAGAAAATGTTGAAAAGGAACAGGGGTGTGGAAGGGTAAGAAAAGATGCATTGCTGGAGTTGAAGGCAGAAGGCCTCATTTAGGAAGCCATGCGTCACTTTAACACCACCAAAGCGTCACTTTTTGTGATGCATCAGTCCAATAAAAAATGCACCTTATTTATTCATATTTACAAAGTGGCGCATCTAGGTAAATGCGTCACTTTGTAAACCCCTGCGCTATATTATTCCTACGTCAGGTGTAATGTATGCAAAAGGGATGCATTGACGCAAGAAAGGGTCGTAGAGGTGACGCAGTGAAATCTATGAGATATCACTACGTCACTTTTATGACGCTGTTGCTTCCAAATCTTACGCCTGTTTCACAGCTGGCGTGCAGGCCCTTTCACATGGGGCTTGGCCCCGTGTGAAAGGATGCATTGCTGGAGTTGCTTGATTTTTGTGACACACTCCAGCAATGCTTCACTTTTGCGCTTAAAGATACGTCTGAAATACTAACATATCTAAAAGAACTTCCAACATAATACGTCATAAATTTAATATGACGCATGAGTAGAAGACTGAAGGACTCATTTATGAGGCCATGCGTCACTTTAACGCCATTGATGCGTTACTTTTTGTGACGCACCAGTGCTGTAAAAAATGCACCTTATTCAGACATATTTACAAAGTGACACATCTAGGTAGTTGCATCACTTTGTAAGCCCCTGCGCCACATTATTCCTACGTCAGGTGTAATGTATGCAAAAGGGACGTATTGACGCAAGAAAGGGTCGTAGAGGTGACACAGTGAATAAACTGGAGGCCTCATTTCTGAAAAGTGACGCATTGCTGCGTGATAACAGCGATACGTCACTTTTCTGTGCGCACTCCTTACGGCATTCCAGATGTGTCATATTTAATGTATGACGAATCATGTCGCAAGGAGTTACAGATACGTCAGTTTTTCTGACGTATCTGTAAACACAAAAGTGACGCATTGCTGGAGTGCGTCACAAAAGTGACGCAACTCCAGTAATGCGTCCTTTGACATGGGGAAAGCCCCATGTGAAAGGTCTTGCGTCAGTCTTACGGCTGCTGTGAGGCAGGCGCAAGATTTTGACGCAACAGCATCCTAAAAGTGACGCAGTGAAATCTCATAGATTTCACTGCGTCGCTATTACCAAGCTTTTTGCGGGAGAACGCCCCCTCTGCATACATTATACCTGATGCAGGTATAATGTGGCGCAGGGTTTTAAAAAGTGACCCATCTACCTAGATGCGTCACTTTTTAAATATAGCGCAATGAGGCGCATTTTTTTACACCGCTGGTGCGTCACAAAAAGTGAATCACAGGCGGCACAAAACTGTCGCAAGGCCTTCATAAATAAGGCCCTGGATTTTCCCCGTGCTTCACTCCCCGGTACGCTTTCCGGGGCGCTTCCGGGTGCGTGTACCGGGCGCTCCCCCCGCGCAAATTGAAAAAAAATATTTTTTTTAAATGCCCCGCGGGACCCTATTTTAGCCCCCACATCAAACCTAGGGGGTCAGGAGGGGGTCTACCCTGCCCCCTTATAGTCATTTCTCCCTTTTTTTTATGTCACCTCTTGTGTCTCGATCCTACCAAGACACAAGATGGCGGCCGCTCCGGACTGTTTCGAATGTTTACAGACACCCGTGAGCCAATCAGCTTTCCGCGCGCAAGTCGCGTGTCACGCCTGGTGCGCTCCCCGGTGCACGCACCGGAGCGGGCCTATAGATATATATATTTTTTTGAACCTAAATTACTCAAAATCCACTGGAGCAGATATCTTGAGACATAGCAAAGGCACATCGGGCTACCAGTCCATACAATTTTGCCAAGTTTGGTGGAAATCCATTCAGCCGTTCGGGCTAAAAGTGAAATTGACCGCCCTAAGGAAATTAACATGGGGAAAACGAGTTTTGGGACCCCCCTTTTATCTCGGCCCCCACTTGACGTATCCCCCCCAAACTTTCAGGAAAGGACCGGAACGCCGCAATGCCATTTTGAGGAAATGTTCAATCGAATTCGTCAACCAGCACCAAAGTTATTCCAAATAGAATTTTGAGATTTAACATTGAAAAAAATCCTAACTATAACTACCTACTGGCGACCGCCAGTAGGTAATATATATATATATATATATATATATATATATATATATATATATATATATATATATATATATTGAAAAACCTCTTCCTTGCAGAAAGAATTTAGCCGCACACCAGACAACGGAGCTTACATCTTTATTTCGGCAATTCAAATCGGCAGTCCTGACATGTTTCGTTCCTCCCTGGAACTTTCTCAAAGGTGCGCCGCTTTGTTTCTGTTGCAGTAATTAGTGTAAACCACAAGCCATTACACTTATTTGATTGTTCGTCCTCGTTGGCCCGCCCCTGTGGCCGCAATGTCTCTTGGTACTCGTAGTTCACATATTTTAAATTTGTTTGTTAATTATTTTCAAACCTTTCATTAGGTCATATCTAGAACAAAGTTTAGTTTGTCTCTCCTTGTAACTTCAGATGTGAGTTCCGTTGCACCTTAGGAAACCCATTTTCGAGGCTCCCCAAGGTCCAAACCAAAGACGGTCTTTGGTGTTCACCTTCCTCTCCCTTTCGTCTTCACGATCCCAACACACATCGGTTCAGCTGCAGAAGGGCCATGGCGCACATTGTAGGAGGTGCGTTGCTATACGGTAGAACCACACCGCTATATATTGAAAAACCTCTTCCTTGCAGAAAGAATTTAGCCGCACACCAGACAACGGAGCTTACATCTTTATTTCGGCAATTCAAATCGGCAGTCCTGACATGTTTCGTTCCACCCTGGAACTTTCTCAAAGGTGCGCCGCTTTGTTTCTGTTGCAGTAATTAGTGTAAACCACAAGCCATTACACTTATTTGATTGTTCGTCCTCGTTGGCCCGCCCCAGTGGCCGCAATGTCTCTTGGTACTCGTAGTTCACATATTTTAAATTTGTTTGTTAATTATTTTCAAACCTTTCATTAGGTCATATCCAGAACAAAGTTTAGTTTGTCTCTCCTTGTAACTTCAGATGTGAGGTCCGTTGCGCCTTAGGAAACCAATTTTCGAGGCTCCCCAAGGTCCAAACCAAAGACGAATAAATAACTGTTTGTCTTTTTTTCTTTTCTACTTCTCTCTTCTGGTTTAGATACTACTCGAGGCCCTGAAGAGAATCCCAAGAAACTCAGTGGGATTCGAAACGCGTAGGCCCCTGCCATATTGGTGTCTGCAAGAGCGACAAGCTATTAAATGAAATCTTGCTTGCCGCTTGTCAATGTATATTACCTATAGCTAATAATTGTACAAAGTTTTTCTTGATTATTTGATTTAACACATAGGAATGTGCCCAGCGAAGAATATTTTCCTGTAATATTATTGTAAAATTGTTCTGCGGACAGTGGCTCTTTTGTTCTTCTTTCCCTTTTTTTGTAAATTCATTGTAAATATAGTGTATAGAATGTTTTTGTAGCCCCTCCTTGAGACTGGTTGAATGTTTTTGTATGCTTGTGATATGTATGATGTAATGAATGACTTATGAACCCCTCTCCCCTTTTGGTATGTATTATGTGTCCTTCTTGAATATGTAATTTTGTATGAAAATTTATAAAATATGATTTCTTTCTAAAAATGCTAAAAATAAAAAGCTATTAATTAGCAATTCCCGTTCTTGAATGCTTCTTCAAGTTCTGTTAGGTGATTTGTTGATGCAATTCATTCACATCAGTATTGGCAACTCTCTTCTGTTTTTTTGCTGTTAAGGCTCAGCCTTGCTGATTAGAGCCAACCCCTAGTTGTTTTTTGGAGAGTTTCATAGTCAGCATGGGGCATATTTACAAAGCCTTTGGGCCATTGTAAGTCAAAAAACACATTTTTAAAACACATCAAGTAAGTAAATTATTCTCCTAGATTCATGGGAAAGTAGAAACAGATCCTTTGAGCACTCCCTGAGCACATAGTAATATAAAAATGTTGTACTCTTTACCATTAGTCTGACTTTTTTTATAATTACTCTACTATTGTATCTTAAATTTTGAAAAAAATTAATAATGTCTTAAACAATTTTTAATTTATAAATAAAATTTTATTGATATTAGTTTTAATAATCTTTGGAAATTTCAAGTAGTACTTCATCTGAAATTTCATTATCTTTATTTTCATAAATTGTCTCTTGTTTATCAAAATTGTCCATAAATTCCAACAGTTGTTCGTCTACTGTCACATTAAAAAAATCGTCAATATTGTCCTGTATTTCTGATTGTACTTTGGGTTCCTGTGCTTCTTTATCCATAATTGCTGTTAAGGTAGAATAAAAAGAGAGAGAGAAATAGAGTTTAAGTAAGAAACTTCAACATTTTTATTTTTAACTTAACGTGTACAACATAGTTCTGAGTTTTTAAGAGTGAATCTATGTTTGGGCAGTGTATTCTACAAGGCAGGAAGTAGAAATATAAAGTACTGCATGTGAACAATTCTAACTCAATCCATGACTACAACAGAGAAGCCTAACTCAATCTATAACTATAACTGAGGGACAGTAAATATCTAACAGGAAACGTTTTTATAAAAATAACTTTAGGTGCACAACATATTTCTCCTTAGAAACTATTAACTTACCTTTGGAAAAGTGTCTTAGGTTTCTCAGGAAATGCTCTGTAAATGTGCCTCAGGGAGTTCCAGTCAAAATGGCTGTCTTTCCCTCTTATTTTTGATATATATTCATGTAGCAAACCAATCAAATGTCAGCACATAAAAATACAACTTGAAAGTAATGTTATCATTGGTTGAAAATGTCAACTCTTTCTAATGTGTTTTTGCCATGTAATTTCCCTCAGGTTATTTACACAGGGCTACAACTTGAATGGCTCTATGGAATTCCATCAAATTTGGGAAAATGGTAGGGACTGGTATGTAGTAGGGACTATTCCAAATTTGGTGAAAGTGACTCCAGTGCTTTTTTGGTACATTAACTTCCCACATTTTTTTTGCTGCGTGTGCCGTTGCGCGCACCGGTTCGCGCACCGGGTAGCTTACCGGCAGCGTAACGGGAGTCCGCCATCTTGCGTTAAGGTCTAATTTGAACACAAGATGGATGATAAACAATGCTGGGATTGTGTAAAAGGGGGCAAGGAGACATATCCTGACCCCCTATGTTTTGTGAGGGTGGATGAGGAGGCTCATATATGCCCAAAAAAAAGAAAAAAATGTTTTTCAAATTTTCGCGCGGTTAGCGCCCGGTGCGCAAACCGGGTAGCGCTCCGGAAAGCGTAAATCGTGAAAATTAGAAAAAAAAGTTATATTTAAAATTTATTTAGAGTGATCATAGTTAGGGTAGCTCTGAAAAGAGCTTTTGGGTCTGTGGAAGATTTAGGTACTTTTAAGTAGGTACCAATACACAGTCTTAAATTCTGGATGAAAACTCTCTTCCCCTCATCTGAGAAGTGCACACCATCTCCTCTGTAGATATCTTGCATGTAGTAACGCAAGTTATTGTTGTAGATGGAGCCCATTCCATGGTTTCTCATGTAAGCTGAAACAGACTTATTTACATGCTTCCTCGCTTTCTCAATTTGTGGACAAATTTGATTGGACCACCTCCATTTCTGTCTTTGGCATATATTTGAATATACCAAGGCAGTTTGAGGAAAAAAGTGCCATCAATTGCTCAAAGGTGTCTTTGAAAAGCATTTCCAGACCTACACCAGTCATAGTGCCCAAATCATTTCCACCACAGTGCACTATTAAGAGGTCAGGGTTTGGCAGACGCATACATTTTTTTACATAAATACATATAAAATATATTTTTCCATTAAAATAAGAATACATTTTACAGCTTTTGATATTTGCTATTAAAAAAACATTGAAATTCACTGAAAAAACCATAGGTTATAAACCATATATAGTGAGGAATTTGCATTTACAAAACCTTAAAAATTCACTGAAAAAACCATAGGTTAAGACCATATATAGTTAGGGATTACAATTTACAAAACCTTATTTTACTCACACAAAACCATTGAAATTCGCATATATAGTTAGTTGCACTAACTATATATCGCGCACCCGCAATCCACTGCTGATGATGTCACATATTACATCATTCATGACATGGTCAGTGACATCACTGATGACAACTCAAATGATATCACTGACAACATCACTGATGACGTCATTCATGTGATAATACGATGAATCTCTTCAGACTCTAATATAACCTTAGATACACTTAGTGTAAACAGACACTCACAGATTGTCACTCATCCATAGAGTTACTCATACACCTAGTCAGTCATGCAAAGAATCAATCACACCTCCATTTCCTCAACTATACAGTTATACACACCTTACTTATTGAAACTTATTCTAACACATATTTACTCTCTTATACAATCACTGATACAAGTTTTCAATGATCCATGCAGCCACTCACACATTCACTAGCTATTATACACAGTAATTTATATATGTCAACTCTCACATGTACTGTGTTTTACATATGTACTTACTTTGACATATAGCACTGAGATATCCATTCACTCACCAATACACTCATGCACACAGTCAACCACCCATACAGCTGTTTCCACAAGCAGTTTTGAACCCATATATCTAGTGAATCAACTGTTCACACATCTATGCACAGAGTCACACACCTCCCAGCCACCCACACACACACACTCACTCTCCCATACAAATACTTGGGCAACCAATCAATAACCCATATAGTTACTCATATAGCTACTGATCAACACATGCAGCAGTTTACAGAACAACAGACATAATGATGCACAAATTAAGACAGTTTAGTCACTAACCCATGCACTCAGTGAGACACATTTAATCACTCTCTCATACAGTCTGTCATGCATCTACTAAATCCTTCATCCAGACACTTAGACATCCACTCATTCTTCAATATGTAAGACATATTTTAACTTTACAGAAAAATACAGTCACTGGATGATGTCATCAGTGATGTCATTTGCTTTCTCATCAGTGATGTTGTCAGTGATGTCATTTGAGTTGTCATCAGTGATGTCATCAGTGATGTCACTGACCATGTCATGAATGACGTAATATGTGACATCATCAGCAGTGGATTGCGGGTGTGCGATATATAGTTAGTGCAACTAACTATATATGCGAATTTCAATGGTTTTGTGTGAGTAAAATAAGGTTTTGTAAATTGTAATCCCTAACTATAATTGGTCTATAACCTATGGTTTTTTCAGTGAATATATATATATATATATATATACGTTTATTCGATAAATAGCATGATCATTTACATCAGCAAATGTCACAACCAATATAAAAATTCATTACAGCATAACAATCAGATTTAAGATAAAATATGGTCTGGCATCCCTCCAACAATATAAAAATGTATACAATTTGGACTTTCAAATGTGATTAAAAGAGGAGAATTCCACATTTACATAAAATCTAAGATAGAGGAGTTAAAGAATTCTAAGCCTTAATGATCCACTGGTGTCCCTAAAATCAGGTTACTTACATGATCATTTATCTTTCTCAGAGTCATTTTTTTTAATCATTTTTAATCTTGTCCACCAGGCATGAAGCAAGCATCTTGAGATTGTAAATATGAGCCACCTTGTAATGTCAGACCTAAAAATACGTAGGGCATCGGAGGGGCGTGAGAAAGGAAGCAAATGCCAGGCAGGAATTACCCACATTTTCCTGAGATTAGTATAGGAAGAACAGAAAAAAACAAAATGTTCTAAAGTCTCAAGAGAAGAATGGCAGGTTGGGCACAAGGATGTCACAGAGGCATTAGCCCAGGTACTGTTCCTAAAATTTAGAGGGAGAAACCTGTACCTAAATTGGATATAAAGTGCTCGTGCCTGCAAAGGTTCAATTTCATACATAAATATTTCAAAGCCTAACCATCCCTTAACATTCATGGGGGCGTGGCTTGAGTGCCGATGGAGCAGGCGGCGTGAGCCGGTAGCTCCGTGCTCGATCCGCCGATATATCCTGAAAATCGGGGTCTGTAGGGGCCTGGGACCGTGGAGACGGTGTCGGAACACCTGCGGCGCAGTTGGGTCCTGGCATCCTGGCTGGCAGTGCCTCGGCGCAGGAGCTCTCTTTGTTGGCGCTGGGACCGGGAGGCCCGTGACGGAGCTCCTGTAATGGAGGCTGCTCCTCCCCGCTAGACTTGTGTGGAGCGGTCCTGTCCTGGAGACCAGCAGGTCAAACGACAACGGCGAGGCCGGAGAGGGACGGCGGCTGCCACACGCCGAGACCTGACCCTTAGGGAGCCGCCGCAGAGGGCGGCCGCTGTCGGACGAGGCCGGACCTAAGCCCTATGATGGCGGATCCCGAGCAGACCTCCGAGGAGCAGTGAGTGCCCCTGGACGGGGACCGGGGTCCAACGAAAGCACATAGTGAGGCCCGGCCGGGTGAGCCCAGTACAAACGACCTGGCCAGAGCCCACCTGCACCGGCCGCACACTACAGCGTAGACCGAGCTGTGCACGATGCCCGTGAGCCAGAGGTGAGCCCAAGCGCCTGGAGGTGACCGGAGGGCCGAGCGCGCCCGCAATGACCCCCCCCCTCTGTGGCTCCGTGCAGCGCCCCGCCGGGCAGAAGAGAGCCGCCAAACAGGAGGGGTGCCTGAACGAACGCGGTTCGACCGGAGCCTACCCGTGTCGACCGCGGCTGCCCCTGGTCAGGTGAGCACACTGAGAGGAGCCCACCCACGTCGGCTGCCGGCCCAGTAGAGAGGCCCAAGAAGCGGAGAACCGGCAAGAGCCTACCTCGCTGCGCGGGACTACAGTGAGCTGCCCACGGTGAGTGGAGAACAGCGGGACGCGTATTGGCTACGCGGAGCCCACCCGTGAACACAGACAACAGCCCGTGCCTCCCCCGCCTCACAGAGTACATAGACGGTGGCTGAAGACCCCCCCGTGAAGGTAATCCTCGGGTTGTGGGTGTGGGGAGCCGCGCATCGGATGGACACAGAAGCGAGCAGGCACATCCCAGGGAAGCCGGATCAGCTGGATTGCGGGGAGGATCTGCGGGGCCACAGAAGTGGCTAACTGTGGAAGGGGCTTGCTGGAGACCCACAGGTGCGGGATTGGGGCTGGCTGGGGGGGGGGGGGCCTCTTCCTGGCATTCCGGCCGCCGGCCAGGAGGGATTGGCCTGAGAACTAGACAGAGCCAGTGGTTGAAACTCGGAAGCAAGGCGGTGGACTGAGAGCCGTCTGAGTGCCAATCGCCTATCAATAACTTGGGGTCCCTGTGTTGGCCGGGCTCTCGGGGGCTCATGATTGTGGTGAAACCGCGGGGAGTGCCTGGTCCGTAATACACGAGAGAGAAGCGTCTGCGGAGGATCTATTACTTGGCTGTTGGCGCAGACTGCCGAGAATTGGTGCGGCCCTGCGGGCATCAGGTGCGGAGACCTATGCCGAGGGGCGCTGTTATATGGGACAGTGTGTGGAACGGCCTACGCGATGAAGCCTGGAGCGGGCGACAAAGGCGAGGGGCCGCAGAATGCCGCACCGACGGGTGAGGAGGCGATGGGGGGATCAGAGGCAGAGGTCCGATTGGGCAAACGACTGGACCAGATCCTGGAAGCCATTACGGCGACCAAAGAATCTCTCCATAACGATATAGCGCAGGTGGCGACAGGGCTGGGCCTCCTAAAGGCAGACCATTCGAAGCTGGTGGACCGGGTGAAGGACACTGAACTGACGGTGCAGGAACTAAAACCGGCGGTGGTGACTGTGGAACGGAAGTTGGAGGGAGCACTGCAATGGCTATCAGCGCTGGAGAAGTGGGCGGAGGATGCCGAAAGTAGGAACAGGCGCAACAATGTGCGAGTGGTCGGCCTGCCAGAAAAAATTGAGGGGGCGGACATGATTGCATACCTGGAGAACTGGTTTAAGACGCAAGTGGCCCCGGAGGGATTGTCCCCCTTCTTCACCTTGGAAAGGGCGCACAGAGTCCCGGCCAGGCCACCATCATTGGGGCGCCCTCCCAGGCCAGTGGTGGCTCGTCTCCTCCATTACAAAGATAGGGATCTGCTGATTCAAAATGCGAGGACGCTGGGTCCCTTCAAAGTGGAGAACAGCTCGGTGACCATCTTCCCGGATTACACCCAGGACATCCAGAGAGCTAGGGCTTCTTTCCTTGCGATCAAAAAGGAGCTCAGAACTGAAGGGATTCAATATTCGCTACTGTTCCCGGCTAAACTACGGATTGTCCTGGATGGCACCACGCAGTTTTTTATGACGCCTGATGAAGCCTGGACCTGGCTAGAAACATACAGAGCGGGTACTGATCGCAGACACAAAGCTGAGAGCGACCGACCTAAGCCGGTGAGGGTACGCCAATCACAGCGTCTCCGGAAATGACATAAGACTCAACAGGCCCAAATGCTCGCACAATTAGCGGCAGACAAACAGGGGGCTCTAGAGGCGACGGCGGCCATCACGGGGTCGCGAAGAGAGGTGTTGGAGGAAGGTTCGGCGTCTGAGGACGACAAGAGACATTCTGGGACTGAACTTTCAGATGTGGATAGTAATTTGGGGCCGGAGGTGACTCCCCGCTCGGCGGATGATTTGTGACTTGTGCGACCTCCGGAGCGCAGTGGGGGGCACGACCGCCTATGGTAGAAGATGAACACCATGATATCCTTCCAGAATACGGTGGTGGTACCAGGCCGACCGGGGGGGGGATTATGGGGCGGCGGGCTGGGGCAAGGGCTGCCGCTTCTCGGGGCACGACCGCGCTCTTACTGCCCCTAAGGCAGCCTGCAGTGGCTACTGCAGGGTAGATTGGTTCGTTTGATGTGTGAGGTTTGGATGGGGGCTATGGCGCAGTTGCTGGTTCCTGTCCTGGGGAAGGGGGCGTTTGGGGTTTTGGGGGATGTTTGGGGGGAGGGTACCTTTGAAGCTGGGGTGGGCTGGCGGGCCGCGGTTGAGATGTTGCGACTGAACGATAGCAATGGGGACGATACCTGAGCTGAAGTGCGTCACATGGAATGTGCGGGGACTCCACACCATGTCTCGACGCCACAAAGTGCATGCATACCTGGCGCGCCGTGGGGTTCAGATTGCGATGCTCCAAGAGACTCACCTTACTAAGCTGGAATGAGCGGCACTTCAGAAACGATGGAGAGGGCAAGTGTTTGGTACAACGTACTCTGCTTATGCGAGGGGGGTATTGATTTGGGTACGGGCGGGAATTCCCTTTCAGGTGACGAGTCAGACGATTGATCCAGAAGGTAAATATGTAGGGGTGGCGGGGAGGCTCTATGGTAGAGAAGTGGCGCTCTGTTGTATTTATGCCCCAAACTCCGACCAGCCCCGCTTCTTTGACTCCGTGTCGGGCTTCCTGGCTCAGTATCTGGCGGGGCAGGTCATACTGGGAGGCGATTTTAATTCCATTACTGATGTTACCTTGGATAGATCCCACCCCCCGCTGCTTGCATCCCCGGTACGCAGAGTGGCGAGACAGAGGAGCGACTGGCAGGCTGAATGGGGGCTGGTTGATGTGAGGCGAGGGCAACATCCAGGGGACAGGGATTACTCCTTTTTTTCGGCACTCCACAAGCTGCATGTCAGGATAGACACGATCCTCTGCGACCCCACCACTGCCTCTCTGGCAAGGCACACTGAATACCTAGCCAGGACCATCTCTGACCACAATCCACAGCTGCTCTCCCTCCAGTGGCAGCGAGTGAGGACAGCGATCCCCAATTGGCGACTAAACCCGGACACTTTAGAAGATCAGGTCTTCCAATCTGAGGTTCGCGAGGGGGCGGAGTCATTCTTTGCGACTAATAAGGGAACGGCCTCCACTAGGGGGCTAGAATGGGACGCATTCAAGGTGGTTATGAGGGGCCTGTACATTGGGAAACACACCGGAGAAAGGAAGGTAGTGCTTGAGGAAGTCAGGAAAGCAGAGGATGCGTTAAGGGAGGTGGAGAGACAGAGGCCAGAGAGCAGGGCGCTACAGACTCAGCTTCTGGAGGCAAGGGAATTAGTGGCTTCGGTGAGCGAGAGGCTGAGATGCTACGACTACAGGCAATATATGGAGAAGGTCCATGCAGAAGGCGACAAGGTGGGCACACTGCTAGCGCGGCTGGCAAACCCTGAACCACGGGGAGGCGCAATACTGAGTGTGAAGTTGGAGTCAGGTGATACCGTTTACTCACTGGGGGCGATCCTCTCACGTTTCACTGGATACTATGAGACCCTATACCAGAGTCGCTCTGAGACGGAGGATGGAGTCCTATCCGACTACCTGGCAGAGGTCACTCTCCCACAGCTTGACGGGGAAGAGGCTAAGACCCTGGGCACAGTGATCACACTGGCTGAGGTTCGGGGGCAGTTAAGCATATGGCACGGAGGAAAACGCCGGGGGTGGATGGCTACCCAATCGAATTCTATGCTACGTTCATAGACATATTGGCGCCCCAGTTGTTGCAAGTCTATAATGAAGCGTTGACACAGGGCCAGCTGCCCGGCTCGATGAGGGAAGCACTGGTTGTGCCCCTGCTGAAGCCGGGAAAAGATAGCACGGATGTGACCTCTTAGAGGCCGCTGTGTATGTTGACGGTGGATTATAAAATCTTGAGCCGCATCTTGGCCACCAGATTGCTGCCGCACATGACGTCATTAGTACACGAAGATCAGGCCGGCTTTATCCCCACTCGGAATACCTCTGCTACTATTCGCCGTCTTGTGCGAGTGTTGGGCAGCGCGACGGATACGGACGATTGGCCTGCAGTACTATCCGTCGATATAGAAAAAGCATTTGATAGTTTAGAGTGGGGCTATTTGGATGAGGTGCTGAGGAGGTTTGGCCTCGGGTCTGGGTTCAGGCGTTGGACAAGAGTATTGTATTCCTCGGCTACTGCCAGGGTGAGATTGGGCTCGGTGATTTCCTCCGCGTACCCGGTCCAAAGGGGCACGCGACAGGGGTGCTCCTTGTCGCCCCTCTTGTTCGCCTTAGCTATAGAACCCCTGGCAATACGAGCTAGATCGGGGTTAGTACACGGAGGGGTCGTTTGCCGAGATGAGCGACACCATATATCGCTTTATGCAGATGATCTGCTACTGTTTTTGGAGGACACGGAAGGGGCGTTGAGGGTGGCAATGAACGCGCTTGCGGAGTTTGGAGCCTTGTCGGGTCTCAAGGTAAATTGGCGTAAGACATGACTTTTCCCGCTAAGAGAGGGGACACGGCGACCATTGTTACCAGCAGAGGTGGTATGGGAGGACTCCTGTTTCACCTATCTGGGGGTCAGGATCTATCACACATCTGAGGGATTGCTGGAGGGGAACTTAGGCCGGTGCATGAGAGCCCTGCGGGGCTCCACGGCGTTTTGGGCCACGCTCCCACTATCGGTGGTAGGAAGAGTGGCTCTGCTCAAAATGGTGGCGTTGCCGTGCCTCCTGTATTATTTTAGGACCTTGCCTATATGGGTCCCACCTAGGTTCTTTAGGGACCTGCGGACCCTCACCATTGGGTTCCTATGGGGGGCCGGGAGGAGACGAGTGGCACTAGACACGTTGCGTAGGCCGAAACTAGAAGGAGGGATGGCAGCCCCGGATTTCGAAAGATATTATTTAGCGGCACAGCTGCAGATCCTCACGCAACAGGTGGCGAAGGAATTTCGGGGTCCTGACCAGCACAGGGGGAGGGGGATCCCGAGACATGTCCTATCTTATATTGTGATGACCCAGCAGCTGGATGTGCGGGATCTGACACTCGAGGAAAAAACATTGCGACTATGCTGGAATAGGAGTCGGAAACGTGCAGGAGTAGTACACCCGTATGCCCCGGAGATACCTCTGGGCATGTTGACGGCGCTGCCACACGGAGGGGATTGGACCCCCCTTTTGGAGTGGGAAGAATTGGGACTCCAGGTGATAGGTGACTTATACGCTGAGGGGGAATTGCTGCCCTTCCAAGCAGTACAAGATCGGTTTGGAATACGGGCGGGGAACTTCCTCTTGCACATGGCTGTCACAGCAGCGATCAAGAGGCATTGGGGTGAAGGGCAGAGTGAACCAGTGACCACGCTGGCGTGCCAATATGTAGTGATGGCTGCAGGGACGATTAAAGCGATTACATGTCTCCAATCACGAATGCTTTGGGAAGGATTGACACCCCTTAGTGGCCTGAAACAGAAGTGGGAAGAGAGTATAGGAAAGCATATTCCAGATACTACAAGGAGTCAACTTTTGCAAAGGGCGGGGAAAGGTTGCAGGAATGCACGTTTTCAGCAGGTGCACTTCTTTGTGGTCCACATGGCTTATCTAACCCCGGGCAGGATTCAGAGACATTTCCGAGTGGCGGGAGCGGCTTGCCCCAGGTGTCTTCTCCCGGGGGCGGAATTGGACCATATGTTCTGGGACTGCCCAAGACTGGGATCCTATTGGACCGACGTGGGTGAGCTCCTGAATGAGGTCACTGAAAGGCAGGTGACTTTTGATAAGGCCTCCTGCCTGCTGCTTTGGTTTCCCCACACGAGGAAAACGAAGGTTACCAGCAAGTTTATTGACCTGGGGTTAATCCTGGCTCAGAGAGAGCTCACATGGCGCTGGAAGTCGACAGAGGGCCCGTCTAGTAGGCGGTGGGCGATGGAATTGAGTAAATGGGCCAAGAGTGAGAGTATGATCAGGCTTAGACAAGCAACGCGCACAGCGGATGAGAGGAGTCTAGAAGTGGCGCGGGCATGGGAGTGTCTGGAGCAAGAGTTGAAGGACTGCATGTCACAGGAAGAGGACGGGGAAGACTGAAGTACGTAGTGCATCCCTGGAGGGCGCACGATTGCCTGAGTGTTGTCCCCTTGACTCCTGCACGTTGAATCACATTCCGGCAGTCAGCACACCCCAGCGACACTTCAGGGAGCGGGTGGGAGAGGGCAGGGATGGGGGGCCCCGTGGGAGGCTTGAGGATGATTACGGTGCGCATAGGACACGGGGTGGCTGCAAGTAGGCGGGCTGACTCGGCCCAATATCCTTGGGTGGGGGGACAGCACTGGCCTGAATCATACCTCGAGGCTTCCCGGCAGGGGTTTGTTAGTGGTTTGGGGTTGAGGGGGGGAGGGAAGTAGGTATTAAAAAGCAGCGACATTCGACAGGCCTACCTTGAATGATGTCTGAATTTTGTTCGCATTGTTATTCTCTCATCTAGCGCCATCCCAGATCTTAGACTTTTGCCGCCCTGCCTCCGGGATATGGGCTGAATGGCCGTGTATTGCTGGGAGACCAATTGGGGATGGGCGAAATACGGAGATGGGCTATAATACGAGTATGCTGTATGACTTTGATGCTGCAATAAAAATTGTAAAAAAAAAAAAAATCCCTTAACATTCATAAAACTGGAGGTTAAAGTGCCATGTGCATTAACATCAGTGCATTGTGAATAAACAAACTCCCAATACCTTATTTTGAGCAGGGGAACCATTTTTTTTGTGATGGACTCTGGTTCCTCCCAAACTAACCACAAACCCACTTTTGTAAACCAATCCTTGACCTGATCGAACCAGGCAAGACGTCCTGATTGTTTTTGTAAAATTAGCAGCTCTTCCAAATCCTCCTTTACCGGCACCTGTATACTATTGTTCCATAATCTTACCCAGTGCCTTGAGGATAGCAAAATAATTAATGGATGTAAGACCAAGGTCAAGTCTTAACAGCGTAAGGGGGATGTTCACTGGTAGATTGGGGATCGCCCTTAAGAATTTATTCTCAGCAAGTTCTAAATGTTTTAGGCTTTCTAGGCCCGACAACCCAGCCCCATATGACGCTGTGCCTATTCCTTTTGCCCTATATGTCTCCAGAATTGGAGAAGAGGGTCGAAAAGCAGAACCCCTGACCTTCCCAGCTATTGCACAGTCGACATGTTGAAGGGTTAAAACGCTCTTTTCTATTTGTGGTGTCCAAGCTAGACTGTCGCTGATTCAGACACCCAAATAATCAAATACTTTGACCTGCTCCAAGACTTGGGTGCCAAACCTCAGTTTGCCCCTGATGGATTTATAATAATAAATAAAAATAATAATAATAATAATATTAACTTGGTACTTATATAGCGCCCGACTCACGACCAGGGCATCTAGGTGCTGGAGGTGACCCTCCGAAATTAGCACGTTGCCCTGTGCCCTCCTTGCTATTCGCAGATGACACATTGCTTATATCAAAGATGCCAATTGGAATCCAGAACGTCCTTAACAAATTTGAAGAAGCATGTGAGGACAAGGGCTTTTAAATGAATTGCTCCAAAACAAAATACATGGTGTTTAACCCCTATAAATATATGTGGGGAAGTGTGGCTCAATGGTTAGAGCGGCAGACCTTGATGCAGAGCTCTGGCCCGGGACCAGGGTTCCATTCCTGCCTCGGCGGGCCTCGGGCTCAAAACTTCCTCGGACCTGCTATTCTCGCCTCAGTGCCTTTTCTAATCATGGGTCCCACGCTGCAACTCTGGGCAATAGCATGCTTAATCTCCACAACAGCCCCAACAGCGCTGGGATGCCTGGTTTCACCATGGGGGTACCCAGGAGTGGACACTTCACAGGGAAACCAGGGTTTTCCTCACATGCTTCTTCAAATTTGTTAAGGACGTTCTGGATTCCAATTTGCATCTTTGATATAAGCAATGTGTCATCTGCGAATAGCAAGGAGGGCACAGGGCAACCTTTTAATTTCGGAGGGTCACCTCCACAATCATACAGCTCTCCTAGAAACCCGTTTATATACAGGGTAAATAGGGTTGGGGCAAGAACACAGCCCTGTCGTACCTCCTTACAAACCAAAATGTAATAAACTACCATCTAGGTTCCACCTGACTTTGGCGTAATTATCTTGATGCAGGCGAATCAAGATTTTAAGTAAGTACATAGGGAGTCCTAAGTCTCGAAGGGCAGTTCAGAGGTAGGTACGGTCTATGGAGTCAAAAGCTGTTTTAAGATCAAGAAACACAACATTATATACCTAAGGGAATGAGCTGTTAGAGAACTGACCAGAGATTTGGGTTACATTGCAACTATCATTATAAACCAAATATTTGCCAGTGCATGTGGGTACAGTACCAAATTTGGCATCAGATACTGAGAACACTTTTGTAGCTGATTTTAGTAATGCATATTGAGGAAGACATTTGATTATCATGTCTCTGAATTTAAAAATAATATGGAAAAACTACTCCTTGGACCACACCCTCTTCCAAGCACCTGAGATGGGAACATGGTGCAGTGACAAGAAACCCCTGGCTGATCTAGTCACAGAACTCCTGTCCTCATGTCCTTTGCTGTGGTTTTATATACTTATTAGTAGTTGAGTTTTGGCTGTACTCCAGTTTATAAATGCGCCTTATAGCCATAAGTTAGCAACAAAATTTACCAGCGTACTTTTTATTATCAGTACGTTAAGGATGTGGGCTGTGCTAACTCTCCTGACTCAATCTTCGTATTAGAACAGAACGTGTATACAGTTTAAAGTCTTCTGGTAAAAGATACTTTTTGAGAAATTCTGATGCCCTCTAGTTTGTTCATCTGTTCTCGACCCCTCGTTTGTGCGGAGCTGTGGACTGGGCCGCTTCCTTTTGTGAGGTCGGTTTTAGCATTACAGAATTATCGACGTAAACATCATCTATCAGCTTCACAGAGGAAGTAGAAATTTCATGAGAAAAATAGAAACAGATAAAGCACAGCACTAATACATTCATATAGGTGTTTTGACAAAATATAGAGTTTAAAATATCGGAAGGAATAAATATCGGAAATCGAACATTGTGACACACAAATATGGTGATGCACAAATATCTTTGACAAGAATATTGTATTTTGGGATATTTAGCATAGTTTCAAAGAATATAGATGTTTTTAAAACCATTTTCAATAATACAGTGGTTAAAAGTATTGTTTTTAAATTATTTAATGTGTTTTACTTGCTCTATTAATTTTATGTGTTACTATTTTAATATAAATATTATTAATTATTTAAAATGTAGCTTGTCATTTTAAGTGATTTAGAATTTTTATATAAATATTAATAGCAATTTATATTGCCGTAGTGAGTTGTTGGTTTTGTAGGGAGATAGAGTGGGAAGGTAATGATGTAATAATTAATTATGAATGAATTAATACATGGTAGGTAAATATACGAGTGATGTTTAATATTTAAATTATGTAATATGAATATATTTTTGGGGGTCACTTTTGCAAAACATTTGGGAGGCATACCTGGCCAAACAGTGTGCCGGGAATAAGAACCCCGCTCTCCATTGCCGGACTGACGCTTCCCCCGCCGCAGACGCCACAGGTCATCGAGTGCTGCCGCTGAGAGGGGGAGGCTGCTCACTACAATCCCTAGAAGCCCAGCAGTACCCTGACACGCCCCTAATCGCGCCCGGAGGCGCTAGAAAAGGACGTGGCTTGTGCAGACGAGTGGGGCACTTTGCAAAACATTTGGGAGGCATACCTGGCCAAACAGTGTGCCGGGAATCAGAACCCCGCTCTCCATTGCTGGACTGACGCTTCCCCCGCCGCAGACGCCACAGGTCATCGGGCGCTGCCGCTGAGAGGGGGAGGCTGCTCACTACAATCCCCAGAAGCCCAGCAGTACCCTGACACGCCCCTAATCGCGCCCGGAGGCGCTAGAAAAGGACGTGGCTTGTGCAGACGAGTGGGGCACTTTTGCAAAACATTTGGGAGGCATACCTGGCCAAACAGTGTGCCGGGAATCAGAACCCCGCTCTCAATTGCCGGACTGACGCTTCCCCCGCCGCAGACGCCACAGGTCATCGGGCGCTGCCGCTGAGAGGGGGAGGCTGCTCACTACCATCCCCAGAAGCCCAGCAGTACCCTGACACGCCCCTAATCGCGCCCGGAGGCGCTAGAAAACGACGTGGCTTGTGCAGACGAGTGGGGCACTTTTGCAAAACATTTGGGAGGCATACCTGGCCAAACAGTGTGCCGGGAATCAGAACCCCGCGCTCCATTGCCGGACTGACGCTTCCCCCGCCGCAGACGCCACAGGTCATCGGGCGCTGCCGCTGAGAGGGGGAGGCTGCTCACTACAATCCCCAGAAGCCCAGCAGTACCCTGACACGCCCCTAATCGCGCCCGGAGGCGCTAGAATAGGACGTGGCTCGCACCGCCTCGCGGGACGCGCGCGGGCGGCGCCGGTCTAAGCCCGGGCAAAGGGCGGGCCCTCTGTGGCCCTCAGAGGCCAGAGGAGGTCGGGACGGGGCACTACACTTTGTTCCACCACAGGAGGAGGTACAGTCAGGTGCTAACCTTTCCCTCTCTATCGTTTTGATTTTTACACTGTTGTCTTCGGCATCCTGTCTACTAACTACGATGTCCATCTGGGAAGAATTGAATGCCATCTGCGGTACAAACTATGTCCAGGATGTATTAACTCCCCCTATAGTGGTTAGAGACATTGAACATTCAATTTGCACACCCCCCGCATCCCCCGAAACAACTTTCTGCTGCCCCCATTTATCCGCCCCAAACCCAGTCTCACTAACATTGGATAAGGCGGACACTCGATCAAATGACCCCGTATCCCCCCTTCACTTGATCCTACTGGCCCAAATCGAACGAATGTTAAACAGTGCGCTATCACCATTGGTCGCAAAAATTAATGATCTGGGGGAGAGGCTGACCAGGATCGAAAACACTGTAACAAGGTCCCTCCCACTAAATGCCAACACCGCGACACCCACATGCTCTACCCTCACTAACACCCACGAAAGGCCTATAAACAATGCTTCCAGTATACTTCCAACATGTGACCCCCCTTCAATACCACCCACTTTAAGTGGTCGCAACGCTCCTCTTAATCTAAAACATACCCCTTACAGAGTTCCAGAAAGAAGGCATCGAATTGACCTACCCCCCGAAGCCGCCCCACACGTTACCGTTCTTTCTGGGGTCCCTGAACTCACCCTGGGTAAACGTGAACTACATCAGGACCTAATGAATAAAGCCATTTTTTGGCTTAAAAACAATAGACATTTACCATCTGTTTTAGACGGCAGGATACTAAGCGTCAGGAGGGTGGGGTGGCTCGGTTCTCTGCCCAAAAACGTTCCGGGAGATCTGATTTTAATTAAATTCAAACACAGGAACATTGCCCTCTATTTACGTTCTACCCACCACAAAGTTGGAGATGGTTCCATCGTATTTGGGATCTGCATGACTTTTATCCTGGCCCCGGAGTACCAAATTATTACAATACCTGATGACAAAGGAGGACTCTGTGTATTTTGGTTTATGATCTTGAATAGTTGATTCGCCAAACTGTTTTAGCTTGTCCTAAACAGTCTGTTTTTCTTTTAACTATGCATTGACTTGCTGAATTAGTTTTTTTGCATGTTTGTATCTTTTTGCTGCTGCTTTTATGGTTTTAAATTCAAAAGCCGAATAAAGCTTACTTGAACTTGAACTTGAATATATTTTTGCTACAGGCTATTTCGGAACTGTCATTTTTATAAGGGTACAAGGTGGGAGTTAGTTAAGTAATAATTATTGAGCAATTAATTAAAACTTGTTCATTCATAATTTAATTATTTTTTTATTATGCAATGTATGGAATACTTATTTTACTTATATTTTAGCCGTGGACTGCTGGGTTGTAGGGTTCTAGGATGGGAAGGTATGTAAATGTGTCAATTGCTTTTAGTTTTTCAATTCATATATATTTCTCATGAATTTTATATAAAGGTTTTTTATATTTTTCTACATTCATGGGGATACTCATATATTCAATGTGTTTGAAGTGAAGTACTTTCCCTACTATTACTTAAACTGCAGTAGGAATACTAAATCAAACCTCTACGCAGTCCAAAACTATCCCCTCTGTTGAGCTGTTTGGAGTGGGGATAGTCAATTTCCACCCCCTTCTAAAATCCAATGCTTTCCCTACTGTTACCCTGTTTGGAGTGAGATTATTAGTAAATTAAACCTCTCCATTTTGTCAAATGGTTTTTTGGGGGGGGGGCTTTACATTTTTCATATTTGTAATATTTTACCTACTACCTAATTTATGTGTATATATATATATATATATATATATTACCTACTGGCGTGTCGCCAGTAGGTATATATAGTTAGGATTTTTTGTCTATGGAACTTTTGAAAATTCTATGTCTAATAACTTTGGCGTTTGTGGACGGAATCGGTTGAAATTTTCAGGAAAATGGCACATTTTGTTTCTGAGCAGCCCCTGAAAATTTGGGGGGGGTTCGTCAAGGGGGGGCCGAGAAAAAAGGGGGGTCCCAAAACGCGTTTTTAACATTGAGTTTTCCATAGGGCGGTTGGACTCACTTTTAGCTCGAACGGCTGAATGGATTTGCACGAAACTTGGTAAATTGCAGGGACTGTTAGCCCGATGTGCCTTTGCTAGGTCTCAATATATGTGCTCCAGTAGTTTTTGAGAAATTAACGTTCAAAACAAGATATATATCTGTAACAGCGCTCCAGGCTGCGCTCCGGTTCGCTTACTTTTCGCGAAACAGAACTTTGCGTGCAGAAAGCTGATTGGCTCTCCGGTGTCTGTCAACATTCTAAACAGTCCGGAGCGGCCGCCATCTTGTCTCTCGGTAGGATCGAGAGAGAAGAAGAGGTGAAAAACGAAGAGGAAATTTAATGAAAGGGGGCAAGGTATACCCCTCTTGACCCCCTAGGAATGTTGTTGGGGTTATTAAAGGGTCCCGTTGGGAAAATAAAAAAAAAAATGATTTTTCACGGTAGAAGCGCTTCACGGGCCGCGAACTGGGCCGCAAACTGGTAGCGAAACGGGAATTCGCCATTTTGTGCTTCGTTAATTAAATTACTAGGTATAAGGGGGTGCGGGAGACGTATCCTAATCCCCTATGTTTCCTGAGGGTGGCTGAGGAGGCTCATATATGTTGATACATCTCTTCCAGCGGCTGTGCGTGAGCTTTTTTTTTTTTTGCTGCGTGACAGTCCGGAGCGGCCGCCATCTTATCTCTCGGTAGGATCGAGAGAGAAGAAGAGGTGAAAAACGAAGGGGGAATTTAATGAAAGGGGGCAAGGCATACCTCTCTTGACCCCCTAGGAATGTTGTTGGGGTTATTAAAGGGTCCCGTGGGGAAAATAAAAAAAAAATGATTTTTCACGGTAGAAGCGCTTCACGGGCCGCGAACTGGGCCGCAAACTGGTAGCGAAACGGGAATTCGCCATTTTGTGCTTCGTTAATTAAATTACTAGGTATAAGGGGGTGCGGGAGACGTATCCTAATCCCCTATGTTTCCTGGGGGTGGCTGAGGAGGCTCATATATGTTGATACATCTCTTCCAGCGGTTGCGCCATCTTGCCTTTTTTCCAATGCCACAATTTTGTCGTGCACGGCAGCCATTTTAGATGCCAGGCTGGTCCCAGGCTATCACCTACCCCTGCGGATGTAGTTTATGGCCCCAGCTGTAGAGAATTCAGACATGCCAACCCTCCCGATTCAGGCGTGAGACTACTGATTTCAGTGCTAGTCTCCCGCCTCCCGATTTCTGCAAGCAAAAACCCGGGGGCATATTACGAACAACTAGCGATAATTTTTGTCTCTAACTTGTTTAGAGACAAAAATTATCGCCGCACATCGGCGATTTTTATCGCAGATAAACCTTGCTATTATCGCAGAAAAGTCAGCGATATTCATGTATTATCGAGCAAATGCTCTTAGCCATGTTATCCACCTCCCATTGGATAACATGGCTAAAAACTGCTCTGTGCGTGAGCTTTTTTTTTTTTTTTTGCTGCGTGACGTTTGTTAACGTTCGATTCGATGGAAATCAGGAAGTGTTGACCACCATTTTGTCACTGCGAGTAAATATTTTGTTATAAATGAATCCTTATTGATAAACATTGTCTGCGCCATCTCGCGTTTTTGTCCAATGCCACAATTTTGTCGTGCACGGCAGCCATTTTAGATGCCTTGACCAGGGCCACTCTCTGCACGCCGCCGATCCTCAGCATGGCTCCCCATCCTCGCAAGCATCTCCCCCACGCACTGGTCACCCCGCTCTTTCTCTCATGCATGGGCCATATACTTCCCCCCATCTGCGCTGCTCTTCTCTGAGAATCACACCCTGTGCCCGCCCGACACCTCCCTTTCACCCTATTCACTACCGCACCCTCTGACACTCCTCTTCCTCTGTGTCCGATTGTCCAGGCCGGACCTAGGCTATCACCTAGCCCTGCGGATGTAGTTTATGGCCCCAGCTGTAGAGTATCCAGACATGCCAACCCTCCCGATTCAGGCGTGAGACTACTGATTTCAGTGCTAGTCTTTCGCTTCCCGATTCCTGCTAGGAAAAACCCGGGGGCATATTACCAACTAGCGATACTTTTCGTCTCTAACTTGTTTAGAGACAAAAATTATCGCCGCACATCAGCAAATTTTATCGCACATAAACCTTGCTATTAGCAAGGTGTATCGCAAATGCGATAAAAAACGGCCGCAATGCATGAATATCGTTGAAAAGTCAGCGATATTCATGCATTATCCAGCAAATGCTCTTAGCCATGTTATCCACTTCCCATTGGATAACATGGCTAAAACTGCTCAGGGCAGGTGTTAGGTTTTGGAGATATTCGCGCTTAGCGCGAATATCTCCAAAAGTTGGTAATAGGAGATAGCGATGGTTAGGGACTGTTTCCAGTCGCTAAAATCTTGGCACGCCCACTTTGCATGTCATTAGTGATAAATATCACTGATATGCAAAGCGGGGCCCAAGATGGTCGCTATCTCCTTTTAGCTGTCACTAACTGGTGTTAGCGACAGCTTGGTAATAGGGAGATAATTTTATCTCTTTTTTTTTTGGCTTTTAAAGCCAAAAAAGCGGAAATAAACCCCCTTGATAATATGCCCCATGATTTCTCGGGGGTTTCAGCTGACAGGGCTTGGTATTGTGTTACGTGCTAATTCTTCCAGGAAATGTCAGAGGGTCGATGCAGGGGTTCTAGAATGAACAAGCGCATGGTCTTTTAAAGATTTGTGAAGTACTCGGGGCGGCGGTGTGTGTGTGCCCTCTTTCAGGAGCGGGCGGGGGGGCACTGCCAGCAACTTGCCAGGCCAGGCAGTGTTCAACACGTGCATCACCCTTTCTCTCCCTTTCTCTGCCTGCTATTGCGCTCCATGCTTCGGAAAGGTAAGAAAAAGAACGTGCATTTGAGTTTGAAATGTCCGATCTTGTAGCAGTACACTTGCAAAGCCCACACATGACAATAACCCGATTCAAGGCCCCATTCACCCGATTTTTTAAACATATATAGCACTCCAACAAAGTTAGATTTTAAAACTTTATTAACTTTTAACTATAATAAACTGAACAAAAACTGTAAAAACATTTAAACATTTTTCACCCAAAAAAGCAACAATGGTCAGAAGCTGTCTTTTGTGCGAAAAGTCCCAAGGCAGCACAACGTGCAGAGTTCTGGACGGCACCCAGGTGATGTCGCCTGGGTGCCGCACTGGTTTTGGGATCCTACAATGCTGCTCCGAAAATTGGCGTGGGGCGTCCCGGGTGGTGCGGGGGGAGGCCTCGTCAGTAGCGGTCTGTTGTGCGAATAGTCCCAAGGCAGCAGAACGCGCTGAGATGTTGATGGCACCCAGGTGATGTCCAGTAAACTGCCGCACTGGTTTTGGTATCCTACAATGCTGCTCTGAAAATTGGCGTGCGGCGGCCCGGGGGGGGGGGGGGCGTGGGGGAGGCGGCGTGAACGGGCCTCCCCAGGTGGCGGCCATCCAGCTGAGTTGCGCCCGCTCTTGCGGCTACAGCGTCTCGCTCACCATGTTGTTGAGTTGCTCCCACTCTTGCAGTGCAGCGATAGGCGGCTGCCACATGACTCTTAAAATGGCGGACGGCTCTTCGGTTTTGTGCCTGGTCCACTGAAATGGCCCTGGGACACCTTGGAACTCGGACGCTTGCCTGCTAGGGCTTGGGCTCCATTCTCGAAAAGCGTCCCCTCAGCCGTGAAGATTCTACAAAAGTCTTGGGGGCCCCCGACTCCCGCAGGCTTCCGGTGGGGAGCGGCTGCCATGATTGCTCGCGGAATGACCATGACGGAGCCACGAGATGGTGGTGCTCTCATGCTGATGCCAGCTTCAGTCTGAATGATCCAGAAACAAGGTGGGGCTTTCATCGTTTGGGAAAAAAAAAATTCTAAACCAATGAAAAGTGTTATTTTTAGGTCATATGACCAAGCCTTCCATCTTTAGGAAACCAAAAGTAAAATGAACCAATGAAAAGTTTTATAAACAAGTCACATGACCTGTTATGCGGCATAGGGCTACAAAAAGTGTAGAAAATCCGTTGGCACGTGAGGCGGCGTCAGTAGCGGACTGATGTGCGAATAGGCCGAAGGCAGCACAACGCACCGAGATCCGGATGGCACCGAGGTGGTGTCCAGCAAATTGCCGCACTGGTGTGGCCATCCTACAATGCTGCGCCGAAAGACGGCGTGTTTAGCTGAGTTGCGGTCACTCTTGCGGTACAGTGACTCGAAGGCGCCGAGATCCGGATGGCACCGAGGTGGTGTCCAGCAAATTGCCGCACTGGTGTGGCCATCCTACAATGCTGCGCCGAAAGACGGCGTGTCCAGCTGAGTTGCGGTCACTCTTGCGGTACAGTGAGTCGAACGCGCCGAGATCCGGATGGCACCGAGGTTGTGTCCAGCAAGTTGCCGCACTGGTGTGGCCATCCTACAATGCTGCGCCGAAAGTCGGCGTGGGGTGCCCCGTTGGCTTATGAGGTGATGTCAGTAGTGGACCGATGTGTGAATAGGTCGGAACCAGCACAAGGCGCCAAGATCCGAATGGCAAGTCCTGGATGTTGAGTGCCTCAGTTGAGAGTTCTGAGCAGTGCTTGTAAGATTGTCTGAAGCTTATTTGCACCTGCTGCAGCTTCACTATTGCCCTGGTGTGGCCAAAGGTCGCACATGACATAGGCGGCCGGCTCCCGAGGTCCGGCGGAATTTTTTTCCTTTTCCTTTCTGATTCTTTTCCTACAATCCGTTTCATCTGAAGACACGACCAGGTCCCTGAATGTGTGCAGGGGGACGCTATTGATTGAATGAAAATGGCGGCTTGACACAAAGCTGACTCAAGCGTTGCTGTTGATGCTATACAGACAAAAATTGGTTTTCAGTTTGTACATTCTTCAGGATTTTTTTTTCCATCCAAGTCTGATTGAGAGTTTGTAGAAAAATGGCTTCAGATTTTCCACATACTACTCTTCAACATTCTTCCTAAATGTAACAATGTGAAACTCACTAGGAGAACGGCTGTTTCTGTTTCCTTTCAAAATGCTGCCAACAATATTTTCTGAATGGAAGACACCATCTTGTAGCATAAAGGGCCGAAAGGGGTTCTGGTCTGGCCGATGGTTGGTGGAGACATTTTGACTATATCTTGGACCTGCCCGGCCTCGCCCAAAATGGCGCCGGTATAAATGGGACTCGTAACTCCTTGCCCGCAAATGTATATCTAGAAAATGTTATTGTAAGTGGCCCTGTCTTATTTTAATTACAAAATGTACGTCCACCGATTCCGCAACTGTTAGACACCTTTGTTCTTGCAACCTAATGGCCCGCTCGTTACGTTCCTCTACAGTGTAAATGTCTCCTCATCATATACGATTTCAGTTTGCTCCGTGGCCGGCCCACGTGGTTATAGGCCCGTATTTGTATACTGACATTTTCACAATAAAGGTTTTTAAAACAAAACACGGTAGTAGTATTTACATTGGTAAAGTTTTTACTTTTAGTCACTGTTTTCGAATCAGTAAAAGGCAAGTGAAATAAAGCAGTCCAATTACATGACGGATAAAAGGTATAATATGTAGGAACGCAGTAAAGATAAATGGTCAAGGGCAGTTGTGTTTTTCATTTCTGCAACATAAAGTGATCGATAAGAATCTGATAATCAGGCGTATCGGCGACTAAGACAGCAGGCCGAATCTCTTTTACTCAACGGCTCCGTCATGGAAGGAAGAAACGCCCTTTTTCTCGAAAAAGGAATATATTTTACTTGCAGGACAGTTGTAAATTTTCCGGGAAAGTACATTAGCCTGGAATATTATAACATATGTTTAAAAAAAAAATGTTCGAAAACAATAAAAAGCGTAATTTTTAGGTCATATGACCAAGCTTTTCATCATTAAAATAACAAAAGTAAAATGAACCAATGAAAAGTTTTATTAACAAGTCACATGACCTGTTATGCTTACGTTACGCGCTGCGCGCCGCGCCTCGGATCACTTCCGGGTGCGCTAACGCGGCGTGTCATATAACGCATTACGCGACAACGTAGGTCAAGAATATAGTCAAAATGTCTCCACCAACCAGCGTTCGGAACACAACCCCTTTCAGCAGTCCAAAAAGTTCTGTTAAATGACAACAGAGGGGACAGGCAACAAGAACCATCAGTCAAAGAGGGGAGGGCAAGTTCTTCTCTTCCGGGTCATGTTGGGGCGCTACCGGAACTGATCGAATTGGTAGTCTACAGTGTTTCTGGATGTTTCAGACTAAAGCTGGCGTCAGCATGAGAGCACTACCATCTCGTAGCTCCGTCGTGGCCATTCCACGAGCAATCATGGCAGCCGCTCCCCACCAGAAGCCTGCGGGAGTCGGAGGCCCCCAAGACTTTTGTAGAATCTTCACGGCTGAGAGGACGCTTTCGAGAATGGGACCCAATCCCTATCAGGGAAGCGTCCGAGTTCAAAGGTGTCCCAGGGCCATTTTAGTGGACCAGGCCCAAAACCGAAGAGCCGGCCGCCATTTTGAGAGTCCTGTGGCAGCCGCCTATCGCTGCACCGCAAGAGCGGGAGCAACTCAACTACATGATGAGCGAGACGCTGTAGTCGCAAGAGCGGGCGGTAAACAGATGAATGGCGGAAGAGGCACAGTGTAGCAAAAGCGGGCGGAATGGCAACTGAAACGGTAAAGGGGCGCCCCACTACAGCGTGTCTTCAGGTCAAACGGATTGTGGGACAAGGTCCAGAATTGAAGAGTCATCAAAAGGCAAAACGTTCCGCCGGACCCCGGGAGCCGGCCGCCTATGTCGGGGGCGATCTCAGGCTACACCAGTGCTATAAGACTTGGGGAGGGTGTCGGAGCCAAGTGTCTTCTCCGAGTCCATGGCCATCACACCGCCCCTCAGGGGCCTCCGTCAAGCTGTTTAGGAAGGTAACATATCACATTGTTTTCTAATGCAGTCAGGTCCACAAACGACACTCACTTACTTTGAGAATAGTGAAGCTGCAGTAGGTGGAAATAAGCTTCAGACAGTGTTACAAGCACTGCTCAGAACTCTTAACTATGGCACCCAACATCCAGAACTTATGCCATTTGAGAATGGCAGTGATATTGAAGCAACTCAGGGACCAAAACCATTAACGTACTTTCACGTATGAAAATCTTACTTGGGGAGGGGGCAGGAGCGAAGCGCCCCCTCCCAGTCCGCGCCACCACACCGTATGTTGAAAATCTGAAGCCATCGTTCTACAAAGTCAACCAACCTTGGATTGAAAAATCTAGAAAAATGTACAAACTGAAAACCAGTTTTGGTCTGCATAGCATCAGTAGCAACGCTTGCTATCAGAGTGCATGAGTTTCATGCTCGATCGATTGAGCTAGCCGGATCGGGCAATAAAAAGTATAAAATAGTTATGTAAATAGTTATTTAATAAAATGTTTTACCCTGTTTCTTTGCTGGTGTGTTGTCTATATTTTTAATATTTGCATAGGGTTTGTCGTTATTTTGGGCGGGGTGGGTGACGGAGTCGAGCTGTCTTGCAGCCCTCATGGTGTGGAGCTCAGTTCATCTCACTATTTTCGTATTTCTCATGAAGGGTTGTTCGTAATATTTCTATTTTAGCGAGGTCAAAAAGAGATCCAATTAGTGGCCTACTGATTTTGCTTGATTACTTTTATTTTTTTACACCATTTTTCACTATCTGCAAAGACTAAACAGAGTATTGCGACTTTGTGCTTGTTTGTAAATAGAGAATGATCCAAAGAGAACCAATTCTAAAACAGTAAATGCTTGGATAACAATCAATCAAATGGAGAGACAAGCAGGCACGACGGATTACAACGGGGGCAAAGGCCTGCGTTAACTACCGTTCACTATCTGCAAAGAGAGAGTACTACTAAGAGAAAAGAGGGGAGGGGGGGGTGCAGCGTTCAAAGCACATCAGCGTGCATAAATACGAAAATGTTTTTATCTATCACGTACTTGACATTTTAAAGCTTTTCATATTTGCTATTAAAAAACCAATGAAATTCACAGAAAAAAACATAGGTTATAGTGGATATATAGTTAGGAATTTGCATTTACAAAACCTTGAAAATTCAATGAAAAAACCATTGGTTTTAGGCCATATATAGTTAGGGATTTGCATTTACAAAACCTTATTTTACTCGCATAAAACCATTGAAATTCCATATATAGTTAGATGCGCTAACTATATATCGCGCACCCGCAATCCACTGCTGATGATGTCACATATTACATCATTCATGACATGGTCAGTGACATCACTGATGACATCACTGATGACAACTCAAATGACATCACTGATGACATCTCAAATGACATCACTGATGACATCACTGATGACAACTCAAATGACATCACTGACAACATCACAGATGACATCATTCATGTGTTAATACGATGAACCTCTACAGACTCTGATATATCCTTAGATACACTCAGTGAAAACAGACACTCACAGATTGTCACTCATCCATGGAGTTACTCATACACCTAGACAGTCATGCAAAGAATCAATCACACCTCCAATTCCTCAACTATACAGTTATACACACCTTACTTATTGAAACATATTCTAACACATATTTACTCTCTTATATAATCCCTAATAAAAGTTCACAATGATCCATACAGCCACTCACACATTCACTGGCTCTAATGCACAGTTATTTATATATGTCAACTCTCACATGGAGTGTGTTTTACATATGTACTTACTTTGACATGTAGCACTGAGATATCCATTCACTCACCAATACACTCATGCACACAGTCAACCGCCCATACAGCTGTTTCCACATGCACTTTTGAAACCATACATCTAGTGAATCAACTGCTCACACATCTATGCACAGAGTCACACACCTCCCAGCCACTCACACACATACTCAGTCTCCCATACAAATACTTGAGCAACCAATCAATAACCCATCTAGTTATTCATATAGCTACTGATCAACACATGCAGCAGTTTACAGAACAACAGATATAATGATGCACAAATTAATACAGTTTAATCACTAACCCATGCACTCAGTGAGACACATTTAATCACTCCCTCATACAATCAGTCATGCACCTACTAAATCCTTCATCCAGACATTTATACATCCACTCATTCTTCAATATGTAAGACATATTTTAACTTTACAGAAACATACAGTCACTGGATGTTGTGATCAGTGATGTCATCAGTGATGTCACTGACCATGTCATGAACGATGTAATATGTGACATCATCAGCAGTGGATTGCGGGTGCGCGATATATAGTTAGCGCATCTAACTATATATGGAATTTCAATGGTTTTATGCGAGTAAAATAAGGTTTTGTAAATGCAAATCCCTAACTATATATGGCCTAAAACCAATGATTTTTTCATTGAATTTTCAAGGTTTTGTAAATGCAAATTCCTAACTATATATCCACTATAACCTATGGTTTTTTCTGTGAATATATATATATATATATATATATATATATATATATATATATATATATATATATATATATACACTTGTCTTGTTATGCAATGCCAGATTAAATAACCTACACCGCTTGCACCTTGAACTCTTGTGTTGGTCCGTGATTTTAAGGAGTACAGAAGAGGTCCGCACCTGCATTTGTCTGCCTAGTACTTGGTGGTCAGGACTTTTACTGCACATATATATATATATATATATATATATGTATATTACACTCACCTGTGACCAAGGCCTAAACGGCTGAAACGCGTAAGGATTGGGTGTTTTTTCTCCATTTTCCATGACGAATAAAAAGTCAAGCCTGTCATTCAGTCGGTGTTGGGCTCTGTTTGTGTTGGAGGAAGTTCCGTGTTACCAGGATCTCCATTCCTGGCTTTGAGAGCTCACCCTGCAGGTCCGGGGCCCCCGGTAAAATGGAGATGCTTTGCTGAGATTAATTGAGGGGCCATGGACCGCTTGTGGATGCGCCAGCTAAAGGACAGCCATTGCTATTTGGCAGCATTCCGCTCGAGAAAGGGAGAAGGGAAGGATCACTCTTTCTCTGGCGGCACCGCATGACGAGCAAGTCTTTTGGGTTAGCAGAGATACCTGCACAATGCTGAGAGGATGTGGTGCAATGATTGGGACATTGTGAATGAACGCAAATTATGCAACATTGAAAACATGCTGTGTTTTAAATGAAAAGAACATTGCATTTTGGGGCTTGCAGTCAAAATACAAGCTATGTGACCACTGGGGACTACAAATGAATATTACACTCACCTGTGACCAAGGGCTAAACGGCTGAAACGCGTAAGGATTGGGTGTTTTTTCTCCGCTTTCCATGACGAATAAAAAGTCAAGCCTGTCATTCAGTCGGTGTTCGGCTCTGTTTGTGTTGGAGGAAGTACTGTGTTACCAGGATCTCCATTCCTGGCTTTGAGAGCTCGCTCTGCAGGTCCGGGGGCCCCCGGTAAAATGGAGATGATTTGCTGAGATTAATTGAGGGGGCATGGACCGCTCATGGATGCGCCAGCTAAAGGACAGCCATTGCTATTTGGCAGCATTCCGCTCGAGAAAGGGAGAAGGGAAGGATCACTCTTTCTCTGACGGCACCGCATGACAAACAAGTATTTTGGGTTAGCGGAGATACCTGCACTATGCTGAGAGGATGTGGTGCAATGATTGGGACATTGTGAATGAACGCAAATTATTCAACATTGAAAACATGCTGTGTCTCAAATAAAAAGAACATTGCAGTTTTGGGGCTTGCAGTCAAAATACAAGCTATGTGACCACTGGGGACTACAAATTAATATTACACCCACCTGTGACCAAGGCCTAAATGGCTGAAACACGTAAGGATTGGGTGTTTTTTCTCCGCTTTCCTTGACAAATAAAAAGTCAAGCCTGTCAGTCGGTCGGTGTTGGGCTCTGTTTGTGTTGGAGGAAGTACCGTGTTACCAGGATCCCCATTCCTGGCTTTGAGAGTTCGCCCTGCAGGTCCGGGGGCCCCCGGTAAAATGGAGATGCTTTGCTGATATATATATATATATATATATATATATATATATATATATATATATATATATATATATATATATATATATATATATATATAACATCCAACGACAACCTCAATGGGGTATCCCTCGTCGAGTGGGGGTGGTGCGCTGCCGGTGAGGTAACCGGTACTCAATATCCAGGCACAACGGCGTTCCAAGCGCACACTCAGGTACCATAAGAATCCACACCAGAATGCAGGTCTGTCAAGCAAGTAGGGTTTATTCACGCCATAAGCCCTACGTGACGCGTTTCGCACCCCATGAGTGCTTGTTCACACAATGATGCTTGAAAAGTTTGCTGTTTTTACCGTGTGTTTCTAATAAACATAGACAAAGGACTCATCTCTCTTGGCAGGAATATAAGGGCGCCATCTTATAATGGTACTAGCTGTCTTACATTGATGGTAAATTGTCATGTTATACAGCAGTAATCAAATCACATTACAAATATCTGGCAATGTAACCACAAACGGAAATTAGCTGGACAGTAAGCACATCTTTCGTAAAGTCGACCACGTAAACCAAATAATTAACATTTGTGCAATGGCCTTAACAAGTATACCTACAAATTTGTAAAAAAAGTTGTAAATAAAGTTATACATAATAACTCTAAACGTTTAGGCACCCGCAAATACGTGTCTTGCAATGTCAAATACATATCGCGGTTATCCAATCATCTGCTAGAATTCTAGCACGTGATCGGCATATGGAGCACATGATGGTTCCCATGGTGACGTATATCTAGTACATCGGTGCACCGACGGCTGGATATTGGGCATATTGTTGTACAGACGACCATGTATCAAAGTAACTGGCAATGTACATTATCCATAACCGGTATACCTTCGTGTTATACAAACTCTATGCGTTCCCGCAAGAATATGCCTTGCAGATTCAAACACACTCGTGGTCATCCAATCGCTTACTAGTATTCTTAGCACGTGATCGGCACAAGGAACTCATGGCAGTTCCCATGGTGACATTATGTTTATCTAGTGCACCGATGCAGGTATACGGCACAATAATTAAATACTGAACAATGTGAGTATTTAAGAATGGTTGTTTGCTGGTCCCTCCCTGGTTAGTGGGTAAAGAACAACCATGGTTCGACAAATAAAGTACGACAAATAAATAAAGTTCTTATCTAGAACTTTATTTATTTATTTGTTGTACTTTATTTGTCTGTACAAACCCTGTTCCGAATACCCATAAGTGTTACAGTATACTGTGATACAACATAAAAAGACAACATACTTGGAGCGGAGAGTGGAGAAGACCAAGTTGAAAGGACTCGGGTACTAGCATCACAAGCCTGAGAATGAGTCCCACCCTTTCAACCTGTAGGGAAAAGTATATAAGGACCAGTGTCAGAATGAGGAAAAACATTCAATCATGAAATACATGACAGTACATTTCATTCCTGGTGTAAATGCACATTATATTCCTCATCAAGATTGTGTCCGTTTGGAAAACGTGTGCAGAGACCAATGATGTGTTTATGAAGTTTTTCATACTTTCTTAGTAGGTCCATGATGGGTTTGTTCGCCTTCACTGGTATTGTTGTAGAGGCGCCTTTGCCCGGCGCCCTAGCGAACAAAGAAAGTGCAGCTTCCCTTCTCTCCTTCTCTTCCTCCATTAGGAACTTGGGATTGAGCCTTCAATCCCTTGACAGGCACCGCAGTAGTGGTGTGGATAATGTGCCCCTCCGTGTAGTCGGAGTTCCCCCTCGTCTTCGGCAGGAACAGCTGATTGTCTAAGCGTTACAGCAGTAAACGCCGTAGAGAGCCGGTAAGATTATCGGCTGTATTGCGTTCCTGTGAGCACGTTGGAGACCCGAGTCAGGGCTCCAGGAGTAGTGTGTCACTCTGCCCTTGACTCGTTTGGTTTGCGAAGTGAATGCAGCTGCAAAGGTCTCTCTGTGACTACGAAGACTGCGTAGATACCCTCCGTAATATGACATCCAACGACAACCTCAATGGGGTATCCCTCGTCGAGTGAGGGTGGCGCGCTGCCGGTGAGGTAACCGGTACTCAATATCCAGACAAAACGGCGTTCCAAGCGCGCACTCAGGTACCATAAGAATCCACACCAGAATGCAGGTCTGTCAAGCAAGTAGGGTTTATTCACGCCATAAGCCCTACGTGACGCGTTTCGCACCCCATGAGTGCTTGTTTACACAATGATGCTTGAAAAGTTTGCTGTTTTTACCGTGTGTTTCTAATAAACATAAACAAAGGACTCATCTCTCTTGGCAGGAATATAAGGGCGCCATCTTATAATGGTACTAGCTGTCTTACATTGATGATAAATTGTCATGTTATACAGCAGTAATCAAATCACATTACAAATATCTGGCAATGTAACCACAAATGAAAATTAGCTGGACAGTAAGCACATCTTTCGTAAATTCGACCACGTAAACCAAATAATTAACATTTGTGCAATGGCCTTAACAAGTATACCTACAAATTTGTAAATAAAGTTGTAAATAAAGTTATACATAATAACTCTAAACGTTTAGGGACCCGCAAATACGTGTCTTGCAATGTCAAATACATATCGCGGTTATCTAATCATCTGCTAGAATTCTAGCACGTGATCGGCATATGGAGCACATGATGGTTCCCATGGTTACGTATATCTAGTACATCGGTGCACCGACGGCTGGATATTGGGCATATTGTTGTACAGACGACCATGTATCAAAGTAACTGGCAATGTACATTATCCATAACCGGTATACCTTCGTGTTATACAAACTCTATGCGTTCCCGCAAGAATATGCCTTGCCAATTCAAACACACTCGTGGTCATCCAATCGCTTACTAGTATTCTTAGCACGTGATCGGCACAAGGAACTCATGGCGGTTCCCATGGTGACATTATGTTTATCTAGTGCACCGAGGCACTGTCCTTATATACTTTTCCCTACAGGTTGAAAGGGTGGGACTCATTCTCAGGCTTGTGATGCTAGTACCCGAGTCCTTTCAACTTGGTCTTCTCCACTCTCCGCTCCAAGTATGTTGTCTTTTTATGTTGTATCACAGTATACTGTAACACTTATGGGTATTCGGAACAGGGTTTTTCTCAAGGCTGACCTTTTACAGCAGCAGCAGTTTATCAGCAGTGCATTGCGGGCGCGCGAGTTATAGTTAGCTGAAGTAACTATAACGGGGAATTTCATTGGTTTTATATGAGTGAAATGTCCAGCTAACTATAACATGGCTCAAACCTATGGTTTTTTCAGTGAATTTCATAGGTTTTTCAAATGCTTCTTCCTAACTATAACGTGTGTAAAACCTATGGTTTTTTCAGTGAATTTCATAGGTTTTTCAAATGCTAGTTCCTAACTATAACATGTGTTAAACCTATGGTTTTTTCAGTAAATTTCATAGGTTTTTTGAATGCTAGTTCCTAAGTATGAAGGATATACCTGAAATAAATATCAACATACCAATCTTACGTGCACAACCGAGTGCACGCAGCCACCTATTTATTTCATGAAAGCTTTGCAATTTAAACCTAATGAATTTCTTCATAGACCAATGAAAGAACTTATAGTACGTTAAAGACACTGAACCTAAGCTTTTTTTTTGTCGTATAATCCTTTTAATTAAATGGAGCCGAATTTCTTTTTAATCGTTCGTGCGTGACTGGTTGTACACACCTTAATATTTCTTTAAAAAAATACAAACGTTTTTTTAATTTAACAATTGTATAGTTAAATCGAGCTCTAAAAATATGTGAAATCCGTATGTGTTTGAATTCACTTCTTTTCACGTTTTTAAATTTCGCTGAAGAACATCGCTACTTCCAAATCACGTTCGTAACTAGATAGTGTCACCGCCTACACGTCCTGAGAAGCGCATGTAAAGTCATGTGACTTGAAAACAACACTTCCAATTGGTTCTTAGTAGTTTCTATTCTGGAATTTACACGCAGCACTCCACCCACTTTCCTCACTATCTTTTCTACTCTCAAGAGACAACAACGTCGAACATCTTCCCGAAGACTTTGCTGAAATGGCTGCCATTCCGCATTCATCTTCCGAATCTGAAGGAAATGAGCGACCACCTTTAAGAAGAAAAAAGGAATCTTTCATTTGGCAATTTTTCACTTATCCTGAAGATCAAAAGAAAGTGAATGCGCCAAAAGTAACCTGCACAATATGCAATTCGGAGCTCTCAAGGGGAAATCCAAATAGAAAATATTCCTTTTCTATACATACCATGCAGCGGCATGTTAAACAAAGGCACCCTGAGCATTATGCAAAAGCATCGACAAGAGCCCTGGCCACGCTATTACCATCAGAGTTGGCCAGCACATCTTCTGGTGGACGACCTGTATCTCCATCGAGTGCTGAGATGGACTTGAGACCATATCTTGCGAAGGTGCACATGAAATGCAACGAGTGTGGAGAAATTCTTTTGTACGGAGAGCAGAGCCTCATTCTTATTAAACTCAAAATTGAAAGTCATAAATGCCCCAAGAAAAGATACATTTCTTCACTTCATTTTCATAGTATTACATACTGAAAAATGTCGTAGCAACTTTAAGAAATTGAAAACATCATAACACTTGTTTCCCAAAAAAAAAAAAAAAAAAAGTTCTTTTCAGAACTAAGGGCCATATTCATGAACACATTTTCCCATAGACACAGAATGGGCAAAACCCTTTCATGAATCAGGCCCTAACTCTTTCTACCAAAACGAACTCCAAGAGCATATTATGAGATGTTTTTCGCCGCTTTCTTTTAGTGCGCGACCGGGTGCGCGCACCCACCTATCGCGTACAGGACCTGAGACTCTCATGTGAAGTCATGTGACTTCAAAACAACACTTCCAATTGGTTCTTGGTAGTTTCTATTCTGGAATTTACACGCAGCACTCCACCCACTTCCATCACTTTCTTTTCTACTCTCAAGAGAGAACAACGTCGAACATCTTCCCGAAGACTTTGCTGAAATGGCTGCCGTTCCGCATTCATCTTCCGAATCTGAAGGAAATGAGCGACCACCTTTGAGAAGAAAAAAGGAGGCCACGCTATTACCATCAGAAGTGACCAGCACATCTTCTGCAGGACGACCTGTATCTCCATCGAGTGCTGAGATGGACTTGAGACCATATCTTGCGAACGTGCACATGAAATGCAAGAACTGTGGAAAACTTCTTCTATATGGAGAGCAAAGCCTTATTCTAATTAAACTCAAAATTGAGAGTCATAAATGCTCTGAGAAAAGTTAAATTTCTTCACTTTATTTTGATAGTATGACATCCTGAAAAATGTCGTAGCAACTTTAAGAAATTGAAAGCATCATGACACTTGTTTCCAAAAAAAAAAAAAAAAAAAAGTTCTTTTCAGAACTAACTCTTTGTACCAAAACGAGCTCCAAGAGCATATTATGAGATGTTTTTTCGCCGCTTTCTTTTAGTGCGCGACCGGGTGCGCGCACCCAGCCATCGCGCACAGGCATCGAGACACGCATGTGAAGTCATGTGACTTCAAAAGAACACTTCCAATTGGTTCTTAGTAGTTTCTATTCTCCAATTTACACGGAACACTCCACCTACTTCCCTGGAGAAACTTTTAAACCCTCCTCTTATGAAACATTCGACATCGTTCACATAGCAGTGTAGTAAATAACACTAGATGCACTCCGTCCCTTAATTACAAGGGACATATTGCTATGTGAAAACAACTTTTGTTTTCACGCGATAATGTGAAATACTGAGCCTGTTACAGAATTTTCTTTCACATATATGTTACCATTCTCCTTCAAGCACTACCACCGTAGAAAATACCACCAATAGCGGTGATATTTTTTACACCGAGAACGGGCGATTTGTATCGCTTAGAGCTCATGCAATCATAAAGTTTTATTTCCTAAGTCTCTGATCTCCAACTGTGCAACGCGACTCCCCTGTGTGTCGTAATGAGGTGCTAAGAGCACCACGCACACTCTACTGTGACTAAGCATCCATAAATTCCACGGACATCTCTACCCTGCTATCTGCAATTGTAAACATCAAAAGGAGCTACGCAGCGCCCCTCGGAGAGGCCTCACTCCCACTGCTACAACGGCTTGGCAGTCACCAAGATCCACAAGAACAGCGTCTCGGATCCATTGAACTTCTGTGACGGTCTCAGTGAAAATAAGCACTAAACAATATTCAAGTATGTAGTAGTCCTCCTGCTTGGTTAGAGACTAAAAATTTACCGCAGCGCTGCGGCGATTTCTACCGCAAATAAACCTTGGTATTAATAAGGTTTAACACCAATGCGGTAAAAATTGTTGCAAAGCATGAATATCACAGAAAAGTCAGCATTATTCATGCATAGCGACCTAATGCTATTAGCCATGTTATCCACCTCCCATTGGATAACATGGCTAAGAACTGCTCAGAGCAGGTGTTAGCTTTTAGAGATATTCCCGCTTAGCGCAAATATGTCCAAAAGCTAGTAATAGCAGATAGCGATGTTAGACACTATTTTCAGTCGCTAACATCTTGGCACGCCCAGTTTGCATCTCATTAGATATAAATATAACTGACATGCAAAGTGGGGCCCAAAATGGTCGCTATCTCCTACTAGCTGTCGCTAACTGGTGCTAGCGGCAGCTAGGTAATACAGAGATAATTTTATCTCTGCTTTCTTGGCTTTTAAAGCCAAAAAACACAGATAAACTCTCCTGATAATAAACCCCTATATTCAAATTGCTGCGTCAAGACCTACGCCTGCTTCAATCACATGCACAGTTTTGAAACAGCATGGGCCTGAAAGTCATTGAGTAAAATCTCATAAATTATAGTCAGCCACTTTCAAGACGCATTACTTCCGAGGAACACTTCTTTATGATACAGCGCTTTAGAACGACACATATCTCCTCTTTATAGAGACCCCTCAGGTTTTTTTAACAGCTGTTAAATCCTTCCATACTCATCACAAAGCCGCTCCATCACGAGCATTGCCTCAGCTGTCCTCAGGACGGACAACATTTGTGATGAACATGACGCTGTGCTTGCGCAACACTAACATTGCGCTTCCTTGACACGTTCTATTCACTAAGCAGAACCATGACGGAACCACTCTATCATGAACACACCTCAACCATGGCTCAGAAAGGAGTAGCTCTATCATGACCATACAAGTACCACTAAGCCCCCCAGCCCCCTAATCTTGAGGCAGAATTAGCACTGCAACACAGGATTCAAAGTCCTGCAAAGAACACCATGTAACATTTAATATCATATCCACCATTGTTTTCATATATCACTATTGCTATACTCACTCAGTGAAATGTCGCTCATTTTATTAAATTAATTTTAAAGCATGCCTTCTAACAATGCACCCAATCCTATGTGGAAGTGTTTAATATAAAAGATGACATTGCTTTAACAAGGATAGACAAATAAATAACACAATGATGTAAAAATTTCTTTATTATATATACTTACCCAAAGAAAAGAAAAAAAAAGTAAATTTCTTATTAAAACGTACCACCTGTGGAAGAAAATTAAAAATAAGATTATAAAGTATATTTATTAAAGAAAAAACAATAGGAGACAATAAGAGAGATGCAGAGAAAACTCTCAGATATTATTAATTAAACTTACCTTATAAATATAATATCTGTGGAGGAGAGTAAAAAAAAATCTGTTACAATACATATTTCTGAATGCAATGTAACAAAATAAGTGAAACAACATATTAAATGATTTATTTTTGCTGTCCTCAGAATACATTGATTTTCACTATCAAGAGTGATTTCAATAATAATCATCATATAACAGCGGGGAAAAAAACACAATCAAAATGATTGTGTTTAAAAAACCCATACAAAATCTGCATACATATTATAAATACCTGACAAAAACATGTATTAAATGTTTTCCTCAAATTCGCAATTTCTTGAGTAAGCACACTACATCTTCCACAGTTACAAACTAATTAAAGTATACCACTTATTTTTCAAGATATCTCAACAAAGCCCAGTGCAGGTATCTCCTATAAAAAATGTATTTGAAAGACACAGTTTCTTCTCTCATACCTTTCCGCGTGGCCAAATTGTATAAGCTAACTCATTATCTTTTAAATACCTCTCCCAAAAACTTGCGTCCATATAAGTTTTAAAATAATTTTCAAAAGTACTCATTTTCTTCTCTCATATTTTTCCACGTGGCCAAATACTATGAGTTAAGTAGTTTTTTTCTGAAATTATTTAATCTTAGTCTTATCTATTGTTTTCTGAACCTTCACAATTAAAATTTGTAACATGTAAGTAAATTTGTACCTGATGTTATCACTATGCCAAACAAAAATTACATTTATAAATTTGTACACCCTCATTTACATGATATTTGTAAACTAGTAAGTTTCAGATCTTTACAGTATACATCTTCCTACAGCAAGTCATTCTACTGAAATTTGGGTTCCAAAAATAACAGATAAGAGTTAGGTAAAGCAAAAGGCAAACGTTTTTTAAAAGTCAATTGGCTATCATTGCAAAGCGTCCAGCCACTAGCACACTTCAAATAAGCTGTATAATGTCCTGATGATGTAGAAGGCCCTTCATGAAAAATAATGGCTACAGTTACAAATGTTCTTCTAGAAATAGAAACTTGAGAAGCCACAAAATTTTTAATTAAAGTTGACAATTTACTCCCATCAGCTCTGCATCGTTGAAACATTAAAATTACATACTGTCCGTATCTATGGATAAATAAAGTTGATAACATTTCAGACTTGCATTAAGAACAGACCATGTTCTGATGCGCATCTTTAACTAGTTTATTAAAAGGCACTTCTTTGCAGTCTGGTAATGTCAAATATAAAAATCTTTCACTGGGTATCTCAGTACTACTTAAAAATGAGCAATTATCACACTTATGTTCCCATTTATAAGAAAGGCCGAAAAGACTATCAATATCTACAGCTTCATCCTCCAAAACTGTAAACATATACATGATAAATTCCTGACAATCTTGCTGAATATTCTGAGAAAATTGATTTACTCCTGCACATATGTCTAAAACATTCCTTAGTTCTGAAACACTTGCTACTTCACTATCACCACTACTACACATTTCAAATATAGAATTTAAAGAATAGCAAAATGTATACTCCTGATTTTATATAATCTGTTCCTTAACATATTTCAGAAAGAAAACAACATTAACTACTACATTTGCATAGCAGTTGACACCAGACCTATTTTCAAACTTAAATCCAAAAATCTCTTCAATACTAACAGTTTTGCTACGGCTACCAACAACAGCTACATCTTTTTTTCTTCGTTTCTCGACTACTTCAGCACATTTGTCCTCATTTTTCCTTTTCTGACCAACTATACGCCTTTCAATTAAAGGATATTGAGGTAAACTTGGAGCATATTCTCTTCTTAACCTATTATACTATTATACACGAAATCAACATCCTCGTCCAGGATTCAATGCTGGATTTATTGTTTCTGACGGAAACTTGGTTGACCCCGTACAGTGACTTCGATGTGGCTAATGCAACACCCCCCGGTTACCAAATATGTTGCCTAAATAGACCGATCGGTAGAGGTGGCGGATTAGCCATACTCTACAAAGACCACCTCAAATGTAGAATCGAGTCCGGAACTGTTAAACACTGCGAGAACTGCCACTTCACAATCCAGATCTCACCATCTACCTCCCTTTCGGGGCTGTTGGTGTACCGGCCACCAGGCTCCCTAGGCGAATTCACCAATACTTTGATGGACCACATCTTACTCAAGACTATCTCAGTCTCTAACTTCCTCCTCTTAGGGGACCTTAACATGCACTTTCTGGACTCCACGGACAATGCCGCAGCAAACCTGCTCGCGGATCTCGCTACAGCTGACCTCCATCTGCAAAACCCCAAAGCCACCCATGAGAAAGGTCAACTCCTGGACCCTATATTCTCCAACATCGGGAACCTGTACGCCCAAGACCCCACTCCCCTGCCTTGGACAGACCATATGCTGATCCTCATGCACTGGTCACTCGAAATGACACCAGCGCTCAAACAAAAAACAAGGATACAAGCCAGACGATGGCACAAGTTACTACCAGAGGAATGGGAGACTAAATTACGCGATACCATCGCCCCCTTGTCCACGGACCCAAACACCGCGGACAGAGAATTCATGGATTGGCTAGTCCGACCCCTAGATAGCTCCATTCCATTGACCAGCACTCTCAAACACGTCAAAAGAATTAGCCCCGCTCCCTGGTACACACCCGCCCTCACCGCCCTGAAAAAACAATGCAAAAAGTCAGAACGCACGTGGAGAAAAAACAAATCAATAGAAGAGAAAAGTGCAAATCACTACTCCATGAAAGCATACAAACGAGCCCTACAAGACGCCAAAAGGACTTACTATGAGGAAAAAATAAAAGGCTCCTCCTGCTCATCCAAGGAGACCTTCTCCATTCTCAAAGAACTCCTTCATGTCCCGGACCCCCCTCAGAAACCTATGGACCCCAAAGCAGCTGAGGAAAAATGCGTTAAGCTGGCCACCTTCTTCAACGATAAAATTAAAAAAATTCTCACCTCCCTCCCGCCCGCCAACTCTGACTCCTTAGAGAGAGCCAAGGAGCCGATGCCCCCCGCCGACAAACCCTTTATGGAGTCACTTGGCCCAGTTACAGAACAGGAAGTAAGGGTCATTCTTACCTCAACCAAGAGCGGAGCCCCTAGCGACCCTGTTCCCATACGTTTCGCTAAAAACATCCCGCAGACCATAGTTCCCCAACTGACAGCCCTGATTAATATCTCGTTGGAACAGGGAGAGGTCCCTTCTAACTGGAAGGAAGCTGTCGTCAAAGCGCTCTTCAAGAAACCGTCGCTCGACCCCACAGACCTGTCCAACTACAGACCTATCTCACTCCTCCCTTGGATAGGTAAAGTCGCCGAAAAACTCGCGAACAAAAAGCTGTCCCACTACCTCGAGTCAAACCATCTCCTCAACGACTCACAGACAGGCTTTAGACCAGGTCAGGGCACGGACACTGCTCTCCTCGTAGCAGTAGAAAGAACTAGGGAAATCATCAACACAGGAGGATCAGTGGCAGTGGCAGTGGCAGTGGTCCTCCTAGACCTAAGTGCGGCCTTTGACACGGTCAGTCACCAGGTCCTAACCCACCATCTCGAGAATATTGGGGTCAAGGGCAGAGCACTGAAGTGGCTATCGTCTTTTCTCTCCCGACGCTCCTACCAAGTATGGGAAGGCGAAAGCCGCTCCCCCTCCATCCCCCTCCAGTGCGGCATGCCTCAGGGCTCTTCCCTGAGCCCCACGTTGTTTAACGTTTACATGGCCCCACTGGAGGAACTCGTCTCACCCTTCGGAGTCACTATCGTCAGCTATGCTATGCTGATGATACACAACTGGTGGTGACACTCTCCCACCCCAAGCTTGAGCCCTCCAACCTCCACGACTGCCTTTCCAGCGTACATCAGTGGATGAGCGACTCGGCTTTGAAGCTAAACGGCTCCAAGACAGAGATCCTGCTCCTAGGACAAAAAACTAGGAGCCTCCCCTCTAACATCTGGCCCGCCTGCATGGGGGAACCCCCCACTCCCAAGAAGGAGGTAAAAAGTCTCGGAGTGTGGCTTGAGACCGACCTTACCTTTGGGACCCTGGCAAGAAAGACAGCCGGCATATGCTACGGTCTACTTAAGTCTTGCAGGAAGGTAATCCCACTACTACCTTTCCAGTCGCGTCTCATGCTGATCCAGGGCCTAATTTTATCCAGGCTGGATTACAGCAATGCCATCTACCTGGGCGCCCCAGAATCCACTCTTCAAACTCTGCAAAAAGCCCAAAACGCCGCAGCCCGACTCCTAACAAACACCCCGGCCAGATCATCTGCCAAGCCCGCACTTAGGAAGCTGCACTGGCTCCCTATTAGGGAAAGGGTCACTTTCAAGGCCCTCTGTCTTGCCCACAAGGTTCTCCACAATACCGGCCCTCCCATACTTAACAACTGGATCAGCCCCTATAGACCCACGAGAGCGCTTCGCTCGGAGCATGGGAACCTCATCACGATCCCCAAGGTGAAAAAGGCCCGCATAGGTGGCCGCCGCTTCTCGGTTAACACTGGTAAGAAGTGGAATGCACTCCCTTTGAGCCTCAGAACAGAACCCAACCTCCTCCGGTTCAGAAAAGCACTTAAAACTCTACTCTTCCCCTAAACTGGCACTCCCCCTGACTACACCCCTTAGTGAGTAATAAGGTTCAGCGCTGGGATACCCAATGGGTGACTACGCGCTCTACAAAACTATAAATAAATAAATAAATAAATACTCCTTGACACAATTTAAATCTGCACTAATCTTTGTCTCATCATAATCAATTAGATAAAGCCCACATAAAGTTCTAACTCGCGATAGAGCAACATACGCCATACCCTCTTTGAATACAGTGCTACCAATATTTACCAAAGCACAATCTACACTTAAACCTTGAGATTTATGTATAGTCACTGCATATGCCAAACAAATTGGAAATTGCTTACGACGGACATATAAGTCTTTCACAAGCAAAAAACGAGTTGAACATCGACTAATTTGTTGAACTTCCTCAATCCCATCAAATTTTATCCTCAAAAATTCAATCTCATCTCTATTTGTATAATTCACCAAACCAACAACATTACCCATTGCTCCCTTTACCAATCCTCTTTCTACATGTAAATTTCCCCTTAAAATTATCCGACAATTTAAACATACATACAGATTTTTCTCTAAACCAGCAGTTTTAGATATAGTTTTTTGAAGAGAATCCAATTTTAATTTCAACTTTTCAGACAAAACAATAGTACTACCTTCATGCTCTATTCTATCTTTAGCTTCCAGTTTCTTAATTTCTTGATTTTCTAAATTCAACATTTTCTCATTAAAAACTGAACATTCTTTCAGAGTTGGCATCAAGCATATCACTGACTTATCTGCTACCTCTTTACTATATATTTTCTCAGGTACATTATCTTCATTAGGAAACAGCTTGGAAAGTAATCGGGTTCGTAGAGTGTGTTTCGCATCTTCAGTTAATTTTCCAATCCTAATATCTTGAAGAATACTTCCATATTTAGTATCCTTTGCCTGTCGCATATTTTGAATCAGTTCAGTATATTTGAAATGTGACCATATATTTACATTTCCAATACTGCCCAGGCACTTTCTGGTCTCCTCATGTGTAACAGTTTCAAATACAGGTTGTCCTTTCACAGGAGTTAGCTGCAGTAGATCTCCAAAAACTATGACATGTTTACCTCCAAATAACACATCATACTCTGTCTTAAGTGTCTGTTGCATTCTTAAATGCACAAAAGCAAGCATTAAATTGGAGACCATGCTTACTTCATCAATAATAAGAAGTTTCATTTTTTTAAGGACTCTAGAACTTCAAAACAAGCTTCTCCAGATAACTTCTGATATTGTAATTTATTTTCATGTTCAACTGGCAGCATCAGTAAACGATGTAAAGTAACACCTTTAATATTATGTGCTGCCAATCCAGTTGGAGCAGTAACAACACACGACAGTGTTGACTGAGTTGTTTGCTGTAAATATGTAGTAATTCCTTTAATTAGGAAACTTTTTCCAGTCCCAGCTTCTCCACTTACATATAATCGAATAGGTTCAAATGACATGAGCAATCTTTTCTCTCATGACGAAAGCCATGCTCAATGTGCTCTGTCACTTCATCATATATCTGTCTTTGCTCAACATTAAACTGCTTCTTTAATTCTTCTAAGTCGATTACTTTCTCTTGACCTTGCTGCATTGCTCTTTCCACCTCATCCATGGCGGGGGCTGCTTCATTTTGGATAATTGGTTGTCCCAGTGGATCTTGACTTAATGAAGCCGAACTTTGACTACCTTGTGAACTATCTCTAGCAATCTCCGCTGCAATTGTCGCTTCTTGCTCTATTTCATCATTCAACATTCGGAGATAATTACAAAAAACAGGACATTCAATATTACTTTTAGATGCGTTGAATGAATCTTCATAACTATCAAAGTCTCCAAGTAGTTCCTCTTCTCTACGCCATGGTTTAAAGAGTTGCAAAAGAGCAAAATAGTAAAATTCTCTATGGCTGAGATACCCGCCACCCCTTCTCAACACAATCCCCAAGGATGGGAAGACGGAAACGGTTCTGAACTTTTGGAAGGCGGGAGGGAGTTACCCTCCCGGACGTATTTATTAAAATATGAAACAAAATTAAAACGTTAAAATAACAGTTTCATATCATGTACAATTTCATTTACACATTACGATGTTCTTGGCTGACCTTAACACATCTCTAATACAAAGGTTCTCCTAGCCGATACTAAACATCCTGCAAATGCATTACTCAAAATTGAAATTGTACATCCTAACATTACGGGCCAACGGCAAGGTCGTAACCGGTGTCAGATCCCCAATACCAGAACTCCCCCCTCACTTGTGAGGGGCGGTCGCACAGAGGACTGTACCTCTGTGCCAACTTCCAATTTCCCTTGTCTTAGCGGGGGCCCCCTGTTAACTTGACGCCATCTTAGTGGTCGTCCGAGGACTCGTGTGAGGTGTCTAGAAGGTAGCGTAGACCCCCCTCCCACCCCACACAACTTACCACATCTGCCGTCGCAGATGTCCTGGCCCCGGGAAATTCCCAGGAGGGGCCCTAGCCCCTCCTCCCCAGGGAGGGGCCTATGGCCGCCTTCCCTTTCGGCGTCCCCATCCTTAGAGGGGACCGCCTCCCCGTTTGAGGGGCCAATGGCCGCCTCCCCCCGGGCGCTCCCATCCATAATGGGTGACGCCCCACCTCTAGGGATCTTCTAATTCCTGCTCACCGATCATGACCTTACCGCCCGACCAAAATAAATACGACAATCTAAGACTAAAGTGTAGAAAAAACAATTTATACTTAAGCAATTCAAAGTATAATCTCTACCGCGCATCCGGTGCAACTACTTTGCTGAATAAAACATGCTGAAAAGGAAAAAATTATCAACTTTATTACACACCAAATTACCAACTTTTACTCAAAACAACCTGTAAGAGAAACAATATCACGACACTTGACTTTATTCCAACAAATCGCTGTCATCAGGGGCTGGTGGGTGGGTCAAAAATGGCTCTTCATCCGTCTCGAGCTCACGTGCAACGGGGAGGTGCAGCTTCAGAGCACAGGAACAAGAGGCTGCTTCCTTGGCTTGTCGCTCCTTTTATCCTTCTTCGGGCGGGCGTGGACCCACCTCCAATCAGCCTCCAGGGCGTGGCTAGCGGTGTTGGTGTCTAGGACAACCCCCTCTTGGGCGGGAAAAGGCGCGCCCCGGCTACGCCGCTTCGGGCATACCAGCCGAGACTCGCCTCCCGCCCAAAATGGCTTCCCGGGGGGATCGGGGTACTCCACCATACGTTCGGGGGGACTGAGTGGTCGCCCCTTTCCATATGGCTGAGATACCCACCACCCCCTCTCAACACAATCCCCAAGGATGGGAAGACGGAAACGGTTCTGAACTTTTGGAAGGCGGGAGGGAGTTACCCTCCCGGCCGTATTTATTAAAATATGAAACAAAATTAAAACGTTAAAATAACAGTTTCATATCATGTACAATTTCATTTACACATTACGATGTTCTTGGCTGACCTTAACACATCTCTAATACAAAGGTTCTCCTAGCGGATACTAAACATCCTTCAAATGCATTACTCAAAATTGAAATTGTACATCCTAACATTACGGGCCAACGGCAAGGTCGTAACCGGTGTCAGATCCCCAATACCAGAACTCCCCCCTCACTTGTGAGGGGCGGTCGCACAGAGGACTGTACCTCTGTGCCAACTTCCAATTTCCCTTGTCTTAGCGGGGGCCCCCTGTTAACTCGACGCCATCTTAGTGGTCGTCCGAGGACTCGTGTGAGGTGTCTAGAAGGTAGCGTAGACCCCCCTCCCACCCCACACAACTTACCACATCTGCCGTCGCAGATGTCCTGGCCCCGGGAATTCCCAGGAGGGGCCCTAGCCCCTCCTCCCCAGGGAGGGGCCTATGGCCGCCTTCCCTTTCGGCGTCCCCATCCTTAGAGGGGACCGCCTCCCCGTTTGAGGGGCCAATGGCCGCCTCCCCCCGGGCGCTCCCATCCATAATGGGTGACGCCCCACCTCTAGGGATCTTCTAATTCCTGCTCACCGATCATGACCTTACCGCCACAGGCCGGATAGTTGACCGGCTATCCGGACCCCCCACAAAAACTCCTACTTAAAGGTCATGGCTGCAAACTCTTTAACCAAGCTACGAGGTCTCCTATGAGTAAAGTATTCCCCACCTGTGACAAATGGACTCCATCCTCTAGATACATATGGTCCCCCCTGATACATCCATGCGGAATAGAATGCAATGTACTTGTACGGAACAATCTACCAAGTTTGTTATTCACCTTCTTCACTGAATGATTTATAGCAGACACAGAATTAGCCCCCCGCCACACCTTCCGTGGAATCATATGGGACCATGCAATTGTGCACCCCGGAACCCTTCTCGCCAACCAACTCACTGTGGATAGTATCAACTCGAGAAGTACTCGTCGACCAGTGGTCACCAAATCATTGCCACCAAGATGCACTATGATTACAGATGGCGGTGACCTTGTCCGCCCTAACAAACCCTCCATAAAACTTTCCCCAGCCATGTGAATCATGTCACCTGCTTTGAATACGTCTGCGGCACGCCTCACAGATGAGTGGCCCACGACCCACACAACTCTTTCCTCAGCCGGTGATCTTTGACCGCTGGTTCCCAGGTGTCGGGTCGACTGCACAGTCCGCCCCGCCTCGTAAGCTTGCGACACTGTAAACCAAACAAAACAAGAAGCGTGAGTGCATGACATAGGCTTCACAACATGTGCAACCGCACATACCTTTTATAACAATTCGAGGACCAACGCCCCAACTGTTTCACTTTTTCCACACTCAGACCCCTGGCTGTAGCCTCTGTAGCAGCCCCTATCCGGAAGGAATGGGTCCCAAACTCACACGGGTTCAAGCCCGCCGCTGCGATTGCCATCGTTAGCACCCGCTGGAACTGAAACCTAGTCAGTGGGGTGGCGTCGGCGTGCCTCAGCAAGCTTCCCCCCCATGATGCCGCCCTCTGCGCCAAATACTCCTCAACGCATGCTACCGGGCACATCGGAGATCCCGGAATCCGTTGAACCACTACGCTGTCCCCGATCGCTTTCTGATCGGTCTTGGACCTGGCAAATGAGACTACCATTGTCTCCCCCTTAATTTGAATGTGCTCCCGGCACAGACCTCCCCCCGTATCCTGCTTGTTCCTCGCTACCAGCTCGCTTACCCGCATAGCCCCATGGAACGCTAATGCAAAAGCGGCCTGGAATAGCACTGTCTCTGATTGAGATGAACATGTCGCAGGGAGTACGGACAGTAACAGGGCCAACCTTTCCAGACCTATCGGGTGCCTCTCATCCACTCTGCAACCCTCACGGCGTTGCCACCCACGCAGCGCCTTCTGTACCAAGAAAGACGCCGTGGGGTCCTGTATGCCATGGGCCCGTGCCATGAAAGAAATGGCGGCCCGGTGCCTATTGGCCGTAGCCACTGATTTGCCTGCCTGATGTAATGATAACAAAAAGTTCAGGACATACTCCTCTTGGCCCCAAAGCTCCCCCCTCGCTGAACCCAAAAAGGACAAATAAGAACGGAACGCCCCTTCATAAGCCTTCCTTGTCCTGGGTGCTAGACTCTCTCCCACGAGGTCTTGTAGTCCGGGGCACTGAGAGACCAGAGAGCTTCGGGAAATGGTGCCGCCACCGGGTCCGCTGAGGGCAGAAAACCCCAAAAGGCCTGCATACGGGAACGAGAAAGCGCATCAGCTGCCTGATTTAACACCCCTGGCACATGTCTTGCCCTAAAGTGGACGTTTAGTCTCATACACAGCAGGACAATTTCCTTCAACAGTGTCAAGATCCATTTGCAGCGTGCTGCCTGACTATTGATACACTCAACCACGGTCATATTGTCAGACCAGAACACCACAGAGCGATCACGAAACTCCTCAGGCCATGTTTTTAAGGCCACCAGAATAGGGAACAGTTCGAGAAATCCAATGTTACCTGTCAGCCCACTCTCGTGCCACCATGCCGGCCAGGTTCGTGCTGACCAATGATTACCCAAGATGGCGCCAAAGCCCACACTCCCTGCCGAGTCAGTCCACAACCCCAGCTCCACGGAGGAGACCGCTGGTTTGTTCCACACGACACGACCGTTGAAATCCGCCAGGAATGCCAACCATATGCGCATGTCCTGGCGGACCTCTGCCGAGAGCCTTGTGCGGTGGTGCCCTTCCTTAAGGCCGACCATGGCTTGAGCAATAGAGCGGGAAAAGGGGCGAGCCATCGGTATCACTCTAAGGGCAAAATTCAGCTGACCCACAGCCTGCTGCAACTGATGCAAATTTACCTTCGTCTCGCTAATACATGTTTCAAGCGATGCCTTAAATTTCGTTACCTTTTCCTTAGGCAAATGGAAGCACCCCTCTTCGGAATCGAGCTCTATTCCAAGAAACTCGAGCGAAGTAGCCGGGCCCACTGTCTTACCTGGTGCCAATGGCCCGCCAAAGCGAGTCATGAGATCACAAAATTCATTCAAAGCCTGTGCACATTCTATGTCCCCGGCTGCCCCCAGAAATAGAAAATCATCAAGATAATGCATAACATGTGTAAACCCTGTTGTTCTTGTGAACGCCCATTGCAAAAAACTACTGAATTTCTCAAAATACGCACAAGAGATGGAGCAACCCATTGGCATACATTTATCCATGTAATAGCGTCCCTGAAACATGAAACCAAGGAGACGCTGATCATCTGGGTGTACCGGGAGCAACCGGAACGCCGACTCAATGTCTGATTTGGCCATCAGCGCTCCAGGCCCCAGGCGATTCAACATGGCGACAGCCTCATCAAAAGATGCGTACCGCACCGAACAAACTCCCGGGTCAATCGCATCGTTCACCGAAAGACCCCTTGGAGCTGACAAATTATGTATCAACCTGAATTCCCCTGGGTCCTTCTTGGGGACCACTCCCAGAGGCGAACAAACAAAATTAGCAACTGGCGGCATGTCATATGGTCCGGCAACCCGACCTCGGGTCACCTCCTTCCCAATCTTTGCTTGTACCACCGCCGTATTCTGCAGAACCGACAGTTGGTTCCTACATTGTGCTTTACCCTGAAAATCCCCCGCCGGGATGCGGAAACCATACGAAAAACCATCTCGCAACACCCCAGCGGAGATATGATCCGGATATTCGTTCAGCCAAGGAATCAGTGCCATGATATCAATCGGGGTAGGGAGAGGCGCCCCTCGGACTATTTCAGACCTGTTTGGCGCCCCCTCTACTTCCCGTATCACCAGTTTTGGCTCTGCACATGGTCTTGGGGTGCGAGGATTGCCCGCACCCTGCACATTCATGCCTAAACCTGCAAGATCCCTGCGGCCTGGTACATTTGCCTCTGTTAAAGCTCCAGCAGACCCCTTTTTTACCTGAGTTGCCATTACTCCTTGTGTGCTGATCATTGCTTGATCCCGCCCGAAAGGGCGCCCCAGACGAATGGCGGGAAAACTCGACCATGTTTCCCCCTAAAGATGGCGACTTCGACGTGCCTGACTTCTCCATTTTCTGCCAGGAAATGGAGTCGAAACAATCCCACGCCAGGGATGAGTCGTGCTCCTTGGACTTACGAAATATGCTATCGTAACAAAACCATTGATTGCCACCATATGTTTCATAAAATTCCATGATACGTGTCTGATACACGGCTAATTCCACCAATAATTCGGGCCTACGTTCCCCCATAATTGCAGTGAACATTCCAAACGTTCTGCCCCAATTGCCTATCGATTCATCAACTCTGAAACCGGCCATCTTGGCGCGCCATACACTAGGATGCAGAAACTCTTTTTGATTTTTCACATGCTCAATCTCATAGTGATCGGTCAACAAGGAAAACATGTTCACATATTTATCAGCCCATATCCTTTCTTTTACCTCAATCGGGATATGCTGAACAACTTTTTCCCTCCTTGAAGGTACCGATCCCTCCCCCACAATCGGCAATGGCTGCTTACCTGAACCGGCCACTGTGACCGTAGTTCCTGCCGAACCAACGCCCGATACTGGTTTTTCCATGGGAGCCTGCAGGGAAACAAAAGGACACGGTGCCTTCGCAGCATCTTTCGATTGCCGCAACTGCTTCATTATCGCCCTGGCTTCATCAGCCGTGGCCCCCTCGTTCTCTTTGCCCAACCATGCCGCCAACTGGGCAGCGAGCTCAGGAGGCATATCCTCCCCGTTCACAGGAGTGACTACCACAGGGATCGGTTGCCCCGCGTTCGGGACCGGAGTCGGGGCCTCGATCGGGGTGACCGGGTGCGCTGGGGGTGCTTCGGGAACCGGGGCCTCCCCACCCGACGCTCCCCTCTTGGCCCTTCTACCTCTCCCGTTAGGGACCACTCCCGGCAATGCTGGTCCGATGACTCTCTTAGGTCCCCCCGCACCATTCATTACCGCCATCTGCTTCTTCATATCTGCCATGTCCTTCATCAGCATACGAAGCATCTGATCAGTCCCGACCCTCTTTCCGACCTTCTTGCTAGGCATCGTCCACGTATATTCCTCAAGGTCCTAGGCCAGGAAGCTCCGAACTCACTGAAAGAAGAAACACAAGATTAAATTCTCAAAAATGGCTCTTCGTTCCGTCTCGAGCTCACGTGCAACAGGGAGGTGCAGCTTCAGAGCACAGGAACAAGAGGCTGCTTCCTTGGCTTGTCGCTCCTTTTATCCTTCTTCGGGCGGGCGTGGACCCACCTCCAATCCGCCTCCAGGGCGTGGCTAGCGGTGTTGGTGTCTAGGACAACCCCCTCTTGGGCGGGAAAAGGCGCGCCCCGGCTACGCCGCTTCGGGCATACCAGCCGAGACTCGCCTCCCGCCCAAAATGGCTTCCCGGGGGGCTCGGGGTACTCCACCATACGTTCGGGGGGACCGAGTGGTCGCCCCTTTCCATTTTATCAGGTGTTTCGCAACTCAGTTTCCGATGATTTATCAAGTGTCCTTTTCTTTGTTTTACCAGACATCCTTCATGTCCAATTACAGCATGTACACCTTTATCAATATTCTCCGTAACATTTCTTTTAAAAGTATAATTTTGAAGTATTTCTTACAGACAAATGTTTTCAAGCAGAGTACTTCTATTTGGATAGTATGTATCCAACATATTTGTTTTCAAAATGTCTGTACTGTTTGGTTCTTTCTGGGCTAAATACTCAATTTCTTGCACAGGTTTCAGAACACGGTTTCGTGTTTCTGCTAGGCCCAAACTCACCCAGAGAATAGTCCTTGATTTCGCATAAAGACTTGCTGATGATAATCTGTCACAACATTCATATGCTCCAATTTCTCGATGAGACAGCATCTTCAAACTGTACGTTTACAATTTCTTGCGCAGGCTCTTTTCATGAGAAATGTCTTCCCACATCTCCTTCAGTTCCGTCTTTTCAGATTTCGTGATGTAAGACGTTACATATCGAGCCACAGCAATAGAGTTGTCTGCAACATATTGTATGTCCATGTTAGCATTCCACATGGACAAAATGACTGGGTTATAGTCATTAATATATTTCGATTCTTCACCTCTTCTTAAATTGTACGTATTTTTAGGTGACCTCCTTCTGATATTATGTCGCAAACATGACATAAAATTGTTGACTCTTCCTTTTGAAAGTACCGGTCGTGCAAATCCAAAGCGACATTTGGTGTAAAATTTGCTCTTTGATTTGAATTTTCGCCGACAATATTTTCCACAGCGATGACTTTGAAAACGTAACACTTTTCCTCTTAAGTCCTTATCAGTGGTACTATTAGGTATGACACAAGTGGCATACTGTTCAATAAAAGACAGTACAGTCTCATCCGAGTCTATTCCAAATTTAGGAGCATCCTTGATCCATAGCAGCATATGAATATGAGGAGCACCTCTGGCTTGATATTATTTTCTCCAAAAGAAATCCAGTACTTCACCAAGAGGCGGATTTTTCTTGTTAGTAATGAAAGACATCATAGCTTCAAATCTATGATTAAAATATCTGCAAACATTAACTGGATCTAATGAACACAGTTCTCCAGGTGTCTTGTAGTTTATATTTTCTATGTTTGCATTCGCCTCCCGAAGAAATTCAATTAAATCTTCCCAAGCATACTCTGCACAGCTTAGAGTTAAAAACCATGTTGGTGCTCCTAAGTTTCTAAGCATGCACTTCAAATCTCCATGACGACGGTACCAATACTCATTAGTACCCCGCTGACAAGCCATTAAATTAATTAGATGTGAATCCAAAACACTATCTTTCTGTTGCACTTTATCCATAAATTCCTTTGCTGAAATATTTTGCAGATGTACACCACTTTTTAAGATATGATTTACTGCATAAGACAGACCAGATAAGTCACTCTCAAACAGAAGATGAAACAGATATGGAATGCATTGGCGAAACCTTGGATCTTCTGCATATAATCTTGTTGTCCGGTACTCAGATGCAGGAATCTGCATAGGTCGATCATCATATCTTGTACCTTCACCTTCAGGAAATAACTGTGGAAAACAACGACCTTCCAAACTTTCTTCCCAGACACTAATAGGATTTCCTTTCGCCTTTTTCATCTGAAATAATTCAATAGCATTCCCTATTGCTTCTTTGGAATGCAGTGGATGAACACTGTAATGTTCATAAATTTCTTCAGATCTGGATACATCAACTTTTTCAATTTGTCCACTAGACAAATCACTATCCTCTTCTTCACTTATATCTTCTTGTTCTACGTATACATCTTTATAGTACTTATTGTTTTGGACTAAATACAACGTTGCCTTTTTGACTTTTCTAACATCCACTAAATCTTGCCAGATTTTCTTACTCTTTGTATGTACACCATTAACTAGAATAACTAGAGGTTCCTCTTCTACATTTTCAACACCAATTGTTTCCATATTTTTTTTTAGATCTAGAGGCAAATACACAACTCTACCCTTTAATCCCTTAGTAAGTCTGAAGGATTTAATTTACCAGTCTTAGGCTCCATTCGAACAATAGCCTGAAAAGGATGTACACATTGCATCAGAATTGTCTCATAAGTATTTAAATCCATCAATTCTGATGGAATATTTACCAACTCTAGATTATTATGAACAGCTCTAGCAGGCATTTTATTTTCATTTAATTTATTATAACAATATTTACAAACACGTTGCTGAAAACCCAAATCAAAATAGTTTTCCACCAACAAATAAGTTGCAAAATCTTTCCATTGTCCATTACTTTCATCTTCACTTTTTAAATATAAATCAACTAACCTCGTTTGACTTTTGTAATGAATGCGTCGGCAACAGACACAAGAAAAATTTGGTTTCTCACCTGCAATTACCTTAAACTTTATTATTTCCTGTTCAAAACTTTCAATATTTACATTTCCAACATTTTCTAACACATTTCCTTCTATAATTATATCAGCTTCTGCATTATCTTCCTCTGGACCAAAATAACTTACCTCAATTTCTGCACAAATCTTCTTAACATCTAATTCACATCCATACAAAAGAGCACTTTTGAACTGTTTAAGTTTAAGTGCTGGACTTTTTGCATAGTACAACTTTCTCACTAATTTTCTCATTTTAGTATGATGCACTGCTAACATCCGGAAGTGATGAAAGACACTCTGGCATATTTTTTTAGAGAGACAAGCCAGAGAATGGCCTTGCAGACCTATTTTCTCGCGCAATCTGCATTCATCTAATTCTTGCAACATTTTTTTTTTTTTTTTAGACTTTCTTTAGTGTACTTACGTAAGAAATTTCGAAAGAAATCAATTGAATCCTGTCGTACACTACAAATGCTACTACAATTCCAACTGTAAACAGGAGCATTAGGACGTCCCTCTAAAGCTTCTCTAGCCATAACATCTTCTACATTTCTAACCACAATTTTCTCTTTCTCAATAACACAACCATCCTTCACCTCATACGCTCGACCACTGGTGTCAACTGCATGCAACAGATCGTTACTTTGAAAGTAACTCTCTTCATTAAAAAATGGCTCAGAAGTTGAAGTATGCATCCACTTCCCAGAAAACACTTTACAAAAATTACTCCTATTTATGTGTCTCTTCCATTTACTTTTACCTTTGAAAACTCGAATCGCCTTATTTAAAATATTTATTCTATTAAGTATTAAAATAAATAATTTTCTTTTTGTCTCAAATGCGCGCTCAACGATACCCTCTATATATAGTTTTTTTTTAAGAAAAGCAGATCTTCTTTTAGAAACTTTCTCCTTTTATAATAAATTCGAAACAACTCTGTTGTAAAACATACGCTTCCTGATTTGGCTGAATTGATTACTCCCGGTTTTACTGTACACACTTTCATCTTTCCTAATTCCAGAAACAGTATTATGTTTGACTCCAGATCTCCTTTTAGATAGTGATATCGTTTTCTCCTTCTGAACTTCAATATTTACATTTATCCTTCCCAAAATTCTTTTAAAAACTTTTTAGTTTGCTTACCAGGAGCACTCATCTTTGTATCCGTCCTCTCATTCTTTGAAAATAATTCTGTACTTTTCTTCTTTAAACTATAAGTCCGTTTGTAGAGTTTCTTTTTTTCAATTCTGGTCGGCATCTTAATTTAAAATTTTGATGAAATTGTGAATCTGTAAAATACAAAAATAACAAATATTATAGTTCACTACTAGCATATACCGTACAAATTAAAACCACACATTCATTTTCTAATAAAATACAGATAATAACAGAAAATCTCTGAACAAAGTAGTAAATCCTGTAGTGAATTTTCCTTGTAAATTTATCACACTCTATATTTCTTTAAACTTTATAGACAATTTTGTAAAAAAAAATTTAAAGCATGCAAACAGTACACTTTTTTCAAGAACTATCGGTCATCATAAGTGTTTTAATCTTTTTTCTACGATCTCTTTTACACTTCATGAAAACATATCTTATCACTCTCATGAAGCAATTCCTCGACGAATATATCAAGAAAACTATCATCACGAATGCTTCGCTATCATTTTTTATTTATTTATTCAAAACTTCATAATTTAAAAGAACTTCCAACATCAGTTCATCAGGGACTTCTTCAAGTCCATTGTCCTCATCTTCTTCTATCAGCTCTAAATAGGCTGAATCTAAGAAAATGTCCATAAAATAAAGAATTTTCATCCGCTTCCTCTCCAACAACCGCATCTAATATTTCCTCCATCAGTTCATTTATTATATCAAAATGAACTTCATTATCTTCTGAAAAATTCTCCATAGTAATTTTTGAATAAATTCTTCTTTATCCTTTTAAAAAAAATATAGAGACTAAATTATATCTTTCTTCAGAAGTGTATAACTGAAAACTACGTTTACTAATTTTTAAACTACATATAATTTTATAATCTCTAACTTATTAACTCTATATATTGTAAGATACCACATTCCTCTTGTTTTGAAAAAGAAATTGGCAATATAACTCTAAACATTGACACTGTGCTTATTTTTCAATTAAATAATTACTGTTAATAAAAGACATTTCACTGTAAAATTTATTTTTAGATTTTCTAGATATTTGAAATATTTATTACCTGTACAATAATTTTTAGAGACCCATTTTATTTATTTCATCACTACAAAGTGCAATATAAATTTATGCATTTTAAAGAAATGGATCACACTATACAAACCATTTAATTCACTTAACAGATTACTACTTCCCACAGAGACAGTTCAATTTATGTTACAACAGCATACTCACCATGTCAATGTCTTAGCATATGCAAAATGTCATACTAACCATGAACAACCACCTCATAATAAAGCTCTACATTAATATGTAAAAAAGTGCCTATACATAGTATATTCACAGATATGCAGGAAACATGAGCATTACATTTAGATCCATATCATAATACCTCTCTATAAATAAAGGTGGAACACTGCCAAACATAATACAACAAGATTTCAAAAATAATGAGCACTTCACAATTATTAATTAAAACAAACCTGAAAGAATTATACTCCAATGATTTCTAAATCTGAACTCCTTGCAAAAGAACACATGTACCAAGCTCATTAAAACATAATTTGAACTGTCAATGGAGAACATCTCAAAAAACATATGTAGTATAAGCAGATAGAACCACATGTGAATAATTTAAGATAAAATCATGTTCTAAACATTTAAAAATTATTCTTTATTATTTTCATCACCACCCACAGAAATTGCCAAAGCAAAAAAAGGAACTCACCTGAAAAAAAGAATATATACTCTCAATATATGAATTCAAATAGCAGGTTGTTCCTTTCACGCACCAAACACTCTAAAAATGGAAATAATAAAATGTTATTAACTTATTACAAACTTATTTCCTACACAATATACAATCATTATAGCATTGAACAAGCATAACTAATAAGTTTCCCAAAATCCTCTCCATTAAAAATAAATACAAAATTATTCATTTATAAAAGCATTGTGCCACAGATATGTCACTTTTCCCCATGTTAAAATTCATGCACCTACAACAGTAGGCTTTCATAACTAAAAGGCCAAGTCACAAAAAAACAAAAGCCTTATTTATGAAAACATTGCGCCGCCACTGCGTCACTTTTAGCATGGGAAAAGTGACGCACGGGTGGCGCAAGGCCGTCATAAATAAGGCCCCATGTCCATTGACAAAAACTACAGGGCCAGCATTATACACATGCAAGCAGTACACTTGCAAAGAACCACAAAACCCCAAGAGCCACTATGTTAATATATATCCTTAATATAATAAACCTCTGAAAATGGATACATATTTGTGTGGAAGCCCATAACAGAAATTTACCGTCCTCTGACTCTGATCCACTACCAAACACCCTACCCCCCCCCCTCCCTCTTCACTAAACTCCGCACTCCACCCCACCCAGACCCCCTATTACAAACCCCCTACCTACCCTCCCTGCCCAAGGCCTCCATGAGCCAAAACCTTGCGCCGCCAGTGCGTCACTTTCAGCATGGGAAAAGTGACGCACGCGTGGCGCAAGGCCGTCATAAATAAGGCCCCATGTCCATAGACAAAAACTACAGGGCCAGCATTATACACATGCAAGCAGTACACTTGCACAGAACCACAAAACCCCAAGGGCCACCATGTTACTATATATCCTTAATATAATAAACCTCTGAAAATGGATACATATTTGTGTGGCAGCCCATAACAGAAATTTAGCGTCCTCTGACTCTGATCCACTACCAAACACCCTAACCCCCCCACCCCCTCCCTCTTCACTAAACTCCGCACTCCACCCCACCCAGACCCCCTATTACAAACCCCCTACCTACCCTCCCTGCCCAAGGCCACAATGAGCCTCAAACCGCCCCGGGTAAAGTATTTTTTTTAAATCTATCATGCAACTGGCCCTCTAGAACCGATTTCAAAACGTCAACTATAAACCTTTACATTTCATTTTTAAACCATACACTTTCAATTACATTATTTATTTATTTACAAATCATGTAATGTTACACACCTTTTCTGAAATACACCAGTCCCTGTTATTTATAAGGATTTATTTTCATTCTTCATCAGTGATACTTTTTTAACAAATAATGAAAATCACTGTAACGTTTCAAACAACAATGCTAACGCGGCTTTCCATTAAGAATGTAGATTATGTACCCCACGCATGCGTTCCTTGATATTTGCATTTGGCAGCGAATACCGACCTTGAATCGGAAGACATGAACAAGAGCTCCATTGTCACATTTAAAACTGAACGTAGCATCTGCTCACACACATATCTTTCACTTAGCTAACATTCACAGAAAACAGCATTGGTGTAAAAAAAAATTGACCTACCTTTACAATTTGCTCAAATGACTCCCTTATTTTTTAACGCATCCTCCACTTCAAGACAGGCTATTTTTTTGATAACTACTAAGCAATATTTAAGTGACTAGACTGCTAGAAAATTTATCAAGTCATTCTGCTCCTCTCCACTGCATAGCCGGCGACCTATTTCTGTGGAGTTGCTATAGAACCGGCAGTGCTGCGCCGTTTCCTTTACCATCTTGGTAAATTCAAAATGTATGTCCCTCCTGCCTTCGCAAATGATCCGGACCATTTAGAACTATTTCGACAGAGAATGCTTCTCTACTACGGCACCTTAGCACTCTCAACTTTGAATACTTCATATCGATTATCATTTCGATATTCGTATTTCACCTGTGTGCAGCCTGTATTTCATTGCCTGAGCTGTGATTTCACGTGGGCCCTGGACTTATGTCTCTGCAATTTGGTACCTCCTGAAGCGAATTACAATCACCTCATGAATCCGTTACTTGATCATGAACAGCTTTGTTACAACGGAGGGTTTATGGCCTTTGCAGCGATACAAGGAGTTCTGGGTCATTGGAATATATTCGCAGCGGCGCAAGATTTCCTAACAGAGAGCTACATCGAAAACCCACCGAGCTGCCCTCTGATGGTAAAAGACGCTCCGATAATGACAGATCATGAATGCTCCTTTCCTCTGCTCAATTGGATGGCTGACATGTTTTCAGATGATAACAGTGATTTCCTGTTAGAAGCACTAGCTGCCTACTTTGCCTACACAATGGACGGTTAACTCTTTCCTAACAGAGAGCTACATCGAAAACCCACCGAGCTGTCCTGTGATGGTAAAAGAAGCTCCGATAATAACAGATCATGAGTACTGCTTTACTCTTTTCCATTGGATAGCTGACATACTTTCAAATGATAACAATGATTTCCTGTTAGAAGCAGAAGCTACCTACTTTGCCTAAACAATGCTTCGATAACTCCTATGCAAGCCATTGACGTCCTCATTTCCTTTTGCTTCCCTATACTCTTCACGTTCTTTTCCATATTTTCTTATGAAGAACAGACCTATTGGCTTTACTGCCAGTGGACATTATGATTTCGTGCTGGTTAAATTTTGGTCTTTTATGTGGACTACATTTTTTTCTTCAGTTAATCGATTTTCAACTTTATTTTTTTACACTCTAATCTCAACAATTCTATTGCATATCTTATCTTATGTTATTTCAAACGTACTCGATGCAAAACTCGCTAATATATGCTACATGTGCCCTAATTAATGTGTAAATTTTAAACGAGTTTTTTATAACTGTAAACGCCATTTCGCATCTCAACTGCTTATTTCCGCCTCAGACGCCTCTGCTCCTTTAATTTTCTATAAAATTATTTTGTTAAAATACTTTACAGAAAAATATGTTCTTTAAACAATATTTCCATTATTACTTGTGCTGTATTTCAAATGCAATACTGCAACCTTCAAAAGATATCTCAATACAGTAGTTCTCCTCAATAGTGATTTGCGCACCATCCAACAGATTACATACATGCACCTCTCACCATTTTGTCGCTTTTGGCGCCTTTTTTTCCCCTCACACAGTAACATAACACAAACTTGATAGTGCTTCGCATGTAGACAGCTGATTGATAAAGTGATGATGTATAACCACTTGCATTTTCATATATCGTTCCTAAACTGAAAGGCCAGAGACCTTCTTCCATTTATTAAAATATAATATACTTCCTTATAAGAGTGTACAATTTTTTTTCCAAACTATATTCATTTTTCTTCAACTATAGCGTTTGTATTCCATGTACTACTGACAATACCAATTACTGTGTTTTTTGCAATTTCTGTACTCATATTACATAATGATTTGCCTTCAAAACAGTGCATTTCTGAATAAACATTTCAAATATTCACGTTTTCTCTTTTAATCCATAATCTCAACTGAAATGATTATATATTGAAAAACTATTCATGTGTTCCACGTAACCTCAACTGTACTAACTGTGGACCTTATTTATGAAGACCTTGCGCCGCCGGTGCCTCATTATTTAAAATGGGAAAAAGTGACGCACCGGTGGCGCAAGGCCTTCATAAATAAAGCCCTGAATGTTTTCTTTTCTCGACCTCACTGATACTAGAACCTGCAAGCCAATTACGGCCCGTGAACTCTTTCTTAGTAGGTCGCGCACCGTACAGACAGTTGTACTTCTGTTAAAAAAAATGTATTACTGTTACCAAGCACCGCCACAGTTCCGCTTCACTCAGAGTTAATCACTGCTCCCACGCTTCTACAGGCCAGACGCTATGTCGTATTTCTCTCCTTATCACCCTTTCATCTCCACAATAACAAACAGTTCTCCGCCAGCCACCAGAGAACAGAGTCAGATGCAGAGGCACTAACTAATGAAATACGACATACCCTCTGCTCTGAGAAAGCAACCAAGCGGTAATTGTGAAAGAAAACATTCAGTAGCGCTTTAAAAATACCAATGCAATTATATAATTATTTTTTTGAAAACGTTCCAATTACTTTGATAGGACTATCTGTGTGTGCCTCCACAGCAAACTTCCTCAGCCCGGACTGAAGGCACACACACAGACACACAGACAATAAGATAACACAGGGCAACGGAGATGGAAAACAGAAGGGACATGAAGATGCAGTCAAACAGCAGGACTGAGAGAGATATTTATATACTCCGTTTACTACCTCAATATACGAACACATTTACTACACAAATCTCTGTACAACCTCATGGTCAAAACTTTTCATTTTATTTCACTCGACCACCTCCCTCACCCCACCACTGCAAACGGCGACCAGAAACTCCACTATAATTTTGACGTCTAACAGAAACTTTGTGAATTCCTTAATCATTACCACTTTAGCCCCCTTCCCCGTCCCTCTCGCCCCACCCCCACCAGTGCAGGGCACGGCCACCAACCAGCCTGAAATTTTGTCGACTGGCAAAAAGTTTACGAATTCATTAACCATTAGCATTTTTTGACAACGGTATCACTAGTAATTTACCATTTCTCTCTCTTTCTGCATTATCTGTCTCTCTGCTAATATCATTTCTTCACTTCCTGAACAACTTCTCTCATTATATATAAACACTTCAAAATTTCAAAAATAATTACTCTCTATATTAAAAATATTTTTTACTGCGTATTCAACATTTAAATGGAAGAAATTACTTTTAGAAATGCAACACATTATGACAGCCAAAAATTAGTTATTACGTGGAAAATCAATCATTGTTTAAGATTAAACTATATTATACGGTACATGACAAAACAAACAGTTACACACTTACCTTTACCAATGCTTTGTACGATGTAGAACAGTGACAGTCACAAAACAGATATTCGTTTGCGGAACTCTGAATAAAGCTTCTATCACTGCAACCAAAATTCAATGGCACAGATATTCAGTCAATACACACTCATATAACTCTCTTCAGCCAATCACATTTCCTTACGCAAAATTGTAAAATCAAATTTACATTTCAATTGGTTGTCCTTCACAATATTTTCAATCTCACGTGAGAGTCACCCATCACCTACTGCCATCTCCGGCTGTTTCCATGGTAACACCTCATTCTGCACCTGGCTGAAGGCACAGGTCAAAAGTTCATGTCTCAATGTTCTACAGCAAACTAAGAAGACTGTTTTCCCTCCAGAAACACCTGCCAATCCACAGCTCTGTTACATGTCTTTTTTTTTCACACCCAATAGTACTTTTCGTTTAACATAAACATTAACATGCAACGTACTCTTCAATCTCCACTTATTACAATCAACCAATCATTTTTATTTTTTTAACCACACCCAGCCTCATCCTTTTTTTTATCCTGACTTTCAGCTTCTAACTACCATTCCACTTCCAGAACCGATCGGAGGACGACTACAAATCCCTTGAAAATGAAGGTCTGGCTAATAGGACACAGTTATATTCACTGGAGTGAAAAATATGCAGTAAGCAGACGAATTTGCAACCTTGGCTTACCAAATGTACACATACCAGAACTTATAATTGTGCACTGTGGTGGGAATGATCTAGGCACAATCACTGGGGTAGGTCTGGAAATGCTTCTAAAAGACACCTTTCGACAATTGATGACACTTTTTCCTCGAACTGCCTTGGTATATTCCAATATATGCCAAAGACAGAAATGGAATTGGTCCAATCAACATTGTGCACAAATTGAGAAAGCAAGGAGACATGTAAATAAATCTGTTTCTGCTTTCCTCAGAGATTATATCATGGGTTCTATTTACCACAACAACTTGCGTTTCCACATGCAAGACGTCTATAGGAGAGACGGTGTTCATTTCACGAATGAGGGAAACAGAATCTTCCTCTGCAACATCAGGCTCTGCATCGGTACTTACTTATAAATGCAGAAAACACTCAATTAACACAAGGGCTCTTTTTAGAGCCACCTTATATCTAAGCACTCAAACTTCTGATTTATCTCCATTTTCACACTCTTGTAAATAGGTGTGCGCGACCGGGTGCGCGCACCCCCCAACTTTAAAAAAAAAATATATATATATCTTTTCGCGTCTAAGGACCTTACTGCACACCCCGAGAAAACCTACGCAGCAAGACTATCTCTACCTTCTCCCCTTTCCATGTTTCAACGCTTTGAAATGAACAATATATTTACTCGCAGTGACAAAATGGCGGTCAACACTTCCTGATTTCCTTCGAATCGAACGTTAACAGACGTCACGCAGCAAAAAAAAATTCCGCTCATGCGCAGCCGCTTGGGTGCGCGCACGCGTATGGCCGGGATGCCTGTCACCCCCTCCCAACACAATCCCCAATGATGGGAGACGGACGCAGTTCTGAACTTTTGGAAGGCGGGAGGGAGTTACCCTCCCGGCCGTATTTATTAAAATATGAAACAAAATTAAAACATTAAATAAAAGTTTCATATCATGTACAATTTTCATTTATTACATTTCGATGAAGACATGTTCATTGGCTAACCTTAACAAATCTCTAATACAAAGGTTTTCCTAGCCGAGTCTAACATCCTGCAAATGCATACTTTCTAAATTAAAATTATAGATATATATAGATATATAATTGACTTCAACTTTAATTTTCTCAACAACTACTGAACGGATTTACACCATTCCAAAAAAAGCATAATCTGCGAACCGGACTCTACAGTTTTGCCAAATTTCTTATAAATCCATTCAGCCATTCGACCTGTAGCCGAGTCTAAAGGTCCTATGGAAAATAACATGGAGAAAACACGTTTTGGGACCCCCCTTATATCTCAGCCCCCACTTGACCAATCCCCCCCAAACTTTCAGGGAAAGAGCGCAACGGACCGAGCCATCTACTTTGAAAAATCCGCTAAGATTCTTCAACCAGGGCCAAAGTTATTCCAAATAGAATGTTGAGGATTTCCTATGGAAACTAGGTCCTAACTATAACTACCTACTGTCGACCTCCAGTAGGTAATATATATATATATATATATATATATATATATATATATATATATACTAGCAGCCCGTCCCGACGTTGTTCGGGTATGAATTACTGCCGGCCAGTAGTATATTGTTTTGTAGAAGTTCGTTTTGATAGCATTTCTTATCTGTGACAGGCCTGTGAAACGCTCCGATTCACAGTGCACTGCTGATGCACTTAAGAGTGCGCGTTCAGTAGTGTGTGAACTCGAGTTTCCCTACTTTATTTTTCCTTGCAATATTATATAGCCAAACTCGACAACATGGCATGAGCACAATTTACATTACAGAAGAACACATTCATTTGTGGTAGGCAAGGGGAGACAAAGCGATTTGCCTGGAATCACAGGATGTTGAGCTGATGCCGAGATTCGAACGTAGCTCCCCAGCTCTAAAGTTCGCAATTCTAGAACTTGTGGCGGGAGGTGTGTCTAAAAGTGTATGTTGGTGCTGGCCATCAATGAGAGAGATCTGTGCATTTTTCAAATGGGTGGTGAAAAAATATGAATATGTTGCTGGAGATGTGGCCCGCCGTGTCACGGTCCAACGGCTCCTCCGGATCAAAAGATGCTATAGGGGTTCCACCTCCAGCTTTCTCCGTGCTCCGGGAATAAATACCACAGAGCACGATAGTAAGCAGGCGAGGGATAAAAGGTCCGGGACTGGAAACGAGGGTAGACGAGGTTTCTGTAAAGACACAAAGAACACACAGTAAGAAGAGAATCCTATTCTCCCTGTTCCTTATGAACTCTCTCCCTGCTGACCTCTTTCCTACCTGATGCTTCTCAGGACCTCTCCCTTCTAAATACGAGATACTTTCTCTCAACACCCGAATACTTTTCTGGAAAACACAAGAATACACACACAGGGTTACATACACTTCCCTCCCGAAAATCTGACTATGAATCTTGGCGTGGTGTTCCCTTACATACCCGATGTTTTCCAGTCCCTTACTTTAAAAGGTTCTACTTTGGCGTAAATGTTATGGATAACAAGGCCACAAAGTTCATTAGGAAACAAGGATTATAAAACGTTAGACTGTTCTGGTTTGATACCAAGTACCCTCTTCACCAGCTAATACGGATGGAATTTCTTGAACCACACCCCATCAGTTTTGCGGCTCTTACCAGTCACTGGATCTGAAGAAGAATATAAATGTCCTTCCGAACATACCATGACACACCGACCATGAGAGGGAGCAATCCTGCGTCTCTCACGTCGGACGAATACGATCGGTTTCCAAAAACAGACCTGCCGCTTGTCACTCGAGAGGGTGCAAATCCAGCGTCTCTCACGAGAACCCAAAATCCCACCACCCGTGAACAAACAATATTCAAAACAGTGCCGCACTCGAGAGGGGGAAATCCGGCGTCTCTCCGAATGCAAAAAGAAACGCGTTCTAACAAAGTTCCCGAAAATCACGAGAGGGTGCAATCCTGCGTCTCTCGGTTCGGGTAGATTCGATTTCCCAAGATAAGTAACCCCGCAGCCGCGGGTTACGGTAAACACACTTTTGAGCACTAGTAATCCAGAAGACAGTCCCAGAAGCTTCCAATCTCTGATCTCCGAAAAGACAAAATTACGTGCACCGCACTCCTGTTCGCACGGAGTTTTATGATCTCATTCCGTCTCGATGCTCGCTGAGCTTTCTGGGAGTTGTAGTTTGACTATCACTGGGTAGGCACAGGTCAGATCCTGACAGTATGCCCCCCTCCACCGTGGCATGGTATGAAATGCGCCATTTTAGTAAGGCTATCCACTACTACTAATATGGCGCTGCAGTTTTGATCTTTTGGCAACCCCACTATGAAGTCTACACTGATGGTATGCCAGGGATGGGAAGGTGTTGGAAGTGGCATAAGTTTCCCTTTCGCCCTACACTGCTCCCCCTTGGCCCTTGCACACACCTCACACTGTCCTACCCAGTTCTCCACATCTTTACCCATCCCCTCCCACCAAAAATGGCGTTGTATCAGGAGAAGAGTCTTCTTCATCCCTGAATGACCTGCCACTACTGCATTGTGACACCAATTAAAGGCTTGTAACCTGAGGGAATGCGTGGGTAGATATAGCTTTCCATTACATAAGGGCACCCCATGTGTCAAGGCTCGATTGGGATTCTGAGTCGCCCACGTGGACCACTGTATAGGACTTTTCTGCTTCACCACTTGAGACACAAACTGTTCTATTGCATTCGCACACAACACTTTCTCAGAGGGTATGATGGCCTGTGCTTCTTGTATCGATGTTTCCTTTTCTGTCTGTCTTGACAGTGAGTCAGCCTTCTTATTGTCCGCCCCGGGACGGAACGTGACCACAAAGTCAAAACCCGCAAAAAACAACACCCACCTCATCTGCCTCTGTGATAAATGGCGAGCTGTTTTCATGTAGACCAAATTCCGGTGATCCGAATACACCGTGATGGAATGTCTCGCACCCCACAAATAATGCCTCCACTCCATGAAGGCCTTCTTTATGGCGAACAATTCCTTCTCCGCCACGGTATAATTGGCCTCAGCGGAGGACAGCTTTTTTGATAAAAAAGCCACCGGGTGCAATTGTCCAGTGTTCTTGTCCCTTTGCGAGAGGATAGCTCCGACCGCGGCATCCAAGGCATCCGCCTCTACCACAAACGGAACATCCATTTGGGGATGTTTCAAAATGGGAGCCGTACAGAACGCTTTTTTCAACTTGTTGAAGGCCACGTCCGCCTCGGTCGTCCATTCAAATGAAGTCCCTTTTCTTAACAATTGAGTTATCAGAGCAGCCACTGCTGAGAACTGTGCTATGAATCTTCGGTAATAGTTTGAGAACCCTAAGAAACATTGCACCTCCTTCACATTCTTGGGAGTTGGCCACTGTTGAACTGCCTCCACCTTGCGATCTGCCATGCGGAAACCCAAGGGGCTCAAGATAACTCCCAAAAACTCCACCTCATCTACTCCGAACTCGCACTTGCTAAGTTTGCAATACAAGCTGTTGTCCAGTAGTCTTTTCAGAACCAAAATGACGTGACTAGCATGTTGAGGAATAGACCTAGAATACACCAGGATGTAGTCGATGTATACGATGACAAACTGGTCTATATAATCCTTCAACACGTCATTTAAAAAGTACTGGAACGCCGCAGGGGCATTGCAAAGCCCGAACGGCATTACTAGGTACTCGAATAACCCGTAACGAGTCTTGAAGGCCGTTTTCCACTCATCCCCACTGCGGATCCTCACCAGATGGTACGCACCCCGGAGGTCCAACCGAGTGTAAATGTTGGCCTCCCTTACTTGGTCCAACAGTACAGGGATGAGTGGCAACGGATAACGATTCTTAACTGTCTGCCTATTCAACAGGCGGTAATCAATACAGGTACATAGCTCCCCGTTGGCTTTGGCTATGAAAAACAGAGGTGAGGCCGCCGGGGACCGTGATGGACGAATAAACCCCATGGCACAAAACTCTCTCAAATACTCCTGCAGGTGTTTGGTTTCAGGCTCTGGAAGGGCGTATACTCTACATGAGGGGATTGCTGCTCCTTCCACCAGATCAATACGACAGTCGTATTCACGGTGAGGTGGTAATGACGCAGCCTTGATTTCACTGAACACCTCACTATACTCTTCGTACTTCGAGGGGAGGCTAACATCTTTTTCAACAGCTGTCGCTACTTGGTACCCCTGTGCTAGAGCAAGTAGATGATGGACCTTTTCCTTCATGCAGGTGGTTTGGCATTCTGCCGACTGAAAGCTGATGGTTTTCCGTTTCCAATCCATAGTAGGATTGTGCAGACCTAACCAAGGCATGCCCAGGATAACCTCATATTGAGGTGCTTCGATAATATTCAGCACTATAGTTTCTACATGTTCCATAGGATCTCCCGGGAGATGCAGCTCCACTTCCTCAGTGTGTTCTATTATAGGGCCGGACTTCAGCGGCGTGCCATCTACTGCCAGCACTCTCTCTGGTTTATGCATCGCCACCCGCACCAACCCCAAACGTGCTACCAACCCTTCATCTATGAAGTTTCCCGTGGCTCCAGAGTCCACCATACTATGTACTGGGTATAACTTCCCTCGCACTCGCAACAACATAGACAAGACGATGTGTGCTTCCGTTGTCGTGGCAGAACCCCCCGCTAGCGACGGCAACCGCCACCCTTGCTCCTCAGGTTTTTCCTCCAGCACCAAGGATGCACTCTCTGAGTCCCCCCTGACCGCTGGAACAGCCTGGGTCCTTCCCATCGAATACTGACGGCCTTTCTTGGGTTTTACCGTACAATCTTTAACATAATGGCCCTTTTTTCCGCAATACATGCAGAGACCCAAGGTACGGCGGCTTTCTCTTTCTGCCCTCGATAAAGGAGCCCTAACAGCCCCCAGTTCCATAGGCTCGGCTCCACCCCCCTTCTCCTGGGGTATCCCACCTTCAACTTTCTTCTGACCCCCAAGAGGTTGATACCCTCGTCTCCGTTCACCCGCCCGATCCGCTCGACGATGGTCAAGTCTCAGTGTCAGATTGATAAGATCGGTACAATTAACAGGCTGAGGATCGATTTGCGCCAGAACATCCTTCAACTCGTCTGAAAGACCATGATAATATAAGGCCATTCTCTTCTCCTCTGGCCAGGCTGTTTCTGCAATCAGACGGTTGAAGGCGGTCATGTATGTAATTAAGTCATTCCGACCTTGTTTCAAATCTAGAATATCCGTGTCTGCACTTAGGGTTGTGGCTCTCCTATCGAAAACCCTTTCGAATTCTCTCCGAAATGCACCCCAATCCGATAGGAGAGGATCATCATTTTTCACTAGAGGCCCTGCCCAATTCGCCGCATCCCCTGTTAGATACGAAATAGCAAAAGCCACTCTAGACATATTAGTGGGGAAAGACGCAGGGCGACATGAGAAATGTAACGTTATTTGCGTCAAAAAATTTTGGACAGATGTAGGACTACCAGAATATCTTTCCGGACTGGCCAACGGAATAGGCTGAGGGACTGTGACCTGAACCTGCTGCACACCTGCAGAAGCATTAAAGGGATTCCTGCCCTGTCTCTCTACCTGTTCCTTCAGAGCAGCAGCTTCTGCTCGTGAAGTAACTAATTCTTGTTGAACCAGCAACAAGGCGGCCATTACATCTTCCAATGTAGCCATCACTACTCGATCAAGAGGAGACTATTTCGTGGGCACGTAATTCTGTCACGGTCCAACGGCTCCTCCGGATCGAAAGATGCTATAGGGGTTCCACCTCCAGCTTTCTCCGTGCTCCGGGAATAAATACCACAGAGCACGATAGTAAGCAGGCGAGGGATAAAAGGTCCGGGACTGGAAACGAGGGTAGACGAGGTTTCTGTAAAGACACAAAGAACACACAGTAAGAAGAGAATCCTATTCTCCCTGTTCCTTATGAACTCTCTCCCTGCTGACCTCTTTCCTACCTGATGCTTCTCAGGACCTCTCCCTTCTAAATATGAGATACTTTCTCTCAACACCCGAATACTTTTCTGGAAAACACAAGAATACACACACAGGGTTACATACACTTCCCTCCCGAAAATCTGACTATGAATCTTGGCGTGGTGTTCCCATACATACCCGATGTTTTCCAGTCCCATCTTTAAAAGGTTCTACTTTGGCGTAAATGTTATGGATAACAAGGCCACAAAGTTCATTAGGAAACAAGGATTATAAAACGTTAGACTGTTCTGGTTTGATACCAAGTACCCTCTTCACCAGCTAATACGGGTGGACGTCTGCATAGCCTATGTCCTTCTGCTGCAACTGCCCGTTCCAACGCTGTATTGGGTGTTGTGATTGGTGCTGTGGTTCCTGAGATTACCCGCCTCAAAGGTTTGGGCTCTCTCTTTATTATATTAGTATATATATATATATATATATTACCTACTGGCGGTCGCCAGTAGGTAGTTATAGTTAGGATTTTTTTCAATGTTAAATCTCAAAATTCTATTTGGAATAACTTTGGCACCGGTTGACGAATCTGCCTGAAAATTTCCTGAAAATGGCCTCGTCGAGCTCCGGTCCTTCCTTGAAAGTTTGGGGGGGATACGTCAAGCGGGGGCCGAGATAAAAGGGGGGTCCCAAAACGCGTTTTCCCCATGTTAATGTCCATAGGGCGGTCGATTTCACTTTTAGCCCGAACGGCTGAATGGATTTCCACCAAACTTGGCAAAATTGTAGGGACTGGTAGCCCGATGTGCCTTTGCTATGTCTCAAGATATGTGCTCCAGTGGATTTTGAGTAATTTAGGTTCCAAAAAATATATATATCTATAGGCGCTCTCCGGTGCGCGCACCGGAGAGCGCTCCAGGCGCGACACGCGACTTGTGCGCAGAAAGCTGATTGGCTCTTGGGTGTCTGTAAACATTCTAAACAGTCTGGAGCGGCCGCCATCTTGTGTCTCGGTAAAATCGAGACACAAGGGGTTTGAAAAAAAAAGGGGCAAATGACCATAAGGGGGAAGAGTAGACCCCCTCTGACCCCCTAGGTTTGATGTGGGGGCTAAAATAGGGTCCTGCGGGGCATTACATTTTTTATTTTTTTTTTCGTTTTGCGCGGGGGAAGCGCATGGTACGCGCACCGGCGAAGCACGGGGAAAATCCAGGACCATATTTATGAAGGCCTTGCGCTGCCAGTTTTGCGCCGGCTGTGCGTCAATTTTTGTGACGCACCAGCGGTGTAAAAAAATGCGCATTGTTACGCAATATTTAAAAAGTGACGCATCTATCTAGATGCGTCACTTTTTAAATATAGTGCAACGAGGCACATTTTTTTACACTGCTGGTGCGATGCGTCACTTTTCTGTGCGCACTCCTTATGACATTCCAGATGTGTCATATTTAATGTATGACGAATCATGTTGCAAGGAGTTACAGATACATCAGTATTTCTGACATATCTGTAAACATAAAAGTGACGCGAGGCAGGCGCAAGATTTTGACGCAACAGCATCCTAAAAGTGACGCAGAGAAATCTCATAGATTTCAGTACGTCGTTATTACCAAGCTTTTTGCGGGGGAATGCCCCCTCTGCATACATTATACCTGACGCAGATATAATGTGGCGCAGAGTTTTAAAAAGTGACCCATGTACCTAGATGCGTCACTTTTTAAAAATAGCGTCAGGTATAATGCATGCAGAGGGGGTGTTCTCCCGCAAAAAGCTTTGTAATAGCGACGCAGTGAAATCTTTGCGATTTCACTGCATCACTTTTAGGATGCTGTTGCGTCAAAATCTTGCGCCTGCTTTACAGCAGGTGTTAGACTGATGCAAGACCTTTCACATGGTGCTTTTTCCATGTGAAAGGACACATTACTGGAGTTGCGTCACTTTTGTGACGCACTCCAGCAATGCGTTACTTGGAATGTCATAAGGAGTGCGCACAGAAAAGTGACGCATCGCACCAGTGGTGTAAAAAAATGCACCTCGTTGCGTTATATTTAAAAAGTGACGTATCTAGGTAGATGGGTCACTTTTTAAAATCAAGTGCCACATTATATCTGCGTGAGGTATAATGCATGCAGAGGGGGTGTTCCCCCGCAAAAAGCTTTGTAATAGCGACGCAGTGAAATCTTTGAGATTTCACTGCGTTACTTTTAGGATGCTGTTGCGTCCTTCAAATATAGTGCAACGAGGCACATTTTTTTACACTGCTGGTGCGATGCGTCACTTTTCTGTGCGCACTCCTTATGACATTCCAGATGTGTCATATTTAATGTATGACGAATCATGTTGCAAGGAGTTACAGATACGTCAGTATTTCTGACATATCTGTAAACATGAAAGTGATGCGAGGCAGGCGCAAGATTTTGACGCAACAGCATCCTAAAAGTGACGCAGAGAAATCTCATAGATTTCAGTACGTCGTTATTACCAAGCTTTTTGCGAGGGATTGCCCCCTCTGCATACATTATACCTGATGCAGATATAATGTGGCGCAGAGTTTTAAAAAGTGACCCATGTACCTAGATGCGTCACTTTTTAAAAATAGCGTCAGGTATAATGCATGCAGAGGGGGTGTTCCCCCGCAAAAAGCTTGGTAATAACGACGCAGTGCGTCACTTTTAGGATGCTGTTGCGTCAAAATCTTGCGCCTGCTTCACAGCAGACCTTTCACATGGTGCTTTTTCCATGTGAAAGGACACATTACTGGAGTTGCGTCACTTTTGTGACGCACTCCAGCAATGCGTTACTTTTGTGTTTACAGATACGTCAGAAATACTGACATATCTGTAACTCCTTGCGAATTGATTAGTCATATATTAAATATGACATATCTGGAATGTCATAAGGAGTGCGTCCAGAAAAGTGACGCATCGCTGTTTTCACGTAGCGATACGTCACTTTTCAGAAATGAGGCCTCCAGTTTATTCACTGTGTCATAACTTTCTTTTCTAACACTCACCTTCTTTCATTCCTCCTACTTCACTTCCTTTCACCTCTCATACCTTTCTGTTCTTTCTTACTCATTCTCCTTTCAATTATCAATGCACTATATTTCACTTACTCTTCATTTTTTTAAGAATATAGCTCTTTGATGAGAATTGGAGGTAGTTCTGAAAAGAACTTTTGGTTTTCTTCTTTTAACTGAACAGGAACAAAAACAGGGAATGGAAACTGCTCAACAGGAGCAAAAAGAAAACAAAAAAATTAGGGGTGGGAAGGGCAGCGATGGTTCTCCAATGCTCGAACCATGAGCTGGACACTTTGCTCCCCATAGGTGAGGAGTTGATTGCAGTATCTGCATCTGACGACCCCATGGTTAAATGCAGGTTGTATGTTTGGCACCTGCTCCTGCGATTGCTCTCTCCCAGAAGAAGTTGCTCCTCCGGTTGATGTAGAGGCCCCATCTCTGGGAACCTCTTGTGCCAGAGCCCTGACACTTTCCCGGGCAAAATTCTGGGGGTGCCTCCTCTCCACATGTCGGATCATGGTAAAGTTCCCAAAAGAGTACTTTTTTTGGGGGTTACCCCGTGACAGGACCTGTTTGCAGATCCTGCACTCCACTTTTGGTGCATTCACCTTCTTCTGGTCTGCTGGAAACTTAAAAAATTTCCAAATGAAATGTTCCTTCACCTTTGGGGTAGGAGGCTCTTCATTGATGAACTCAGGTTCATCCTCACTGCTGGATTCTCTGGCAGCCATGGTAATTCACAAAAGATCCAGGTGCAAAAAACAGGTCTTTCAGTCACAAAAGTGAAAGAAGAAGTGAAGGAAATGGGTGGGGATTTCATTCATTGTAAAAAAAACTGTTAGCAACCAATGAAAAGTGTTATTTTAGGGTCACATGACCCGACGCGTTTACGCTGCGCGCTCCGGAGCACTTCCGGGTGCGTTTACGCAGCGCGATCGTAGGCGCTTCCGGGGCGCAAACGTGGCGCGATCGTAGGCGCTTTTGCGTGCGTTTACGCGGAGCGAACGTAGGCGCTTTCGAGGGCACTTACGTTGCGCGCCGAAGTGACGTCATCAAACTTTTACAGAAATGCATAATCATTTTCCTTATTAAAAAAAACTAATTTTATTTGTATGGTACGAAATGTTTTGCATTATTATTAACTTTTCATTCATATTTTTTTCACGAACGACAGTAGCGCTCTGGGTGCGCTTTCAGGTGAGCTCACGGAAAAGCTTACCGGAGAGCTTAGCTGAAAGCTTCCCGGAGCGCGCACCCAGAGCGCAAAAGAAAAAAATGATATAAAAAAAATGAATACTTAAAAAAAACAGCAAATTGTAAAAAAAAAAAAAGGTTAGAAACTCGATATACAAAGGAATTAGCATTTAAAAAAACCTATGAAATTCACTGAAAAAACCATAGGTTTAACACCAGTTATAGTTAGCTGGAAATTTTACTGATATAAAACCATTGAAATTCCCACGTTATAGTTAGTTGGACTCACTATAACTTGCACGTGTAATACACTGCTGATGACATCACATATTACATCACTCATGACATGGTCAGTGACATCACTCATGACATCACTGATGACAGAGAGACTGACCTACTTTCACTCGCTAATATATGTATTCACTAAGATACACTTAATAAGGCAGATATCCAATTATTTTTTTAAAAAAAACATCCATTAAGACAATAATTTAAACAAATATTCTTCCATCGACCTTAACATACATATATAAAACATATTTATTTATCTGAAAGACACACATTCACTGGATGGTGTCATCAGTGCATTACACGTGCAAGTTATAGTGAGTCCAACTAACTATAACGTGGGAATTTCAATGGTTTTATATCAGTAAAATTTCCAGCTAACTATAACTGGTGTTAAACCTATGGTTTTTTCAGTGAATATATATATATATATATATATATATATATATATATATATATATATATATATATATATATATATATATATATATATATATATATATATATATATATATATATATATACATATATACATATGTATATATATGATATACCCATATACGAAATCATGTACCCATCTATCTGAGATACATATATGATTTATTTATGGTTTGGCAGGGATCCAAAGAGGAGACCCAGCATGTTGTGGAGGAATTAAATAAAATCAATCTAAATTTAAAATTTGCCTCTACAATTGATGATAAATCGGTCTTTTTCTTAGATACAGAGGTGTATGTAGATGATACAGGTCTGGCCACCAGATTACACAGAAAGCCGACTGCAGGCAACACTGTCTTACATGCGGCGAGTCAACACCTGCACCACCTAATAGGCAGCATCCCCTTTGGGGAAATGCTGCGTATCAGAAGGATTTGCAGTTCAGATCTGGCGTGCCAGATGGCCCAAGAAGAAAGTAGAAAACGGTTTTTAGCTAGAGTATATTCAGAAGAGATTCTCAAAAGGGCAATAGACCGCTCTAGAGCATTACCAAGAGATCAGGCTCCAGCTTCTAAAACGAACACAGCAGGGAAGATTGAAAATAAAGCTGAAATCCAACCCAGGGCGATGATAACATTCAACAGACAACACAATGAAATTAGAAAGATTTTCAACAAGAATTGGAACTTGGTGACAGGGGATCCTGTCATAGTTGGGTTAGTTACGAAAAAACATGAGCTAACATTTAGAAAATCTATTTCAATGGCAGAGAAGCTAGTTAGCAACTGCCTAGAGGGATCAGTATTTAGTACTTGGATGGCATTGAGCAGGGGTTTCAAAAAATGTTTCATCTGTAAGGCCTGTCGATATGGCTGTAACAAAACTCATTACTCAGTTCCGTTCAAAGATACACTAGCACCAATAAAGAAAAGACTCACCTGCAAAACTGACTATGCAGTTTATGTGTTGCAGTGTCCGTGTGGGTTGCGGTATGTGCGGAGCACCCGACTGCTCGCCCGCAAATGGATACTGCAACACATTAGGGCCATCTTTGGAAAAGATCAAGCTTATCGGGTGGCCTGCCATTTCGAGAATGCACATGACAGTGACCCTAAGCATTTGCAATATTTTTTAATAGATTGTGTAATGCCTTTGAAACAAGGAGGGAATAGGGAGGCATTGTTACGCCTTCTAGAAACCAGATACATATTAGAACTCTACAGTAAGACTCCAGGAGGTCTTAATGCAAGCGAGGATCTTTACACTTGCATATAGATTCTTTATGGGAAGCTGTCTTGAGGAATCTGCATCTGTGTTGCGTATTATAATTCCCAATCCTTGGACTAGTACTTTGGTTAGTGGCCTGTCGAGTATATCAAAATAGCAGAGAAAGAACTAAAAACAATTACAAAACGGCTGATCCTTCGCCCCATTTTTTAATTTGCACAAATCACTTTACAGCAGAATTTTACACAGCACTAGCAATTTGGTTCCACACTATGAGAGGGAGTATGTAGTTTACATATTGATTGTATTGATAAAGTTCAACAGAGAATGAAAACCCACTTGGGCTGCATTTGCACTTTAATTCATAATGAGAAACTGTTTGTATATAGATGATTTTAAATGGATTTATACTAATAAGTATTGAATCATCTGTATTGCGTATTTTGCACATATTTATTATTGCTGTATGCTGACACCTTAATGGTTGTTTGCTGATTTATGACACTTTGTCTTTTCTTTACATTGCGAACATTCGATTATTAAGTATGTTTTCCGTTTCTATGATTGTAGTGCATTGGAGGTGGCTATCAAACCCCGCCCTTTCTCAAACTATAAGTACCCTCTTTTGTGTTTGGTAACACATCATGTGATCAAGCCTCTGGACAGAGGCGAAACGCATCATGGCGGACAAGCTGGGCGTTTGAATGCACGAATAAAAGCACCAAATATCTGGCACCAGAACGGGTTTATGCTCATCGTCATTTTTTCAACCGGAGACGGGTTGCAAGCACATCAGCGTGTGGCGAGAATTTGTCACGACAAAGGGAAGGCTTTCCCGAAACGCGTCGAGTGGGATGTGACAATAAATCCAGTATTGCATACAATTGAGGCTTGGACATCGTTTTTTGACCCGTGGACGAAAAGTTGGAATATATATATATATATATATATTACCTACTGGCGATAGCCAGTAGGTATATATAGTTAGGACGGTTTCCCATAGGAAATCCCCAACATTCTATTGGGAATAACTTTGGCCCTGGTTGATGAATCTTCGCAAATTTCTCAAAGAAGATGGCTCGCTCCGCTCCGCTCCTTCCCTGAAAGTTTGGGGGGGATTCGTCAAGTGGGGGCTGAGAAAAAAGGGGGTCCCAAAACGTGTTTTCCCCATGTTAATTTCCATAGGACCTTTAGACTCAGCTACAGCTTGAACCGCTGAAGGGAATTACACCAAACTTGTCAAAATGGTAGTGTCTGGTATGCAGATCACGCTTTTGGTAAAATTGTGTAAATCTCTCCAGTGGTTCCTGAGAAAATTAGAAGAGAAATCAATTATATATCTATAAGCGCGAACGCGTGCGCGCACCCCGCGATTTTTTGCGATTTTTTTTGGGGGGGGGCTTGGGGGGTTTCTCTCTTTCATTTTAATGTTTTTATTTTAATTTCGAGGGTGCCCACCCCTCGTTTTGGCCCCCGAGATCACCGCCGCCGCCCGAGCTGCCTTAAGATGGCCGCCGCCTGGTTGTGGGCGGGGCCGGCGAAGGAGCCGCGCTCCGATTGGTCAAGGAGCTCTGACGTCATCAGGGGGCTCGCCTCAGGGCCGCGGTGGGATTGGCCCATCGTTCGGAGGTTAAGTCCTTTGTAAACGATCTGTGCACGCCGGGGCAGCCCGTCTGCTGGCCGGCACTCAAGCGCATGCCCTGCACGCACATAAACAAACCCTCTGGCAGTGGCACGGGCGCCCCGCTCTCTGACAGGCTGCTGCTGTCTCCCCGGCAGACCCTCGCTTCTTCCAGGAGAAGTTGGGGAGCACACTCCCGCAAACAGGCTCACAAAAGCCCGCAGAGGCAGAGAGGAAATGAACGTGCAGCCTGTAATTCATGCAGACGAAGGACAGCTGTTAAATAATGAAGCCGCAGCACGCGCCAGCAGAAGAAAGCATGGCGGGCAGCGCTTACCTAGAGCTGTGCACGGAAACCGTATCTTCAGAGAGGCTTCGGGCATCCGGCTGACTGGCACAGGGCGGTGGGCGCGGGCACGGAGCGGACCGCAGCGAGAGGCATCTTCGCCCCGTCTGCTAGCAGCGAGCCGTCAGCCTCCATCAGCAGCAGCAGCAGCCCCGCGCTCCAGCTGCAAACATCTCATTAGACTAATGCATTCAGCACAGGCAGAGAACTCGATTTACCATAGCTACAGTGATGAATTTCCATTACGATGACAGCTTCAACCACATCATGTCCGGAAAACCAGCCAACCACTGCCTTTTAAAGATCACGCACATTTTGCATGCGAAAAAAAGGAGGCCTCTGTGTCGCGCTTCCTTCCTCCTAGGGTTGGAGCAGCGAAAGGTTTGCGAATGCGTTTTTAGGCTTTGGGTGTTGTCGGTTTAAGATGCCCCGATGCGTTTTTGGTAGACGATGCACTGTGACATTTATGTAATATACAGATGGGGTGTATCTACTACAATTGTTATAGTCTCCCGTTCTCTGTTGCTATAGAAACCAGACTGTAACAGCATCCCTTTGTCCTGTTCATGCGACAGTTTGGTCCAATATTGAGCCTACACAATAGCAGACAGAGTTGCGGGGCGACTTCTGGTTACTGATATTGTAAACATGAGCTTTAAATCACCCATTCTAGAATGTTTTAATCCCAAACTGTGCATGTGTATGTGTGTATGCGCACATAGGTTATTACACTTCCCTTTCTCTCTAAGTAAATAAATAAATACATAAACAAATAAATATATATATATGCGCCTGTTGCCCTTGGAAAATGAGCAAAATAAAAAGGATTGCTGTTTAAATCCAAAGTTGGCTGTGCGACCCGTTTTTCCCTTGCTGGGAGAAAGTTTTGAGGATATTGAAAAAGTCCAATGGTGGACGAAACGCGTCAGGAAATTGCCCCGCAAAGTGAATAAATTACCTGTTTGGCAATCCGTTGGTGTGCGACTCCGTTTCCTGCGTTGGTGGGAGTTTGGTAATATTTGGCGGCGTGGTTCTGCCACGGGAGGACGCACAGTCAGCAAGCGCGCCAGAGGCTTTCCCGACCTGAACCACTTCTTCTTGGTCGTGACGCACGAGAGGGAAAGCGGTTGCCACCGATGACCGGCATCGGTATGACTCTGAAAGCGGACTGAAAAGTGGTTCGCCAACAGCAACGCGGAACCAACAGACACTTTTAATCAACACCGCCTAATGGAGGGCAGAGAAACTACTACTGCCAAAAAAACTACAGGATCCAGCATGCCCTGAAAAACCACGTAATGACCATTGAAGGTCTTGACCACTGGGGGTCAATAAAAGGAACTTTGGCAATCACCTGTGGTGTGGCAGCAGCAATGGTGTAAGGGGTAACCTTTGAAAAAGTCCAATGGTGGACGAAACGCGTCAGGAAATTGCCCCGCAAAGTGAATAAATTACCTGTTTGGCAATCCGTTGGTGTGCGACTCCGTTTCCTGCGTTGGTGGGAGTTTGGTAATATATATATATATATATATATATATATATATATATATATATATATATATATATATATATATATATATATATATATATATATATATATATATATTACCTACTGGCGGTCGCCAGTAGGTATATATAGTTAGGATTTTTTCCCTATGGGATTTCTGAAAATTCTATGTCTAATAACTTTGGCGTTTGTGGACAGAATCGGCTGAAATTTTCAGGAAAATGGCACATTTTGTTTCTGAGCAGCTCCTGGAAATTTGGGGGGGGTTCGTCAAGGGGGGGCCGAGAAAAAAGGGGGGTCCCAAAACGCGTTTTTCCCATGTTAATTTCCATAGGGCGGTTGGACTCACTTTTAGCCCGAACGGCTGAATGGATTTTCACGAAACTTGGCAAAATTGTAGGGACTGTTAGCCCGATGTGCCTTTGCTAGGTCTCAATATATGTGCTCCAGTGGATTTTGAGAAATTAACGTTTAAATCAAGATATATATCTGTAACAGCGCTCCGGGCAGCGATCCGGTTAGCGAACCTTTCGCGTATCGGAACTTTGCGATGCGAAGCTGATTGGCCCTCCGGTGTCTGTCAACATTCTAAACAGTCCGGAGCGGCCGCCATCTTGTCTCTCGGTAGGATCGAGAGACAAGAGGAGGCCAAAACAAAGGGGGAAATTACCATAAGGGGGCATAGTAGATCCTCGTTGACCCCCTAGGTTTTATGTGGAGGTTTTAAAAGGGCCTAGGAGGGTCCAAAAAAAAAAAACAAATTTTTTTTTTGCGTGGTAAGCGCCAAGTTCGCGAACCGGAAAGCGTTCTGGGCAGCGAACTTTATGGATAAAAGAATGAAAGACTTTTCTAATACTGTATGTTAATTATTTGTTGGTTTTGTTGATTATTTTTTAATTTATTTTATTTTTTAAGCAATTATTTATTATTGTGATTGTGTTTCAAAATTTAATAACATTTCTAACATTTAACTAGTTTATGAATTACATATAAAAATGATTAAAGACTCAAACAATTTTTTAATATTACATACAATTTTATTTTTCGGATTGTTTTTCAAAATTTAATACAACGTCTAGCATTTCACTGTCTGATATGTGTTCTTGTTCAGTGAACATAAGTTCCAACATTTGACCGTCATCATTATGAAGTAAATGATCCACAGATTCTACACATTGAACTAATTCATGGTCCCGTGATTCATCCATGAAATCTGAGTCATCATTGTCCTCAATAACTTTTTCTGTGTTGTTCTCCAGAACAATTTCGAAGGAAACATTTTGCTCACCTTCCATTTTATTGCTGTAATTTGCATAAAAAATAAATATATCAGTAGAGATAGGGCACTGTTGGGTTTAAGTTCAGACAGGCACTTGTGAGTTTATAACAGAGAAGTAATCTATGGGCACTGTATGGTTTCAGGCGTGAAGTAGTACTATTAAAAAGTGCCTGTGAAGAAGCCTAAGTAAATTCATAATTATACCACAGAAACCTAAATCAGTCCATAATTATAATAAAGAAGCCTTTCTCAATGTCTAACTCTTACAGAGGGATAGTATATAACTATCTGAAAAAGTTTACCATATTTACTTATAGTGCACAATATACTTCAGTTTTAAAAATAACAACTTACCTTTAGAAACAAGTTGATGTTATTAGTGATATTCTAAATGATATATACAACAACAAGTAGTAGTCAAAATGGCTGTGTTTCCTTCTCTTCCTTTATATATATTCAGGTATATAACCAATCAAATGTCAGGTAATAAAAGTAGAAAATGAAAGTAACATTTTCATTGGTTGTCAATTCCAACACTTCAGATGTGTTTTGTGAAGTAATTTAACTCACGGTACTTAGAGAGGTCTACAGGCTTCATGGCTAAATGGAATTTCAATCAAATTTGTGAAAATGAAAGGGATTGTTATGTAGTATGAGCTAATCTATATTTGGTGAGAGTGACTCTAGTCGTTTTTCTGTAAATTACTTTCCCACCTTTTTTTTGGACCGCTTTCCGGGAAGCGGCCCGGTTCGCGAACCTTAAGCGTCACGGGAGTCCACCATTTTGTGTTTCGGTCGCATTAAGATACAAGATGGAGGGCAAATAATGTTTAGAATGGGTAGAAGGGGTCATGGTAGACTTATCTTGACCCTCTAGGTTTTCTGAGGGTGGCTGAGGAGGTTTATATGTGCGGAAAAAAACATTTTTTTAAAAAATTCCGCGAGGTTAGCTTTCGGTTCGCGAACCGGGTAGCGCCCCGGGGAGCGAATTTTGTGGAAAATTAATGAAAAAAGTTAGAAAAAAATAATAATTGTGAGTGATCAGATGAAGGGTAGCTCTGAGAAGAGCTTTTGGGTTTATGGTACATTTAGGTACTTATAAGTAGGTACCAATGCACAGTCTTAAATTCAGAATGAAAATTCTGTTGCCCTCATCTGAGAAGTGAACTCCATCTCCTCTGTAGATATCTTGCATGTAGTAACGCAAGTTATTGTTGTACAGAGAGCCCATTCCATGGTCTCTCATGAAAGCTGAAACAGATTTGTTTACATGCTTCCTCGCTTTCTCAATTTGTGGACAAAATTGGTTGGACCACCTCCATTTCTGTCTTTGGCATATATTGGAATATACCAAGGCAGTTTGAGGAAAAAGTGCCATTAATTGCTCAAAGGTGTCCTTTAAAAGCATTTCCAGACCTACCCCTGTCAAAGTGCCCAAATCATTACCTCCACAGTGCACAATTAACAGGTCAGGTTTTGGCAAATGCATAAAGGTTTTCACCAATGGTATCAATTGGTGACATTTTAATCCTCTTTGGCCCAACCACTTAATTTCCACATCTTGTAAATTGAGGTTAGGTAAATTTCTGTTCTCAGCATACCTTTGAGCCCAGTGGATGTAACTATGTCCAACAATCCAGACCTTAAACATGGTGGGAGAAGGTTGTTCTGCAGTCAGATGAAGTGTGGTAATGAAAGGGCAGTTGAAACAGTAGGAGTTTCTAAAGAAAAAAAACTGTGGATTTACAATGCTAATGATTCATTAGCAGTGATTGGTGCATTTCCATTTCTGAAAACAGAAAGATAGGGTGCATGGATGTGTTCTTTGAAACATGTAATTTGAATGGTCAAGGAAGAAACATTTAATGAAAGATTGCACTGGATACGCAGGTGCACTGAGAGTTCAGAGTTCAATTGAAACATTGTTGTGTGAATTTGCAAACATGAGAGGTCTTCCAGGAGGTGGTTGCTATGGAAACAAGGCAGACAGGGCAGAGGGGGGAAGGGTTTTGATTTGAAAAAAGTGAGGGAAGAGGTATGATTGGCTAATATGAGAGATATGTGAAATGAATATCTGTATTTCTGTGCTTTCAATAGCTGCAGCCTTTGGAGTGCATCCTTTTTCTTCTGCTGAAGACAATTTGGTGTATTTCTTAGACTGTTTTCAAAACTCAAAAAATATTTGCTAAGGTGAGAAAAAATTTATTTAATTTAGATAGAGAATAGTATGATTTAAGGAGAAAATGATGAAGAAAGCTGTGTTTTTAAAATGTGGTTTTGTCTCTAGTGATATAGTAATAGAATTAGTTTCATAGAGAAATTGTAACTGCATATTTGGTGTAACATTCTGGCATGCAGTAACCCAAGTTATTGTGGTACATGGAGCCCATTCCATGGTCTGTTATGTAAGCTGAAACAGATATGTTGCTTTTAAAAACGATTTAAGAAATCAATTACATTTCTGGATATGTACTGCTAGAGCTTCATAGGTTGTTTTGAGCCATATTTATAAGGTATTTGAGTGTCTAAGATGTTATGTTTTCCTTTTAAAATGTAACGTGTTCCTCATGGGGCAAGTGTCTTGTAAATACGCTCCCACTTGTGCTTGGCAAATTTAGATTTTGATTATGGGAGTTACCTAGCCATGTTAATAGTGTCCCAAAAATGGTGCTAGGGAATTGCAGAAAACACTTTCATGTGTCTCAAGGACATTTTTAGTCATTTCTTCATGAATGCAGGTATACAATTGATTTATATGCTGTGTTTAAAAACGAATTTTGAAATCAATTAAATTTCAGGATATGTACTGTTAGAGCTTCATAGGTTGTTTGGGGTCATATTTAGAAGGCATTTTAGTGTCTTTGATGTTATTTTTCCCTTTTTAAATGGAAAGCGTTCCTCATGGGGCCCTGAGCAGTTCTTAGCCATGTTATTTAATAGGAAGTGGATAACATGGCTAAGAGCATTTGCTGGAAAATGCATGAATATCGCTGACTTTTCTGCGATGTTATGTTTACCTTTTTAAATGGAAAGCGTTCCTCTTGGGGCAAGTGTCTTGTAAATACGCTCCCACTTGCGCTTGGCAAATTTAGATTTTGATTATGGGAGTTACCTAGCCATGTTAATAGTGTCTCAAAAATGGTGCTAGGGCATTCCAGAAAACACTTTCATGTGTCTCAAGGACATTTTTAGTCATTTCTTCATGAATGCAGGTATACAATTGATTTATATGCTGTGTTTAAAAACGAATTTTGAAATCAATTAAATTTCAGGATATGTACTGTTAGAGCTTCATAGGTTGTTTGGGGTCATATTTAAAAGGCATTTTAGTGTCTTTGAGGTTATTTTTCCCTTTTTAAATGGAAAGCGTTCCTCATGGGGCCCTGAGCAGTTCTTAGCCATGTTATTTAATAGGAAGTGGATAACATGGCTAAGAGCATTTGCTGGAAAATGCATGAATATCGCTGACTTTTCTGCGATATTCATGTATTGCGGCCGTTTTTTTTCGCATTTGCGAGCAGTTCTTAGCCATGTTATCCAATGGGAGGTGGATAACATGGCTAAGAGCATTTGCTGGATAATGCATGAATATCGTTGACTTTTCAGCGATATTCATGCATTGCGGCTGTTTTTAATCGCATTTGTGATAAACAATTACATTTCTTGATATGTACTTTTAGAGCTTCAGAGGTTGTTTGGGGCCATATTTAGAAGGCATTTTAGTGTCTTTGATGTTATGTTTACCTTTTTAAATGGAAAGCGTTCCTCTTGGGGCAAGTGTCTTGTAAATACGCTCCCACTTGCGCTTGGCAAATTTAGATTTTGATTATGGGAGTTACCTAGCCATGTTAATAGTGTCTCAAAAATGGTGCTAGGGCATTCCAGAAAACACAATCATGTGTCTCAAGGACATTTTTAGTCATTTCTTCATGAATGCAGGTATACAATTGATTTATATGCTGTGTTTAAAAACGAATTTTGAAATCAATTAAATTTCAGGATATGTACTGTTAGAGCTTCATAGGTTGTTTGGGGTCATATTTAGAAGGCATTTTAGTGTTTTTGATGTTATTTTTCCCTTTTTAAATGGAAAGCGTTCCTCATGGGGCCCTGAGCAGTTCTTAGCCATGTTATTTAATAGGAAGTGGATAACATGGCTAAGAGCATTTGCTGGAAAATGCATGAATATCGCTGATTTTTCTGCGATATTCATGCATTGCGGCCGTTTTTTTTCACATTTGCAAGCACTTCTTAGCCATGTTATCCAATGGGAGGTGGATAACATGGCTAAGAGCATTTGCTTCAAAGGTTGTTTGGGGTTATACACCATTTTTGGGAAATTATTAACATGCCTATCTAACTCCCATAATCAAAATCTAAATTTGCCAACCGCAGGTGGGAGCGTATTTACAATAAATTTGCACCATGAAGAACGTAAAATAGCATACTAGACACTCAAATGCCTTATAAATATGACCCAAAACATCTTATGAAGCACTAGTAGTGCATATTTCCAGAAATGTATTGGTTTTCATTTAATGATTTACTTCATTGGTAGGCCTTCACATGTTTTTTTACCTTGGTTTTTTTCAGTGATAATCTTATCTGCAACCATGTGTTGGCCTCACCTCAAATAAACAAAACAGCTGATGGACTGAATGTGGATCAATGACACACATTCACCCCAGTCTAAAGATCTGGGCCTAAACAAATCTTTAGATAGGCTACATCTTATCGTCATCCTGAATTAATGATTTAAAATATTAGGGAGTGATTTATGAGTGTTGTATGCCTGTTTTGTACCATTGAGTGTCATTTTTGTGATGCAGTTCTGGTGGAAAATATTTGCTATGTTAAATAATTAGTACGGCATTAAGTTTTAGATGACTGTTATTTATTTACTGTTTGGTAATAGTGGTTAATAACATTTTATATTATATTTTTCCACAGATTCAACTGCAGATTCTTTCATAGTTTGTAAAATGCCTTCCAAAAGTAGAATAAGAAAGGCTAGAAAACGTCAAAGACAGCAGGATGATGTTTTATTGCAGCAGTCCTCTTCCCCAAATACTTGTCAAAACACCAAGAAAGGTCCGGGTAAGAGCACGAAATCATTCTTAAGAAATATTTGTAGTAAAAAAAGTTTTGCTCAAAAAAATGTTTCAGTTCACAAAAAGAAAAGTAATTTAAATGGAAAGGAGAGACCCATCACAAATGTTACTGGTAGAGGAAGAGATAACTCTGTGCATGATAGTAGAAGGAAACAACAGTTTAGGGACATTCGAAATCGAATGTTCCGTAATAGGATATTAGTTAATTTATTGAAAAATATTAAAAAGAAAGGCCAACAGAAAGCGGCATTTTATAAGAAGAAGAAAAATGTAGAGAAAATTATTGATCATGCTTTTGAAATTAAGCGAAAGTTGTTTATTTTGGTAATCAATAGAATTAGGAAACTAAGCAAGGTAATTTCTGATTTCAAAACAAAAAGTAGATGGAAGAGAGTAGTAAATCGTACTAACTTTTGTGAAGTTTTTTCCGGAGAATGGATGCATAGTTCAAGTTCTGAGGCATTTTTTAACGAGGAGACTTATTTTCAGGATAATGATTTGGTGCATGCAGTTGACATCAGTGGTCGAGCTTATGAAGTGAAGGATGGTTGTCCAGTTGAAAAAGAACAACTTGTGACAACAGAGACAGAAGAGGCGCTAAGTGATGAGGTTTTAGGAAGACGTCCTAAGGGTCCTGTGTACATTTGGAAGTGTAGTTCTATTTGCAGTGTGCGACAGGTTTCCATCAATTTGCTTTCTGATTTTATACGGACATTTAATAAGAAAAGTTTGAAGCAGAAAATGAAGTTGTTGCAAGATTTAGATCCTTGCAGAGTGAGACAAATGACAGGTTTGCGTGGTCATTCACTGGCTTGTCTTTCCAGGAGAGTATGCCAGAGTGTTTTTCATCATTTCAGGATGCTAGCAGTGCATCATAATAAAGTGAGAAAATTAGTGAGAATGTTGTATTATGCTAAGAGTCCAGCAATTATGCTTAAACAATTATGTGCTGCTCTTTTGCATGGTTCTGAAATAGATGTGAAGAATATTTGTGAAGAAATTGAGTTTTGTTACTTTGGTAGTAAAGATGAGAATGTTCAAATTGACCCTGAAGTAGAGGGTAATGTGGAAGATAATGTACAGGTTTCCAGTACAGATAATTTTCAGAAGGAAATTGCCACGTTTCAGATGAAATCAAGTGAGAGGCCTAATTTCACTTGTGTATGTTGTCGACGCACTTATTATAAGAATCAGACTAAGGTAGTGGATTTATATGCAAAAAGTGAAAGGGAAAATAATAGTGAATGGAAGGATTTTGCCACATACTTGATGGTAGAAAATTATTTTGATTTGGGATCGGATCAACGTGTGTGTACTTATTGTTGTAATAAATTAAACCAAAACCAGATGCCTGCTAGGGCAGTTCATAATAATCTGGAATTGGTTGAGATTCCTTCTGAATTGAAGGATTTAAATACTTATGAATCTATTTTGATTCAAAGTATCCATCCCTTTCAGGCTATTGTAAGAATGGAGCCAAAGACAGGGAAGTTGCCTCCAGCAGATTTACAGAGAGGATTAAAGGGAAGAGTTGTTTATTTGCCTCTAGATTTGAACAAAAACATTACCACAATTGGAATAGAAAAAGTGGAAGAGGAACCTCTTGTTATCTTGGTTAATGGGGTTCCGACAAAGAATAAGAAAATATGGCAAGATTTAGTGGATGTTAGGAAAGTCAAAAAGGCAACAGTGTATTTGAAGAAAAATAATAAGTACTATAAGAATGTATATGTTGCAGAAGAGGAAGTAAGTGATGAAGAGGATAGCGATTTGTGTGCTGGCCAAATTGAGAAAGTAGAGACCTCTAAAAGTGAAGAAATATATGAACATTATAGTGTTCATCCTTTGCATTCCAAGGAAGTCATGGGGAATGCTATTGAGTTGTTTCAAATGAAACAAGCCAAAGGGAGTCCCATTAGTGTTTGGGAGGAAAGTTTGGAAGCTCGGTGTTTCCCACAGCTATTTCCCACAGGTCAAGGAGGAAGATATGATGAGCGACCTCATCAAATTCCTGCGTCTGAATACCGGACTTTACGATTGTATGCAGAAGATCCTAGGTTTCGGCAATGCATTTCCTATTTGTTTCATCTCCTGTTTGAAAGCGATCTGTCTGGACTGTCATATGCAGTGAACCACATCTTAAAAAGTGGTATACAGATGCGAAACATCTCGGCAAGTGACTTTATGCATAAAGTCAATGTCCAAGACAGTATTTTGGATTCTCACTTAATTAATCTCATGGCGTGTCAGCGTGGTACTAATGAGTACTGGTACCGTCGTCATGGTGATTTAAAATGTATGCTGAGGAACTTAGGAACTCCAACATGGTTCCTCACTCTGAGCTGTGCCGAGTATGGCTGGGAAGACTTACTTGAATTTCTACGAGAGGCAAATGGAAATATTGAAAACATTGAATTCAAGACACCTGGAGAACTGTGTTCTTTGGATCCAGTGAATGTATGCAGGTACTTCAATCATAGATTTGAAGCTATGATGTCTTTCATCACAAATAAAAAGAATCCACCTCTTGGAGAGGTGTTGGATTTCTTCTGGAGAAAGGAGTACCAAGCAAGAGGTGCCCCTCATATACATATGTTGTTGTGGATCAAGGATGCACCTAAATTTGGAACAGATCCGGATGACTTAGTGATGAATTTCATCGAACAGTATTCTACGTGTGCTGTTCCAAACGCAACGGAGAAGAAAAGTCTAAGAGAACAAGTTCTACGTTTCCAAAGCCATCGTTGTGGAAAGTACTGTCGTCGTAAATTCAGAAACAAGGACAAGTTCTACACCAAATGTCGTTTCAACTTTCCACGACCGGTGATTTCTAAAGGAAGAGTGAACAGTTTGATGTCTTCGCTGCGACATAATGTGACGAGAAAATCACCCAAGAATACATACAATTTGAAAAGGAACGAAGAGTCCAAGTACATCAATGACTACAACCCAGTATTTTTGTCCATGTGGAATGCTAACATGGATATACAGTTTGTGGCTGACAACTGTATGGCTGTGGCTCGGTATGTGACATCTTACATCACCAAAAAAGAAAAGACCGAACTGAAGGATATGTGGGAGGACATTTCCCATGAAAAGAGCCTCAGCAAGAAGTTGTACAGTTTCAGTCTGAAGATGTTGTCGCATCGAGAAATCGGAGCTTACGAATGTTCTGACCGATTGTCTTCAGCAAGTCTCTATGCCAAATCCAGGAGTCTCGTTTGGGCCAGTCTTGGTCTTGCTGCAACGCGAAATCGAGTTCTAAAACCTGTCCGGGAAATTGAGTATTTGGCAGAAAAGGAACCAAACAGTACCGACATTTTGAAGACCAACATGTTGGATACATATTATCCAAATCGAAGCAGTCACCTTGAGAATGTTTGTCTATATGAGGTTCTCCAAAATTATATATTCAAGAGGAACATCAAAGAAGATATTGAGAAAGGAGTGTATGCTGTAATTGGAAGTGAGGGATGCCTGGTCAAGCAAAGAAAATGCCAATTAGTAAACCATCGAAAATTGAGTGGTGAATCTCCAGAAAAAAAGGAGTTTTTTTATTTAGCACTTTTGCAACTTTTCAAGCCTTGGCGTGCAGAAGAGGAACTGCTTGGAGATTTTCTCTGTTACGAAGACTCTTTCAATGCAGCCAAGGAGTCCATAGAATGTCCTGCTTTTTCTAAATATCAAGAAATGCTAACTTTGGAAATTGAGCAGGAAGCAACGATTGCAGCCGAGATTGCCAGAGACAGTTCTCAGGACAGTCAGAGTTCTGTTTCATTGAGTCAAGATCCACTTGGAGGACCTATTATCGAAAATGAAGCTGCCACTGCTATGAATGAAGTAGAAAGAGCCATGGCACATGCTCAGGAGGATTCAGTTAACTTAGAAGACTTGGAAAAACAACTCAACGTTGAGCAGAGGAAAATATATGATGAAGTTACCAAGGAAATTGAGCACGGATTAAGTCATGAGAAGAACAAGTGCTCATGTACATCGTTGAAGCCTGTCCGACTGTACGTGAGTGGAGAAGCGGGAACTGGAAAAAGTTTCCTCATTAAAGCAATCTCTTGTTATTTGCAGGAAAGGACTGAGTCATCGCTGTCTTGTGTTGTCACCGCTCCTACTGGACTGGCGGCACATAACATTAAAGGTATTACTTTGCATCGTCTACTGATGCTGCCGGTGGAGCATGACAACAAATTACAATACAACAAGTTATCTGGAGATGCTTGCTGTGAAGTTTCAAGAGTCTTGAGGAAAATGAAACTACTTATCATTGACGAAGTAAGCATGGTTTCCAATGTCATGCTTGCCTTTGTGCATTTGAGAATGCAAGAAGTACTTAAAACTGAATGTGATGTGTTATTTGGTGGGAAACACATCATTGTTTTCGGAGATCTTCTGCAGCTGACACCAGTAAAAGGTCAACCTGTGTTCAAAATACTCACGCATGAAGATACCAGGAAGTGCCTAGGGAGCATTGGCAACGTCAATATATGGTTAAACTTCAATTATGCAGAACTGCATCAAAATATGCGTCAGGCAAAGGATGAAGATTACAAGAATATTCTACAAGATATTAGAATTGGAAAAGTGACTGAGCATGGGAAAGAAGCTTTAAATGCACGATTACTGTCAAATTTATATCCCAAACAAGAGATTGTGCCTGAGAATATTTTTCAGAAAATTACTGAGAAGAAATCCGGGATATGTCTCATGCCAACTCTTGCAGAATGTGCCATCTTCAACAACAAAATGTTGAATTTAGAAAAGCAAGAGATTGTGAAACTTGAAGCTATCGACAAATTAGAGCATATGGGATCAACAATTATTTTGTCAGACAATTTGAAATCAAAATTGGATTCATTAGAGAAGACTATATCTAAAACAGCGGGTTTTGAAAAGACTTTGAATGTGTGTTTAAATTGCCGAATCATTTTGAGAAGGAATTTACATGTAGAAAGAGGTCTGGTAAATGGATCAATGGGTAATGTTGTTGATTTTGAGAAATACAGAAATAGAGATGGAATAGAATTTTTAAGAATTAAATTTGATGGCATTGAGGAAGTACAGCAAATTGGTCGTTGTTCTGCTAGGTTTTTGCTTGTTAAAGACTTATATGTTCGCCGTAAACAGTTTCCTGTTTGCTTGGCATATGCGGTGACAATCCATAAATCGCAAGGTTTAAGTGTAGACTGTGCATTGGTGAATATTGGCAGTTCTGTGTTCAAGGAGGGTATGGCATATGTGGCATTGTCACGAGTTAGAACTTTATCGGGATTGTACTTAATTGACTGTGATGTCAGAAACATTTGTGCGGATCTAGATTGTGTTAAGGAATACAATAGGTTAAGAAGAGAGTATGCGCCACATTTGCCTCAATATCCTTTGTTTGAGAAACGTGTGGTAGGCCGGAAACGTAGAAATAGCAGTAATAGTAGGGAGGTTGTTGCAAAAAGACTAAAAGTCAATGAACCGAAAATTGTTAGCAGAAAGAAAGTGGATTCTGTTGAAGATGTTGTTGGTTTTCAATTTGAAAACAGTTCTGGTGTCAACTGCTATGCAAATGTAGTGGTTAATGTTCTCTTTTCACTAGAGAGTTTAAAAGAACAGATTCTGTTGAATTCAGAACAAATTTTATGCAGTTTGTTGAATTCTGTTTTCGAGAAATGTAGCACTGATCGAACAAAAGTAGAAAGTGTGTCTGAAGTTCGTTATCTGTTAGATGAATGTTCAGGTCAAACAGACTTCTCTGAAAATAGTCAGCAAGATTGTCAGGAGTTTTTAATGTATATGCTTGATATATTGCAAGATGAGGGTATAGATGTAGATCAACTGTTTGGGCTTTCTTATCAATGGCAGCATGACTGCGAGAATTGTAGGGTATCAAGTACTACTAGTGTAGACTCAGAAAGATTTATATATTTAACTTTGCCAGACAGTAAATCAGTCTCCTTTAATAAGCTAGTAAATGCAGCTGATCACAACATGGAGTGTAGCCAATGTAAATCTGAAATGATGTCAACATTACTTATATGTAGATATGGCCAGTATGTCATTTTAATGATGCAACGATGTAGGCCTGATGGATCAAAATTGTCAACTTTAATAAAAAAATTTGTGGCTTCTCAGCTTTCAATATCAGGAAGGACTTTTGTAACTGTAGCAATTATCTATCACGATGGTCCTTCAACTACTTCAGGACATTATACAGCTTATTTAAAGTCTCGAAACGGCTGGTCATTCTGCAATGATTCCGTTGTAAGTTTCAAAAAAAAATTGCCGTTTGACCATAAAAATTCTTACCTGGTGTTTTTAAAACCAAAATTTTAAAGAAAGAATCTCGAGATTTCCTATGAAGAATTGGAAAAGGTTCATCAAGTTGAGGGAATGTAAGTCTGCAATGCTGTCTAGATTATTGGTCCAAAACTTTTAATTGTAATGTTATTTTGTAAAATCCGACTATATAAACCTGATGCAAGTAAGTCTGCTTCATAGTAAGCAGTATCAGTGTCATAGGAAAAGGAGAACATGAGTGACAAAGAAGGGTAAGATATTAGTAGTCCAGGATTGTGAAAATTATCTTAAATGTTTTCTTTTTGAAAGTTGCGAATATAGAAAATGACGGGATTTGATTGGAAGAATTACAAGACTTGTGAATAGCTGCAACATGATTTGGCCAAGTGGAAACATGTGGTAGAATGTGAGAAGTCTTTTCTTGTATGTAGCATATTTTTCGAATCGTTGGAGGTTTTCTTTCAGAAAGTGGCGGGCTGACAATATTTATAGCACAACACAGTGGACGCTGTTCATAGGACATCCTTCGACGTCATTGAAAGTAAGTTAATTTTAAGGAGTTTTGAATTCAGATTTCTTATGTTGAATGGGTTTTTTAAACACAATCATTTTGATTGTGTTTTTTTTTCCCCGCTGTTACATGATGAATACCTTCAAGTCACTGATTTAAGTGAAATTTGATACATTCTGAGAACAGCAAAAATAAACCATTTAACATGTATAATTAATGTTTTGCTTTTTGTACTTATGATATACATTTAGAAATGTGAAGTAGATATGGAGAAACTGAGTCTTCTGTAAGTGTCAATTTTAATCCTTACAGTGCTGTACTTCTGGGTACTGTTTTAAAAAAAAAAAAATGAATAGGCCTCACCTCAAAGAAAGCTGTTGAAAGCACACATCTTATTTGCATCCTGAAACAATCATTTAAAATGTTAGACACAATTTTATGATGGCTTTACATCTTTTTTGCGCTGCAATTGCATCACTATTGTGAGACATTAGCAGTGCAAAAAAAGCACCATGTTCCAAAATAGGCCTCAGTTCATCAACATCAAGATACAGTTTTTTTAAAATATATATATTTAGGATTGTGTAGGGGACGTAGAGAAGCAGAGACTTCTGTAAATGTCAAAGTTGTTGAAAAACTGTTTGTTCTTGAACCTTTTCCCTTGTCTTTTCTAATTTTTAAATACATGTTTTAATATTTTTGGAAATGTTTGTTCTCTGTTTTACAGATTGAAAGTATGAAAAAATATTTTAAAAAGGTAACAAGAATTATAAGGTAAATGTTTTCTACTCTTTTTACCCGCAATGCACTGCTGATGATGTCACTGACACTATCTCTCATTTACTCTCTATAGCTGTCTTTCTTTTTACATTATTCTCTGTTTACTTCCCTTATACTAACTCTTCTTTTTTTTAAAAAAATATTTTTTTAGTTCGCTTACAGTTCGCGAACCGGTCAGCGAACTTGAAGCGAACCAAAAGAAATAGAGCTTGCCAGAGTGATAAACATTCTAGCAATTTTATTTGAAAGGGGAGGTAGTTCTGAAAAGAACTTTTTCTTTTTGTTTTTGTTGTTTTATATATATATTTTTTTTTTCTGAACATTTTTTGATTTTTTTGTATTTTTAGAACAGTTTTATGTTTTTTTTGTGTTTTTTATGGAGGGGAAACAACAAAAAAACAGGCATTGAAAACGGCTCAACAGGAGCAAAAAAAAAATTACTGCTTGGGTGCATTAGGGCACTTATGGTTTTCGAACACCATATTAATCAAGTTGATGCTCATGTTCCCATACGACAGCATTGCACCACAATATATACAAGTTAACCTCATATGTTTGAAATTTGGTTGAATGTTTGGCACAGTTTCCTGTGCCTCTCTTCCTGTCAAAGACATTGTTGCGTTAGATCTGGCCACAGGAGTTGTCGGGGGATTGTCTTGTAGGTCCCTTAACTCAGCCCGGCTGTAGTTTAAGGGATGCCACCTGGTCATATGTCGATGCATAGTATAGTTGCCCATACTATATTTCTTCTCTGTGCCTCTAGACAATCTGTAATCACAGATGAGGCAGGTGGCATATTTCGCATTCACCTTCTTCTCTCCTGGAGGGATGGAAAAAAACTGCCAGATGAAACTTGTTTTTCTCTTAGAAACACGGGGCAACTCCGGGATAAATTGTGGTTGATCTGTATCCTCTTCTTCTTCTTCCTCCTCTTCCTCCTCTCTGTTAGAGATAAATTGACTTGGTGGTCCTCTCTTCTTATGAGGAGGTTCAGGTGGTGGTGGGGGTCCACCAGCTGCAGCAAGTACAGAAGCCATTGCTCAATTATAGGTAAATGGTCTTTCTCTCACCAAGATGAAAGTCAGAGTGAGGAAAGAAGGAGGGGTTTACATGATTTGGGAAAAGCAAAAGTTCTAAACCAATGAAAAGTGTTATTTTTAGGTCACATGACCTAGTCATACATCATTTGGAAACCAAAAGTGAAATAAACCAATGAAAAGTTTGATAAACAAGTCACATGACCTGTTCCGCTTACGTTACGCGGTGCGCGCCGCGTCCCGGATCGCTTCCGGTTCGCGGTCCGGAGCACTTCCGGGAGCGCTAACGCAGCGCGTCATTAGACGCATTACGCGACAACGTGATACGTCGCGCTTCCGCGACGCGTCACAGTTCCGCTAACGTAACGTTGACCGGTTCGCGGACTAGGTCGCGGCATCAAGATGAGCTAACGGAAAGCTTCCCGGTTCGCGAACTAGAAGCGAAGAAAAAAAATATTTAAAAAAAAATTATTAATAAACATCTAAAATATATTTTAAGATTTAAAGAAGAATACATTTTACAGCTACAGATGTTAGCTTTTAAAAAACCAATGAAATTCACAGAAAAAACCATAGGTTATAGACCATATATAGTTAGGAATTTGCATTTACAAAACCTTGAAAATTCACTGAAAAAACCATAGGTTATAGACCATATATAGTTAGGGATTTGCATTTACAAAACCTTATTTTACTCGCATAAAACCATTGAAATTCCATATATAGTTAGTTGCGCTAACTATATATCGCGCACCCGCAATCCACTGCTGATGATGTCACATATTACATCATTCATGACATGGTCAGTGACATCACTGATGACAACATCCAGTGACTGTATGTTTCTGTAAAGTGTAAATATGTCTTACATATTGAAGAATGAGTGGATGTATAAGTGTCTGGATGAAGGATTTAGTAGGTGCATGACTGACTGTATGAGTGAGTGATTAAATATGTCTCACTGAGTGCATGGGTTAGTGACTAAACTGTCTTAATTTGTGCATCATTATGTCTGTTGTTCTGTAAACTGCTGCATGTGTTGATAAGTAGCTATATGAGTAACTATATGGGTTATTGATTGGTAGCCCAGGTATTTGTATGGGAGACTGAGTGTGTGTGTGGGTGGCTGGGAGGTGTATGACTCTGTGCATAGATGTGTGAGCAGTGGATTCACTAGATGTATGGGTTCAAAAGTGCATGTGGAAACAGCTGTATGGGCGGTTGACTGTGTGCATGAGTGTATTGGTGAGTGAATGGATATCTCAGTGCTACATGTCAAAGTAAGTACATATGTAAAACACAGTACATGTGAGAGTTGACATATATAAATAACTGTGCATAAGAGCCAGTGAATGTGTGAGTGGCTGTATGGATCATTGTGAACTTGTATCAGGGATTGTATAAGAGAGTAAATATGTGTTAGTATATGTTTGAATAAGTAAAGTTTGTATAACTGTATAGTTGAGGAAATGGAGGTGTGATTGATTCTTTGCATGACTGACTAGGTGTGTGAGTAACTCCATGGATGAGTGACAGTCTGTGAGTGTCTGTTTACACTGATTGTATCTAAGGTTATATTAGAGTCTGAAGAGGTTCATCGTATTATCACATGAATGATATCATCAGTGATGTGATCAGTAATGTCAAATGAGATGTCATCAGTGATGTCATCAGTGATGTCATTTGAGATGTCATCAGTGATGTCATTTGAGATGTCATCAGTGATGTCATCAGTGATGTCACTGACCATGTCATGAATGATGTAATATGTGACATCATCAGCAGTGGATTGCGGGTGCGCGATATATAGTTAGCGCAACTAACTATATATGGAATTTCAATGGTTTTATGCGAGTAAAATAAGGTTTTGTAAATGCAAATCCCTAACTATATATGGTCTATAACCTATGGTTTTTTCAGTGAATATATATATAGATATATTACCTACTGGCGATAGCCAGTAGGTATATATAGTTAGGACGGTTTCCCATAGGAAATCCCCAACATTCTATTGGGAATAACTTTGGCCCTGGTTGATGAAGCTTCGCAAATTCTAAAACATATCTCTGATGCTTGAAATTGGCGATGAAGGCAGACAGTAGAAAGTGTTTTTAAATTTAGACAGACTTCTATTATCTGTTGTGGTGTTAATGGCAAAAAATGAACATAATCTTTCTTTTGTCAACATTAAAGTGACTAACCTCGAGATATATGTGAATTCCGAAGTAAGTGCTTCATATTTAGCAAGCAAGAAAAAACGGTGTTCGGTTGATCAATTGATAGCTTTAATCTCATAGATCTTAGCCTGCCAAACTGCACTGAGTAAGGAATCTATTTTGAGACGATGTAACAATATAAGAATGGTGTTATGGCTTTCATTTACACTATACCGCATTGCATTTTCTCTAGCTTCCCCACTAGGGACCTCTGATATTGGCAAAGTTCAGATGTTAACACATTAGTGCTAACGTGCTAGAAGGGCCAAGGGAAATGTCTTCCTTTTTCTGCACATTAAACTGCAGTAAAATCAAAATGTATGAGTATGATGCAATAAAGATATGATTGTCCCTAATGCATTTCGTTATACATCAGTTAGACCCTTTCGGCAATGTTAATTCTACGCTATGGCAAGCTGGATTAAATCTATAGCTGCAAAGGCGCACATTGCAAATATTTTATGGCCATCCGATCAAAATCATGCTCTTCTAGTAATATACAATTAGAACATGCTTGAAGTGCAAGGACAACCATTTAAATAAAAATGTTAAAATGTTAAAATGGAACTTTTATAGCGCAACGGCTACTCCAAAGGAGTATCCCCGGCGCTTTGAGCTCCCGACCAGAGAAAAGAGCTAGAAAACATAACAATAAAAGAGCAGGGGCCTAGAAGAGGGGACAGATTATCCAGCGAACAACCAGGTTTTCAAGTCTTTCCTGAAGACGAGCAGGTTTGCGGTGTTTCGCAGGGACTTCGGTAGAGAGTTCCATAGCTGAGGAGCAAGGAAACTAAAGGACCGGCCGCCTAGCCGAGCCCTTTTGATGCGTGGCACCCGAGCCAAAGCCAAGGCTTCTGACCTGAGGGATCGTGCAGGTCGATAGAAGTCCAGCCTCCTCTGAAGATATTTGGCACCATTGCCATGCAAGGCCTTATGGGCAAGAGTCATGGCCAAGCACCGGCAAAACCAACACTTCTATTTTGACAATCATGGTATATTTTTTAATTCATGTTTTATAAGCATAGGTAATTGAAATTCCATTTTTTAAGTAAATCTGGCAGACCCTGACAAAAAGAAAAAAGAAATTCCCCAACAAAGCCATGAAAAATACGAAAAAGAGAAGGATAGGTTAGACCAACAGCTCTTACATTTAAGTGCACTACTGCATATGGAATCGGCTGTACTATGCCAAGTGTTCATTTTTACATTCAAACATCTGCATTGCAAATTTTAAATTCATATGATGACACATTTTAGTACCATTCTGACCCGTTGTAGATGATTCGTGCTATGATTTGGCAATGAGTGGTGTATGTTGTCGTTTGATACTCCATGCATGTTGGCTGATGCATCTTATTTTTGTGTTGATATTGCTGCATCTCCACAACTTTTGTAGTGTGAATGATGTTGCAGGCGAGTCTCATGTTTATGAGCTCTTGCATGCATCCATCCAACACCCACCCACCCTCCCACCCACCATTCATGCACCACATCCATCCACCCACCCATCCATCCATCCTGCATCCATCCATCATTCATGCATCCATTCACCCATCTATCATGCATGCATCCATCCATGCATCCACCCAACAATCATTCATCCATCATGCATCCAACCATCGTTCATGCATCAAAAATCGGATCCCTAGGGCTGCTCAGGTGGTCCCACAAGGATAGTAACATATTTAAACGTTATCCGCTAATAGAATTAGCATTTTCAAAACCTTGCAAATTCACTGAAAAAACCATAGGTTTCTGCCCTTACATATCTATATATTAGCATTTAAAAAAACAATGAAATTCACTGAAAAAAACATAGGTTATACACTATTTATAGTTAGGAATTAGCCTTTAAAAAACCAATGAAATTCACACAAAAAAACATAGGTTTTAGGCCTTATATAGTTAGGAATTAACATATAAAAAACCATTGAAATTCCTCCTATATAGTTAGCTGGACATTTTATTGACATAAAACCAAATGAAATTCCATATATAGTTAGTTGCAATAACTATATATCGCGCACCCGCAATCCACTGCTGATGATGTCACATATTACATCATTCATGACATGGTCAGTGACATCACTGATGACATCACTGATGACATCTCAAATGACATCACTGATGACATAACTGATGACATCTCAAATGACATCACTGATGACATCATGACACACCAATACCAGTTACTACATACGCACTCACTGATTCCTACGTCTACGTTTTTTTGTGAATATATATTATATATATATATATATATATATATATATATATATATATATATGAAAAAAAGGTTCCTCCCCAGCTTCGCTCTGCGCTCGCAGACACCGCCTCCACGCCAGCAGAAATGAGGACCGGACCATCAAAGCCAGCAAAAAGATGTTTTTTATTATCCTTTCAACAGAACCAGCGACGCGTTTCGAGCAAAAAGCCCTTGTTCACGCTGCAACATGTTTAAAATGATAATGCTTTTTTATACTTGTAGTGATGCTAACACCACCCCCTAGTGGTGTTCACCAAAATCACGTGTTAATAATAAATAGTGAAGAAATACTATCGCTGGTGACGTATCTTACTTGCTATTGATATGACATGAAAATACAATTACTGGTTAAATCCAAGTAATAACACAACTCAAAAATTGATAAGATTGATAAACAACAGACATAATGTCACTCAATGCAAACATTTCAGTATATCGCAAGAATACATTTCAACCGGCCATGATGAACCTGGTATGTGCAAATATATATATCATAGCACCGAAAGTTAAAGTGCAATAAGTGTATAAAAAAGTGCATAAGTGAAAGAGTTACAAAAAGTGCAAAAATGCAGGGATAAGCCGTTTTACCATCAGAACAGAGATACTCAATATTATAAGTTGGTCTACCCTCATAGTGTACTGAGTTCTAAGTAAACTGTATTATTCTATAAAAAGCTCTCTAAAAAGTTACAAATGGTAAGAAACTGTATCAAAAAAGTTAAAAATGAAAATATGTACAAATATTACCATATTTCATATATATACACGCATACATGTTCTTATATAACAAAAAAACAGAATATACTACAAGACCTATACTGAAAACAAAAACAATTTCAAACAATTTTCATATCTCATATATATACACACATATCTATATACATATATATATAAAAACATATACACCTACTCCTACCTATATATTGAAATTTACTGTACAATACAAAACCCTTAGGGAAAACTTGATAAAAGTTATTTCATTAAATTTTAGAATAATACAGTTCAAATATAGCACAAGGAGGTGCATATCCAAAGACATACACGTAAAATGTGTCACATATAGAAATACAAATACAAAACCATTGGAACACCACTATTTATGGAAACAGTACTGTTCGGTATATATCTTAACCATTATGTGGATGCTGGAATGCAGTGTAACTCCTAATAGGGAACCTAACTAGGAGAACAAAAACCACACATGTAAGAAGACTGGATACACACAGATAACTCAGATAGGTGGCTGCCCCAAGGGTATTTATAAAAAATGATGCATTTCTTCAATATTGTTGAGCCCGTTGGGCCAACGACTGTCGAGTTCAAGAATAAATCTAGATTCCAGTTTTCTAAGCTGTAGTTCACGGTCGCCTCCTCTTTTTAAATATGGTACTGCCCCAATGACAAAGTAACTGAGGCAATTCAGATATTTATTGTGTACCCGTTTAAAATGCCGTGCAACCGGGTAAGTCGGGTCACTATGTAGAATAGCCCGCAGATGCTGTAATATCCAGACGTGCACCTGGAGCTTAGTACTGCCAACATATCTAAGCCCGCAGGTGCACGTCAGAACATAAACGGCATGATCTGTCTTGCAAGAATAGTTACCATTGATCGATTTGGCGACTGTACTAAAAGGGGTAGAATAGTGTGTGGTGGTAACTCCGAATTTACAAGCTCGGCAACTAGAGCACTTATAGAATCCTCTGGTAGGGCGTAGCCAAGGTGTTTTCATTTTGAGTTCTGGGGCTGCTTTATCCAAATAGTTGCCCATAGTTTTAGCGCGTCTAAAAGTCACAGTAGGGGAAGCTGGCAATCTGGTATTGAGTATATGATCACTCAGTACAATAGGCCAATTTCTGTTAATAATGGACCTAATTTTTCTGTCCTCTTTACTGTAGGTGGTAATAAGATGCGGACAGTCCAACTGGGGTTCTGTATTGTTAGGGAGTTCAGTCTCAGAAATAGATGTAGAGAAGAGACTTTCTCTGGATCTGGAAAGGGATTTGGTTATAGCTGTATTTAAAATGCGCTCAGAGTAACCCCTTGCTTTTAGTCTTGTAATGAGTTCCCCTAGACAGGTGTTAAAGTCAGAAGGGGAACTGCAGATCCTTTTTAACCTAAGAATTTCACCATATGGGATTCCTGAAATAGTGTGTTTTGGATGCATACTAGTTGCGTGCAATGTAGCATTGCCTGCTGTCTGTTTTCTGTGTAAAGTGGTGTTCAGTGTACAGTTAGTGACATACACCTCAACATCAAGAAATTTATTTCGATTCTTATCAATATGTGCTGTAAAGTTAAGGTTGAGGGAATTGTTGTTGATATCCTGAATGAAGGACAGGGCTTCCTCTTTACTACCTCTCCAGACAATGAAAATATCATCAATGTACCTCAGAAAGCAACTGACATGGCCCTCCATCCACGCCTTGTGGCGCACATTGAGGACCTGCTCCTCCCACCAGCCAACGTGCAAGCACGCATAGCTGGGAGAGAAGCAGGCCCCCATCGCCACTCCTCTAAGTTGTCTGTAAATCTCTTTACCAAAAGAGAAAAAATTGTTATGGAGGCACCATTCCATGAGGCATAAAATGACCTTATTGTGTTCATAGTACATTATCGGTCTACTAGAGAGGTAGTGTTGTACTGCGGAAAGTCCCTGTGTGTGATCTATGCTGGTGTACAGCGACTCAACATCTAACGAAATAAGCCACATATTACACTCCCACTTAATGGTGGAAATCTTTGTTATAAAGTCACTAGTATATATATATTCATCAAATGCCTCTGTCCCACTTGGGTAGCACCCACTTGCTGGTCATTAAATGGCTCCTCCTTCCCCAGTGGTAGTGGGCTCACCTGCACTTCATTAACCCTGCGTGTACCAATAACAGGGACTACCAGTCCCAACGTGCACCACGCTGGTTATCCGGTGCAGTGTAGTGGATAACTACGTGGAATTTAAAAAAGTAACAGCCAATGTCCCCTTCTTTCTGCCACCAACCTCATAGGTCACAGGTGCGGAGGTGCTAGCCAAGTGACGGCATTACTCCACACCAATAAACGCCCGCTATACTTAGCTGCTGTGAGGCACCTCAGAGGTCACGGTGGCGGACCACAGAATACTCTGACACTCGGCAAAAACAAAACAGTTTCCATGTGTCTGTGGCCACTCACGAAAGGGTCCCTTGTGCCCGCCTTGGGTAACACGCTAAATATAAACAAACTTCTCCTCGGTTTTAAGCAGAAACAAAGGACATCACGGGGCTTCAAAAGTTGTTAATTCGTAGACAGGCATGACCGGTTTCGGCGAGTTGCCTTCATCAAATGCCTCTGTCCCATTTGCGTAGCACCCACTTGCTGGTCATTAAATGGCTCCTCCTTCCCCAATGGTAGTGGGCTCATCGGCACTTCATTAACCCTGCGTGTACCAATAACAGGGACTACCAGTCCCAACGTGCACCACGCTGGTTATCCGGTGCACTGTAGTGGATAACTCCGTGGATTTTAAAAAATAACAGCTAATGTCCTCTTCTTTCTGCCACCAACCTCATAGGTCACAGGTCCGGAGGTGCCTATATATATTACCTACTGGGTGTCACCAGTAGGTAGTTATAGTTAGGACCTACTTTCCATAGGAAATCCGCAACATTCTATTTGGAATAACTTTGGCGCCGGTTGACAAATCTTCGCAAAGTTTTCAAAACTGGTTTGGCGCTCCTATCCTGAAGGTCTCCGGGTGATTCGTCATGCAGGGGCCTAGAAAAAAGGGGGGTCCCAAATAGTGTTTCCCCCATGCAATTTCCCATAGGAACCTTTAGCCAGGGCTACAGCCCTAACTGCTGAACGGAATTACACCAAATTTGGCATGAGGTAGACCTTGGTTGAGAGTCGTGCCTTTTGCTTAAATGCTGTAAATCCGTTCAGTAGTTCCTGAGAAATTCATAATTAAATTCACATATATATCTATGGCCGCAGTGGATCCGCACATCCTGAGCGCACCCTAAGCGTACCCTCACGATCACGAGATGCATGCTAATTGGCTGTCAACTGTCGGTCAACACTCCAAACCAGGAAGTGTTGCAGCCATTTTGTGCCTGGGTAGCAGCGAGGCTGAAGAAATCCGTGGAACAAGTGTGCAAAATGTATAAAGAAGGCAGAATAGAAATAATCTGACCCTCTAGACATGCTTAGGGGATCCAACAAGGACCCCCAGGGCCCCCCAATTTATAATAATTTTTTTTTAAACTGAAAAATCAGCGCCGGGTGCGCGGATCATGCCATAAAAAGATAATAATAAATCAAAGTGCGGGCTTAATAATTAGCCCATGGGGGGCCAAATCCCGGGGGAAACATATTAAATTGTAGGGGGAGCCCAGAGGTTCCCCTTAGGCTCAGGGACCACCACCCCCGGGGCTTTGTAAAAAGTGGTGGGGGCTTAAAGGCCCCCCAAGTCCTAGAGACCACCACCCCGGGGCTTTGTGTTTTGTGGGAGGGCCCCCCTCCTGGAGCCATTGAGTGCCCTGGGGACCGCCACCCTCAGGGCCAGCTCCTGCACTGTCTGGAGGGCCCACCCCTGGCAAACTGCAGGGAAACCTGCTCTCTCTTTCAAAATTCAAACCATATTGCTTTTCCACATGGGGAGCTGCATGTTAGCAGCTCCCAATGTGGAAAAGCAATGCCGGGTCCCAAAGGACGCAGGGATCCAGCTGGGGCCGTGGGGGCATTGGGGCTCCTCCCACGGTCCCCATCATTGTATATAAGCCCCAGGGGATGGTGTCCCTGGGGAGAATAGAAATTATTGATAGGTGCTATTTTTTTTTACAGTAAAATTAGAAGTCGCGCACCCAGCACGGCACTCAGCTCGGCCCCCTGGTGTGCACGCGTGGGATGCACGACTCCTAACTTGTAGGGTGCGCGACTCCAAGCAAAAAAAAGTTAAAAAAAGTAATATTTTTCAGATATACATCAAGCTTATGTGTTTAGATCTTGGGTGGCTATTATAAGAGCTGTTGTGTTCAGTGAGAGATTTTGGTACCTACAAGTAAGTACCTATGCAGGTTCTAAAGTTGATGAGGAAGACTCTGTTACCCTCATCTGTAAAATGTACACCATCATAGTGGAGGAGTGTGGCTCACTGATTAGAGCGGCAGACCTTGATGCAGAGGTCTGGCCCGTGACCAGGGTTCAATTCCTGACGTGGCAGGGTCCTGAGCCCAAAAATGTCCACGGACTTGATAATTCTCGCCTCGGTACCTACTCTAATCATGGGGTCCCACGCTGCAACTCTGGGCAATAGCTTGCTTAATCTCCACTACAATGGCAGCAATTGGTGCCACTTTAACCCTCTCTGTCCAATCCATTTAATGTCTAAATTTGGCAAATCCAGGTCTTTTTCAATGGCTCTATTTTCTGCATACCTTTGGCTCCAGACAATATAGATATGTCCCACAATCCACACTCTAAGCATCTTGAAGGGAGGTCTGGATGCACTCAGAATGTGTCTGTATGTGAAATTTCAGCTTGAGAAGTGCGATTTTCTAAAAAGGTGGATAAGATGAAGTTTTGAAAAAAGAAAATAAATGATTGACTGTTTAACAATGTTCTAGACTGAAAAGTAGGCTGCATGTTTCTGTTTTTTAAAAGCATGTTTCTTATTGGTTAAGAAAAACTGAAAGGAACATTACATAGGATAAGGTGATGTTTTGAAAAGTCAAGCACACTTGCTGTTTGGATTAGCAACATTGTGTGCTAAACTTGTGACCTGTGTGCTCAATTGAGTGTTCCATGAACCATTATCATGGTAACAGGGGTAAACAGATTGGGGGTGGGGTTCACCTTATATCAATTGGAAAGGGTTGAAATGTGTAACCAATAGAAATGTGTGATTGAGATAATGTGGGAAGCAATGTGATTTGATATTTACATGCACATTTGTGCAGAATGAGAGGGAAAGTTTGCCATTTTTTAGTTTTCCTAAGAGCAGTACTGTACAGAAATTCTGTATAGGAAAATCTGGTGTGTGACTGACATACTTCTTAATCTACAAACCAATTTGAAAGGTGAGTTATTCATTTGTTTGTGAGGGGTTGTATGTGGTGTGTTTTTCTTTTAATAAGATTAATGTGTTTCTCCTGGTAAAGTCCAGGGAGTAGTCTTGCTTGTCTAGAATCACATTGTGAGACTGTGTTCATTGGGGAACCATTGTGAGAGAATCATTTGGTAACTTCGTGTGTTTATTGACAGCTAACTGCTTTAAAACTTGTAATGATGTAAAGATTTAGTTGCTTTAGAAGTCAGTCATAGTTTATGTATTTGCAAAATGAGTACCACTTCCATAGTAAACTGCAGTTCTAAAATATGTGGAATGTGCCACTTTATCAAAACACATTTACTAGTTTGGAAGAGATAAAGTCTAAGTGATAGTTTTGTTTGTATAAAATCACACAGTGAATCTGTGTGCATTTGGGAACCTTTGTGAGATAAGCATTTGGGTACTTCATGTGTTTGCAGACACATAACTGTTTAAAAACCTATCCTGTTGATAAGGTTTGGTAGAATAGGAAACCAGTCATTGCTTATGTATTTGCAAGATGAGTTAGGCTTCCATAGTAAAGTGCAGTTCTAAAATATGTGGAATGTGTGTAGTCATCTTTCCTCTTACAGACTAGTAAATGTTTTTTGGTACAGTCCAAGGGTTACTGTTGCTTGTCTAGAATCCCATTGTGAGCTGTGTGCATTTAGGAAAATTGTGAGAGAAGCATTTGGGTGGTTCATGTGTTTGCAGACACATAACTGCTTAAAAACCTATCTTTTTTGTCAAGTTTTGGTAGAATTAGAAAACAGTCATTGCTTATGTATTTACAAAATGAGTTAAGCTTTGAAACTAAAATATACTGAAATATGTGAAATATGTGTAGTCACCTTACTTTTTCTAGATCAGTAAATGTGTTTTGATAAAGTCCAAGGGATAATCTTGCTTGTCTAGAATCACACTGAGAGTCTGTGTTCATTTGGGAACCTTTTTGAGAGGAGTCTTTAGATACTTCATGTGCAGATATATAACTGGTTAAAAACCTTTCCTGTTGACAAGTTTTGGTAGAATTTGAACACATTATTTATGTATTTGAAATAGTGTCAGGCTTCTACTCTAAAGTGTAGTAATGAAATATGTGGAATGTGTGCAGTCAACTTAACTCTTCCAGACTAGTAGATAGTGTTGCTTGTCTAGAATCACACTGTGCGTGTGTGTGCATTTGTGAAGCATTGTGAGGGAAGCATTTGGTAACTTCATGTGTCCTCGCACTGCTGTAATCATTCAGTCATTATTCAAGTACTCATTCAGCGATTCAGGTCCTTAGCACATGTACTGCTTCAAACTCCAATGCACTATGCATGTAGTGTTCTAACCACCTTCTCACTTGTGTTTCAGGCGTACATTTCCCCAGTCAGTACCCATACAGTCCACCAAACACCCTGTTACTCCCTTTGCACTTCTCTACTGATCCTTTCAGCACTGTGTGTTAATCCATTCACTGTAGGAAAACTTAAGCAATTATAAATTCACTGAGTGTCTCTCCTAATGCTACTTTATTCATTCAGTCAGTATCCATGTACTCATGCAGCGAGTAAGGCTTTAGGACATGGACTGCTTCAAACGTTTATGTACTATGCATGTAGTGCTTTAACCAAGTACACAATTGTGATTCAGGTCTTGAATTCCCCAGTCAGTATCCATACACTGCTGTAAACACCCTGTTACTCCTTTTGCATTCCTCTAGTGACCTTTTCAGCACCATGTAGTAATCAATTAACTGAAGTAAAACTTAACCAATTATAAATTCACCCAGTGTCTGCCCTTGTACTAGTCTAATTATTCAGTTAGTAGCCATGCACTCATGCAGTGAGCCAGGCTGTAGGACACTTCAAAACTCCTATGCACTATGCATGTAGTGTTGTAACCACCTTTACACCTGTGTTTCAGGCCTAGAATTTCCCAGTCAGTATCCTTACAGTCCAGCAAACATCCTGTCACTGCTCTTGCAATCCTATCAACACCATAAACTAATCCATTCACTGAAGTAAAAGTCAAACAAATTACAAATTCACTCAGTATATCTCCTTATACTACTCTAATCATTCAGTCAGTAGCTATGTAGTGATGCAGCAAGTCAGGCTTTAGGATATGGACTGCTTCAAACTCCTATGCACTATGCATGTAGTGCTTGAACCAAGTACACAATTGTGTGCTCAGACCTACAATTCCCCAGTCAGTATCCATAGACTGCTGCAAACACCCTGTTACTCCCTTTGCACTCTTTCATCCAATACTTAAGCAGTTATAGACACATTTGGAAGCATCCTGTGCCAACAATATGTCACTATTTGTAACATAATTATAGCGCAAGACGCTCTTTCATATTTACCAAGAGAGGAAAAGGTACTCTGTGTACCTTTTCTTCTCCATGTAAATACGACCTCATCATACACACCACTTTGTGTTGAAGGGGCGTTCTTTAGGTGTTGCTGTGCATGTTTGGACAGAGCACTCATAGAAGAAGACACATCTCCAGATTTATCAAAAGTCATAAATCTGGACATGTGTGTGAATGCTGCACCATCCTCCAATTGGTGTAGCAAGGCACAACGAGGAGAATTGTTTTCATTTCTCCTAATTTTTTCTCTTTCAATATATGTTACAATGTACAGCATACATTGAAGGACAAAAATGCCTTCACTGTTTTTGTGCAGGACGTTGTGTCTTCCTGCACAAAAACTAACTCCACATGACACAGATATCCTTGCACCATGGTGCAAGGGTGCCTGTGTCACCACATGTCTGCAGTTTAAGTAGCAGTGCAGAGAGAAGCATAGACTTGCAACATATTTATGTACATGTGTTGCATCCCTGTGCTTCGGAAGTACCACAGCACACTGGAACTAAAGTGCTTACAGTGTCATGCTGCAGCACTTCCTTATAGTTCTGAACTTATACATTCACTATACACCACAAAAGCATTCTTTCAGTCAATTATGCACTACACATACAGTCATGTAAACTTTCACACACTATCATACAAATATAGCTCTTTTTTTAACCAGAGTAGTTAGTTCTGAAAATAACTCTAACAGTGATGGTTATCAAGTGCCCTGCAAACTAAATCGACTCACTGCTCCCCGTAGCACAGCAATCTATTGCCTTTCACGCAGTGTATTTTTGCGATAGCCAAGTGGGTACATATGTCTAGATTTGAGCTGGAAGTGGATGCCCCAGAAGTGCTCGGAACTTGCGGTGGTGGTGGTAGATTCTCCTGCAGTCTTCTGCACTCCTCTTTGGCTAGCTTCACTGGATGCAAAGATTGCAAGTGTTTCAGCATGCTTGCTGTGCCACACGAATATTTTTTGATGGGGTCTCCACGTGATAATACTGGTTTGCAAATTTTGCAAGTTACTTTAGTTGCATTGACTTTTTTAAGTCCCTCAGGGGTCCTTCAATAGTTAAAATAGGAAGTGTTATGAACCAATCAAATCTCTTTTTTCTGGTCACAAGGGATCTGCGTAGGGTGTGCACAAGCAGCACGCACCCAGCGCGACTTTACGAAATTGTATTTAAACGTAATATAGGTTTATTAAAAGTAAAAGTATATTATTTTTATGATCACATCAGATAATGTCTTTCTCTAATATTTATATTAAATATATTGATATATGTTTTTAGACATTAAAAAATGTTGCGTGAGTCGCGTACCCACCGCGTCCAACATGTATATGACGTCACGTGGAACCGCGCGAGCGTCGCGTAACGTAATATGTACATGTCGCGTATGCACCATGAGTCGTGTACTGGTCGCATAGCGATCGTGCAGGAAAATGCATATCCGTCGCACACCCTACGCGGATCCTACACAACCATCCAAACATAGCGGCTAGGTTCTGCATAGTGATCAAGAAAGGTACGCTTTGGATGCACGACTCCCCGAAACATTTTGAAAATATATATATATATATATATATATATATATATATATATATATATATATATATATATATATATATATGTATATATATATATATATATATATATATCACAAGATTGCCTGTGTAAGAGATGAGCCTCACAAGAAGATTGCTGTTCAGCCACTTTTATTTCGGAAGGTAAGCAGCGTGAGGGAAGACACAGCATGCAGCAAAGTAACTATCCTGCCTGACGCGTTTCGTGCGCTGGGCACTTCCTCATAGGCACAGGATTGGACATGAATTGACACGTTTGAAGTTTTTGGGGCTACTTAGCACCTGATGGAATCCCGCCCATCTGGGCGTGGCCACTTCGGTGGCCTGATGGTACTTGTAGTTCCTGTATTGCACCAGTGTGCTCTTCGTCACAGTTCCCTTAATCATATTAACACCCCAGTGGGTTGTGCAGCGTGCGCTCACCCGCGCTGCTTCCAATTGTTCCTTCCAAAACGGGCATCCTCTCCCAAATGCAAAGGCGTCGGTTGGCGTCTCCGCTGGAGGGCCGACAGCCCCGGAGCCACACCTCGCGGCACAGGCAGGCCGCCAAAAATACCACAAGATTGCCTGTGTAAGAGATGAGCCTCACAAGAAGATTGCTGTTCAGCCACTTTTATTTCGGAAGGTAAGCAGCGTGAGGGAAGACACAGCATGCAGCAAAGTAACTATCCTGCCTGACGCGTTTCGTGCGCTGGGCACTTCCTCATAGGCACAGGATTGGACATGAATTGACACGTTTGAAGTTTTTGGGGCTACTTAGCACCTGATGGAATCCCGCCCATCTGGGCGTGGCCACTTCGGTGGCCTGATGGTACTTGTAGTTGAAGGAACAATTGGAAGCAGCGCGGGTGAGCGCACGCTGCACAACCCACTGGGGTGTTAATATGATTAAGGGAACTGTGACGAAGAGCACACTGGTGCAATACAGGAACTACAAGTACCATCAGGCCACCGAAGTGGCCACGCCCAGATGGGCGGGATTCCATCAGGTGCTAAGTAGCCCCAAAAACTTCAAACGTGTCAATTCATGTCCAATCCTGTGCCTATGAGGAAGTGCCCAGCGCACGAAACGCGTCAGGCAGGATAGTTACTTTGCTGCATGCTGTGTCTTCCCTCACGCTGCTTACCTTCCGAAATAAAAGTGGCTGAACAGCAATCTTCTTGTGAGGCTCATCTCTTACACAGGCAATCTTGTGGTATATATATATATATATATATTCACTGAAAAAACCATAGGTTAGAGACCATATATAGTTAGCTGGACATTTTATTGACATAAAACCAATGAAATTCCATATATAGTTAGTTGCACTAACTATATATCGCGCACCCGCAATCCACTGCTGATGATGTCACATATTACATCATTCATGACATGGTCAGTGACATCACTGATGACATCACTGATGACATCTCAAATGACATCACTGATGACATCACTGATGACATCTCAAATGACATCACTGATGACATCATCTAGTGTCTGTGTGTTTTTGTAAAGTTTAAATATGTTTTACATATTGAAGAATGAGTGGATGTATGGAAGACTGAGTGTGTGTGTGGCTGGCTGGGAGGTGTGTGACTCTTTGCATATCAATGTGTACTTGTATCAGTGATTGTATAAGAGAGTAAGTATGTGTTAGTATATGTGTGAAAAGTATGGTGTTCTGTGTTTAACTGTATAGATGAGGAAATCGAAGTGTGATTGATTCTTCACAGGACTGACTAGGTGTATGAGTGCATATGATAGTCTTGTAATAATGAGTGACTGTATGTATGAGTGATTGTATGGGTGAATGAGTGAATGTGTGTGTAGACGTAGGAATCAGTGAGTGCGTATGTAGTAACTGGTATTGGTGTGTCATGATGTCATCAGTGATGTCATTTGAGATGTCATCAGTGATGTCATTTGAGATGTCATCAGTGATGTCATCAGTGATGTCACTGAAGTATGGTGTTCTGTGTTTACCTGTATAGATGAGGAAATGGAAGTGTGATTGATTCTTTACAGGACTGACTAGATGTGTGAGTAACTCCATGGATGAGTGGCAGTGTGTGAGTGTCTGCATAGGTGTATGAGTGCATATGATAGTGTTGTAATAATGAGTGGCTGTATGTATGAGTGATTGTATGGGTGAATGAGTGAATGTGTGTGTAGACGTAGGAATCAGTGAGTGCGTATGTAGTAACTGGTATTGGTGTGTCATGATGTCATCAGTGATGTCATTTGAGATGTCATCAGTGATGTAATCAGTGATGTCATTTGAGATGTCATCAGTGATGTCATCAGTGATGTCACTGACCATGTCATGAATGATGTAATATGTGACATCATCAGCAGTGGATTGCGGGTGCACGATATATAGTTAGTGCAACTAACTATATATGGAATTTCATTGGTTTTATGTCAATAAAATGTCCAGCTAACTATATATGGTCTCTAACCTATGGTTTTTTCAGTGAATTTTCAAGGTTTTGTAAATGCAAATTCCTAACTATATATGGTCTATAACCTATGGTTTTTTCAGTGAATTTCATTGGTTTTTTAAAAGCTAATATCTATAGCTGTAAAATATATTCTTTATTACGTGACGTATCACGTAGCCACGTGAGACGCCTCATGACGCGTCGCATAACCGTGACGTATCGGCTCTGCAGCGCAAACAAAACCCGTAACGTAAGCGTGCCGGAGCACGCTTACAGATATATATATATTTTTTAACCTTAATTAGACAAAATCCACACGTGCACATATCTTGAGGCCTTGCAAAGGCACATCAAACAAACAGTCCCTACAATTTTGTCAAGTTTGCTGGAAATCTATTCCCTTAATTTTTTTTTTACTGTTTCTCTTGGTTTTCTCCTTGTTACGCTTACCGGGACGCTACCCGGTACGCGAACCGGACGCTTCAAAAACACAAGATGGCGGACTCCCGTTACGCTGCCGGTTAGCTGCCCAGTTCGCGTACCGGGAAGCGCCTCTACCGCGAAAAATCGCGGGGGACTTTAATATCCCCCTCATCAATCCTAGGGGGTCAGGAGGGGTTTACCTTGCCCCCTTTCCTTCATTTCCCCCTTCTTTTTTCACCACATCTTGTCTCTCGAACTTACCGAGAGACAAGATGGCGGCCGCTCCGGACTGTTTACAATGTTGACAGCTACGCTGCCGGTTAGCTGCCCGGTTAGCTGCCCGGTGAGCTGCCCGGTTCGCGTATCGGGACGCGCCTCTACGGCGTAAAATGGCAAAAAAATAATTTTTTTTTTTTTTTGCCCCGCGGGGCACTTTAATATCCCCCTCATCAATCCTAGGGGGTCAAGAGTGGTCTACCTTGCCCCCTTTCCTTCATTTCCCCCTTCGTTTTTCACCACATCTTGTCTCTCGATCGTACCGAGAGACAAGATGGCGGCCGCTCCGGACTGTTTAGAATGTTAACAGACACCGGAGAGCCAATCAACTTCGCTTCGCGAAGTTCCGTTACGCGTCAGGTACGCAAACCGGGGCGCTAACCGGAGCGCTGTCACAGATATATATTTTTTTTTTAAAGTTAATTTCTCAAAATCCACTGGAGCACATATATTGAGACATAGCAAAGGCACGTCGGGCAAACCATATCTACAATTTTGCCAAGTTTCATGTAAATCTATTCAGCCGTTCGAGCTAAAAGTGAGTCCAACCACCCTATGGAAAAATGAATGGGAAAAACGTGTTTTGGGACCCCCCTTGTTTCTCGGCCCCCCCCCTTGACGAAACCCCCCCAAATTTTCAGGGGCTGCTCAGAAACGAAATGTGCCATTTTCCTGAAAATTTCAGCCAATTCCGTCCACAAACGCCAAAGTTATTAGACATAGAATTTTCAGAAATCCCATAGAGAAAAAATCCTAACTATATATACCCACTGGCTATCGCCAGTAGGTAATATACATATATAAACATATATAATCTGCATATCTATATAAATATAAATGCATGCATACATATACATATATGCATACATATGCATGTTATTTACATGAAAGTTTTAAAAACACTAATAAAAGCAAAGCTAAAAAGCCACCTCATTACAAACAGAATGGCTTTAACTTAAACGAGGGCGAGATCTATTGCATTTTCAATGCTTGTTTACTTTGGTTCTATCAAGAAGGCATTCAGATGTTTCACACATTTGCCATACATTCTGAATGTTAGCACTCTAGTTGCTCATTAGATCACTGTAGTAAAGCTAGTGCTCACCAGGGAAGTCTGCTGCTAATCATGGTTTGCAGCCATTTTCCCGCATTTTTTATCCCGCAGACTTTCAGTCTGCATACCATTATCCCGCAAGGTCATTGACCTTGCATACCATTATCCCACATTTTTTCAAAACGCATGTGCATTTATCGCGCATGCCTTTACAAAGAATTACGTTTTAAAGGCATGTATGGTAAATGCATTTGCGTTGTGAAAACCACGATGACGAGAGAGGTAAGTGGGTTTGTGTTAATTTTTTCGTGGGTTAGTAATTGTGTAGTGTAGTGTAGTGTTGTGTAGTGTAGTGTTGTGTTAGTGTAGTGTAGAGTTGTGGTGGTTGTTTAGTGTAGGGTCATGCTGGGGGTAGTGTTTTAGGGTTTAGGGTTGTGTTGTAGTGTTTGCGTAGTGTAGGGTCATGCTGGGGGTAGTGTTTTAGGGTTTAGGGTAGTGTTGTAGTGTTTGCGTAGTGTAGGGTCATGCTGGGGGTAGTGTTTTAGGGTTTAGGGTTGTGTTGTAGTGTTTGCGTAGTGTAGGGTCATGCTGGGGCTAGTGTTTTAGGGTTTAGGGTAGTGTTGTAGTGTTTGCGTAGTGTAGGGTCATGCTGGGCGTAGTGTTTTAGGGTTTAGGATAGTGTTGTAGTGTTTGCGTAGTGTAGGGTCATGCTGGGGGGTAGTGTTTTAGGGTTTTGGGTAGTGTTGTAGTGTTTGCGTAGTGTAGGGTCATGCTGGGGGTAGTGTTTTAGGGTTTTGGGTAGTGTTGTAGTGTTTGCGTAGTGTAGGGTCATGCTGGGGTAGTGCTTTAGGGTTTTGGGTAGTGTTGTAGTGTTTGCGTAGTGTAGGGTCATGCTGGGGTGTAGTGTTTTAGGGTTTTCAGTAGTGTTGTAGTGTTTGCGTAGTGTAGGGTCATGCTGGGGTGTAGTGTTTTAGGGTTTTGGGTAGTGTTGTAGTGTTGGCGTAGTGAAGGGTCATGCTGGGGGTAGTGGTTTAGGGTTTTGGGTAGTGTTGTAGTGTTTGCGTAGTGTAGGGTCATGCTGGGGGTAGTGTTTTAGGGTTTTGGGTAGTGTTGTAGTGTTTGCGTAGTGTAGGGTCATGCTGGGGGTAGTGTTTTAGGGTTTTGGGTAGTGTTGTAGTGTTTGCGTAGTGTAGGGTCATGCTGGGGGTAGTGTTTTAGGGTTTAGGGTAGTGTTGTAGTGTTTGCGTAGTGTAGGGTCATGCTGGGGGTAGTGTTTTAGGGTTTAGGGTAGTGTTGTAGTGTTTGCGTAGTGTAGGGTCATGCTGGGGGTAGTGTTTTAGGGTTTAGGGTAGTGTTTGCGTAGTGTAGGGTCATGCTGGGGTGTAGTGTTTTAGGGTTTTGGGTAGTGTTGCAGTGTTTGCGTAGTGTAGGGTCATGCTGGGGGTGGTGTTTTAGGGTTTAGGGTAGTGTTGTAGTGTTTGCGTAGTGTAGGGTCATGCTGGGGTGTAGTGTTTTAGGGTTTTGGGTAGTGTTGTAGTGTTTGCGTAGTGTAGGGTCATGCTGGGGGTAGTGTTTTAGGGTTTAGGGTAGTGTTGTAGTGTTTGCGTAGTGTAGGGTCATGCTGGGGGTAGTGTTTTAGGGTTTAGGGTAGTGTTGTAGTGTTTGCGTAGTGTAGGGTCATGCTGGGGTGTAGTGTTTTAGGGTTTTGGGTAGTGTTGTAGTGTTTGCGTAGTGTAGGGTCATGCTGGGGGTAGTGTTTTAGGGTTTAGGGTAGTGTTGTACTGTTTGTGTAGTGTAGGGTCATGCTGGGGGTAGTGTTTTAGGGTTTAGGATAGTGTTGTAGTGTTTGCGTAGTGTAGGGTCATGCTGGGGGTAGTGTTTCAGGGTCTTGGGTAGTGTTGTAGTGTTTGCGTAGTGTAGGGTCATGCTGGGGTGTAGTGTTTTAGGGTTTAGGGTAGTGTTGTAGTGTTTGTGTAGTGTAGGGTCATTCTGGGGGTAGTGTTTTAGGGTTTTGGGTAGTGTTGTAGTGTTTGCGTAGTGTAGGGTCATGCTGGGGTAGTGTTTTATGGTTTTGGGTAGTGTTGTAGTGTTTGCGTAGTGTAGGGTCATGCTGGGGTGTAGTGTTTTAGGGTTTTGGGTAGTGTTGTAGTGTTTGCGTAGTGTAGGGTCATGCTGGGGTGTAGTGTTTTAGGGTTTTGGGTAGTGTTGTAGTGTTGGCGTAGTGAAGGGTCATGCTGGGGGTAGTGTTTTAGGGTTTTGGGTAGTGTTGTAGTGTTTGCGTAGTGTAGGGTCATGCTGGGGTAGTGTTTTAGGGTTTTGGGTAGTGTTGTAGTGTTTGCGTAGTGTAGGGTCATGCTGGGGGGTAGTATTTTAGGGTTTTGGGTAGTGTTGTAGTGTTTGCGTAGTGTAGGGTCATGCTGGGGGTAGTGTTTTAGGGTTTTGGGTAGTGTTGTAGTGTTTGCGTAGTGTAGGGTCATGCTGGGGGTAGTGTTTTAGGGTTTAGGGTAGTGTTGTAGTGTTTGCGTAGTGTAGGGTCATGCTGGGGGTAGTGTTTTAGGGTTTAGGGTAGTGTTGTAGTGTTTGCGTAGTGTAGGGTCATGCTGGGGGTAGTGTTTTAGGGTTTAGGGTAGTGTTGTAGTGTTTGCGTAGTGTAGGGTCATGCTGGGGGTAGTGTTTTAGGGTTTAGGGTAGTGTTGCAGTGTTTGCGTAGTGTAGGGTCATGCTGGGGTGTAGTGTTTTAGGGTTTTGGGTAGTGTTGTAGTGTTTGCGTAGTGTAGGGTCATGCTGGGGGTAGTGTTTTAGGGTTTAGGGTAGTGTTGTAGTGTTTGCGTAGTGTAGGGTCATGCTGGGGTGTAGTGTTTTAGGGTTTTGGGTAGTGTTGTAGTGTTTGCGTAGTGTAGGGTCATGCTAGGGGTAGTGTTTTAGGGTTTAGGGTAGTGTTGTAGTGTTTGCGTAGTGTAGGGTCATGCTGGGGGTAGTGTTTTAGGGTTTAGGGTTGTGTTGTAGTGTTTGCGTAGTGTAGGGTCATGCTGGGGGTAGTGTTTTAGGGTTTAGGGTTGTGTTGTAGTGTTTGTGTAGTGTAGGGTCATGCTGGGGGTAGTGTTTTAGGGTTTAGGGTAGTGTTGTAGTGTTTGCGTAGTGTAGGGTCATGCTGGGGTGTAGTGTTTTAGGGTTTTGGGTAGTGTTGTAGTGTTTGCGTAGTGTAGGGTCATGCTGGGGGTAGTGTTTTAGGGTTTAGGGTAGTGTTGTACTGTTTGTGTAGTGTAGGGTCATGCTGGGGGTAGTGTTTTAGGGTTTAGGGTAGTTTAGTTGTTTAGTGTATGCTAAAGGCATATTCGTTCTAACAGTTTTCGTTATTTTAATTTGCGGCCTAATAGTACATGCAGGATTTTTTTTGCGGACTGATGGTATGCGGGATTTCGTCATATATTCGCTAATCATACTTTCTATGGCAAAATGAACCCCCTCATTTTGTTCCTTTTTAATTTAAATGTTTTAAGAGTTACCACTTTATTCCAATCAAGATGGCTTCAGGTGTGCCATACCTTTGTAATAAGTAGGACTGTTAGCACTCTAGTTGTTCTTTAGAACACTCTGGGACATTCTGTCATTGGGCTATAGTTGGGCTACATCTGGCTGATATTTGGGCTACATTTGTTTTTTTGTCTCTGGTGGCCATCTTTGGGCTACATTGGGCTACATTGGGCTACATTGGGCTACATTTGGGCTCCAACATATATATAGCCCAAAGTAGCCCAATATATATTTTTCAAAGTTAATTTTCGTAAAAACCACTGGAGCCTATATCTTGAGACATAGCAAAGGCACATCGGGCTACCAGTCCCTACAATTTTGCCAAGTTTGGTGTAAATCCATTCAGCCGTTCAGGCTAAAAGTGAGGCCAACCGCCCTATGGAAAATTGCATGGGAAAAACACGTTTTGGGACCCCCCTTTTTTCTCGGCCCCCCCTTGACGAAACCCCCCCAAATTTTCAGGGGCTGCTCAGAAACAAAATGTTCCATTTTCCTGAAAATTTCAGCCAATTCTGTCCTCAAACGCCAAAGTTATTCGACATAGAATTTTCAAAAATCCCATAGGAAAAAAATCCTAACTATATATACCTACTGGCTATCGCCAGTAGGTAATATATATATATATATATATGTATATATATATATTCACTGAAAAAACCATAGGTTATAGACCATATATAGTTAGGAATTTGCATTTACAAAACCTTGAAAATTCACTGAAAAAACCATAGGTTAGAGACCATATATAGTTAGCTGGACATTTTATTGACATAAAACCAATGAAATTCCATATATAGTTAGTTGCACTAACTATATATCGCGCACCCGCAATCCACTGCTGATGATGTCACATATTACATCATTCATGACATGGTCAGTGACATCACTGATGACATCACTGATGACATCTCAAATGACATCACTGATGACATCACTGATGACATCTCAAATGACATCACTGATGACATCATCTAGTGTCTGTGTGTTTTTGTAAAGTTTAAATATGTTTTACATATTGAAGAATGAGTGGATGTATGGAAGACTGAGTGTGTGTGTGGCTGGCTGGGAGGTGTGTGACTCTTTGCATATCAATGTGTACTTGTATCAGTGATTGTATAAGAGAGTAAGTATGTGTTAGTATATGTGTGAAAAGTATGGTGTTCTGTGTTTAACTGTATAGATGAGGAAATCGAAGTGTGATTGATTCTTCACAGGACTGACTAGGTGTATGAGTGCATATGATAGTCTTGTAATAATGAGTGACTGTATGTATGAGTGATTGTATGGGTGAATGAGTGAATGTGTGTGTAGACGTAGGAATCAGTGAGTGCGTATGTAGTAACTGGTATTGGTGTGTCATGATGTCATCAGTGATGTCATTTGAGATGTCATCAGTGATGTCATTTGAGATGTCATCAGTGATGTCATCAGTGATGTCACTGAAGTATGGTGTTCTGTGTTTACCTGTATAGATGAGGAAATGGAAGTGTGATTGATTCTTTACAGGACTGACTAGATGTGTGAGTAACTCCATGGATGAGTGGCAGTGTGTGAGTGTCTGCATAGGTGTATGAGTGCATATGATAGTGTTGTAATAATGAGTGACTGTATGTATGAGTGATTGTATGGGTGAATGAGTGAATGTGTGTGTAGACGTAGGAATCAGTGAGTGCGTATGTAGTAACTGGTATTGGTGTGTCATGATGTCATCAGTGATGTCATTTGAGATGTCATCAGTGATGTAATCAGTGATGTCATTTGAGATGTCATCAGTGATGTCATCAGTGATGTCACTGACCATGTCATGAATGATGTAATATGTGACATCATCAGCAGTGGATTGCGGGTGCACGATATATAGTTAGTGCAACTAACTATATATGGAATTTCATTGGTTTTATGTCAATAAAATGTCCAGCTAACTATATATGGTCTCTAACCTATGGTTTTTTCAGTGAATTTTCAAGGTTTTGTAAATGCAAATTCCTAACTATATATGGTCTATAACCTATGGTTTTTTCAGTGAATTTCATTGGTTTTTTAAAAGCTAATATCTATAGCTGTAAAATATATTCTTTATTACGTGACGTATCACGTAGCCACGTGAGACGCCTCATGACGCGTCGCATAACCGTGACGTATCGGCTCTGCAGCGCAAACAAAACCCGTAACGTAAGCGTGCCGGAGCACGCTTACAGATATATATATATTTTTTAACCTTAATTAGACAAAATCCACACGTGCACATATCTTGAGGCCTTGCAAAGGCACATCAAACAAACAGTCCCTACAATTTTGTCAAGTTTGCTGGAAATCTATTCCCTTAATTTTTTTTTTACTGTTTCTCTTGGTTTTCTCCTTGTTACGCTTACCGGGACGCTACCCGGTACGCGAACCGGACGCTTCAAAAACACAAGATGGCGGACTCCCGTTACGCTGCCGGTTAGCTGCCCAGTTCGCGTACCGGGAAGCGCCTCTACCGCGAAAAATCGCGGGGGACTTTAATATCCCCCTCATCAATCCTAGGGGGTCAGGAGGGGTTTACCTTGCCCCCTTTCCTTCATTTCCCCCTTCTTTTTTCACCACATCTTGTCTCTCGAACTTACCGAGAGACAAGATGGCGGCCGCTCCGGACTGTTTACAATGTTGACAGCTACGCTGCCGGTTAGCTGCCCGGTTAGCTGCCCGGTGAGCTGCCCGGTTCGCGTATCGGGACGCGCCTCTACGGCGTAAAATGGCAAAAAAATAATTTTTTTTTTTTTTTGCCCCGCGGGGCACTTTAATATCCCCCTCATCAATCCTAGGGGGTCAAGAGTGGTCTACCTTGCCCCCTTTCCTTCATTTCCCCCTTCGTTTTTCACCACATCTTGTCTCTCGATCGTACCGAGAGACAAGATGGCGGCCGCTCCGGACTGTTTAGAATGTTAACAGACACCGGAGAGCCAATCAACTTCGCTTCGCGAAGTTCCGTTACGCGTCAGGTACGCAAACCGGGGCGCTAACCGGAGCGCTGTCACAGATATATATTTTTTTTTTAAAGTTAATTTCTCAAAATCCACTGGAGCACATATATTGAGACATAGCAAAGGCACGTCGGGCAAACCATATCTACAATTTTGCCAAGTTTCATGTAAATCTATTCAGCCGTTCGAGCTAAAAGTGAGGCCAACCACCCTATGGAAAAATGAATGGGAAAAACGTGTTTTGGGACCCCCCTTGTTTCTCGGCCCCCCCCCCTTGACGAAACCCCCCCAAATTTTCAGGGGCTGCTCAGAAACGAAATGTGCCATTTTCCTGAAAATTTCAGCCAATTCCGTCCACAAACGCCAAAGTTATTAGACATAGAATTTTCAGAAATCCCATAGAGAAAAAATCCTAACTATATATACCCACTGGCTATCGCCAGTAGGTAATATACATATATAAACATATATAATCTGCATATCTATATAAATATAAATGCATGCATACATATACATATATGCATACATATGCATGTTATTTACATGAAAGTTTTAAAAACACTAATAAAAGCAAAGCTAAAAAGCCACCTCATTACAAACAGAATGGCTTTAACTTAAACGAGGGCGAGATCTATTGCATTTTCAATGCTTGTTTACTTTGGTTCTATCAAGAAGGCATTCAGATGTTTCACACATTTGCCATACATTCTGAATGTTAGCACTCTAGTTGCTCATTAGATCACTGTAGTAAAGCTAGTGCTCACCAGGGAAGTCTGCTGCTAATCATGGTTTGCAGCCATTTTCCCGCATTTTTTATCCCGCAGACTTTCAGTCTGCATACCATTATCCCGCAAGGTCATTGACCTCGCATACCATTATCCCACATTTTTTCAAAACGCATGTGCATTTATCGCGCATGCCTTTACAAAGAATTACGTTTTAAAGGCATGTATGGTAAATGCATTTGCGTTGTGAAAACCACGATGACGAGAGAGGTAAGTGGGTTTGTGTTAATTTTTTCGTGGGTTAGTGATTGTGTAGTGTAGTGTAGTGTTGTGTAGTGTAGTGTTGTGTTAGTGTAGTGTAGAGTTGTGGTGGTTGTTTAGTGTAGGGTCATGCTGGGGGTAGTGTTTTAGGGTTTAGGGTTGTGTTGTAGTGTTTGCGTAGTGTAGGGTCATGCTGGGGGTAGTGTTTTAGGGTTTAGGGTAGTGTTGTAGTGTTTGCGTAGTGTAGGGTCATGCTGGGGGTAGTGTTTTAGGGTTTAGGGTAGTGTTGTAGTGTTTGCGTAGTGTAGGGTCATGCTGGGCGTAGTGTTTTAGGGTTTAGGATAGTGTTGTAGTGTTTGCGTAGTGTAGGGTCATGCTGGGGGGTAGTGTTTTAGGGTTTTGGGTAGTGTTGTAGTGTTTGCGTAGTGTAGGGTCATGCTGGGGGTAGTGTTTTAGGGTTTTGGGTAGTGTTGTAGTGTTTGCGTAGTGTAGGGTCATGCTGGGGTAGTGCTTTAGGGTTTTGGGTAGTGTTGTAGTGTTTGCGTAGTGTAGGGTCATGCTGGGGTGTAGTGTTTTAGGGTTTTCAGTAGTGTTGTAGTGTTTGCGTAGTGTAGGGTCATGCTGGGGTGTAGTGTTTTAGGGTTTTGGGTAGTGTTGTAGTGTTGGCGTAGTGAAGGGTCATGCTGGGGGTAGTGTTTTAGGGTTTTGGGTAGTGTTGTAGTGTTTGCGTAGTGTAGGGTCATGCTGGGGGTAGTGTTTTAGGGTTTTGGGTAGTGTTGTAGTGTTTGCGTAGTGTAGGGTCATGCTGGGGGTAGTGTTTTAGGGTTTTGGGTAGTGTTGTAGTGTTTGCGTAGTGTAGGGTCATGCTGGGGGTAGTGTTTTAGGGTTTAGGGTAGTGTTGTAGTGTTTGCGTAGTGTAGGGTCATGCTGGGGGTAGTGTTTTAGGGTTTAGGGTAGTGTTGTAGTGTTTGCGTAGTGTAGGGTCATGCTGGGGGTAGTGTTTTAGGGTTTAGGGTAGTGTTTGCGTAGTGTAGGGTCATGCTGGGGTGTAGTGTTTTGGGTTTTGGGTAGTGTTGCAGTGTTTGCGTAGTGTAGGGTCATGCTGGGGGTGGTGTTTTAGGGTTTAGGGTAGTGTTGTAGTGTTTGCGTAGTGTAGGGTCATGCTGGGGTGTAGTGTTTTAGGGTTTTGGGTAGTGTTGTAGTGTTTGCGTAGTGTAGGGTCATGCTGGGGGTAGTGTTTTAGGGTTTAGGGTAGTGTTGTAGTGTTTGCGTAGTGTAGGGTCATGCTGGGGGTAGTGTTTTAGGGTTTAGGGTAGTGTTGTAGTGTTTGCGTAGTGTAGGGTCATGCTGGGGTGTAGTGTTTTAGGGTTTTGGGTAGTGTTGTAGTGTTTGCGTAGTGTAGGGTCATGCTGGGGGTAGTGTTTTAGGGTTTAGGGTAGTGTTGTACTGTTTGTGTAGTGTAGGGTCATGCTGGGGGTAGTGTTTTAGGGTTTAGGATAGTGTTGTAGTGTTTGCGTAGTGTAGGGTCATGCTGGGGGTAGTGTTTCAGGGTCTTGGGTAGTGTTGTAGTGTTTGCGTAGTGTAGGGTCATGCTGGGGTGTAGTGTTTTAGGGTTTAGGGTAGTGTTGTAGTGTTTGTGTAGTGTAGGGTCATTCTGGGGGTAGTGTTTTAGGGTTTTGGGTAGTGTTGTAGTGTTTGCGTAGTGTAGGGTCATGCTGGGGTAGTGTTTTATGGTTTTGGGTAGTGTTGTAGTGTTTGCGTAGTGTAGGGTCATGCTGGGGTGTAGTGTTTTAGGGTTTTGGGTAGTGTTGTAGTGTTTGCGTAGTGTAGGGTCATGCTGGGGTGTAGTGTTTTAGGGTTTTGGGTAGTGTTGTAGTGTTGGCGTAGTGAAGGGTCATGCTGGGGGTAGTGTTTTAGGGTTTTGGGTAGTGTTGTAGTGTTTGCGTAGTGTAGGGTCATGCTGGGGTAGTGTTTTAGGGTTTTGGGTAGTGTTGTAGTGTTTGCGTAGTGTAGGGTCATGCTGGGGGGTAGTATTTTAGGGTTTTGGGTAGTGTTGTAGTGTTTGCGTAGTGTAGGGTCATGCTGGGGGTAGTGTTTTAGGGTTTTGGGTAGTGTTGTAGTGTTTGCGTAGTGTAGGGTCATGCTGGGGGTAGTGTTTTAGGGTTTAGGGTAGTGTTGTAGTGTTTGCGTAGTGTAGGGTCATGCTGGGGGTAGTGTTTTAGGGTTTAGGGTAGTGTTGTAGTGTTTGCGTAGTGTAGGGTCATGCTGGGGGTAGTGTTTTAGGGTTTAGGGTAGTGTTGTAGTGTTTGCGTAGTGTAGGGTCATGCTGGGGGTAGTGTTTTAGGGTTTAGGGTAGTGTTGCAGTGTTTGCGTAGTGTAGGGTCATGCTGGGGTGTAGTGTTTTAGGGTTTTGGGTAGTGTTGTAGTGTTTGCGTAGTGTAGGGTCATGCTGGGGGTAGTGTTTTAGGGTTTAGGGTAGTGTTGTAGTGTTTGCGTAGTGTAGGGTCATGCTGGGGTGTAGTGTTTTAGGGTTTTGGGTAGTGTTGTAGTGTTTGCGTAGTGTAGGGTCATGCTAGGGGTAGTGTTTTAGGGTTTAGGGTAGTGTTGTAGTGTTTGCGTAGTGTAGGGTCATGCTGGGGGTAGTGTTTTAGGGTTTAGGGTTGTGTTGTAGTGTTTGCGTAGTGTAGGGTCATGCTGGGGGTAGTGTTTTAGGGTTTAGGGTTGTGTTGTAGTGTTTGTGTAGTGTAGGGTCATGCTGGGGGTAGTGTTTTAGGGTTTAGGGTAGTGTTGTAGTGTTTGCGTAGTGTAGGGTCATGCTGGGGTGTAGTGTTTTAGGGTTTTGGGTAGTGTTGTAGTGTTTGCGTAGTGTAGGGTCATGCTGGGGGTAGTGTTTTAGGGTTTAGGGTAGTGTTGTACTGTTTGTGTAGTGTAGGGTCATGCTGGGGGTAGTGTTTTAGGGTTTAGGGTAGTTTAGTTGTTTAGTGTATGCTAAAGGCATATTCGTTCTAACAGTTTTCGTTATTTTAATTTGCGGCCTAATAGTACATGCAGGATTTTTTTTGCGGACTGATGGTATGCGGGATTTCGTCATATATTCGCTAATCATACTTTCTATGGCAAAATGAACCCCCTCATTTTGTTCCTTTTTAATTTAAATGTTTTAAGAGTTACCACTTTATTCCAATCAAGATGGCTTCAGGTGTGCCATACCTTTGTAATAAGTAGGACTGTTAGCACTCTAGTTGTTCTTTAGAACACTCTGGGACATTCTGTCATTGGGCTATAGTTGGGCTACATCTGGCTGATATTTGGGCTACATTTGTTTTTTTGTCTCTGGTGGCCATCTTTGGGCTACATTGGGCTACATTGGGCTACATTGGGCTACATTTGGGCTCCAACATATATATAGCCCAAAGTAGCCCAATATATATTTTTCAAAGTTAATTTTCGTAAAAACCACTGGAGCCTATATCTTGAGACATAGCAAAGGCACATCGGGCTACCAGTCCCTACAATTTTGCCAAGTTTGGTGTAAATCCATTCAGCCGTTCAGGCTAAAAGTGAGGCCAACCGCCCTATGGAAAATTGCATGGGAAAAACACGTTTTGGGACCCCCCTTTTTTCTCGGCCCCCCCTTGACGAAACCCCCCCAAATTTTCAGGGGCTGCTCAGAAACAAAATGTTCCATTTTCCTGAAAATTTCAGCCAATTCTGTCCTCAAACGCCAAAGTTATTCGACATAGAATTTTCAAAAATCCCATAGGAAAAAAATCCTAACTATATATACCTACTGGCTATCGCCAGTAGGTAATATATATATATTACCTACTGGCGGTCGCCAGTAGGTAGTTATAGTTAGGATTTTTTTCAATGTTAAATCTGAAAATTCTATTTGGAATAACTTTGGCGCCGGTTGACGAATCTGCCTGAAAATTTCCTCAAAATGGCCTCGCGGCGTTCCGGTCCTTCCCTGAAAGTTTGGGGGGGATTCGTCAAGCGGGGGCCGAGATAAAAGGGGGGTCCCAAAACGCGTTTTCCCCATGTTAATTTCCATAGGGCGGTCGATTTCACTTTTAGCCCGAACGGCTGAATGGATTTCCACCAAACTTGGCAAAATTGTAGGGACTGGTAGCCCGATGTGCCTTTGCTATGTCTCAAGATATGTGCTCCAGTGGATTTTGAGTAATTAAGGTTCAAAAAAATATATATATCTATAGCCGCGCTCCGGTACGCGCACCGGTACGCGCACCGGGCGCTTACCGCGACTTGCGCGCAGAAAGCTGATTGGCTCTGGGGTGTCTGTAAACATTCTAAACAGTCCGGAGCGGCCGCCATCTTGTGTCTCGGTAGGATCGAGACACGAGAGGTGGCCAAAACAAAGAGGGAAATGACCATAAGGGGGCAGAGTAGACCCCCCTTGACCCTCTAGGTTTGATGTGGGGGCCATAAAAGGGCCCCGCGGAGCAAAAAAAAAAAAAAATTTTTTTTTGATTTTCGCGGGGTGAGCGCCCGGTACGCGCACCGGTACGCGCACCGGTAAGCGTACCGGGGAGAGTACCATGGGGAAAAAGAATGACAGTTTTAAAAGTAGCTGTTTAAAAAAAAAATGTTTTGTTGTTTTTTTTTATACATACGCATACATATATATATAAATGCATATGCATATATATATATGCATATATGTGTATATGTGTGCGTGTAGAGAGAGGTAGAGAGGTAGAGGTGTAGAGGTAGAGAGGTAGAGAGGTAGCGGTAGAGAGGTAGAGATTAGTAGAGAGAGAAGAAGAGAGAGGTAGAGAGGTAGAGAGTAGAGAGTGAGTAGTAGAGAGTAGTAGAGAGCAGTAGAGAGAGTAGCAGAGAGTGAGTAGTAGAGAGTAGTAGAGTGAATAGTAGAGTGAGTAGTAGAGAGTAGTAGAGAGTGAGTAGTAGAGAGTGAGTAGTAGACAGTAGTAGAGAGTAAGTAGTAGAGTGAGTAGTAGAGAGCAGTAGAAAGTGAGTAGTAGAGAGTAGTAAAGAGTGAGTAGTAGAGAGTGAGTAGTAGAGAGTGAGTAGTAGAGAGTAGTAGAGAATGAGTAGCAGAGAGAATAGTAGTGAGTAGTAGAGAGTGAGTAGTAGAGACTAGTAGAGAGAGAGTAGTAGAGAGTGAGTAGTAGACAGTAGTAGAGAGTGAGAAGTAGAGAGTGAGTAGTAGAGAGTAGTAGTGAGTAGTAAAGAGTGAGTAGTAGAGAGAGAGTAGTAGAGAGTGAGTAGTAGAGAGTAGTAGATAGTGAGTAGTAGGGAGTAGTGAGTAGCGAGTAGTAGGGAGTGAGTAGTAGAGAGAGAGTAGTAGAGAGTAGTAGAGTAGTAGAGAATGAGTAGTAGACAGTGAGTATTTGAGAGTAGTGGAGTAGGAGAGAGTAAGTAGTAGAGAGTAGTGGAGAATATTCCAAAGTTTGGCACAGCACCACTTTCACAATGAGTCCAATCAAATCATATCACTTAGAGTCCTTATTGAAGCGCTGAATCTTGGTGTATATTCAAATGCTTTTATTTTCCTTAAGTTTATGTACCACAGCCAGCCGAAAGGTTTCGTTCTGTACAACAGAACTTCTTCAGGGCGTTCTTATTTCCTTCAAGTTATGTCGGTATCCAGTTGTCATATAACTAGATATTTCTTCCAAATGTTAGACGAGACATAAGTATATTCTCATTCAAAGTGACTAGGTATCAATTTTACCCACACAATTCGGGCAGACTTGAGTAATTTATAGCATCCTCAAAGTCAGTCTTTCAAAAATTCCAAAGTATAGGACATGATAATCCAAATCCAAATGTTTCTCAAGAAAAGTAATTTACAATCGTTCGGAATATCGGTGTTTGGGCAGATATGATCCAGGGACCCCCAGTATGCAAGGGGAATTAGTCCCCCCTCTACAAACGCGCCAGTGGCGTGCATTGCAGAGAGGTGTAACAAGGGTGTGGCCTCATTACACTTCTCTGCAATGCAGCTCCCTCGCGCATACTGGAGGCTCCTGGTGGACCAGTTGACCCCAGGGACCCCCAGTATGCAAGGGGAATTAGTTCCCCCTCTGCAAACGCGGCAGTGGGCTGCGTTGCAGAGAGGTGTAACAAGGGGCATAGTCTCATTACACCTCTGCAATGCAGCCCCTGGCGCATACTGGAGGTTCCAGGTGGGCTAATTGGCCCCCAGGGGCCCCCAGTATGCAAGGGGAATTAGTTCCCCCTCTTCAAACATGCACGGGGGCTGCGTTGCAGAGAGGTGTAAAAAGGGTTGTGGCTTCATTACACCTCTCTGCAATGCAGTCCCCTGGCGCATACTGGAGATTCCTGGTGGGCTTTCAGGTGTTATATAGTTAGGAATTAGCATTAAAAAAACCTTTGAAATTCACTGAAAAAACCATAGGTTTCACACCAGTTATAGTTAGGAATTAGCATTTAAAAAACCTTTGAAATTCACTGAAAAAACCATAGGTTTCACACCAGTTATAGTTAGGAATTAGCATTTAAAAAACCTATTAAATTCACTGACAAAACCATAGATTTCACACCATTTATAGTTAGCTGGAAATTTTACTGACATAAAACCATTGAAATTCCCACGTTATAGTTAGTTGGACTCACTATAACTTGCGCGCCTGTAATGCACTGCTGATGACGTCACATATTACATCACTCATGACATGGTCAGTGACATCACTCATGACATCACTGATGACACCATCCTTGTGACAGAGTGACAGACCTAATTTCAGTGTAATGTAACGCTTGAAACACATATTCAAAAATAGAAACAAACATTTTGAAAAAAATGGAGATACCCAAACCAGTAACAACAACCAATTCAGTAATTCCACCATCTATATACACATCCACTCATTCACCAACAGTTCTATATAGTCACTCATATATATACTCACTCATCATATGTAGTGATACACCTATACATCCTGTTACACATCAGCAGTCATCCAAAAGTTACTCACACACATACTCACACATGCAAATAAACTATTGAACATCCATTTATTTGCATATACATTTATACACACACTACCACCTTACTTCTAAGGAAACTTACCCATACTTACTCTCTTAAACAATCACTTATAGAAACACATACTTATTTAAACAGGAACTCCTACAATCTCTCACTATATATACTATACTCACTTATATACATCAATACTCACATATACTAGATTAAAACATATGTCGTTACTAATGAAGACACTAGTGAGACAGTCATTCACTCACTAACACACACATATACACACTCATCCACCCATACAGTCCTGCACATATGCTGTCTTCAAAACACATACAAACAGTGAGTCAGTCACCAACCCCTGCAGCCACTTATACACAAAGAGAAACACTGATACAAACATTTAAATATTTAAACAATACTCGCTAATATATGTATTCACTAAGATACACGTAATAAGCCAGTTACCCAACCAATTTTTTTTTAAAAAAACATCCATTTACACACTTATTTAAACATTTATTCTTCCATCGACCTTTACAAATACATATATAAAACAAATTTATTTTTCAGAAAGACACACATTCACTGGATGGTGTCATCAGTGATGTCATGAGTGATGTCACTGACCATGTCATGAGTGATGTAATATGTGACGTCATCAGCAGTGCATTACAGGCGCGCAAGTTATAGTGAGTCCAACTAACTATAACGTGGGAATTTCAATGGTTTTATGTCAGTAAAATTTCCAGCTAACTATAAATGGTGTGAAATCTATGGTTTTGTCAGTGAATTTAATAGGTTTTTTAAATGCTAATTCCTAACTATAACTGGTGTGAAACCTATGGTTTTTTCAGTGAATATATATATAAATATATTTTTTTAAAAAAATGAATTTAAATACATATATTTTTTATTTGTATTAAAAATATATAATGTAATTTAAAAAATCAGTCATCTAAAAGTAAATAGATTAACACATTTTGTAAAACAATATGAAAATAATAAATATAACAATTAATACATTTAAAAATTATCATTGAAAAAACCTTAGAAATTCACTGAAAAAAAGCATGGGTTTCAGGCCCGGTGTAGTTAGGAATTAGCATTTAAAAAACCTTTGAAATTCACTGAAAAAACCATAGGTTTCAGATATCTTATAGTTAGGAATTAGCATTTAAAAAACCTTAGAAATTCACTGAAAAAACCATAGGTTTTAGGGGTGTTATAGTTAGCATTTGAGATGTCATCAGTGATGTCACTGACCATGTCATGAATGATGTAATATGTGACATCATCAGCAGTGGATTGCGGACGCGCGAGTTATAGTTAGTACAACTAACTATAACGGAGGAATTCCAATGGTTTTGTACGAGTAAAATGTCCAGCTAACTATAACATCCCTAAAACCTATGGTTTTTAATTGAATTTCTAAGGTTTTTTAAATGCTAATTGCTAATTCCTAACTATAACATGTCTGAAACCTATGGCTTTTTCAGTGAATATATATATATATATATATATTAGATCCAACTTGCCACCCACGCGCTGCAGCGCAGACAAATACGCGGACACCAGATGTAGACGCCGGAGACAGACTTAAATTTCAGATGGTGATTTATTTCCAATTCGTGCAAAGGGTGCAAGCCTCATCAGACGCGTTTCGGGCACTGGCTTTGCCCTTGCTCACTGACTGATATATATATATCAAAACTGCTCCTGGTACACCCGATCCTTCACCTGGGATAAAGAACTAGAGCCGAGGCCCAAATAGTGCTCAGTGCAAAAGTTTAATGGCACACAAGAAAAAACACCCTACGCGTTTTGAAGTTCTTGCACTTCTTGCTCACGAGTGAGGTGGAATTCGCGGCCATTCTTTTTAAAGGTACAGTGTTATTTACTACGTGCATGTGATCAATGAACAAAGAAAAGTTACATTGTTGCCATTTGTGTCCGTAGCGAAACAATAAAGTTTTTGCGGATGTACAGAATGCCGATACATTTCTAACAAAGCTTTTCATCATGTTATAACATATCAATTTTCCATGTGGCACTTCGTTAATCAAACATTAATAATACAACAACCAAACAAAGTGTATCTGCATTTTTTTAAAGTCCGTAAATAGAGCCCAAGTGGGAAAATGAAAATGGCTCAGTTGATTAACGAATAACAGTTTACATTTGTAACATGACGTACACATATTTCACAGGGTGCCTAAACGTTCTGCACCATAAATCATGCTTCCACGGGATATCGCCCAAGTGGGCCAACCACTTCCAATCTGCACAAGACATCCTCGCTTGTTATCTGAAAATCAAAGGGACAAAAGGCAATATTTACTATTTATATAAAAACTGATCATTACTTATAATTAAAACATACTAAAATTCAAAGAATGAAATTCCTTGAAGATCCAGCTACTCTAATCATCATCTAACTTTCAGTTATGTAAGTGAACCGCCAGTTCCTCATCCAAATTATGCCCTGTGGGGTATGTAGTGTTATATTTGATAATGTATCTCGATTCATGTTTTCTCAATTCCAACAGTCTGTTCCCACCCCTTTCCCGGTGTGCATTACAATCAAGTACATAGAATTTGAGTAAGTTTGGGTTTTGATTATGTTCCGTTGCAAAATGGCGTGCAATCGGATACTGCTGATTAACATTTTTGATGGCTCTCAAATGTTCTAATACTCTAAGTTTGGCATTCTTAACAGTACTCCCTATGTAAAACTTATTGCAAGGGCATTGTAATGCATACACCGCGTATTCTGTATTGCATCCCACATGCTTCATTATTTTATGGGGAGCTTGGTCTTCAGAGATTTTAAGATGTTTTCAATTTGTGCTATTTTTGCATGCTTTACATTTTTTGCAAACAAAAAATCCCTGTATCGGATTAGTTTTTCTTTGCTCTTTGATCAAAGTTGTACTGAGTGTGTTTTTTTATGATTTGGCTTTTCTGAAAGTTACCGAGGGATTATCACTCAAAACCTCACTCAAATCTTTATCCAATTTAAGGATATTCCAGAATTTTTTCAAACTCCTCCTAATTTCCCATGATTGGCAATCATAGTTATCTTATTTGTTCTTTATTTTCCCGTTGCTTAGGGATAAGCAAATCATTTCTTAACATCTGGTCTACTTTCGCCTCCGCCTGTTTAATCACAGTTTTACTATATTCTCTCTCAACAAATCTTTTATTCATGATAATTTTTTCTCTCTCATAACCTGCCTGTGAACTACAATTATGTTTGGCTCTTATTAGTTCACAGCAGGAATACTGCAAATTAGATTGGTCAGATGACAGCTCCCTGTGTGAAGCAGGCTATTGCCAGCTGTTTGTTTGCGAAACAGGACACTCGTCAGTACATTCTCTATTACTTCCAATCTGACATTAAGAAAGTCAAGTTTATTTTTATCCATGTGACTTGTGAATTGTAGATTTAGTGAATTATCGTTCAGGATGATCTCAAATTCCTTTGCCTGCTCCTCTGAGCCATTCCAAATGCAGAAAATGTCGTCAATGTATCGGATCCAGAGGACGACGTGGTCACTAAAGTGGGAGATGTTATTCACCACTTGCTCCTCCCACCAGCCCAGGTACAAACCTGCAAAACTGGGGGCGAAGCAAGTTCTCATCGCTGTTTCCTGGGTCTGCCTCTTTAATTGTTTGTGAAAGATGAAAAAGTTGTTTTTTAGACATATTAAAATCATGTCCAGAATCATATCAGTATGGATCAGGAATGAGAGAGACCTGCCTCTAAGAAAGTGTTTGCAGGCATCAATGCCCAAATCTTGTGGTATACATATATACAAACTTGTTACATCAAAACTGAGTAACAAGTAGTTGGGATTCCATGTTATCTCATTAATAATTGTTAGAAAGTCTGACGTGTCTCTAACAAAGGATTGGAGCGATTGGACAAAGGGCTGCAAAAAATTATCAATGTACCTAGACGTATTTTTTAGAAGGCTCCCTGTTGAGGATACTATCGGTCTTCCAGGGGGAATTTCAAGGTTTTTATGTAGTTTAGGTAGTAAGTATAAGGCAGGGATTTGTGGATGTTTACATAAAAGATAATTGTACTCCTCATCTTCTATGATTCCTTGATCCCTCCAATCACTTAGCTTCACAAAGTACTCCTGTTTAGCTTCATCATACTCTTGTCTAGTTGCAATGGTATATTTGTCTTTATCACCCAACTGCCTTAGTCCTTCTGTTAGGTACATACTCAAAGGCCAAACAACATTACCCCCTTTGTCTGAGTTTTTTATAACAACATCAGCATGTCCTTCCAACTCTCTTAAAGCCTGAAATTGCTTTCTGTTAAGAATTAAATTTAGCTTGGGTTTTCGTTTCTCAATTATTTTCAATTCATCAATCATTCCAGTTTCAAAGCACTCAATACTGCTGTTAGCAATCTGTGGAATAAAGACCGACCTAGGCCTGAAACCACTTGCACTACTCAAACCAATATTAATGTCTGTGTTAACCAGGTTTAAAAAAGGGTCATCTATAAAGTCTGCATAATCCGCCAAGTCATGCACAGTTTGTAAAGTTTCAATGTAATTTACTGTGAATAGGCTTGCTTTCTCTTTAATTAAATCCTTTTTCAACCTTGGTTTGGTAGCAAACCATTTTCTTAACTTCAGCTTCCGCGTAAAGCGGAACAAGTCAATACGTGCACTAGTGAAATTAAATTTAGCTGAGGGGCAGAATGACAAGCCCCGTGACAAAACGTCTAGCTGATCTGCAGATAAACTATGTTTGGAAAGATTTACCACAGTCATGTCGTTCTTCATTTCAGTGCCTTTTTGCCCCCTTGTTAAAACTCCCACTTGGCTTGTTGTGCTGGTTACGACTTTGCCTCCTCTTGCTTTTTTGCCTCCTCTGCGTCCTCGTCCACGACCTCTTTGGGGGGGGGTTCCAGTTTGGCGTCCCCTCACCATGAAGGCAAACTCGTTTAAAATTCGATCTTTTACATTGAGTGATTCAGTTTGTTCCAAAATGTCACTCTCTGAAGTATCACTATCAGTTATTTCTAAGGGTACTACTCGATCCTCCCCATTCTCTTGTTGAACCGCTTGTTTGCTGGTACCCATCCCTTGTGTCTTGGGTTTCTTTTTGGTGCCTCGTAATACTTCAAATCTTTTTCCAAACGTTAGGATTTGTCCTTTTTCATAGTCAATCTCGTCTCTATAGAATTCCCTTTGTTTTTTCTCCTTTATTTCTTCCTCGATTTTTTCCAATCTTTTTTCCATTTTGGTCATCTCCACTGTGAATTCACTTTCGGTGTATTTTTGTTTTAGTTTAGTAATGATTTCTTCACTTTCCGCATTCAGTTTAGCGCATTCTTTCTCAGCATATTTAATTAAAATGTTTAGCATGTTCATCGAACATGCATGATTATTTGTCATCCATTCATCGATAAATTCAGGGTCTGGTTGATGGAATGTCGGAATAAACAAAATTCTTCAACCCTGTGGTATTCAATTGCATTCAACATTTTTTGTGAGGGCCGTTGCCTCCCACCACTTAGATTGTTCCTTCTTAAGGATTTTACATAATGCGTCCCACAGTTTTTTGACATCATCCACCTTTTTATTTTGTGTTTTCTCACTACTTCCAGTATCAACCCCGGTTTTAGTGAAGAGTTTAGAGGCTGCCTCTTTCCTCCTGTTGTTTCTTGTGTCAGCCGTCTTGCAACACTGACTGCACTGCCCCATCAGTCGGACTTGTATGTTGGTATAAACCAAGTCCGCTTTACTTGCCGCTAAGCTCGTGAAACATCAATTCTGCAGTCCTTTCGTATTCAGGTAGAGCTACAGGCAGAACCGGTCTCACCTCACAAGCGTGTGCCGGAGCTTCGTAGTCCTCCACTTCCTCTGCTCCTCCCGTCCGCTCTGGCAAACCGGTATGCTGCTTCACTGCTCAGTTGATAATGCGCAGAAATTGTTTACAGCGGGCAAAAGCGTACACATAAATTTCAGGACACCAAGTTGCGGCATGCTTAAGCCTCTTTGGACGGCGGGCACTCGGCGGGGTCGCCAACCCCTTACTTGTCAAAACTACTCCTGGTACACCCGATCCTTCACCTGGGATAAAGAACCAGAGCTGAGGCCCAAATAGTGCTCAGTGCAAAAGTTTAATGGCACACAAGAAAAAACACCCTACGCGTTTTGAAGTTCTTGCACTTCTTGCTCACAGGTGAGGTGGAATTTGCGGCCATTCTTTTTAAAGGTACAGTGTTATTTACTACGTGCACGTGATCAATGAACAAAAAAAGTTACATTGTTGCCAGTTGTGTCCGTATCAAAACAATTCAGGATTCAGAATGCAGCTGCCAGGGCCCTATTAGCCTTCCAAAGGTCTTGCTCTGCTGCCAACACCATCCGGAGGCTCCACTGGCTCCCTATGCCAAGAAGGATTCCGTTTAAAGCGCTCTGTCTGTCCTTTAAAATACTGAAACTAGCTATGCCTAAAATGCTGGAGAACCTGCTGACCCATACGTTCCCTCTCGAGCATTGCGCTCGAAGGGGCAGCATTTGGTCACGGTGCCTCGGGCGAACCGCTGCAGAGCAGGAGGTCGTTCCTTTCGCTATCTGGTGGCAAAACTGTGGAATTCATTACCAACCCACATACATGAACTAGATGACCTGCTGACCTTTAGGAAGGCAGTTAAGACCCATCTCTTTCCCATAAAATAATAAAATCCTTAGGAACATGCCTTACTGTTTCTTTCCATAGTATGCTTCTCTTTCTCTGCTGTAAAGCACCGGGACGCCCCTTCGCTGGGGCAGCTGAGCGCTATATAAGTAGTTATAACATAGCATAACACCCACACAACCACTCACACACCCCTGCAACTACTCATATATGTACTCACAGACACACAAAACCATTTGCACAATCACTTATAGACCCACACAGGCACTAGCACACCCATGCAGCCACTAACACCCACTCACAGACCCACAAAACCACTTCCACTCCCACTCACACACCCATACAGCCACTCGCACACCCACTCACAGATCCAGAAACCCACTTTGTCACCCACACAGCGACTCACACTCCCACAAAGTCATGCCCAACCCATTTACACACACACAAAGCCATTCTCACATGCACTCACACACCAATAAAGCCACTCACACACCCACCCACACAGTCACTGTGAATAAAATGTATTTATAAACTTGTAAAAATGTATATTAGTACATTGAACTTATGGTCAATTCCTAGTACAATGTATATTTAAAAAATTGTGAAATTCCCTAAAAAAAAAACAAAGGTTACAGGGACGCTATAGGTAATCAGTCAAATAAAAAAAAACTCAGAATTTCACTGGAAAAAACAAAGGTTATGGGGAAGTTATTGTTAGATTTAGATTTTAAGCACCCAAAACCTTAGAAATCCAGAAGTTATAGTTATTTCACATAACTATAACTCATACCCAAAGGTAACTATAACTCGGCCCTGGCCATGCACTGCTTATTATCCCACATATTATATCACTCATGACATTGTCAGGATTCAGGTCATGCGCCTACACTGCTGTGTGAACCAGCTCATATTCACGCACTATGTAGGAGTGACATGCCCGTAAAACTACAACTCCCATACTCCCCGGCAGTAGGGGAGGTGATAACTGAAATTTCGACACGCTTCCTGTTGCGTGTAATTCTTAGCATTCTTGTTCCTTGCCGGCTGGCAGAGGAGCACCCTTTCAAGTCGCCTTTGACTCCAGGCTTCGGAGTATTGGAGAAGCCGTTGTTTTTGTTTCCCGACCCGAGGTAGGAGCGGGAAGTTATTATTTGATTCATCTTTCACGAAGCGCGTTGCCCCGCCTCATTGCCGTACGAAAAGGAGCATTTCCCTTGTGTGTGACTTCAGAAGCGGAGGGCAGTAGTTTTAGGCTACGCGTTACCGTTTCAACCCGTTTTAGAAGAGAGCTCCTTCTTCTAGGGGTATTTGGTGTTTTTGCTTTGCGGGACAAACTCTGTGCAGGCGGATTACCAGCGGAGAGCGGTAGTAGTCACAACTACGCGCTACCGTGTGGTCTTTCTTTTTCTTAAATACACGGTGACTAATGAAGCGTAATACTTCTGCCTGAATTTCCTGTGTACCGTGGTTCTTTCCTCAGGATCAATTACTGTTTACCTCACGAGTACTCTTGTTCCTAATCCTCATCAGAGCGGAGTGTTGTGGTTCTTGCTCCCTACACACTACTGTATCTGTAAGTCCTGGGCACTATTTCAGTTACCTATTCTTTCCTTACCTCATATAAGGAATACTTGGCTTTTGTTGTCGTTATTTGATTTCCATCATCAGAACCCAGTTTTGCAAGGCAATCCTCACACTATTGTCATGGTAGGCAGAATGGTTGTTTATGATATTACACATGTGTAGATCATATGTTTTTCTGTGTGAAACTTTAGTATTGTTTATGTTTCATTTAGGCACAACTCAGTCAAGGCTGGTGGTGAATGAGGAGGATTTCAACAGAAGTTTGTTTCCTTTATTGTGCAGGTACAAATGATCATTTAGTGAGACCATTCGAGAGTAGCCTGATGTATTATGGACTGTTTCTAAGTGTATGTTTTGTCGTTACAGGTTTACTCCCTTTCCCTGCTGTCCCTTCCCTTTCCCTCCCTTTTCTTCTCCCTCGCCTAATGGCTCAAATACTCTGTGTATTACATCTTGAGTGTTTGTGACGTTGGGAGGTGGACCATTATATACTACAACCGGATCTTGTGGAGCAAAATCGGGCAGACATCATCTATGAAATCATTGATAATATCACTGCTACATTTCCGGTGAAATTATTGATGAGAAAACTGTGCATGGTGGGGGTGCTAATGTATATATGAATATATACAGTAACGTATGGAGTGATAAGGTACAGGCATGTAACAGAGAATACATCTTTCATTGAACTGACCATTACATTTGCATCAGGTATGCAGTTTCATGCTAAACCTGTACATCACATAGCAATAACTTGTAGAGATTTTGATTTCTGTATCTATTTATCAGACAAGTAAAGTGTCTTGGTTTGTTTTGATCTTTGAAATCTTTGTGTCCATCAAAATTCAGAATTAGAAAAAAACAATATGCCTCATTTGCTCTTTACTTGGTGGTAATATATTTTGAAATATTTGTAAAGTTAATATAAATGTATTACATTGTCAATTGTGTAGTGGGTTAGAAAACTTTTGGCATACTGCACTTTTACACTTTACGCCCCATCAAGATTGTCATTTGGTTACAAAATGCACTCACTTTGCTGTAAGAGAATGGAAAGTAAACATCATTCTCAGCCTTAAAAAAAAGGAAAAAAAAGGAAATTTGTTAGAGGACATCACATTGCCTTTGACCTCTGTCATTGAATGCACAGTAAACTATTATAGGATAAAAACAAGATGGAAAGGCCTTCTTATTGATCATTCTCCCTTTGAACTCCTGGAAGTTTACCATGGGGTGTTGCAGCACCCTCATACACCTTGTACCAGCACCTGCAACTGCCACATTTATATGAGTGTTGCACCAACAAACTCTAAATAAGGCCATGGCTCTTTGCTCAGGTGTATTTTCTTTTAAAATTCCAGATAACCATTAAATACATAAGCATTAAAGTATGGGCACACATGCATTCACTATATGTATCACATCTGGTGACCTTCAAATTTGACCTTATTGTGCCACCCCATAACCAGGATCCCAGGCAAGACAAACTCACTTACCTTCTTGATGGCTTCTCTTTCAAGCATTGACTTGCTAGCATATTGTGCTTCCCTGCCTGTGGGTGTCGAGCATTGTACTCTTATTGTGATATGAAGAACAAATAAGTCAAAATCACACTTCTTGCCAACTCTCAGTTCTCTGAATCACCCTTTGGTGATGCCCCAGCTTCATTGCTGATGATACCTCTGGCCAGTCCCATCCTCTATCCAACAATGGACACTACCTTTCATCTTATACCACAACCTAATGGCAAATATTTTTGTCATTAAAGCATTGAGCTGTAGTACGGATGTTCCCCTACTTGGTTCTAGTCTGCATGCACTTAGGACCCCTTAACAATGGCCCTACTGGTTTCCTTAAGCAATCTCTGCTTCTACCACCCGCTGAACCTCATTTTCATTTGTCTTCAATGCCATGAACATAAAACTTTGGGTCTGTCAAACTTTCCATTCACCCTTGCTACCCAAGATAATAATATAATTTATGCCATGTTCGCTCACTTCATCTAGACACCCTTGGCATCCTAATGCTCACTTTCATTTCCTACTTCCTATGACAGGGTGGCTGATCTCCATTGCCCAGTGTTAGTGTTCTCTTCCTCACCCTTCTTTCAGAACTGAATCTGTTTTTGAGTGTCATATTTTTCTACCCCTCTGCGTCTTTGTACTCCTCCAGCTGGGTTTAGAGAAGCACAGAAGAGAATTTAGTGGGCCACAGCTCTAACTCCAGATACATGAGAACCAGTAGATCACTGGTTTGTATTTTATTTTAGCAGCAATGGTGCATTTCATACCTGGTAAGGCTCATACGCTTCATTTAACAGATGCTTTTGGGGTATTGTAGTTGTTTCTATTGTGCAGGGCTTATGTGTGTAATGATCCATTTATAATGACTAGAGTATGATTATTTACAATTACAGAGGCAGCCTGTATGTATTGAACATAACAAGCTATGTGAGTGATTAAAATTCCTATGTCCATTGAAACTTAACTGTTTGATTGGGTGTACTAGGTTCTCTAATTAATCCCAACAGGACTATGTTTATTAGTTTTGTTCAGACCACATTGCAGCATGGAAACTGCTATCTTACACATCGTGGATGATGCCCTCTTGACCACAGATGAAGATGACCCTACCTTCATGATACTGCTGAACCTATAAGCTGCCTTAAACACAGTCGAACATTTTAACCCTAAAAAAACCTGGAGTCTAAAGTAAGATGTATCGCCAATGTTCTTCACTGGTTCCTCTCCTACCTTTCCAGCCTTTGTTCACATGGGCACCTCCATTAACCTAAAGATCCCTCTTAGCTGCAGATTCCCCCAGGGTTCCATACAGCCTCCTGTAGTCTTCAACCTCTGCGTGGGGCTGCTTTTTGCCCTACTTAGATAACTGCATTAAGGATCACCAAAAAGTTGATGATGCACAACTTAAAAGTATTCTCTGTCTCAGACATCCTATGCCTCAAATACTCAGCCCAACCAAGACAGCAGTCCTATTATTTTCCAAGAATAACAAACAAGAAACAGTAACACCTGGCTCAATGACATGTATTTTGATGGTTTTGAAACCTCAGCTCACCAAATGGCAAGACATTTAGAATCACCTTGGGCACCAATCTCACACTTAAGGAACACATTGCCAAAAGAATAAAGACAGCCTGGTACTAGATTTATCTTCTAAAGAAAGTCAATCAGTTTGTTCAAGAAAGCATCTACAAAACTGTAGTTCAAGCACTCGTAGTCTTGCATTTAACTAGTAGTAACACACTGCTCTGTGGGTTCACAAACTACAATGTCTCCTCCCTTGCTTGAAGAAATATGGTCATATCACCCCCATCCTGATGTAACTCCATTGCCTTCCCTAGCCATCTTCAAAACCAGTTGCATCATTCACAAAGTAATCATGACCAGCACCCCAAATATTATTCAGACAGAAGAGGAGTTGGCCTAACGGCTAGGACTGTCGACCTCGAATCTGGGGAACTGGTTTTAGTCTCAGCAATGATGCTGAAGGAAATCCCTTAATCTCCCCTTGCCTAACAAAAAAAATTAATGTGCCCTCATGTAACGCAACTGATGCTCATGTAAAGCACTTTGATACCCGATACCTCGGGTCAAGTTCATGCTATATAAAACTTAGTAAAAAAACAAAAAAACATGCTCAACATATCCAGTGGTTCTCTGCACACCCACAATCAAGACACGATCAGACTAGACTGTGACCTAGGAAGTGTAAAAAAGGAAAAACAAGGCAGCCAGCCTTTTCTATTTATCCACCCAGGACCTGGAACAATGCTGCTTTATCAATCAGAACTTCCCGTACTCTGCTCGAATGTGGGGAAATGTTAAAGAGTCACCTTTAAAGAAAACAACATCAACATTCATGAACTGCTACCTCTCTAACACTTGCTGACTTTCTACTTGTTTTTGCACCTGTAGTGTTCCACTGAATTTCGTCTAGGTTCGCACAATAGAAATACATTGCAAGCATACATACTTACTTAGTTAAATGGATAGCTGGGAAGAAATGCAGCATGACAGTTCAGTGGTGCAAGGTGGTCTAGCAAATACATCCTGGAGTCAACTGGCATTTATCATAACTCCCAGGTTCTTCTGCTGACACTCACCATAAGGCCAATTTTTTATTATAAAAGCATATTTGAGGAATTGCAGGTCCTTGGCAGTCAAACCACTGTTTTAAATCCACACCATGGGGTCTATTAGGATGTAGGGCGGATTGCCTCCGCCCGCATGGCAGTGGCGATCTGCCCTACATTCTACCCCGCCCACCACCCATTTCCCCCGGCCAAATTAGTATGGCAGGGGGACCCCGGCGGATGGAAAGACCGTCCGCCGGTTTTTCGCCGGTCGACCAGTCGACCGGGCAGAAAAAGGGCTGTATATGGTGGCGGTGTCTACTAGACACCGCCATCCATATTAGCATGGGAGCGGGAAGCAACTTTTCCGTGGCTGCATCGGCATGTAGATTTTGCTTTCTGGGGCCTGTTGCGGCCTCCAGGATATTGGGGGGTGGGGAGGGGGGTGCACTTTCTTGGTACCGTACCCTCCTGCATTGTCATGGACATGGTGGCAGGCACCTCGTGGTGCCTGTCACCTTTTGCAAGACAATGCACACAGTGCATTCCCATCATTGTGGCGGGCAGTGCTGAAAGCACCACCCGCCACAATGCTGGGAATGGAGGATGCCACTGACACGGTGGTGGTGGCATCCTAATCACCGATGCGGGACCTCCGCACCACTGGCGACTGGTCCCAGCACCACTAGGGTGCCATCCTAATAGGCCCCTATGTATTGACAGATGAGAATGTCTCAAAACTGACTGGTTATGGGGTTCTTTGATTGACAATCCTTCCAACAAGTATGTTTTGAGAGGGTTGTGGTGAGACCTTGTGGAATTCCATTTTCTCTGTTATGAAACCAAGGAAAATATGTAGTGTACTGTCTCTGTTTAGGAATTTTGGGTAATTCATTTTAATACATGCACCGCCATCAGCCTACCTGTAGCTTTCCAAAAACAGCTTCTTCAAGAGGTAAGAAAAAGCCTGTGGTAGGCAATGGCGGAAGGAAACTCTACCTCGTCGCAAAAACACTACTGATTCTCTGGTACTACTCCCAGAAAGCTATCCTTAATACCTTTCCTTAATAACTTCCCAATCAAATATTATGACTCAATAAAAGGCAAAGCACTCAATGTGTAGAGTCCTCAAGGCACTGATAACTTTCAATCTCCAATCAGAGCTTTTAAGTCTGGTGCTGGCTGTATTTCTTTCTTGCATTTTATCAAAACGTCATAGGACAAAGTGTTTTTGGTAATAGCTAAATTGTGTCCTAATGGCAAATATGTTTCCAAGGGTCAGTCACATAGACATCATTTAGGGGTCACTAGGGATTGCATGGTCGATCCCTGGCTTGCTCCTTGTGACCACTGGTGCTGCCTTTGAGACCCCTGGTCTCAGAGGTGGCAAAATCAGTTTCAAGATCACAGGGGCAACTCCACATTCCTTATTTTCAGCTTGTTTTTCTTTATACCAATAGCTAATAATATTGTATTATGCACTACTGCAATAATAAATAGAGCACACTTAGCGGGAACAGGACCTTTGGAGACAACTGCTGTAATTCAACATGTTTTCAAATGTATGTTGGGTGTGCACTTGCAGGTGAGAGTGGTTTTATGTGAAAGAGGGGTTGTTTATGTGTTAGCATGTGTTTGTAGTGTAAGCATGTGTGTAAGTGAACGTGAGCGAGACACAGTGAAAAGGTAGTGAGTGAGATTGTGACTTAGATAAACTATTCTTTGGTGCAAAGCAACACTGCAACAAAGATGCTAAGCTGTTTTGCGTCAAAGGGAGTGAGAAATAATGCACAATATCTAATGGGATGTTGTGCATTATTTCTCTCCTGTGGGTTGAGGCACTTTTGGCAGCCATGTGCCAATTTACACACCCTTGCACCATAGTGAAAGTATTTGGGAGGTTTATGAAGCATAGGGTTTATACTTTAAGGGGTCCCTTCCAGTACAAAAACTATGCATTAAGGCTTTCATTGTGGTGTATGTATGCTTTACAATTAAGCAGACATACACATTTGAAAAACAAGGAGAATTTAAAAAAATCTCCTCGCTATGCCGGCCTCAAGGAGTTGTAGGATGTTGGCAGAAATTTCTCAGTACAAATTATTGTAGAAAAGGTTTTACGTCAAAACCCTTAGGTGGTGGGGAACAATCAAAATGGCAGACGAGCATTGAAAGCGCTCCTGGACCATCCTTACCATCCGTCGTCATCTGACGAACTGTGCGTGATGCCAGTCTTGTGCTGTCCCTGAGGGGCCTGTGTGAGCAGCTGGGCCATGGCAGATCTTCTTTCCGGGTCTGGAACAATGATTTTCTCTCTGGACCTGAACAGCCTGACAGGCCTGCAGTGCTTGGGGCTCATCTCAGTGGAGCGGCCTGGTGAATAGGGCTTGGCATCTGGAAGGTGGCAAGAAAGATTTGGGGCTGCATCAGCAGGGGAAGAAAAGGTCTCTCCATTTGACCTGGGCCGGCCTGTTGCAACGCAGGACCAGGGCCTTGGTTGGCGGTGTGGCCAATCACCATGTCTCCCTGTGACTGGTGTTGCCCATCGCCGTGTCTCACTCTGTCTCCCTCCACTGTGGGCCTGCACCCAGCGGCAAGAGCTGCTTTGGGCCCGGTGTGTACACCGCCTTCTGCTCCCGCCTCCTGCCTCCAGGAGACAAGCACAGGTGAGGAGTTTGAGAGGGCTTGGGCACGTTGAGGGCGCCAGCCCGGGATGGGTGGTGAGGATCGGTTGGCCCACCTGGGCCTGGACTTCCACAGGGGAGAGGGGGCAGCGGCACTACCTGCTGAAGTGGCCACCCTCGCACCCAGGATTACAATGCCCTGCAGTTGCACATGCTCCTGAGAGGCGAATTCCTTGACCTCGGCACTAGAGCTAATATTATCTCCTGGAGCCATCGGGTCCTTATTTTGGACTGTTCTGCTTTGGCCATCTGATGCATGGGGTGTCCCACTTGCCTGGTACACTGACTGAGAGGGGGCCATCATCCTCAACCCTTCAAGACCTCTGGCCTATTGACCAAACTCCTATCACTGGCCTACCTTACAAGATGGGCAAGGACAAGGTGCTGTTGTCCCACACTCCAACTAATATGGGCAAGTTCGCTGCTGCTGGGTGCCAGGAGAGTGACTCCCTGGCTCCTTGAATCAGCACTTAGCGGATCTCGCATACCTGAACACAATCCTGCAAGCCATCCAACCATCTAGTGATGTGGTTGAAACCAAGATTGGGGAAGTGAATGTTGACGTAGCGCTACTCCCCCAGGACCTCCAGCATATTGCTCACAGAGTCACTGAAATGGGGGACAGAATTCCAACCATGGACAAGACAACATCATCTCATTCAAAAACATGGTGACAGATTCGCTATCCCTTAAAGCTACTCTCGAAAAACTCACAGAGGATGCGAAAAATGGGTCAAAATGCAACAAGCTTTTTTGGGTTTCCGGAGGAGTCTGAGTCCACTGCTGCCTCGCACTTCCTGCACACATGGCTGCAGTCATTTGTACCGGAAGGCATCCTCTCACAGTGGTTCTTGATGGAAAAGGAACACAGATCGCTGGCCCCGTGCCCCCCACCTGGAGGGTCATGGGCCCCTACTGATTGCTCTGATCCTTAACTATCTTGAGATTCTCCAGGAGGCCTGCAAGGCCACGTTGATTCCAATTGTCCCAAATAATGACATTCCTGGACTATACATCTGAGGCCCAAAAGCAAAGGAAGTCCTTTAATGAGGCGAAACAAAAGCTCAAGGTCCTTGACCTCCAATACATGCTCATTTTCCCTGCAAAACTCAAAGTAATCAATGAAGGCCTCTCCCATTTCTCTGATACTCCAGAGTCGGCATGGGAATGGGTGGCTTAGAGACCACCCCAGCGGTGATTGGGGACAGACCCTGGGGTGTCCCTGGAGTTGTGGACCTTATTGGAATCCCTGGTTGTGAAACCCAAGCAACAATGGCAGACCAGATCTCGACAGATGCGTAGACGATCCCTAGGCTCTCTGGGATCTGCAGGCACACTAGGAGCATCACAGCCACAACTCTATCACCGCCTCCTCTAACCCTCTAGACCTCACGAGAAACAAAATCCTAGCCATCCTCCAAGACTACAACTCTGCCCAAGCCATCCCGTGCCCACTAGACACAACTCCTGGACACCCCATCAGCACAGTCACCATCAACTCCAACAGGCCTCCTACCCTCCACCACAGAAGTGTGATGAAAATCAACTTTGAACCTGTAGTCCTACCCGTCCAGACCCCTGACACTCTCCCAGACCTCATCCTATCTGGTCTCTTAATCAATTGCTGTTCAGCAGTCAAGCATGCCGCTGATATTGCTGACCTCATCCTGAACAAAAATGTAGACCTAGCTCTACTAACAGAATCTTGGCTCAATGAATACTCCTCCCCTTGCCTGGACTTGTTAGTCCCTCCCAATTACAACATCGCCAGACTTGACAGACACTCCAACAGGAAAGGAGGAGGCATTGCCTGAATCTACCGATCTTCCCTTCTTGTCACAGAATTCTTGGTGGACACCAATGACTCCTGCGAATACCTCGCACTATCCATTTGCAGCAACTCATTACATCTCTGTAACTTGCACATTTTTTACCACCCTCCAGATTCCAACGACTCTTTTACCGATCACCTCCTTGAAATCATCACAACTAAGATCTCTTTCAATGCCAAAGAGATTTTCCTGAGTGATTTCCACCTGCACTGGAATGACACTAAAGATACCTACGTCAACGCCATTGAAAGACCTCTTAATTGACCAAGCTCTGACACAACCCTGCTCTCTACCTACCCACTCAAAAGGGGCCATCCTCGACTAGATCATTTCTAAGGAATCCTCAGTCAAGCTTATCTCCATAGACCCTTGTGACTGGTCTGACTACCACTCCATCTCCTTCATCTTACCTGGGTCCCACAAGTCAAAGACACTGCAACCGGTGATTCCCAAACTGGACCAGAGACACTAAGAACCTCAACCTTATGAAACTGGAGGTTCGCTGCAAATCTTACTCCCCCCTCGCACATAACCACAGTCGGCGACCTCAATGAATATTACTCGTCGTCTATATCAAACATTCTGAACCACCTTGCCCCTCTAAAACTAAAAAGAACACAAATCAAAGACAGAAACCCCTGCTTCACTGGTCACCTCAACACAGAGAAGAGATCCCTGCGGCGATCCGAAAGAAATTGGAGACAACACCCCTCTGCTGCGCATCTAAAACTGCTCCGCCAGGCGAGAAACTCCTACAACAAACAAATCCTCAACTCAAAAAGCGAATACTTTAGATCGGAATTGGAGAACGCCAAGAATAGACACCGTAAGCTATTTGAGCTGGTCAAACACCAATCAAATAAACTGACCAAAACACTGAACGAAACCCTCAAGTCCCTAATATCGTCAGAAGAATTCTCCTCTTTCTTCACAGATAAAATCACGGCATTAGGAATTGAACTAAATACCGCCACTTTCCGGACCTGCCCCCTTTTTCCGCACTACTCCCTCTGGCCTCACTTAAAAACCAAGCCAGCTGGACTGACTTTGAAACCATGATGAAGACTCCATCTTCAAAATCCTCTCTATCTTGAACCCAAACAACCATTTTAGTGACTCACTACCTTCCAACTGCCTCGCTGATGCCTCCCAATCCATTGTCCGTGCTGGACTGCAATAATCAATGCCTCTCTCCAGCAGGGTTCGATTCCGGACCCCTTGAAAGATGGCCAAGTCCTCCCTATCTTAGAAAAACCTTCACTGGACCTAGCCTCTCCTGACAATTTCAGACCTATCTCCAATATCCCGCTATTAGCCAAAGTATTGGAGAAATGTGTACAACAGCAACTAAGCCACCAAATCAACAGCTTCCACCTACTCGATGAACTGGCAATCTGGATTCAGACTGGGGCACAACACTGAAACCTCTATGCTCGACATTGTGGATGATGCCCTCCAAGCCCTAGACCAAGAAAAAACCTGCCTTCTAATCCTCTTAGATCTATCCTCCGCCTTTGATACGGTCAACCATGACAAACTACTCAAATGCCTTAAATTCAGAATGGGTCTGGATGGTGTGGTCCTAGAATGGTTCAGGTCCTTCCTCCATAACCATTCCCAGAGATTCCTCATCAACGGCAACCTATCAGCTCCCACTCCGGTCACGCTTGGAGTCCCCCAAGGCTCATACCTGTCCCCCACCCTCTTTAATCTTTACTCAGAGCCACTCACCGAAGTTCTACGCACCGCCAACATCTCTTACCATATGTAGGTGGACAATACCCAAATATACATCAATATCTCTTTGCTCGAGGAGATCCTCTCCCTGAATGAGACCCTGAAACTGACTGTCCAATGGCTAGCCGCTAACCAACTCAAACTCAACGCAAAGAAAACTGAATTTCTCCTAATTTTCCCTTCAAAAGCCAACCCGGAGATTCAGGTGTGGATCAAGCCCATCACTGCCCTAAACTGCCCACTAACCATTGTGGACTCTGCCAAATCCCAGGGCATAATTCTTGACTGTAACCTGAACATGCGAGACCACATTAACTCGATGGACAAAGCAGCCAGATTCCGCCTGAGCTACCTATGGAAGCTGAAACCTTTCATCGATGCTCCTGACCTAAAATGGCAGTTCAAGCACTAGTCATCTCTAGACTGGAATATGGATACTCCACCCTTGCTGGACTACCCAAGATCTCTTTAGCACCTCTAAAAGCCTGCCTCAACGCAGCCGCCAGGCTACTCACTGGCACCAGAAAATTCGACCACATCTCTCCGCATATGAAAGCGCTGAACTGGCTCCCTCTAGAAGCCAGAATACAGTTGAAACTGGCATGGATTGCGCACAAGACTCTATACACAAACACCCCTGCCTATCTGGTACAGAAACTAGTGGTATCTGAAGGAAGCAGGAATTCCCGGTCTGCTAGAAACCTCTTACTCCAACCTGCCTTTTTTCAGAAAAAATTAACCTACAATAGGGCGTTCACCGGGGCAGCACCAAGAATTTGGAACTCTTTCCCACCTGACATCAGAAGAATCCCTTCTCTCGCACGCTTCAAGAAGGAGACCAAAACCTTCCTCATGGGTAAATTCCTCGTCCAAGGCTTGCCCTCATCCACCACATTATGCCTGATGAATCTAAGACTATCGCTTCCTCCCCTGATCACCAATTATCCCCGCAAAGAATATGTGGGCCTCTGTTTTTACTGACTCTAACTATGATTGTAATCATTCACTTATATCCCCCTTCCCCGCAATCTCAACACCCCTGCCCCCCACCAACCTTTTGTATAGTTTTGTATTTTTCTGTACTTTAAACTTTGTTTGTTCACCTCTGTATACCATGTAAAGCGCTCTGATACCTTAACGGGTCAAGTTTGTGCTCTATAAAACACTAAAATAAATAAATACAAAAATGAATAGCCACGAATAACCCACCTAAATGCTGAAGAAATGTCCACTTCCATGAACAACCCAATGAATGAGGACACAGCTCTGCGGGGAAGCAACATACTGTAACCTGGCTCACACAATAGAAGATACAGCTATGCCTACATGCTATCCATCCATTCAAGGAGATCCATGGCTAGCACCGCTAAAATGTTCCTCTCATGTAACTGGTATGTTTTGGGGCTTTTGAGGTGCCAGATACTTCAAAGTAGGAAGTATGGGGAAGGGGTTGTTGAGGACAAGGGTTGTTTGTAAGGTTTGTGTTCTGTTATTTTATGCCTCGCTGACATTCTGCCTACTGCACATAGCAAACCAAGTAAAACACGACTATGTCCTTTGGACCGTTATAGGTCTTCACTGCCCAACTTGAACACATCCTGTGGGGATGACACCCTGTACCATGCCAGTCACAAAACTTATGATAGCCCATACCACCATGACCGGGAATGATAATAGACTCCTGGACCGAATCAAGAGAATGATGGTTCTCCGCTGTGCCAATCATTTCTCCCCATCTATCCTTATGCAGCAGGAAAATCACCTCTTGGGCTCTAACTGCCCCTTACTGAAATTATACGGATACAAGAGTCTTTCATGTGGGGTTTGCAAGGAGCTTCAGGGGAGTTGACTCACTTCAGTACAAATCCTTCTCCCTCACTGTCATCAATAAATTGGCAGACCTCCTAAACAGATTTTGGGGATGGAGGGACTCCTCAAGGGATGCTGATACAACATTCTCAGTGTGTATTTTCCCCTCATCTGCCAACGTAAACCAACAAAGCGCTCACAGAGATGCTCACAAACTTCTCCATAGGACCTACCATTATAGGGAAGTCTTTAATGAGGCACTAAACCCCAACATGGACAACACAGGAATCCTCACATTACAGCACCAGACGAGGGCTGAACAGCTCAAAGGATGACTGGCCTCCCTTGGCCTTTGTGACATTTTGAGCACCTGGTTACCCAGGACAATGTCTCCACCCACATATAAGTGGCACACAAACAACTCTGGTGTATAGATCTCCTTGTAGCTCTTGCAACTGATGACCTGCACATCAGTCGGGTAGAGATTCTACTGAGGGGCATATCAGACCACTCGCCATTGAAGTTGATTTTGGGCATCGTATAGCCACTGTTTGACTCACATGGCGGTTTGACGCCTGGCTTCTCCAGAATGATCGCTGCATAGATCTTCTTGCAGTCAAGCTGCAGGATTACTTTGAGGTTAAAACACGGACAGAGGATTCCACTTGTACTCTCTGGGAAGCCAGAAAAGCCATTATCTGCAGAACTGCCAAGGGATGTGTACGAGGGGCCGAACAGCACTGGCTGCTTGAAGTGATTGACTTGGAGGCCTGTATCACCACTTTAGATCAACGATAGTCACATGATCTCACTTTTATCATGTAACGCTAATTGGTCCTAGCCAGGCCCATCCTCAGACAAACGGTTCTAGAGGAAGCAGGCCAATGTTTGTGGACCTCCACACAGCAGTGTTGTGTTCGATATTAGATTTGTTATGCATTTCTCGATTCATGAACTTATATAGGTATAATTCACATTGCCCTTATATAGGCATAGAAATCCAGTCCTTATTTAGGCATAGCCCATGCTACCCAAATACAGGCATGGCTACTTACATCCGTTCATCTACGTCACAACAACTTCTTGGAAAACCATACTCTTAAGCCGTGACAGACTTCCCCTTGCTTGGATATTGATTTCTCCAAGAACTCATTTATTATGCATGAACATCTATTCCTTAGGGGTTCATTCATGACGCTCATATGCCCGACTTGTACATCAATACTGGCATTCCTAAACACCTTCAAGGTATAAATATACCTTCACTTGCTATGGCACGGTGTGGTTCGGGGCAGTTCAACTACCTACTTGCACGATGCAGCTCTCTACAGCAAGTGCTGAAGGAAGCCAAATCCCCAGCTGACGCACTGACCAGAAGCTGTCATCCTCCTGCCAAGAATGCAGATCCAGTGTTTCTGACTCCCCTTGCGGGGTGTTGGGAAATCGAGTCCCGTGAAAGAGATACCAACCTCTCTCGTTCTAAGGTATGGAGCTGATTAGAACCTAGAGAAACCTTTGGCAATTCTTGGCAAAACTAAAACCTATGATAAACCAGCACTTACTTCTTCCCTCGTACTAGACCTCGGTTAGGTACACTGGGATAGGCGTATTTTGGAAGCACCAGTTGAGTATTTTAGCCTGTGTTATTTATGTATGTATTTTAATATATGTCATAGCAACAGACAATGCTATTACAGTATTATTTTATATTACTGTTTGCACTGTACGAAGCATACTTCGCATTCTGTCCAGCGATTGTAGCAGTTCATATCTCTTGCATGAGAAAGAAGACTGTTCAATAAACCCTTTTTATTGAAATGCCCGTCTCTATATTTCTGTGCAACTCTGTAGAAACGAAGCATGCACGATTGACTGAGTGAAATAGTTATCTATTTTTTCCACGACTCTGAAGATATTATTCCGACTCTAAGGGAAACAAAGTTGTCATGTGTATTCGGTTGTCAGAGACTAATTCCTTCTTGTTTATTCGAGAACGTTTCTAGTGACCTCTGAGTTAGCTGGCACACACAATTAAGTTTAATGTACTCGATAGAGACATACTGACCTCAGTCCAATGTCAAATCTATAGTGTATATTATTCCAATGCGCAGAGCCTATTAGGGATATAGGAACTACACTACATGGCGCCAAACGGTTTGGTAAGGCACCAATTTAATGCTAGATACTGAAGTAACTCAGTTGTGCTTTTCTCAGAGAACCCCTACTCATAATACTTCAATAGACGTCTGGAGTGGGTAAGGAATAATATCCGCCATAGCTGAGTAGGACGCAAAATCCTATGCATTAGTCTTCAACGTTGAAGGATACAGTGTTCCAAAATATTGTGCACCTTATCTTTGTTTCCTTGAAACTTGCTCTGCAAACTTTCATTGAAATGGCTGACGAGGATAACGCCTCGACTGCAGCTGCAGGCAGAGATGCTGTACCAGTTTTTTACTTAACAGGTTTCCAAGAAACCGATGAGAATGCTATAATCAATCCTCCAAATTTAAGGAAAGCCATCACTATAAAACTTATAAAACATGGCCTAACATCAAGAGGTGGTAGGGCAGTTTTTGTGATAGAGGCACATGAATATCACCAGACAGATGTATTCTATTCATGGTTAGTCTTCCCTGAAGCAAATCCAGTTACTAAAATGTTTCACTTCTACAAAGAAGATATTCCACCGAATGACTATATTCCTTTCAAGGATATTGAAATTACAATCACATACCAGGAGCATGAGCTCTGGTTTAACAGCGCCCTAAAACATTTAAATCACATTACCAGGCTCGGTCCACTGGGTAGACCAGGATAAATTTGGCCGGTTTGGCCGGCTATACACCTCATCCTGACATTGAAGAAATGACAGATGTAGAATTACTTGTTCAACTTAAATAGTTAAATCAAAATTTATAGACAATTAGTACAATATGTCATGCCTACTCTTACAGTCCAACCTACAATAGTTATTCCACAACAAATCTCTCACTAAGGGAATACACTAAAAATTACACCACAGACTTTACACGCAGTCATGGGTTAATTATCCACAAAACGTGAACAAATTCCATTCTAGATAGCTCAAAAAATTACTCAAATCAAAGCAGTATTTCCTAATACTAGCCCTCATGAAAAACACAGAATTTAACAATCTGTTTACCAATGGGGATCACACCACATCTGGAGGACTTCACCACTTGGGGTACAGTGCTCGCTGCAATCTACACTAAAACACATGGTGTTCCATCAATGGCAGTAATACCGGATGTCCTGAATGTCATGATTCTGTGTGAAGCCTTTATATTTGTTAGGCTTCACTTATTTCTTGGCATCACTTGCCTTATAAAAAACCCGCCCCTTTCCCGTGCACCAGCACTCCTTATGTGAAGTAATGTGGGGATATGTGTTTGGTACTAATGTAAATGGTAATAGTAGCTTTAGGAAACATGAAGCCTCTGATTGCCGTTTTTGTGAAACCTCTGGTTATCATTTAGGAAACATGAAGCCTCTGATTGACGTTTTTGTGAAGCCTCTGTTTATCATTTAATGCGATAGTCTCATGCCATTATGCCTTTTTTCCCTTTGAGAATAACCTGCAGGCTTGTTCCAGGATGTTAGCATCTGTATGTGTTCCTTCTCGTGCGCCCAGCCTAAATCTGGCGAGCGCACGCATACGTAAGGTGCGGTTGGGTGCGGTCGAGTATTTAAACCGCACCCAGCCTTCTGGAAGGCGCTTTGCCTTCTGCCAGCGCGAGAGAAAGGACGTGTGGACTCCCGGTGCAAGGAAATCGGCAGATTACCTGATTTACGACCTTGAGGCCTTCCTTCTTCACCGGAGCTAAAGCCTGGCATTTTCTTTCACCGAGAAGAACTTGCAAAGACAAAAGATAAGTTTTATCATTTTCTAAGTTAAGGCGCCCTTCGCAAGAAAGGATACCAGAACAATTTTTGGAACTCTTCTTTCAAGAGACGATCTACAGAACTTCAGAGAATAACAAATATAGAAATTTGATTTAGGTATTTAGTTATTTAGGGATTGTTTAAATGGAATCAAAGGTCAGAAGGTGATTTGGAAAGGCGATATTTCCAAATGTTGTCTCTATGAGTTTCTTGTGTTTTGTGCTTGTTTCTTCTTGCCCAAAAAACCTACTATTTTAGATCTGGATGAAAACAAAGAATATAAAGACAAAGAACGCAATCTAAGTAAGTCAAAAGAGATAGGCCTTATTTCTTAAGGTAAAAAGGGGGTTTCTAAATAACGGAAAGAGAACAAAAGTTTTAATATTTTTATTTGTTTATTACAGAAAAATATGGTTTGAATTCACAACAAGACAAGACAACAGAATCCCTCCAGACAAAACTGACCAACAAGACAAGAAAGACATACTGGACGGAAGACTGACAACAGCTGTTTGCAGGTAGGCGAGAGGTAGAACTTCTAGCAAGGAAGTTAGAGGTCATTGATAAAGTGCTTATAAAAAGGCTAGAACAAGGAGAGTAATTTAGTTGTTCATGTTGTTTCGCAGGTCGACAGCAAGAACAACTACGTCCAGTACCGGCCCTCCTCCCCTTTGTCTAGCTCATATCTTGTAGTGTTTTATACTTCCTCCAGGAAGGGGTTAGTCTTTAGGGAGGTTGGTCCCTTGCGTCCCTGCAAATTCACAAAGCGTCTCACATCAAGACAAGGTAAGGGACGACCTTATTAGACCTTGACAGAAGGCAAAGCCCAAGTAGATTAATTCGCCTGGACGCAATGGACCAAGTAACTCTTCAAGATATAGCTGCTATGCTATCTGAGTTAAAACAGGGAAATATAGAGTTACGTAGGGACATAGCTTCTCTCCAAAACACAGTTCATCAACAAAAGCCAATTTTAAAGCCAGCCACCTTTTCGGGGGGAGCTTCTTCATCTTCTGAAGCTCAAACACAAATCCAGGTAGTCACACCAGTTCCTACGCCTTTAGCTCAACCTGAGAGGTTTTATGGAGATCCTAATAAATTCTCCATCTTTCATAATCAGTGTCATTTACACTTTTTGGCCGAAGTCACAGCTTTTCCAGACGATTCCTCCAAGGTGGCTTTTATGTTGTCTTACTTAGGAGGAGATGCTGCTTTATGGTCTGTCCCTCTGGTAGAAAGAAACAATCCGGTTTTGTATAATTTTAGAGCCTTTGAAAGGTCATTAAAAAAGATTTTTGCAAAACATGTCTTTGTTCAATCCGCGGATAGTGAGCTCCTGAATCTAAAACAGGGTTCGTCTGATTTACTACATTATATATCAGTATTTAACCGTTTGGTTCTAGAAGCTGATTGGCCAGATCAAAAAAGGGTATCTTTATTCTATAGAGGCCTGAAGGACGAGCTCAAGGACATGGTAACTCAAATCTTAGAACCTCCCGAGGAGATTAGTGAGTTCATAGATCTAGTTGTAAATTAAATCATAGAATTTCAGAAAGGAAAGGATAAAGAGGTAAATTGGATCATAATGTACTGTTTCAGAGAGATAGAGTTTTTACTCCTCTAGAAAGTACCCAAAACTCGGAATCTGTAGAACCCATGCAAATAGGCTCCATTTGTGGGCCTTTAACTAAAGAAGAGAAAGAAAAGAGACGAAAGTTAAATCAGTGTCTTTATTGTGGCAAAACAGGACATTTCGTAAAAGAGTGTCCTTCGAAGCCAAATAAGGGAAAACCTAAGTCCGTAAGTTTAGCTCTAACTTCAGAGGAAACGGAAAACTAGAGCACTCGGTAAAAGGGGAGGTCAGTTTATCAAGTGTGTATTCCAGTGTGGCCTCAACAGTCCCACCCAAGGGGTGTCAACACTTTTGTGTAATTGTTGAATTGAAAAGTCTGGCCAATTCTGGGACCTTAAGAAATGTAGAAGTAATCATAGATTCTGGAGCTACTGGGAATTTCAATGACACTCAGTTTTTAAAACACCTTGGATTTAGCTCCCTTCTTAAGACTCACCCAGAAACAGTCAGAGCAGTTGACGGCAAGGAATTGACTTCAGGACTTATTAAAAGACAAACTGAGATCCTAATTATGGACAGTTCCCCTATCCACAGAGAAAGGATAGTTTTTGATGTTATCGATGCCCCACAATTTAAACTGATCTTAGGACTTCCCTGGCTTGTTTTACATAACCCGATTATCGATTGGCAGGCAAGAACAGTGACTTTTAGATCTCAACATTGTTTGAGTCAATGTTTTCTGTTAAACAGGACTGGAGATACAATTCAAGGTTTTGAATTACCCATAGAATCTTCAAGTATTCTACTCCTAGAAGGAGTGCCTATGGTATACTCAGACTTACAAGATGTATTTGATAAAAAAAAGGCTAATACCCTTCCCCCCCCATAGGGATTTTGATTGCAGGATTGACCTTGTGCCAGTGGCTACATTGCCATGCAGCAGAATCTATGCTCTGACAGAGAAGGAAAATGAACACTTACGGGGATATCTGGATGAGTACCTTGCTAACGGTTTCATCAGGCACTCTAAGTCTCCTGTGTCATCTTCGCTTTTTTTCATTCCAAAACGTGGGGGGGAATTAAGAGCGTGCATAGATTATAGAGCCCTAAACAATGTCACAATAAAGAACAGATACCCTTTGCCTCTCATTCCAACTCTTTTTGATCAGGTAAAGAATGCACCCATTTATACAAAATTGGATTTGCGCGGAGCTTACCATCTTGTTAGAGTCCGGAGAGGTGATGAATGGAAAACAGCATTTCGTACCAAATTTGGCCTGTATGAATACCAAGTCATGCCTTTCGGACTCTGTAACGCTCCTGCAGCTTTTCAATTTTTTATAAATGAAGTTTTGCCTGAGTTTATTGACATTTGTTGTGTGGTCTATATAGACGATATTTTAATTTACTCTCAATGTGAAGACGAACATGTACAAAAAGTGCTTGCCATTCTTCAAAAACTGCTTTCCAACTCATTATATGTGAGATTGGAAAAAAGTCTATTTCATGTGTCCAAAGTAGATTTTTTGGGGTACATTATTAGTCCCTCTGGTATTGAAATGGACCCTAAGAAAGTTGAAGCTGTAACTTCTTGGCCTCAACCCTCATCTGTGAAACAAATACAAAGTTTTCTAGGGTTCGTAAATTTCTATCGACGATTCATTCAAAATTTCTCACAAACTATAACTCCCATTACCAAATTGCTGCGAAAAGGAGTAAAATTCGACTGGACTGAATCAGCTGATAAGGCTTTTCACGACTTAAAAGAAAAGTTTACGTCAGCTCCCATTTTGAGTCACCCCGATTCTAATATCCCATTCATTGTCGAGCCAGATGCTTCTCAGTTCGCTTTAGGCGGGATCCTGTCTCAACGAAACTTAGAAACTGGTCAAATGCATCCCATTGCCTATTATTCTAGGAAATTGCCCCCTGCTGAAATAAATTACGCAATAGCTGATAAGGAATTATTAGCTATAAAAGCAGTTTTCGAGGAGTGGCGACACTACTTGTTAGGGGCTCGTCATCCTATCACTATCTATACTGACCATAGGAACCTGCAAGCCTTGCAAAAATTGAAAGCTTTATCAGCTAGACAGTTAAGATGGTCTTTGTTCTTCAATGATTACAATTTTGTGATAACATATCGCCCTGGGAAAGAAAATCTAAAAGCTGACGCTTTGTCTCGTTTGGGGGAAAATAGTGTGAATCAAGAAACTGTAGTTCTTCCTGTTCTACCCACTACTTGTTTTCAAGCTTGCTTATCAATCAAGAGTGTTTCAGATGAAATCCAGAAAGAGTTAAAAACAAAGAGTCTAGAAGAATGGAGAAATGAGTATCCATATCTTCAAGAAAAAGATAAGTTTCTTTATGTACATGATCTAATACTGGTTCCTACTAAAGTACTTCAGGAATCAATTATTCACATTTTTCATGACTCACCTCTCTCAGCTCATCCAGGAATTGCCAAAACATACGAACTAATCAAAAGACTATTTTGGTGGCCAACAATGTTCAAGGATGTACAACTTTATGTAACCACATGTAGTGTTTGTATCCAAAATAAGACCTCTCATCAGTTCCCTAGTGGTTTACTAACACCTCTACCTATACCTCCTCAACCATGGTATTCCATTTCTTTAGACTTCATTGTGGAACTTCCTTTGACACAATGAGGATTTACTACTATTCTAACTGTAGTAGATCAATTTTCACGTATGGCACATTTCATTCCTCTGAAAAGACTTCCTACAACTATGGAACTAGCCAAAACATTGATTACACATGTCATTCGTTTACATGGAATTCCATCTGTAGTAATTTCTGACAGGGGGTCTCAATTCATATCTCATGTTTGGAAGAATTTAAGTTCTCTTCTTCAAATGGAAATTCGTTTGTCGTCCAGCTATCACCCACAAACTGATGGTTTAACTGAACGCACAGCCCAAACCATAGAACAGTACTTACGTTGCATGTTAACCACCATGTCTGGAGATTGGTCGGATCTCTTAAGCACTCTGGAATTTGCAAACAATAACGCTGAACATACTTCCACCAATATGTCTCCTTTTTTCTGTAATTATGGCTTCCATCCTAAAAGTTTTCCAGAAGACATTAAGGTTCATAATACAGTTCCAGCAATTCATGATTATATTTCTGGGTTGTCTTCTATTTATAAGGAAGCCCGATATAATTTGGCTAAAGAAAAAGAATCTCAAAAAAGGGCAGCTGATAAACACAGAAGTGAACAACCCCAGTACAGTCCTGGAGATAAGGTTTGGTTAAGTACAAGAAATCTGACCATTAAAGGAACCAAGAAATTCAATCCCAAATTTATAGGACCTTTTCCCATTGATAAAATCATTAATCCGGTTTGTGTAAAATTACTCCTTCCTCAGAAATATCGGATTCATCCAGTGTTTCATGTGTCCTTGATCAAACCTTTTGACCCCCAAACTAGGTTGATTCGACCTCCCTCATCTGTCTTAATCGATGGTCATTCAGAATTTGAAGTCAAGAAAATTCTAGATTCCAAACGAATTCATGGCAAATTATTCTATTTGGTAGATTGGAAGGGGTATGGCCCTGAGGAAAGATCATGGGAACCAATCGCTCATCTGCAAAATGCTCCAAGAGTTCTAAGGAAGTTCCATATGCAGAATCCCTCAAAACCTAGACCTATAGCAACAGTCTTAGGGGGGATCTTGAGGAGGGAGTACTGTCATGATTCTGTGTGAAGCCTTTATATTTGTTAGGCTTCACTTATTTCTTGTCATCACTTGCCTTATAAAAAATCCGCCCCTTTCCCGTGCACCGGCACTCCTTATGTGAAGTAATGTGGGGATATGTGTTTGGTACTAATGTAAATGGTAATGGTAGCTTTAGGAAACATGAAGCCTCTGATTGCCGTTTTTGTGAAACCTCTGGTTATCATTTAGGAAACATGAAGCCTCTGATTGACGTTTTTGTGAAGCCTCTGTTTATCATTTAATGCGATAGTCTCATGCCATTATGCCTTTTTCCCTTTGAGAATAACCTGCAGGCTTGTTCCAGGATGTTAGCATCTGTATGTGTTCCTTCGCGTGTGCCCAGCCTAAATCTGGCCGAGCGCACGCATACGTAAGGTGCTGCTGGGTGCGGTTGAGTATTTAAACCGCACCCAGCCTTCTGGAAGGCGCTTTGCCTTCTGCCAGCGCGAGAGAAAGGACGTGTGGACTCCCGGTGCAAGGAAATCGGCAGATTACCTGATTTACGACCTTGAGGCCTTCCTTCTTCACCGGAGCTAAAGCCTGGCATTTTCTTTCACCAAGAAGAACCTGCAAAGACAAAAGATACGTTTTATCATTTTCTAAGTTAAGGCGCCCTTCGCAAGGAAGGATACCAGAACAATTTTTGGAACTCTTCTTTCAAGAGACGATCTACAGAACTTCAGAGAATAACAAATATAGAAATTTGATTTAGGTATTTAGTTATTTAGGGATTGTTTAAATGGAATCAAAGGTCAGAAGGTGATTTGGAAAGGCGATATTTCCAAATGTTGTCTCTATGAGTTTCTTGTGTTTTGTGCTTGTTTCTTCTTGCCCAAAAAACCTAATATTTTAGATCTGGATGAAAACAAAGAATATAAAGACAAAGAACGCAATCTAAGTAAGTCAAAAGAGATAGGCCTTAGTTCTTAAGGTAAAAAGGGGGTTTCTAAATAACGGAAAGAGAACAAAAGTTTTAATATTTTTATTTGTTTATTACAGAAAAATATGGTTTGAATTCACAACAAGACAAGACAACAGAATCCCTCCAGACAAAACTGACCAACAAGACAAGAAAGACATACTGGACGGAAGACTGACAACAGCTGTTCGCAGGTAGGCGAGAGGTAGAACTTCTAGCAAGGAAGTTAGAGGTCATTGATAAAGTGCTTATAAAAAGGTTAGAACAAGGAGAGTAATTTAGTTGTTCATGTTGTTTCGCAGGTCGACAGCAAGAACAACTACGTCCAGTACCGGCCCTCCTCCCTCTGTCTAGCTCATATCTTGTAGTGTTTTATACGTCCTCCAGGAAGGGGTTAGTCTTTAGGGAGGTTGGTCCCTTGCGTCCCTGCGAATTCACAACGCGTCTCACATCAAGACAAGGAAAGGGACGACGTTATTAGACCTTGACATTGAAACAGATTCAAAACGAATAAGGGGCAGAGGCTGCTCCAAATTTAGGTATGAAATTACTGAACATTTTTAACCAGGTCTCATCAACAATATTATCTAATATTAAAGGAGAAGCAGCATCAATAGCGATCTGCCAACAATTAAGGGAATTTGATGTAACAGAGCAACCACTAGAACTAGCCAGAATAATTGAAAAATCCTTTGAAGAATTAGGAAGAAACAGTTTGGGTGGGAAAACAGTGGACCACAACTGTCTGAAAGTCCTGAAGAGGTATTTACTAAAAACAGTCCCACCTCTTCTAAAAAGAAGTGGGAGAATAGCAAACAAACTTTAAAAGAGAAGTGTTTTCATTCCTGAGGTAAGTCTCCTCAAAAGGAGCCCTCTGAAAAGAGGTATAACATCAGTAATAGGGATAATTTGAGAAAACCTGAAAGATATTTTCAGACTAGAAATGTATTTATGTATAACCATAGGGAACATTGTCATGCGCCACAAAAGGGTAGCTCAAAAACATTTGCTATGACATTTTACTTCTCAGGGTTCAATGTATCCAATCCAGAAACGTTTTACTTTAGGAATGTGAACAGAACAGGAAGGAAAAGTGGATCTATGACAGAATATCGACAGACAAAATATTGACCTACAGCAACATCGAAGCTGGAATATCGAAGGCAAGAATATATCGACATCCTATCTACAACATGGTAAGTACAAAAATATCGAAACAAAAATATCGATGTTAAAAATATCGTAATTAATAATATTGTTTTATATCTGTTAAAATATAATGTGTAAAATAAAGTAAATAATACTTATAAATGAAATAAACATTGTTAAAAATATTTAGTAATGTTTAAAATTGATAAATAATAGATATATAATAATATAACATTAATTAAACACATATGTAAAATATATATTATATATTTACTTAATAATACATTTTAATAATTAGTTTAATTACTTATAAATTATTTAAAAATACTATAAATTACAAATAGATCTCCACACATAAAATAATTACATAATAAAGTAAATAAATATTTTTAATAAATTAAAAAATATATATATACTATCAATATTTTTAAAATTAATAACATAATACATTATCCACATTCATTCTAAATAATAAAAAAACTACTATTTAAAGTCCAAAAAAACTACAGTATTAAATACATTGAATAGCATAGGAGTAAAAATTACTATTCCAACTCCAGAGAGTGAAACAGTAGGGAAAGCGCTGGATAGCGTAGGGATATAAAATACTATTCCAACTCCAGAGAGTGAAATAGTAGGGAAAGCGCTGGATAGCGTGGGGGTAAAAATTACTATTCCAACTCCAGTGAGTGCAACAGTAGGGAAAGCGCTGGATACCGTAGGAGTAAAAATGAGTATTCCCACTCCAGAGAGTGCAACAGTAGGGAAAGCATTGGATAGCGTAGGGGTAAAAATTACTATTCCAACTCCAGTGAGTGCAACAGTAAGGAAGACTTTGGATAGCGTAGGGGTAAAAATTACTATTCCAACTTCAGAGAGTGAAACAGTAGAGAAAGCACTGGATAGCGTAGGGGTAAACATTATTATTCCAACTTCAGAGAGTGGAACAGTAGGGAAAGCGTTGGATAGCATAGGGGTAAAAATTACTATTCAAACCCCAGAGAGTGAAACAGTAGGGAAAGCGCTGGATAGCGTAGGGGTAGAAATTACTAATCCAACTCCAGAGAGTGCCACTGTAGGGACAGCGTTGGATAGCAGGTGGGTCAAAATTACTATTCCCATTCCAGAAAGTGCAACAGTAGGGAAAGCATTGGATAGCGTAGGGGTACAAATTACTATTCCCACTCCAGAGAGTGCAACAGTAGGGAAAGCATTGGATAGCATAGGGGTAAAAATTACTATTCCAACTCCAGAGAGTGCAACAGTAGGGAAAGCGCTGGATAGCGTAGGGGTCAAAATTACTATTCCAACTTCAGAGAGTGAAACAGTAGGGAAAGCGTTGGATAGCATAGGGGTAAAAATTACTATTCAAACTCCAGAGAGTGAAACAGTAGGGAAAGCACTGGACAGCATGGGGGTAAAAATTACTATTCCAACTCCCGAGAGTGCAAGTGTAGGGAAAGCGTTGGATAGCGAGTGGGTAAAAATTACTATTCCCACTCCAGAAAGTGCAACAGTAGGGAAAGCTTTGGATAGCGTAGGGGTAAAAATTACAATTCCAACTCCAGAGAGTACAACAGTAAGTAAAGCATAAGATACAATAAAATTTAAATGTAACATACTTAGAAATTATTTTTATATTTAAATGTATTATTATTTTATTTTTTTCATAACTAAACATTATTTAAAAATACCCATTAATATAAAAGAATAGATTTGAATAAATAATTTACAATACATTAACAATAAATAGCAATTAATAAATAATAGTTACCAAATAATAAATAATATTCAATCAAATGCTGTAAAAAACAAAAAAAATGATTAATAATTGATTACCAATTAAAAAACATTAAACAATAAAATTATTTGTATACCAAAAATGACTTTTTATAGCACATTAATTACCAATTATTTACAAATAATTTCCAATAATTTTTGTTAATTACCAATCAAATAAATTAATAACCAATTACAAAAATTAATTACAAATTAAACATGAATTACCAATTACAAACATTAACTACCAATTACAAACAATAACTACCAATAATAAACATTAATTACCAATTAAATAAATTAATTACCAATTTAATAAATTAATTACCAATTAAACAATTATTTAACAATTAAAATTATTAATTGCCAATTAATAATTAATTAAAAATACATAAATTATCAATACAAATAAATAAAAATAATTCATTACTTAATTACAATTAAAATACTTCCCACCCAATTCCCCTATAAACCCACTACCCACTACAGAACTTAAACACAAAAATTAATTAAAATTAATTTATAATTCCTAAAAAGTAATAATTTTATATAATTAAATTACTTCCCACCCTAAGATTGGCAAGTGCAGGGGTTAGAAGCTATGTTTAGAGCGTGTATCAGCCCTGAGCAAATTATGTTTTTGAATGACACTGTCCAACAAACGTCTTGCCTTGGGTTAGCCAAGATCAAAGACATGAACAATCCGTCCATACCTACACCTACACCTAAGATTGATAACACTTCGGAGGGGGAGGTCAACGTACATACTATTTTGCTTCACAACAGAGCAGATCCAGATTGGAAAAAATGGTTAATCTGGCCCACAGACACAAACAGTTGTCAAAATATATTCCTGAACAAAAAACAAGGGTTCAAAATAAATTGGCCAGATGCAAGATATGCTCAAAGACAGCATCCTGGAATAGTCACAACATACAGTGTAGGGAGGCTCTGCATTGATTGGCTACAAAGATCTACACTTAAGGATGTAAAGCAACACTTATCTTTACTTAAAGATGGCGCAGTCCTTAGGGAATTCTTGCTAGGACCAAGAAAACCACGTCAAAAACATTTTATATATGCCAGTATATATGCTACATATAACGAAATATGGAAGGTTGCGCAAGCAGAGACTGCAGAACGAATACTAGAAATTGATCATATTCATTTAGAGAAATCTCTCTCTGTAGTTGACAATGGGTTAACAACTCTGTTGTCCAGGATATATTCATTGGACAGCATTGTATCTTCTGCCATAGACATCATGGAACAGGACTTGGTCATGCAGCAACATGGTCAGTCGCAACTATGTTCTATCATGTTATTAGGCCGGACGTTACTAAACCTTCGTTCAGGCTATGTGCCTTGGCGTTTAATCAATACAACGTCACTGTTTTCAGAATTCAATCTCACTGATAAACAGATCACATTGGCACAAAGGGGAGCAGACTATATGGTGCTGAGCATTGAAAAACTGGAAATATTGCCATTTACTGTAGCAGAAAAACCAACTACTGAATGGATAATACATGGAACAATTACTCTGCCTGTTACAATTTTTCATTTTCAGTATTGCCTAAAACACATACCAGCAGGCACATATGAAAGGTTGGGTAAAGAATACATCAAGACATCCTGGGATTTACCATACACACACAGATGTTGGAGTGGGGGACGTGAAGTGTTTCTTAGTGGTTCAAACTGTGAAAATGCACTGAGCGGTTCTCTCCTTTGTCAGGGTATTAATTTACACAGGGTCTGCAATGGTTCCTCTAACAACTTATCCTGTCACCTGCCAGGTTCACCAGCTGCGGTGATTGATCCAATTTTTGGACAACTCTTGAATGGGAGTTACCTCATGTTGAACGATCACAGCTGCTGTGGCATGTTGCCAGGTATACCGTATTTAGTAACTGTATCATCCAGGGTCACTTTCTGTATACAAGTATTGTTTCCACAAACCAAGACAGTCAGGAAGTCGCCTCAATGGCCTTCACTGAACATCTCTTCTATACAAATTGATACTGTAAGCAGAATGAAAGCCATTCTTTTGCAAAAAACTGTGCCACTGACCTCGGCCAAAGAAACCTATGATCTACTAGTCGCGAGGACTTCTGCCGAGATACATACCCTTTTGAATACCAACTGCCCTATACATTTCTCAGAAATGTTAAGTCATATCTTAAACATGTCTTATACGAGCGATATTGTACATCTATTTAAGAACTTATGTTCAGAACTGTTAGCACCTTTTCAAGCAGTCCTCAGAGTATTTCCAAACTTCGTGCACTCTGTGTTTGGTGGACTGTTCCTCTTTTTAGGACTCGTTGCAGGGATATTCTTTTTGCTCCTTCTGCTACGATATGGCAAGCCAAATCACCAGCGCCACTCCAAGCACCATAGAGAGAGCTCTATTGGAGATGAAGTGTTGTGAGCGTATCTTCCTAATTTTGAGGTTATCTCGTCTACGAGAATTAAATATCACATGGTTTCTGTCATTCAGACCAATCTGGCAAGATTACATTTTACCTGTTCTACGCTGCCTGCTATGCGGAGAAGAATGCGTGCTAGATACCTGTCTGACACTTCCATCAGTCATGCCAACGGATATTGATACTTTGCTTGAAACGGTAACGGCCCATGCTCTCTGTTGTCCCCAGCGGCTACCAATTCTGATGACGGCATTCATGGAGATCTCACAGAGGCAAAATGCTGATGCTGAGGTACGAGAGGAAACAACAGGAGCGCAGGTACCTCCCAATTTGAACATTGCTGATGCGACCAATGCTGAAGGCGATGCTTCACATCTATGTGCGGTTAATCTTCTAAACGAGGTAATCCAACTTTTGCCTTCAATGATAGCCGATTTATTGTCTACAGACATAGAAGATTTCTTGTTTTCTCCAAGCCCTAACACTGACTATTGATTTTGGCACACAGTGTTCTGAGAGACTTTGAATTTGACCTTCATTTTTACAAAACAAAATAAATTTTTTCTATGATAAAAAAATGTTCTCCAAATTTGTATTTTTCCTTTTTCGCACAAAGTAATCTGTTATAATAGAACTATTCATAGAGAACAAGAATTCTTTGAATACTTCCAGAGAAAATATATGACCTTGTCCGCAAACAAACAGTTTTATGTAATCTGACATGAAATGGTTTTTGCCCTTTTTCTTCTGTATTTACGAACCATTTCATAAATGTATATTTTTATGATTCATTCATGTTTGCATTTCAAAATGTCAAAACTATGCTATGAATGAATACTTTCTTTAATGTGTAAAGCACCAATGCAATAGTGGTTCGTACATGTGATTCCACATAACAGGGCTGTAAAGTAGGAGAAGGTCCCCGACGAATACAGCTTTATTTATCTACTTATAAGGAATAGAATTCCTCACAGACGGCACCCACGAAAACGAGGGAGATCGATCCTGACCCATATGCCGGGTTTTCCATTGCCAATGTACTATAAGTAGACATCTGGCTACTCTACATGGAGAGATTGTTTCCTCCTTCTACTCACCTATGAATAAGGATTAACCATGCGGAGATTTATATAAATTATTTGTAAACCTGAAGAAGGTGGGACATTATCAAATACCACCAAAACGCGTTGCTTCTGTGTCTAAGAACAACTTGAAAAACTACTCCTGGTTCTAACATAGGTGGACTAACTAGAAAACTTGAAATAACATCTTGTGTAGAATAAAAATACAAATGTGTATACTGTATGTGATATAAAATGACTTATTTGACATTGTTTTCTAAGTGTGGATCCACGCGGACTAGGGTGTTTCTCTGAAATTCATTGATTATTTTTATTTTTTCCCTCTTTTGTGCAATTTGCTGTCTTTTGACAAAAAGTTCTTATATGTTTATTTATGTTTTTGTAATGAGATCTCTTAAGAGACAAGTTTTTAACAAATATATCAAAGTTTTTTAACAGTGAAAAAATAAAAGATTGATGACCTTTCTACATTGTGTTCTTGGGTTCTAATTGGTACTATTAGAGTAAGGTATGAGTGGCAATAGTATGTGTGTGATGTGTGCATAAAAAGAGAGCCCAAATGGACTTTTGTTTCCAGTGCTTCCAATGTACTCACGGTAGGCCCGTTGTGTCCGCCCAGGTCTCTCGGGAATGTGTCCTGCTAAGTCCCCACTTTGCATCGACCATCACCAGAGATCTACAGGTGCCTCACTACAGCATGCATTGCACCGCGGGAGAGCACTACACCAGTCAAGTGGTTAGCGGCAATGGCACCGCGTGCTGAGTGTTCTTCCATGATAAGACGATGCTCTGCTCCTCTCTCCTGCTCCAGGCCCGCTACCAACAACGGCTTTAGTTGACAGACCTGCACCTCCGGCAGGTATTCAGGTGAAGCCAGCACACTCTTTTCTCCAGCTATCATGGGAGGCACCCTAAGTGCCATTGCTGCTTGTTTATTCTTTCTACTACTTTAGTTTCATCATCACTTAAGTTGTTTGTTATTACACACATCCCGTCCACTGCCAGCACCAGATCCTGGAAGGAAGTGACGTGACAAATGCTTTGACCTTAATGATATTGAACGAAGTGACATCATGTGACTCTTGACTTAAATTTTTTCCAGGAAGGTCTAACACAATACCCTAATATCACACTCATTCTCTCTTACCCACTTACACTCATTCATTCTCACTCACTCACCCAGGCTTACTAACTATTGTGATGTAAACATAACATAAGGGGGCAAATTAGGATGGCGGGCGGACTTTGTCCACCCGCCATCCTCGTGGAAAACGGGACTGCCCGCGACCTGAGCGGCGGTCCTGCCATACAAATTATGATGCGCCCGCCACACTGGCGGGCGCATCATGCATTTGTAACATTGCGGCGGGCGGTGTTTACACCAGCACCCGCCGCAATGTGACATATGCATGTTGTGCATTTGCATAAACAAAGCGGCAGGCACCGCGCGGTGCCTGCCGCTTTCTGTATGCAAATGAAGGGGGGTACCACAGGTACTCCCCATGTGCACCCCCACCTTGCCTTCACCATGGGGGCCTGCAACAGGCCCCCAAAATAAAGACTGCATGCTTCGCCACGGCGGCAACGCCGCCATGGAGAAGCATCTGACCGCACTCATCCTAATATGGTTGGCAGTGTCTCGCAGACACCGCCACCATAGACAAGCACTTTTTCCACCGGTCGATTCACGACCGGCGGAAATGCGGCGGACGGACTTTCCGTCTGCCGCGGACCCCCCAGCCCTCCTAATGTTACGGGGGGTCATTCTGTTGAGGATGGCAGGCGTATTGCCCCCGCTAAGCCGGCGGTAGCTACCGCCGGCCCGGCGGGGGCAATGTGCCCGCCATCCTAATGGGCCCCAAAGTGTTAAGGTGAAATGTAATATCCAAAACAAATCCTGATTTGTATTGGATAGTATCCCAAAGTAATGCAAAATTTAGCTTTCACTGTTTTGTGTTATTTTGCGTCATCTAGGAGTTGCATGGTGTTCTTGGGTGTACCTATGCAACCACCCATCTTTTTTATAACCAATTTTATTTAGTAGGTAGGTGCAGTGGGTGGTAATTCAGTTGGATTGACCTTAGTCATGAGGATATGGCAGTTTCGCAGAGGGCCACGCAGACAAGCTTCCGTTTCATGTCCTCTATTTTGTCAATCCAGCTCTCCCATTTCTGTCTCAAAGGGGCAAAGAAATCTGGGGCATTATCGACCACGGTGCGGTATATATGGGAGACCCCCACTTCTGCCTATCTTGCCCATCAGCATCCTTGGTTCCAGTGGGGTATTGGGGGAGTTTATCTAGACCGTCTTTGTGCATGGCTAGAGTGTGCCTGTATTGCAGGTAATATGGAACTGGGTCTTTGCTGGGGCATATTGGTTCTATAGGTCTTGAAAACACCTAAGGTGATCCACTTGCTAAATGTCTCCCAAGTTTGTGATTACAATGTTACCCCTCCACAGTAGTGTCTGTTGTTAGTGTTGTGTGCTAGCCCATTTAGTGCAGCGGCACTAGCCATTTAGGAAAACGGTTGTGGCCACTTAGTAGAAGTCACTTTGGGAGAGGGTCCCTGTACAGCAGTCCCATTAAATATCGAGACCCGAATGGAAAGTTTGGCCCGGTAATCTGGGTCATCCCACCCCAGGCAATCAGTCGTTGACCCCCAGAAATTCTGTAGCCTGCTGGAAAATCTGCAGATCTGCCTTACTAATGCCGACTTTGTAAACCGACATGCAGCTTTTGGCCTGGCTATATAGGGTTAGTGATTATCACACTGGAAGGTGCATATTAAGGATGTGAGATCCCTGAACCACTGGCCTGGGTTTGCCAGCGGGAAGTGATAAGTATACATATGAGTGTAGGATCATCATTTTTAACCAGGCCAAATGGTTCAGTACAGTAGGTGAATATGCCATCCACGGTTAGAGGTCCAATTTCATCCCGGATATGAGGGGTGACCATGTCACCTCAGGAATGCGTGAAATGTGAATTCCCAGGAATTTAACGCGTGGTTGTTTTGTCGGTATGAACGACTACTATTGTATGGTCTCTATATCACCCTTAATTGGTACTAATGAGGATTTGCTCTTCTTCACACAAAGTCCCGAGGTCTCCTCATACAGTTCAAGGAGTTGAATACATTGCTGTCCTGTTAACTGTGGGTTTGCTAAAAAAGAAGGATTCCATTGGCATAAAGCACATTTCTTTTCTCTGTGGTGGTCTCCCAATGCCACCACTGCATCTGGACATCACATCTCATCAGTTGGGCCAATGGCTCAATGTGAATACAGTAAGTCAATATATCCCTGTATGCAAGGGCCCAGACCTATCCTAACCAGAATTGCCCTCAAGAGGCTCCAGTGCACTGTTTCAAAGCCCTTCTCAAAGTCAAGAAGTAATAGCATGCAGGATTTGGGCATTTCATCGACTCGAGATAGTGCAACTTGTATTCAGCATCTACAATGTTGGGTCCTCCTATTGAATATGAATTAGTACTGGTCTGAATGGCCGAGGCTATATATAATTCATTTAAGTCTGGTGGAAATAATTTTCGTGAAGATATTGAACTCCATATTGGTGAGGATTATGGACAACTATTGTGGCAATTTCTAATTATGGTTGATAGTGGCCTTTCTGGGCCACCTCTGTGAATAAGTTGAGAAGATGAGGGGAGAGAATAGTTTCAGAATTTGCGGCAATATTCTGGAGGGTGTCTTTCCTGAATTCAACCCGGATTGAGCCTTATGGATTTCCTTCACAGATATGGGCTCATCCAGATCAGCACACCCTGTAGGGGCTAAACACCGAAAAGGTATGTCCGCTAAAATGGGTCGGTGCTACTCGAATGTGGGACAGGGAAGATCCATGTACAAATTATGGTACTACTTAGAGAACATTGGTCCTATCTCTGCTAAATTGACTTTAAGGGAGCCGGTCTGATCCATAATTTTGGGGATTATCCTTGTACTTGTTGGCTTAGACTGTCTAGTACATCACCATTTTCAGCAGTACCATCTTCATGAATGACAGCCATATAAACCAGGGCAGGCTTCTATGATGTACTTGTAAAAAATTCTTCAAGCAACACAGACACTTCTAACAAGAGTACTAAACATATATTGCTAATTTGGGGGTACATTTTCAATATTCATATTTCTTAATTTCATTTCTGTCATGCTACATGGATTTGGGATTGTTGCCACATAGTTTTTCAGCTGAGGTTTCTCCGGTCATGACGGTGAAGCAGATTCAGGAGAATAAAAAGCTCAGTGGCTTCAATGGGCATATTCAATAGAGCTTGTATGGTGAAGGCCTTTCCTCTGGAACATGTACCACTTTTTGTCCAAATGAAGCCCAGCTTGTTAGCATCCTTCTTAGGTGTAGAAATAACGTGGGTTATCTGTACTGTACATTCTAGCCCAGTGGGGACCGATAGCACAGTATGGGGTGGACTAGTGCTCATTATACTTTTCACCACATGAGCAGCTTGAAACAAACAATAGGACGTTGACCCCACTTTATACTAGACAACAATATGAACAAAGAAATGGGACACACCCTAAGCACTTGGACTTAAACTTCATTCACCCTTATCTTGGGTGAGTGAGCAGCCCTGGCCCTTGTCCAAATGAGCCTAGTTGAAAGGTAAGATCTATGGACCTGATTTAGAGTTGGATAGAAGGTACTCCCTCACAAATGTGGCAGAGTGCCATGTCTGTGAAGATGACATTCTATTTTGAGTTGAGTGGACAGTCATGTTTCCGACAGTGGTAGGTCTAGATGCACCTGAGAGTTCAAACCATTTACCGCAGATGGTCTGATGTTCCTTTTTTCCAGTTCATGATCACTAGAAAAATCCGGAGGTCCTGAACACAAAAAAATTATAAATACCTCCCAGGGCCTGAGAGACAACTCCCAGGGTGTCAGGGGCATTCGTTTTTTGTTATTCCGAAATTAACTTCCACTTTGAGATTTCGTTTTTGAAAAACTAAAAACTGTGCTGTGCAGCCCCCTGAAACAGCGAGGCTGCTCAGCAAACTTTCACAACCTTCAGAGAGACCACTGTCTTGGCAACTCCCTTGAAGGCAGGGAGGTCTCCGGAGAGCCCACAGACATCTCAAAATCAGGCTGTAAATGAGGGGTCACCCCTGGTTGTTGCGTGCTCTCCCTCGATTACTAAGCCCTGCTTTGTTCTGCCTATGTTATTTGAATTTGAATTCCTATTCTGCTGCAGCAGCTGAAGAGCTTGGTAAATGTCTGTCCTGGACAGTAGTTGGGACAAGCCACATCACGGAAAAAAGCACTAGTGGAACAACCCTCTCTTACTATTGGTTATTACTGGAGCGTGCACAGGCCCACGGTTGGGTGAGTAAGGTTCCAAGTCAAGGGCCCTCGAAGAAGCACTGTGGGATGTAACAAAAGCTCTCTTTCTTCTACTGTCATTCTCTCTTAACTAAACAGACATTCCAACACACCGCTCTTCTACCAGGTCAGTCAGAAACACTTGTCGAGCTGACTGGCTTCCTTCCCCACCCTCTGCCAGTGAGTATACAGCATTGTTGGACATCACACCAACACAGATGGCAGGACACTTGCTCCCTCCTCCAGACACACATGACTTTCACAGCATGCAAACAATATGCACTCATACAATCTTGGCCCAAGGTGTGTATGTAGTAGCCTCTCATATCAGTTTAATCCTCACGACATTAACATGGTGCCTTCATTGCATTTTTGTACATTAAACCTATAGCCAGATGAAGCAATAACCTGATCCACCATCAGCACCATGTAGGAAATTCATTACGTCATTCACAAGTGCTAAACATATAGACATAAAATGGCAGATTTACAAACCCCTTGCGCCACTGGTGCATCACTTTTTGTGAAGCACAGGCAGCACATTTTACTGTCCCATATTTAACAGGACAGGAAAAGCCACTCTGTGTGACTTTTCCTGTCCTTGTAAGTATGGCCCCTTTGCACGCAGCACTTTGTATGAAAGGGGCATTCCATGGGTGTTGCTGTGGGTATTCCCACGCAACACCCATGGAACCTGACACTTTTCCAGATTTACGAGAAATCGTTAATCTGGAAATATGTCTGAATACTGCGCCTTCCCAGGGGAGGCAAATGGAGGCGCAACGAGGAGAATTGTATTCATTTCTCCTTGTTGTTTTCTTCTTTCTGTGCTTGCTGCATTCTGCAGCACACGTATTAAGAGAAAATCACCTCGGGTGATTGCTTATGTGCAGGATGGGTTCCCTTCCTGCACATAAAAAAATCATTATAACAATGGCGTTTTGCAAGTTCTATGTTTGCTAATGAAGCACTCATAGAATTTGTAAAACGCCATATCTGATTGTTTATTTGCAGGAAGGGAACCCTTCCTGCACATAAACAATCATCCCCGTGATGCAGGCATCCTTGCACCTTGGTGCAAGGGCGCCTGCATCAGCGCATGGCAGCAGTTTGTGCGCCAGCGCAGGGGGAAGCACAGAGTAAATATGCTGCATCCCTGTGCTTTGAAAGTGACTCAGGGGTCAATTAGGATGGCGGTCGAAAAACCATTCCGACCGCTATGGTACTGAAAATTAACCACACGCATGTACCGCAGGAAAACTGGCGGTCAAATTAAGTTGAACCGCCCAAAAAATCCGACTGCGATGGACGTATTCTACCAAACTCCGCAGGGGCCGTCCGGGGTAGGTGAAAATCCATCCGCGGTGGTTGGATTTGATGCGGAAAGACCCAAACCGCTGCACAACCATCGGATTGAACGCACATGAACTTAAGATATGATTGCGGTAACAGCAGAACGATCAGTTGTTTCCGACTGACGCAATCGCAACAATTGATCAATGGGAGAGCTGGCGGAAGCGCTCCGGAAGAGTAATGGTGGTCGCAGGCATCCACACAACAAGGCTACCAAGTGTTGCTGTTAATCTGGCTTGGCCTTAAAAAACACCTAACACACCCCAATGACACATCCCCACGGCATCTAAAATATACAACTCCCAGGTCAACCCACACAACACACCTGACATGAATACTACATTTTGACCCACTCACATAGCTGCATATAAAATCTGCCCCTTCCCTGACCAGAATCCTTTGCACAACTCCACGGTTGAAGGGCCCAACCCTACAGCACAAAGGAGAGGCAAATCTGCACACATCACACCCTCACACCACACACACATCACCACCACCACCTTCACCACTGCTCTTTTTACATAGTTGCACATCACACGCCATGTCACATAAGAAGATGCCCAAATTCACTGACAATGAGTTGTCAGTGATGGAAGATGAGGTAATCAGAGTAGAATCACAATTGTTTGGAAGCATGGTCCAACAGACACCACTAGCCACAAAAACAAATGCAGGCAAGGATAGTCAACAAAGTCAATGCAGTAGGGACCACCCCGCGCACCAAGAAGGACATCAGAAAGAGGTGGAATGGCCTCAAGACCAGGGTGAAAGAGCGTGCCAACAAGAACCACGAGCTGGTTCAGAGGACTGGCGGTGGCCCTCCCATTCCACCACAAACATTCACCGAATGGGAAGAGAAGGTGCCTGCCATACTGTAGCCAGAGAGTCTCACAGGAATACCCAGGGGGAGTGAAGGCTGGTTAGTCCCAACAAATGTCTCCCATTACACTGCTATGTACTGTCTTGCACAACTACAAAGCTACACTTCCTTGCCAAAATGCACTTATGTGCACCACACTCTTCCCAACACATGTCTCACAGTTCTAACATTTACTCCCTCTGAATCATTCCAAAGGAAGCTAGCAACATTTCCAGGGGGCATGTGTACAGGCAGCCAGCACTACAACTCCTAATAGGCCCTCTTGTCCCACAGCAGAGCAGGAAGGAACAGTCCTCCCACCCACAATCATGTGGCAGCCATGGCATTGCTCTCTTCAAACTCACAGGTAGGTAGCCATCCTATGCTCTCTTGCCCCACCCCTGAGCAGGATAGAACACTCTCCCATCCAAGAGCACGTGTAACCTATTTCCTTCCTCTGTTCCACTTCACAGTGAGGTAGCCATCCTAACAGGGCGGGGTGTTTGTAGGTGGGAATCCATTACTTTAACTCCCACCAGGCACCCTTGGCCCACATCTGAGCAAGATGGAGCACTGCCCCCCATTCAGAACCATGTGGCTGACATTGCATTGGTCTCTTCAAACTCACAGTTAGGTAACCATCCTAACAGGGAGGGGTGTTTGTGGATAGGAAGCCAGCCTACAACTCCCAACAAGCACCCTTGTCCCACAGCTGAGCAGGATGGAGCTCCGCCCCAGCCAGAACCATGTGGCAGACATTTCATTGATCTTATCAAACTTACAGGTAGGTAACCATCCTAACAGGGAGGGGAGTTTGTGGATAGGAATCCATCACTACAACTCCCGCCAGGCACCCTTGTCCCACAGCTGAGCAAGCTGGAGCACTCCCCACCCAGAACCATTCAGCAGACATTGCATTGCTCTCTTTAAACTTACAGGTAGGTAGCCATCTTAACAGAGAGGGGGTATGTGGTTGGGAAGGCAGTACTCCAACTCCCAGCAGGCATCCTTGTATCACCCCTGAGCAGGATAGAATGCCACCCCAGCCAGAACTATGTGGCAGACATTGCATTGCTCTCTACCAAACTCACAGGTAGGCAGCCATCCTAACAGAAAGGTGTTTGTGGATAGGAAGCCTGCCTACATCTCTTACCAAGCACCCTTGTCCCATAGCTGAGCAAGATGAAGCACTCCCCCACTGAGAACCATGTGTCAAGACATTCCATTTCTCTCTTCAAACTTACAGGTAGGTAGCCATCTTACCAGGGAGGGGGGGGGGGGGTTGTAGTTGGGAAGGCAGCACTCCATCTCCCGCCAGTAAATTGATACTTGTAAATTGTAAATTGATACTTGTATAGCGCACTACTCACCCGCAAGGGTCTCAAGGCACTTGTACGAATACCGCTGTGGAACTCATCCTGGCTGTCCCTGTGAGGCGTCCACTCCAGGGCACCCCCAAGGTGGGGCCAGGCATCCTTAGCATTTTGGGGGCCGTTGTGGAGATTAAGCAAGCTATTGCCCAGAGTTGCAGAGTGGGACTCCATGATTGGAATAGGCACCGAGGCGATAATTATCAGGTCCGTGGAATTTTTTAGCCCAAGACCCGCCGAGGCAGGGAATTGAACCCTGGTCCCGGGCTAGACCTCTGCATCAGGGTCTGCCGCTCTAACCATTGAGCCACACTTCTCCAGGCACCCTTGTCCCACCCCTGAGCAGGATGGAACAATCCCCCTCAGCCAGAACCATGTGGCAGACACTGCATTGCTCTCTTTAAACTCAAAGGTAAGTAGCCAATGCAATAGGGAGGGGTATTTGTGGGTGGGAAGCCAGCACTACAAGTCCCACCAGGACCCCTTGTCCCATAGATGAGCAGGATGGAGCACTCCCACCCAGCCAAAACCATGTGGCAGACATTGTATTGCTCTCTTCAAACTTACAGGTAGGTAGCCATCTTATGCTCTCTTGTCTCACCCCTGACCAGGATGGAACACTCCCCCATCGAAGAGCCATGTGTAACCTATTCCGTTCCTCTGCTCCACTTCACTGGGAGGTAGCCATCCTAACGGGGTGGTGTGTTTGTGGGTGGGAAGCCAGCACTACAACTCCCACCAGGCACCCTTGCCCCACCCCTGAGCAGAATGGAACACTCCCCCATCTAAGATCCATGTGTAACCTATTCATTCATTTCATAAATCTTTATTTCGGTAATTTATCACCATAAAAGGTATTGAAGAACATTCATAAAAATTATTAAAACATTAAAACATTAAAACATTCCATCATCCATCAGAGTCCATAAAAATATTTCATTGGTACAAGGTATCACAGTTTTACTACGGTAGAGTTCAGGGACCGGCCTTAAGGCGCTGTCTTCTCAGAAACCACATTGAACCTAGGTATTTAGCCACGGCAAAAACAATGTGTTCCGACAGGTCAGTTTTCAGCACTCTGAATGCGGCCAGGCACTCTGCAAACCCCAAATTCCTGCATACAGGAACAATCTATTTCTTGCGAGACACGGTATAAGCCGGGCAGAAAAAAATTATGCGCAGCTCAGATTCATTGGCCACTCTGCAAGCCGGGCATAAGCTGACGGCTGATTCGCTCCACTTGCTTGTAAGGGCTCGAAGTGGGAGAGTCCCGTGCCTCCATTGTAAATAGAGTTTCCTGAGTAAGGTAGGATATAATTTGTCCAGGGCTGGTTCAAAGCTGTAGGCGTCCTTGGTACGTAAAAATGATTCCTTGAATGTCCCAAGATTTTGTCGACAACAGAGTGCCGCTATTTTGCTGTTGTGATAAACCTTTGTCAGCCTCTATTTGGAAACTAATGGGCAGGTGGATAAGGGGTCAGACCAGAGGGTCGCTAGGCCTAGACCCTCCAACTCAGTTTTAATGAATTTAAGCCATTTTATTTTCCCTGCGTTAGGCGTAGCAAGCACTTCCTGGAGCCCCTGCCTATAACAAATCAATTCTGGAACTGCCCACAACCTACGCCAATAAGCCAAATGACGCAATGCCAGTTCTTCATCAAGAGGTCGCATCCCCAGATCTAGCCTTAGTGGAACAAGAGGCGTACTGGGGGGAAGTGCTACCACCCGCCTGATGAACTTGTTCTCCTCTTTCACCAGGTCTGGAGAAACTGCATGGCCCCAGAGCTCAGAACCGTACCTGGCAGCCCCCCTTGCCTGTGCCCTGTAGATCTGGAGAGGTGGACCAACGGGTTGGATGGTTGACCTGTTTTTTCCCACGAGCTTCATAATCCCACCCGAGTACTGAACCAATTTGAGTAGTGCTTTCTCTTGGTGTGTGCACCAGGACATTTTCTCATTTAACATAACTCCAAGGTACTCAAAGGTTTGCACCCTTTCGAGTCTACTTTGCCCAATGTTGGGGCTAGAGCGGAATTTTGGTGGGGGATTGAAGACCATAAATTTGGTCTTTAGAGTGTTAATTTCTAAACCATGTTCCCCAACAGAAATCCACAAAGCCGTTAAGAACACGCTGGATCCCCATCAAAGACTTTGAGAGCAGCAGGGTGTCGTCAGCGAACATAATCGCCGGCACCCTGCTGCCTGCCAGCTTAGGAGTGTCAGAGTTGTCAACCCCATGCAGGTGGGAGATTACCCCGTTGACGTAGAGGCAAAACAGGGTCGGTGCAAGCACGCAGCCCTGCCTTACCCCCCTGTCAACGGGGAACCTGTTCGACAGCGCCCCCTCCTTGCCACTCCTTACCTGTGCAAAGTTGGCAGTATGGAGACGAATAATCATCTCCAGCAAACCCTTAGGGACCCCCAGTTTGGCCAACACCTCCCAGAGTTTTCTACGGGGAACCAGGTCGAAGGCCGCCCTTAGGTCCACGAATACAGTATAGAGGCTGCCACCCTCCAACTGTACCGTTTTCTAAAAATTAAGGGCGAGCTGAAAGACCTGGTCTGTGGTGGAGACCTTCCTTCTGAACCCCGCTTGGAATGGGCTCAGAATGTCATATTCCGTCTTCCATTCCGATAGACGATCCAGAATTAGCCTAGTAAAAAGCTTCTGAGAATCGTCTATCAGGCTTATTGGCCTGTAGTTGGCTGGGAGCAGAGGCGAGCCCTTCTTAAATATGGGGACTATCTCTGCCCCCAGCCAAGTTGGGGGGATCGTCATGCCATTCAAGATTGCATTGAACAACACCTTAAGATACGGGGCCCAGATCTTAACTTCATGCCTGTAGAGGTCACCTGGGAGCTTGTCTAAGCCCGGCGCCTTTTCAGCAGCGAGGCCCATAATCGCCATAGTGAGCTCCTCCAAAGTGAACCCATCCATAGGGGCTATACTTTCAGTGGGTTGGACCATTGCTAGTTCGGGTAGGTTCCCCAATTGGTCCAATTCGTCCGTGCTATACAGGGTTTTAAAGTGGTCCTCCCATACAGCAGATGCAATATTTGCATCTACTGCCGCAATGGGTTCATCAGAACCATGCTTGACGATCTGCCAGAATTTTCGGGCATCTCGTAGTGCGAGAGCAGCCGACATTTCAGACCAGTTATCCTGGTCCCATTCCATTTTAGCATTGCGAAGAATAAACTTATAGGCCACCCGCTTTTCCCTGATCGTACTGGGGGTTTCCCGAATTTTAAGGGACTCCAAAAGGTCGGCCTTTGCTCTCCTGCAAGAAGCATTGAACCATGAGGCTCTTCTCCCCTTGGCCTTTTTCGTCCTGACCACAGGGTTCAGTACTTCTGCTAAGTTAGAACAAAGCTCAGAGTGAATATCCCCAAGCACAGTAAGATCAACAGGGGTGGGTGACTGAGGGATAAGATCCACAACTTTTTCAAGGGCAGGGACCACAGCCGCATATAGCCTCTGGATATCATTAGGGTTCTCCAGGAGTTTTGGCCATCTAATTCTACGTCTGTTGCTAGTTGCGACTAAACCCACAGAAAATGCTAAATTTTCTTCTGCGGTACCAGTGCGCATTCCCTGGACTGCGAACCTCAGTGATAATACATTGTGGTCACTGTCAGTCCTTGTGACTATCCCAAAGTCCCTCACTTTAGCCCAATCCTTCGTTGAAACCAGGATATAATCTATCCGTGACTCCTGCCCTGCTCTATTAAAGGTGGGCTTAGGTGGAATATCTTCCTTGAGCCGCCCATTACAGGCCCTCAGTGAGTGGGATAGAGTGAAGGATGTTATTTGGGTGGCTAAAGGTGACCATGACTTTACAGGGGGGCCTGGCAGGGTGGGTATCTCCCAAAGGTCATCCTCTTCGCTAGTTACCCCTTCCAGATGATCCGGGAGGGGCTCGTACTGGATATTAAAGTCCCCCCCAACTATAAGTGAAGGGCAGAGGGTGGCAGAGTCGAGGAACAAAGCTAGATCCTCGATTGTCCCCGAAGTACCTGTTATCCCAACCGGTCTTGAATATAGATTTATCAATGCCACACTCGAACCAGATGCCCACTCCAAAACAACGCACTGAAAGTCAGCTGAGTTGGTTTCAAGATTTTTCGCCCTGCATCCGAGGTGGGAACCTACCCAAATCAACAGGCCACCAGACGGTCGTCCCTTCCCACCCCATTTGGCCGGAATGTTAAAAGAAGCGTACCCTGTGTGGCACTGTTTTTCCCTGGCCCACGTTTCCTGGAACAAGCATATATCATGTTGTTCAATGAGTTCCGCCCACACTGGGGAATCTAGTTTGTTGGCCAGCCCGGCAACGTTCCAAGAAAGTATGGAGACTACGCCGGAATCCCCCGCCTTAACAGTAGTATTAGATACCGGGATGCACCTGCTTGCCCTGCACTCACTGTGCTTGGGGCAGGACAATCCCTCTGTTGCCAGCGTGCATATTACGTGCAGCGCCTTAGGAAGGGGGTTAACCTTATTGTTTTGACCAGCTAGATCTAGGTGGGTAATTTTATCATTTATTAGCTCAGGGAATGTGCCACCCACACGATGTTCAACAACATCCCCCTCTATGAGCCTAGTATCGCCTGTAATTTGATTGCAGTTTCCAGGGAGATATTGTGCTAGTGGAGAAGCAGAGCGCGGTGAAGAGCAAGACAAAGAACAGTATGAGTCTACCAAGGACAGTGTATCAGTAACCCTATGGGAAAGTCAATCCACATCCTCAAGGCACCCAAATCTGTTATGAGTGGGTGCCCCATTCCACCCGCCATGTGTATCTTGCCAATAGTTGGATGGCCCACCCTGTGCACAGTTTCTCGCCGGAATCCAATTCCAGTTTCCCCCCGTATTAGAGTGTGGACGCAGGGGATAAAAATAAGTTAGGGGTCTAGGTGTTATGGACGAATTTACTCCATAATTGTTCCATGGATGAATATGGTGTGCAGTGTTGGGGTCTTCAAAAGAAACAATAACGCAATCACCTGTGATAGACTTGTGCGAGGTGCCTATCCAAGGGACCCGTCGCACCATAAGAATTTTGCTTCTCTGGTGATTGGGTATCGGCCTATTTACATTAAGCCAATGGATTACCTTGTTTTTTAGTGACCCAAAGTCTTCCTGCTGTTGGTATGGCATTTCCGGCACCCCCGTTAACACAACTACATATGGTCTTACATCTGGGGGAAGATCAACATAACCCCAATAGTAATTTTTATTAGGTTTTATTCTCTGTGTAGTGGAGTGGTAAGTGTTATGCTCTTTAGCCCTCGGGACTTCCATGGCTTTCAGGGCTGGTACAGATTGAGCCGGCTGCTGATTTGCACCCTCTGCTACTCTATTAACGGAAGTGCTTGTAGTGACCTTATGCCGAGGTTTCGGAATGGGTTTAACCACCGGAGCTACTGGTGGAATAACAGCAGGTGCTGGTGGAGTATGGGTAGCGACTAGTGGGCTAGTCGGTTTATTATCAGGTATGCTCAGGGTGGCTAAAGTTAGGATCTTTTTTCTGTCTCAAGCAGCTGGGTTTCTATTGGCGAGAGTCTAACTTCCAAGGGGGTTAGAAGTTTTTTTAGCGTTTCCCAAACAATCGTTAAAAATTCCACGTCCTTCCCTTCTATCGTGCAGAGTGGTACCCCACCATTCTCACTTTCTATTACAAGATTGTCATATTCCACCACCGATTTTACTAGACTAGATTCCAATACTGAGGGGCAATTATTTCCCATGGGAGGGGATTCGTGGGATACCTGAGGTAGTGCTTGAAAGGGTAACTGAGCCTTTGCAACCTTAGCCTTTTTCCTAGAATAGGCAGAAGTATTATTACGTTTTCGTTTGTGGATGGCACCCTTTTGGGGGGTAATGGAAATCCTCCCGCTCATTACCTTACACTTAACAATAGGTACCGTCTCTGAAGGAGCCCCCTCAACCCTGACCTCAGCCCCGGCCACTCCACCCAATGATGGACTAGGGATGGGGGGGGATGCACGTGGGGACCCCACCATCGGTGCTTGGGCTGAAAAGGATGCGACTGCTGGCTGATGGATAACTGCCTGCGTTAAAATAGGAGCTGGACCCATTAAGCGGTCAGGTGTTTTGGCAAGGGCAAAGTGACCTAGCGAGGATTTTTTGGCCATGGCCTGCTCCTGGGATAACCTTCTAGCTGCGTCAAGTTCGATGGAGACCCTATGCTGCATTTTATTGATCTCCATGTCTATGGCGGTATTAGTCCTGGTGATGAAATCATCAAGTGTCCCATTTTGCAACTTCCCTTTGGCTGCCCTACTTCTGTACTCACGCGTGGACATAGCACCTTATCTTCTGCGAGCGCCTCTGACAGGTGGATTTACAATGACAGAGTTGAGGCCAAGGGGAATAGCCCAGTCCAGTCTCCACCGGCCTCAAACGGCCCGCTCTTTGCCCGGTCTTCGCCCGCGCCTCTGTCCGCGCGCGTCCCGCGTTCGCGTCAGAGGGGCAGACTAAGTAGGAGGAAGGGGGCGGGAAGAGGCACCAGGTGCGCGCGATATCCTGGCGCAAGCACCTCTGGTCCTCGCAGTCCCGCTACGGGTGTCAGGGGCGTAGTCTCTCCCTACAACAACACCCAGCAGGCAAGGCAACCGAGCACACGGGCTCCCAGGTTGCAGAACGAGGTTTCAGCGTGGAATGGCAAGCGCTGGCAGGAAAGTCTCTACAGCGCGTGTATCTCCCACGACTGCGAGCGGCTCCCGTGAAGCGGGGGCCGCGAGTCGTAATGTAGCCCACAGGAAGGAGGGGGCGGGAAGAGGCACCAGGTGCGAGTGATATCCTGGCGCAAGCACCTCTGGTCCTCGCAGTCCCGCTCCCGGTGTCAGGGGCGTAGACTCTCCCTACAACAACACCCAGCAGGCAAGGCAACCGAGCACACGGGCTCCCAGGTTGCAGAACGAGGTTTCAGCGTGGAATGGCAAGCGCTGGCAGGAAAGTCTCTACAGCGCGTGTATCTCCCACGACTGCGAGCGGCTCCCGTGAAGCGGGGGCCGCGAGTCGTAATGTAGCCCACAGGAAGGAGGGGGCGGGAAGAGGCACCAGGTGCGAGTGATATCCTGGCGCAAGCACCTCTGGTCCTCGCAGTCCCGCTCCCGGTGTCAGGGGCGTAGACTCTCCCTACAACAACACCCAGCAGGCAAGGCAATCGAGCACACGGGCTCCCAGGTTGCAGAACGAGGTTTCAGCGTGGAATGGCAAGCGTTGGCAGGAAAGTCTCTACAGCGCGTGTATCTCCCACGACTGCGAGCGACCCCCGCGAAGCGGGGGCCGCTAGTCGTAATGTAGCCCACAGGAAGGAGGGGGCGGGAAGAGGCACCAGGTGCACGCGATATCCTGGCGCAAGCACCTCTGGTCCTCGCAGTCCCGCTCCCGGTGTCAGGGGCGTAGTCTCTCCCTACAACAACACACAGCAGGCAAGGCAACCGAGCACACGGGCTCCCAGGTTGCAGAACGAGGTTTCAGCGTGGAATGGCAAGCGATGGCAGGAAAGTCTCTACAGCGCGTGTATCTCCCACGACTGCGAGCGGCACCCCTAACCTATTCTCTTCCTCTGCTCCACTTCGCAGGAAGGTAGCCATCCTAACAGGGAGGGGTGTTTGTGGGTAAGAAGCCAGCACTGCTACTCTCACCAGGCACCCTTGTCCACCCCTAAGCAGAATGGAACAATCACCCACCCAAGAGCCATGTGTAACCTATTTACTTCCTCTGCTCCACTTCACAGGGAGGTAGCCATCCTAACAGGAAGGGGTGTTTGTGGTTGGGAAGCCAGCACTACAACTCCTACCAGGAACCCTTCTCCCACAGCCCAGCAGGAAGGTACAACCCTCCTACTCATAACTATGTGGCAGCAATTTCCCTCAACTGTTTCAGAGAACTGGTAGGTAGACAGCGCATGCACCCTGCCATTCCTCTCAAAAATCATGAAGCCATATGACCACACCAGTCCTCACATGTCACCCAACTTGGCATTGATCCAAAAGCCACATACAGTGTGCAGACAGCTAAATGTACATAACAGTCACTGAAAACAAACTTTGACTCACCAGGTCACATGTTGAAGAAATTCAGGACCCAATCATGCACAGCACTGAATGCTATGTGTAAGTGCCATGGTGTCAGAGCATGAAGGCCCATATGAACACAAAACATGCATGGTCAGTTGGAAAAACAAAGTAAAGCACATGAAATGAAATAGGTATGCATAAGGTTACAATGCCTAGTTCTTGCTCAGATTAAACCTCTTCCATGCAGGGCAAACCACAAAAAAAGGTGAAGACATGTCCTTGTCGTCACACAATCTGTTTGTGGAACATGGTATCTATTTATATGTCACACCATGGACAAGTAATGTATGTACCTCTACATCATGTCATGATGCGCAGTACCTTGCAGACATACAAAGTGATATCAATGTAAACTGTGTGGTGTATCACATGTAACATCCAAAAGTCTAACACCAAGCTTGTGGAGTGCACTTCAATGACCATTTCACCTCTGTTCAACATGAGATCCACAAGAAACTGCTGCAGAACACAACACAGACCTGCAGATCCAGTCCCCCCCCCCCACCCCTGGAACATGGACTTTCGGATGCAGACTCCCTACGTTTCTTTGATGAGGAGCAAGAACCTGGCCCATCCGGACTGAAAGGGCGCACCACATCCCAGGCCCCCATTGTTCCCACCACCTCAGCAACAACAACAGCACTGACCTCTGTTGGCAACGACCTGTGCGGCCTCAACCACCTCAACCAGTTCTGCCTGCAACACTCTCCCTGCCTCCGTGGTTACCAACTCCACCACACAATCAGCGGAGGGCAGGGAGAGTCTGCAGGTGCGTTGAGTGCCAACGCCACAGGTCCGGGACAGCAGGGAAGGTGGGAGGGCAACTGGGGGACAAATTCGAGAGGACACTGGGACCGAAGTCCGAAAAAACATTGCATGGGCTATTTGATGACATAGTCCACGAGGTTGTCACATGCTGATTTGTGATATTGCAAAGGTATGTCTTCCAGAGGGTAATGTAGAATGGGTGTACAGGTTTCATATTGCCCCATGCATATGTGTGCATTATGCACAAGAGTATAATGTCTGAGGCTAACACTTCTGGTGGTAATTCACCTATGACGCATCAGAAAAATGTAATTAGGAGATATCAGCCTTCTACTATTTTTTATTATGTGTACAGACTCGCATGTGTAGGCACTGTTTGCCCTCTCATATTGTACATGCATGTGAAGGTTCTGATGGCTCACACTTAACCTCAGTGTTAGTCCCCTTGGCCTGCACAAAAATTGCCCAATTTGACAAGAACCCATCAGTAAATGGACAGAGTGAAACATGTGTTGTCTGCAACCCTGTCTCTCAATGAGCTATCTTAGGCCTGAAGATTGCACAAGACAGGACTACACCGTTTGAGAAGAGTGTGAGAATGTAAGATCATGGCCCTAAAAGTGACCTCCATTACACAGGTAGCCATTAACTGGCCAAGGATATTTAGGGGTGTGTAGTGTTGGACAAAGTGAGTCGGCCCCAACACATCATTATATATGTACTGTATGTCTTGCTCATTCACATACTGTATCACAGATGAGGGTCTTCTTCACATTGGTGTCTGTGCTGGCTCTCTGCATGTGTATGAGATACCCATGTACTGTGTCCATCCTCATACATGTATACATTTCTATGAAAGTATTTGATGCAAGTATACTATGTGTCATGCTGTATGGCCTCTGCTCAACATTTATGTCTTGGTGTGCTCAGTTTGTTCATGCTCCTGTACTGACACACAGTGGTACATGAAACAGTGTCACTGAAACTTTCCCTTCTTGTCTCCCATGTCTGCAGCTTAAAGTTCACCAGTGTAATGCCATATGGAGTGTCATTGCACGCAAGGTGCGGGCACTGGATGTCTCCAACTGACGGCACACACACTGTCACAAGAGTTGGGATGACATCTGCCGGCTGAGTAAAAACATGTCAGAGATGATGCTGGGAGTGCTCCCTCGGACTGGCAGGTTGGTGTGCAGGAGCAGGACACCACTAATGGCCCGAATCTTGGCAGTGACACATCCAGAGCAAGATGGATGTTTAAGGGCCCATCAGCAGCAAGTTAGAGGTGAGTATTCTGAGAAGGGTGACTTTGGGTGTGGGTGACTGCATGTATCCCAACCCTGAGCCAGTGCGGAGCTCTGTGATGTTTCTAGTGTGATTCAATGGCCTGTAAGTGGCCTCTGTGTTGAGTCCAGCTGTCATGCATTTTCGCTACATGTAGTTTCTCATGTGATTAATACAATGACCCTTGACATTGCAAGATGAGATGCAGCCTTCTGACATCTGCTGCATGGGTGTCATAGACATCACCTGGCAGTGAACAGCAGTGAGCATAATCTTAGTGTGCTTTTGTAGATGTTTGCTGTGCACAACTTGAAAATTGTGAGACCTACACATCTGACACCAATGTGTAACTGTTATTGTGCTTCAAAGCACAGAATGGTGGATATCAGTAGCTTAAGGCCATTGCAAAAGGACATTTGGGAGTCAGTAGCTATGTTGTTCCCTTAAAGTGACTCCATATGTGACAGAGACAACATGTTGAGATGTATATCTATCTCACCAACAGGCATGTCGGAATGCTTACAGAGATTAGTATGTTAGGTTACAAGGAGGCACTGCCCAGCTATTTGGCTGTGTCAACGTCACATGGGTCATTCATGTAAACTATGCATGTTTCCCTGCATCTTCTGAAAATTGCATACATTTTGTACATGCAGACTGCACATTGTGGTGGCCAACATGGGGGTATCATTTTCTAGTTTTGTGCTTTGCTTGCATATGATGTTTGTGAGTATAGCACTATACTCTACCCAAGTCTCTGTCTATTGCAGCATCTACCGAGAGTATGGAAGGACAGGATATGGGCACCAGTGGTGAAGCTCCTGGCATGACTGCTACACAGGAGCTCACTGACACTGATTTGACCAGCGCCTCGGAGGGGGACAGGAGTGCCCTGGATGAATCACACCCGGAAACACCAATCTCAACATCATCTGACTGCAGCAGTGACTCCTCGATGATGGCGGGCACAGGGAGTTTAAAATCTGCTTCATATTTCACCACACATCGTCCAGTGCCCACCCTCCCTGCTGCTACCACTAGTGCTGTCTGCGCCCGCAGCCCTAGGAAGGGTAGAGTGTCCTTCCCCCAGGTACCCTGTCTCCCCTGCGGCCCTCAGTGTGGAGATGGTGGACATTTTGCGCCAGCTGTGTGTGTGTCAGGCTGCTCTCCTTAGTGCCTTCCAGGATCATGACAAGAAGTTGGCACAGGTAGTTGCCTTAATGGAGGGCATTAATTCTGACATAGGTGGGCTACACATAACTGTCCAGTCTTTGACCTCCACAGTGATGGCAGCCATTCAGCTGTCACAGGCTCCCAGTCCAGCTTCAGCCCCTTCAGCAACCACCTTGCCAGTGGTATCACCTGATGAGAGTGCCCACACACCACAGCCCTCAGGCGCCAAGTCCTCCACATGCAGCAAACAACAGCAGCACTACAAGCGGCCCAGAGCACAGACACCATCTACAAAACACAAACAGGCACACAAAAGCGCAAAGGCAAAAGCAAATCATGTGACACTCAGGGGCATCAGGCCAAAAAGCAGGCCTCAACATCACATTCATCCAAATCCCCTCATCCAAGGGCACTCTCATCCCCACACCTGCTCCCACAGACAAACAAACAGTTGCCCTGTCTGCTGTGAACCTGGTGCCTGCAAAGACTCAGCACAAACACTTCTCTAAGGCACATTCACCCACAACCTCAATTCCCACCCAGACCCCTGTGAAGCTGGGACAGGAGAGCAAAGTGACTGGTTCACCTCGACAACAAGGGGTTGGAGGGAAAAAGGCAAGGCAACCCCAAGCATACCACTAGATCCAGCAAATACCCACTGGTAGAGACACATGCATCTGATACGCCTTTGGTGGAAAGTGAGGCTGTTGTGCCCATCCCACTTCCCACTCCTGCCACGACAATTGTTGGCTATCGAATCCCCAAGAAATTGAGACCCAGCCCTCAGCATTCACCCTCACACACTGTGTCTCAAGGCAGCATGTCTCCGCCTACCCATGCCACCACACCACCCGGCCCAAGTAGCCACTAGGCTCCCACAGCCACTGATACCTCTACCTAACTGGTCCTCTCTCTCCCAGATCCAGTCCTCCAACTGGACCCGACAATCAGACACCTCCCAGTTCAACTGACAGACAAATCTGAGGCAAAACTCCCCTCCCAACACCATCTCTCCACTCCCACAGTGGTGCCTGGACGGCCCATCTGTATCCCCAGAGCTGTGGTGATTCCCATGGCAGTGGACGGTGTTATGCATTCCCTGTGCAGTTTCTCATGCACACATGTGCACACCGTACCTATGTACTGGCCAATTGCCTTGCTGTTTGTCACTTTGGATGCCCATTCTCTGGGCAGTTTCTCATGCACACATGTGCACACCAGAACAATGAACTGGCCAATGGCCCTGATGTTTATCACTTTGGATGCCCATTCCCTGTGCAGTTTCTCATGCACACATGTGCACACCGAATCTATGGAATGGCCTATGGCCTTGCTGTTTGTCACTTCGGATGCCCATTCCATGTGCAGTTTCTCATGCACACATGTACATACTTTGAATTTGTACTGGCCAATGGCCTTGCTGTTTGTCACTTTGAATGCCCATTCCCTGTGCAGTTTCTCATGCACACATGTGCATACTTTGAATATGTATAGGTCAATGGCCTTGCTGTTTCGTACTTTTGATGCCTATGTGGGTAATATGTAATAAAGACAGTTACTCCTGTTGTCTGCTTTGTCAATGTCCTTGCTAAATAAAATGTTGTATGTATGGGTATGGTTTAATGTGACACATTCTCTGTATGCCACTTTAACATTGCCAATTGCTTGTAATACTTTTTCAGAGTTTGGTGATCAGCACTTTTGTTCTTGTTGACTCTGAGGCTTGAGGGTGCAATGATGGTTGTTTGTGATGATCTACTCTTATCTTAATCATGCTATGTTCAGCTTTGCTAAATTGTACACATGTCATGTTAGGATGCAATGCCACAACAGAGGTGAATCCTATCCACAGGATTATTTGCTGGGTGGCCAGGGTCCATCATATCTGTGTGATCTTTCTTGATGTGTGAACAGCAGCATTGATGTGTAGTCATCTTGCGTAGGACTGTCATCTTAGTCACTTGGGTACGTTTGAATATGTGAACTTGAGTAGTCATACAGTGTGAATGGGCTGTCATTGTCAGAAGTGTTGATGTGTGTATGCCCCTGCAATGCCAACTACACACCTGTATGATCCAGGTAAACAGTGCCTGTTTGTTTAAATTGTCAGCCATGTGCTTCAGATTGTGGGAACATGTGGGAGTTGTAGGTTGAGCACTGTGCAGTGTGTTGGTGTGTCCTTACACTCCTGGGGGACACCTACTTGCTGTTGCTGCCAGTTGTGAGTATGCAGAGTGTGTGACTTTCAAGTCTTTGTGGTGTTTGGTCAGCCATGTGTCATGTTTCTATTTGTTTCTGTGCAGACCTGCTCAGCCAAACTGACATTATTTGTGAGTTTCCTCATGCATAGCTGTCGCTTGACCCTTTTTTGGCTCTAGTATGATATGTGGTATGTGGAGTCATACCACCCCCCCATAGGTGCTTCTGATGCCTACACATTGTGAGTTACTCCTCTATGTGTTTGTGGACTGTACACTCCTCACTTGTCCACTACTGATGTACACACCACTCAAATCTCATGTATTCTACCCCATGCCTTGAAAGTGTGTTAGCCTCCACACCACTTCATAGTGTGACACTATGCTGTGTGAGGATGATCTGTGTACAGGACCAATGTGCCACTCAGGACAGTTTCAAAATTAGTTTCATGTTATTTTCTTCTACTGGTTTACAGTCATGGTTGCTCATGTGCAGTGCATATGTTTGAGCATCACAGTCCTCTAGTCATGTTGATTTCATCTGGGTTTCTCTGAGATGTGCATCTGTGGGTGAAGGCTAAGGTGCATGTGTGTTTGCTGAGGTACTGCTACCCTTCCTGAGCGTAATGTTATCTGTGTGCTGTGATGATTTGTGTTGTGGGAGTTCATGGTGTGGTACTCAGATATGTGTGCTACTGGTTTTGTATTTGTGCACACACTGCTTGGTGTGCATGCAGTGCTGTCAGTGTGTGTTGCCTTGTCCTTGCTTGGGGTGCATCCCCCCGATGTCCAGCTGAGTTTGCTATGTGATGTATTGGTATGTGCCTCTGTTGTGTTGTAGGATGTGTTGTCTTGTGGATGTATGCAGTGTTTGGCCTATGTTGGCTCTTTCTGCTGACAGGTGCAATGTGTGGGATGTTCTATTTGCATGACATTGTGTGTGAGCAGTTTGTGCTTTGTGATACATTCAGATCTGTGTTGCACGTGTAGTGTGCATTTCTTGTGTATATGTCACATGCAGCAATGTGGATTCATGTTCATGAATTCGGTTTGAGTGCACAAAAAAGGTTTGTCCTCCTATTTTGGGCCTGTTACTTGTCAGGTTTGTGCATGTGCATGCTTGTGGTACACTATGACACCATGTTCACTTGATGACTGGTGTGGTGTGTATGTGTGTGTTAGTTGATTTGTCCCCTCAATCCTACTTATTGTTCATGATTGTTTTTTGATGATGCAATTCTTGTTTGTGTTGGGGTATGGTGTCTCTGCATTTGTCCAGAGGGACAATGTTGTGTATTCCTGTTGTGTCTAGGGTCACACTGCCTTTCAACTGTTTGGCTGCACATGTCTGGGCTTGTTGGATTTCTGTGAATGCTGTTTGTGAGATTTGTGTTTGGCTATTGGTTTTGTGTCAGCATTGGTTCAGGCATCCCTGAGTATGAGTCTGATATTTTTGGATGCACCACAGGGTGTGTGATTGGTTATCAGTGAACTCATAGGGCATCATTTGCAACATTATGTGTGTTTCTCACGGGTGTTGACTGTTGCAGGTGTGAGGTGGGTAGAGGAGGGGTATGTGTGAAGGTCCTACTTGTGTTTGACAGTCAGGGAGTGTGACAATGAGCCATGTGTGTTGTACTGATGACAGACACATGTCAAGTAAGTTGAGACAGATGTGTGGCTGGTCACTGTATGAATTCTGACACTTCCTATCATTCCTTTGCCTTTGCATGGCTTGCCTTGATGTATCCCTAAGTTTTTGCACAGAGGTCACTGTGGTTTAGTTTCACTCATGGTGCCACCCATGTCTGATTTGAGGGCATACGGGTGGTGTGATATGTTCCTCTTCTTGCATGTGGCTTGCTCCATGGCGTTCCAGCACTGTGCACTTCACTTTTGTCTAGCCTATTTATTGTCCTCCATTGCTGTTGTCCTATGGTATGACTATGTGGCAGAGTGTCAGTGTGGGGTCTTTCTGAGGGACTTGACTGGCAGTGTGAACAGTTCAGTGGCTGTTCATATGCAGTGTGAGTCTTCATTTTATAATTATACTCAGTTTGATTCACATGAGTGGAAGGTGGGTGTCAGGAGGAGGGTTGTCCAGCCCCTGACCTTCTGTGCAGGGTGTTCCTCTTCACCCCCACCTTCCCAGTCAATCTACCTTGTCCTTTGATGTGTGAGGTGCGAGGTCTGGCTACACCTGGCTGATTAATTGAGCAGGGGGGGACAGGAGGGGCACACAGCATGTGCCCAAATGGGTGTGTGATGTGTACTATGGGAAGGGTGAGGGTGAAGCCCTGTGAATCTGGGCAGGCTGCCCATGCCTGGTGCGGCCCTACCAACTACATTGTGTGTAGGTTTTCCCAAGTCTTCACCACTGCTGTGACTTTCCCCAGGACATTACAGTGATTTTGCAGTTGATGGGTGACCCGGATGCGGAAGTGTGGGTTTCTATCAGGTAGGACATGTGTGAGTACACTGTGTGATATGTTCCAGTCCCAACCAGAGTGTCTGATGTGGACAGGAACCTATGTCAGCACAGCAGTTGTGTGTTGTTGTTGTATGCAGAGTTCTGTTTTTGTATATCTACGGTGTTGTCCACGGCAATGTCTTATTTGCTGATAGTGGATGAGGTACAGCAGCGGAAGGGCTTAAAGAGCTAGATCCATGGCGGTCAGGACCATGTGGAGGGGACCGGGATTCGAGTTTCGCTCTCCATAGTAGTGCTTCCGCCGTCTCCGGGTGGCTGGATCTCCGCTCCGGTGTGATGGGCTGTTTGGGACATCGTGATATGTATGGCTGATGGGACATCATTCCACATGGTGGTGTTTCTATATTAGCTCCCTCTGTGGCTGTTGTGGACGGAAATTTCTGGCGGTTCACATAACTCCGCAGTGGACGGAAAATGGGCTGTTTGCCCATTGTAATATGGCGGACGCGAGGCCGCCAATGGAGTGTGGAAAAGGACATTTTCCTCCATCGCCAGTACCGCAGATGTGTCTCCGTCCACCATCGTAATAAGCCCCTCAGTGCGGCCCAGCCAAATGGCTTCTGGCACGCACTGAGTCACTTTCCTTGAAAATCTGCCCCTCAGTGTTTAATAATGAGGCTGAGCCTTGAACACTGTTGCTCTGGCAGGTGCCACCTTTGTTTTCTCTGTGTTGTGCAAAGGTGCCGCTTATTCTGGGGACCTTGATTTTGATAGTCAGCACTTCTTAACTCACAAATGTTTAGTGAGTGGCCACACACTTCAGCTTTAATTAAGGAATGTGGCTAGGCCAGCCTGGAAAATGGTTGTGAGGAAATTCTGAAAACAAATCAAAAAATCCAGGTGCCTTCCCCTTTCTCAGTAATACGACTGTGCCGTTCCCTTTGAGGGATGCAATTGTTTAATGCTTCTGAAGTGCTGAATCACTCATAGTAGAATTTCTAAGTGCAATATGCAGTGACTATCACAACCGTACAAAAATAGTCACCATAGAAACACCTCTCTACGTGTGCGGGTTTCGTTTTTTGTTTAATTTCAATTCTTGCAAGACCATTAGAAACATACTTTTGAATATAGTGTGTGGAATCCATTCTCAAGCACAGCATTTAGGGCTGCAGACTCATAAACGTATCCTCTCATTCCGCTCAACAAAGATGGCCGCCAAGAGAGTTGCTGATTCATCTGTTTGTGAATATAGCAAATGCTTACGGGTAGCACTGTTTTTTCTGTGCTGAACTTTTAAAAAATATGTCATTAGGCTTAGGTCCAGTTGTGATTAACTAGCCCATTTGTTTTTATGCTTTTATGGTACATTGCACTTTATATACGGCCCTGCAAATTTGTTTGACTATTATAGTCTGTTTGAGTTGTGATTGTGCTAATTCTGTGCGATTACTTATTTGGTATTGTTTCTGTGTTATTGGGGTCTTTGTATTATTGGATTTTTTTTTCCTTTTTTTTAACAAATCTTTATTGAGATTTTAAACATTTTTTTTTTACATTTTGGTTACCCCGTCCTCCCCCCCCCCCCCCCCCTGAAACCCCTCCTCCCGGTACAGGTATCATTTTGGAATTTTGAAAATTAACAGTATAAGAATAAAAACAAGAAGAAATACATCATAACATTCCTAAAGCACTCGATATATCTCGACCTAATTGGTCTATTATGCTGGGTTCAATAGCCATAATCTAACTGGTTCCCAAATTTTCAATCCCTTTACTTTTTTCCTGATACCTTTCCGGCTATAAATGGAAATTTGGAGATTATATGTAGCTAAGAAGCGCATCAGCCACTGTTGAAATGTGGGTGGGTATTGATCCAGCCATGCAGAAGTTAAACAGATTCTTAAGACTGCCATAGCAATATATATGAGTCCCTGCATGGCAATAGGTCTAGTAGCTTTATCTACCCCTAACACGATTTCTGCTGTGCTGATCTCTATATCAACTTTGAATATTTCCGATAGGAAGTTAGAGACTTCTCGTTTAACATTATCTAAAGTATGACATGTAGCCAACATATGTATCAGATCGGCTTTAGGTCTATTGCATCTGGGGCAGAGAGTCCCCTTCCCCTCTCCCCATTTTGAAACTTTTTCAGGTGTATAATAAAGGTCGAAAAAAGTTTTGTAGAACTGAGCTTGTAGCTTGGTGGACATTAGAATAGAGCTGGATAATTCGAGTGCTTTGTGGGCTAGATCCTCTGTGATATTGATCCTATTTTGCCAGATATTTGCATGTTTATCAATATCATCTGGTAGTGCAGCAATTAGTTCTTTATAAATGTCTCCAATTTTTACCCTAGCCGAACTAACCACAGTGTTAATTGTGGTCACCCTTTTTGAGAATAAAATCTCTTGATTGTAAAAACTTTAAAAAATCATGCGAATTCAGCCCATATTTAATTTTTAACGATTCAAATGAACAAAAACCCGTTGAATCGTAAAACAAGCCGAGTTGCAAAATTCTCAAAGTAACCCATTGCCGCATGCAGGAATCCAAAAAATGTTAGGCAGATTGGTATTGTTTTCTATCGGAGTATAAAATGAAAACATGCCTATCGCCAAATGTTTCCGAACCATGTTCCAAACTGTATAAATACCCTCGAGTGTTTTAAATCGTTCTTTTTTAGATGGCATTCATAGGGTAGTTTCCAGAGATGGTTATTGGCATTGTTACCCAAAATGAATTCCTGTGGGGTTGGAGTCAAGCAAATAGGCGTTGAGTCTTGTTTGGGGATTAACAGTAAACGACTGTATTTGATGGTTGTAGCCCACCAATATAGTTTAAAATTAGGGAGGGCTAGGCCACCTCTGTCCCTGGAGTGTGTGATATGTTTGTAGGCTCTTCGTGTTTTTCCATAGCCCCAAACGAAGCAAGATAGAATATTGTCTATTTCATTAAAGAGTGATAAGTCAAAGTTGAGACAGATTGCCCGGAATAAGTACAAAAATGTGGGCAAAAAAAACATTTTAATGAGATTGCATCTTCCGATTATTGTTAAATGTAGGTTGTGAAATCTCAATAAGGTTTTATTTGTCTGTTTCACTAAAGGGTCTAGGTTCAGGGCCACTAGTTTATTCAGATCGGATGTGATATTAATGCCGAGATATAATGCATTATCAGTAACTCTTGCATCATCCGCACTGATATTATTATTTATTACAATCTGGGTTTTGGTTTGATTTAATTTGTATCCCGAAATCTCCCCGAACTTTTTAGCTTCTTCCTCCATTATCCTTGCTGTTCTAATTGGATCGGATGTCACAATCGCAATATCATCTGCGAAGGCTAGAGTTTTAGTTGCGTCATTCGATGTCTTAATGGGTAGTATGGTCGGATTCATTTCTAGCTTTGCGATAAAGGGGTCGATGTAAATGGCGAAGAGTAGGGGAGAACATGGGCACCCTTGTCTTGTGCCTCTTGTCACTTTGATAGATCCGATGTGACCCCATTAATCATAACGACCGCTTCGGGAGCAATATACATTTTCTGTACTGCTTTAATAAAATGCTCCCCGATCCCACTCTTTGCCATGACCGACCATAGATATTGCCAGGAGACCCTTTCAAATGCTTTTTCAGCATCTAATAAAATTAGCCCCATAGGGTCTCCTGCTACCTCGGCAATGTCAAAGAGAGTTATCACCCTCTGAATGTGGTCTGTGGTTGATCTTCCAGGAACAAACCTGTGTTGTCTAGCAGATACAATTTTATGAATCAGAGGTGCCAATCTACTTGCTAGCAGTTTGGAATATATTTTGGAATCATTGTTAATTAGGGTAATTGGACGGTATGTGCCTAATTCTGTTGGATCTTTATTTTTTTTAGGGAACACTATAATTTTTGCACATGCCCAAGAGGCCGGAGGATTTCCATTCATAAAGACCTGAAAAAAAACAACTGGGTTAGGATATCTTTGAGTGAGCTACTAAATCTGACATAAAATTCCAGGGGGATACCGTCCAGACCTGATGCCTTGCCTGATGGAAGACTACATATGGATAGTAAAATTTCTATCCAGTCTGGTGTTTCAGCGAGAGTTTCCTCATCTGCTTTGGATAGGCAGGGCCTTATATCAGAAATTAGATACTCATCAATTTTATCTTGTTTAATATCTGTTTCAGAATAAAGCTCTGCATAATATCTCCTAAAGGCATCTCTGATGTCGTTTGTATCATGAGTTAGACCCAGAATAGGGTCTCTTATGGCTTTAATCGTATTTTTAGAATTTTGTTCTCTTAAACTAATGGGTAATTGGTGCCCTACCTGTTCGCTCCATTCGTAATTTTTTTCCCTATTCGATGTAGCTTTAAGGATTGCTTTACGAGTGAATATTTCAGATATTAGATTTTTTGCTGTCGCTACATCTCTGATTGCCTCATCGATATTGCTCCCCCCTTGAAGTACTCTGATTAGATCTTCTTCTTTCCTGGCCAAATTCTCCTCAAGATCTTTTAAGTTTTGTTTGGCTTTTTTGTTATTTTGAATAGAAAATCTGAGGGTTTCTCCCCTTATCCCTGCCGTTAATGAGTCCCATACCACCTCTAGCGGGGCGCTACCCATGTTGAAACTTAAAAATTCTGGGATCCATTGATCCATATGGGTGCAATATTTGTCATTGGTTAGCAGAGCTCTTTCAAAGGTCCAGTTACTGCGATCAGATTTAATAATGTCGATATCAAAACTCAAAAGCAGAGGATTATGGTCTGAAAAAACCCTTGACAGCTTATTTATAGAGCATTTGGATAGAATTACATTGGAGATGAACATATAGTCCAATCTAGCCAGTTTGCGATGGGGGTGGGAAAAAAAAAGTATATCCATGGTTTTGCGGTGTTTTCATCTCCCAACAATCTACCAGCCCATGAACATGACAGAGTTCCACCAAGGCCTTGTATGTTCTAGGTTTCCAGCCTTGATATTTAAATGTTAGTTCGAGAGCCAAATTGGTGGGAGATTGATATTGATATCCCCACACATGATCATAGGAACAGGCCAGTGTGCTAATTCATTAGATAGGAACTGTAACAATGTTGGATCGTCTGTGACGTTGCCATAGATTGAAGAGACAGTAAATGTTTTCCCGCTTATACATTGACATTCTGTAATGGCCCATCTACCCGATGGATCTGAAGCTGATCTAAAAAAACTCAAACCCCCACCTCGCGCTAAAATAGCTACCCCACGAGTTTTGTTAGGTTGGGTGGTGGCGACAACAACTCTATATCCCAAATCTTTAAACAGATGTCTTTGTGACTCCTCTATATGTGTTTCTTGAAGACATATTATTTCTGCTCCTATTGAATGTAAACCTATTGCTAATCTTTGCCTTTTTTTGATGTCATTAGCCCACATATATTCATAGTTAGTATTCTCAATTTAGCCATTTATTTTGTAAATTTGGTGTACTTCTAAAATTAAATCTTTTTTTATTCATTTGACAGTGTGCTCTTCTTATCCTATATCTTAGGCTGATCATTAATTCCACCCTTTCAGTTTGCCTGTACCGTTGCCCCCTTCCCCCTCCCCCGTCTTCCCCACAACAACTAACCCCCCCCCCCCTCCCCCCCTCCATCTGATGAGGCTACCTGTTGCCCGTGGGCCCAGGTTGTGGGCATCTCGCAGGTCCTTCGGAAGTTGGTGGCTCTAGGCCCTGACCCCTGTAACTTCTGAAGAGCTGATAACCCTAATTGGTAATTTTATTCAATGACTATCATTTATAGGCGTTTATTTATTCAACTATAATCTTACTTGTCAACCCACTTTTTTCAAGGAGAATCTCGGTTCTCCCGCTCTACCTAAGTCTAAACCCATTGACTGCAAACGTATGGTCTCTATTTGTTGTGTTTTTTCCCTTTCGAAAGATTTGCTTTATCTTTACTGTGGTCGGAGATCTCTTCCACATAGGATTGCGCTTGAATCTCGCAGGAGAAGCTTCTCGTTATGCCGTTAAATATGACTTTTAGTCTAGCTGGATTGAGTAAGAAGACTGTTGCGCCAATCTTTTCAAATGGGGAAAAGAGTTGCCGTAATCGCCATCTTCTCTCGACCGTTGCATGGGCAAAATCGGGTCTGCTAAAGAAAGCATATCCTTTGTATTGTCTTTTTTTGGTCGGTCTTGCCAAGTCAAAGATTGCTTCCCGTAAAAGAAAGTTGCCGAAATTGACAAGCATTGCTCTGGGATATTGCTCTGATCCTTGTGACTTTTTGTTGATGGTAAAAGGAAAGCGATGGACTCGCTGGATCTCCTTCTCCCAATCCCATGAAGCAAGCTCGGGGAATGAGTCTTTAAAAAGGGATAGCATATAACTCCTTGGATCGTTCCCCTCTAATCCCTCGGGGATCCCCAAAATGCGTAGATTATTGCGGCGAGCCCAATTTTCATGATCTTCTACCTTCATCATTAGATCTCGAATAATCCCTTCTTGTTATGGAGATTAGAAAGATGACTAATCTTGGTGGAAATGGCGCTTCACAGTTTATAGGCTGCTATCTATAGAGATGAATATATATGTCGTTGGGTGCCTAGGCATGGGTTGTCATCCTAACCCACAAATAATCTACAGATTAAAGTTATTCAGTACAGAACCTATCACACCAACATAAAAGATTCAAACAAAGGTTTCTAGTACAGTTTTCAAGAAAATCCACAATTATCGCAAATGGAGACAATTTAAGGTTCTTTTAATTTCAAAGGCTTTCCCTCAGTCCAGCCAACACGTGTTTCGTCGCTTGGGCGGAAACCCACGACTTCATCAGGGCTGGGAAAAGATACAATACAAAACATATATTGGAGTTGCGAGATACAAATTATCTCATGATCATAAAATATGCATTCAGTTATCCCATATACATGAAAAAGCAAGTAGGAGATTACATTACTCATGTATATTTTCATGCAATATAATGCCATACATTGGAAGAGGAAGAAGGGGGGTATGGGAGTATAGGTCATCTCCCATAGAGAAACGGCTGGAGAGAACTCCAATTAAAGCTATGAAAACGAAAGGAGAAACCCCACAGTTCGTGATAGTTCCACTAGCATATATTGTGCATATGATAAAATATAGTCAATTTATTCGTGCTCACCCCAGTTATCGTCAACCTGATTTGTGCGTATATACGTGATTAATGGTGCCGGGTCAACTAAGTCATTTCAGTTCGTGTACTACAATAGGTGTTCTATTAAGGCCAGTAAGATGCTGAGTAAGAGAATACTCAGGCTTACCTGATGTCAAGTTCTTCTAGAATTATCTGCCTAAAATGATCAATTTATAAAAGATCTTGAGTTTAATATCTGCTCCACATGGTGTCTCAACTTAATGCCAACATTACAATGATATTCTGAAACCATGCCAGTCGTCAAGGACATACCTTCTGGCTGGTTATATTTCCGGCCCAGCCTTATGTGGCGTGGGCAATCCTTTCTTGTTGGATCTTGGTCTGTGTTATCGCGGACGCTAAAATTGCAAGAATGAATGTATTTTAGACTAATCCAGTCTATTGAGGCCACATTTATTTAATTTGCGTCTTGCCAATATCAGGTATAGAGCTTACCTTCAGATCGGTAACTCTTAATTTATTCCGTATACCGGTAGTATTGGTGTGATTCCGGATATATATATACACCAAATATTCGTGTCCTTCCTCCAGTATTATTGGTGGAGTGAAGTCGCTTCCCGCTGTTAAAATCAAAATATAGACTCGCGTTAGTCTGATTCCCAAGTAAAATCACTAAGTTACACTAGTGATACAGGCTGAGCCTGACGGACCCGTAGCGTGTGCTAGTCTTACCTCTCAATATCCTAGAGTTACGGGGCGGCAAAATCCCTTCCGTGTAGCGCGCGGTCTTCCGTATTTTGGAAGTCAGCGTGTGCGAACCGGAAGTAGGTATATATCCGGTTCAAGATTCAGGTCTGGCGGTCACATACGGCCATTTACTCCGCCATATTTGAATGGTGTTAAATTATCTGAAAGAGCACCCTATTATTCAGGTCTCCGTGCCTCGGTGCTCTTAGATAAACTTGAAGTTCGGTGCAATGTGAATGGTGTTCAATATTTAAAGCAGCGCCATATTCCTCAATACTGCGTGCCTTGAAGCAATGTGAATGGTGTTCAACTATCTAAAGGAGCGTCATATATATCAATATTCCGTGCCTTAGTGCTCTTAGTTTAGTATAAAATTCCGTGCATCGCAGTGCCTGTATTTAGGATTGAAGGTACTAAATTGTACCAGTGATAGTAACTCCGTAGTGTTAAGATAGAACCGTGGGGTCCCTGACATATTCTTATACCGTATATTATCCAGTGACATGTATAAAATCACAATGTCATATCATTGTCATCCTGATTACAAAGTTCATCAGTAAACTATTTATACAGTAATAATTGTTACATGTTAAAAAGTCGTCAGACATTGACAATCTTAGTATGAATGAATAAGCTTTATTTCGATATAAAACATATCATAAAAGCTGCATTTTTACAATAATAAAAACAGTTAATTGCACATACATTAAAATACAATTTTTGCAGAAAACTAGAAAGTCATTCGGGATACTGTAAGCAGGGGAGGAGAGGGGATAAAAGCATACTACTGTATCAACAGTTTATTTGCAGTTCGTATGCGCCAGGCCCAGCCCAAAAATTTTGCCAGACAGCAGGCGAAAAAGGGTCTTGGATCAGTACACAATATGCGTAGAGCTTCTACATGCGATCTTGTTCCCAGGGTTCTACATAGTGGTTTCAACCACAACTTCCTGGGTGCAACATAGGTCTTGCATTCAAACAACATATGTGCAACAGATTCAACCCTAGTATCGCAAAAGGGGCAATATGGCACAGTTTGTAGGGGTGGTTTCCAGGATGAAGTGAATTGACACAAAGGGAGAACACCTAACCTAAATTTTACATACAGTGCTCTGTCTCCAGAGTTGTGAATGGAGTCCAGATAGGGTTCCCTAAATGGGAGCTCTTTAATTAGCAGGAACTGGGAAACAGTTTTACAGTGATTAGACTTATACAGCATTTCATTGTCCAACCACGTCCAGAAGGCTTTTTTTATTGTTTGTTTTGAGGGCGAGGTTTTGCTAGCCCAAAAATCTCCTAACCCCAATTTAAACAGGAGGGATTTAACATCTCTGAGCCAAGGGATTTTATGGCATCCTGTATGGGACAGAAGATCATCCAGGGCCTCTGCATAGCTCTGGAGTTCTGGAACATTCCAGATTCTACACCATAATAGGAGCGGGCGTAGTTTTGCTTGGTCACAAATCGGACGTGACCCAGCATCAAGCATAATAGGGATTGTAGGGGTACTGTGGGGCAGCCTCAAAAGGTCTTTGTGAAAGTTGTTATCAAGGGAGGCTAAGGTATCAACTTTCTGTAAGCCCCACAATTCCGCGCCGTATAGTGCCGCGCTTACCACCCTTGCCCTATAAATGTCTAGAACAGCCCCGATGGGTTTCAGTGGCGAAGCTCGCTGTTGTTTAAGCAGGGCTCCAGCTACCCTTTTGTGTGCCAGAAACACCTTCTGATGATGTGACCTCCAACTCATGGAATCGGATAACCGAATGCCCAGGTAGTCGAATTCCTTGACTCTCTCTAAATACACAGAGTCAAGGACAGGAGTGGCAACTGTTTTTTTTGGGGGGTTAAGCACAAGGAATTTGGTTTTCGCTATGTTGATGGCCAAACCTTTTGCATCGCAAAAAGACTTAAAACTGGATAGCAATTTTTGGATACCCATTGGGGTCTTAGAAATTAAAAGGGTGTCATCCGCAAACAGGAGCGTTGGTATTTTATTCCCCGCCAGGGTTGGAGCATCGGATGGATCTTGTAAGAGGTGCCCCACCACTCCGTTAACATACAAAGAAAACAGAGTGGGGGCGAGCACACAGCCCTGGCGGACGCCCCTATTGACCGGAATACGTGATGTTTTTTCACCCTGTGAGCCCCATCTAATTTGGGCAAAATTGCTATCGTGGAATTTTATCAGTAAGGCTAGTAGGTAATGAGGTAAGCCTAACTCACTGAGAACTTTCCAAAGTGATGCTCGCGGGACCAGGTCAAAAGCTGTACGTAGATCAATAAAAACCAAATACAAACTCCCCCCTCCCAACACCACCACTTTCCAGTAAAGGATGAGGAGGCGAAATGTCTGTTCAATAGTGCCAGTCCCCTTCCGAAAGCCTGCTTGAAGGTTGGAGAGTATCTGGTTTTCTTCCGCCCACTGCAATATCCTATTTAGGACAACTTTGCCCGCCACTTTTTGAGTAGAGTCCAGCAAGCTGATGGGGCGGTAATTTGCCGGGTCATCTCTGGAGCCTTTCTTAAAGATGGGGACCACTTCCGCTCCCCTCCAGGAGTCGGGAAAAGCGCCTCCTAGCAATGCCTCATTTAGGAGGGAAGTGATCAGTCTGCTCCACCACGCTGGATAGGCTTTTAACAGATCGCCCGGGATTCCGTCAGGGCCTGCAGCTTTGTTAGCAACAATGCCCTTAATTGCGTTTTCTACCTCCAGCCTGGAGAAAGGGTCACCGCTACTCATAGGAGCTAATGTAAGTCGGGATAAAGGAGCCAAAATGTCATCAGAAACCCCCAGTGGGATGGAGTACAGCTTGGAAAAATGATCAAACCATGCGGCACCGGAAATGTTACAGGTTATTTGTTGATCGATAGGTTTTTCCCTGGCTCTTAATAGGTCCCAAAACTCTTTCGCATTTTTCTTTTTGCTTGCTTCGGCCAAATCCCGCCAGAAGTTTAGGTCATGTGCTTCTTTTGCTGCTGTTATGGTTTTTTTGTAGTTCTTCCTTGCAGCCCTTACTTGGTCAGGCTCCTCGTTTTTTACTGCCGAGATAAGGGCCCCCTTGGCTTCTCGGCATTTCGAAGAGTACCACGCTGTCCTGGACGAATGAGCACCATTACGGGCGCCCTTGAAACTTGTCTTGGAAATAAGAAAAAGATCGCTCAAGGCCTCAATTGTTTTTATAAACAGGGGCAGGGTCCTTCCGTCCGTAGGGATCAATGCATCCAGCCTGGAATCAGTCTCTAACAGAATGGACGCAGCTTCTGAAAGCCTCTCTTCGTCCGCCGAGACTCTTGCCCACTTCAAGCGCCTACTACAGTTCGAGGGAACAATTTCGCGAGTGGTTTTCCACTTGCGATCTGAAGAAGCAAAGGTCCCCTCTTTCCAAGGGCTAGTCAACACAATAGAGAGTGGATTGTGATCGCTGTCGCTAGACACAATGACCTCCATGTCCTGATGGAATGCCCACAGATTAAAATTGAGCATGATAAAATCAATTCTTGAGGTCCGTCCAATTCTGTTATAAGTATGGGCTCCATTGGGGTCAGATTTTGAGCGACCATTGACTGATCTTAAATTGTGTTCCAAGCAAAGGGCATTGAGTTCTATTGCACTCTGAGTCCATTTGGGGATTGGATCGATGGTTAAAATGGGGATACCTCTCCTAGAATCCTCTTCGAAGGTGTCCAAAATGTCATCCCTAGACAGTGGCTCAAAGCAACAGTTAAAATCACCTGCCAGCAGGACATAAGAATCAATGTTACATGAGGCTAGTTCATTGCTAAGGCCTGTTGAAGGTAATCGTGATGTGCCTCCATTAGTACCCCTCAAGTAGATGTTGAAGATTTCAAGGGACCTCCCTCCTTTGCAGTGCAATGACAGCCATTGTAGATCAAGGGATTTGGTAGACCTTTGGGTGACATCCAGTCTTAAGGCGATGCTAATCCAAATCATAAGGCCGCCTGAAGGGCGACCTTTGGATCCAGGAAGCTGTACCGCTGGGACAAAGTGAGTCGTGAACCCCACTCTGTGCCTTGGTTCCTGACACCAAGTTTCCTGTAGGAGGCAAATACTATATGGATCTAGGAATGCAATCCAATCTTGGTTGTCGAGATTGCGGTCAAGCCCAGCCACATTCCAGCTCAAGACCTTTATTACCGATGGATCACAGGTATGCTGTAAAGAGGCAAGGATAGACGGAGCGGCTTCAAATGCAACATTTCCGGAGACAATTGGACTTGATTTGGAATGCTGCGAAATAGAAGTCTTAAATAAGCCAGCCCCATTCACCTCTGCAGCACTCCCTCGGCTTAATGGTTGTGGGGTCATAAAGGATAGGACTCTGTCACTTTCCGTCGTAACCGATTCGGAGGTGGCAGAGGACGACAACCCTACCCTATTATCTGAGCCATTGGTATATCCCGCTAGGGCCACTGCGAGATCTAGGGATACGTGCTCTAGTGGGCTTCTGGCAGACGAGGCAAAAGATTTTTCGAAATTAGGCTGGGAGTATTGGCTAGAGAGTCAATCCACCTCCTCCAGACCACCGTATCTATTAGAAATGGGAAAGCCGTTCCAAAGGGGCTGGGATTGATTGTAAGCTTTGGGGTGGCCTTTCCAGGGTTGGTGATAAGCTATGGACCAATTATCCACCGAGGTATGGTGGAAACGGGGTGGGTAAAAGAAAGACAGGGGTCTTGGTATTACAGGTGACCCTTCGGAACCAGGCCAGGAGCAGATAAATTGTGCCGTATGCGGATCCTCAAAGGTCACCACTATGCAGTCCCCTGGACTAGATTTCTTCGTGGGGCCCACCCAACTAGTTCTACGAACCATCAATACTCGGCTTTTCTGGCCATTAGGGATAGGTCTATTGTTATTTAGCCAATACATTATTTTGTTTTTTAGTGACCAGTGGTTCTCGTATTGGTCTACACCAAGTTGGGGTACACCCGTTAGGACCACCACATAATCGTTAGCCTCAGGGGGAAGATCAATGTATCCCCCTCTGAAGTTGGCCTTCGAAGGCGGATCCTGGGCAGTGCCAAAAGTAGATTTGGGCTGAACATCGGATTTGGGTTTACCTGGATGAAGGTCTGTAGCTCGTTGAGAAGCTTTAGATTTAGCGGCAGGAAGAATATCATTCACTGCCACAGACCTTGGCTTGGGTATCGGGCGGGGAGGGGGCGGTGCTAGAGGCGGGATATCCTGACATGGTGTGGCATGATTGCGAGGAGGAGCAGCCTGTGATTGTGTTTGGGGAATTGGAGGTGTAGTGTCAGCGGCAAACTGCCCCTGGTTTTCGAGGGTTTTCAAGCCAAGAGTGGCCAGAGCGATGATACTTTTTTCCATCTCGAGCAAGTTGTTCTCTATTCTCGAGAGTCTAAGGTCGAGAGGGGAAAGAAGTTTCTTTAGGGTTGTCCAAACTAGATCTATGAATGCCCCATCGTTGTTGCCTAACCCCTCAGTTTGCAAGCCCTCGGTCTCTTGAGCCATACTGGTTAAGATGACTTCAGGAACGACTTCAGGAGCGACTATACCACCCTCCCTTGGTGATTGTGGCCCCATACTATTTCCTTGGGAAGCATTTGGTGATACATTAAGTGATTTCGTTAAAATTAGATTTTGAGGGAGCACAATTTTCGCCTTTTTACGGGCATAAGCAGTGCCTGCTCGACGCTTCCTTTTGGGTGGTTTACTAATGGTGGGGTTTGGGGGTAACTGTGAGTTAGGGGTCATAGTCTGGGCGCAAAGCGTGGGTGCAGGTGGGGGTTTGACTTCTTCTACGTTAATATTTCGCTCTAACGACGGGGAAGGGGTAGAGTTGGCGATCTTGTGTACAACAGCCTGTGTGACTATGCCTTTGGGAATAACAGGGCGTTCTGGCGTAACCGCGGTTGCTATGTGGCCTAAAGAGGATTTTTTTGAATGCGCTATCACTTGCGACAAACGTCTAGCAGCATCCAATTCCAAAGACACCCGTGTTTGCAATTTGGATATTTCATTGTCAATGGCAATATTAGTGCGGGTGATGAAATCATCCATGGGGCCGCTAATTTGTGTAGCTGCCTTGGAGGTCTTACTCCGAGTCGCTCTAGTGCTCATTTCGTGTGGAGCGAGGGGATGAATATCTATAGGTAGAACGATAGTGAGTGGGCCAGTCCAGTCCTCTACCGTCCTCTAACGGCCTCAAACGGCCCGGTCTTAGCCCTGTCTTCGCCCGTGCTGCGTCCCGCGCTGCGGGAGAGTCGAGTCAAAATATAGTGGCCGTATGGGGCGGAAGGGGCGGGGGGAGGGCCGGCGGGGGGAGCGGACCGGATGTTAATCCGTGGTCTTCGCAGGGACTCCTGGATAACGGAGTCCCTGCACACTCGCAGCCCACGCCTTACCTCTACCCCTGCCTCTGCTCCCAGTGTCCAGGTGCTGGTGATTAGACACGCACTCCTGTGCGCAGCGGCTCCCGCGAAGCTGGAGCGGCAAGCCGTGTGAGCAGAACTTCCCTCAAAAACTCCTTGGAAAGGTGAGCCTCTTCTCGTGCAGAATACAGCGTCCCACTGGGATGAGGGAAAAAGCGCCTTTTAAACTGACAGATGGGCGGGGGGAGGGCCGGCGGGGAGAGCGGACCGGATGTTAATCCGTGGTCTTCGCAGGGACTCCTGGATAACGGAGTCCCTGCACACTCGCAGCCCACGCCTTACCTCTACCCCTGCCTCTGCTCCCAGTGTCCAGGTGCTGGTGATTAGACACGCACTCCTGTGCGCAGCGGCTCCCGCGAAGCGGGAGCGGCAAGCCGTGTGAGCAGAACTTCCCTCAAAAACTCCTTGGAAAGGTGAGCCTCTTCTCGTGCAGAATACAGCGTCCCACTGGGATGAGGGAAAAAGCGCCTTTTAAACTGACAGATGGGCGGGGGGAGGGCCGGCGGGGAGAGCGGACCGGATGTTAATCCGTGGTCTTCGCAGGGACTCCTGGATAACGGAGTCCCTGCACACTCGCAGCCCACGCCTTACCTCTACCCCTGCCTCTGCTCCCAGTGTCCAGGTGCTGGTGATTAGACACGCACTCCTGTGCGCAGCGGCTCCCGCGAAGCGGGAGCGGCAAGCCGTGTGAGCAGAACTTCCCTCAAAAACTCCTTGGAAAGGTGAGCCTCTTCTCGTGCAGAATACAGCGTCCCACTGGGATGAGGGAAAAAGCGCCTTTTAAACTGACAGATGGGCGGGGGGAGGGCCGGCGGGGAGAGCGGACCGGATGTTAATCCGTGGTCTTCGCAGGGACTCCTGGATAACGGAGTCCCTGCACACTCGCAGCCCACGCCTTACCTCTACCCCTGCCTCTGCTCCCAGTGTCCAAGTGCTGGTGATTAGACACGCACTCCTGTGCGCAGCGGCTCCCGCGAAGCGGGAGCGGCAAGCCGTGTGAGCAGAACTTCCCTCAAAAACTCCTTGGAAAGGTGAGCCTCTTCTCGTGCAGAATACAGCGTCCCACTGGGATGAGGGAAAAAGCGCCTTTTAAACTGACAGATGGGCGGGGGGAGGGCCGGCGGGGAGAGCGGACCGGATGTTAATCCGTGGTCTTCGCAGGGACTCCTGGATAACGGAGTCCCTGCACACTCGCAGCCCACGCCTTACCTCTACCCCTGCCTCTGCTCCCAGTGTCCAGGTGCTGGTGATTAGACACGCACTCCTGTGCGCAGCGGCTCCCGCGAAGCGGGAGCGGCAAGCCGTGTGAGCAGAACTTCCCTCAAAAACTCCTTGGAAAGGTGAGCCTCTTCTCGTGCAGAATACAGCGTCCCACTGGGATGAGGGAAAAAGCGCCTTTTAAACTGACAGATGGGCGGGGGGAGGGCCGGCGGGGAGAGCGGACCGGATGTTAATCCGTGGTCTTCGCAGGGACTCCTGGATAACGGAGTCCCTGCACACTCGCAGCCCACGCCTTACCTCTACCCCTGCCTCTGCTCCCAGTGTCCAGGTGCTGGTGATTAGACACGCACTCCTGTGCGCAGCGGCTCCCGCGAAGCGGGAGCGGCAAGCCGTGTGAGCAGAACTTCCCTCAAAAACTCCTTGGAAAGGTGAGCCTCTTCTCGTGCAGAATACAGCGTCAGAATACAATCTTAGTATGTTAATACCTTTTGTTATAACTGATAGTGAGAGGGTACAATTAGATGTGTGATGTTAAAAGCATTATCTACAATTCAGTTGTGCTTGACACATCTATCTAAGAAATGTTTGCAATTGTCAGTATAATATTATTATTCAATCACCCAGGTAATAATGCAGTTCCTGATCTGAGTTCATGCCGTACTCTACCGCACGCATAGTTAAAATCCATGACGCTTCCCTGCGTCTCAAGGCCAATTCCCTATTACCTCCTCTTGGATCATTTTTCACCTGATCTATTGCGCAGAAGCTAATTGTTTTGTGTTTGCCTTGTTTAGGACATTGGTTCACATGCGTGGCAGTATTGTATCTTGCGTCTTTGTGTTTTATGGCTCTTACGTGTTCAAAAATTCTATCCTTTAGCATTCTTATTGTGCTACCTATGTAAAAGCTGCCACAAATGCATTTAATCATGTAGACTACAAAACAGCTATTGCAATTAAGTAGTTGTTTGATCACAAATTCCCTTCCCATGTAGTTGTGAAATGTTTTACACTTGTTGATTGCCATCGGACATAGTTTACAAGTACCGCATTTGTGGAAACCAATGCTTTTCTGTGTCAGCCAATCAGGAACTGTTTTGGGTTTTACTGGGTAGGTTGGACTTATCCAGGATTTTATACTTCTCCCCTTTCTGTATATAATCAGAGGATTTTTGGTGATATATTTGTTTAGAGCTTTATCATTGTTAAGTAGCCACCAATGTTTCTTCATGCTGTTTCTCAAAATCATTGCTGCATTGTCATAGTTAGTGATTAATCTGATTTTATCATTCGTGTGGTTTTCTCTCTGTTTATCCTGAAGGGTCATTTCTCTAGGAGTTCTATCTATTCTCTGTTCAGCCTTGGCGATCATGTCTCTATCGTACCCCCTAGATATGAATCTAGATCTCATGTTTTGTTTACACTCCACAAAGTCCTCATCTTTGCTACAATTACGTCTTGCTCGAGTAAATTCTCCATATGGAATGGATTGAATTTGATGTCTTGGATGGGAGCTACCAGCATGTAAAAGGGAATTACATGATGTCGGTTTTCTGAAAAGTCTGCTATGTATTTTGTTATCTTCAATAAAGAGTGATAGGTCTAGGAATTCTATTTGAGTAGTACTAATAGAGTGAGTCAATTGGATACCCATCAGATTTGAATTTAAATAATCACAGAATTCTGTTAGATTATTCATGTCTCCAGCCCAAATCAACAGACAGTCGTCAATATAGCGACCCCAGTATATGATATGTTCACTCCACTTTGCGCCCTGTTGGCCCCAGATCCACTCCTCCTCGAACCTGCCCATGAACAGGTTCGCATACGAGGGGGAGAACCTGGAGCCCATGGCTACTCCTTGTTTCTGCCGATACCAAGTACTTTCAAATAGAAAGACATTGTTTTGTAGTATTAGATTCATCATATCCATTAACATCTCAGTGTGTGCCCACTGAGATGCTGGCCTTTTCTCAAGAAATTTCCTGGCTGCTTTGAGACCCAAATCAGTTCTAATGTTGGTGTATAGGGAGGTCACATCTAGGCTTGCCATAATCATGCCATCCTCCCATGTGACATCCGCCAAAATACTGAGGATGTGCTTCGTGTCCCTGATATATGCTGGTAAGTTGCGTACCAGTGGCTGTAAAAAGTTGTCTACATATTGCGAAAGTCTTTCAGTAGGGCCCCCTATACTGGAGATGATGGGTCTCCCTGGTGGGTATTGGGCGTTCTTATGTATCTTGGGTAGGGTGTAGATACAGGGGAATCTAGGTTTGTCTACTTTTAGATATGTTAATTCATCCCTACTGATGAGACCATCATGCCACCATTTCTCAAGGTGGATATTGATGTTAGCCTTTAGTTGTCCCATTGGATTTGCTGTCAATCTTTCATAGCATGTGTCATCTCTCAGTTGTGTCAGTATTTCAGTGTTGTAATTTGTCGTGTTCATTACCACGATGTTCCCACCTTTATCCGCCTCCCTGATGGTAACATCTGGTAATTTGCATAGTTCCACTAAAGCTTTGCGTTCATCCTTGTTTAAATTATCAGACAACCTATTGTGTTTTCTGTTGTGTCTTAAGTGGGTGTATAGGTCCTCAGTGACTAGTTTGTGAAACATATCCACACTATTGCCACTCGGTAAAGTGGGAGTCCATCGAGACTTATTGTCTAGACCACTAGAGATTGTGTTGTCAGGTTGTATATCATGGTCAAATAGCAGTTCATCTATGGACATATGGTCCCTGTCATCATCTACTATAGACAACAATATCTCACAGTCTCTGATCTCTTGTATAGTAGGTATCACATGAGTCACATTAGAGGCTTGTGTTTCTATGTTTTTATTCACATTTTGCATACAATCAAAGTGTTTTTTCAATTTCAATTTTCTAGTGAATTTAAATAGGTCCACCATAGATTTGTGGATGTCCCCATGTTCCCTTGGACAGAAACCCATGCCACATTCAAGTACCGAGACCATATCAGGTGAAAGTATTTTGTCACTGAGATTTACCACTTGCACACCAGTACATTCATTCATACTATCAATTACTTCCTCCAAGACCTCAATCTCATTCCCTGTCTTCCTGCATTTGGATCCTCCTCTTTTTCCCCTCCTTGTCCTTTTGGTGTATTTACCTTTTGTCTTGATTGGTCCCTGTCTCCCCGTTTTTTTCTTTTCACCTCCCTTAAAAAAGCACTACATTGTGCTGCATCATCAGATGAGATTCCTTCATTCTCACTAGGAAGGGTCTCCAATGATGTTGAGACAGAACTAGCCGGGGTAAGGTTTTGCGCTTGTTCCGTGGCCCCCTTTGCGCCTTTATCTACCAAATGATCATATTTTTTGGCGTAGGTAAAAACCCTGTCCTGTTTGTAGTCACTCTCATCCCTTTTAATCTTGCGTGCTTTTCGCTGTTTAATATCTGTCTGGTGTTTCTCTAATATCCCTTTTAGGATTTCATAGTTTTTTTCTGTGGCTTCGGGGAGGTTGAGTTCTTTAATTTCCAATTCCAATGATGCTATTTCGCCCTGCAGTTTTTTAACTTTGCGAGAAGCATTTTCAATTAGAATGTTCATCAAATTATTAGAATTGGAAATTAATTCCTTTTCCCAGGCTAACAGGAGATCCTCATCAAGATCGTCATAAGTCGGTAGTATTTGTGAGCGGAGTCCCCTAGGAATTCTCTTAAGACGTACATATTGCTCTAGGGTAGCCCCGTCCCACCATTTAGAATTCTCTGCTATTTTCAGTCTTTCCAGTTTGACAAATTTGTCCCTTAATCCTTCATTTTTCTTGTTAGTGTTCCCACTTGCCAATGAGGTGGTTACTGTCTCACCGATCTCGCTAAACTGTCAAATAGTTCTGCGGCCTCTTTACCTCTATCCATAGTGTTAAATACAAACAGTTATTAATGCCTCCGTAGCTGCCCCACCAATAGGACCAGAAATGGAAATTAGAAAGATGACTAATCTTGGTGGAAATGGCGCTTCACAGTTTATAGGCTGCTATCTATAGAGATGAATATATATGTCGTTGGGTGCCTAGGCATGGGTTGTCATCCTAACCCACAAATAATCTACAGATTAAAGTTATTCAGTACAGAACCTATCACACCAACATAAAAGATTCAAACAAAGGTTTCTAGTACAGTTTTCAAGAAAATCCACAATTATCGCAAATGGAGACAATTTAAGGTTCTTTTAATTTCAAAGGCTTTCCCTCAGTCCAGCCAACACGTGTTTCGTCGCTTGGGCGGAAACCCACGACTTCATCAGGGCTGGGAAAAGATACAATACAAAACATATATTGGAGTTGCGAGATACAAATTATCTCATGATCATAAAATATGCATTCAGTTATCCCATATACATGAAAAAGCAAGTAGGAGATTACATTACTCATGTATATTTTCATGCAATATAATGCCATACATTGGAAGAGGAAGAAGGGGGGTATGGGAGTATAGGTCATCTCCCATAGAGAAACGGCTGGAGAGAACTCCAATTAAAGCTATGAAAACGAAAGGAGAAACCCCACAGTTCGTGATAGTTCCACTAGCATATATTGTGCATATGATAAAATATAGTCAATTTATTCGTGCTCACCCCAGTTATCGTCAACCTGATTTGTGCATATATACGTGATTAATGGTGCCGGGTCAACTAAGTCATTTCAGTTCGTGTACTACAATAGGTGTTCTATTAAGGCCAGTAAGATGCTGAGTAAGAGAATACTCAGGCTTACCTGATGTCAAGTTCTTCTAGAATTATCTGCCTAAAATGATCAATTTATAAAAGATCTTGAGTTTAATATCTGCTCCACATGGTGTCTCAACTTAATGCCAACATTACAATGATATTCTGAAACCATGCCAGTCGTCAAGGACATACCTTCTGGCTGGTTATATTTCCGGCCCAGCCTTATGTGGCGTGGGCAATCCTTTCTTGTTGGATCTTGGTCTGTGTTATCGCGGACGCTAAAATTGCAAGAATGAATGTATTTTAGACTAATCCAGTCTATTGAGGCCACATTTATTTAATTTGCGTCTTGCCAATATCAGGTATAGAGCTTACCTTCAGATCGGTAACTCTTAATTTATTCCGTATACCGGTAGTATTGGTGTGATTCCGGATATATATATACACCAAATATTCGTGTCCTTCCTCCAGTATTATTGGTGGAGTGAAGTCGCTTCCCGCTGTTAAAATCAAAATATAGACTCGCGTTAGTCTGATTCCCAAGTAAAATCACTAAGTTACACTAGTGATACAGGCTGAGCCTGACGGACCCGTAGCGTGTGCTAGTCTTACCTCTCAATATCCTAGAGTTACGGGGCGGCAAAATCCCTTTCGTGTAGTGCGCGGTCTTCCGTATTTTGGAAGTCAGCGTGTGCGAACCGGAAGTAGGTATATATCCGGTTCAAGATTCAGGTCTGGCGGTCACATACGGCCATTTACTCCGCCATATTTGAATGGTGTTAAATTATCTGAAAGAGCACCCTATTATTCAGGTCTCCGTGCCTCGGTGCTCTTAGATAAACTTGAAGTTCGGTGCAATGTGAATGGTGTTCAATATTTAAAGCAGCGCCATATTCCTCAATACTGCGTGCCTTGAAGCAATGTGAATGGTGTTCAACTATCTAAAGGAGCGTCATATATATCAATATTCCGTGCCTTAGTGCTCTTAGTTTAGTATAAAATTCCGTGTATCGCAGTGCCTGTATTTAGGATTGAAGGTACTAAATTGTACCAGTGATAGTAACTCCGTAGTGTTAAGATAGAACCGTGGGGTCCCTGACATATTCTTATACCGTATATTATCCAGTGACATGTATAAAATCACAATGTCATATCATTGTCATCCTGATTACAAAGTTCATCAGTAAACTATTTATACAGTAATAATTGTTACATGTTAAAAAGTCGTCAGACATTGACAATCTTAGTATGTTAATACCTTTTGTTATAACTGATAGTGAGAGGGTACAATTAGATGTGTGATGTTAAAAGCATTATCTACAATTCAGTTGTGCTTGACACATCTATCTAAGAAATGTTTGCAATTGTCAGTATAATATTATTATTCAATCACCCAGGTAATAATGCAGTTCCTGATCTGAGTTCATGCCGTACTCTACCGCACGCATAGTTAAAATCCATGACGCTTCCCTGCGTCTCAAGGCCAATTCCCTATTACCTCCTCTTGGATCATTTTTCACCTGATCTATTGCGCAGAAGCTAATTGTTTTGTGTTTGCCTTGTTTAGGACATTGGTTCACATGCGTGGCAGTATTGTATCTTGCGTCTTTGTGTTTGATGGCTCTTACGTGTTCAAAAATTCTATCCTTTAGCATTCTTATTGTGCTACCTATGTAAAAGCTGCCACAAATGCATTTAATCATGTAGACTACAAAACAGCTATTGTAATTAAGTAGTTGTTTGATCACAAATTCCCTTCCCATGTAGTTGTGAAATGTTTTACACTTGTTGATTGCCATCGGACATAGTTTACAAGTACCGCATTTGTGGAAACCAATGCTTTTCTGTGTCAGCCAATCAGGAACTGTTTTGGGTTTTACTGGGTAGGTTGGACTTATCCAGGATTTTATACTTCTCCCCTTTCTGTATATAATCAGAGGATTTTTGGTGATATATTTGTTTAGAGCTTTATCATTGTTAAGTAGCCACCAATGTTTCCTCATGCTGTTTCTCAAAATCATTGCTGCATTGTCATAGTTAGTGATTAATCTGATTTTATCATTCGTGTGGTTTTCTCTCTGTTTATCCTGAAGGGTCATTTCTCTAGGAGTTCTATCTATTCTCTGTTCAGCCTTGGCGATCATGTCTCTATCGTACCCCCTAGATATGAATCTAGATCTCATGTTTTGTTTACACTCCACAAAGTCCTCATCTTTGCTACAATTACGTCTTGCTCGAGTAAATTCTCCATATGGAATGGATTGAATTTGATGTCTTGGATGGGAGCTACCAGCATGTAAAAGGGAATTACATGATATCGGTTTTCTGAAAAGTCTGCTATGTATTTTGTTATCTTCAATAAACAGTGATAGGTCTAGGAATTCTATTTGAGTAGTACTAATAGAGTGAGTCAATTGGATACCCATCAGATTTGAATTTAAATAATCACAGAATTCTGTTAGATTATTCATGTCTCCAGCCCAAATCCCTTCTTGTGATTGACCTTGTTTCTGGAGAGCCAGGACGTCTGTTTCAAGATTCTCGGTGCGTTGTTCGACCGAGGCCATTCTATCTGAAATTTCCAAACATGTTTGGCCTACTTTACTGATAGCCCCTTGTAGTTTCTTGTTGTCAGCTTTAACATCTAGTTGAAACTTCTTTATTGAATTAAATACGTCTACCAGGGATGGTTCACTAACCATCATGTCGTCGCCTATTGATTTTGGTTTTGTTTTTGAATGTAGCTTGGTCGTAGTGCGTGGGGAAGTGTTCCTGTGTTTTTGATCAAGCTGATAGACTAGTTCTACGTTACTTCCTTGGACTGTTGTATCTTCGTCCAACAATTTGTTTTGTCTCCTTTGTCTTCTTTTTTTCTTTCTTGTTTTTTTTTTAATAGCACTGTTATCTTTAGGAGAGTTGTTCTGTTTTTTGGAGCTAGAGTTGGAGTTAGATAAATCAATAGAGTCTGTGTGGATTTCTTCATATCGTAATCCAGGAGGTTCGCTTGAGGTTGACATCCCTGTCTCATAGATTTTGGACTCTGATATTGATTCAGGCTCAGATTCCGGGTCTGTTCCCGGCTTGTTTATATTAGAGATGTTTGAGTTTGGGTTTGGCTTAGAATTTAGGTTTGAGTCACTTGCATCTTCTATATGTGCTAGGCTATTTGTCGCTATACTGCTCGCATTTATCGATGATAATGCGTCGGGGGCACAATAATCGGCAGACGAGTCATCTTCTTCGTCCACTTGTTTGCCCTCTTCGAAGGTTTCTGTTTTATCTTTAGAATCTGAGAGTCTGACACTCGTAGTACAATTTGGGGTGCACAGAGATCCATTCTTGATACCCGCCTCTGAAGTGCCCTGATGCTCACTTGAAATATCTATATTCCTCTGGGTTTTAGATATATTGCTTTCGTTGGTATCTATTTCTACCGGGTTCTCTTGGTAGGCGGGCTCTTTAGAAACGGGACAGAAGATTGTTGAAATCCGCAGCTGGGAATCCTGTGACAACCCACTTGACTTCGCAGCCGATTTTAGGTTTCTAATTGCCTGCAATCACTTTGTTTTTTTGCCTGTAGTTCCAGTTTGGCCTGCGTCAGTTGGATTTCCAGACCATTTTCTTGTTCGTCGTCTTTATGTTTACTTTTTTCTTTTTCTTTGCCTCTTTCACTGGCTTTTTCCTTTTCCTATTCTTTATCTTTCGGTCTATCTTTCGGTCGATCTTTTTCCTTCTCTTTCTCCTTTATTTTCTCCCGGTTTTTGTCCTTTTCTTCTTTGCTTTTTGCTTGTATTATTGGATTTTTAATAGTTCCGTCATTGTCTAATTCTGTTTGCCCTCATGAGGGCTGTTATTTTTATACTGTATTATTTTTTTAACATGTGCTTTCATTTGTTTTTAATGCTTGAATACAGCATGTATTTAGGATGCCTTGAAGAAGGTACCAGTAAGTGAGGTTATTACTTAGACTGGGAGGTGTAAAGGGAGGGGGTGTTCTTCACAGGGTGAGTGCAAGACCAGGCACATACTCAAGGACCTTTCAGAAGGTAAACAACATTTACCAATAAACTTTTTCCCCGCATGGAATCAAAACAAGGTAATTACAACGACTGTGTTTTAATTCCGCATACCATTTCTCAGCAAGTCGGAACAACGACTTGCTGAGGGGGGAAGGTGTTGGATTTAAAATCCAACACCTTTCCTACTGTCCACACAGACTGGTGGGTAAAAAGACTGCGGGATAACGACACACATTCCTTTTAGAATACTTAATGATTGGCAGAGGGGGTAATTTCAACAACTGGAGTAAGAACGATTGTCCTTAGAATGTTGGTGGTTTGGTGGTGCAAGGCAAGGACATATCAGAGTACAGAGTTCAGTATAACATAGGATCCTCTTCAGCTTCAGGGCGCTGGCCAGGCATCTATAAAATTCACCCTCAAAATGTGTTGAATTTGGCAGCCAGAAGAGTTGTCTCATCTTTCCTTGCTCAGTCGTGAAATATTTCAACACATGTATCCCTAAAAACAAGCATTTCTTCCCTCTGGATCACTATATCTCCAGGTTTCCTCAAAGAATTCATGTGTTTCCCCCTAAAGTCTCAATCTCTTTAGCGACATCATCAGGTGATTGGTGAAGTAAGTATGGAAACACTATTACTAAAACTCTGCACAGAACTCATATAGGTATCTCCATGTCTTCCTTGATGACAAGCAACTCAGTTCTCTGCTGCAGGGTGGAGCCCTCCACCACTGAAAACATGCAAGTTCTTTCAGGCGGCACTCATTTTGGGGCCAGGCACTTACTGTTCATTATCACTTGAACCTAAAGTAAGAGAGAAGAGGACAGAAAGGGGAGAAAGAAGGATGAAGAGAAAGATAGGAAAAATGGGAATAAAAATAACCCCCAGGAATGTAATAAAGAGAAAAATAATGTGAGTGTGGTGAAGGAAAGATTTATGACATGGAATCAAAATTAGGCAGCTTTGGTACTCAGGCATACAGCTGTGCAGGCGGCAGACTCCTAAGAAAAACTGGGCGGAATTTAAATTCATTTTAAAAAGGAAAGAAAAGGTTGCATGGAAGAAAATGGAAGCAACTGAGTCTTTCCTAATCTTTATTGGGAACTTGAAACTGCAACATGTGAATAAACAGTACTTGATAACATATAAACAATAGGAAAAAGACAAGGCAAATTTTTAAAAGATGAATGATTAAGGGGTGCATAAGAAAAGTTCGTAATATTTGCCTTTCACAAAGGTTGCAAAGGTTCCTAGTTTTCCTTCACCAGCTTTAAAAAGTGTCCTCAGCACAACAAGATACTTCCACACTAACTGAAGGCATCGCAGCCCAAAAAGGCCCTTGGAGTGCAAGTCAGTTTATTTGCGAATTTGTGACTTAATGACATTTAGGGAAATGCATGCAATATTTGTCTTCGCACATTTACATTTTACTGAGCCTTTCTATGCAGTGGGGCATTTCGGCCGCGAAGAACATGTAACCCCTACTTATGAGTGACATGAAGGAATTGGAGATAATTATTGCCCCTGATTATATCTGATACCCCAGGGTTGGGTATTTATTGGGTGTGTTAATTATTACACTTCGGCATCCCGTCCAAGGGTAAGAAGCACTACACAATTGCAAGCCAAATTAACACCCATAACGAGTTTGGCCATTCAAAATGGATTATAACAAGCACATTTTTGTGCTTTCTTTATCAAAATGTACATTATATGTTTTACAAGCCCCTTTTCAACCATTAAACAAAAAGTGCATACAAATGAAATGTTTATAGAAATGAATTTGATAATCAAAGAAAATAAAACTAGGTTAAAACAAGCTTTCAGGCACACATAGTGAATTATGCTTTTTACATATGGCACTTGAAATGCATTTTAAAGCCTTTCAGTCCCCATTGTAACATATTAACCAAACATAGGGCCCCATTGCGATGGCGGTCTGATCACCGTTCCTGCCCACGGTCTGATCACTGTGGGCAGGAACTGTCCGGCAATGAGTCGGCGGTCCGGTCCTCCCTATTATGATACAACCGCTGTGCAGGCAGCCACAAAAGGCTTTTTTATAGGAAGGCTTTTGTTGCAGCACAGGAAAAGAATGTGGGCACATCAATGCACTGTGTGTCAGATGTGTAGGGGGCACTACGTGTGCCACCCAGGCCACTAAGCAGTGGCCCACAGGGGACGGCCCTGCTTCGGGCCCACAAAGACTCTTTCCGTAGGCAGCCCTAAAGAGATATCCTAATCCCTACGGTGGTGCCTGCGCAGGCACCATCTCCATTGTAGGGATTATAGTCTGGGCACTGCCCGAAGCCTGTCCCCCCGACATAATCGCTCCGACCACAGGTATTGTAGCCTGTCCCCCGACTGCCATCGCAGTGCCCGACAATGAGTCAGTGATCCCATCCACCCAATTAGGATGATACCGCTGTGCGTCTGGCCACTGCCCGAAGCCTGTCCCCCCGACATAATCGCTCCGACCACAGGTATTGTAGCCTGTCCCCCGACTGCCAGCGCAGTGCCCGACAATGAGTCAGTGATCCCATCCACCCAATTAGGATGATATCGCTGTGCTGGTGGTCATAAAGTGCTTTCTTCTATTGTGACTTGTGCTGCATTCCAGGAAAAGGGCCACAGCACAAGCCGTAGTAGAAAAAAGCACTTTGTGCACATTCATGCACTGTGTACCAGTTGACCGTCACATGGTGCATGGACGTGTGGGGGGCACTACATGTGCCCCATGGCCACTTAGCAGTGTCCGATGGGTGACAGTGGCCCTGCTACGGGCCCCCAAAGTCTGTTTCCCACTCCTATTTCATGCCGGTCGGACCACCATGAAAAAGGCAGTCAGAAAGGCACATCCTAATCCCTATGGCAATGCCTGCACAGAGACTGTCTCCATTAAAGGGACAGATTTCCGTCTGCCGCCCGAGGCGATCTTGGATCATGCCGGAGGTGGTGGTCTTTTCCCTCTGTCAGTGGCAGTCCCACCTACATCATAATTAGGCCCATTGTTTGGAAACTGTGTTCTGGTTCATTCTAAAGAAGGCCTTAGGTCTTCCTTTTCTTTACACTAAGTAATGGTCTCTTCTTCCTCACACTGTCCCTTATGGGGGCGACAACTCGCTGCACTTGGAACCACCTAAGCCTGGATAACACTCTATCTTGTATTCATAGCGAATGTGCCCGCCTTTTTTGACGTAGCATATTTGTGAGATAAATCCAGTAGACGCACGGTCTAGTTTTATTTTACATTCTCCAGTGTTGCGGGACCAGAACCAGTCCTGGTCATACACGATCAGCTTCATCTCCAGATAACTAAAGAGGCTAACCGTACCAAAGTGCATTCTGTAATACCATCGGGGGTTGTTATTGTTGTCAATTGTTGGGGTACGTTGGCCAGATTTACCCGTTACATATACGACAACATAGGCATCAGAATGACCATTCCAAAACCAATTACTGTCTCCACGGAGACCATTCCCCTCTCTAACATACACGGTTAGCTCCCCCAGGCCTTTTTTCAATGGACAGCACTCGCTGTTCATGAAGCTGCTGCTTGGACAGCTGCAGGTGCACTGGCGGCCTCGTCGTGTGACACGACTTCCTCGAGGACAACTGGGGCATTTATCCCTAGTATGTTTTTCTAGAATGTACTCTGAGATGGCTGCTTTGAGGTTTTCCCTGACTGGACCTTGGGAACACATCACCAGGTGTAGGGGTGACAGGGTGTATTCTACGACATCTGGGTTCCCTTTCAAACTTGTAATCCACCTCTGAATACTTTGCTTCCGGTTGCCGCCATTTTGATTTGGAAACAAGAGATCTCCGTTCTTATCCCCACTGCCACCAATCACTTCAGAAAACCTCTCCTGGAACACCTCTGAAAATGTGTTCCTGTGGAACCGACTCCTGGCCAGAGACTGGCAGCGTGACACAATGCTGCTTGTACCAAATGAAAACTTGCCAGCCCTGCTCGCACTGGCCTCAGCATTCAGGCAGTCTTTAACGTCACTTTTCGTGACTCCACTTAAGGTCACTTCGCACGTCTTGATTGCAGTCACATCCTTGATTCTTCCTCCCAAGGTCACCTGCTTGATGTGATGAGTCCCGTAGACGTTTATGAACTGACGGAAGGCTGCCTTTGTGTAAGAGTTGTACCTGCTCGGCAGAGATTTCAGCGTTTTGTTAAATTCATCTGTGACCTCAGGGCAACTTTTTATCCGGTATCTAGAACAAACAGAGAATGGTTTTAATATATGTAGAGTTTTTTGGTTTGCAAAACTATGGAAGTTCTTTCGAAACAAAACATGAGTTGGGGCCCGCAATACAATACAAAACTCATATTTCGAACCATGGGAAGAATTTTTTGTTTTAATAAAATGCAGCCATAAAATGCTACAGTTTCACAATGCCAAGTGCACTGCAACTGGAATATTAGCAACTGGGCTAGAGTGTAAATAGTGCTTCATGTGTGCTGGTGGATGCAGGTGGTGCACATCAGCGCTCATTTTTGGAGACTGGGGCATATTGGATGTCATCATATGCGCAAGAGAATGAAAGGTAGGAAAGTGAGGAAGAAGAGAAAGAAAGGAAAACAATGACAAAGAGAGAAAGCAAGGTATAGTGACGTATTGGAAAAAAGATTCTTGAGGTGGAATCAAGACTGGGCATCGCTCTTTTTCAGTAACACTGGCATCCGCTGGCAGGCTCCCAAGAAGAAAGGTCTTAGCGCTTACTTATTTGCTTATTTATTTAATAATTCGTTCTTTAATTCATATAAATTAAGCACTAGGGCGACATAACTCCAAAATTAGTAATGTCCATAACAATAGTATGGGGTGAAGTGCTGAAAAGGTAATTATTATTTCAAAAGTTGTAATGCACGTCTCAACTGCCATTGCAATATTGCAAAATTAATACAGTTAACCTGGACTCGGCTTTTTGTTCGGTCGTTCAGGTAGTTGGACAAAATATTGAGTTGTGAATATCTAGAGACAGAAATATCAGAAAAAATATTGCATTATAAAAATATCATGATGCAGAAATATTGTTGTCAGGAATATCATTTTTTTCAGGTAATATCGTTGTTAAGAACATTTTCAAAAATAAAGTTGTACAAAATATAGACTTTTAAAATGATTTTACTGTGTTTTATTTTGTCTATTAATTTATGTGTTACTGTTGTCTGTATAATTATTATTTTTTGTAACTATAATTTGTAATTTTAAGTGATTTTGAATTTTTTATTTAATTGCTAATAGTTATTGTGTCGCAGCAGGTTGTTATGTATGTAGGGGAATAGGGTGGGAAGATAATTAGGTACAAATTATTTATTAATTAATTAATAATTTTCAAATAAGTATGTGATTGATATTATTGATGTATGTTATATGTAATACTGATTTATTTTACTTATATTTTAGGTGTGGGTTACTATGTTTGTAGGGGTATAGAGTGGGAAGTTAATTAGGTAGTAATGTATTAAAATTAATTATTAATTATTTAACTGATTATTAATAATAACAATTGTGGAATAATCATATAATGCAGTTATATTTTTGGTACGGGCTGCAGGCTTTGTAGGGGTATAGGGTGAGAAGTTAAGTAATAATTAATTATTACCTTATTATTAATTATTGAGTTGAGTATTAATTATATACATTTAGGGTTTAATTACGATACAGTAGGAATGGTCGGATTCCTTTCCAACCGACTCCATTACAATGGGTCGGTTGGAAAGGAATGCGAACGGTCATTCTGACTGGCTTCTGACGGGCTTGGAGTGCATGCTCCCATTGCCAAGTATACGAGTGCGACCGAACAGTGTTCGGTCACATCCTAATTAGTCGGTCAGGACCTCTGACCGGGTGTCGGTCAGTCTCTTGACCGAGACGATGTCAGGTGGAGGAAAGTCCGCCCGACATCGAAATGATGCCCTAAGTAATACTGATTTATTTGAGCTATATTATAGTTGTGTATTGCTAGGTTTGTAGGGCTATGGGGTGAAAAGTGAATTAAGTAATAATTAAATACAAATATTTATTCATGTATAATTCAATATTCAATTGATCATCAATTATGTAAATTGTGTTATATATTTTAGTTATATTTTAGGTGTGGGCTGCTGTGTTTGTAGGGTTATAGGTGGGAAGTAAATTGAGTAATAATTCATTAAAAAATAAATATTAATTGTTCACTAATTAGGTTATTATCAATTATGTAAATTGTTTTGTACTTATTTATTTTACTTATATGGTAGGTGTGAATTACTAGGTTGTTAGGGATAAAGGTTGCCAAGGTAATTGAGCAATACTTAAAGAACCATTTAAATTAATTGAAAATTAATTATTGCATTGTTTGTATTTTGTAAATTAATTGTTTTTTTATCTCTTTTACGTATTTATATATAAATATTATATTAAGATAAGTAATAATATATATTATGTTAACTAATAATGTTTATATTAAGAGTTTTATATTTGTATCTAAATGAATGGGTTATTCAAATATGTAATGTGTTTGAAGTGAAGTAGTTTGCCTACTGCCGCTTTAATTGGATTGGGAATAGTAAACTTAGCCCCTCCGAAGTCCAACACTTTCCCTACTATTGCACAGACTGGAGTGCGAATAGTAAATGTAACCGCTCCCAAATCTAATGCTTTCCCTACTGTTGCTTAGACTTGAGTGGGAATAGTAAATGGGGTGAATAACTCCAAACCTACTGGAAAGATTAATCCAAATTACAAACATGCACTATTTCTGGACCAAAACATAGCTTTCTGCCAAATTTGGTGTAATTCCGTCCAGAGGTTCAGGCTGTAGTGTGTTTAAAATCCCTATGGGAAATTGAAAGGGGCAAATTATTTTTTACCCCCCCCCCCCCTTTCTTGGCCCCCACTGGACAAATCACCTGACAGTTTCCAAATAGCTGCTGAAGTGAGTGGGAAACAAGTTTTGAATAATGTGTGACGATTTGGTAAACTGTACCAAAGTTATTAGCTAAACAGCAAATGCTAGGAAACCAGGTCCTAACTATAACTACCTACTGGCAACCGTATATGCACCGCAAAGAGCTTGATTATATACCAGGTAGAGAGAATTTGTTTCATTTTACTAGAAAATGGAAATTGAAATATTGATAAAACACCACAAATTATCAAGTGGTGGACAGTAAAGATATGGTACATGGGATATCTAATGTGATGTTTAGTGACCTTAAGAAATGACATACTCTTGCAGAAGTTAATCTAATTCGGAAGGTGTAATTGACCCTAATTGAATTTGGCAAAGTTGGGCTGCAAATAGATCTTAGATGCCCCAATGAGTGCAAACCCAAGTCAGTGTTTCTTTTGCTGTACAACACAATCCCATCAATGTTTTTGAGAAGGGGGTAATCACAGAATTGAAAAGATTAAGGTATATGAGGTCAGAGGGCAGACATAACTTGACGTATGACCAACAAAGAACAGTAAGGCAACTTATGGTGAATGTTAGCATTGTAATCCAAAATTGGGACAAGGAAGGCAATGTGATGTCAATAGGTACAGATATGGGTGTGGCATTCTGTCCAGGAGGGGGGTGTTAGACCCCTCAGACGTCTAACCCTTTCCTTACTGTTGCTTAGGCTGGAGTGGGAATAGCAAATCTTACCCCTCCAAAGTCCAATGTTTACCCTACTGTTCAAGATACTGGAATGAGAATATTAAATATTACCTCTCCAAAATCCAACATTTTCCCAACTATTGTACTGTTTAGAGTGGGACTAGTAAATCTAACCCCTGCAAAAACCTTTTCCTTTATTGTGCTGTTTGGATTGAGAATAGTAAATTGAATCCCTTCACAGTGCAATACTGTATTACTGTGGCCCAGGTTACAGTGGGAATAGTAAATCTAATCCCTGTGAAACTCAACACTTTCCCTACTGTTGCACTGTTTGGAGTGGGAATAATATATTTAAACCCTCTGAAGTCCTACACTTTATCTACTGCTGTGAAACTTAAGTAGAAATAGTATATCTATTACTCCCAGACTCCAATTCTTTTCCTAATATTGGATAAATATATGTATTATTAATATTTCTTTATAATTGAAATTTTATATTTTTATTTGTCTTTATAAACAGTGTAATTTTTTTGTAAATCTCTGGTTTTTGGCTATTAATTTTTTTATACTCTATGTGCTTGGTAATTTATGAATTTATTTAATGTTTTGAAATTAAATTGTTAATATATTTTAGTTGTGGGCTTCTGAGTTTGAGTTTGTAGGGATATAGGGTGGGGAGTTAATTAAGTAATAATTCCTTTTTTGTAATTGGGTAATTGATTATCATTTATGTAAATTCAGTTGTACTTATTTATTTTAAGTATATTTTAGGTGTGGTTACTAGGTTTGTAGGGATATTTATTGGTAAGCTAAACAAGTAATATTATTGCATTGTTTATGAATTTTGTAAATTGGTTAATTGTTTTTTATTATTTTAATTAGAAATATATTTTATGTTAAGTAATAATGTTTATATTAAAAATATTATATTTTTTCTACATTAAAAGGTTATTGATATATGTAATGTGTTTGAAGAGAAGTAGTTTACCTTCTGCTGCTTATACTGTAGTAGGAATTGTACATGCAACCTATCCAAAGTCTAACGCTTTCCCCACTGTTGCACAGACTGGAGTAGGAATAGTCAATTTAACCCCTCTGAAATCCAACGCTTTCCCTACTGGTGCACGGACCGGAGTGGGAATAGTAAATCTTACCTCCCCCCCCCCCAAGTTCTACACTTTTACTAATATTGCATTGCTTGGAGTGGGTATAGTAAATCTAACCCCTCCGAAGTCCAATGCTTTCCCTACTGTTTCACTAATTGACATGGGATTAGTAAATGTCACCACTTCAAAATCTAATGCTTTCTCTACTGTTGCTTATACTTGAGTGGGAATAGTAAACCCCACAGAAGTCTAACTTTTCCCCCCCTGTTTCATAGATTGGAGGGGGAATAGTAAATCTTACCCCTCTGAAATCCAATGTTTCCCATACTGTTGAACATACTGCAATGGGAAGAGTAAATATTACCACTATGAAATCCAACACTTTCCCAACTGTTGTACAATTTGGAGTGGGAATACTATATTTAACTCATCCGAAGTCCTACATTTTCTGTACTGTTGCAGAAATTGGAGTCTGGGTAGTATACCTATTATTCCCGGACTCCAATACTTTTCCTAATATTGGTCAGATATATTTATTATTAATATTTCTTTACAATTTATCTTTTTATTTGTTCAAAAAGAATTACAATATTTTTTGTTAATGTCTTTTTTGTTTATGTAATTTGCTTAGTAATTTATTAATTTATTTAATGTTTTAAAATTAAATTGTTAATATATTTGAGGTTTGGGCTGCTAGGTTTGTACGGTTATAGGGTGGGAAGTTTATTAAGTAATAATTCATTCACAATAAAATATGAATTGTTAACTAATTAGGTAATTTATGATCGATTATGTAATTTGTGTTGTGCCTGTCTATTTTAGTTTTATTTTAAGTGTAGGTTACTAGGTTTAGGTTTATAGGGATATAGGGTAGCAAGTTAACTAAGTAATAATTAAATAACCATTATTTACAAATTAAAAATGAATTAATACATTGTTTATGAAATCTGTAAATTGGTTAATAGTTTTTTTAGTTTTTATTTATAAATATATATATTTTATGTTAAGTAATAATGTTTATATTAGGAGTTTTAGATTTTTTCTAAATTAATAGGGTTATTCAAATATGTAATGTATTTGAAGGGAAGTAGTTTACCTATTGCCGCTTAGACTTGAGTGGGAATACTAAGCTTCCAAAAGTCAAACGTTTTCCCTACTGTTGCACAGACTGGAGTGGGAATAGTAAATCTTACCCCACCGAAGTTCAACACTTTTCCAAATATTACGTTGTTTCGAGTGGGAATAGTAAATCTAACCACTGGGTAGTTCAACGCTTTCCCTACTGTTGTGCAGTTTGGAGTGGGAATAGTAAATCAAACCCCTATGAAATCTAATTCTTTCCCTACAATTGTACTAACTGGAGTGGCAATAGTAACTGTAACTGCTTCAAAATCTAATGCTTTCTTTACTGTTGCTTGGATTTGAGTGGGAATAATACATTTAACCCCTCAGAGGTCCAAACTTTTCCTTACTATTGCATAGACTGGAGTGGGAATAGTAAATCCTATCCCTCCGAAGTCCAGTGCTTACCTTATGTTGCACAGGCTGGAGTGGAGTTTTGAAAATACTGGAATGGAAATAGTAAATATTACCTCTCCAAATCCAACACTTTTCCTACCCTTGCGCTGTTTGCAGTAGGAATAGTAAATCTAAAACCTCCAAAGTTCACCCCTTCCCCTACTGCTTGCCTGTTTGGAGTGGGAATAATAAATTGAATCCCTCGATGTCCAACACTTTGACTAATGTTGCCCTGGTTGCAGTGGGAATAGTAAATCCAGTCCCTCCGAAACCCAACACTTTACCCACTGATGCGTAGTTTGGAGTGGGAATAATGGGCCTGATTTTCAAAGGTAAACGTACCCATTTGTGTAAGTGTATGATTGTTTGCCATTCGCAAAGGGATTTCTGAATAATATCTTTGCTAGTGCGAAGTCTTCGTACATCAAACAATAGGACTTTTTATGTGCAGAGACTCTGCACTCGTAAGGATACTACTTGTAAATCTCTTTGTTAATAGCAAACAATCGTAAGCTGCTACAAAAGTGTAAGTATACCTTTGTTAATCAGTCCCAATATATTTAACCCCTTCAAAGTCCTACACTTTCTCTACTGTTGCATAAAGTGGAGTGGGAATAGTAAATCTATTATTCCCAGACTACAATACGTTTCCTAATATTGGTTAAATGTATTTATTATTAATATTTGTTTATAGTTATCACTTGTACAAAGCCAGAGAAATTTAGCAGTTAGAGCTATCTGAGCTAACTAAAACTTACACCCCTGCAATGCACTGCTTATGACATCATTGATGTCATCTCAAATGGCATCACGTATACAGTTACTGAGACAAGCACTTACAGTATGTGCTTGTCTCAGTAACTGTTTAAATGAGTGAGTACATATGTTAATATATCTATTAGTAAGCAAGTGGGTGTGTGAGTGACTGTACGGGTGAATGAGTAGGTTTGTGAGAATCTGTATAGGTGACTGATTCAGTATGAGAATGGCTGTATGGGTGTATGAATGGGTGTGTAAGAGTCTGCATGTCTGTATGTGTGGATGTGTGAATAGCTGTGTAGGTCAGTGAGTAGCTGCATGAGTGGCTATATATGTGAGTTAGTGGTTGTATTTGTGGCTGTATAGGTGAGTTGATGTGCTAGTGGCTCTGTGGCTCAGGGAGTAAGTGTATAACTGTTTATATGGGTCTGCGAATGGGAACGTCAGAGGTTGTGTGGGAGTGGGTGTATGAGATGTTGTATGGGGTGTAACTGGGTGTGTGGCAGGTTCTGTGGATGATGTCATCAAGTAATGTAATTTGAGATGTCATCAGTGATGTCATTTCAGATGTCATCAGTGATGTCATGAGTGATGAAATATGTGAGGTTATAAGCAGTGCATTGCGGGGGATGAGTTATAGTTAGCTCAGCTGACTCTAACTGCTGAATTTCTCTGCTTTTGTACAAGTGAAACGAGCCTAACTATACCGTTCCTGTGGCCTTTGTTTTTTATCAGTGAATTTCTAAGGTTTTTTAAATTCTATTTCATAACTCTAACGTCCCTGTAACCTTTGTTGTTTTCAGTTCATTCTATGTTTTTTTAAATTCTATTTCCTATCTAGTGGAGAAAGGGGGGCAGGCTTTCAATGACATCTCGACAATTCCAGTGAGTGGGGTTTACTGGAGGTAACAGGAGGGGTTCTTGGCCCCCAAGGACGTTCAGCATCCAAGGAGGCTTCATCCCCCAATTAGTAGTGCACCTAGAGTATCTTTTCAGAGTAGTGGAGAAAAGGGGCAAGGCCTCTGATGAATTCTCAGCAATCCCACTGTGTGGGACTTCCATGGACGTAACAGGAGGGGTGGTTGGCCTCCAAGGATCATCAGAAATCAAGGGAACTTCACCCCCCAACCAGTAGTGCGCCGGTAGGCACGTTTGGGTGAAAGGGGCGGGCCTTCTGCAAATTGCTGGGCTGGCTTTAAACATTTTTATAATTTTTATATCAGGGTAGGGGGCGATGTAACCCCCCTTCCCTGGTCTGATTCCTGGCCTTTTTGGAATGGGCAGAGGGCCCGCACGACCCCCTCCAAAGGCGGATTTCAACTCTGGAGACCCCATTGCCCTGCCTTTTTCTTTTTTCTTTCTTACAGTAGGGGAGGGGGGCCGCTCTGCCCCCTGGGCGGATTTTAGCCCTGGGGATCCCACCCCCCATGGCCTGGCTTTTTATTTATCGATTTTTTTACAGTAGGGGAGGGGGCCATGCAGCCCACCTCCCAGGCCGATTTTGGACCCAGGCACCCAATCCCCAGGGGCCCGGCCTCCTGCCCTGGTGTCCATGGAGGGAGCCATGGTCCCATGTAGGGCGGCTTCAGCTTAATGGGCATGGAGCATCCGTACATCCATCCAATAAGCAAAGAAATTCTGAAGACAAGTTCAAAGTTCCTAATGTTTTATTTTCAACAATAAAAGTGACAGCGTGCAAATCATTCATAATCCTGATGCATTTCAGCTCTAACACGAGCCTTGGTCACAGGTGTAGCAGGTCTCTGAATTAGGTACCCATATGCTTTTAAATGAAGGCTGTGGTATGCCTGTAGTCCTGAAATACTACATCAACCAGCATGCACTAGTTCAATACTGAAGGTCATACCATTTTCACGGTGAAACGCATCAGGATTACGAACAATTTGCATGCTGCCATTTTTATTCTTGAAAAAATACAGTAGGGACTTTGAAATTGGCTTCAGCATTTCTTCGGTTGATATATGTATGTATGTATATAAGTATATGCGCTCATATAAGTTTTTTATAGATATATGTAAAATTTAAAATTAGTGATATTTATTGAATTAACCCTCTATTAATGGTATATATTTAAATATTTAAGAAGTACTACTTTAAATTAAGAAACAATATTTTGCATGCTTTTTAACAATATTAGCCTGAAGCAATATTTGTTCCCTATATTTCTGTACTTACCATTCTAAGGATAGGGACACAATATTTTTATTAATGATATTTGTGACACAATATTTGTGTATACACACCATGGTTGATTTTGATATTGTGCTACTGATTCATCTTTCAGAAACACAGCATGCCCGCCTTTACTTCGTTCCCTCAGCCATAACAATTGCACTCCACAATATGGATGAACTCCCATCTCACCTGTAATGTGTGCAGGACACTTCCTGGCTGATAAAGCTGTACCTGGCAGAGTTTGATTTCCTCTCTGCAAATTTTGACAAGCGGGAAACGGAACCTGCCATTGCAGTGTAGCTCACTGAGAGTCCAATTTTCCAATTATTGTTAATGATTTCAGTTTGCGATTGTTTTAGTGAGGTGCTGGAATCATGAGGTTTGGATATAGTTTTGATGCTGTGCTTGCTGATGATGCGCCAATCAGCAACTTGCTTGGGTATCTTCTGGTATCTGTTGCCTTGCAGTGGGTTCTTGCACAGTTTACAGCCTGCGCTTCTGTTTCCTGTATCCATTTTGATAACATAGGCTCCCTTCCTTTGCAGTTTGGTGACGTCAAACCCTTCGCCGCCTAGGTTGTGCCCAGGCACAAAGGGAGCTGTTTCACATTCCTTAGTATTGCCATGACGGCAGCCAGCCTCCACTCTAGACAACTTAGGAGATGTCAGGCCGAGCATCCAGCAACACAGGAGCAATCCAAAATGGCTTTTCATGGTGAAAACAGTGCAGAGCGCTGCCTCTCTGGGAGGAGCTTCGAGCTTCAGCAGAGTGCTCTGTATGTCTCCTGTTGGTGCACATAGAAATGTATCATTAGAAATCATGGCTACATTAAAAAAGATATCTATATATTTATAGGCAGCCAAAGACATGTATAATATTCACTACAAGTATTACAAGAACCGGCCAAGTCAGTAGGACTTGCTCACATTTTGAGTCCTGACTACAACTAGAAAAAAATATTGCTGCAATGGAAAATGAAGCAAAATGTATTGCTTTCTGTGTATGATTCACTCACCTTCACAAACATCTATCCACTCAAAAAATAACAGCAGGAACCTCCTTTCTGGCTTAGCCTATCTCTAAGAGCATGCCCATGGGCATGACTCTGTGGTGTTAAAAGGACTCTCACCCACTGGGATTCCAAATGACATACTTCATCATAGAGTCCTCATCCAGATACTTAGGGCCCCATTAGGAAGTCGGGCGGATCGCCACCGCCATCCGCCGGACATCCGCCCTCGCCTCCACCCATTTCCCTCCCGCCATATTACTATGGTGGGAGGGACCACGGTGGACGGAAAGACCTTCTGCCGCTTTTCCGCCCAGTCAACAAGTTGACCGGGCGGAAAAGAGTTTAATATGGTGGCGGTATCAGTTAGACACCACCAACCATATTATGATGGGGGGCTGACACATGCGGGAATCACTTGCGGGGGCCAGTTGTGGGCCCATAGGGATTTTGGGGGGTGGGGGGGTGCACATGGGGGGGTACCCCCTTGCATTTCAATATATAAAGTGGCAGGCACCGCGTGGTGCTTGTCACGTTGTACATTGAACTACTTGACGTGCATGTTTAGAATTGAGGCGGGCGGTGCTCTCAGCACCGCCCGCCGCAATGTTAAAAATACGGGATGCGAACAGAGCCGCCCGCCATCCTAATGTGCCCCTTAGTGTATTTGGACAGGCTCAACTTTGGTAGCCAAGGGAGCTCTTTAGTTATTGGATAGGATCCTAGATTCGCAATAGTCAAGGGTGTCCTGAGGGTTAATTTTCTCATTAATTATCTCTTTCTTTCTCATATCGAAAGAGACCACATAGATCGGTATGTAAGGCATGTATGAGTATAGTGAAAGTTTTGCAAATGAATGCACACAAATAGGATACTAATGGAATCCCTGTGAGGTCTTGGTGAAAGCCAACTAACCGGATGAGGCACTGGTCTGATGACAGAAACATTTTGGCCCAGGGATACAGAGGATACTGATTACCTTAGTGCATCCCCACCTGTTTGTAATTCCGTAAGGGTGCCCCTTGAAAATAAAATTAATCCTGAGGACACACTAGACCATTTTTAATGTAGGATCCCTCCCGATGACCATTGATCTCCCTTGGCACACAGGTTGAGCCCATCCAGATACACTAAGGGGCCCATTAGGATCATGGGCGGATCGCCAACGCCTGCATGACGGTGGTGATCTGTCCGAGATCCGTCCCCGCCCGCCATCCATTTCCCCCGCCATATTACTAAGGGGGGTGTCCGCGGCAAACTGAAAGACCGTCCGCCGCTTTTACGCCTGGTCAACAAGTTGAAAAGAGTTTCATATGGTGGCAGTGTCTGTTAGACAACGACAGCATTATTACTATGGGGGCGGAAACACGCCTTACCGTGGCGGCCACAGAAAGGCATGTGGGAATCGCTTGCAGGGGCCCAATGAGGGCCCCCAGGGACTCTGGGGGTGGGGGGTGCACATGGGGTGTACCTATGGTACCCCCTGCAGTTCCATGCACAATATGGCAGGAACCGCGCATTGTGACATTGTGGCGGGCGGTGCTGAGTGTAACACCCGACACAATGTCAGGAATGCAGAATGTGCCCGCCACTGTGGTGGGCACATCCTAATGGCCCCTACGGAACCCCCTCCCTTATGGCGGGCGGTCCCATTTCACGATAGGATGGCGGGCGGACAAAGTCGGCCCGCCATCCTAATGACCCCCTAGGTATATGGAAAAGACTCTATGAAGAAGCATGCCACTTGGAATCTCAGTGGGTGAGGGTCCTTTTAACACCACAGGGTGAGACCCTTGGGTTGACACAGAGAGATAGGCTAAGCACAAAAGGGGTTCCCGTCTGTTATTTTTGCATCTTTAAGATAAACATTCTACCATACATTTGAGATGTACAGTTATCTGTTGTGTATTTTATTGGCAGAACTCCTTGAGATGGAATATTACAGCAAACTGTCAATACTGTGAAATACGATGGACAAATTCCTCTGGGAGGAAACAATGCTTAATTTGTAAAAGAATAAGTGCTGGGGCACCAGGTTTTGCACTGAAGCCTCTGGCTGGCAGTACAGATTGCAAGGGGTAACAAATACCAAGGCTGCGTAGTACAGGTTCCACCTCATACCTCTTTCATCCACCACCAGACACTGACTCCCGCTTTATTTGACTCTTGCAGGATCTTTTGCATCCCTGCTGTCTCCCTTTTTAAATGTTTTTTCCATTTTCTTTGTTCTTTTCACCCTTTGTGTTTTTCTCTCTCTTGCTCTTGGTTAAAGTCTGATGTGGAACGATATGTGGCATTCCCCAGTAATGAGTTCCAGAGGCCCCCACCCGCAACCAATGTCTCAAATTAAGCACTGGGAGCAGGAAAAGCCAACATTATGTATATTTTAAAGAGTCAGTAATCATAGGTTCTGCAGGCAGTTGTGCTGTGAAAGCAGACCTAGAAACAAATTGTGAAGGCTAGACTTGACTAAACAAAGAGATCATTCAAAACCAAAGATGAATAATGGACAACTGAAAACTAGGTAGACCAAGGTCAGGATCATTTACAGGGCAATCTGGCTGTGCTGAAAGGGCTGGTCTGATAGGTTAGTGTGGACTGATTATTTTGATTTTTTGTGGGACTGTTTTATGGTCTGGTGAACTGATTTGTCCTAATGATTTCCCTGATATTACCACAAACATTGCCTGTAGCAAGCACAAATGAATGCAGCCTCCCATACCATGCAAAACAGTTATACAGTGTGTCTTTACAAATTCACAAGTATCCTGATTTGTAAATGTGCACCACTTTTTGATCTATTTGATTTGCTAATGGGGGCCACTTTTATTTTAGTGCCCGGGCCAATTTTCTGCCCCAGTCCAACCCTGAGACTGGCTACATGAAGAGAGAATACCTGGCTAAGAGTTGTAACCCCTCTTCCACACACTAACTGCGACAACCAGTCAAAGTACCAGTTACGCAGAAGACTTCCCATTAACATCTTGTGTAGCCCAAATTTCACTTGACCCAAATGGAATGAAAAATACGATTTTGCAAGAAGTCAACTAGAATTTCCAGTAGGGTTATGCAGTCTGCATAACCCTTGAGGTAGCATGGCAGTTTCTGCAACAACAATCAATTACATTTGTCATAAACAGTAAAGCATGAGGTGTGGTGAGAAACTAGAAGCTACTCACCATGTGGACTTTGGAGGATTCTTCAATAGTCAATGAGGAGAGGACTGTCTGACTGTTTTGCTACACTCTCACTGCCAAGCATGACAGTAGAAGTGCAGCGGAGTGTGTGCAGACAGGACAGACTGGCACTGCCGAACATAACAGTTCTTCCAAGGCTGAGGGAGATATATTGATTCTCTATGAGCTCAAAAGGAAAATGAGCTCAGGCCCCAGCATCCTGCCCCTTCTCTCTTTGACCACTCAGTGAGTTAGCCAACGAAAGCAGAAAGGCCTCCAGGGGAAGAGATGCTATGTGTTTTCAAACCTCAATGCTGCCTTCCATCTCCACTTGCGTATCCACTCAGCCTTCCCCTGCAGCCTCCAATCTGTTTGCTTTCAGACCTAGACCTGATCAGCGGTGATTACTCCTTTAGGGTGGAGGGGCATCGCCTCCCTTCCCACTGAAAGTGTAGAAAGCACGAAATATAAAATGATAATGAAGATATTTTATTTTTCAATTGAGCCAAGCAGAGTGGCAGTGCTGGGTGGGCCATATTTGTTGATTGGCATCAAGGAGAAGTGTTGCTGCTTCAGTTTGAACTGTGCATGTCACTTTGGCCGGCTATCTTGTGATAGCCAGCCTGAGATGCCAATTTTAAACCTCTCCACTCAGCTGTCTTAGACTGCTCTGTGGAGAGCAGACACAGGCTGCCACTGCCTGATGGAGCGTCGAGGCATCCCGCTCCATGCCAATGTCGGTCCTTCCATCATGATGCCTAACATTATCAGCAGCATGAGAGCAGCACCAGGATTAGTTAGGAGAGTGGCTCAGAGACTCCTTGCTGCCTTGGAGATTTGGACTGCAGCAGGACCGAAGAGGAACAAGAGGAAAAGGTAGTGGGTCAGTCCTCTATTTAATTTTTTAATAAAAGTGCTTTCATTTCCACTTGCAGGTAGTGTGAGAAACTCAAACTTCCTTGGTTCATACTCAACAACCATAGCTCTCAATCATAATCCATTGTAAACACTGTTTATAACAGAGCACAATTGAGAGATGTGCGGGTTTCTTACAGTGCCTCTAAAAAAAAAAAGTTTGTCTTGCCATTTTATAACGTAAGCTACTGGGCCTGGTCATGGCTCAAGAGGTGGAGCTTAGCGATGCACTGGATGTCTCTATATGGAACTCTGAGTGAACATTTCTCTATCTCCAGAGCGCTGTGGAGGCCTAAAACCATGTGGTTACGAGCTGAAGCAAGCAGTTTCCCCTTATACTGCCACCAGCTGCTGTTGCGTGCTTATCTAGGTTCCTGATCGATACTGTGACCTTATGCCCCTATTCTGCTATAAATCCATTTATTCCCTATATTGGCATAACCGTTCAAGTGCGATTTTCAGAAAGTCATCTCTGGCCTCACACGAACAGAGCCACATTCCAGCATAGTTCTCTGCCACTTCCTTTGCAACCAATTAGTGCAATGACAGAGCAGAAGTCACTATCTGATATTCCTAGATTAACACTCCGAGTTCTTCAACAAGATAAAAACTCAGCAAACCTGGAAATCCCCGCTTGCTGTGTTTTGATTAGTAATGGAACTCTAATGAGCAACTGATAGCTATCACTTCCTAGTGACATCTTTAATTGACGTCTTATATCCAGCAAACTTGCGTCAAACCCGGCACCTGTCAGGTATAAATACTACCAACGTTGCCTTAAGCAATTGCTGTTGTGCTGTCGTGCACCCTGTTGTGCATCCCATTGCTGTTGTATGCTGTATGCAGTACGCTGCTGCTGCTGTCCCCTTGGTGGTGAAGCTACTGATACCATTATCGCTGCTAAAGCGCGAATGATGGTGTGGTGAGCTTAGGAGCTGAACAGCCGTCCCTCTGCGAAGAGCCCAGCAGATTCCAGCTGCCGCGGACGCTGTCCCCCGCCTCCTCCTCCCGACGCGCTGAGAAGAGAGCCGCTGCCTTTCTCCTGCAGAGAAATCCAGCTCCAGCGTTTCCGGTCTGCCCTCGCGGGTGACTGGGATATTGAGTGCCCCTGAAGGAAATACCAGACTTCCATCATTCTATTCAGAGGTATGGTGTTGACTAAACCCTTAGATGAGAATTCTTGAAGCAAACCTTGGCAAAACCAACTAAACTTAAAGCTACTTACTTACTCCCCTTCCACGTGTTAGGCTTAGGTCAGGCACACTGGGGTAGGCTTAGTTAGAAGCACCAGTTGAGTATGTTAGCCTAATGTATATATGAATGTATATATGTTTTATTACTTTTAAACCATTGTATGGCTAAGAAACCATATCAATGCTTTTACAGTTTTATTTCGCAATTCTTATCTTACTGTACGTACTTTTTATAATAACAAGTCTTGCAATTGTGGCAATACATTTCTCTTGTACGAGAAGAAAGACTGTTCAATAAATGTTAACCCTTTATTGACAAACGCCCGTCTCTCTATTCTCTACATATCGTGAAAGTAAACTGCACTAATCTGACTGAGTGAAATACATGTCTATTGTTTCACACGACCCTAGAGATTGACTCTTGATCTGAGGAGCAAAGTTGTCATGTTGCACGGTTGTTGGAAAACTGAATCCCTTCTTGTCTGTGCCAGGGAAGCTGATCACTTCCTATGCAGAGAAGAAAGTTTCCAGTGACCTCTGAGCTAGTTGGTAACACACCCAATTAAGTTTAGCATAGTCAGTGGAGGCCTGGAATATCCGCAGTTCCACGTCAATACTACTGTTTATGTTATTCCAATGCGCAGGGCCTAGTGGGAAACTAGGAACTACACTACATGGCGCCCAAACGTTTGGTAAGGCGATAAACTAACGCAAGACGTTAGAGTAACTCGGTCGTGCATATTTCACACCCCTTTCTCCCGTAAATACTCCAATAGACGTCTGGAGTGGGTGAAAGGTTAAAATCCGCCCGACCTTAGTAGGAAGAGATTCTTATGTAAAGCTCTGGTTTATTCAACGTTGAAGGATACAGTGTTCCAAAATATTGTGCACCTAATCTTTGTCTCCTTGGAGACCTACTCTGCAAAGCCTGCATTTATAAAAATGACAGACAGTGAAGAAGAAAGGGAAACAGTTAGACTGGCATCCCTACTAATTGAGGAGGACTCGAGTCTCCTACAGACAGACCCGGATGCTATTATCATCCCACTTAAGAAAATCTATAACTTTAAAACTTATAGAGAACGGACTGACACCACAAGGTGGTACAGTAATTTTCGTGATAGAGGCTCACGAGTATCGGCAGACAGAGGTATTCTATTCATGGATAAACTTTCCAGCGGCAAACGCTAGAACAAAAGAGTTTCACTATTACAAAATAGAGAAACCTCCGGAAGAGTACGCTCCTTTCGAGGAGATTGAAATTCCACTTAAATTTCAAGAGCACCTGCTCTGGTTTAATGGCGCCCTAAAACACAATGATCACATTACCAGGCTCGGTCCACTAGGTAGACCAGGAGCAACGTGGCCGGTTCTAGCCAGCTACACACCACATCCGGACATTGTAAAAATGTCTAGAGAAGAGCTGTTAGTACAGCTAAACACATTAATAAAAATACATAGGCAATTAGTCCAATATGTAATGCGGACTGCAACAGTCCAGCCAGCTGTTAATGTACCACAGCTGACCCCTCATCAGGGGAACACTAATAAAATTACACCACAGAACATACAGTCATGTCTTGGTAAAACACCCGTAAAACGGGAACAAATTCCTTTCTGGTTAGCACAGAAAATCACTCAAATAGAGGCAGTATTTCCTGATACTACCCCTATAGAGAAACACAGAATCTTGACCATCTGCCTTCCTATGGGAATCGCACCACACGTGGAGGACTGCGACACTTGGGGTACAGTCTTTGCTTCCATCTACACAAAAACACACGGTGTTCCATCTATGGCGGTAATACCAGAAGTGCTAAAACAGATTCAAAATGAATACGGTCCAGAGCCCGCTTTAACTCTAGGTATGAAATTACTGAAAGACTTCAAGCAGGTCTCGGCTATATTATTAGCCAACATAAAAGGAGAAGCAGCATCTGTGGCGATTCGCCAGAAGTTGAAGGAAACAGATATAAAAGATCCTGTTGAGCTTGCAAAAATCATAGAAAAATGCTATGAAGAATTAGGTAGAGACAGCTTGGGTGGGAAACCAGTAAAGCCCCAACTGCTCGAAAATCCTGAAAAATTATTTACTAAAAATAATTTAAACACTCCTAAAAAGAGCTGGGATGGAAATAAACAATCCACTCCCAAGGAAAAAGTTTTCCAGTCCAGAGGAAGGTCTCCTCGACGGAGGGAAAGAACTCCGACTCGAGAACACCAGTCTCCCCAGAGGGAGCCCTCTGAGAAAAGATATAACCTAAGAAATAGGGATAATCTGCAAAAACCTGATAGATATCAAAGTATTGATACACGTCCCTCTCGATCTTTTCCACAGAATTCGGAAAGAAGAGGACGGTCAGACCCAGGAGAGCACACCAAGTCCAAAGACAAGGAACCGGCTCAGAGTAAAAAATCTCAATTTCAGAAAAAGAAGGTAGCCAGTATTAGAGTTATCAACCATGCCGAGAATACTGAGGACACAGTTGAAAAACGGGGAGTGGGCATTGACAATGTTGGACAGTGCAGCAGAAATCAGTATAGCGCGCAAGATCTTGATGAGTCATCTGGAGACAGTGGACACGAATGAATACATTCAGGTTGAAACTGCCGACACCAGACTTAGCGAGCCCCATAAAATATACGAAATAACATTGCGTATAGAGGGTGATAAGACTAGGAAAATAAAGGGTCTATTTTGGGATAAGCTCTCAAAGGGCTATGATATTCTGTTAGCTGAAAAAGATTGGCCCCCAGAATTTGTCAGGGAGTGCCCTCGTGGTGAAGAAGTGATTATGCCTGCCTTCTCGAATCACATTCCGATTCACAAAAAATATACTTATGCAAGGAAATGGGCAGTAGCCCAGGCACCTGCATTATATAAAAATCATGTAGGATGGGATGAGGATTCACCTCCTCACAAAATCCAATTAAAAAGTGAACCAACTGCCCAACGGCAGTATCCCATAAAGCAAGAAGCTAAAAAACAAGTCAGGGAGATCTTAGATCAACTTGAATACCAGGGGGTGATTGAAACATGCACCTCTCAAATGAACAATCCTTTGTTTCCTGTCTCCAAGCCAGACAATTCATATCGTCTAGTTTTGGACTACAGACATCTTAATGCATGTTGCAAAACTTTTGCAGTACAAAACTCGCATAGTGCAGCCCTAATGAATAACATAGTTAGGAAAAGATATAAAACGACATTAGACATATCTAATGGTTTCTTTTGTCAAAACATTGCACCAGAAAGCAGATATTTGACCGCTTTCTCTGCATTTGGGTCGCAGAAAAAATTCTGTCGACTCCCACAGAGGTTCAAGAACAGCCCAGGACTATTCTCAGCTAGAGTAACAGAGTTACTACAAATATATGATGATGAAGCATTATCTTACGTAGATGATATTTATCTCACAGACGACGACTTGGATACTCACTTGAAAAGAGTGAACACCATCATACTTGGGTTCGCAGCAGAGGGTTACAAATTCAACTTTAAAAAGTCTCGAATTGCCCATCTGACAGTACTATTTTTAGGGTACGAATTATCAAGTGAAGGGAAAAGCCTAGCGGACAACTTCTTAGAGAAGTGCGCTGTACTCCAAGCTCCAAAAACGCTGAAGAATTTACAATCCATTCTAGGTTTTCTGAATTTCGGAAGAACTTACATTCTAAATTACGCAGAGAGGGTTAAACCTCTCTACGAACTAATAAAACCTGATTTTAAACAAATCAATTGGACTCAAAAACACACAGAAATTTTGAGATCACTGCAAACAGACATGTTAGCAAAAACAAAATTAGATACACGTGACAATACACGCGATCTTGTAATCCGAGTCATCCCAGGAAGATGCGGATTCACGTACCTAACCTCTAATGAGGGAGAAAAGGTACCAATTTCAATTAAATCTCACTTGTACACACAAGCAGAGGAAACATTCAGTCACACAGAAAGAACTGTGAAAGCCGTGCAAATCGCATTAGCAAATGAGCGAGAACTAGCACACGGCAAACGGATTAATATCCTTACAGCGGAATCCGCCTTCGAAGCGCTATTCAGCCCAGTAAACCTGCCTACTGTGTCACTGGATCCGAAATGGATACAGTGTATAGATTCTCTAGGAGCGGAAGATGTGAAATACTATTTCGCCCCACAATTCGAAGAACTGAATGATTTAGAATATGAAGAAGAATATCCTCTGCCAATCGAAATTCTGCCTCTCCCACAATACGCCTGTATAATCTATACAGATAGTTTTGTACAGCATTTCAACGTAGAGAGCAAATCCTACAATACAGCATGTGCGATTATTAAAGGTCGTTGGCTGTGCGGTAAATTCAGACCGAAAGTAACAAAAACTGAATATGTAAGAAACTGTTCGGTTCAGAGAACTGAAATCAGATGTTTAAAGATGGCGCTCGAAAATGCAGAACGTGAATTCCCGACACTTATCTTGTGCGATTCTCATTTTTGCGTCAACTCTTACAACAATAAACTGCAGAGTTGGATTGAAAACGACTACAAAGATGACACAGGTGCCACAATAAAGCATAAATTGCTCTGGAAACAGGTAGCTCTTTTACACAAAGAACTACAAAAGACTCACGTGATTCACGCACAGAGTCTTCAACGTGATGGCGTTCACGTTGCAGGGAATTCATTGGCTAATACAGCCACAGCTGAAGCAACTAAACCGGCTTCCGTAGCCACAAAAAAGCGTACAGATAAATACATAGACGGGGAAACCATGCTGGCAGTAAAAACGACCGTAAAAGGCGACTGTGCAGCGCTACCCGTAAACTATCCACTCAATTATGCATACGTAATCGATGCAAACTCCGTTCCTTTTGCTCGAATCCCTGGAGTGGGGGACAGAGTAATTCCAAACATGAACAGGAGAATATTTTTAATAGCAGACGCACAAATGGGTTTGGGTCCTAGGCACAGAGAGATCAAGGAATCACTGACTGAATTACAACCAGTATTCTGGTGGCCGGGAATGAGTGTAGAACACCAAATATATGCAAAAAACTGTGAAAACTGTAATAGGGATCGCAGTAGCGAACCTTGCTACCGGCTACCAATCAGAAAGAGCGTAACGCTGCCTACACCCCATCCTGCGTCCTATTAATAGTTAAGGCTAAACACACTTAAAAAATGTGGCTCCAGCGCTCGGCTGACGCTAGAACGGTTATAAAAGATTTGCGAGTCTTTATCGGCACATACGCAATTACCACGTTCCATTCTGACCAGGGTCCTGCTTTCAGCTCTCGAGCTTATAGGGAGGCCATGGCTAGCATGGGAATTGGGTTGCGGTATTCTTGTCCGTCGCACCCCGAAGGGAAGAGTGTGGTAGAAAGAAAAAAACGTGACATAAAGCAATCTATAACAGCGAAGGTATTAGGTTCAGGCGCTGGGTGGGTCAAACATTTAATAAGTGTCCAGACTAGTCTTAATAACATGCCAAGAAATTCTCTAAAAGGTTTCAGCCCATACGAACTATTGTTCGGAATTAGAATGCGTATTCAGGACCTCGATAGTCAGATGTCAGTGGTACAAGAAGAAACAACGCACTTTGATGTAAAGGATCGTTTGGCTGTTTTACAGGAACTGAATGAAACAAGAAAATCCTTAAGCAACATAAAGTTAAAGCAACAGCCAACTACCACTGACGAGGCACCACCAGCAACAGCCCCAGCAAGGCCTGTCTGGATTCCAAAGATTGGGGATCTAGTCAGAGAAAGATCGCGGTAAAGAAGGAATTTGGGCCTTCTTACAGAAAAGCAGTACCTGTCTTGGCGGTCACTGGAACAAGATCAGTAGTACTACCGCCCCTTGCTGGTAAAAAGGAGAACAGAGTCGTGTCCATCGACCTGGTAAAACCACAAGCATGTGGCCTATAATCAACAGTAGGCCCAGTGGACTCCCAAGAAACAACAGAATACCCAAACTTGCAACAATCCAAGAGGTTCAAACTGAAAGACTAATCACATTCGATCAGCCTGCAGTGCACAATGAAGGACTATGCAATAATGCCATGGAACTCGTGCCTCTTGAAACACAGATTGAAACAGTTCGTCAAGAAACAACACCAGTCTACACTAATGTGGCATCAGAAAGTGCTACCGAGAGACAGATTGAAAGAACAATCCCATCAATTGACAGAACTGCCTCTGGTTATTTCATCAACTTCGACAACTTCTCTGAAGATCAAAACGACCCCGAAGTGATGCCAGAAACAAAAAAGTATTCTAAAGAAAAAGCAGCAGAACTCTTTCATCAACTAAAAGAAATCTACCTTATTTCCCCTTGGCTAGAGTTCTGGTTCGGTCTAGGTGTGTTTTTCCTCCTGCTTTGGCTCATCATGGTACTGTGTTTGGGAAAATTCATTGAGGGAAAATATATTACAATGGACACAGCAAGTCAGAACATCAACCTAGTCCTCAAACCACACAGATCATCCCACGTGAAGAAAAGAGAACTGTCAACAGTAAATGTCACAGCAATTCCAATACCTGGTGGGGTAGTATGGGAGAAAACTGACTATGAGATCTATGGTCCGGTCGAAATCCTGAAGTATCCTCATCAACTGAAGGTTTCCTTAAGTGACTTTGTAAAACCGAGTACATTCTCTGATGATTGGGACTTTAACAGTATTAATGACATGATGTCTGATTTAGTAATGTCAGCTAGATTCACAGATCATGATTATTTACAAGGTTCATCTAGTTATGAGCAGTTATTCTGTTACACACACTATGGTGATCATTACTTGCATAAATCTGCACAGCCTAGAAATGTTTTTATGTATAATCAATGGGAACATTGTGCTACACCACCTAAAAGCAGTTCTAAAGCATTTTTTGAGAAATTCAAATACTTCTCAGGGTTTAACACCAGTGATGCAGAAACGTTTTATTACAAACTGTTAGATAAAACAGGAATGAAAACAATGCTTACCAATTCAAAATTGATATATTCAGAAGCATTTTATGACAAAATGATGAAATTTGGTTTTGATTATTGGAAAAATAATATTGAAACGAAAACAATTTGGGGTACAAAAGATTGGCAGGTACAAGGCATTGAAGCACTATTTAGAACCTGCATGATACCAGAACAAATGTTGTTTTTAAATGACACAATACACCAAACATCTTGTCTTGGCCTAGCTAAGATCAAAGACCTTAAAAAGCCAATACCTGAAAATGCAACTGCAGATATTGAGTTAGACGTGTCACAAATTTTAAATTTTAACAGAACACATCCTGATTGGAAAAAGTGGTTAATCTGGCCTACTGACACAAACAGCTGTCAAGATAGATTCCTGAATAAAACACAGGGGTTAAAAATGACCAGATTAGACCCGAGATACTCCCAGAGACAACATCCAGGGATAATAACAACATACAGTGTAGGGAAACTCTGCCTTGAATGGCTAACATAATCCACACTGGCTGAAATTAAGCAACACTTGTCTTTACTAAAAGATGGTGCTGATTTGCGCGATTTCATTCTTGGACCACGGAAACGGCGTCAGAAGCATATCATAGCGACCAGTATCTATGCTGCTTACAACGAGGCTTGGAAAGTCAAACAAATTGAAACTGCTGAAAAAATACGAGAAATTGATCGTATTAATTTGGAAAAATCACTTTCTGTAGTAGACAATGGGTTAATGACTCTGTCTTCCAGAATATATTCGTTGGACAAAATTGTATCCTCTGCCTTTGATGTGATAGATAGAGACTTGCTAATGTTACAACATGGCCAGTCGCAATTGCGTTCTATTATAGAATTAGGCTGGACGCTGCAAAATCTTTGTTCAGGCTATGTGCCTTGGCGTTTAATCAACACAACGTCATTATTTTCCATTTTTAACCTTACTGATAAACAGACTATACAATCCTGAGCATCGAAAAACTTGAGAGATTACCATTGACAATGTCAGAGAGTCCTGTCATTGAATGGATAATACACGGAATTATCACAATTCCGATAACAACTTTCCGATTTAAAAAGTACCTTGAGTACATACCTGCTGACCAGTATGAACAATTGGGTAAAGGATATGTAAAATCAGAATGGAAATTACCATACACACATTCTTGCTATAGTGACAGCGACAAAAATGTATTTCTTAGTGGTGACAACTGTAAACATTCACTAAGTGGTATACTTTTGTGTCAGGGTATTAATTTACACGGAGCATGTGATGGAAATTCTAACAACCTTTCATGCCACCAGCTAGTCACACCTGCAACTCAGATAGAGCCCTTCTTTATGCAACTTGCAAACGGGAGTTACATTCTTAGAACGGATCACAGATGTTGTGGCCTTGTGCCAGGGAAAAGTTATCTAGTAAGCGTAACATCCATGGTCAAATGCTGTATGCAAGCATTGTTCCCGAGTGGGCCTGCAGACACAGTGACTCCCATCTGGCCTCGTCTGAATCTCTATTCTATACGAATTGATACTTTAAGCAAAATGAAATCTGTACTTTTACAGACAACAGTGCCTATAACGTCATCAAAAGAGACGTATGATCTTCTAGTTGCAAGGACAGCTACTGAAGTTCATGACCTTTTATCAACAAATTGCCCCGTGCATTTCGTACAAATACTTAGCCAACTCCTTAACATGTCTAGTGCCACAAGCATCCCAGGCATATTTAAGACAGTCTTTACGGGACTGCTAACACCCTTCCAGGCAATTTTGGGAATCGTTCCTAATTTTGTACACTCTGTTTTTGGCGGCATACCATTATTTTTGGGACTTGTAGCAGGGATTTTATTTTTGACCCTCCTGCTTCGTTATGGCAAGCCAAAGCTCAGACATAGCTCCCATGGAAATGGAAGAGACAATCCTAGCAATGCGCTACCGGGACAGGATAACTAACGTCCTTGGATTGGCCAGGCTGAGAGATCTAAACATGACCTGGTTCCTTTCATTCAGACCTATATGGCAGAACTGTATCTTACCGGTACTTCGATGTATGCTATGCGGAGATGAGTGCGTGTTGGACATCTGTCTTTCACTTCCATCAGCAGTACCAATGGACGTCGATACTTTGCTCAGTCCGATAAAGGCTCACGCATTGTGTTGTCCCCAGCGGCTACCAATCCTGATGACGGCATTTGTTGAGACTCCTGTGCTACGACTAGGTGGTATCAGTGGAGCAAGTGACAAAAGCAACATCACCCAGGTACGACGATCTGTGAGCATTGCTGCTCCTGACTATGATGACAGCAATCATTCTCACACCTGCCAAGTTACAGCACTATCGAATTTGGTTGAACTGTCACCTGATTTTGTAGACCAATTCTTTGAGAGCCTGTCTGATACGATGTTCTCACCCGTACAGAAACAATAACTTTTGAGAAGCTTTCCGACACACAGCGTTCCCATGAACTCTGAATTCGGCCTTCAGTTTTGATCAACAAAAACTGCTAACAGCATTGGAACTCTACTTCCCCGTTCAAGCAATAATTCTTTTGAATTGAACATTTTTTTAATATTAACCCTTTTTTGGCACGAACAATTCTTTGCTTAAGGTAAAAACTATTCTTAGAGAACAGAAGCTTCACACTTCTATTTCTAAACACATCTAGAGACATAACAACCTTACATCAGCCTCTAGCACATGTTATTGCAATGCATTTATATGTGATGATTTATCTCGCCCTTCTTCTGTCAGAGATACTTCATGTGTAATTCTTTTTGCATAATCGTTCATTGATTTCATATGCAATAATTTTTGAATGATTTCTATGCTTCAAAAAACGTACAGTACCTAAATTTCACGTATTACAAATACGCCTATTTCGAATGCATTTATGTATTTTGGGGTGGGCAATGTTACACATGCATCTAATTGCTCTAGTTTTAGTAATTTGATGGACATGAAAACGTGGAGTGGGTGTTGCGTGTTTATCTAGGTTCCTGATCGATACTGTGACCTTATGCCCCTATTCGGCTATTAATCCATTTATTCCCTATATTGGCATAACCGTTCAAGTGCGATTTTCAGAAAGTCATCTCTGGCCTCACACGAACAGAGCCACATTCCAGCATAGTTCTCTGCCACTTCCTTTGCAACCAATTAGTGCAATGACAGAGCAGAAGTCACTATCTGATACTCCTAGATTAACACTCCGAGTTCTTCAACAAGATAAAAACTCAGCAAACCTGGAAATCCCCGCTTGCTGTGTTTTGATTAGTAATGGAACTCTAATGAGCAACTGATAGCTATCACTTCCTAGTGACATCTTTAATTGACGTCTTATGTCCAGCAAACGTGCGTCAAACCCGGCACCTGTCAGGTATAAATACTACCAACGTTGCCTTAAGCAATTGCTGTCGTGCTGTCGTGCACCCTGTTGTGCATCCCATTGCTGTTGTATGCTGTATGCAGTACGCTGCTGCTGCTGTCCCCTTGGTGGTGAAGCTACTGATACCATTATCGCTGCTAAAGCGCGAACGATGGTGTGGTGAGATTAGGAGCTGAACAGCCGTCCCTCTGCGAAGAGCCCAGCAGATTCCAGCTGCCACGGACGCTGTCCCCCGCCTCCTCCTCCCGACGCGCTGAGAAGAGAGCCGCTGCCTTTCTCCTGCAGAGAAATCCAGCTCCAGCGTTTCCGGTCTGCCCTCGCGGGTGACTGGGATATTGAGTGCCCCCTGAAGGAAATACCAGACTTCCATCATTCTATTCAGAGGTATGGTGTTGAATAAACCCTTAGATGAGAATTCTTGAAGCAAAGCTTGGCAAAACCAACTTAACTTAAAGCTACTTACTTACTCCCCTTCCACGTGTTAGGCTTAGGTCAGGCACACTGGGGTAGGCTTAGTTAGAAGCACCAGTTGAGTATGTTAGCCTAATGTATATATGAATGTATATATGTTTTATTACTTTTAAACCAGTGTATGGCTAAGAAACCATCTGCCAGATTCATGAAGCTACCATTTTGCGATTAGCAAATAGCCAAAAATTGCGTATCGCTATTTGAGAATTGCAAAATGGCATTCATGATAGAAAGCGCGGAAAAAATGCGATTCGCATTCGATCGCAATTGGCGATTGCGATGTAGCCGCAAACGCCAAATAATCGCAGTTTCAGCTATTTTCCATGCCGAAATAGCGACATCGCAAATAGCGATATCGCAATTAGCGATCTCGCTAACAGCGAGATCGCAAAAACGGGATGGCGCATTTCGAGCCCACTGATGACATCACAACCAGGAAGTAGGCTCACCACACCCACAAACCGAACACAGAGCCAGGGAGTGGCAGCATTGAAGTTTGGAGCTCCTAAAGCAAGACACTGCAGCACCCAAGCCTGAAGGAAAGTGCAGAAAGATGGCCCAGGAAGCAGCAGCAGGGAGCAGTGGGCATGAGAGGAAAAGAAAATTGAAATTTTCAGAGGCTGAATTGGAGTATGTCATTGAGGGGGTGTGCAATGACTATGGGAAGCTGTTTGGCAAAGACTCTCGGAGGGTGCCAGAGCCCGAGAAGCGGAGGATTTGGCAGCGCATCCGCGCCCAGGTCAATTCGGTCGGTGTCACCCAGCGCTCCATCGACGACATTAAGAAGCGCTGGTATGACCTGCGAGGACGTTCGAAGAAGCGGATTGCTTTGCGTCTTGGAGACCAACTGGGCACTGGTGGAGGGGAAGCACAAGCCACACCTAACACCCCCTTGGAGGACATGATTGAGGAGACCATAGCGCCAGCAGCCTGCGTGGGGGTCGTTCACCTGGACTCCTCACGACCCGGCCAACAACAAAGTCAAGGTAAGTGCCATGCGACTGCGACCCAGTCCCCAACCATGCCCATACGTCCTGCACTAGCACCATGACATCCCCAAATATGCACACCAAGCAAGCCAAATAAGCCCCATTGCATTGTGGTACTTGTAGTGTAATCATGAGCCCGCAGTCTGCCCAACAGTGCCAGAGCACTCATTGCTAAGTCTAAACAAAACCCTGTCAGGGAAAGCAAGGCTGCGTGCATGTGTGACATTTTCTTGTGCAATACACATAACATTAATCATCCACCCTTTCACATTACAGGTGCAGGGGATCAAGGCAGCACCGATAGTGATGCTCTACACATTGCAGAGAGCCCGGAGGACACTGAGGGTGAGGGACAGTCCTCCCAACAACCTGCAACATCACATAAAGCAGCATTGCAGCCTGCACCACTCACAGCACCAACACCCCGTGCCGACAGGTCCACCCCTGCATCCACTGCAGTGCAGCCAGCACCAGCGACAGCACCAACACCCCGTGCCGCCACAGCAGTGGTACAGCCTCCACCACCAGCGCATGGGAGGCCGACGAGGCACACACCAGCTGGCAGGGCACAGACCATCGCTCAGAGGCGCCAGCAGCACCAGGGCCCAGCAGGCAGCGGCAGGGCACTAGACACACCAGACCCAGGCCTGGTCATTGAACGCCGCATGCTGGGGGTGCATCGCACGCAGGCACGCCACATGGCGGCAATGCTTGCGCAGATGCAGGCAAATGGGCAACATCTTGGCCAGTTGACAGCAGCTGTGAGACAGAACAACCAGCTGCTTGTCTCACAGCAGGACATGACCCGTAGACGCCACCGACAACTACTGGCCCGCCTATCGGCCTACACTAGGTCTAACCATGTTGTCGGCCACGCCACATCACAGCTGGCACGTCGGTCTCTCGCTATGCAGGCACAAATGGTGCAGTGTTGCCAGGATGTGGCCAGGTCCCTGGACCTCCTCACTGCAGCTGTGCTAGGCCGACAGGCCAGTGGCCGGGATGATGCAGAGGGTGGTGACGACGCAAGTGAGGCTGCGTCGACTAATAGCAGTGCCTCCCTACCACCGGTGCCTCACCTTCGCCGCAGCAGCCGCCCAACATCAGGGAGTAGGGCCAACAACGTCCCTGACAATGCAGAGAGACGACTTGGGGCGTCTCGTCGCCAACATCGTTGAGGATTGTAAGAACATGAGGGTGGCCATGCAGTCAAGTCCTGCAAACCCCCTACCCCAGCATGGGGAGGTATGGAGTAATACACTCCCCATCAGACAATTGTTTTTCTTGAAGGCCAATTTAATGTGACGTAACATTAAAGATGAAAGGTCATACTTCATACACACTCATGTCATTATTTTATCCGTCATGCATGGGTGCAGTGTTGTGATAGTGGTATGTGTGCACTAGAAACAGTTTGTAGTGATGTGGTTTCGGCGCCTCTGTCCCTCCGCAGGATCTTCTCCGCGGGCATGACGTACATGTGGAGGTGGACGGTCGTCCCCTTCAGATTCACTGCCAGAGATGTCGACAGGTATCCGGCGCTTGGTTGCCATGTTGTGTAGTATTGCGCAGACAGCCACAATGCGGCAGCACACTGCTGGACTGTAATACATGGCCCCACCTGTCTTGTGCAGTATGCGGAACCTGCTCTTGAGCAGGCCAAATGTCCTTTCTATGCAATTCCTTGTCCGTATGTGTGCAGCGTTGTAACGGCGCTGCTGGGGTGTGGCAGGGTTGAAGTAAGGGGTCAGGAGGTATTCACGGAGGGCGTAGCCACTGTCACCTAAATGAGAGGAGCAGATGGTGAGTGGCTGTGCTGCGCAGTTACTACATAGCAATGTGACATTGTTGACAAAGTGCACTTACCAAGTAGGTGTCCTTCACCAAACTCTCCCCTGACCTGTCGTGAGTGGAGGCCGCTGTGCCGGAATATGAAGGAGTCATGGGTACTCCCTGGGTACTGGGCCACAATGTCAGTGATGTATGACTTAGCATTGCACACCATCTGTATGTTCAGGGAGTGGTAAGACTTTCGATTGCGGTACATATACTCAGTGGCAGCTGGTGGGCAGATGGCGACGTGGGTACAATCTATACATCCAAGTACATGGGGAAAATGGGCAACATTGTAGAATTGTAGCTTTGTCAAGTCCAATTCCTGTTGGCTCATGGGAAATTTGATGTGACGCTGTAGCTGGGTGAGCATGGCGTCAATGAAAGTGTGGAGGCAGCGTGACATGGTGGGCTGGGATATCCCCCCAGCAGCCGCTACTACCCCCTGGAAACTCCCGGAGGCCAGGAGGTGCAGGCTACACAATACCTGCACATGTGTAGGCACCGCATTGGTACGGCTTGTTGGGTGCTGCATCAGGGGGTCAAGGTCCTGGATTAGCTGCATTATCATTTCCCCAGTCAGCCTATATTTGGCATATATCTGCTCTCTGGTTTGGCCCAGCAAGGTGACCCGCTGGAGGAAAATTCTGTCCTGGATCCTGCGTCTCCTCTGTGCTGCTCGCTGCAGCCTTCGACGCCTCACCACCATGTACAATCCTGGCATTGTGGCACTCCACATGCTGTTGCTGGATGTCCTAATGTGTGATTGGTCAGGCCTGAACCTGTTGCTGATTGGCCAACAGTTTTTCAAAAGTGATTTTTTCATGGCTTTGATGGTTACCACCTGGTTTGAGTTCTCCTTAATTTGCGCCGCGCAAACGGCGATTTTTGGGTTTTTCTCTATTTGCGATTTTTAATGAATGCCGATAGCGATTTTTTTTGCGAAATCGCAATTTTTTTTTGCAGAATCCATGGTTTGTCGCAATTTCCGATTCGCTACCGGGATTCTGCGATTTTTATTGCGAATTCGCTATTATGTGTTAGCGATGTCGCTGTTTTTATGTTGAATGCCGATTTCGTCAATTGCGCCCGCAATTGCTTTCTCGCAGCGATTGCGGGCGCAATTTCACTTCATGAATATGGCTGTATATCAATGCTTTTACAGTATTATTTCGCAATTCTTATCTTACTGTACGTACTTTTTATAATAACAAGTCTTGAAATTGTGGCAATACATTTCTCTTGTACGAGAAGAAAGACTGTTCAATAAATGTTAACCCTTTATTGACAAACGCCCGTCTCTCTATTCTCTACATATCGTGAAAGTAAACTGCACTAGTCTGACTGAGTGAAATACATGTCTATTGTTTCACACGACCCTAGAGATTGACTCTTGATCTGAGGAGCAAAGTTGTCATGTTGCACGGTTGTTGGAAAACTGAATCCCTTCTTGTCTGTGCCAGGGAAGCTGATCACTTCCTATGCAGAGAAGAAAGTTTCCAGTGACCTCTGAGCTAGTTGGTAACACACCCAATTAAGTTTAGCATAGTCAGTGGAGGCCTGGAATATCCGCAGTTCCACGTCGATACTACTGTTTATGTTATTCCAATGCGCAGGGCCTAGTGGGAAACTAGGAACTACACTACACTGCTGCCTGAGAGGATGATGCCATTGGGAGGAAATGTTAATAGAGCTACCAAGGTGGAATCACTGTCACTGCCCAGGTGGTAAACAGTGGGGATAGAGCAGGGGTCAAAAGGCGAATGCCTTTGTGTGTGTTTATGGGTGTGTTTAAGGTCAGAAGTGGGCAGGGTTGGTAGGCCTACGCATGAATTGGCTCAAGACCAGTCTGTTTCCAGTCCACAGAGATAAGTTTGAACCTCCCAATGTGGGGGAGATGAGATAGGAACCGCTAGTAATGTGATATCTGGAGATCCGAGTTTATCGCCAGCTCCCTGAACTTGTGAATGGTAAAATAGGGATGGCAGTGACAGCCTTCTGATCGAGTGTCGCATTCTGGAAGACCCTGCCCCTATCGGTGGCAGGCCGCATAGCAGTGGGCCAAAATGGCGGCAATGCCTCACTTCCTCTATTTTGTGATTCTTTCACTAGTGATACCACAAGCTACATTTCAGGAATTGGACTCAATCCTAATTGATTTAATTTTGAACAAGTGCGGGCGATGGGTGGCATTGGCCAAACTGCAGCGAGCACCCTCGTGGTGGGATGAATGTTCCTGACTTCAATTCCCATTACCTAACAGTGCAGCTACAGTTGGTTGCTTTCCAGGGCAGGAGATACCCGCATGTTGAGTCTCCCGGATCCCCCGGATGAGTCACAGTTGTGGTCTCTTCTACTTCGGCCGCAGAGATCTCCCACAAGGGGCGACATGATTAAAGTTTGCTGGCATAGGGTACTCAGACGGACACGAACAAGGGCTCTGTATTTTCTGGATATCCTGCTTCAGGCCCTTGTTGCTCAGTCAGTGTGAGTGGGCGTAGGCTGCCTACAAGACCGGGAGACAGTGGGACTGAACACAGTAGGTGCCCTATATACAGATGGTATGTTGTGGCTGTTTGAAGATCTGCCTACATACTTTGACCTTCTGGCTGGTTTCTACTCTATGTACCCTGACTGCAGTGGAGAAGAGGGACAAAGTCGTATCTACTCTGGAGCAGTCAGTTCATCTGCGCTGCCACCGACACGCGCCAACTGGGTTGAGGACTATATAGCGCTCTGCATGGGGACCTATGCTCTTTCCTTTCAGTGCTGCTTAAACGCTGGGAAACCGACCTGGGCTCCCCCCTGATGGAAGGTGACTGGGCTCAGATGAGGGAGGTTGCGTCCAAGATCTCTCAAGTTTAGAAATTCACAATTTTGCTTTTGTCTTTTTAAATTTCTCATTGCTAGCCTGAGTAACAACAAGCATTGGAATGTTTTAGGACATGTTAATGTTTACTGAGAATGAACGAGGCCCAGAGGGGGTTATTTACAAGAAAATGATGCACCTGTAGAGATGCATAGGTTTTTCTGCGCCTGCATGCGCAACCCTTGCGCCATGACGCAAGGATTAACAGATGCGTCTGAAATTCTGGCGCATCTGTCGGCGCAAAATTCATGCATTGCTGTAGTCGTCTCGTAAGCATGACTCACAGTGCCATAACGACATTTGACAGGGCCCCCTGCGAGATGCATGGGGGAACCCCCGCTCTGAACTTTAACAGGAACTCTCGAGTGAAAGTGCTATGCTGAGGGGGCCCCCTGGAGCTCAGCCCCCCGCAACACGGGGGCTGCCGGGGCCTGTGTTACGCCCCTTTTGACGAAACACCAGCAACGCATGGGGAGACATATTCCTAATTTACTGTGTCATTCCTTACGCCTGCTCCAAGCAGGCGTAGGGTTTTGACACAGTGGCGTCCCAGAAGTTGCACAGTGAAATCTTGTAGATTTCACTGCATCACTTCTATGAGGCTTTCCTGCATGGGAATGCCCACTCTGCATTGATTATACCTTACACAGGTATAATGTGGCGCAGGCCTTTACAAGGTGACACATTTCCCTAGATGCATCACGTTATAAATGGTCTGCAATGTGGTGCATTATTTACACTGCCACTGCGTAACAAAAAGTGTGGCGCGGAGCTTGTAAATCTGCCCCAGAATATTTAATAGCTGTACTGCTGCCCTATTTGTAATTGAAAAGAGGGCACTGGGCCAGCTCTGAACGGCAATGAGTGCAATTCTTTTTTCAGGAGGGCAAATCATCGCCACACCCTTGGACAAGAAAGGGGACTATAATTCACTGCATTTAGGTAAAGCAGATGGTGGAAATAAATACGTGAAACTTAAGCAAGGTAGCAGAGCTGAAACAATACACCCCATATGCAAAGCAGGGACAAGAAGACACAGAGAACCCCCCTCCCCTGGACAGAGGTAGGGAAAGACCACAAAATAGGAGTAGCCGTTAGCAAGATTTCTTGGGCTACCAAATACCACCTCACACTTTCGAAAAGAGATGGTAAAGAATATAATATATTCCAATCTTGGGTGACAGCCCTTCTGCACCCATCCATGCTTGGACCGTCCCAGTGAGCGGCACCCTGGTTCTACGCCTATCCACGGCTACCCTGCAAGATCGCCAGGCAAGACCATCAGAACAAGCACAGAGGTGGAGTCACCCTCATATTCAAAGATACTATCAGCTTCACCACTTATAAGGGCACCCTCTCTAGCTGACATAGAACACTACCCTTTCAAGATATGTATCACAACTACCATCTTCTTGGGCAGAACCCTTGCATATGGGCCACCAGGGCCCAGCACCAAATTCACCAGCAACATTACAGACGTCATTGCACACATCATCATAAATGCCAATACCTTAAATTACTTGGAGAACTTAACATTTACCCAGACGACCAGACCAATCTAAAATCTACTGCACTTCCACAAAACCTTGCAAACTTTATCTTCACCTAGCATGTTCCAGACCCCACCCACACTGTTGGAAACTTCTTGGACACGATTTTCTCCGCAGTCTGCAAAATCGTAGTCGACAAGCCAGCAACTATGACATAGGCAGGGACTTATGACGTTACAATGCAAACTATCACAACGCATGCTTTTATAACGTAGTTTTAAAAACGCAAGCTCTATTACAACGCTTGCTATTACAACACAAACCATTACAACGCATGCACCATTACAATGTAATTTACTATTCTAACACCGCCGGGTGGTTATCTCAGGGAAGGAGCTGGGCAGCATTGCATTGGCATGAGTTGTAATAGCATGTGTTGTAATGGAGCTTGCATTGTATTGGCTGTTTAGTAAAGGCATTGCATTGTAATGCCTGCGTTGTAATGGATGTTTCCCCACGGGCAGACCAAATAATGCCATTATCATTTTTAGCATACCCACCCTCATCTCCACAGACCTACCACCACCTAACCTGCCTTTTGCAGCTGGATAAGTATCACAGAAAAGTAGTGGGCTTCTGCCCTCTCTGAGCACCGGCCCAACCATACCATTAACATGCTGAAAGCCAAAAAGAACCTCAACAGCTGGATCACTGCATGCTCCAACACCTTCGCTCCCCTCAAAGCCAACTCACCTGCAAGTGCACTATCACAGGCCATATGGTACACAGGGGAACTCAGGCTGACGAAACACCACTGAAAGCAACTGTAGTGCATATGGAGAACAAGTCAAGATACCACAGATAAAGACTTCTTCAAATCAGCCCTAAGACGCTACCACCAGCAGATACAGAATACCAAGATCACGCCGCTTACAGATTGCATCTATGCTAGTGCTAACAAGGACATCTTAGCCATCATCAAAGATTCACTGTGCCTTCTGCTACCCCCAGCAACATCTCCCTCTCACAAGACCTTTGAAACAAGCTCTAGGACTTCTTCTCTAACAAAATTACCTCCATATATGGCAACTTTGACCCTCACCTAGACCCTGTCACTATCACAACTCAGCTTCCCATCAAGGCCGACAAACAAACCCCAGGCCTATTTGGCCACTGTCACCACGTCACAAACACAGCTGTCATGAAGATCTTCTATCTGACCCTTGCCTCTACCATGCTTTCCCCAAAGGATTCCTACCAATCAGCGAAGCACTAACACCCATATTCAATGCCTCCATTGTCTCAGCCACATTCCCCGACACCTGGAAACATGCCACTGTCCCACCCTTGCTTAAGAAACCATCCTCTGACCCAGCCACACTTTCTAACTACAGACCAATCTCCCTTCTGCTATCCTGGCAAAGTCTTAGAGAAATTATTTAACCAACACCTCACCGACCAACTTAGAAACCTCCAACTCCTCAATGCCAAACATTTCAGATTCAGGCCTAACCGCAGTATGGAAACAGCACTCATCACCACCTTAGACAATATCTGCATGCTCCTTGACAGAGGAGACAAGGCAACCCTCATTCTCGTGGACCTCTCTGCAGCATTTGACATGGTCTGGCACTCCGTCCTCATCAGATGCCTCCCGGAGTATGGCATCCAAAGCATTGCTCTCTGCTTTATCTATTCCTTCTTAACAGATAGAACACAAACTGTCACCCTTGCCCTTTTTTCCATTGAAACCCACAAACTAATCTATGCATTGTCTCAGTATTCACTGTTTAGCCCCATCATCTTCAATGCATACAGGATCCTCTTGGCAATGCCTTCCACGCACATGACATCAATATCCTTTCCTATGTTGATGACACTCTCCCTCTCATACAAGACATCCGATACAACAATCAATGCATGACCGAAGTCGCTAACTGCATAAAACGAACTGTCCAAAGTTGTACACAGACAGGACAGAAGTAGTGATCTTTGGCAAGAAAACCTCAGCATGATACTCCAATCTGGAGACCAGCCAAACTCGGGCATACACCTAGTACCCAAGCAAGAAACCGAATAGTTATCTACAGCAAACTGGACATGACAGCGCAAATCAATGTCATCACTGTATCCTGCTTCCAGACCCTGATGATGCTGAGGAAGGTCAAGATATGGCTCCCAAGCAACACTAGAAAATGTGTCACTCACACCCTAGTCACCAGCAATTAGGACTATGGGAGCACCCTCTATGCCGGTATAACCAAGCAACTCACTAGAAGTCTACAAACCATCCAGAACTCGTCAGCCAGGCTCATCCTGAACCTCCCACACAGAACTCACATCCCATCACACCCTCAGAGCGCTCCACTGACTCCTGATTCACAAGCATGCTAATTTCAAACTCCTCACAAACACATTTAAGGCACTCTTCAACGTAATGCAAAAAACACCGTAATGCGAAAAAAACGTTGGCCCCACCCACCTGTACAATCACATCCCCTTCAATCAACCACCCAGACACCTCCATTCTGCAAGACTCCTACTCGCACACATCTCAATCATAAGCAGAACCATATCAGGAGGACGATATCTATTACATCGCTCCTAAAGCCTGGAACAGCCTCCCACTCCACAGCCGAGCCTCCTATTTTCTTCTAGAATCCTGCAAGAAGCTGAAGAACTGGCTTTTGAATCGAGCAACCTACCATATGCAAGGTTAGGCACATTGGACTGCTCTGTGCTAGGATACCCTTGTTGGTGAAAGTGCTCTTTACAAATACACATAACACCAGGAAGTTGTAAGATATTCCATTTTCTTGAAGAGTTAGTGCATGGGACATGACATGCCACCATCCCTGGGCAAGGTGGGGCCATAACAAATTATTGTGAGAACCAGGATATGTGATACTTAGCCTGGAACCCAGTTTGCTATTGCAAACAGGGTGGCAGTTTTTCTAACAACTTTCACATCCCTCTTCCATCTTCAGTCCATGGTCACACAATGGTGTGAGCCATGGAAACAAGGCTATTATAAACAGGGTGCTGAGGCAGCTGTCTGATGATCCAGGCCTCCTTCAACCTTATTGTTTCTTTATGTCAAAGTCACCTGGAACAGGTGACAGCTGACCTCATGCCCTGTTTGCAATTAAGAATGGGGCACAGGTAGCTGCCCCAGTTATCCATAACCCAGAGCATTTTTAGGCCAAATGCCCATTGTAACTTCCAGTGGTATCTTGGCATTTGGCGAGAGCTGTGTAGCTGCCCTGGTGCCATCTTTGCAAATGAAAATATGATGTTAGGGTACCTTTCAAAATCCATGGTGTTTTTAAAAAAAAGCTTTTCATACACAACCTTCTCTTGGGGAATTTTCCACGTGAAGGACAATATGTGCTCCATGCCATTAGGAAAGGCAGGGAGAGGATAACAAATAGCCCATAACCGCCTCCCTTCCCAACATTCAAACAGTTTTTTTCAGTCTCACTCAGCATTTCTCAAACACTGGGATTGTTTAAAAAGAATCTGCTTTGGTACAATATATTGCAAACTATAACATTTTATGTTAAAAACGTTTACTCCTTCACCCTATGTTGTGCCATGCACCATGCACAAGGGTGGGTGTATTTCCAGATCTCACCCCACTGCAAGTAATTGTCATTGGGTTATTTCATGCATCTCATCTTGCCCAGGAGGGGGGTCCTTGGTAATCTAATTCTTTCATCCTAAACTAAACAGCCCCTGACCATTACGTCCTGGGATGCTGCTACCGTCGAACTCATCAACGCGACCATGAAGAAAACTCACTCAGGATCCCCAACAGACCCCTGCCCACTGCACATATTCCTCAGGGCCACCACCATCATCGCACCCCAACTTGGACACACTATCAATGCCTCCCTCAGATCAGGCATCTGCCCAGATGACTGGAAACAGGCGGAGATAAAACCCCTCATGAAACCTTTGGCCGACCCAACGGACCTGAAAAACTACCGGCCTATCTCTCTCCTCCCCTTTGCGGCCAAGGTCACTGAGAGACTCACAAACACCCAGCTGACAGCCTTCATTGAAGAGAACTTCATCCTGGACGCCTCCCAGTCTGGATTCCGCAGCAACCACAGCACAGAGACCGCAACTCCTCGCCGCCACTGGCGACATCCGCGTGCTACTGGATCAAGGACACACTGCGGCCCTCATCCTTCTATACCTCTCTGCAGCCTTTGACACCATTTCACATCACACACTCGCAGTCAGACTTCACGACGCAGGAATACAGGGAACCGCCCTCGACTGGATCCAATCCTTCCTCTCCAAACCCACGATTATCAACTACGTAGTAACTTAGGGATCATCACTCAGCCCCACGCTCTTCAACATCTGCATGGACCCCCTTGCCGCCATAGTCAGACAGCATGGGCTCAGCATCATATCCTATGCCGACGACACCCAGCTCATCCTCTTACTCACAAAGAACCCCGAAGACACAAGACTCTGCTTCCAGGAATGAATGAAGAACGTGGCAGCCTGGATGAAAGACAGCTGCCTGAAGCTAAACTCAGAGAAGACCGATCTCCTCATCCTCGGACCCTGCACCTCCGCCTGGGACAAAACATGGTGGCCCTTCACCCTCGGGAGCACACCCACCCGACAGACCGCGCTCGGAACCTCAGCATCATCCTTGACTCCGCCCTCTCCATGAACCGCCAGGTCAAAGCCGTCGCCTCCACTAGTTTCAACTGCCTTCGCATCCTCCTTAAGACCTTCAAATGGACCCCCCCCCACACTGCAGAAGGACCGTCACCCACGTACTCATAACCAGCATACTGGACTACAGCAATGCCATCTACGCCGGAATCAACAAAACTTTTCTACCCAAACTCCAAACCATCCAGAACGCCACAGCCAGACTCATCCTTGAGACACCGCATCACAGGCACATGACCCAACACCTATGAGGCCTCCACTGGATCCCTGTCGTGAAGATGGTCACTTCCAGAATCCTCACTCACGCCTACAAATCCCTCAACAACATCGGACCCAAATAGCTCAACAACAGAGTATCCTTGCACATACCCAAGAGGAACCTCCGCTCTGCCGACCTCGCTCTGGCAGAGGTCCCCCGCATCCGCAGAAACAGAACCGGCGGAAGAGCTTTTTCCTACATTGCAGCCAAAATATGGAACAAGCTCCCTGTGAACATCAGATGCTCCCTGACCCTGCTCACGTTCAGGAAGGACCTCAACCTGGCTCTTCAACTGATCTGGAGACGCTCCTCCCCCTGTGCCTTGAGACCCTCATGGGTGAGTAGCGCGCTATGTAAATAAACCCCCTGATTGATTGATCTATACATATATATTTCTCAAAAGGCAACCCCTGTCATTATTTTGTGTGATAGGGAAGAGCCCTACTACTCTAACATATATTTATAGACAAAACCAGTGACCCTGTGTGATACTTTTGCTAGGCTCAGTGACAAAGGACGTCGACAACCGTACAGTTTAAAAGGTTATGTATAAAAATATATAGGAAGTGCCTCACATAAGCAACCATCAAGAGCCTGTTGGCAGTTACTCACCAGCTGGCTCGCTTTCTCATCATTGGCAAATTTCGAATACAAATCAGAGGAACCACCACAAAGAGTGAATCAAATAGTGCTATTTGCGTGCACCCCTTTGAAGTCAACTACACACATTAGACTCCCTAGGCACTCATAAAGGAAGAGATTACCTGTTTTATTCCATGCCCATACTCATAATTAAAACCAAGTTACATGTTTTGACCATTATGGTAGGAACGGCCATACATTAACTTACAGGCAAATTCATCAGGGCATGAGGACTAATAGCCACCCATCTATGCACCTGTCCTGTAATAACAAGGAGTGGACAGACAACAGAAAAATTAGCTATATGTAGATTATGCCCCTCAAATATTCTGAAAAGGGAAATGTAAACCAATTCTGCTGTGAAATTCTGACATTTAAAATAATTACCACTTAGCCTCTGGGTGAACGTCTATCAGTGGGCCATAGGCAGAGCATAACTGGAATGGTGTTCCACTTAAAAATGGGCCGACAAAGCGCACACAGTTACATTGTGGATCAACAGAAATTATGCTTTCAAGAGTAGGCCTGTAATCCTCAATTGATCAATTTTTTCAAGGACTCTCCATTTAAAGTCCTGTGGACCATACTCCTGTTCCTGAAATGTTTCACTAAGCAAGTTGTGAGTTTTCCTCATCTAAGGATACTGATGTGCTCTTGTATCCTAACTTTAACTTTCCAGGTGGTGAGACCGACTTACTGCAGGTCAGGGCCAGCTAAAGCGCTGGTGGAACCCAGTGTGACAATCATTTTTGGCACCCCCAGACCACTTGACTGCCTCCTCTGATTCTCTGACTACCAACTGCATAAGTGCCGCTAATCTCTCCAAGTAATTGATAAGCACAGCGCCCCTTACCCCCTGCTGAGATCAGTGCCCCCTCCACAGGTCAGCGCACACTGCGGCTGAATCAGTCACACTGCACTAAAGCTGACCCAGTTACAGGTCAGTCTGTAAATAAAAAAACTGGAGTTACAGTTACTGAACTTGTTGTGGTATCAAGTGTGGCCATTGCTCAACACAATACTGTGAATTTACAGACTTGCATCCCCCACATAGGAAGTGCCCAGATGGTAGATTCAAGGAATTTCCTTTTTGATCTTTGGGGCGGGAATGAACAAGTCTATCCTTTAACTCTTTCGATGCTGATGACGGGACCCCTCCGTCATCAGCTGCGGTGGCGCTGTGCTGATGACGGAGCGGTTCCGCCATGGCCCGCTCGCCGCGCCTGCGCGGCGCGGATTTCGTGCCTGCGCTGGGCGTTCTATTGAGCGGGCGGGGCCATGACGGAACCGCTCTGTCATGAGCACAGCCCAACCGCGGCTGGTGACGGAGCAGTTCCGTCACCAGCATGTGCCCGCCGCGCGGCCGCCCCGCCCCCTTAGCACTGCGGCGGAATAGCCGCCGCAGCGATGTGGCTAAGTTGGGTGCCCGAATGAATGGAAACCATGTTTTCAGGATTTTCATATTACCCACAAATAGTAGGTGCCATTTTTTTGCGAATTAGGTGAATGCAAGCTGACAATAGATCTAATGTCGAAACCACTGATGTCCAGCGTTGTTGCTTTTTATGGTTTTCCCTAAGATGGCTGAGCAGGGAATATTCAATTCTCTTTTGCAGGCCTGGTTGACAACCTTGTTTGGGTAGGCCCGTTGAATTCTCAAACTTGCCACTCTTTTTTCTCCAGCAGCCCCACACACCAATGTGACCTCCTGTTTTGAGCGTGTGGACAATGTTGTGGATTGATTGACGGAGGTTTCCACCTCTGTGGAATTCCTTGGGTGTCTAAAGAATTGCCCCACGGGCATTCCTCCACAACAGAAGTAAGGTTTTGCAGAAAATAATGCCCCAGCACATTCGTTTCGGTTGCAAATATAACAATGGAAGGGCTCATCAGTGACATGTTTGTGGCATTATTGGGGACATTCTGGCTTTCCTTGACATTTTGGTGGTCCATCTGTGACCTACTCGCGAGCGGCCTATCCTTTACTAATAAGGGCCTATCCATGATGCAATAAAACCACTCTTGGCAACACTCTGGCAGTCTTTTGTTAAACAGTGCCTAATCTTTGGCATATCATGGCCATTTGTGACTTAATCCTGGCTATCCCTGGCATAATGGGGTTAAATAGTGTTGCCATGTGACATCCTTGGTATTTGATGATGTTAGTAATTAAGCATGTAAGGCAGAATCTATCCATATTTTATTGTGGTGTACTTGAAGGCTTGATAAAAATAAAAAACTGATATTTGGTGATCACAAATGTATTTTGTAGAAAGGAAAATCTGGCGTCCAGACAAAAGTAAGGTTTTTCTCGTGGCATAAGATAAGCTTTCGAATTGACCTTCTTTAACTAAAATGAAAAGCCTGAATTTCAAAGTAAAATGTGCCTATATTTCTAGGAACAGCAAGCTGGTGTTTGCATAAAATGATTGCCATTACGAAATTATTAAAAGCTCATACTTGTCATGTTGACTGGTGTAGCTGTGTGGTTCATTTCATTCTTGGTGCCAGTAGGTATTTACTACTTTGGTGACTATTTCATGATTTGCATGGGAGCATTTCATTATCTATATTGCTAAAACTTTTTGGGTATTACTATTACTGCTTTTTAAGCTCTCAACATATAAGAGTTGTCTTAAGCTGTCTGATCCTCTGATCTCTGTGAACATGAGTTCGAGCTTTGCTGTATTCAATTCTGAGAAGTGTCATGCTCTGCTGTCCATGGCCTGTGATGATGAAACTGTTGCACATTTGGTTTCTCCACCCTATCTCTTCTTTGCAGAGTCTCCAAAGTAACATATAGACGAGAATCAGCTTTCTAGGGGCTGGAAGTAAAAATAAAGTGAAGAAAAATACCAAAACGTTTTGAAAAGTGATGTTTTCTTGTCTAAGCAATCTAGTTCTTTATCCACTTTTTCTGGGATATCAAGTTTAGAAATTCACAGTTTTGCTTTTGTCTTTTTAAATTTCTCATTGCTAGCCTGAGTAACAACACCACTGGTAAAAAGAAGGCCTTAATTTGACGCTTAAAAGTATTGGAATGTTTTAGGACATGTTAATGTTTACTGAGAATGAACGAGGCCCAGAGGGGGGTATTTACAAGAAACTGATGCACCTGTAGAGATGCATAGGTTTTTCTGCGCCTGCAGGCGCAACCCTTGCACCATGACGCAAGGATTAACAGATGCGTTTGAAATTCTGGCGCATCTGTCAGCGCAAAAGTCATGCATTGCTGTAGTCGTCTCGTAAGCATGACTCACAGTGGCGTAACGACATTTGACAGGGCCCCCTGCGAGATGCATGGAGGGACCCCCGCTCGGAACTTTAACAGGAACTCTCGAGTAAAAGTGCTGTGATGAGGGGGCCCCCTGGAGCTCAGCCCCCCCTGCACCACGGGGGCTGCGGGGGCCTGTGTTACACCCCTGATGACGCAACTCCAGCAACGCATGGGGAGGCCTATTCCTAATTTACTGTGTCACTCCTTACGCCTGCTCCAAGCAGCCGTAAGGTTTTGACACAGTGGCGTCCCAGAAGTGGCACAGTGAAATCTTGTAGATTTCACTGCATCACTTCTATGAGGCTTTCCTGCATGGGAATGTCCACTCTGCATTGATTATACCTTACACAGGTATAATGTGGCGCAGGGCTTTACAAGGTAACACATCTCCCTAGATGCGCCACGTTGTAAATGGTCTGCAATGTGGTGCATTGTTTACACTGCCACTGCGTCACAAAAAGTGTTGCGCGGAGCTTGTAAATCTGCTCCAGAGTATTTAATAGCCGTACTGCTGCCCTATTTGTAATTGAAAAGAGGGCACTGGGCCAGCTCTGAACGACAATGAGTGCAGTTCTTTTTTCAGGAGGGCAAATCATCGCCACACCCTTGGACAAGAAAGGGGACTATAATTCACTGCATTTAGGTAAAGCAGATGGTGGAAATAAATACGTGAACCTTAAGCAAGGTAGCAGAGCTGAAACAATACACCCCATATGCAAAGCAGGGGCATGAAGACACAGAGAACCCCACAAAATAGGAGTAGCCGATAGCAAGATTTCTTGGGCTACCAAATACCACCTCACACTTTCAAAAAGAGATGGTAAAGCATATAATATATTCCAATCTTGGGTGACAGCCCTTCTGCACCCATCCATGCTTGGACCATGCCAGGGGCGGCACCCTGGTTCTACGCCTATCCACCGCTACCCTGCAAGATCGCCAGGCAAGACCATCAGAACCAGCACAGAGGTGGAGTCTCCCTCATATTCAAAGATACTATCAGCTTCACCACTTATAAGGGCACCCTCTCTAGCTAACATAGAACATTACACTTTCAAGATATGCATCACAACTAACATCTTCTTGGGCAGAACCCTTGCATATGGGCCACCAGGGCCCAGCACCAAATTCACCAGCAACATTACAGACGTCATTGTACACATCCTCATAAATGCCAATACCTTAATTTACTTGGAGAACTTAACATTTACTCAGACGACCACACCAATCTAAACTCTACTGCACTTCCAGAAAACCTTGCAAACTTTGTCTTCACCTTGCATGTTCCAGACCCCACCCACACTGTTGGAAACCTCTTGGACACGATTTTCTCCGCAGTCTGCAAAATCGTAGTCGACAAGCCAGCAACTATGACATGGGCAGGGATTTATGATGTTACAATGCAAACTATCACAACGCATGCTTTTATAATGTAGTTTTAAAAACGCAAGCTCTATTACAACGCATGCTATTACAACACAAACCATTACAACGCATGCACCATTACAATGTAATTTACTATTCTAACACCGCCGGGTGGTTACCTCAGGGAAGGAGCTGGTCAGCATTGTAATGGCATGCGTTGTAATGGCATGCGTTGTAATAGCATGTGTTGTAATAGAGCTTGCATTGTATTGGCTGTTTAGTAAAGGCATTACATTGTAATGCCTGCATTGTAATGGATGTTTCCCCACGGGCAGAACACATAATTCCATTATCATTTTTAGCAAACCCACCCTGCATCGCCACAGACCTACCACCACCACAACTACCTGTTGCAGCTGGATAAGCATCACAGAAAAGTAGTGGGCTTCTGCCCTCTCTGAGCACCGGCCAAACCATACCATTAACATGCTGAAAGTCAAAAAAAACCTCAACAGCTGGATCACTGCATGCTCCAACACCTTTGCTCCCCTCAAAGCCAACTCACCTGCAAGTGCACTATCACAGGCCAGATGGTACACAGAGGACCTCAGGCTGACGAAACACCACTGAAAGCAACTGTAGTGCATATGGAGAACAAGTCAAGATACCACAGATAAAGACTTCTTCAAATCAGCCCTAAGACGCTACCACCAGCAGATACAGAATACCAAGCTCACGTCGCTTAGAGATCGCATCTATGCCAGTGCTAACAAGAACATCTTAGCCATCATCAAAGATTTCACTGTGCCTTCTGCTACCCCCAGCAACATCTTCCTCTCGCAAGACCTTTGAAACAAGCTCTAGGACTTCTTCTCTAACAAAATTACCTCCATATTTGGCAACTTTGACCCTCACCCAGACCATGTCACTGTCACAACTCAGCTTCCATCAAGGCCGACGAACAAACCCCAGGACTCATTGGCCACTGTCACCACGTCAAAATCACAGCTATCATGAAGATCATCTATCTGACCCTTGCCTCTCCCATGCCTCCCCAAAGGATTCCTACCAATCAGCGAAACACTAACACCCATATTCAATGCCTCCATTGTCTCAGCCACATTCCCCAACACCTGGAAACATGCCACTGTCACACCCCTGCTTAAGAAACCATCCTCTGACCCAGCCATACTTTCTAACTACAGACCAATCTCCCTTCTGCTATCCTGGCAAAGTCTTAGAGAAGTTAATTAACCAACACCTCACCAACCAACTTAGCAACTTCCAACTCCTCAATGCCAAACATTCCAGATTCAGGCCTAACCGCAGTATGGAAACAGCACTCATCACCACCTTAGACAATATCTGCATGCTCCTTGACAGAGGAGACAAGGCAACCCTCATTCTCGTGGACCTCTCTGCAGCATTTGACATGGTCTGACACTCCGTCCTCATCAGATGCCTCCCGGAGTATGGCATCCAAAGCATTGCTCTCTGCTTTATCTATTCCTTCTTAACAGATAGAACACAAACTGTCACAGTTGCCCTTTTTTCCATTGAAACCCACAAACTAATCTACGCAATGTCTCAAAAGTCACTGTTTAGCCCCATCGTCTTCAATGCATACAGGATCCTCCTGGCAATGCCTTCCACGCACATGACCTCAATATCCTTCCCTATGTTGATGACACTCTCCCTCTCAGACAAGACTTCCGATACAACAATCAATGCATGACCGAAGTCGCTAACTGCATAAAACTAACAGTCCAAAGCTGTACACAGACGGGACAGAAGTAGTGATCTTTGGCAAGAACACCTCAGCATGATACTCCAACTGGAGACCAGCCAAACTCGGGCATCCACCTAGTACCCAAGCAAGGAACGGAATAGTTATCTACTGCAAACTTGACATGACAGCGCAAGTCAATGCCATCACTGTATCCTGCTTCCAGACCCTGATGATGCTGAGGAAGGTCTAGATATGGCTCCCAAGCAACACTAGAAAATGTGTCACTCACACCCTAGTCACCAGCAATTAGGACTATGGGAGCACCCTCTATGCCGGTATAACCAAGCAACTCACTAGAAGTCTACAAACCATCCAGAACTCGTCAGCCAGGCTCATCCTGAACCTCCCACACAGAACTCACATCACATCACACCCTCAGAACGCTCCACTGACTCCCGATTCACAAGCATGCTAATTTCAAACTCCTCACAAACACATTTAAGGCACTTCTCAACGTAATGCAAAAAACACAGTAATGCGAAAAAAACGTTGGCCCCACTCACCTGTACAATCACATCTCCTTCAATCAACCACCCAGACACCTCCATTCTGCAGGACTCCTACTCGCACACATCCCAATCATAAGCAGAACCATATCAGGAGGAGGGTATCTATTACATCGCTCCTAAAGCCTGGAACAGCCTAGCCTCCTATTTTCTTCTAGAATCCTGCAAGAAGCTGAAGAACTGGCTTTTCAATCGAGCAACCTACCATATGCAAGGTTAGGCACATTGGCCTGCTCAGTGCTAGGATACCCTTGTTGGTGAAAGTGCTCTTTATAAATATACACAACACCAGGAAGTATATTCCATTTTCTTGAAGAGTTAGTGCATGGGACATGACATGCCACCATCCCCGGGCAAGGTGGGAGGATAACAAATTATTGTGAGAACCAGGATATGTGATACTTAGCCTGGAACCCAGTTTGCTATTGCAAACAGGATGGCAGTTTTTCTAACAACTTTCACATCCCTCTTCCATCTTCAGTCCATGGTCACACAATGGTGTGAGCCATGGAAACAAGGCTATTAGAAAAAGGGTGCTGAGGCAGCTGTCTGATGATCCAGGCCTCCTTCAACCTTATTGTTTCTTTATGTCAAAGGCACCTGGAACAGGTAACAGCTGACCTCGTGAACAGTTTGCAATTATGAATGGGGCACGGGTAGCTGCCCCAGTTATCCATAACCCAGAGCATTTTTAGGCCAAATGCCCATTGTAACTTACAGTGGTATCTTGGCATTTGGAGAGAGCTGTGTAGCTGCCCTGGTGCCATCTTTGCAAATGAAAATATGATGTTAGGGTACCTGTCAAAAGCCATGGTGTTTTTAAAAAAATGCTTTTAATACACAACCTTCTCTTGGGGAATGTTCCAGGTGAAGAACAATAAGTGTTCCATGCCATTGGGAAAGGCAGGCAGAGGATAACAAATAGCCCATAACCGCCTCCCTTCCCAAGCATTCAAACTGTTTTTTCAGTCTCACTCAGCATTTCTCAAACACTGGGAGCGTTTAAAAAGAATCTGCTTTGGTACAATATATTGCAAACTATAACATTTTATTTTTAAAAACGTTTAATCCTTCACCCTATGTTGTGCCATGCACCATGCACAAGGGTGGGGGTATTTCCAGATCCCACCCCACTGCAAGTAATTGTCATGGGGGTTATTTCATGCATCTCATCTTACCCAGGAGGGGGGGTCCTTGGTGATCTAATTCTTTCATCATAAACTAAACAGCCCCTGACCATTACGTCCTCGGATGCTGCTACCGTCAAACTCATCAACGCGACCATGAGGAAAACTCACTCAGGAGCCCCAACGGACCCCTGCCCACTGCTCATATTCCTCAGTGCCGCCACCATCATCGCAACCCAACTCGACACACCATCAACGCCTTCCTCAGATCAGGCATCTGCTCAGATGACTGGAAACAGGCGGAGATAAAAGCCCTCAAGAAACCTTTGGCCAACCCAACGGACCTGAAAAACTACCGGCCTATCTCTCTCCTCCCCTTTGCGGCCAAAGTCACTGAGAGACTCACAAACACCCAGCTGACAGCCTTCATCGAAGAGAACTTCATCCGGGACGCCTCCAAGTCTGGATTCCGCAGCAACCACAGCACGAGACCGCAACTCCTCGCCACCACTGGAGACATCCGCATGCTACTGGATCAAGGACACACTGCGGCCCTCATCCTTCTAGACCTCCCCGCAGCCTTTGACACCATTTCACATCACACACTCGCAGCCAGACTTCACGACGCAGGAATACAAGGAACCGCATTCGACTGGATCCAATCCTTCCTCTCCAAACCCACGGATATCAACTGCGTAGTACCTTAGGGATCATCACTCAGCTCATCTCACCTTTACCCAACAGTGGGGTGGCATGAAAAATAATAAAGCGCACACAGTTACATTGTGGATCAACAGAAATTATGCTTTCAAGAGTAGGCCTGTAATCCTCAATTGGGGTCAACCCCGAAGTTTGTGCCACTCAACTAACTCATTTCAGGTCGGTATTGTCTGTCTGTTCTCTGATCAATTTTTTCAAGGACTCTCCATTTAAAGTCCTGTGGACCATACTCCTGTTCCTGAAATGTTTCACTAAGCAAGTTGTGAGTTTTCCTCATCTAAGGATACTTGTATCCTAACTTTAACTTTCCAAGTGGTGAGACCGACATACTGCAGGCCAGGGCCGGCAAAAGCGCTGGTGGAACCCAGTGCGACAATCATTTTTGGCACCCCCAGACCCCAAGACTGCCTCCTCTGATTCTCTCACTACCAACTGCATACGTGCCGCTAATCTCTCCAAGTTATTGATAAACACAGCGCCCCCTTACCCCCTGCTGAGATCAGTGCCCCCTCCACAAGTCAGCGCACACTGTGGCTGCACCAGTCACACTGCACTAAAGCCGACCCAGTTACAGGTCAGTCTGTATATAAAAAAACTGGAGTTACATATACTGAACTTGTTGTGGTATCAAGTGTGGCCATTGCTCAACACAATACTGTGAATTTACAGACTTGCATCCCCCACATAGGAAGTGCCCAGATGGTAGATTCAAGGAATTTCCTTTTTGATCTTGGGGCGGGAATGAACAAGTCTATCCTTTAACTCTTTCGATGCTGATGACGGAACCCCTCCCTCATCAGCTGCGGTGGCGCTGTGCGGATGACGGAGCAGTTCCGTCATGGCCCGCTCGCTGCGCCTGCGCGACGCAGATTTCGCGCCTGCGCTGGGCGTTCCATTGAGCGGGCGGGGCCATGACGGAACCGCTCCGTCATATGTACAGCCCAACCGCGGCTGGTGACGGAGCAGTTCCGTCACCAGCAGGCCGCCCCGCCCCTTAGCGCTGCGGCGGAATAGCCGCCGCAGCGATGTGGCTAAGTTGGGTGCCCGAATGAACGGAAACCGTGTTTTTAGGATTTTCATATTACCTTTTTTAGTCAATGTTTGAGGTTTGCAAACTCATGAGAGCCACACAAGTCACCCCATCTTCTATTCCCCCAGGTATCTAGTTTATAAAAATATTTATGTTTGCTAGGTTCCCCTATATGCCACCTGAGTTAACCCCAAAATTCACATTTACCAACTTTGCAAAAAACAGGTCAGTTTTGAGTGGTAAAATGTGGTGTATCCATGTTGCATTTTGGGCCATTTCCTGCCTCAGGCACTATGCCTACCCATACAAGTGAGGTACCATTCTTATCAGAAGACTTAGGGAAATACTGGGTTGAAGAAAATGTTTGGCTTTCCACAGATTCTAGAACTTTCTCTCACAGAAATATGAGGAAAATGTGTTTTTAGTCAACATTTGACATTTGCAAGAGATTCTGGAGAAACCAACCTCGTAAGAGCCACACAAGTCACCCTATCCTGAATTGCCTTAGGTGTCTAGTTTAAAAAAATGTACAGTTCTGCTAGGTTTCCCTAGGTGCTGGCTGGGCTAGGGCCCAAAATCCACAGCTACCCGCTTTGCAAAAGAAAGGGTCATATTTCAGAGGAAAAATGTGATTAAATTATGTTGCTCAGTTTGGGATCTTTCTTGATACTGGCATTAGGTCTACAAACACAAATGAGGCACCATTTTTATCGGAAGACATGTGGAAGCATAGAGTATTAGAATGTATCTCTAAATCATATGCTTGTACGGGTACCCACAAATTTAGAGATGTACAAGCTCCATTACTTGTACCCATTTCAGAACTACATAGATTTCCTTGATACCGATTTTTCACTCAACATATTTCACCATATGAATTGGTCTATACTCCATTCACAATGAAAAACCATTATATGGCACAGCTCGGTTGTTGGCTCTGGGTACCTCAGGTCCTTGGAGAACCTAAAAATCCTATATATCCCTGCAACCAAGAGGGTCCAGTAAACGTAATGGTGCATTGCTTTTGTAAAGCAGCCATTGTAGCAAAGCTTTACAAATGAAAAAATAGTCACAAATGACTCTTTACCTTACTTCTTTTCAATATTTCCTTATTTCAATAATTAGTTTCTTTTGGAAAGCTTGAGGAATCGACACTTATGACCCCTTGCTGAATATGTCTACTTTTCTGAATATGTAGCTTCCATGGCTCACGCATGGGTGTCACACTCTTTTCAACCACATACTGGAAGTATGGTGGAAATCACACAAAAATAGGAACAATTGACTATTGCTTGAAAAAATGCTAACACTGTTGTTAAAATCAAGTTTTTGATTTTGCTCTGCAACTTCTTGAAAGCCAGAAAGATGGTGACTTTATCACAGCAAACTGTTGATGCCATTATTAGGAAAGAAATAGATACTTTTATCCAGAGCACTTTTTAACAATTTTTCTCACAAATGCACAAAATGTACCAATATTTTGGCTATTTTCTCAGTTTCCTCCAGGGAGTCCACAAATCCTGGGTACCTTTAGAATCCACAGGTTGCAGGAAAAAAGGACACACATTTAGCATGGATACCTTATGTGGACAAAGCGATATGGAGGCCTAAACTCAACTACACCCAAATAGCCAAAAAAGTGCTCAGCACTAAGGGGGGAAGCCCAACAGTCAATGGGTTAATATCATAAGCAAAATATTGAAGACAATATATCGAAAAGTGAGTGTATATAGAGAAGTACATATTTACTAATCTTAACTCCAAATCCATGTACCTTGCTACACGTATATCATTAAGGTACATGTAGGTGGAGTTTGGTTTAAAACATCTATACATATTTACCTGTTGACCTTTTTCGATCCCTATATTTTATCTATAATTGTTTTGTTTTTCTATATTAAGGTATCACAATATCCCTGCTTGATATTCAACACCCTACTAGACCAAGGAGCAAGTGTACCACAGGCATTACAGAGTTTGAATAGGGCATCCTTTGTTAGTCTGACCTTTACCTATATCATCAGAAGGGATTGCTACTTACCTGTATTTCCTCCACCCTGTGGCCCCACAAAGGTGGGATAAGCTCCTCTCACTGATACTTGGATGCTGTCAGTGCAGTTTCTGTAGTATACAAAAAGAGGGGTCCCAGTGAACCGTTATAAACTCATCACTTTTAATCACAATAGCATAAAATACATATACTCATCAGAGCGCATTGCTAATCAATCACAATGAGCTAAATCCACAATACATTAGAAAACAATAATGGCAAAACACTCATCAGAGTGCCCAATGGAAAGAAAAGAAAGAGTAACGTGAAAAGAGAGAGAAAATGTGCGAAGAAATAGTTAATGTGACCACAAGTTATTTCAAGATTGACATATAAAATAAATTGGCTTCAGAGCCCTGAGCCAAGAAGGAATAAATCATTTCCAAAAGTTCATCAAGGATCATGTATATGACGCTGATATTCAATATCCAAAATAGGGGTGGCGTCAACTGATGTGTAAGGAAGTAGCCGTCGACGTTTTCGACCCCAAAACTACAACTGTAGGCGTGGTTAAAACCTTACACCGGGGTCTTCATCAGGACAAAAACGTGAAACCAAAGGGTACACTATGGGGCATATTATCAAGCCTGTGCGCTAAAATTATCGCCGCTTTATCGGCCGAAAACGGCCGATAAAGCGGCGATAATGGGCTTGATAATATGCTCTGTGGAATTCCAATCGAAGCCCATGTTAGATGTCTTCACATCTAACATGTGCTTCGATTGGAATTCCATAGAGCATATTATCAAGCCCATTATCGCCGCTTTATCGGCCGTTTTCGGCCGATAAAGCGGCGATAATTTTAGCGCACAGGCTTGATAATATGCCCCTACGTCTTCATGATGGGTGGAATATCTAATTGCCACAGGTTGTTAGATCAAAGCTTCAGTGCAATAAATCACGTAGCTTCCTTGTCATATAGATGATTTCAAACTCGTCAATTCTCTTAGGACTGGCAGACAGTTCTTGTAATCAGTAGATATCAGGACTAAGAGAACACCTCGAGACCTAATCTTGAGGGGTGGTCCCATTTAGTTATTCCAACGAAACCGTCACCTTCATTGAGGGTATTGTCCGCCGCATCTAACAGTAAGCCAACGCTCCCGGGGTCAGTCACTGGAGTCCAGTTTCTGGCACATCTTTTGAATAAGTAGGAGAAAAGGAAGGTCTCAACAGCACCCAGTGTTAGGACAAGGATTACGCTTGACATCATTGACCACCACTAGAAAGATGGGCAGTGAATTGGAATAAAATATAATATTACCAATTTATGCTGCCAGACCCTGAATGCTGCCATCACCTTCAAAGGGACAACATACTTAGTTGCTCAACATTGCAGTGGTTTACGACAAGAAATGTTTGTAAAAAAAAAACTCACAAACATTGCAGTTTAGAAACTTTACCTTTTACCTCTGGGCATAATTTTCCATCACTAGCTTATTTTTGTTTCACTTCTACCATTTCATTCATCTCTCGTAATGCACAATACCAAAATGACTCCAATACGCCACATTGAATAATTTTGAGTATGTTTGGGTAAAAACTGTCATGGGAGCATGGGAACAACACAAATGAACAGAATGTGAGTGGCTGTTGTTCACAACAAATGTGTTTTATGAGCTTCTTTTGGTGAGAAATGCTTCCTCAGATCCAAATTGGACACAATCACGTACTTCACGCTAAAAATAGTAAAAAATGCCAGATTTTTATTTTTGTTTAATTTCACATTAATTTCACATAATGTTTCTGATTGTTTTCATAATTATGCATAAGGAAATTACATGAGCTTCACACCCCCTTTGTTTTACCGTATAGTAGCTTATATAACCACCACCATTAATCTTACCGTTCTTGTGTCTCTCTCGCTGGTGCTTCTTTCTATATGTACTGGGCCCTCCAGTTCTTCAAGCCAAGCTGTGTTCTGCTCTTTGTGAGGTACTGCGAGTGAACTAAGCAGCTGTGGATGACCATTCCTCATAAGGCTGAAAATCGAGTGTCACGTGTCGGGTGTATTTCGTCCTAAAAGTACTTCCTCGAATAGAACCCAACACATCAACCACACATTAATAGCTAGCAGATAAGGCCATCAGACTCACATTGCCTTATCTGCTGCTACACCCTGCCCTCAGCTGCTGTCTCCCTTAAAATGTATGTAGAAATTGTGAGAGCACATACATCGGGGTACAAATAACAGCTGTTCTATTACTTGGCTGCAAAATCGGCCCTGTAACAAAATCGGCCAAAAACCAGCCCTGGCAAAGAGCTCGGCAGCACCCACAATCCCCCGGTGGGGGGGGGGGGCACTTTGCCAGGGCCAGTTTTGGTTCCCAGTCCGGCCCTGAGTAAAGTTAGATTTTTGGTCTAACACCTTAGGGCCTGATTCACAAAGGTAAAGTTAGACCTAAGTTCACTACATTTTGACTTTAACAAAGGTAAGTTACTGCTAGTAACTTTCCTATTAGTAATTGTACTAGTAGTAAATGTATTACTAGTAACTTTACTACTAGTACGTTTACTAGCAGTAAGTTTACTAGTAGTAATGTAACTTTGTGAATACAAAAAGTAGTAAAGTTAGACTTTTGGTCTAAGTTAAACTTTTGATCTGACTTTACCTTTGTGTATCGGGCCTAGTATCTGTTTCAAGTGCTTGATAAATTCAGCATTAGAAGGATTATGATTAAATGGATGGCTTTTATATGCTAAGACATCCAGGGTGCACACAGGCAGAGTTATCTCTGCCTCTTAGCAGGTAAACAGAGGTGGCACAGCTGCCTGATCCCCTATTGTTTGCCCTGACAATGGAGCCCTTTGCTGTCATGTTGACAGTAGAAAGGATGTATTGGGGAATCCTGCTGAAGTGGTTAGGTGGGAACACTCAGTGTTATCCTTTGCGTATTACATGTTTTTGTTCAGTAGAGATGTGTGAGTGGATCTGCAACTGATAGCTAAGTACTCAAAGGAATTTTGAGACTGAGCTCGGTTTAGGCATCAACTGGATCAGGACCTGTTTAAATCCCAACTACCCTGGCCAGTCCCAGTGCTCCGTGCTTTTGGGAGGGTGAGGGGGTTGTGTGATTACATGGGGATCCAGAACCTTCTGATAATTAGGGGTGAATGTGATGCTATTAGGACTTTGATACGCTAGATGAAAATGCAAGGAAAGGTATAACAGCATTAAGAGCACAGGTTTCTTTCAGAAAGATGCTGCCACTGTCAGTAACAGGGTCAATTGGGTTGGCTAAGATGGTAATGCTTCCCCCTGTCCTTTACTGTTTAACTAACTTTCGACTAATGCTGTCAAAAGCAATCTTCCAAAAGTTAGATGTGCTCTAGTAGACATAATTTATGATTCAGGCAGGCAGAGGGTTATACTGATGACTTTGATGACTCAAGGTGAGTTAGGAATGTCAGTGTGAGGGATTCGCCCCGACCCAACCCAAGATGGCCGCTGGGCTGAACCCAAAAGGAAGTGGAGTTGGCGTTCCAGTCATCCAGAAACAAGCAGGCCGAGCAACGTCCGCTTTGTGGACACAAATAGCCGAGTACGCAGAGCCGAAGAGGAAGGAGCATGAGTGAGAGCCAGGCGAGCGAGAGGAGAACAGCGAGGACGCCGCGAGGAGGAGTGATCAAGGAGAAGACGCCGACAAGCGCGAGGAGAACAGCGAGGACGCCACGAGAAAGAGCGACCCAGCGGAAGACGCCGCAAAGACCCCAGAGAACGCGAACGAGACCGGCCCCCTGAGGGAACCAGAGGAGGCGGGATCTCACGATACCACGGTCACAGGGGACCGTGGCAACAGGCGAGTGACGGGGGAGACCGGGTATTTGTTTAAAGGGTGGTGGACGGGCCGCCTGAGCACCTCACTGCATCGCTAGCACGATACTCCCACACTTAGACACTCCACAGTTAGGGACCGGTATATGGTGTGCACACATCCCCTTCCCTGAGTGTACAGAGCGAACACAGAGACCCTAACGCTTGTGTTTTCTTTCCTTTCCTTTTCTCCCCCCCCCCTCCCCCCCTGGTTCTGGAGGCCGGTCCTCATCCTCAACTCCGTGAAGCAAAGCCCAACCCGAAGAAGGGATCAAGAATCAAGACCTTGTTTGAGATACCTATTTCTTTTGCACTGACTTCCCTTGTAGTACATGGACTATTAGTTTGTTTTCTTTCTGATGCAGTGACTATACAACTCAATCAATCAATCAAGAAATTTGTATAGCGCGCTACTCACCCGGTGGGTCTCAAGGCGCTTGGGGGAGAGGGGTCCGCTACTGCTCGAACAGCCAGGTCTTGAGTTGCTTCCTGAAGGAGAGGTGGTCTTGGGTAAGACGGAGGTGGATGGGGAGGGAGTTCCAAGTCTTGGCTGCCAGGTAGGAGAAGGATCTTCCTCCCATGGTGGCTCTTCGAATGCGTGGGACGGCGGCGAGGGCGTGGCTGGTCGATCGTAGCTGGCGGGTGGGAGTGTAGAAGGTCAGGCGGTTGTTGAGGTACCTGGGGCCCAGGTCGTGGAGGGCCTTGTGTGCATGGGTGAGGAGTCGGAACGTGATTCTCTTGCTGACGGGGAGCCAGTGCAGGTCTCTCAGGTGTCCGGAGATGTGGCTGTGTCGGGAGATGTCCAGGATGAGTCGTGCGGAGGAGTTCTGGATGCGTTGGAGTCTTTTCTGCTGTTTGGCTGTTTTTCCGGTGTAGAGGGTTTTTCCGTAGTCCAGTCGGCTGCTGACGAGTGCCTGGGTGACCGTCTTCCTGGTTTCGGTGGGGATCCATCGGAAGATCTTTCGGAGCATGCGTAGGATGTTGAAACACGATGATGAGACGGCGTTGACTTGTCTGGTCATCGAGAGGGAGGAGTCCAGGACTCCTCCCTCCCTCCCTCCCTTCGTGCTTGTGTAAAGGGTGTTACTTTGTTCATGAGCCAGCCAGAGCATGTAAAAATAAAGAGATGCAATAAAGCTGGTAAACCCTACCCCCAGACTCGCTCATATCTCCATTTACATAGAGACCGGGACGGAATCCCCGACAGTCAGATTTTGAATTGTATCACCTGGCAGCCCAGCGGCAATGTGCATTGAGATGGCTCTGTGGTAGTGTACTGTTTGGGGATGATGCCATGAGTACTTGAAGTCACCCTGGGAAATTCTGACATCTCTGCACCAACAAACTGGGTATGATTGTCCACAATAATGTTCCAGGAAAACCCTGTCTTGTAAAACATTTTCACAAATATCTTCAGTTTTTTAAGTTGCTTTACTGCCAAACATGAGCAAAGGCAATTGACTATAAAAATCTACCTTCACCAGTGAAAACCACGAGTCCTTATAAGTAGATTGAATTGTCCAACCAGATCAAGCCCCACTTTTTCCCATGGCGAGGATTGGAGCGTTATGGGATGGGGAGGTCGAGAAGGTATTTTTAAAGTACAGTCACGATTACCGAATATAAAACACCCTTTAGATGCCAGATCAAGTTCTCTATCCATACTGTTTGGTCATTATACAACCTAAATGTCCCTCATGTGACTTGGATAATATGGCTGCTCTCAAACTGATTGGAGGTACGAACTTATCATTTCTCATGGCAGGACCATTTTCTAGAGTCCATTCCTCAGCAATTCCAACAAATGGTTGAAATCTTAGATCAACATTTCTCTCTTTTGATCATCCAGACTAGGTGAACCAAATTACATTTTTTAAGAATCAGATCTTCACTCAATGTCATACACCAGTCTTTTTCGGAAATGCACTCACTTGCACAATGTCCTTATCTGTCACAATGCTACACTCCATATCTTCTGAAGAAACCTCCTTGATTGGAAATCTTGACAAATTATCAGCACAAATGTTCCTATCACTAGGAGTATATTCTGGTAAGAAGTGAAACTGTAAGAGTTTAGTTGATAACCTAGCAATGTTAAGAGTAGACCCTTTCACATTTTGACCACTTAGAATGAAAATTAAAGGTTTATGGTCGGTCTGAATCATGATTTCTTTCTCCAGAGATGGTTGTGAACTGGGGAATGACCCACCAACATGCTGGCAATTATTTTTCTATTATTGAGTAATGAACTTCTGTATATTTCATCACTCAAGATTAACATCAACTCATCAATATCCCCCCCCCCCTGATTTGAGCTCTTCTTCTTTTCCCACATTACTTTCATCCACTTTTAAAATGCATAGTTAAGATCATTATGTCTCAATGCCTTTGAACTAAGTAACTGATTTTTAATCCACTTAAAGACGCCCTGACATTCAAAATTGCAGCTGAAAGGCATGCCCCTCTTGTGCATATTTGACAATAGTCAATTTGGATGCATATTCTAGGATAAAGCAAAAATTAAATTTGCTAAGCCCAAGGATTTATTTTAGGCCAGCCTTGTCCTGGGGAGGTACAGCTTCCACAATAATCTTTTTTTGAACATAGATCTTTATTGATTTTACACCAATGAACTTTTTAAAGTGCACGCAAGTTATCATAGTTTATAGTATGCTTTATAGACAGTAATGCAGGTAATTTTAAAACATTTCCAAAATTACATCTTTGGGACTCACAGTGGGATTTACACCCTGTGAGGGGGCACCAAGGGACCTCCATCCATTCTGTGGAACTTCAGGTCAAATGCAGCACTCCCCACTTTGGGGCGGGTGCAGATGAGTCGTGTCTGCCGCACACTACCATTAGTACATGCCAACCTGTAATGTGTGTGTAAACGAACTGAATATTTCAAATAATGAAAGTTGCTGACCAAAAATCGTAATAGATCGCAGATTTGAGTGTCTCTAATTGTGGCAGTCATGTTTCAGAGAAAAAAAGGGCACAATGTTTTAACGGTTTTGGCATTTTTTTATAAGCAGCAGCTCAATGCAAGAGCCAACCAGACAGCAAGGATCAAATACTTTGGCTTTAAACGAATCACAACAATAGACCGAGACAACAATGGCACAAAGCAAGACTCTTACAAGGGTTTTTCAAATTGCAGAAATTTCTTATAGCTCCGAAGTTGAGTTCTAAGCAAAGCATGCTCAGCTTGATGGTGTTCTACTTTTAAGTATCCTTCACTTTAATCCCCTGTAACTATATCCAGACATAAAAGCAAGGCTTCATACTATGTGCATATTTCTTACACACTTTGGGCACGTTTTTTTATTTTATTTTATATTGGCCCAGTGTAAACATATTTTTCGATTAACATGGTTTCGCTGGCTGAACCCGGGCCTCCCTTTTTATATTTCACTGGAAGTTTTTAGGAAGTGGTAGAACAGATGAATTTCTGTTCTTTGGAACAATATGCCTTAGAATGGCTCAACACATCATACTTTGGGATGGAATATCAACTTGGGCCCAATTGAGAGATTGTGTGTTTTATAAGTATATCAAATATTTTCAGCAAATTGCACTTTATCGTGAGAAGATATGAGTTTAAAGAAAATATTTGCTCTACTTTGGATTAATCTGAATATGTTTCAAAAAGCATTAGCCTTCGAAAAACATTGCATCCTTAAAGCAAAGAGCTGTTAGAGACATTTCTAAGATTTGGGTTACATTGAAAATGTTAATGTAAACCAAATGCTTCCTAGTGCATGTGGCAAAGTACCATGCTTGGTCTCACATACCGCGAACACTTTTGTAGCTGATTTTTTGTAATGCATATTGACTAAGATATTTGATTATAGTGTCTCTGAATTTAAAATATCACGAGAAAAAAATTCCCTGGAATACACATTCTTCTGAACAGAAGTACAGACACCTGAGATGGAAATATGGTGTTTTGACAAGAAACTCTCGGCTGATCTGGTCACAGAACTCCTGTCCCCATGTCCTTGGCCATGATTTTAAATGCTTATATGTAATTGTTTTTTGTGTATGTACTCCATTTTGTAAGTAGCTGTAAGTTGGCAATACATTTCACCAGTGTGCATTTCGTTTTCAGTATGTAAAGGATGTGGGTTGTGTTAACTCTCTCAACTCCTCCGAAAAACACCAGTCTTCTATATTAGAACAGATCGTTCACACAGCCTGAAATATTCTCTGTAAAAGGCTACTTTTTGAGAAATATTGATGTTCTTTAGTTTCTTAGAGCCAGATGTACGACCCTATTTTGCATGCGCAAAACGGGTTTGCGGCCCGTTTGTACATGGGGCCGTGTGCAATTGCCAAATAGCGAGTCGCAATTTATTTGCAAGTCGCTATTTAGGAATTTTGAGTTGCAATTAGGAAGGTGTGTTCCCTTGCTAATTGCATCCGCAAATCAATGTATGAATGTTTTGTGACCGCAATTGCAGTCGCAAACCACTTACAAATTACCACCCTCTTCAAGAGGGTGGTAATGGAGTCGCAATTGGGAAGGGGTCCCCATGGGACCCCTTCCACTTTGTGACAGTCTCTAAAAATATTTTTTAAGGCCAGGCAGTGGTCCCAGGGACCACTACCTTCCCTTAAAAAATGTAACGAAAAAGTATCATTTTTTAAAAATGCTTTAAGGAAAACTGGCTGCATTTAAAAAAGAAAAAAAACTGCTTTATTTAAAAGCAGTCCCAGACACGGTGGTCTGCTGAGCCCAGCAGGCCACCATACCTGGGAGGGCCTGTCATTTCCGATGGGCTCGCAAATTTCAAGAGGCTCATTAATATTAATGAGCCTCGCAATTTGCGACCCCATTGGGAATTGCAAACAGTGTTAAACACACTGTTGTACACGGCAAATTGCACCTCGCAAATTTTGCCGGTTGTACATCTGGCCCTTAATCTGTTCTGGTCCCCTCATTTGTGCGGAGGTGCTGCCTGGGTCACTTCTATTTGTGAGATCGTTTTTAACACTACAGTTTATCCAATTCACCATCACATTTCAGCTTCATGGAAGAAGGTGTGAGTTCATGTGCAAAGCAGAAACAGAGAAACCTAGCACTGAGATATTTGTGTACGTGTTTAGACACTAAATCGAGTTAAAAATGTCAGGAGACATAAATATCGGAATTAAAATATCTTGACCTACAAATATGGTGATGCACAGATATCATTGGCAAGAATATCTTTGTTTGAGGTAAGTAATATTCTTTTAAAGAATATCAATGTATTTAATGTCATTTTCAGTAATACAGTTGATAAAACCTTGTTTATTTATTTAACATGTTTTAGTTGATATATTGATTTTATGCGTTACTATTGTTTATATAAATGCTATTTCTCGTTAAAATATAGCTTGTAATTTTAAGTGATTTTTTTATTTAATTATTAATAGTAATTTATAGGTTTGTAGTGGGTTGGGTTGCAGGGGTGTAGGGTGGAAATCTAATTAGGACATTTAATCATGAACTATTTATTACATGTTATTCAAATGTATGATTAATATTTATTATGTAAAATACATAATGCTGATTTATTTTCTTTAAATGTTATCTGCAGGCTATTAGGTTTGTAGGACTATAGTGTGGGAAGTTAACTAAGTGATAATTCATTAGTAATTCATTAATCATGAATTATTCAATTAATTTGTACTGATGGAATGTATGGAATACTTATTTTGTTCACTCATATTTTAGTTGTGGGCTACTAGTTTTGCAGTGGTCAAGGGTGGGAAGTTAATTAAGTATTAACTAGTCAACAATGTACTGGTCTAGGGTGGGAAGTTAAATAGGTGATAATTAATTACCAATTAGCGCCATTAGCATCCTGATCTGCGCCATCAGTTGTCCAGACAGTACACAGGGACCCTTCAGATAACCAAGGCCGAAGTGCAACGTTTCTAAAGTCACAAATAGGTATCCCTACCCCTGGGTGTGGAGGGTCTTCTCGGATTCAATGGGGATCGCCACTGAAAGCCCTGCTTGGGCCGGCGGGTGTCATACAGCAGCCATAAGAAGGATACTTATGTTGAAGAAGGCATTGCGACTCAGGATGAACCCATTCTGGCCCATATGTATGTGGGTTCCTATGATGGGCAGCAGCCAGTTCAACAGGACCTTCCCTAGGATTTTGTAATCAAGGTTCAAGAGCAACAATGGTCTATAGGACTGTATGTCCAGAGGATATCTGCCCGGTTTGGGGAGTACCACTATGAGGGCCTTCTGAAGGGAGTCCAGGAGGCGGGCCCTCTCCCACTTCTTGTTATACACCTTGAGCAGTCTGGGGGATAGCGAGACACTAAAGGCAGCACAATATCCTATAGGGAGCCCGTCCTTGCCGAGGCCTTAGAGCAAGCAATTGAGGTTCCGTGACAATTAAAGTGGTGTTTTCGACTCGCTCGAATATGGACGAGTTTGGTATCTATGAACCGCAAATGACGAGTTTAGTAGGTGTATGCATTTTCGCTACGCTAACCTGAACTGTTCATCTTGTTCGTGGGTTTCTTCATCTGAACCCACGGGTTCCATTTTAGATACGGCATCCATTTTGTCTCTTGCCCTCAAGTAGCCAGCGAACGGACGCTGTCCGCTTCGTGACCCTGGGATTCCCAAGCTCTTGCGGAAGACACGTGTTCCTTTGAGGGTGTCTTTATGACGAGGGGGATGACACTGCAAAGGCAGATGGCCTCGCTCGAGGCTCATCTTGCCGCGCCGGTCTATTGTTTCAGCCGTGCATTCATTAGGCACGTCTCCTTTGATCCTGCAATCGTGTTTCCGATATCACCCCCTTACACACTTTTCCATCTGTTGACTATCTTTGTCTTCCCTTGCACCTGTTTCTGTCTTCTTCTTTAACTCGTTTACAGCCGGAATGGAATGTACTCATGGTGGGATAATGTACTTTTACAGTTGGGAACCGGCGATGCCACTGTAATTATGTTCCGGGACCCTGAATACATGAAAGCGACCCTTTTTGACTTTACTGTGGGAACTGAGTCGTAACCTTTTGTTTGCCATGTTGTTCTATGACAAAAAAACTGTATAAAAGGAGCGATCCACAGTTGCAATTTGAAGCAGTCTCCTAGAACCTACACACGTTGTACTTCTTGTGACTTCTGTGTTCCCTGCAGTAAATAAACCTCGATCTTTGACACCGAAGGAAGTGCCCCGTGTCTCTGTCATTTGTACGCCGGAACAGGTAACCCACAAAGGTTTCAGGTGTTGTCCCCTGGCACCGCTGGGCCTTAGAAAAGCCCAGTCCTTCAGTTGGCGCCCAACATGGGGCGACATCAGCGGTACCGGTCCAAAGCCCGACGATCGTGAGGAACTTCGTGTGAAATCTCCGAGGGAAGGTGCACCCCCTTCATCGATCCGGTTGTCGAAACAAGTGGCCCGAAGACTTTTCCCGCGAAGATCCCCCGCCTCCTGACGGCTGCGACGGACTGATGCCCTGACTGTCGACCTGTTTTGGCGCCTGGCGTAGACCTTTGTACAGCGAGACGATTGACGGGCCTTCCTGGTGACGCCATTGTTCTCTCAGTTAAGTATTTGTGGGTCGCTCCCAGAGTCCTTAGTTGTTGTTGGTGCTTAGTTGTTGCATGGTTCCATTGCATTTGTGGTTCTTCATACTTTGTTCCTAGTTGTTCTATTTTGACGACTGCAATCGCCAAAGACCAAGGGTCTTGCATTTTTGTGAGGATATCGTAAATCGATAACCCTTGAAGTTTGTGAAACTCGGTTAGTGTGCACGATGCCTGGCCGTAGTACTTTGTTTAGTTGCTTTAAAGGTTGTGGTGCGGATTCCCGATTGGAGGACTCATGTCCGATACCTCCAGTTGGAACTCCGGTCTATGAGTTATATAGTCGCCATGGTGTAGGTCCTATCGCATATAATGAGTGCTGGGTCCGCTACACTAAAGATGACGGTGTCCTTAGTTGGCCACCTCATGGTAGTTTCGAAACAGCAATTTTGGATAACCTAGAAGCAAAATTGTTTAAAAGGAAACCAAGGCCGGCCATGTTCGATTCCTTTCGGTTATGGCCTAAAGAAGCCAAGCAGAAAGAAATCAAACAGCTTAAACGTAATAAGAGGGAAGGTATCGTTACGACGATGAGAAATGCAGAGCAGTTTCAGCGAGACAAAGACGAGAAGGAAAAGGAAGTCTTTGATAGATTACAACGTATGACGGTGGATAAGTGCTATCCCGCTCTACCATCGAGTACTGATAAGAAGGGAGAGGAAGCAGAAGAGGACCCTTTGCTGTCCTACCTACTGAAGTCGCCACCTCCATATGCGCAGGATACTACAGCTCCTGTGGTTCCCCCTGTTCCTCAACCTGTCGTTCCGGCAGCTGCTGGTCAGCCTGTCGCTGGTCCTGTTCTTGTGAATCCTCTTGTTCCTGTTCCTCTACCTGCTCCTGTTCCTACTGCTCCACTGCCTATACCTTCTCAACTTGCCGCTCCCGCTACTTCTGCTCTTGTGGCTACTCCTACCACTCCTACTGCTCCTGTATTTAGACCTCATATTGTTGCCCCTGTACTTTTCTACTCTTCTCCGTCTGTTCGAAGACGCATTCCTAATGCTGTTGCTAATCTTTACTCCCCTTTTGGACCGCTTCTTGGGTCCGATGTTTCTGATGTTCCCCAACGCCGAAGCCAGCTTCCTGGTGGTAGGGAACGTGAGACGTTAATCCGGATGGCGCGTAACTGGATTAGGTATCCCCTTAAAAAACCCCGCGCATAATTTTCGAGACCTTTTCTCAATTCAATGAGCCCACACAGAGATTTGTGTTTGACGAAATGTGCAAATTTTTACGTGAAGCGATATCAAATGATGAAGTAAACGAAGTACCGATCGATGTAACTGAACTTCAGCTTCAGTTTTCGAGTGGTATGATTGTGGGTAGCAATGTTCGACGTGCTGTAGAACATCTTCTATCTTTTCGTCCTACTGTGATACCTCGAGCATTGTTTAAAGATGAATCTGAGGAGTGGATGGCAACGCCTGGTCAGTATCCCATGCGTGAAGTTCCCCCAGTGTGGATGCCAGGTGATATGACTGTCAATCCTGCTATTTTGCCTCACTTCCAGAGAGTGAGGATACACCTCCCATGGAAGCGATCGGAAGTCTTGCAGGTTAAGCAATCTTTGCCTGACCCCCGCAAAAATCCTGCAGGATACTATAAAGAGTTGTCCCAATTAGTGGATGCTACGATCATGAATCTTGCTGACATCGACATGTTGTTCGGCAACGTAGAACCTCAACCGGTTTGGGCGAAAATACGTCAAGAAGATCACGCAGCTGAGTTAGGCGGTGATTGGGCTGCGCTTACAGCGGCTGACGGATTGCAGGTTGGTGGGGCTAAGCCTGAGCAGTTAATTACGGCTCTGCCTCAAAGAATAATTACCCTAATGAAGACACTTATGCCAGCTATGAAAGTCAATTGGGATAAACTGTCTGCGTGTAAGCAAAAGAAAGACGAGAGTGTCTCCGATTTCTTTACGAGATTTGAGGAGTCATTCATTGATCACAGTGGTCAGGATATGAGCACTGAGGGAGGTCAGAGGTTGTTCGTAGATAAATTTGTAGCAAATTTTTTGCCTGACCTTAGCAACAAATTGAAAAATTCTGAGAGTTCATGGGCTGTTTCTACCTCCGCTCAGATATTGGCCACGGCTCAGTATTACGAAAATAGGGAGAAGGAGGAAAATGATTGTGCGGATAAAAAGACGAAAGATCTCAAAACGAAAGTTCTGTTACAACAAGCGTATCCTCCGCGCTCAAATCAGAATGATTCTCAGTAGCGGAATAGATCGTAATCCGCTAGGTCACAGTCGCGGAATGACTCTCCTACGCCGAGATCTATGCTCGGATACAATCAATGCACATATTGTAGAGGTGAGGGTCATTTGAAGTTTGATTGTCCGGTTTTGCGCGACCGAAATAATGGTGGTTCATCTAGAGGAGGTCGTAGTGGTCCTCAGCAGGCTTCAAGAGGTAGAGGTTGTGGTGTTACTCAGAATCAAAATGAACGTTCTAATAATTCGTCTGATTCCAATAATTGCTTTGATCAGCGTGGTTCATCGTCAGGAAGATCTGCACAGTATCATGTGGACGATTTTTATATCGAGCGTGATATTGATGACGGTAACTACTAGGACAGCCACAGACAAAGAGAGGGAGTAGTATCAGTTCCGGTTGATCAGAGAGGGCCTTACGTCGCAGTTGCCACATCGGGCGTAGTTGAGCCTTTTCTGTTGGACACTGGTGCAGCGAAAAGTTCCATCATGCATTCGAAACTCCCTGGCGCACCTTTGTCTGGCTTAATGAATGTTTCCGTTGGATTCTCTGGCGCCCCTGTTAGCAATCCGGTTTCTAGCCCTTTGCCCCTTACAATTGGGCCTTGTGAGCTGAAAGCTCCTTTGATTTTGACTACTGGTTGTGGTGAAAATCTTTTGGGCCTGGATTTGCTGAAACGGTTATATGCGACTTTGTACTGTTCTCCTGAGGGAGTGGAGCTTACTTTGGGTCAGAGAGTGATCTCTCCCATGTACTTGTCATCTGATAAGCTCCCACCGGAATTGAGTTCTCTTCCTGCATCTTTGTGGGCAACAGGTCCCAATGACGTGGGCCTGCTTGACATCTCTCCTTATGTTGTTCAACTGAAATCGAATATGCGATTGCCACGTATTCCCCAGTATCGTATCCACCTTGATGGTGAACGAGCATTGTTAGCGATCATCTATGACTTGATCGAGAAAGATGTTATCGAGGAGACTCAGGGAAACATGTGTAATAGTCCTGTGTTACCTATCTTGAAACGCACTGATCCATCCAAGCCCCCTGTTTATCGTTTTGTTATTGATTTACGGGAGGTGAACAAAATTGTGATTCCACAATTTCCTGTGGTGCCTGACATTACGGCTTTACTGACTCTGATTCCAGCCTCTGCTTCTTGGTTCTCAGTGATCGATCTGAAGAATGCTTTCTTTAGCATTCCGATTGCTGAGGAAAGCAGAGATCTATTCGGCTTCTCATTAGGAGGTCGCAGCTTTAGGTTTAAATGCGCTCCTCAGGGCTACTGTGAGGGTCCATCGATATACAGCCAAGCCCTGAAGAGTCAACTCGGCGCATTTGTGTTACCGGCTGGTGCGGCTTTGATCCAATATGTGGATGACTTGCTGGTGGCTGCTGATACAAAAGACATCTGCAAAATTGCTACGGTGTCGTTGTTACAGCATCTCTGTGACTTACATCACAAGGTGTCCCCTTCTAAACTGCAATATTGTTGTCAAGAAGTAACCTATCTAGGTCACTTATTGTCAAAGGAGGGAAGAAGGTTGACCCCAGAGAGAATTGCAGCGATCGCTCGAATGACTGTGCCAACAACTCAGAGAGATGTGCGTGCCTTTTTAGGTATCACGTCATACTGCAGGCAATGGATTCCAAATTTTTCACTGCTAGCGAAACCATTGGTAGCCCTCACGTGCAAGGATGTTCCAACTCCTTTGCCATGGACGGAAGAGTGTCAGAAATGTTTTTCTGAATTGCGTGATGCGTTGTGTTCGGCTCCTGTGTTAGGTACTCCTGACTACAGTAAGCCGTTTACACTATACGTTCACGAGAGAGAGGGTTGTGCGTTAGGTGTTTTGACGCAGCAATTTGGCGGTAAACAGCGTCCATGTGCATATTTTTCCTCGACCTTGGACCCAGTAGCTAGAGCGTTGCCGAGTTGTCTAAGAGCGACAGCGGCGGCTGCGGTGTCCATTCGACAAGCTGCAGGATTGGTCATGGATAATATGCTTATGGTGATGGTTCCGCAAGCAGTTGACACTCTCTTAAATCGCACAAAAACTCAACACTTGACGAGCGCAAGGTTGTCCGGTTATGAGTTGACGCTTTTGGCAAGTCATATTCAAATAAAGCGCTGTAATGTCCTAAACCCGGCAACGTTGTTGCCAACTAATATGGAATCAGATGACGTACCACCACATGATTGCTATTTGCGAACTGAGGAAGAAACGAAGGGTCGTGTTGACCTAAAAAACACTCCATTGGCAGACCCCGATGGTACCTTGTATGTTGATGGTTCGTGTTTTAAGTTGCCGAATGGTGATGTGACGACTGCGTATGCTGTGGTAACATTGAGTACGGTTGTAGAAACTGCGAGGTTGAATCAGAATTCTGCGCAGGCAGCAGAGTTGATTGCGTTGACGAGAGCGTGTGTTTTGTCGAAGGGAAAGCGAGTGAATGTGTTTACTGATAGTCAATATGCTTTTGGCGTTGCACATAGCTTTGGTCGATTGTGGCGAGAGAAAGGCTTTATGACATCGCATGGCACGAAGATCCAACACGGACAGCTCGTGAACGATCTTTTGGACGCACTTACATTGCCCAAGCAGGTGGCGATTATTAAATGTAGTGTGTACCGTAAGGTGACGGATGATGTTGGTCGTGGTAACGCGTTTGCGGATGAGATCGCTAAGGAGACGGCTAGAAATCTTGCAACTAGAATGTATGTGACGAGTTCAGTGAGGTGGCCTACAGAGACTGGTATGTGTGAGGACACTGTTGAGAGTGTGAAAGCGATTCAGAATGAGGCCACCGAAACGACTAAGTGGAAGGAGAGCACAGGAAAGTTGGATGCGCACGGATGTTGGATTGATTTGTCGGAAAATCAGAGATGGATGTTGCCGGATGCATATGTGCTAGCTGTTGTGACTATGGCACACGGCTTGTCACATATTAGCGAGAAAGGTATATGTAAGTTGCTGTCCCCTGTATGGAAGAATGATGGTATTGCTAAGTGTGCTGAGAGAGTGGTTAAGAATTGTATGGTATGCATGATGTACAATCCTTGCAAGGGCACCCCTACACCACCTGGCCATTACGCTCCTCCTACATGTCCCTTTGAGGTTATCCAACTAGACTTCATCCATATGGAGAGATGTAATAACCTGAAGTATGTTTTAGATGTGGTTTGCGCATTCTCCAGATGGATCGAAGCCTATCCTCTCAAAGATAATACAGCTCTGTCCACAGCGAAAGTCCTACTGAAGGAATACTTTCCTCGGTATGGAATGCCACGGATTGTATGGTCAGATAACGGAAGTGAGTTTGTGGGAAGTGTGATGAAGAGTGTGTGTAAGGGCCTTGGAATTACACAAAAATTCCATAGTGCCAATCATCCCCAGTCAGCGGGTTTGGTTGAAGGGTACAATGGTACTCTAAAATTGAAACTGGCAAAGATTCAGGCTACGACTGGTTTGTCATGGCCTGATGCCTTGCCTCTGGCTCTCTTGACGACCAGGGCGACTGTACACTCTCGAGTAGGGCTTAGCCCATATGAGATTGTGTTCGGCCGTCCTGCAAACATTTGGGGGGTCCCTAGACCTAGGTCTTTCGACAGTCTTGAGTACCCAATGTTAATTGATTATCTTCATGATCTGACTGCTAAACTGAGGTTAATTCATCAACAGGTCTTTGAAGCACTGCCGGCACAGACAGAGGGTCCTGGACATCGGCTCCAACCGGGTGACTGGGTTGTCACCAGAAATTTTGGCCGGAAGCGGAATCTGGAGCCGAGATTCATGGGACCCTATCAGGTTCTACTCGCCACGAGAACTGCAGTTCGTCTGGAGGGCCGCAAAAACTGGGTGCACGCCACCCACACAAAGAAGGTGCCAATACCTTTACCAGCGGATTCGTGGATGAGAGCCGGTATCGCCGCATCAGAAACAGAAACTCCGGTGAAATTTGTGCCGTTCAGTGATGCTCAGCCTGTAGGAGATACTTCAGTGCAATCAGATAACTTTGTTGAACCTTCATCATTGGGAAACTCAAAACTTGAACTATCATCTGACCGACAGGACTCTGTTCCGCAACCTGAACAATTATTTGAAGAACAGACTCGTACTGGAAGAAGCAGATATTTTCTTCGTTCTCATCGAGAAGACCGTCAACAAACAGCTGGCCACCTCCCTCGAGATGAATGGAGCCCTCGACCCCTCACAGTCTGGCTTCTGAGCCAACAACAGCACCAAGACCGCCCTCATCGCCTCCACCGATGACATCCGAACCCTGATGGACAACGGAGAAACAGCGGCCCTAATCCTCCTAGACCTCTCCGCGGCATTCAACACTGTCTGCCATCGCACCCTAGTGCAGCGCCTCAGCAACGTCAGAATCCAGGAGAGGGCACTGGAATGGATCATCTCCTTCCTCGACGGAAGAACACAGAGAGTCCGCTTACCACCGTACAAGTCAGAGGCCACCGAAATCATCTGCGGCGTCCCTCAAGGATCCTCGCTGAGCCCCACCCTCTTCAACGTCTACATGAGCCCCCTCGCGGCCATCGCATGCCAACACAACCTCAACATCATCTCCTACGCCGACGACACCCAGCTGATCCTCTCCCTGACCAACGACCCCGCCGCCACCAGAGCCAACCTTCACAGAGGGATGAAAGACGTAGCCGAGTGGATCACGACCAGCCGCCTGAAACTGAACTCGGACAAGACGGAAGTCCTCATCCTGGGCTCCTCGCCCTCCGCCTGGGACTACTCCTGGTGGCCCCCCGCCCTGGGCACTGCACCCAAACCGACAGACCACGCACGCAACCTGGGCTTCATCCTGGACTCCTCCCTCTCCATGACCAGACAGGTCAACGCCGTCTCCTCGTCGTGCTTCAACATCCTGCGCATGCTACGGAAGATCTTCCGGTGGATCCCCACCGAGACCAGGAAGACGGTCACCCAGGCCCTCGTCACCAGCCGACTGGACTACGGCAACGCCCTCTACGCCGGAACCACCGCCAAGCTCCAGAAGAGACTCCAGCGGATCCAGAACGCCTCGGCCAGACTCATCCTCGACATCCCACGACACAGCCACATCTCCGGACACCTGAGAGACCTGCATTGGCTCCCCGTCAACAAAAGAATCACCTTCCGTCTCCTCACCCACGCACACAAAGCCCTACACGATCAAGGCCCGAGCTACCTCAACAACCGCATCAACTTCTACGCTCCCAAACGCCACCTCCGATCAGCCAGTCACGCCCTCGCCGCCGTCCCCCGCATCCGAAGAACGACTACAGGAGGAAGGTCCTTCTCCTACCTGGCCGCCAAAACCTGGAACTCCCTCCCTCCCAACCTGTGCCTGACCTAAGACCACCTCTCCTTCAGGAAGAAGCTCAAGACCTGGCTGTTCGAGCAGTAGCAGCACCCCCCCCCCCCCAAGCGCCTTGAGACCCTCCGGGTAAGTAGTGCGCTCTATAAATGTCTTTGATTGATTGATTGATACCAAAGACTAATAAATATCTTTTTGCTTTTTCCCCTTTTTGAAATTCACGTTACCCCCCTCATTACCATCTTGAACATTATGAACAATTGCAGCCTCTATTAATTCTTGAGTTCTTTTCCACGTGTGTTTTTCCACAGCTAGGAGATTTTGTATTATAATTGAATGTTTGATTAAAGAACCTTACATCCGGGTTGACTGTAGGGCCGTGCGGGTACTTCCTTCTGTTTAGCAGGTTCCTGACACTAGGTTGGTACTTTTGTCGATTCCTAGGAACTCCTGGGAATTGATAATCGCTTCTCAGAACGAAGTGCGTCAAGAACGTTGCGGACGGTTTTTAGAGGATGGAATTCTCAAAGTTGTCGGAAGTGGAGAAGACTCTAGCGCAAAGATCAGTACTACACTGGGTTGTAAAAACTAAATGCTTTCTGTTTCAGGTGTTCCTGCTGTTCTTGACTGTTTCCATGCTATTGGTGGGTGGAGTATATTATGGAATACAATCATTATTGCCTTCTGCTTCACCTACTTCTTCTTCTGAACCAAAATCTGTTCCCACTGTTTCTCCTCATTCCTTTCACCCTCTACCTCAACATGAACAGGTTAGACGTGCGGAATTTATGAACAACTCCTTTGTCCAACTTCTTCATCAACATCAGTTGGTGATGAATACTACCAACTGTTGGGTGTGTGGTTTAATGCCACATACCATGGATAGGGGAATTCCGTACTTGGTCCTTCCTTATAGTTCCCAGGGGTCAGCTCGAGCATTCCAAACTATGTTTCGTAGCGCACTAGATTCCTACCCCCATCGAGAGCCACGCACTGCAGATCATGGTCCTGGCCCGTACCACAAACCTTTGGCAAGAGCGATTGCCGATTTAGATAGAGATATTTTTGACGCATCGCTTATCCCAGAGGAAGAGGTGCGAGCATACAGAGATCTGAGTGAGGCTGAGTATAGCATGTCAGTGGGTGATCGGCAGCTTAAAAGCTCGTCTCCGATCTGGATCGTACCCCATCTCGGTAACTTCTGTTTAAAAGGCTTTGGCCGAAGCCCGCGAGCCCAGCTCGGGAGGAGTGCCTTTACTGAAACGTATGTTTTACCAACGGCCTCTTCCCCTGTTCTTTTGACTGCCAAGGGTACATACTTTGTGTGTTACGATCGCGCATATACATGGTTGCCTCGTGACTTCTCAGGCACCTGTTATATTGCGAATCTGTTGCCACCGACTTTCACCGTCGGATCAGACTATCACAAGACTAGAGTTGTGAGAGGTGTTATTAGCGAAGAAGACACTGCCGGTCAAGAAGCAGGAGACTTCTTTAAGGGTTTCTTGCCGTTTTGGGGGACCTATGATCAATAGTAGGAACCTGAGACAGTTGACTCGAGTGGTGGAATCAACTGCTAATATCACTGCAAGTGCCCTTGGTAATATAACAGCAGAGCTTCAGGCGGACTGGCTTATGATGTTGCAAAACCGTATGGTTTTAGACGTTGTTCTTGCAGATAGAGGTGGTGTATGTAAGGTGATCCATTCGAGTTGCTGCATTTTCATTCCTGATAACGCTCCAACTGTCTATCAAGCCATCTCGAAGTTGCATAAGATTCCGAGTCCATACACGTGGACGTAGGTGATTGGACGCTACTAGGATGGTTTTGGGGCCTGATGTCGACATGGGGTTGGAAGATTCTGATGATTATTGGGGTTGTTGTAGCATTTCTGTTCACGTGTTGTCTTTGTGTACAGTGTGGTCCTGCCTTATGTGGCCTCTGTGCTACTACGTGTATAAGACGGCCACCTGTTACCAAGGAAGCATTGATGGATAGAATGATGTTGCAGCAACATCTGGATGGTCTGATGAATATCGAGATCGATTCTGATATCGACTAGTGCTTGCCTACATGAGGGCAAAAGGAGCGTCTGAGGTTCCGTGACAATTAAAGTGGTGTTTTCGACTCGCTCGAATATGGACGAGTTTGGTATCTATGAACTGCAAATGACGAGTTTAGTAGCTGTACGCATTTTCGCTACGCTGACCTGAACTGTTCATCTTGTTCGTGGGTTTCTTCATCTGAACCCACGGGTTCCATTTTAAATACGGCATCCATTTTGTCTCTTGCCCTCAAGTAGCCAGCGAACGGACGCTGTCCGCTTCGTGACCCTGGGATTCCCAAGCTCTTGCGGAAGACACGTGTTCCTTTGAGGGTGTCTTTATGACGAGGGGGATGACACTGCAAAGGCAGATGGCCTCGCTCGAGGCTCATCTTGCCGCGCCGGTCTATTGTTTCAGCCGTGCATTCATTAGGCACGTCTCCTTTGATCCTGCAATCGTGTTTCCGATATCACCCCCTTACACACTTTTCAATCTGTTGACTATCTTTGTCTTCCCTTGCACCTGTTTCTGTCTTCTTCTTCAACTCGTTTACAGCCGGAATGAAATGTACTCATGGTGGGATAATGTACTTTGACAGTTGGGAACCGGCAATGCCACTGTAATTATGTTCCGGGACCCTGAATACATGAAAGCGACCCTTTTTGACTTTACTGTGGGAACTGAGTCGTAACCTTTTGTTTGCCATGTTGTTCTATGACAAAAAAACTGTATAAAAGGAGCGATCCACAGTTGCAATTTGAAGCAGTCTCCTAGAACCTACACACGTTGTACTTCTTGTGACTTCTGTGTTCCCTGCAGTAAATAAACCTCGATCTTTGACGCCGAAGGAAGTGTCCCGTGTCTCTGTCATTTGTACGCCGGAACAGGTAACCCACGAAGGTTTCAGGTGTTGTCCCCTGGCACCGCTGGGCCTTAGAAAAGCCCAGTCCTTCACAATCTGTTCTATCCTTTCAACCTACAGGGGAGTATCGAGCTCCACCCATTACAGCGGATCTAACCTGGGGAGGGGCAGCCCACTGAAAAGTATTTTAGTTCAGAAGCTGCAGGAGTGGAGACCCCTGCGTACAGGGCCTGGTAGTAGGTGACAAAGGTGTAATTTATATCCCCCTGAGTATTAACAGTATGCCCACTATCCAACTGTAAGGATTCTATTGGAGTACATGAGTGATCATCCTGCACCAGCCATGCAAGCAGACATCCAGCTCTATGTCCCTCACCGTGTAAGCGGGCCAAGTATTGCTTATAATCCAGTTTCCCCAGCGGTGCTTCAAGATCCTGGTTTTCCCCGCATAACGGGCACAGCCGGTCAGCCTCTGAAGTGCTTACCTGCAGCTGTGGCAGCTCCCCCTTCTTCAACATAAGCTGTCTCCTCAGCGTCTATCGAACCCATCAAATCGTGGCGATACAGTGACCCCTCACAACCACTTTGTGGGTGTCCCAATTCCACTGCTGGAAAGGAAGTGGAGCCTACGTTTGAGGCAAAACTTTGTTTAATGTGTGTCGCCAATGTATAGCGGAAGGAGACATCCCAGAGTGCCTCTGTCTGCAGTGACCATGTGGAAATACAAAGATGAGCTCTCTCCCACTGCAGCATCAGAATGAGCGGGCAAAGATCAAACAAGGCCCATGGCAGGCCTTAAGTTTGAAGAATCATGGGGCTGTTCGCTGCCAGAATAGGAAAAGATTTAGTCTGGTATGCAGTTTATGCACCGGGGAATAGGAGGATAATTCACTTTCCCCACGGGTGATTTAGGGACCATACATCATATAATCTGTAGTTAGCCATCCCTGAAAGTGAAAGGCCCTTGTGCAGCAACCTGCTCTCACCAGGAGTGGGAAGGAAAGTTTAATGTCCGAACACAATTAAAGTCATCTCCCCAGTTAGTGGTAGTGTGCGGGTCATGGAGGAGGGCTGGAGTGAGGGCATCCAAAAACGTGGAGTGGTCAGTATTCAGGGCATAAATAGCAAGAAAAGCAAATGGCATGCCATCAGGGTGACGCACTATTGCAACATACCAGCCATCCGGGTCCACCCTGTGATCTAACACCTCGAATGGGACCACCGGTGTGATCCAGATTAGTACTACCCTTGAATAAGCTAATGTTGTCATTTCATCAGAGTATGTGCAATTACGTAGCCATCATATGCGTTGCCTACATGAATGCTAAGTTTGCATCATTTAAGGCAGAAGTGAATACGGTGCTTCTTGTTAAAGGTAGCCATGCTTCTCATATTCCATATCAGCATATTATATTGTGGCATCAGTGTAGCAGTCCCTATTAAGGAAAATATGCAATCATAACCACAAAACTACAATTAGAGTTGTGTATGTTTCTATCCAAATGGAAGAGATTGTATTTATCCACACATTCAATAAACAGGAAACAGCATATAGTATCATGCGTGCATCAGGAAGTGACGGGGTTATGGAAATCAACAGATTTCCTGACCTCAGGCATATAACTGCAGAGCGACTTTTTAGTGATACATAATTTACATTAGTCACAATGAGAAAAACATCTTAAGCTCCCCATTAATCATGAGTAAGAGTTTGGAGTCAAGATGTGGTTGTCGATGATGTTTCTATTCCCAATGGTGGTTATGGAATCAATACCAGGACAGGAGAATCAGAGTGCCTGAGAGATTGTTGGTTACTATGATCAGATCTACCCTCTTCCATTTTATTTGTGTTCCATTTGATCTAATCCGGGCAATATTGTCGATAATGACTTGTTGGAATACACTTTTATTGCCCCATACCAATATTTGCATAATGATACAGTTGCGATCACTAAGGGCAAAATGTAGGCAGCTTAATACTGGTCGGTAACGGCCGAAAATCGGTGATTTTCCCGTTACCAACCGGTATTTAGCCCTTTCCAATGTAGGAAGCTCTAAATAATTTACAGATTCGTTATTTTAAGGAATTGGTAAAATAAAGATTCCTTATTCTAAGGAATCGGTAAATTACCGAATCCTTAAAACCTATGTGGGAAGCACTCAAGTGAGTGCATTTTTGCTTTAAGGATTCGGTATTTACCACCAATTAGAAGTTGGTGGTAATTACTGAATACCTTTAAAAAAGCAATTATTTGCTGTTTTAAAAGTGCCATGTGGCAGACATACATGCCCTTAGGGCATGTATATGTGCCATATGTGCACACATGCACGATTCAGGGGTGCAACAGGGTGTCAATGTGACACCCTTCCACCCTTGAATATGCTCCCTCTATTACCGATTCGGTATTTACCGAATCGGTAATAGTGAATGGCTTCCCATTCATTCCTATGGGCCTCCAGGCCCATAGGAATGAATGGGAAGGTATTCCTCATTACCGAATCGGTATTAGCGATTCGGTAATAAGGAATATTACCGAATCTGTAAATGTTACAATTTTTTTACCTACATCACATTTACCGATTCTTAAATACCAAATCGGTAAAATTCGGTATTTAAGAATTAGTAAATTGTGATTACCCACATCTAGCCCCAAGTAAAAACTGTTCGATCCTTGGGGTGGTACAATACTCATAGAAATCAACACATGATCAATCACAGAGGTAGCGTTCTTTCCGATAAAAGTTGGAATCAAACCGCCGTTATTATCACATGCACATTGCAACAAATCAAGGTCATACTTTGCCATCATAATATTTAATACACCTCCATAATTATTGTGTGGGAAGTGTATGCAGTTGTCCCTTTCGTCATTCTTATATCCACAAGCTTTAGTCGCAGACAGTGGGCATATCTTCGTATTAAAATCCCCAAACCAAATAATTGCAAAATTGGTTTTCAATGGTCTAACCAAGTTGTCAAGCCCTTTTTCCAATTCAAATACTGTGTTACAGCAAGTTGAATCAAAAACATTATCATAAAAGTTGACTAGATGCACATCCCTGCCATTTTTACAGTATAACCACAAGATCTGTGAATGTTTACCTATTGTGATTGACCTTTTGACTACTGCTGGAAGTTTATTTGAGGTGAGGATTAATCAAAGAGTCAGTGAAGTAACGAAAATCCCACTGAAACATGTTCCAGGTGAAGGGCCTGGAGGTCAGGGGTCATATCTTCCTAAATAAATAAATTATAAATTGATACTTGTATAGCGCACTACTCACCCGCAAGGGTCTCAAGGCGCTTGTACGAATACCGCTGTGGAACCCATCCTGGCTTTCCCTGTGAGGTGTCCACTCCTGGGCACCCCCAAGGTGGAGGCCAGGCATCCTTAGCGTTGTGGGGGCCGTTGTGGAGTTTAAGCAAGCTATTGCCCAGAGTTGCAGAGTGGGACCCCATGATTGGAATAGGCACCGAGGCGAGAATGATCAGGTCCGTGGAATTTTGAGCCCTAGACCCGCCGAGGCGGGGAATTTAACCCTGGTCCCGAGCTAGACCTCTGCATCAGGGTCTGCCGCTCTAACCATTGAGCTCTAACCATTGACTGCTTCATGTAGTCAAAGAGCAGCAGAGAAACTGAGAAGAGCAATGAACAGAGTTCTGGTGCTCCAGCAGGCGGCCATTAGTGCCAATGAGTCAGGAAACAGATTACCTAGCCATGCCCAGCTGTCTTTCTTCCCCCTCTCTCGAGTCACTCTTTTGTTCTCTGTCTTTATTTCCATCATTGTGACTCCACATCCAACCCTCTTTCCCTATTTTGCTCTCCCTATTTCTCACATCTCCCTCTACCTGTAGCTCTAGATCATTTTCTCTCTCTCTCAGGCTCTCTGTTTAGCTGTCTGGCCTTCTCACTTCTGCTTCTTCCACATGCACTCTATCACTTTACTACTTTCTGTAGGTCTCTTCCTTATGTACATCAATCTCTATGTTCTTAACTATTTCCCCTAATATGTGTCTCATCCCCCTTTACTTGCTTTTTCTTTCTATTTGTGTCCCATATATTTCCAACACTTTAAATTTACATCTTTTCTCCACTCAGGGGCGGTCCATGCAGGTAAGACCAGTGGAGCGGGGGGGGGGGGGGGAATTAAATAACAAATACATTTTTTCTCACCCTTATCTGTTAAATCCGGCCCACCACCCTTACCTGCCTGGGTCGCGCCTTTCTCCACTTACTTCCCCTCTTATGTCCTTCATCAGCCTCACCCAGCTCCTGGCTTATACTCTCTTAGCTCCCTCGTTTGTATTTGTACTTTCCCTCCTACCTGCACTCTGCTCCTCACTTCCACATTCTAAGCATACTACATCCTAAACCCTGATAGGCACCCATGCACTGTCAGGGGCAGAAGGGCTGCACAAAAACACTTTCAGTGGCAGGTCTGCTCTAGTGGGCAGCTCATGGAGGGGCAGGCAAGTAATAAACCTGTGCAAGTATTTTTATATCAATACCCTTTAAAAACAAATAGAGAAATCAGTGAAATCTCGAACTTTTTTCTGTTTTGAACTATCAACCTAAAATAGCAAACGGGGTTAGCTGGGCTTTGGGTTCTTGCCTGCTTATAGAGCTGAAAAGAAGACACGAAGAAATCTTCTGCCTTCTAAGTTAGTGCAGTTTTACAGACCTAATTGAAAGGGGTTGCAAGCAGCCTCATAATGTAGCATGCCAGAACACAGAAGTTGCAAGTGCAAACTTTAGCTATCCCTAAATGATGTCCATGCACGTAAGTAAACTTAAAACTTTGCAGCTATTTAGAGCTTCATGAGCAAACACGGATGCTACCTTACTTAAAGAACAAACCTTTGCAATGCAATCGGTCTCGCCTTTGGGACCTTCTATGTATTTAGCTATGCAGCACACTAGCCTGGAAGCAGAAACATCTACTGTTCTTTAACATGGAGGGAAAGTAAGCACGAAACTGAGTGACATGACAGGAATGGGAAAATATGGAGAGAAATATTGCCTTTTAGCGGAAAATGATATAGTCCAGGCACTGTTTTTAATATAAAATCTTGGCTTTGAGTGGTCATATCACTGAAAATACAAGATTTGAAAAAAATATCATTGTCTATGGGTGCTTGTGGAAGACAATTTCTTTTGACAATTTCTTTTGACTGGAATCTAGAGAATGCTAAAGAGATTCTGGTATTTTACTGACCTCTGCTGGTGCTTTTCTATCAAAAAAGTTAAATAGAGGCAGTTGCCAGAAAAAAATGCTGGTATTTTTGTGACCTCTAGTGGTCGTTTTCTATCAAGACAGTTAAATAGAGGCAGTTAAACAAGCAGAAAGTAATTCTGGTATTTTACCGACCTCTCCTTGTCGTTTTCTATCAAGACAGTTTAATAGAGGCAGTTGAACAGAAAAAAGTCCCTAAGCGGAAGCAGACAAAGTGCATACACATATAAGTATAAACTGAAGTATATACAAGGGGTCACGAATGCTCAACTAAAAATAGCAGCTTTTTGCTCATGTTTGAGGTTATAAATGACTGGTCCAACAATATGTATTTCTTTAAAATTCTCTTGCAACATTGAGTTTTCTCTCGGTTTGCTTTTACAGATATAAAATTAAAGTAAACATCAGCAAAATACCTTTTAGAGGGGTTTCTCCTAGTTTAGATTTATGTTGGAAATGAAGAAAAGTATCAGCTTTAACTGATTTTCTTGCTGTTTTTTATCAACTTTATCACTGAATTCTGGCAATGCTGGTAAAATTCTGGCCCTGCGGCAACTAAGCAATATAAAGGTGGTGAGGCTCTGTAAAGATTTTTCGTTTTGCTTAAAGATGTATCCATGGATTTTAAAATGTTCATATATAAAGATTGATTTTTATGTTGACGTTGATTATAGTTAGTGATTCATAAATTATAATTAAAATTAATTAGAGCGTGTTTACGTTATGTTAGCCATAATTAATTGGATTATTTCACCTGTGCCTGGAAAGCCTAACAAGGATGCACCATCCCATATGAGATATCTCCTGGAGGCTGTGCAGTTGTGAGCTTCCTTACAATGCTTTCTTACAATGCCTGGTAAGGAGAGCGAAGTTACCTTATTAGAGAACGCTGGATTTTGATTGGTCCCCACGTCTTGGGAACCATAGAGATTTTATATTTCACGTCAGAAATCATATGCCCCTTTCCACTCTCTTAACCCCTTCCACGTGGGGCTAATTCCCCCGCAGGGCGGGGGAACGGGGGGACGCGCGCGGCACCTCGGTGCTCGTGACGAGCCCAGCTCGTCATTCTGCACAGCGGAGCTGTGCTCATGACGAGCTGAACTCGTCACGACTCCGCCCACTCCCTTGGAATGCCTGCACAGGAGGGGAATTAGCCCCACGTGGGCGTTCCACTGCATTTATCACGAGCTCAGCTCATCATGAGCACAGCTCCACTGTGCCTCATGACAAGCTGAGCTCGTCATAAGTGCCAAAAGGGTTAAGACACGATGTTATGTTAAGTTGATTTATATAGTGCACTAATCACCTGTGAGGGTATCCATGCTTACTTGCATCGCTCTAGAGCAGTTCTATTCTTCTTCGAATGACTGAACTTTCATGTGTTTTTTTGCCATTAGAGGCGCTACTTGCTGATACCTGCTGCTTAATTTTCTTCGACCTCATCGGAATCCTCAGCTTAGTGTTAGGGAATTTCTCTTCAGGGGGACCGAATCTTATTTAAATTGCATATGACTATCGTTAAATAATTTCCTTTCTATTTGCTATTTTTACTTCCTTTGGATAAAACTAAACTATGCTGTTACAAGGTGATTATTAATTTAAGCCTAATTGGAGCTTGTATCTTTGCTGATCTGGTAATAAACCTTTATGGTTTGCGAACCTACCCCTCTCAGTCATTATTGTGGAGTCAAATGTGCTTCACTGTCATTGATGTATTGTTGATGAACTGATGTTAAGGTTCATTTTGAGACAAAGGTCCATCCACTCGAGCTTGGACTTGAATTTAATACAAAGATTTGCACCATGCAATCCCTATACCACTCTGCTTCCAATACACACTGGGGCAATTGTGAAGAAACTGAAAGCCCGGACTGCGTCTGTCTGCAAGATTCTGGCACAGTGGTAGGCCAGTTGTTGGCCCAAATAGCTGGGTCCCAACAGCACAGGAAGGCCTGTTTGGACTATTTCCAGGTGCCACAGTAATTCCCTTTTCCCTTTCCTGATGCAGTCCAATCCAGTGAAACACACCGAAGCACTTTGCCTGCAGGCCAGGAAATCATGGTCTTGCTGGAGTAGGGCTTCAGAGGCCCAGAAAGGGAAAACAATTGAGACACCTGCAAGTTTACAGTCTCAGTCAAGTGCAGAATGGAGCTGCTGCCTTTTTACATAAAGCAAATGTAATTCTTGCATGCATAAGTTGCTGCCTTTGATACCTGGGGCTAGGACCTCAAATACAGCACCAGGAGTAGTAAGGGACAAGCCAGAGGTCGCAAGTGCGTCAACTCGTGACCCCTAAATAGCATCTATGACACAATCAAGGTGTGAGAGGTGGCCCTCAGACTCAAAAAAGAGAGATCAAAGACGGCCTCAATGCTGAGACCAGTTGGAGCAAGTTCAGCAAGGTTACATTTGAAGCAAGCAGCAGTATGTCACGCTGCCAGTCTATGACCAAGGACCGATTGCACAGCAGCACATTTTCAGAGGTGTATCAGGAGAGGTTTTCTGAATTGATTGGCGGTGGTGGGAATTAGGACGCGTGAGCTGTTGTTCCCAAACCAAAATGGCAGTAACTAGAAGAAAGTATTCAGAACTGAATCACAACTTTGAAAGGAAATCCATATGTGGTACTGGCATCAATGCACCTGGTGAAATGCTCTTAAGGTCCTGTCAGGTGAATCCTCAAAACATCCATCATGGAGTACATACTGGAAAAGTAAATTGAGGACAAATCACCCAGTTGTCCTCAAGAGAGTGTCAAATGCCAAAGCACCTGTCCAAGCAGCAGTGTCACAAACAGCTACTGTTGTCAATTGAAAAGGTATACAAAAAGTGATTGACGAAATGCTTGAATTAATCTTAGCCACTTGTAATAATCCTGGCTCGTGCAGAAGCGGTCGCTCCCCACGCTCCCTGGTATCGTAGCATTCTGTGCATTGCTCACACTGCCTGCATATTAACCTGTGCCTGAGTTATTTCATAGCGCTATACCCCATTGATTGACTGCTTATTGTCTTGTGCCAGATCTATTTTGTAGCGCTATACCGCATTGACTGCTTATTATCTTGTGCCAGATCTATTTTGTAGCGCTATACCGCATTGACTGCTCATTGATTTGTGCCAATTTGATATCGCAGCGCTGGATTGCACTGCTTGTTTGACAATTTTTGCCTGATTGTGCCGGTGCCTCTGCCCATACCATTGCGACTTCCCAGACTGTGCCCCAATCTCGCCTAGTTCCGCTTTTGTTTCTGCTGCCATTTTGTTGTTTGTTTGCCTCCCAGCCTGTCCCTCCACCCCGCTCCCGCCTCCCAGCTGCTCCTCCCTCACTCCGCCCCCCTCCACTATCTACATATGTCAGAGCAACAGACGTGCAGCGTTCACGCGCAGCGAACGCGCCCCATGCGCGCCGAAGGTGTGCCAAAGGTAAGCCCGCCTACGCCCGTCCGCACCTGGACCGTGCCCAGCGCCAGACCCCCTGGCCCCCGCAAAATCCACTCCACCTGCATAACGTACGACGCCGCCACCCTCTCAGCACTTAACCCCGGCCGACTCCCAAACTGCTACCAAGCCGCCCCAGGACACACCCATGGACCCTTCACCTGCCACTCCTGCAAGTTAGACTGCTTCAGAACCCACACCAAACCCACAGACTCCAAACAGAGCTCCGACACTAACCACCTGAAGTGCATCCTGCTCAACACCCGCTCAGTCCACAGACATGCCATCAAACTCTGGAACCTACTTGACACCACATCACCGGACGTCGCCCTTCTTACAGAAACCTGGATGAACGCCTCCTCAGCCCCGGACATCACCATAGCCATCCCGGACAGCTACAAGATCATCCGAAAGGACCGCATCAACCAAACAGGAGGAGGCATCGCCATCGTCCATAAGAACACCATCCGCATCACGACCAGTTCCGATGACAACCTCACAACCGCCGAACACCTTCACTTCCAGATTCACACCGACCCTAAGACCACACTCAGAGGCACCCTCATCTATAGACCACCCGGACCCCGCACACAATTCAGCGAAGACATCAGTGACTTCATCAGCCCACACGCCCTCCCCTCCGAGGACTACATTCTACTGGGAGACCTCAACTTCCACCTGGAAAAAAACAACGACAGCAACACCACCACCCTTCTGGACAACCTCACCAATCTCGGACTCAAACAACTTGTTGACACCCCACCCACTATGCCGGGCACACGCTCGACCCAATCTTCACCTCCAGCAAGCACATCTCCTTTAATCACACCACAGCTCTCCATTGGACGGACCACAGCTGCGTTCACTTCAACTACAAAAAGACTACGACCCACAAACTCCCACAACCAATTCCCCGGAGAAACTGGAACAAAATTACCACCGACCAGCTCTTCACATCGCTTCACCAAAACCCTCCTGCTAAATCATCGGACCCAAACCAAGCAGCCACCAACCTCACACAATGGATCACCCACAGCGCTGACAAATTAGCACCCTTGAAAAACCTTCAAATCAAGCAAGGCAGCAAAAAAGCCCCCTGGTTTAATGACGACCTTAAGAAATCCAAGAAGATCTGTCGCACCCTCGAGAAAGCCTGGCGAAAAAACCCAACCACTGACAACTTGGCCACCTTCAAGAACGCCACCCGCAAACACCACCAACGGATCCGATCCACCAAGAAATCAGCATTCAAGGATCAACTCGACAACAACGCCCACAACAGCAAGGAACTATTCAACATCGTCCAAGAGTTTACCAACCCCTCCGCCGGCACCAACGACATCACTCCCTCCCAAGACCTCTGCGACTCTCTAGCCTCGTTCTTCCACAACAAAATCGCTGACATACATAACAGCTTTGGAGACCAGTCCACCCCACCCACCTCCAAACTAAAACCCCCCTCCAACAACCTCTGCGCCTGGAACCCAATCACCACTGAAGACACCATCCGCCTGATGAACACCATCCACTCAGGATCACCAACTGACCCTTGTCCCCACCACATTTTCAACAAAGTAGACTCCATTATCGCACCCCATCTCCGAGACGTCATCAACTGCTCCCTCAACTCCGCTACCTTCCCGGAAAGCTGGGAACATGCCGAATTCAGCGCCCTCCTGAAGAAACCCACAGCAGACCCCACTGAACTTAAGAACTACCGCCCCATCTCGCTCCTACCATTCCCCGCCAAAGTCATTGAGAAAGCCGTCAACAGTCAACTCACCGCCTTCCTCGAATCCAACAAATCCCTCGACCCTTCACAGTCAGGCTTCCGAGCCAAACACATCTCCGAGACCGCCCTCATCGCAGCAACAGACAACATTCGAACTCTACTGGACAATGGACAGCTGCCCTCATCCTACTTGACCTCTCCGCAGCCTTCGACACAGTCTGTCATAGCACCCTTATACAACGCCTCAGCAACGTCGGAATACAAGGAAAAGCATTGGACTGGATCATCTCGTTCCTCGCCGGAAGAACCCAGAGAGTCCGCCTCCCCCCTTTTAGATCAGAGGCCACCGAAGTTATCTGCGGTGTACCACAAGGATCCTCACTCAGTCCCACCCTCTTCAACGTTTACATGAGTCCTCTCGCATCCATCGTGCGCCAACACAACCTCAACATTATCTCCTACGCAGACGACACCCAGCTGATCCTCTCCCTCATCAAAGACCCAAACACCGCCAAAACCAACCTACACGAAGGGATGAAAGAAGTTGCCGAGTGGATGAAGAACAGCCGTTTAAAACTGAACTCGGACAAAACGGAAGTCCTCATCTTAGGATCATCCCCCTCTGCCCGGGACGACTCATGGTGGCCACCGGCCCTAGGAACCGCACCCATACCAACGGACCACGCACGTAACCTGGGCTTCATCCTGGACTCCTCCCTCTCGATGACCAGACAAGTCAACGCAGTCTCATCATCATGCTTCAACATCCTACGTATGCTCAAAAAATCTTCCGTTGGATCCCCACCAAAACAAGAAAGACGATCACCCATGCACTGGTCACAAGCCGACTGGACTACGGAAACACCCTTTACGCCGGAACCACAGCCAAACTACAGAAAAAACTCCAACGCATCCAAAACGCCTCAGCCAGACTCATCCTAGAAATCCCCCGCAAAGCTCACATTTCCGGTCACCTGAAAGACCTCCACTGGCTCCCCGTCAACAAGAGAATAACGTTCCGTCTCGTCACCAACGCACACAAAGCCCTCTACGACCTAGGACCCGAATACCTCAACACGCTCCTGTCCTTTTACACCCCCACCCGCCAACTACGATCGTCCAATCAAGCCCTCGCCGCAATTCCACGCATCCAAAGATCCACCATGGGGGGAAGATCCTTTTCCTACTTAGCGGCCAAGACCTGGAATTCTCTCCCCATCCACCTCCGCCTTACACAGAACCACCTCTCCTTCAGAAAACAACTAAAAACTTGGTTATTCAATAAGTAAAGTTCCCCCCCTCCCTCAAGCGCCTTGAGACCCTCTGGGTGAGTAGTTCGCTATATAAATTTAAACTTGACTTGACTTGATTCCATCATTATGTTTCTCACCATGTAACCTCAGTTTGGACCCAGCTACATTCAAATCAGTCTTGACAGTGCTCCAATCGGAACAGTGCAGTCCGGAATGCCAAGCGGTCTGGGGGGCTTGTGTTCTGGTTTAGCGAGGTCCTGGCTTGGCTGTTTGGCTGAATTGTTCCTACTGGAGGAGGGTCAATACTGATTTGTATATGGCTGGGTCGAAACTGAGGCGGCATGGTGTGCACAACAGTGATGGATTGGGATGCGGCCTGAATGATTACCAGTGGCTGAGATTAATTCAAGCATTTCATCCATCACTGTCTTGTATACTTATTGCGTCGCCCTAAGTAGGGTGGGTATTCCCAGATGGGGGTCACGTGCACACTATGTCACTGGAATGCAGCTATACCTGTCTGATTGGCCCATAAATAGGGTGAAACTGGTTCTGGGTTGCTTGTGTTCCAGTTCAGGGAGGATCTGGATTGGCAGTTTGGACTGGACTGTTTCTATTGGGGCAGGACCAAGGCTGATAAGCATATAGCTGGGTCCAAACTGAGGTGGCATGGTGTGCAAAATAACAATGGATTGGGATGTGACCCGAGTGATTACCAATGGCTGAGATTAATTCAAGCATTCCATACATCACCGTCTTGTTTACTGATTGTGTTGCTCAAAGTAGGGGGGTGTGCCCAGGCGTAGGTCCTGTGCACACTGTATTACTGGAACCAAGCTGTACCTGGCTAATAAGCCCATAACTAAGGTGAAACCGGTTCTAGGTTGCTTCTGTTCTGGTTCAAGGAGGACCTTGCTGGGAACTTCCGGCAGCACTGGTACAATTGTAGTAGGGTTAAGGTTAAATTCCATAAAGTTGGGTCCAAACCGGGGTGGCATGGTGTGCAAAATAACAATGGGTTGGGATGCGGCCCTGAGAGATTAACAGTGGTTGAGATTAATTCAAGCATTTCATTCATCACTTTTTTCTATACTTATTGTGTCACCCTAAGTGGGGTAGATATGCCCAGAACTGGGTCCCGTGCACACGGTGCCACTCAAACCAAGCTGCACCTGGCTGATGAACCGATAAGTAGAGTGAAACCAGTCCTGGGTTGCTTATCTTCTGTTTCCAGAGGACCTGGCTTGGCAGTTTAGGCTGGACTGTTCCTGTTTGAGCATGGTCAAGACTGATTTGCATATGGCTTGATCTAAACTGAGGTGGCATGGTGTGCAAAATAATGATGGATATGCGAAGCGGCCTGAGTGATAACCAGTGGCAGAAATTAATTCAAGCATTACATCGATCACTATCTTGTATACTTAATGTGTCACCCTAAGTAGCGTAGGTATGCCCAGATGTGGGTCCTATGAACACTATGTCACTGAATCACAGCTGTACCTGGCTGATATGCCCATAACTAGGGTGAAACCGGTTCTGAGTTGTTTTTGTTCCAGTTCAGGGAGGAGCTGGCTTCGCAGTTTGGGCTGAACTGTTTCTATTGGGGCAGGACCAATGCTGTTAAGCATATGGCTGGGTCCAAACTGAGGATGCATGGTGTGCAAAATAACAATGGATTGGGATGTGTCCGAGTGATTACCAGTGACGGCCCATATAGTAATAGACCAGGGTGGGAGAGATGAGACCCAACTTGAAGTAAGGATCTCATTAGGTGTAGAAAGTAAACATTTGGTCCCATTAAGTAACCAAGCAGAGGGTCGCCCCTTTCGCTTGATTTCATGGAACATAGCTGGCCTTGTTCGGAGGCTACAGGATGAGGCGTGGTTAAACTATATTGAAACCTTTGATATAATCTGTCTCCAGGAAACCTGGAGCAGAGGGGATAATAGCCTGGACGGGTATCAACTCTATAATGTGTATGCTGAGCCTTCACATGCTGGAAGGGCTAAGGGTGGCCTTATGACCGCTATCTCTGTGAAGTTGAGCACTGTAAAAACACTCATGTTGGTGGAATCCCCTTGGTACCAACTGCTTATGATTAAAAATGTATTCCCAGTGCCTTTACTTTTGATTAATTGGTACTATAATATTTTTGATCCTCATGTTACATTTGTTATTGATAAATTGCAGGACGAAATTGTTAGAGTGACCAATACCTCCTCACCACTTTTTATTATGTGGGTAGGGGATTTCAATTGTGCATTATGCAAATTTAGTGGGTCTAGGGTTTGTGGTGTGGTGGACCCAAATGACCCACGATTGGTACACTTTAAGCACTCAAAGCAAGGTGACGCACTGAACAATATTATTGTCATAAACGACCTTTGTGTTTTGGATGTGCCAACCTTTTCTAAATCAATGAATATACCCACTTTTCAAGGTACAGGGGGCCAAATGAGCGTAATTGATTTTGCTATGGTCTCTAACAGGTATATTCATTTTATTAATGATTTTCAGATTGAAGTAAATCCTGCTAGCGATCATAATCCTCTATTTCTAAGCCTGAGCCCTATGTTCGAGAAGTCTCAGACCCTTGAACAGCCGATAAAATATAGCCACGATCCTGGGTTGCTTGTGTTCTGGTCTAGGGAGGACCTGGCTTGGAAGTTTGGGCTGGACTGTTCCTATTGGAGTAGGTCCAAGATTGATTTACATATAGCTGGGTCCAAACTGAGGCAACATGGTGTGCAAAATAATGATGGATATGCGATGCGGCCTGAGTGATTACCAGTGGCAGAAATTAATTAAAGCATTACATTGATCACTGATTTGTATTCTTATTGTGTGACCCTAAGTGGGTCAGGTAGGCCCATGCATGGGTCCCATGCACACTGTGTCACTGGAACACAGCTGTACCTGACTGATTAGCTCATAACTAGGGTAAAACTTTTTCTGGGTTGCTTGTGTTCCAGTTCAAGGAGGACCTGACTTGACAATTCGAGCTGGACTGTTTCTACTGGGGCAGGACCATGACTGATCTGAGTATAGCTGGGTCCAAACCAAGGTGATATGATGTGCAAAATAATGATGGATTGGTATGTGGCCTCGAATGATTACCAGTGACTAAGATTAATTCAAGCATTCCTACCATCACTCTTTTGAACACTTATTGTGTTGCCCTAAGTGGGACGGTGTGCCCAGAGATGGATCCCATCCACATTATGTCCCAGAAACCAAGCTGTACCTGGCTGGAGAGCCTATATTTAGGGCACGCCCAGTCCTAGGTTGCTTTTGTTCTGTTTCAAAGAGACCAGCTCTTGGCAGTTATGTCTGGACTAGTATTATTTAGGCAGGGTCTAGACTGATTTGCATATATCTGGGTCCAAACTGAGGTGGCATGGTGTGCAAAATATTGAGGACTGGGATGCGGCCCTGAGTGATTACCAGTAGCTTAGATTAATTCAAGCGCTCTATCATCACTTTTTGTGCACTTTAATATGGTGCCCTAAGTGGGACGGGTAGACCCAGTGAAGGATTCTGTGCACTCTGTATCATTGGAACCAAGCGGCACCCAGTTGATGAGCTCATATCTAGGGTGAAACGAGTCTTGGGTTGCTTGTGTTCTGGTTCAGGAAGGACCTGGCTTGAAACTTCGGGCTGGAGTGGTACTATTGGAGTAGGTTTAAGACTGATTTACATATAGTTGTGTCCAAACTGAGGTGGAATGCTGTGCAAAATAACAATGGATTGGGATGCAGCCTGAGTGATTACCAGCTGCTGAGATTAATTCAAGCATTCTGTTGATCACAGTTTTGTTTACTTATTGTGTTGCACTGTGTGGGGCGGGAATGCCCAGTTGTGGGTCCCGTGCATACTCTGTCACTGGAGCAAAGCTGTACGCAGCTGATGAGCCCATAACTAGAGCAAAACTGGTCTTGGGATGCTTGTGTTCTGGTTCAGGGATGACCTGACTTGGCAGTTTAGGGTGCACTGTTACTTTTGGAACAGAGTTAAGACTAATTTGCACATAGCTGGGCCCAAACTGAGCTGACATGGTGTGCAAAATACCGGTGGATTGGGATGTGCACTCAGTGATTACCAGTGGCTGAGATTAATTCAAGCATCCCAGTTAAACAAGTTTATATTTAATGGGTGAAAATTGACGTGTAAATACTTGGATATCCAAATTTTGGTTAAATGAAATGTAATAATCTGCTTGTTATGCTTCATTTCAAATGGCTCAACTCATTAAAGGTGTAATTTTGACTTGCACTAGCAACTGTGTACTTCTTCATACCCTTGGACGTAGTACTGAAATGTTACAATTAATGAACTCAATGAATATGGGATCCTCGGGTCAGTGGTTGTTCCATGCAATGAGTGACTACTTGCATAATTTTCGGTAAATACACCATCACTTAGGATTTCACAATCAATGTTATATTGAAATGCATAAAAATAATAGAATAAAATAAACACAGCGACACTCACAACTGAAAAAGTTTATATCGTATAACTATACAATTGGGGGTTAACAGTCTCGTCTGCGGAGGGAGGCTACGACAGGATGCATGAGGTGCACTCACCTCCCATCACATACACTTTCCGCTGTGGTCTGTCTCTACATATTTCTATCTGTGAGGCTTCCCACTCACCTCTTTCTTGAACTATCCTTTATATACATATATTTTTTTATTATCTTTGCTCGGGCCGCATGGTCAAACACCACCCATGGCATTGCAGTGCTCTTCCAGCTGCCTTTTTTCCCCCTTTGTCAGCAGCTCAGGGTGCCACACTGTGTGTGACCAGTAGGTGCTGCTGCATCCACCACTTCTGGAAAGGGGCGACCACTCGGTCCCCCCGAACGTATGGTGGAGTGCCTCGATCCCCCCGGGAAGCCATTTTTGGGCGGGAGGCGTGTCTCGGCTGGTATGCCCGAAGCGGCGTAGCCGGGGCGCGCTTTTTCCCGCCCTAGAGTGGGCTGGCCTAGACACCGACGTAGCCAGCCCCGCCCTAGGGGCGGGCAGGGGCGGGTTCTCGCCCGCCCTGAAGACGGATAAAAAGAGACGCAAGACCAGAAGACGTCCTCTTGTTCTTGTGCTCCGAAGCTGCACCTCCTCGCTACACGTGAGCTCGGGACAGAACGAAGAGCCAATTTTGAGCGTTTTGATCCTTTTCTTTGTCTTCTAGATACTTCCTCGGGGAGATGCCCAAGAAAGGCGCGAAGAGAATGACGACCGACCAGATGGTGCGGGCCCTTTGCAAAGAAGTGTCCGACATAAAGAAACGGTTGGCAGAACGGGACGGGGACGAGGGTACGGGCCCTGCGCCGGCTGGAGGGAGACCTAAGAGGCCGAGAAGGGTTCCAGCCGGTGGAGACGTCCCGGTTCCCTCTGCCCCGCTCGAGGCGCCGACCCCAGTACCGATCGAGGGGAATCCAATCCCTGTTGTCGTCACCCCGACACCCAAGGGAGACATGCCCCCCGAGCTGGCAGCACAGCTAGCAGCATGGTTGGGGGATGGTAGTGATGGCGCCGCGGCTGCCGAGGCACAGGCGCTGATAAAAGGACTTCGTGAGAAAAGGGAGGCGGCTAAAGACAAGCCGCAAGCGGCAGAAGTCGCGTCCGGTTCAGGTAAGCGGCCATTGCCGATTGCAAGGGACGAGTCAGCATCCTCTCGTAGAGAGAGACTGGGACAACATGTGCCTTTGGCTATAAAGGAAAAGATCTGGTCTGGGGAGTATGTGAATATTTTCTCCTTGCTTGTTGACCATTATGATATGGAGCATGTTAAAAGTCAGAAGGACTTAATGCATCCGAGTGTTTGGCGCGCAAAAATGGCCGCCTTTAAGGTGAATGAGACTATTGGCAACTGGGGCAATGCGTGGGGTATTTTCACATCGATTTTGGGGGGTCGTAGGCCCGAGTTGCTTCCTGAGTTTCCCGTTTATCAATCACGAATTATGGGGTACTCGACATCGTATCAAGGTAACCATTGGTTTTGTTATGACAACCTGTTCAGGAAAGAGAAGGAACATAACAAGAGTTTGACTTGGGATTGTTACGATTCTATAACATGGGATAAAATGAAAGAATCGGGAATGTTAAGAATGCCATTGGTTGGGAGCAATGTTATTGATTACTCCCGCCAAAATGTGGGGACGCCCTTTCGTCCAAGTACGAGCACCGACGACCAGTCGAGGCCCGCAGGCAATACAGGGAGAAAGGGTTTCTGTTTTAATTTTAACAAAGGGAAATGTACCAGGCCTCCGGGATTGTGTAAATTCAAACACGAATGTAGTACGTGTGGGTCGTCCCATCCTGAGTCATCGTGCAGAGCCAGAACGGGTGAGAATGGGGGTAAGGGGGGCGCCAAACAGGTCTAAGCTTGGCCGAGGGGCGCCGCTACCAACCCCGATTGATACCTTGGCAATGATTCCCTGGCTCAGCGAATACCCGGATCGTACTTCTGCCGGGGTGCTGCGGAACGGTTTTTCACATGGTTTCCGCATCCCGGTGGGGGACTTTCAGGGGGTAGGGATGTGCAAAAATCAACTTTCCGTGTTACAACATACATCTGTAGTGCATGAGAAAATTCAGAAAGAGGTTAGCCGGGGACGGGTTGCCGGCCCGTTTAGTGTACCCCCGGTACCGAATTTTGTTTGTTCTCCGTTAGGGGTGGTCCCCAAGAGGGACCCAGGTGAGTTCCGTTTGATCCATAATCTGTCTGCTCCACATGGTCTTTCGGTGAACAACGCAATTGATCCGGAAGTTTGTTCGGTGCGATACGCATCGTTTGATGAGGCAGTAGCCATCTTGAATCGCCTGGGGCCCGGGACGTTGATGGCGAAATCTGATATCGAGTCAGCGTTCCGGTTGCTCCCGGTACACCCAGACGATCAGCGTCTTTTGGGATTCGGGTTCCAGGGGTCATTTTACATGGATAGGTGTATGCCAATGGGTTGCTCTATATCATGTGCTTATTTTGAGCAATTCAGTACTTTCCTGCAATGGGTGTTTACTAAGAAAACGGGTTTTCGAAATGTAATGCACTACCTTGACGACTTTTTGTTCCTGGGCTCCGCCGGACGTCCCGAATGTGCCCAGGCCTTAGATGAATTCTGTGTGTTGATGGGTCATTTTGGCGTGCCATTGGCACCGGGTAAGACTATGGGTCCCACGACTTGCCTCGAGTTTTTGGGGATCGAGTTGGACTCAAGGGAGGGGTGTTTCCGTTTACCAGCTAGCAAAGTGTTGAAATTCAGGACAGCCCTCCAAGTATGTTTAAATGCACCTAAGGTTACACTGCACCAGTTGCAACAATTAGTGGGAAAGTTGAACTTTGCCTTGAGGGTGATCCCAATGGCTCGCCCGTTTTCCCGCTCGATTGCCCAATCAATGGTTGGCTTAAGAGAGGGGCATCATCGCACGAGATTATCGGCCGAAGTCCGCCAGGACATGCGGATTTGGCTAGCATTTTTGGCGGACTTCAATGGCCGAGTCGTCTGGAACAAGCCAGCCGTGTCCTCCGAAGAGCTTGGGCTATGGACAGATTCAGCAGGAAGTATAGGTTTTGGCGCCATCTTCGGCACAAAATGGTCTGCACAAAAGTGGCCCCTATGGTGGCACGAGAAGGGGCTGACGGGTAATATAGCTTTCCTTGAACTATTTCCCATTCTGGTGGCCCTGAGAACATGGCCAGACGGGTTCAGAGATCATTCTGTCGTGTTCTGGTCCGACAATATGACCGTGGTAGAATGCATCAATAGTCAGGCAGCCCGTTGTAAATTGATTTTGAGGCTGCTCAAAGAAATTGTCTTACTGTGTATGCAACTGAACGTGATATTCAGAGCAAAACATGTCCCAGGGGTGATGAATCAGGCTGCTGATGCACTGTCTCGTTTTCACATGCAGGCTTTCTCGGGTTTCCTTCCTTCAGCGGACCCAGAGCCGGCACCCTTCCCCGAAGCTCTCTGGTCTCTCGGTGCCCCGAACTTCGTCACCTCGTGGGAGAGAGTCTAGCACCCAGGACAAGGAAGGCATATGAAGGGGCGTTTCAGGCCTATTTAGCCTTTTTGGGGGAAGAGAGAGGGGGACTGTGGGGGCAGGAAGAGTGTGTAGTACTTTTTCTGATGTCTTTACGTAGGGCTGGGAAATCGGTGGCTACGGCCCAAAGGCATCGTGCCGCCATTTCCTTTGTTGCCAAGGCCCATGGCATCCAGGACCCGACAGCGTCTTTTACAGTACAAAAAGCGCTGCGTGGGTGGCAACGCCTAGAGGGTCGCAGAGTAGACGTAAGACGACCGATAGGTCTGGATAGGTTGGCCCAGTTACTGGCCTCACTCCCTAACACGTGCTCGTCCCCTTTCGAGACCTGTTTGTTCCGGACTGCATTTACGCTGGCATTTCACGGGGCTATGAGAGTTAGTGAGCTGGTTGCAAGGAACAAACAGGATGTGTCGGGGGGCTTGTGCAGGGAACATGTCCGGATCAGGGGCGATGCGATGATTGTCTCCTTTCTCAAGTCCAAGTCCGACCAAGACGGGAGGGGGGACTGCACGATCATTCGCCGGACCCCCGGATCCTCCATGTGTCCGGTACAGTGCTTAGAAGACTACCTAGCACGAAGGGTGGCATCATGGGGGGGGACATTGTTGAGGCATGCAGACGCCACCCCACTGACGAGGTTTCAGTTTCAGCGGGTGCTTGCAATGGCCATTGCCGCAACGGGCTTGGACCCGGGCGAATTTGGGACCCATTCCTTTCGGATAGGGGCTGCCACTGAAGCTACAGCCAGGGGTCTTAATGTAGAACAAGTAAAACGTGTGGGGCGTTGGTCCTCCAATTGTTATAAGAGGTACGTGCGATTGCACATGTTGTGAAGCTGTAATCATGTACTCACGCCTCTTGTCTTTGTTTGTTTTCAGTTGCGCAAGCCTACGAGGCAGGGCGGACTGTGCAGTCGACCCAACACCAGGCCAGCGGTTGCACATCACCGGCTGTAAGGAAGGAGGTGTGGGTCGTGGGCCACTCATACGTGAGACGGGCCGCGGACGTATTCAAAGCAGGTGACATGATTCACGTACCTGGGGAATACGGGTACAGAGTGTCCTTCTACGGAAGGGGCGGTCTCTGTATTGACCAGTTTCAGGCATTTTTTGAGGGTTTGTTAGAGCGGATGAGGTCACCGCCGTCCATAGTCATAGTGCATTTAGGGGGTAATGATTTGGTCACTACCGGTAGACGACTTCTCCTGGAGACTATGCTTTCCACGGTAAGTTGGTTAGCAAGGAGAGTTCCGGGGTGCATAATTGCGTGGTCTCATATGATCCCACGAAAAGTATGGCGGGGGGCTATCTCGATCCCTGCTTTAAATCATTCTGTTAGAAAACTGAATAACAAAGTGAGTAGGTTGTTCCGTTCCAAGACATTGCATTCGATCTCGCATAGTTGTATTAATGATGACAGTATGTATCTGGGGGATGGTGTGCATTTGTCGAGGGTGGGGAATGAGTTACTCATAGGAGACTTCTTAGCCTGGTTAAAATCATTAAGACATGACCTTTAGGTAGGAGTTTTGTGGGGGGTCCGGATAGCCGGTCAACTATCCGGACCTGTGGCGGTAAGGTCATGATCGGTGAGCACTAATTGGTAGATCCCTATGAGTGGGCGTCACCCAACACGGATGGGAGCGCTCGGGAGAGGTGGCCATTGGCCCCTCAGTGGGGAGGCGGTCCCGTCTAAGGGCGGGTCGCCGGAAGTAAAGGAAAGGCGGTCAAGGCCCCTTCCGTTGTAGGAGGGGTTACAGCCCCCTCCTGGGGAATTTCCCGGGGCCAGGGTCATCTGCGACGGCAGATGCGGTAAGTTGTGTGGGATGGGGGGAGGTCCACGATACCTTCTAGATACCACACACAAGTCTTCGAACGACCTTTAAATGGCGTCGAGTCTTAAGTGCCCCCGTCAAGTCAAGGGAAATTGTTAGTAGTTGCACTTAAGGTAAGCCTCTGTGCTGTCGCCCCTCACAAGTGGGAGGGGTAAGTCTGGTTAGGGATCTTGACACCGGTTATGACCTTGCCGTTGGCCCTTAAACGTTAGGATGTACAATTTCAGTGTTTCTAGAGAATGTTTTTGTTGGATGCTAGTTCGGCTAGGAGAAACTCTGTATTAGAGAATATGTTAAGGTGAGCCAAACATCGCAATGTGATAATGAAATTGTACATAAAATGAAACGTTTAATGTTTTAATTTTTTGTTTTAATAAATACGGCCGGGGGAGGGTCACTCCCTCCCCACATCCAAAAACTTCAAGAACTGTTTCCGGTTTCCCTTCCTTTTGGGGATTGTGTTGAGAGGGGGTGGCGGGTATCTCAGCCATATGGAAAGGGGCGACCACTCGGTCCCCCCGAACGTATGGTGGAGTGCCTCGATCCCCCCGGGAAGCCATTTTTGGGCGGGAGGCGTGTCTCGGCTGGTATGCCCGAAGCGGCGTAGCCGGGGCGCGCTTTTTCCCGCCCTAGAGTGGGCTGGCCTAGACACCGACGTAGCCAGCCCCGCCCTAGGGGCGGGCAGGGGCGGGTTCTCGCCCGCCCTGAAGACGGATAAAAAGAGACGCAAGACCAGAAGACGTCCTCTTGTTCTTGTGCTCCGAAGCTGCACCTCCTCGCTACACGTGAGCTCGGGACAGAACGAAGAGCCAATTTTGACCCACCCACCAGCCCCTGAGGACAGCAAGTTGTTGTGCAATAAAGTGAATTTATAAGTTTGTTTTTCCATTCCGTTTACAGGCTGTGAAAGTATCAGTTTGTTGTTGATCATAATAAAGTATGGTGAATATTGTGTAGTTTGTTTCGATTAAAATGATTTGATGTAGTGTTGTATTTTTAGCATGTTCCTTCGGTCGTAGCGACCAATGTTTTTTGTAGGTTTGAATAAAAATTGTCGTATTTATTTTTTGGTAGGCGGTAAGGTCATGATCGGTGAGCACTAATTGGTAGATCCCTATGAGTGGGCGTCACCCAACACGGATGGGAGCGCTCGGGAGAGGTGGCCATTGGCCCCTCAGTGGGGAGGCGGTCCCGTCTAAGGGCGGGTCGCCGGAAGTAAAGGAAAGGCGGTCAAGGCCCCTTCCGTTGTAGGAGGGGTTACAGCCCCCTCCTGGGGAATTTCCCGGGGCCAGGGTCATCTGCGACGGCAGATGCGGTAAGTTGTGTGGGATGGGGGGAGGTCCACGATACCTTCTAGATACCACACACAAGTCTTCGAACGACCTTTAAATGGCGTCGAGTCTTAAGTGCCCCCGTCAAGTCAAGGGAAATTGTTAGTAGTTGCACTTGAGGTAAGCCTCTGTGCTGTCGCCCCTCACAAGTGGGAGGGGTAAGTCTGGTTAGGGATCTTGACACCGGTTATGACCTTGCCGTTGGCCCTTAAACGTTAGGATGTACAATTTCAGTGTTTCTAGAGAATGTTTTTGTTGGATGCTAGTTCGGCTAGGAGAAACTCTGTATTAGAGAATATGTTAAGGTGAGCCAAACATCGCAATGTGATAATGAAATTGTACATAAAATGAAACGTTTAATGTTTTAATTTTTTGTTTTAATAAATACGGCCGGGGGAGGGTCACTCCCTCCCCACATCCAAAAACTTCAAGAACTGTTTCCGGTTTCCCTTCCTTTTGGGGATTGTGTTGAGAGGGGGTGGCGGGTATCTCAGCCATATTGCAGGCTGCTACAACCTCTCTGTTACTGTGGGCCCCGGAGGTCTGGGAATGCAGCTGGCCACATCACACTCAGGGCGACATAGAGGGGACAGCATCCTCATGTGTTGCTCTCCTGCTTCAAGGGTAGATGAGACCATCAAGCCACCGTAGGAGGGGAAGGTGGGTCATCCCCCATAGTTTATGGCCTCAAGGTGTCAGGAGGCGAGGAGTGGACCAGGGGGGCTCAAAAGGGGTCATCTCCCAGGGAAGGGCCTCTTTGGGTGGCCAGCATGGGGCTTTTGAGGGAATTGGTGAAAGGCTGCCTTTGAGGAATATAGAATTTCTTGCCAGGCATGTCCAAGGGGTGGAGAACGTGGCCGCTGATGCTCTTTCTCGTTTTAAGTGAACAAAATTCCTGGGGGTTACCCCCAGGTGCTGGAAGTATGATGACGCCCTTCAAGGTGGAATGGTGGCACATGGTTCAGTGGAGCAAGGGATTGTGGACGTGGGAGAAATAATATTGGCACCTGGGACACAAGCCAGATACCAGGCGTGTTACAGCACATTTACGTAAGTGACCCGTTCCCTGGGATCAGGGGAGGGCCACCCACCATCCTGTCGGAAGAGTGCAGCGATTTGTGCTGTGGGCAAAAGACAATGGGAAATCAGACACATGGGTTTCAAGACACCTGGCGGCAATCTCCCACTTTAAGAAGCTGAAAGGGCAGGCTGATCCAACTGCAGGTTTCCCTGTAGGGGCGGCACTAAAAGGATGGGCTAGGCAGGAGGGAGTGAAGTCATCTGACCAGAGGGTATCCATTGATTTGAGCATGCTAAAGAGGTTAGTGGGGACACTCCCTGTCATATGTAGTTCACAGTTCGAGGTGCTGCTACTCTCAACCACATTTTCCCTAGTATGTTTTGGAGCCTTCAGGACATCTGAACTAGTGGCACAGGCAAAGAATGTCTCTCCCTATTGAGTGCTAAAGTTGGATGACCTCAGTCAAAAACATATCAGCTGGGGAAAGGCGCAATAGTCCATTTGATCAGGCTGGGAGGCTCCGAGTGTTGCCGCATAGAACTGCTCAGGGCTTATATGGAGTGTCAAATCAAACTGCCAGGTTACTTTCTACTTCATAAGGACTGCCAACCTCTCACCCAATTTCAAAACAGAAGCATCCTCAGACGGGCGCTTACAGAGGCAAGTTACCAGGGACAGAAACGATCAACTCATATTGAGTATGTTCACAGATGTTAATAAAAAGTGTGATAATGTTTACCTTCTTGTTTTGTTTAGGACTTACAACAGTGTGGGTGATGGGACACTCTTTTGTGGCCAGAGCGTAACAGCGGACCAGAGACAGGAGTTGGACCCATAGCCTCGGTAACATTGAAATGTCCTGGATGGAAAGCCTGGAGATGAGATGGGCTATGCTGGAACCTAAGTTTTGCCAGCTGGTGTGGAAAAAAGGGGTTAAGACGGACATTCTGATACTCCATTTGCGGGGAAATTATCTCACCTCCTGTGGTAGGGCCCCCCTTTTGCAGGCCATGCAACAGAGTCCGACCAATATGGCTACTCTAATGGGTGAGGGTGAGATAGTTTGGTCAGAGATCATCCCAAGCAGGGTTGGAGGGAACTAGATCACCTGCAGCTATTGGGATGTCAAGGCAGAGAATTCATCTGTCACTACAGAAATTTACTAAGCAGCATGGATTGGGTTTCATCAGGCATAGCTTGCTCAGTAGACATCTAAGCAGTAATTTTGCACTAGATGGGGTACACCTGTCCAACGTGGGTACAGATATTTTCCTGCTGAGTATTGGGGATGCCATGGACAGGGAGGGCTGTACTTAAAGGAGATGCGAGGTGAGCAATGGTGGGAGGCCCCGGTTATCGCGAAGTGCCATCCCCAAGGCTTGGTGAAGTTACATGGCGATCCTAAATCTTTAAACAACTAAAATGCCTCCAGTTGGGGATCTTGGAGCCAAAAAAGTAATTGCCTCAGGTACAACGCCGCTCCTCAATCCCTCAAGGGACAGTTGAAATCCTGAGCAACTGTGGAGACTGGCCGGGGTCTCACTCTGACTTGTCAGGAGCAGAACACAAAGTAAAGAGTAGGTTGGCAACCTACTGTCCGGAACGAGCTGTGAAGAATCTAACTGAGGTGGTGTGGAAAACACCAACAGTAGAGCTCCAGCTTTCTCAGGATGGTTGTCGGCCGTTAAAGGAACTCATTGTCGACACCTGGATCGCCCGTAAGCTAACCCAACCTGTGTAATCAATAAACTTGCAGCATAGTTTAGCCACAAAAAGTGTCCCTGTCATTTATTATGTTGCATGCAGTTTATTGTTATAATTTAAGAGTCCTCATATTCTCAAAGAGCTAGGGGTGGCAAGTATATGCCGGTGCGGGGCTACACTCAGTGCTGGTACGGTCTAGGGCCCTGCTCTTCCCTTCTGCTGGCAGGGTGTCGCAATTAACTGCTTCAGCTCGCCAGGCCGTGCTATCTCTTTCATGCACCATGTGATGCACATCCAACAGGTGTGTGGCAGCTGCTATACAATGGGTGTAAAGTGAAGGCCTCCTGCCGGACGGGCTCTCACCTTCCCTTTTCTGGTGTTTTTCCTTTCCATTCAACAGGACATGATGTATAAGCATAGCTGGTACTTTCCTTTCTTCAGTGGCCCAGCCCCCTGCCTCTATGCAGGCTGCCTTGCAAGCCCTTTTTCAATACGCTCTGCACATGGGCAGGTCCGCAGCCCTCAGAATGACCTTGGGCAGCAGCAGCTCCTCAACTTTCTCTCTGTTGAATGGTTGCAACCAGGAATCATCACTTGCCAGGGTGCAATAACACTGGTGCTACAGAGTCCTGTTGTGCCAGGTGACAGGGTGGCTTATTCTTTGTCAAAGTGGTTGCTCTGGTGGGGCCTATGGGGAGCTGGAGAACAAAGGACTAACTCTTACAGCAGGGGTCAGCAGTATCTCCCAGCACTGCGCAACTTGCAGGTGCACTGCTCCGACCTCCAACCTAACGCCTCACCAAAGTTTGCATGGCAGCTCTGCTTGCTCCAGTACATGGCAGGTAGGTCCCTCCACTGTCTCGAGCTTTCAAATACGGCACCTCGTCACGGTCCAAACTACTATTCTTGCAGCACCTATTTATTCCGCGTGGCGCTTTCCCACTTTGCGGGGCCATGATTTGCACGTTCTTTGATCGTTTGGTGGTGTCGCTCTGTGGCATTGCCATGGTAACCCGGAAATGTGTTCTCTGTGGTGGTAACCTAGTTACATGAAGGGTTATGGAATGTTGTATTTCAAATGTGTTAGAGGTCTGTTGTGCCTACTGGCTGGGTCCTTGATGGGATCTTCTGGCTATGGAATAAACCTCAACTTGCATCTTCATCCTGCTTTGCGTGATCCTTCCTGTAGTCTCCATGAATCTTACACTCTCCTCTCCCTCCAATCTCGATTAACGTTGGTTGCCCTGGAACCAAACCACATGTTGGGAGACATGCACGCGTCTAGCAAGACACTACATCTACTATTTATTACGGCGGAGCCAGGAGCATTGGCTGAGTCATCCTTTGTGGTGTCTCTGGAATAGGGAGCCCCTATATCTGCCTAGCCGCATCACATCAAGTAGGGTCACAGACAGCTCAATTATGTCTAACTTCCCTATACCATCATCTAGATATCATTTAGGTTTTACAGCGTTTTTCCTTCCTTGTGAGAAGCCTTATATCAAATGATCCAACTGCTGTGCTATTGGCTGTTTATTGAGTTCTCTTTTTTCTTTTCTATGTAGTATTAGGCTCTCCACTTTTGTCCACTTTTCAACTGGTGTCTATTTAATAACTATGGTACAAGGTCAGACTGGGGTGCACAATTGGCACGGGCACCAAAATAGAAGTGGTGAAAATTAGCGAAAAAGATGGCTAAAAAGGCGACCCACATTTGCCAAATGGGGCAGTTTTGAATTTGTAAAGACACACTGTATAGGTGTTTTTCAAAGTATGGGAGACTACATGTATTTGTGCTTGCTACAGGAATATATCAGAGAAATTAGCAGTGAAACCAGGGTCATCAAACAGTAAAACAAGCACAAAAAAAACCAAAAGCTGTTCTAAACTGAGGCTCAGAAGACCAGCCGTCCTGGCATTGTCAGATTGCCTTGAAGGCCAGTCCACCATGTCATTGTTATGGCCATTCTAACTAATAGCGGCATAAGATATAAAAATGTGGTGCCTGCTCTGTCCTTTTTGGGGCTTTGGAGGGGCCCTTGTCTATAGTGCTCAGATCTGAATAGATCTTCAAGCTTGTACACCTCCCTAAGCTCATCAGTTATTGCTTCCCAATGCCTCATTAATACTGAGCATTTCTATGTCATGTGTAAGAACTGCGACCAAATACATTACTGGCAAGGACAATCAGAAGTCACTTAGAAGTATATTTTACTAATTTCTCAGGTAGTACAGCATGCCCTATGCATGAAATTCAATGGAACATATTTACACATGGCATTGTGGGACACCCTGAGTGGATAATCCAGTTCTCTGTTCTATTCATTCTAACTGAGACCCAGCCCAAGTCCAAATCCCATTTGTCTCTTACTCCTCCCAGTGAAATTTCCTGATGGCCAGAAGCGCCTATATAACCATGTTATCCATCTCTTGCACACTCTCATGAATCTGAGCCTCCTCAATGGTTATGCCCCATATTTGACAAACCTCAGTTTGTGTCAGCAACTCCCCTCTAGGGAGTCCAACACTGCCACAAGTGTGTGAAACTCCTCCACCATCCTGCCTCCCAACTCATCACTTTCCTAACTTCAAAGAAACCATACATTTTAAGCAGGCCTTCCAGTAAAAACACCTGTGCATTGTGTGTGATACAGATGCATCCTACTGCTACCCCCGCAAATCAAGGGAGAATATTCTGCCGTCACTTCAGCAGGATCCTCCAATACATCTCTCCAACCGTCAACCTGACAGCAAAGGACTCTACTATTAGGGCAAACAACATGGGGCAGCAGGCATCTCTGCCACCTCTATTTACCTGATAGAGATAACTTTGTCTGTGTGCACCCTAGCTGTCGGATTAGCATATAACAATGCCATCCATTTCAATATAATCCTTCCAATTCTGAATTTATCAAGCACTTGAAACAGATACTGCCAACACAGTGTATCAAATGCTTACTGTAGGTCGAGGGCCAGGACAGCAGAGCAAGGATACTCAGATGGTGAATTCTCAGGCACATGAAAGTCTCCTAATATTTAAGAGATATATAGCCTAGAATGAAGCTTGTCTGGTATTTATTGTGCATATTGGTAGGTGGTTGGTAGAATCATTTTGGTCAATACCTTACCAGAAATGTTATAGCCCATATTCGATGGGGAGAGCGTTCTGTACAAGACCATACTCAGCGCAACTCTCAAGTTTTAGCAGAGAAAAAATGAGGCCCTGGCTCGTTATAGTGGGGATAATCCGAACTCATAGGAAACTTCATACAATGCTGCCAACTGTTCCTCATATGTGCTATAAAACTCCATGAGGAGCCGGGTGTCCCAGATGTCTTCCTGTTTCCCAGTTCATTGGCACTAAAGCTTAGTCTTATGAAAACTCATTCAGACATAATCCTGTGTCTCAATCTTTTTGATTTATTAATTGGAAAATTTGGCAATAGTCTCTTGAGGACTCTACACATCGAGTGCTTTGCATTTTGCTGATTATTAATATTTGATGTGGAAGAGATCAAGAAAAAAAATTAGGGGCAGCTTTGAGGGGGGTAGCATCAAAGAACCAGTAGTGTTTTTGTGAGGTTCGTGAGGAGGTAGAATTCCCCTTCCACTCATGGCTTACCAAAAGGTTTAGTTTATCTCTTAAAGGAGCTGTTTTTCGGAGACCACAGATACGCTCCAGGGGATGCACTGATTAAACAATTAACCAACATTCTTAAACATTTATAAGACTAGACTACACATTTTTCATATTTTCTGCATGAAGAAACAACAATACATAGTGGTCCTTCACTCTTCCTTAAAATATGCTTGTTAAAAGGTTTGTCATTCAAAGGTTCAGAATTTGTTTTCTGGAAGAAACTGTTACATTTCCTTTAGAAGGACCAACTGTTATCAGGCGGCTGTCGTTATTTTTCTGACAATTTGTTCCGCAAGGGTGAGGTGGGTGTTCAGGGCAAATCCAAGTGAATTGGCATTTAGTAAAATTTGAGGTACGAAGCTGTCAAGGTTCATGTCATTGAGTCAGGTTTTTACTGTTTCTTGTTTGTTATTCTTGGCACAGAACAGGAATTCTGTCTTGGTTGGATTGTGCCTCGGGTAGAAACTGAACACATGGGCCTGGGTGAGGTGAAGGCACTGTTTGAGGCACTTTGGGGCATATTATCAAGGGAGTTTATCTCCGCTTTTTTTGGCTTTAAAAGCCAAGAAAGCGGAGATAAAATTATCTCCCTATTACCTAGCTGTCGCTAACACCAGTTAGCGACAGCTAGTAGGAGATAGCGACCATCTTGGGCCCCGCTTTGCATGTCAGTGAAATTTATCACTAATGACATGCAAAGTGGGCGTGCCAAGATGTTAGCGACTGGAAACAGTCGCTAACATCGCTATCTCCTATTACCAACTTTTGGAGATATTCGCGCTAAGCGCAAATATCTCCAAAAGCTAACACCTGCCCCTGAGCAGTTCTTAGCCATGTTATCCAATGGTAGGTCGATAACATGGCTAAGAGCATTAGCTCGGTAATGCATGAATATTGCGGACTTTTCAGCGATATTCATGCATTTCGGACGATTTTTATCGCTTAGGAGATAAACCTTGATAATAGCAAGGTTCCTAAGCGATAAAAAAATATTGCCGCTAAGCCAACATAGCGATAATTATCGCTAGTTGTTGGTAATATGACCCAGAATGTCTGAAACAGAGGAGACTTTCTATTAGAGTTGTACATCATCAGCAGATTAGTGGGTCTTGATGCAGTTATACATGAGTGGAGCACCAAGTGGCTATAAGCAGACAGCAGTCTGTATGGAACCCAGGGAGACTCTGCAAGCGAGAGGGAATATTTTGGTGTCTCGAAGTGCCCATGTGAGAAAGCTGGTGTTGGATGGAAAGGTAGGAGGAGAACCAGTGAAGGACATTGGTGATAAATCCCATTTGAGTCTCCATGGTGGTTAAGAGGGTGGGATGATCAACTGTGTCAAAGCCAGCTGAAAAGTCAAGCAATATCCGGAAGCAGTTGTAATCTTAATCAGTGGTCAAGAGGGCATCGCCTACAATGTGTAAGTGGTCTCTGTGCTGCAGTGTCTTCTGAAGCCAGACGGTTAGTCATGTAGGAGATGACTACCATTGATGCAATCATGAAGTTGAACATAGATTGCTTTTTCAATGTTCTTGTCGATGAATGGTAGGGGAGTGATGGGCCTCTAGTTGGCTAGGTCATCAGGGTCTAGTGTAGGTTTCTTTATCAGAGGGAGGACTTGCATTGTCTTGAGAGTTTCAATGCCACAAGTCTGATTGGTTTGTTAAAGGTTCTTAGTTTATGACTTCTTTGTTCAAGTGCTAGGTATAAAGATATGTCCCTCCTCATGTTCTGCAAACATGTGACTGTTGTCTGTCAGTCATGTTAGAAAGGGCACACATAGGAGCCTGTTCTTTTGGCTTTATGGTTCCCAGCCTTTTGAACTTTCTCCAGTTGGCGTTACGAGCACCCAAAAATTATCTATTTTTTCATACAGCACAAAAATCACATCTTTTCTGTTGCCAAGCTCAAAAGCAGGGTAATTATGATACGTCACACAGTTGAATGCCTTGTATTATTTTAATTGAATGTTTCTCTTTGTGTATTTGAAGTCCTTTTTCAGATTCAGAAAGCCTTACAGTAACAGCGCACTTCATAAAAAGTTTTACTAAATATATATATATGGTTAAATACATTTTTCACCCCAAAGGGGTTCTCTTGCTTGAGTTGAAGTTGCCTCATATGGCATTTGCCTAAGATAGGCTGTTGTAACAGGGATATATTAGAAGACAAGTTATGTAAGATAATGCATATTTGTTTTGCCCAGTGTGACTGTGAGTTTGATTTTTGCCAGTGCTTGGTGGCCCTCCATTGCTTTCCTTTTTGGCACAACAACCAAAAAGCAAAAGATAACAAAAGACTGAGGTGCATATTCTCAAGAAGCTTTCGCCAAGTTAATGGCACTTTATTGCAGCCAAAGTTGCGATACACTTATCACCCCATTCACAAGCTGGTGTTAACAGGCCATAACACCAGTTTAACCTCGATAGCAGCCGCAAAAAACATCTCCACAGTCGACCCCCACAACTATCTCTAATGAGATGCAGTGTAGGCATTCCCGTACAAAAAGCTGCAACAAAACCAATCCTTAACAACCAGCCACTTCAGTGATAAGATCACAAAACAGGCGATTAGGCGCGTTAGCAGTAAGAAATTAACTCCTGCTCTGACCAGGTGCAAAGTCGGTTGACAGCCGGCACCACAAAACGGAGCCCAGCCCAGAGCCACACCTGAAGGACAACAAATGTCATGGAGCCACTGATCATGCAGCTCGGAGCCTCAACAGGGCCGCAACACCCACCGCCACCACCCCCAGGACCCCCCTCCCCGGGCCCCCCCAGGCCAGAGACATGCCACATCAACCACACGGAATCATGTACCAAATAATCCTGATTATGTCGCACAATAACATCTGGTGACATGCATGTGTCGTCACAAAAATGCGCATCACATATTCACATCCGATGTAACAAATGAAAATGTATTCAAAGAAACACAGAACAGAAATGAAGACACATGGCGGCTCCCCTCGGAACAGTCCGTAAGTCACAGCCTGCAAGACAAAAATCGTGATGAGAAGGTGTGTCTTGCGCACATCAAAGGACAAAAAGAGAGCTAAGGAGAGAAAGAAGGGCAGAGATGGGGGCGAGAGATAGATAGACAGAAAGGGGGAGCAAGAGATAGACGACAGAGAGGGGGAGCGAGAGACAGACGACAGAGAGGGGGAGCAAGAGATAGAGGGATATAGAGTGGGGAGATACAGATAATAGAAGAGATGTACAGGGAGAGAGAGTGCCGACAATGCGCACCCAGGCCACACTGCTCACCTGATGCCACCGGTGTGTCTCCAACCACGTGCCGGTATGTAGTGCAGTTCACCCGGTCACACATTTGAAACAGATCCGTCCTCTGAAACAGAGTCCAGACACATGAATGGCAAAGTACATACAATAGCACAAGACATCCTCACCTGTACGCCCCTGTATACCCAGGCAACTGCACCACAGCCCCTCCCGCCTTCTAGCCGCCATGCCCGCCCCTTCGCACCCAGGCCTCACTGCTCACCTTCCGCCATTGGCGTGTGGCGATGAGGGCCCACCAAGTGTCGCTGCAAGCCACATGCCCCGGGCCCGCAGACATGGCACTCTCCAAATCATGCAGCCATGCTCCTCAGGCCACCAGGTCTCACATTTGATGCTGGGTCTTGATTTCGCCATGGCAGAGGACATACCAGTGCATCAGAAATCATTGCAGGCTGCACACCCGCTCAGCCTTTATTGTGCCACTAACTCCATGATCCAGGAGCCGACACCACGTGGTGGTAGGACCCCGCTGTCCGCTGGCTCAGGCCTACTCTGCTGTCCAGCAGGGCAAACAAAACCTGAGCAGTCTGGACCGACGGTACGGGGCATCATCGCAGGCTGCACACCCGGTTATCACTTCAGGTACCCCTTACTCTCCGCACCGAAAGTCAGCGTCCCGTGGGAATGTGCCTGTGCTGGCCGCAGTGTATCCGGTGCCACCAAGTCTGTGTCCTGCAAGTCAAGAACCCTCTATGATTGGGTCTTGTTGTGTGGGCGCCTTCATGTCACCCCTTGGCTGGCGGAATGTGATGTGACAGGCCCCTGGGCCCCCACACCCAGAGAGAGGCTGGAAATGGCGTGGAGCATGTGCACCTGACCCTTTTTATTGGCAGGGCTACATATCCTGTGACATGTGTGGTGTGGGTGTCTACTAGCCATGAAGGAGTGGCTGTGGCATGCTGACAACTAGACCTGTGGTCAACAGATTACTACTGGGCTGACCTGGGTCATGTAGCGTTGCCATCCCCCCTGTGACCGTAAGCAGAGTGGGCTGACCTGGCATATGCTAGTCCAGCGTAAGGGTTTGAAGAATGACCCCGGGTCTCTGTGGGTGGTTCCGTACGGGGCTGGACAAGGACATATCAAATGCGTGTGTCCCTGTTGTTGTGTCGACGCCACTCGGACAGCATTCGGCAATGTGTCACCCTGTGACCCAAGTCTAACGACATGAGCCACATGGAAGTAAGAGGAATTCACTGACCGCACATTCAACCATACTCCCACACTTGAGACCATAGACACAACACATTTGTGTGATTATGAATGCTTAATGCACATTCAGTGAAGTGTTGCATCTGAAGCAGTACAGGGTTGTGCAAACCCCACAGGACGATGTTGGCCCATGGAGGGCCAGCAGGAGTCCTTCAGGGAATGACAAGCCCAAAGGAAGAGGAAGTGTTCAGGCCACAGTCTGATTGCTGTGTCATTAGTGATCAATCAGTATATTGCAGTCCATGTATTGGACCAAGGTGAGTGTAGCAGGGTGTATCGGGGGTCAGTGGAAGGTGATTATGCAGAGGGCATAACCAAGCAGAAACAGGCCCATGGGTGAAGATGTATGCTACTGCATCCTTCTTAACACAAAGTCAAATTCATCCGTATTTTCGTTCACTGCTGTTTCAGCTGCCTCACGTGTAGGTGGTGGTGCCCTTTCTCCAGCACTGTGTGTCAGTGACACCTCAAGGGCCGGAGGTGGAAAGTCTGACGCACTATGTGGCACTGACACTTCAGGGGGCGGAGATGCAGATGTAGTGGTAACAGCAGCATGCATCAGCACCAGGCCTTGTGGCAGCAATGCCATGAGGATGGTCTTGAGGTCATTGAGTAACCCAGCTACCATTCGCTGGTGTGCACCCATAGCTGCTCCACTTTCCACATTCGCCCGCTCCATGCTCTCCATTAACCTCCACATGTTTCCCAACTCCTGTGTGACATCGCTAGAGCCACTCTGACTGGACAGTTGCTCTATTCTCTGAGTCAGGGCTCCAGCGATGTCAGCCATGGTTCTTTGGAGAGCATGGAGCAGACTGTGGGTGTCCGTCAGGGACCTTAGTGATCCCTGAGGTGACTTAGGCATCCACGTATGGCATCTAGTTTGTCTGCCATGTGGTCGAAGCACACCCGCACCTGTTCAGCCAACTGCTCCTGGCACCCAAACAGATGGCGTTAGAAGGCCATGTGTTCTTTGTGGGGGCCCTGGGAGGCAGCCGTGGTGGTGGGTGCTTCCTGAGGTGTGGTCTGTGCAGGGGTGGGGTTTCCTAGTAGCATCTGGGCTGCACAGCTCCTGGAAGTGGGCTGCAGAGGCTGTCCACGAGCAGTTGTAGGGTGTCGGAGTTGAAGCTGTGACAGTCCTCCTCGTCATCCGAGAAGATAGGTTTGGGCTGCACTGCAGGAGGTGTTGAATCTCCCTCTGCAATGTGAAGGGGAGATGAGGTTGTCAAATGTGTTCACATGTATGTTGTCACATTGTACATGTTTACATACAGACTGCATGACTGTGTACATCGTGGCTGTTTGTGATGAGCTGCCTATTTGATGTGGGTCAGTGGACATTTCGACAACAGATGTGTGTGTGTTTGTACTTGGACGTTATCAGCTCACATTTCCCTGCAATGTCACTTGTGATTGGCCAGTGTCTACACCCAGTCGGCACCAGTTGTGTCCTGTGTTCTGTTGTGGACGTGTTGCGGTATAGCTAATCTCTATCCTGCGGACGGTTGGCGCACACGGACTCCTTTTCATATTCGGCTACATCACATTCTTAGGATTATTCCTGTAGAGATTGCAATCAATGGCGATCTGTTCCTCTGAAGCAGCTTTCACTCAATGATTGGGACATTTTTGTAAAACAACTCAGCCTTTCAGGATATGTGGATTTTGCAGTAGTTTCATCCTGGCCCCCTCTTATATCTAACACGGACTCTGGCCATATACCGCTGCAATCCAGGATACTATATTTCCACAGACATCATCGAGAATCTTTAAATATCTGCCACAAATTGGCCTTTTGAGGCATTCAACTATTGTGCCTGAATCGTTCATTATCTGATCAACCCCTTCTATCTGAAATTCAATCATTACCTCTTGCTGATAGCTGTCTCTTCTCCAGTCGCAACTTAGTGGACCACCATACTCTGCTTTTGAACAGTACAAAAAGACGGGGACCTTACTACCCCCTTGCCTCCATCCATATCTGTCTGTGTTGCGTGTACTGCTTTTTAATTATCTAATTTGTAATAATGAAATCATTTTTTTAATGACTGTTTAAAAATACAACAATAAAAATATACACTTTATTGAAAATATGACTATAAAATAAAATTATATACATCTTGAACGATGTGTTATTATATATGTTATGTCAGATCTGTATGAGATAAGTAAGTGGGCTTCCCTACAAAGTTGTTTTTACAGTTAATTTGACTTAGCTATAGACTGTTACCTACTGCATGTTGCGGTTTGTGCCATGTCGTTGTCAATGTTGATGTGCTCTGCATGTTCTGTGTGTGTGTTGCATTTTGGGAGAGTCACCCCTGCAGCTCTGATTTTGCTGCCCCTTATCCCTTTCATGCAGTGTGCCTTTGACTTCTATGCTTATACAGTGCTGAGATGTTGCATAATTGTGTACATTGGTCTCTTGGTGGGAGTTGGGGTCTGGGGCATGTTTTGTCCGCAGATGTTCTATGCTTAATTGTGCATGTGTGCGATTGTGCCCATCTCCCTCCGTCCCCCGTCCCTGGTCGTTACTCATCCTGTTGCTGTTGTGTCCAGTCATGTTGAGCAGTGTCTGAGCTCCCAACTCCCGCCACCATATCCCCACAGTTTGGCATTTAATGGTCTGTTTTTTGGGGGATTTTATGTTGATTTTCGTGCCTGACGCATGTGAATTATAGACCTGTGGCCTGTGTTTGCTGATTTTTGTATCACGATTGGCCTCATCGCAGCTTTTTTGCCATTAGTGTTTTGAATTTTTGCAGTGTGTCATTGATTTTAACACAGCCATTTGACACGTTATCTGGTGACTATCGCATGGTGCCGCCATGTTGTGGAAATTAGTTGACACGTTGTAATTTTGCAGCGATAGACTGCGATGTTGAGAGTTGCGTTAAGTTACTACTGCGATGGTTATCACACATTTTTGAGAATATACCCCTATGTACCTTACCAGATAAAGATACATCAAGTAAAATTCTGGTTCCCGTGCCTCTGGAGTTAGAAGGGTCGCCTTATCGACTCTCTTCTGTGCTTCTCCTAAACCATCTGGATGCATTGGAGTGGATTAAAACAAAGATGTAGTGGGGTTTAAGAATAAGACAATGAAAGAAACAGAGATTGTAGGGCTCATTATGATGGTGGAAGGATGGCCACCGCCGGGCCGGCAATGGCGGTCCCTCCGCCATCACATAGAGATTTACCCACCCCCATATTAGGATGGCGGTGGGTATCGCGGCGGACGCAAATCCGTCCACCAATTTTCCGCTGGTGCCAATCGCACCGATTGCCTGACGGGCAGAAAAGGGCCACTAATATAGTGGCGGTGCCTAGCAGGCACCTTCCGTCATATTAGGATGTGTCCTGGAAGAGGCCTTTCCATTACAGCGATGCCGCCACGGAAAGGCCATAGGGGATTGGGTTTGGGGGCCCGTTGTAGGCCTCCCTTGTGGGCGGGGGGTCGCTGCACTGGGTGTACCCATGGTACCCCCCTGCATTTCCATGCACCATGTGGCAGGCATCACGTGGGGCCTGCCACTTGGTGCAGAGAAATGAGGTGCAAGCACCTTTATCATTGCGGACGGTGCTGCAGCCAGCAGCACCACCCGCAATGTTAATGGCCCAGGATGTGCTCGCCAGTATGGCGGGCACATCCTAATAGCAGAGGTGGGACCACCGTATATCTGGTGGGTGGTTCCAAACACTGCTATAGTGGCGGGTGGACTCAAAATGAGCCCCTATGGGTCAACACGACCGTACTAATACTGAGCAATGGAGATCAGGCACCCATTCAAATAGATACAAAGATTTTCATAGGAGCAAAACAAACTAAGACAGTTCACATGTGTGATAAATATGCAGAAACGAAATCTCAACAATTTATAGTTTGTGCGCTATATTAGTTTAGCAGTAAAGCTGCATGCATGATGAAGATTTAATTACCATTTGAAGAGGACAGTCCAGTGGAAGATGTGTTGGATGTGCATAGCTGAACTCTACTATTCCAATATTTAGGACACTATACTTCAAAATTCACAATTGGAAACATACTACAAACCTACCATATGCGTGGTAAGTTAAAGGAGCAAAATGAAAGAGAATGGGGGCCTAACTTTGCTATAACACCCAGAAGCACAAAAAGATCACAACCAAAAAGTGCTTCGAGCAACACAGGCACCTCGACCAGTCCACTAATAGATCATTGCAATGAGCAACCTGCAAATGAAACAAATGTAACAGCTCAACAATCCAAGCGGGAGAGAAAACGCCAGAGAAAGACCAGAAAGGAAAAAAAAACAAGACAGGTACCAAACGCAACCAGTACCACAAAGGAGCAAGATGTGACTCAAAGTGAAGACGACGCAACAACTACAAGTATTGAGAAAGTCAGCCTCGAGGTCGACCCGGCTCCATCTATCATCAAGCCCACTACCTCAAAAAACCATAATCAATCTATAATGGAACATTCGCAGCCACTTAACGTACACAGTATATTCAAGCCCGTTGAAAAGGAAGAGATATGGCATCCAACAACTCAGGCTACACAAATCCCTAAAATAACTCCCGGACGTAACATGACAGAACCCATCAAAACTAGCTCAAATGATGCAACCCTGTCCAAAGAGGGCGACAGTAAGGACAGGAGCACCCTTGATATAACATACAGGAACCGCACGGGAAGCGGTGCACCAATGATTGCAATGAACAACGATGCACGATTACAAAACAATGCATTCAACTCTCAGAATTTTTGTCCGATCTCCCCGGGGCGAACCGCAGAGGAAAAACAAACTGAAAAGAGCCAATATACCGAATGCGGGCTGGTCTCTTTTGACATCATCGACAACAACAATAAGCTCGACTTCATCCCTCATTAGGTATTGAGGAAAACCCACACCATCCTCAATAGAAGCGTAATATTAAAACTACTCAAAGTACTTCCTTCTCTGCGCCATATCGACACAGGCAATCTTGAAAGTATAGAATTCATACCCAATCCCAACTCATCTGGTCGTGAAATCACCACAGCACCTTTCTCCGACAATTTCATCACAGAGCAGATCTGGCAGCTGCAGGATTCATTTGCTAAATGGGGCATAGAAATAAAAAAGCTAGTTTGCCCCGCTACCCAACCCTGTTACAACAACTTAATCCACCGGAGGGCATGTTGAGAGGTGCGAAAGGTCCAGAACAACATAGCCCAATAAAGGGCACAAACCAAACAGGGAGGAAAATTACCATCACCTTCGCCCACCCCGAAGCGGTCAAATATACGGGGCAAAGGAAATTTAATACAGCCGGGAACCACCAAGGGATGGCATGAACAAATTTTACCAATGCTACAATAACAAACAACGGGTGTAACATCTGTTCCTGGACCATGAACAGCCTAAGCTCAAAACTAGAAGAGCCCGACTTCATGGAGTTTTTCAAACAGCACAACCTACTCCTCCTTCAAAAGACATGGCAGACACATTTTTCACCAATAGTAGGATGTCAAGAATATCTTAATCCGGCCAAAAAAGACTCGAAATACGCAAGAGCTAAAGGAGGCCTCCCAATCTCCTTCTCAACCTACATCTCATGGTAAGCCTCCGAAGTAGATCTAGACCCAACCTGGATGTTATGCATTAAACTAACGGCCTCTAACCTCTTCAGCTTACTAATACTGAACGTCTACATCCATCCATCACCAAAGAGATCAAATATCGATACTCTAATAGCAACATTGGACACTCTTAAACTTGCTCTCCCACACGCTAATATCATTCTGTCAGGAGATTTTACCTAGAACCTACTAAATGGCATGAAAGAAAGACCAATAGGCCATACTCGACCTAGCAAACAACGTGATACACATGGTAATAGATGTGCATCCCTGCTGGAAGAACTATCAATGGGCGTGTTAAATGGACGAGTTACATCAGAGAGCCTCCCAGCATATACCAGGGTTAAGCGGAAAACAGGCTCAATTATTGACTATACACTAACAGACCAGGACATTCTCCCATACATCTCTAACTTCGAAATTAAAGAACGGTCAGAAAGTGACCACCATCCTCAAACCTTCACCCTACTTTTAAGCACGGCTAACTCAACAACAGATAAAGTGATGTCTCAAAAAACGCAATGTTATAACCTGAGACGATTAATTTGGAAAAAGGAAAACACTGGTGAAATCATGGCCACATGCACTACTCTTTCGGAGAGTTTCAAAGTTGAACCATGATGTATAAAGGACTGGGAATCTTTTGCTCAAGATCTAAACAATGAATTCTCAAAACAAGGAAATGGCTGTAAAGCAGGTAGACCAGCAGGGGCAGCGTGGTTCACCAACAGTCTAAGGAAACAGAAAAATCAACTGAATAAATATCTAAGGCAATTACGAAATAGAGGCTCAGAATTCACTCAGGATATTCTTTCCCTAATATCAAAATCAAGAAAAGACCTAAAAAGAGGCATCAAGGTGGCTAAGAAAGTTTCAGAGAACACCTCTAGGCAAAACTCCTTCATGACAGTAAACAAAGAGACTCCAAGCTCTTCTGGGATATAATCAACCAGCTTTCAAACGGCAAGAACCGACATATCAACTTGGACATAATGGAGGACCCCTGGAAAGCACATATTGAACAAACATGCAATGCTACTCCACCCTTAGGAGTTAGAAATTATGGAACTTCTACTGCAGGATTAGTCCACAACATATCAAAGTTAGAACTGCCAGAACTCCCCCCGCAGATTTCACAGGAGCAAGTCCTTAAAATCATAAAAAACTTAAGGCCTGAGGGAGCTCCAGGACCCAACGGTTTGCCAAACGCACTTTGCCGGCATAACCCTTTATTTTGGTCTGATATCTTCACCATGCTATTCACACACGCGCTATCAGCAGGCACGGTAACAGAATCCTGGCGAGGAAGCATCCCAAATCCCATATACAAATATGGCTCATGTTCAGACCCAGCTAACTACAGATTGATTGCACTTATTGACATTGAAGCCAAGATTCACACCTCAAACCTGATGGTAGATTTAGAAGACTGGGTGAGCCGTCCAAATTTGATGCCAAACACGCAAACTGGTTTTCGGGCTGGAATGGGCACCCTCACTAACATCTCCCCGGTCACACTCCTAGTCAATCAAGCCATTGTAAAATCCCGTTCCCTCTATGCGTGCTTTATCGATCTTAAAGTAGCATTTGATGAAGTACAGAGGGCAAAGCTATGGGCCAAAATGCAAAGCTGGGGGGGCACCAACTAAACTTCTGGAGCCGATTATCAATCTTTACTCAGATACGTGGGTCCAAATAAGAAAAGGAGACAGGCGCAGCATAACAAGCAAGATCCAAACAAAAAATGGACTAAAACAGGGGTGTGTGTTGGCTCCTTGTCTATTCAACATCTACACCGCCGACCTCAAGAAACACCTTCAACAAGTTCAAACTGACCCCTAAAAGTGGGCAAAACACTAATCACCAGCCTTCAATATGCAGTCGATATCGTCCTTCTATCACAAACACCGATAGGCCTGCAGCGATCAATGACCCAACTAGGAACCTATACCATTGCAGCCCAATTAACAATAAACCTCAAGAAAACCAAGGTGCTGTGCTTCTCTAAACATCACAAAAAAGGGTCAAAAGGAAAATTCATCTGGAACCTAGGTGATAAACCAATATCTAAGGTCTTACAAATACCTAGGGTTTCAACTCGATCAAAACCTCAACTTTAACCAACTGCTGATCCAAGGTAAAATGAAGGCAAAACAAATCCTCCTCGCCTTTAAAACTCTAGATAGGAAATTAAAAGGCTTTTCAACAGGGCACCTGCTGAAGGTAATCGCAGCAAAATTCATACCAACAATATAGTATGGGTCGGAAATAATGTACACAAAAGACGCTGCTGCCTTAAACCAAGCCCAGTCGAGTTTTTTCAAGAGTTTGTTTTCAATCCCCCAGCACATCTCTCAGGCCCAATTCGACTGGAATACGGGCTTAAAAACCAGAAACCAGCCAGACAAGGGGCGGTTTTCAAACACTATTGGCGGATGAGGCAAGCAGAAGATAACACACTAGCCCACTCTTTCTGGGAAGAAATTGAAGAGAAAGCAAGGCTAAATAATTCCAACGCCACAGTTCTAAAAGAATCACTTGCAGACCTACATCTCGAAGAGGCATGGTACACCAACAACTCCTATTCTGTTTTAAAAAATGTAGTGAACAGTGCAACTAAACGAATCTCGGTGTTAATGGACAAAACTGCATTCTCTAAGAAAAATCATGCTTGGGTAGTGATTCAATCTTATCAGACACTTAAACCACAACCATATTTGTCAGAACACTTTTCACATCATAAAAAGCATTATCTGATGATGTTACGGTTGGGGTCATTCCCCACAAAGGATCTAACCCCTAAATGGAAACACATATGGCTGACAAAAGAATGCCGGTTGTGTGGACAGGGAGAAGAGAGTCTTTTACACCTCCTATGCATCTGCCTCTCGCTTTTAGAAATTCAAAAAATTGTCCTCTGCGAGCTTTTGAGAAAAAAACAGCTAAGGACATGCAGAGCCGCAGTCATACAATGCATTGGAGGCCTGTAAATTGAACTATCTTGTAAAGCCATCATGTTTTGGAAAATGGCAGCCAAAGAATTAGACAACAAAAATGAATGAACCTGAGTGGCTTCGACAAGACTGCTTGGTCCTTTCTCATTTGCACTGATAATATTTCCCAATTTTTGCTCACTGAACCACCTTGCAGTGCTTAAAATTGCACTGATTACAAATGTATACTTTGCGTATTAACTATTATTGATGATTGAGTACATGACTGTATTATGTTTTAAGCTTTTGTACCTTTTCAACCGACATTTTTTAACCATTTTGTACTAAGTGCTTTATCCACTCTTTTATGATTTTTAACAAAATCAAATAAACATATTATTGACTGACTGACTGGCGTGATTAGTGAATGTTTCTTATTTCCTCAAATTGTCCTGTGCTTAATTTGAGCAGGTGACTAAAGGTGGGGCCCTCCGGCACTCACATTTGGGGACTGGCAATTATTTCAGACTTTGACCCACGGTCAGAGAGAGAAACACAAAAGGGGAATTAGAGGAAGGCAACGTTGGAAAAATAGTGACAATGAAAAAAAGCACGTATTCACAAGAGAGAGTGAGATAAGCAGGTCAGTTGCAATCTCCCAGATGCAATCACATCACAAAAGGCATCTGCTGGTGTCTGTACATCCATTGTGGATATTCATGCAACAAAAGGAAAGAGGGGAACGAAAAAGTAAAGGGTCCCACTCTGGTTGAATATTAAAACTCCAACTATCTTAGGATGAAGGGATATCAAAAGAAGACGCCTCACTCACTTATTGTGAAATGCTTCATCATAGGTGTCTTTCCACACCCAGGTAAGATGGTACTACCTGGGTGGACTCAATCAAAAGATGTTATGGGAGTTCTTTATAAAATATTGACTGGCCATGCAGGGAACCAGATGAGTGGCGTTAAAAATACCTACAGGTATACCCAAACCATTTGTTTATTCCTAGGGTACCTGGGGTACTAGATAAAAAATGTGATACAAAAGAAAGCCCACAACTAGAGCCCTAACGGGTCTGGGGCCTTTTTCAGGACTGGAATCTCTACTCTTAAGTGTCCCTGCTTTTAAAATTTTGCACGTATTACATGCAACTATGAGGCCTAGTACGCTCACCTGTTTTTCTGATCTTCCAGTAGTATTTCTACAAGACAAAAAAACAAAGACAAATGTGTAGAGGGATGGTTTATTAGCACAATTTTGGGCATTTATTTTACACCATGCACTTGTCACTCGTGTTTTCTAAATGAGTGTTTACATATTTACTGTTATCCTCTAATCTGTGGTAGACTGGGTTTATGTCCCTTGATAACCGTGTGCCGAAATCAGGATCTACTAAGTCACATGAAGTTCTTCCTGTTTAAACTCCAAACGGTATACAGTGTGCTATAGTGATGGGTGTCAAAATCACAAACATCAACTTATCGATATACACCAGTATTTGAAAGTATTCTCTGGAGAACATTTGTTGTCCCTAAGTCTCTTATTCAAATCGATTTCATGCCAAATAGTTCTTAGTCTAAATTTGTATGCTTACTTACTGGGTAACGCTACTAAGCACCATGCGGGTCATAAGGTTCGGTGCTGTCTTATAGTTAAACACTGTGGAAATAAGATGCATCATGTGTCAAGTGTTTTTCCAAAGATTACTTCCAATGGTGCAACCATCATGTTTGTTTTTCTGATAAAGTTCTATGATCAAATCAATCTAGTTTGTAGTCATCATGCACATTTATCAGGCAATAGTAGTCAAGTTACCGCCTTCGTTCTTTCGTTCTATTACTTTTAATGTGAGTAAGTTCCTGTCATAATGTCTGGACCTCGTATCTCTCATAATGGCCTGTTGTTTACTGGCCCGTGTCAAAGTTAGCAGGTTTTTAACAAGAGGTTTATGTCTCCAAAAAGGCGGGGGGGAAATGGATGGTTCTGAGACCATATCTACGTGTGTCGCTCGGACCCTTTTGCACCCATCTCATGACTAACTTCCTCACAGTACCAAACTTGCCGGTCCACTTATGGCTCCCATACCGCCTGCCATTGCACAATGTTTGCGGCGGGGCGGGGTCCTAGAATCACACAAACATTAGTAGAAAAACATATTTTGTCAAAGTACACGCACCGCCGGTGCACCTAAGGCTCCCGTCCTGCCTGCCACTGAATAATGTTCGTAGGGGGCAGGATCTGAAATACACCCAGGTGTCTGCCGATTACATCACTGTTTCTGCGCCCGTACCGGACGCGTTGCAATACCTCATTGGATTTGTAGTCCTACTTGTTCCAAATGTGTGGTTAGAAAGTGGACTTTCCAATAATGATGGGAAGTATAGTATTGTACCTCCCATTGTCCCGGTATCAGGGAACTAACTTGGTTTACGTGTTATTATCCCTTCACTCTTTATACTAGGGCATAGCCTATGTGTGCCCTGCGTATAAAGAAAATAATTTGGGCTGGCACTGCCTAGTGTTAATCGATTGTGTTCCGAATGATGGTCTGTGGCATGCTGCGGAGGAATCACTGTCTTGTCCAAGCAGCGTATACAATACAAAGTCTATTACGGAGCAACCCCGTGGTGGGGAAGGACACCACCGGGCACCGCATAAATGACTGCAATAGTCTAATTCACTTCTCTGTTATTTATTGACTGTTATTACATCAAAAGTTCATAACATGTTCAGCAATCCATTGGTTTCATGGCTTTTGCTCTGACTTTCACAATCAATGATTCTCGAGTTACTGCATCCAATACAAGTTAATGGTAATGCTTATGTGTCCCAATGCATTTTGGGCTCTATTGTGGCCCTTCGTCAGGGAATACTCTACGAAAAGAAAAAGGAGGATAGCTATCAGCCGTAAGTATGAATACGCCGATGTTCATAAAATGTGCCAGAGGTGATTAACCATAGGTGTCGATGTAATCAAAACGTGCGTCAACCCGGCGGGTGCTTGCCAAGTGAGGACATGCTGGTGACTAGATTTATAAAATCTGTGTATTCAGTGTGATTTTATAACGAGAAAGAGCTGCCGAGTGAAGCAAACGTGTACTCTATCTGATTAGATAACGTGAAAAAGCTGCAGAGTGAAGAAAACGGGTGCACTATGATCGAAAACAACGTGTTTATGAAAGTGCTAGTGACGCGTGTGCCTGGAGTGAAATTAAAACTGTGAACAGGCCAGATACATTTGTTTAGACCAAGTCAAAGACTCACATGAACTTGAAAGTTGCCGCTGAAACCTGTAATACATTAAGTAGCGCGCCTCCGGTTAGAGCCCGGTTTTACATATATAAACGGTCGTGATGGAGGAGTCCTCAGGTGAGGTACTTACTCTAGAAACGATCATGTAGGGAGCTCGATGTGTCGTGGTCCCTCCGTGTTGTCGGTGTGTAACGTCTTTGTGGGTGTTCGAATAAAATGTGCTGATCATAAACATAAACGACGGACTACGTCCCTAATGGGGAGCGCCATCTTGGAGTGGTGTGCTGGGATTCCCATGCTATACGAGTGTGAAAGAGTGACAAACTAGTGTGTATGGCTGTCTCAAACTGAAAAATGCAATCCGTGGTGCTGTAATTAGCCCTCGATGGGAACCAACTATGATTATCAAACAAAGCATGATTATCAAACATAGTCATCAAATTAACAATTAAAAATTACAAATCAACTGAAACATAAACATGAAAATTAGCACATCAACAAATCTCAGCTGGTCATCATAACTCATAAGTAACAAAGGAATTCCATTCTATCATTCAACCCATGCGGTTGCATTGTCGCCATATAGTGAATCCAAAAGTTCTCTCGCTTAAGTAATGTGTTCTTGTTCTGTCTTGTATTTGAACTTGCTCCAAAATCAGAAATTTAAATTGGGCCACTGTATGGTTTTTATCCATGAAGTGCGCTGCCACTGTAGATCTAGCATTCTTTGTGCGAATGTTACTTTTGTGTTCTAAAATACGAGTTTGTATTTTCCTCTCTGTGTGGCCGGTGTAGCTGAGGCCACAAGGGCACTTCAGCATGTAAATAACATTTGTGGAATTGCATGTGGCATTAACCTTCAATTTCACTTTGTGTTCTTTCATCGGATGGTTGGTGAAGTTCCCTTGAATGGTGTTGTTGCAATTACTGCAGTTAAAACAAGGCAATAGTCCCTTGTAAGTTAAGGTTTCTGTGTTGTCTTTAGGTCTCGTGAGGATTTCTTTCAAATTCCGCCCTCTGGTATAGGCAAAGATGGGTTGTTGTGCAAAGATGTTGTTAAAATCTGGTTCCGTGCTGAGAAGACAACATTTAACTAAACCGCCCTTCCGACCTATAGTGTCGACCAAAGGCAGTATACACGAGACCACTGGAAAATGTTTGGATAAGTATCTCCAACCCTATGTGCTAGAAGCAGAATCATACATCCGAGATTCTACAGACTTTTTGGTAAAACTTAACAACTGTATCAACCATTTGGGAGAACAATCATTGTTGTTTTGCACTGTAGATGTACTTTCACTGTACACTTCGATACCCCATGATTTGGGTATTGAAGCGGTGGAGAAAGTCCTTACAACATCCACACTTGATCATGACCTGCAAGTGTTTCTAATGGAACTGTTAGTGTTCACACTATACCACAGCTACTTTTCAGTCGTCGACAATTGGTACCATCAACTATGCGGTACTTCCATGGGAAATTGTGCCGCACCATCGTATGCTAACACATTCATGAAGGTATTTGAAGAAACTCACATTTTGAACAGTAACGTTTGGAAGACACATGGCAAGCTATATCTTAGGTACATTGATGACATTTTTATACTTTGGGAAGGCAACCAGACAAACCTACTTAACTTCCTAGAAAATTGGAATCAAATAAACGACCGCATACAATTCACATGGAACCGGGATGAGAACAAAATTCACTTTTTGGATATAGAAGTGAGCAAAGAGGGGAACAAGATCCTAACAAACCTCTTTAGGAAACCGACAGACCGCAATTCCATACTGCATTTTGAAAGCTTTTACCGTTCTGGTCTTAAACACAACCTACCCAACTCCCAACTTCTGAGAGTCAAATGAATAGTATCCTCAACTGCAGAAAGCGAAGAACAACAAAAACAGATGCTACAAAAATTTAACGCACGAGGATATCCCCAGGAAATACTAGACAAGGCCTACTCCAGAAGCAAAAAAGGCAAAGCGAGAAGATCTGTTACTAACCAAAACCAAAACAGAAAATACCAGAATGGTAGTGGTGTCCAAGTACACCACCACCAGCAATCAATTTCGGAAAATCATTTTAAAACACTGGCCTCTTCTCAGCACGGAACCAGATTTTAACAACATCTTTGCACAACAACCCATCTTTGCCTATACCAGAGGGCGGAATTTGAAAGAAATCCTCACGAGACCTAAAGACAACACAGAAACCTTAACTTACAAGGGACTATTGCCTTGTTTTAACTGCAGTAATTGTGAAAACACCATTCCAGGGAATTTCACCAACCATCTGATGAAAGGACACAAAGTGAAATTGAAGGTTAATGCCACATGTAATTCCACAAGCGTTATTTACATGCTGAAGTGCCCTTGTGGCCTCAGCTACATCGGCCACACAGAGAGGAAAATACAAACTCGTATTTTAGAACACAAAAGTAACATTCGCACAAAGAATGCTAGATCTACAGTGGCAGCGCACTTCATGGATAAAAACCATACAGTGGCCCAATTGAAATTTCTGATTTTGGAGCAAGTTCAAAATACAAGACAGAACAAGAACACATTACTTAAGTGAGAGAACTTTTGGATTCGCTATATGGCGACAATGCAACCGCATGGGTTGAATAATAGAATGGAATTCCTTTGTTACTTATGAGTTATGATGACCAGCTGAGATTTGTTGATGTGCTAATTTTCATGTTTATGTTTCAGTTGATTTTTAATTTTTAATTTTTAATTTGATGACTATGTTTGATAATCATGCTTTGTTTGATAATCATAGTTGGTTCCCATCGAGGGCTAATTACAGCACCACAGATAGCACTTTTCAGTTTGAGACAGCCATACACACTAGTTTGTCACTCTTTCACACTCGTATAGCATGGGAATCCCAACACACCACTCCAAGATGGCGTTCGCCATTAGGGACGTAGTCCGCCGTTTATGTTTATGATCAGCACATTTTATTCGAACACCCACATAGACGTTACACACCGACGACACGGAGGGACCACGACACATCGAGCTCCCTACATGATCGCTTCTAGAGTAAGTACCTCACCTGAGGACTCCTCAATCACGACCGTTTATATATGTAAAACCGGGCTCTAACCGGAGGCGCGTTACTTAATGTATTACAGGTTTCAGCAGCAACTTTCAAGTCCATGTGAGTCTTTGACTTGGTCTAAACAAATGTATCTGGCCTGTTCACGGTTTTAATTTCATTCCAGGCACACGCGTCACTAGCACTTTCATAAACACGTTGTTTTCGATCATAGTGCACACGTTTTCTTCACTCTGCAGCTTTTTCACGTTATCTAATCAGATAGAGTACACGTTTGCTTCACTCGGCAGCTCTTTCTCGTTATTAAATCACACAGAATGCACAGATTTTATGAATCTAGTCACCAGCATGTCCTCACTTGGCAAGCACCAGCTGGGTTGACGCACGTTTTGATTACATCGGCACCTTTGGTAAATCACCTGTGGCACATTTTATGAACATCGGCGTATTCATACTTACGGCTGATAGCTATCCTCCTTTTTCTTTTCGTAGAGTATCCCCTGACGAAGGGCCACAATAGAGCCCGAAAAGCATTGGGACACATAAGAGTTACCATTAACTTGTATTGGATGCAGTAACTCGAGAATCATTTATTGTGAAAGTCAGAGCAAAAGCCATGAAACCAATGGATTGCTGAACATGTTATGAACATTTGATGTACTAACAGTCATTTAATAACAGCGAAGTGAATTAGACTATTGCAGTCATTTATGCGGTGGCCGGAGGTGTCCTACCCCACCACGGGGTAGCTCCGTAATAGACTTTGCCCTGCGTATAAGTCATACTCTCTTATGATGTTGGTATGGATTTTTACATAAAAGAAAGGAGTTGAATAAACATATCCTTATCTCCCTATTTGGGTCCATATCATAAACCTCAACTTGTGTTTGTTTATTTTCTTCATCATTTTTTTGTGACACCCGACCATTAGTTTCTTTTTCCATAGAGTGGTGAGTGGGTTATAATAGCGCTCTTACCTTAGGTCCTGAGCCTCTATAATATTTCTAATCATAAGTCTATTTATCACCGTCTATCACCGTCTACGTATAGTTTTAGTCCCGGTGGACAATACCTTTTTTCACAAGGCTGTTTAATGTAGCCAATATAAGTTATTGAAGAGGTAATAATTGGTAAATGTTATTCGATCCCCCTCACTCTTGGGGTAATAGTCCTGTGCGTCTATTCTAGGCTTTAGATCTTCATCCCAATTTTTATTTTAGTATGTTGATTGTATGCCTATTCATTAGACTTTTTCCTTTTTAAACCGTCTATACATATCCCCTCATTGAGTCAGTGTCTTATTTGTAGTTCCCTTCTTCCATTTAGTTAACCTAATGATTTTTTTGCATGGACTTACATTAGCATTGTCCATGGAATATCCTCGTTTAACCCATGAACTGAGCTAGACAAGTGATATATCCATCTTTGTTCAAGTTTTAAAAGCTGTTTTTCACTAAAGGTAGTTGGCATCTTTTCAATAACTGACCATGTGAAATCATTCTCGTTGTGTGCTGCTGTCTGGAAGTGCTGCATCATTTTTGTGACTGCCTTGCCACAATGAAATGTACTGCGGTGCTCATTCATTCTTGTCTTCACCTTTTGTGTAGTCATTCTGATGTACTTCATTTGACATTTACAGATCATGATGACACATATAGAACATTGCTGCTGTTACATTGGAAAACTTTCACTGTTCCCAGAGTGTATTCAGGCCCAAGTCAATTTGTTTGCTTGCCTTTGTCAAATGACACACGTTGTAAGTCCTGCACGGGAAATGTCCAACGACTTTGGGTAGATTCCATAGCGTATTCTTCTGCGTGCTCCTGCCTTCATTCTTTTTTGGGCGTGTGTGTACTACTGACTCTCTCAGCATCTTCCCCTCTTAAAGGCGAACTTGGGTTTTCCCAACCTTTGTGCCTCCAAATTTATGGTTTTCCAATGACATATTATTATCCTCTTCATTGTGTTGGACTCAGTTCCATATGTTGTCAATATACCAATCTTGTATTTTTGGATTTTGGGTATGTCTCCAGGAGTGATTCTCTTGGGTTATTTTTTGCCCTTTTATATGCTTGTTTCACCAACTTCTGAGGCTAGGACTTCTCTGCCAGTTTTTTCATGAGCTTCTTGGCATGGGTTTCATAAGTCTCTTTTTCTGAGCATTTTCTCTGGAGTCTAAGAAAGGTTGTCTTTTAAGGTTTTCGGATGAAAGCTGTCGTATCTGAGTAAGTTGTTTACACCCGTAGGTTTGTAGTATACTTCTGTTCTTAATGTTCCGTTTTCAGGCCAGATTTTTAGATCTAGAAAAGTAATAAAGTCTCTGTTCCCCGTCATTGTGAACTTCAAGTTCTGGTCTCTGGTGTTTAGCCACTCGCTTCACTTTCGGCCCCTCTCCAGATCAAAAATATGTCATTTATGAATCTTTTCCAGACAACCAATTTGGTGTGGTATGGGTTGCTATTCTCATGAATGTATTAGGTTTCAAAATCATGGACATACAGACAGGCAATTCTCGGAGCAAAGATACTGCCCATCGATGTTCCGTGGGTCTGTAAAAAGAACTCACCTTCAAATTTGAAATAATTTTTGGTCAGAGTTAGTCTAGCACAATCAATGACAAACCTTTTTGAGTTAATCCATTTCCAATCCTCATTGATTAGTGTGGTTTTGATTACTTCTAGGGATGACTCCGGAGGTATGCTGGTATACAGCGCCTCGACATCTATATAAATAAAAATGTAATTGTTCGTTTGTTCAAAATCGTAAATCTCTGAAAGTTCTTCACCGATTGCTTTGAAATTTTGACACAACGTTGAATTCGAATATGCACGCGTTTTTATACACACAACGTTAGATTCAAAGACGAGCGTCAAATATGCGCTTGTTTTTAATTGAAAGCCCGAACAGACACATAAAAATGTCAATGTTCATTTGTTCAGAATCTTAAATCTCCGAAAGTTCTTCACCGATTGCTTTGAAATTTTGACACAACATTGGATTTGATTAAGCACGTGTTTATATATACACAAAGTTGGATTCGAATACGCGGGTGTCCAATATGCGTGTGTTTTTAATCGAAAGGCCGAACAGACCCTATTGATTTGGTTGCTGCGCAACAACTACAAGGGACGCATAGAGACAATAGTCTACATTTATTAGGATGGAAAGTTGGTGTCAGGATGGCAGACCGGGAAGTGGGTGGAGGGAGGGGGGAGGATTTGGTTCACTTTGCAACATTAAGAAGTGAAGCATAGAGACAATAGTTTACATATATTAGGATGGACAGTTGGTGTCAGGATGGCAGACTGGGAAGTGGGTGGAGGGAGGGGAGAGGAGTTGGTTCACTTTGCAACATTAAGAAGGGACGCATAGAGACAATAGTTTACATATATTAGGATGGACAGTTGGTGTCAGGATGGCAGACTGGGAAGTGGGTGGAGGTAGGGGAGAGGAGTTGGTTCACTTTGCAACATTAGCGCATGTTTATATATTCACAAAGTTGGATTTGAAAACGCGTGTGTCCAATACGTGCATGTTTGTCATCGAAAGGCAGAACAGACCCTATTGATTTGCTTGCTGCGCAACAACTATAAGGGACGCATACAGACAATAGTCACTAAAACATATTGTATACCCAGGAGCATTGTGAAATTAAACATATTAGAAACATGCGCTTACTCTTTGCTTTCTCTTCCATTGAACCAGACTGAGCCACAGCAACGCGTGGCCGGGTACAGCTAGTCTAGAGTGATAAAGATGTCAGTGTTTGTATCAAATGATAGCGTCTTAAACTCAATCAAAATATTCCTGGTGTCTTTGTGATATGATGGCATCCATTGGACCATAGGCCTTAAAAAGAAGTCAGTAAACCTCGATAGAGGCTCTAATGCTGATCTGTGGATGTGAAAGAAAATAAAACAGCCATCAAAACATGATAAAGTGGCATGGGGTGCCTGGTAATGGAATGAGAGAGGCATGAAGTGAAATCAACACAACACTTGGCATTCAGCATCTGAGACATTCAATAGTACCAGCTTCTGACTGAGCAAAACATTGCAGCCCTGAGCTGATTCTTTTACAAATTAAGGATTGCACTTGTTTTTATGTAGTGCTTTGATTTTTCACAAACCCTATCCTTTCAGTGCACTAACATTGATGGCAGCGCCCCCACTCTGAAAATTGTACCTGCATCACTGGGCAGATGTCTATTACAAGTGTATTATAGCCTATGGCACTTGCAGTGCAGTAGATGGGAATTCTGCCCTGGTTTGACAGTGTATCCCATGCGCCAAACTCTAAATAAGGCCAATAGTCTTGAGGATTACATAAAGAAGGGGCAGACAGTGTTTGCCTTCATGAATTCAACCTCTCTCTCCAAAAGAGAAGATTGCTACCTGGTGAAGAGATGGACACTGGAGACACGTACCTCAGAGACAAAATACACAAAGATCAGGATTGCAGTTAGGGGTTCTTTATTGGTATAAAAGGGCAGTCTCAGGCGATGGGGTCTCTGAATGTCATTTTATTATGGCAAGTGAATGATATGGATGTATGGTATATTAAATCATATGATCCTAATGTAGGTAACGTAATTATTTCCCTGATAATTTGCATAGATGTTCTGAAACAAGGAACCAAGAAGGCAATATTTTAAGGGCGCCAACTGCACCTTGGCACAGAGTTAAACAGAGCCTCAGGGACAACAAGTTGACGCCTCAGTACTGGAATAACCGGACTCCAGCAGCACAGTGTGCTTTAGCATATAATAATATCTCAGTGGTGGGCTGTCTCTGTTTCCACTTTGCACATGAATTTACAACTTCCTCAATGAAACTGATAAATGATGGTGACCCAGATAAGCTGGAGGGTTAAAACAAACTTCACAAAGAGAAGTGACCCAGTCAACAGCTCTGTCAAGTGAGGGGACCAAATCGGATTAAGGAACCAGACAACATCAATACTACTCAAAAAGTAGACTTTTACAGAGGATATTTTAGGCTGTGTGAACGATCTGTTCTAAAATCGAAGACTGGTGTTTTCTCTGGAGGGTTGGAAGCATTTAACACAACCTGCATACTTGACATACTGACAATAAACACTAAATAGGTGTATTTTAATGGCAACTTGTAGCTAAGATATCTGTTTATAAAATGTAGCATATAACCAAAAACGAATTACTAATAAGTATTTAAAATCATGTCCAATGACATGGGAACAGGAGTTCTGTGACCAAATCGGCCAGGTTTTGTTTTGCTATGGCACCATGCTCTCACCTCATGTGTTTCTACTCCGTGCTTAGTAGTACAGGGTCTAGTCCAAGGAATACCTATTCCCTTATATTTGACATCCAGACACACTATAATCAAATACTTTAGTCAATGTGAATTAAAAAAAAATATCAGCTACAAAAGTGTTCTCTGTGTGGAAGACCAACCATGGTACTGTACCCACATGCACTGGCAAGTGTTTGGATTAAAATAATATTTTCAATGTAACCCAAAATTTAGGGGGAAAAAACACAACAGCTTGTTTCTTTAAGTCTAATTTTTCGGAGCCTAATGTTTTTTTAAAGCCATTCAGATTAGTCTATCGGCAAACAGCAGGAAATTAATCGTCTTAAACGAGTAAGAAGTCATTATAAACTTCAAGAAAAGAGAAGGGCGTTTGATGCCAAATGGATTGGGCTGAGGGAGACCGCAAGAGACAAGGATCAAAAAAAGTACTGGCACCTGATTGCAGAATATTGTGATTCAAGACAGGGATCCCAGAAAGGGAATGGGTGGATTATATCTCACTATTATATAAAAACTATGGTTCAGTACTTTTTCTGCTGCCCGCCGTGGAGGAGTCTTCTTTTCTGGAGTATGGACCCCAGTTAAGGGAGAAAGTAGTGGGCCGCATGAAGAATGCTAGAACCTCCGGCGCACAAGGGCCAGATGGAATCCCGATTGTGTTAATTAAAAAGGACTCAGCTGCGTGGGGAGCCTTTTTGACACCATTGTTTAATTTCTGCTTTCAAACGATTAATATTCCCTCCTCTTGGAAGGGGAGTATTATAGTCCCTTGTATAAAAAGGGCAGGAAAAGTCTACCTATTAGTTTCAGACAGATTGCGCTGTTGGACGCATCAGGCAAATTATTTGCAAAAAGTATACTTTGTCACCTACAGCAGTGGGCCCATTACCAGAACATCTTACCACGAGAATAGGCTGGTTTTAGAAAGAATCATGGAACCCTGGACAATATCACGGCTGTCCAGACCATTGTTGAGAAATAGGTCTACTCACGAAGCATACCAGTTTATACGACATTCATTGATTTTTCCACAGCGCTTGATAAAGTGGACCGTCAAGCACTGAGGAGAAAGCTCTCCCATTTTGGTAAGCCACACCATCCCCTTGGGGCTCATAATAGAATTACAGACAGACACCTGGTACCAAGTGATGATGGTAGGCTTGCAGGGGCTATCTTGTAGGATTAAGAATGATAATGGGCTTAAGCAGGGTTTCCTGTTGACCCCTCTTGTTTTCTTTTTATATATATGATCTCCCCGGCACGTTAAACTTTGTGAGGTGGCATGCCCCTAGAATTGGTAAAATGTCCATCGGTTCCTTATTATATGCAGATGATGTTGCAATGTTCGATGTAACTCCTATTGGCTTGCAACGTCATCTGGATGCCCTAACTAAATATGTGGAGGACTATTTTTTTAAAATCAATATTTCTAAATGCAAAATGTTAATCTTCTGCAAGAAAGGTCTTAATATAAAGAAACCCAAGGCCAGTTTCTGCATGGCTGGGGCTCTTCAGTCAGGTGTAGCTTGGTTCCAGTGGCACAGTTAATAAGGGTCCCACATGTGGACATACTGTCTGACTAAGGGCAAAGTAGTGAAGTATACAAACAAGTAATGGGTGGAATGCTTGAATTAATGTAAGCCACTGGTAATTATTCAGGGTCGTCCATTGTTATATTGCACACCATGCCACTTCAATGGGTAAATAACGATTGTCTGAATTGCGTCCCAGTGTGATCACCAGTGGCTAAGATTAATTCAAGCATTCCTTCCATTACCCTGTTGTTTTTCCATTAGATGCTAAGTTCAGCAGGTATGGCCAGATGTGAGTCCCATCACAATTGTGCCATAGGGCTCAAGCTAGACCTCACTGATGAGATCCAAGTAGGTAGAAACTAAGTGGGTTGCTTGTGTTCCCATCTGGATTGGTCCTGATCTGGCAGTTCTGTTTGGACTGGTCCTATTGGAGGTGGGTCCAAAACTGATGTGCACAAGGCATGTCTCTGTCCGGTTAAAAATTATGGTCTTGAATGGCGCCGAGTGCGACTGCCAGTGACTGAGATCTGTTCAAACATTCCTTCCATCAACTTGGTGTTTTTGTTACAGGGGCTTCGCAGAGGTTTCCAGATAAAAGCTAATGGCTAAAGAAGGGATCCAAATCAGTTGGCTATAAATACCTTATGGTTCCCAAGCAGAGTGCCTTTATTGTTGGGAACTATAGGTAAGGGCAAACATATGAGGGACGGTTATTGAGGTCAAATGCTCACACCATCCTTAATAGCTTGGCCAGAATGTTTCTGCCCACACTGAAAGGCCCATACAGGTCTGGGGCAATCCTCAATGCCAAGGATCCCCAAATTGCCTCCTAAAGGCCACTATGTCTAGAGTCCAGTGAGAGAAAATGAAAACATGAAAATTTAAGGAAAAACAAAGAGCGCTCAGGTGAATCCTACCTGAGCATTAATGAGTTTGATAACCCTAGACTTTAGGTTGATACTGGCTTCCTGGACAGAGAGTGGGACAGTCTCCTTTGCAGTCACACATCCAGCAAAAGAAACATTGTGCTTGAGCACCTAAATCAGGCACCTCTCAGCTGCTGGTATCCTACCCTGACCACTTACATGTTTTTTTAATTTTGCTTTCAGGACAAAGAGACAGAATCCCTTTGTCCTGTAATGGTGGTCTCAAAATTTTTCTTCATGTTGCAACCAAATGACTTCATTCCCTTGGGACTCGTACCAGTTCCAAGAGATTGAAAGGTCGACTGGAAAATAGGTCTCAAAAGCAATCAGAATGCGAAAATAAAATGTGTGGCAATCTAGAATTCCTGCAGTACTCCCGCAGGTCCACATGTCCAGATATCTCTATAATTAAAAAAAATTCTTGTTATTGAATTTTGCAAAACACATATATCACAAGCAGTGAGGTATAAAGATTGGTCGAAAAGAGGAGCGTGCAGCCACATGACCATAAGGTAATGTAACACTAAAAGCAATCAAGGCATATAGGCACAGCCTTAATCATGTTCCGCAACCCACTATTGAGGGCTCCACCCCTCCCTGCGCTACAGGGGTCACTATGGTGTCTTCCCCCCTATTACCTTATATGATCTCCACTGGGACCAAATCTTTTCCCAGTTTTGGGGACATTCCCGACCCTGGTAGATCGTCTTCTCAGCCAACAAGCACCAATCCATATCTTTTTCTCATCCCGCCAGAATTATCATGTCTCGTGAGCCCCACATTCGTGCTATATTTCTCTTGGCCGCTGACAGACCCAGGGATAGCCATAACTTGTGATAGCGGGGTGGTGTATCATCGCCTCAAATTGGTAGCAAGCACATGTTGGCTGAATTTGGCACCTCAGTCCCCAGTGCTTCTCTTGAGGGACAGAAAAAAGCGTCTAGCTGACTCCTAGTATTGTGCGAGTTAAGTTTGCATTTGCAGCACCATGTTGTATTCAGCCGCCATTTTGTTCCATGATCGAAATGACGGTACAAAAGGGGGTGGTGATGGACAGAGCATCTGAATCAATTAAACACTCACACCCAGTCAAAAGATCTGGGTTGAATCCATCACCGTTCTTCAGCCCACTCTGCCACCCCAGTTCAGACATGGCTATATGCAAATCAGTCTGACCCTGTGCCTCATGGGAACAGTCCAGCCCGAACTGCCAAGCCATGTCTTCCCTGGACCGGAAATAAGCTTCCGAGGACCGGTTTCTGGCATTCCAGCCGTCTTCAGCCCGGCTTGCTTGAATCCAGTGGCAAAGTGAGCAAGGGACTCACGTCTGAGCATACCCTGCCACACTTATGGCGGCCAAAAGCGGTACAAAAGGGGGTGGTGATGGACAGAGCATCTGAATCAATTAAACACTCACACCCAGTCAAAAGATCTGGGTTGAATCCATCACCGTTCTTTAGCCCACTCTGCCACCCCAGTTCAGACATGGCTATATGCAAATCAGTCTGACCCTGCGTCTCATGGGAACAGTCCAGCCCGAACTGTCAAGCCATGTCTTCCCTGGACCGGAAATAAGCTTCCGAGGACCGGTTTCTGGCATTCCAGCCGTCTTCAGCCCGGCTTGCTTGAATCCAGTGGCAAAGTGAGCAAGGGACTCACGTCTGAGCATACCCTGCCACACTTATGGCGGCCAAAAGCGGTACAAAAGGGGGTGGTGATGGACAGAGCATCTGAATCAATTAAACACTCTCACCCAGTCAAAAGATCTGGGTTTAATCCATCACCGTTCTTTAGCCTACTCTGCCACCCCAGTTCAGACATGGCTATATGCAAATCAGTCTGACCCTGTGCCTCATGGGAACAGTCCAGCCCGAACTGCCAAGCCATGTCTTCCCTGGACCGGAAACAAGCTTCCGAGGACCGGTTTCTGGCATTCCAGCCGTCTTCAGCCCGGCTTGCTTGAATCCAGTGGCAAAGTGAGCAAGGGACTCACGTCTGAGCATACCCTGCCAAACTTATGGCGGCCAAAAGCGGTACAAAAGGGGGTGGTGATGGACAGAGCATCTGAATCAATTAAACACTCACACCCAGTCAAAAGATCTGGGTTGAATCCATCACTGTTCTTTAGCCCACTCTGCCACTCCAGTTCAGACATGGCTATATGCAAATCAGTCTGACCCTGTGCCTCATGGGAACAGTCCAGCCCGAACTGCCAAGCCATGTCTTCCCTGGACCGGAAACAAGCTTCCGAGGACCGGTTTCTGGCATTCCAGCCGTCTTCAGCCCGGCTTGCTTGAATCCAGTGGCAAAGTGAGCAAGGGACTCACGTCTGAGCATACCCAGCCACACTTATGGCGGTCAAAAGTGGTACAAAAGGGGGTGGTGATGGACAGAGCATCTGAATCAATTAAGCACTCACACCCAGTCAAAAGATCTGGGTTGAATCCATCACCGTTCTTTAGCCCACTCTGCCACCCCAGTTCAGACATGGCTATATGCAAATCAGTCTGACCCTGTGCCTCATGGGAGCAGTCCATCCCGAACTGCCAAGCCATGTCTTCCCTGCACCAGAAACAAGCTTCCGAGGACCGGTTTCTGGCATTCCAGCCGTCTTCAGCCCGGCTTGCTTGAATCCAGTGGCAAAGTGAGCAAAGTACTCACATCTGAGCATACCCTGCCACACTTATGGCAGCCAAAAGCGGTACAAAAGGGGGTGGTGATGGACAGAGCATCTGAATCAATTAAACACTCACACCCAGTCAAAAGATCTGGGTTGAATCCATCACCGTTCTTTAGCCCACTCTGCCACCCCAGTTCAGACATGGCTATATGCAAATCAGTCTGACCCTGTGCCTCATGAAGCTTCTGTCTGATACTGTCTGCCTCAGCAGAAAACAGCCTCATTTTTTTCTTTTTATTGGTCAAGTTTGAGCTTTGCTGCACTAATGAATAGCTTGTTCTGTAACTGCATGCCTTTCCTCGTAGGTAGGCCTGCTCCCACTCTCAGAGAGATGGGCACGGGCAGATTAACCTTGAAATTAAGATAGCATGAACCCAGTCTCAGTATTGTAGCTCATCCTTCTGTACTTCCTTTGTTTATCAGCTCCCAGACTGGTAAATTCCAGTCTGGGTGGGTCTTTAGGGGTGCTGGAAATGTATACCTGGTATTTTCATGTTGGCGGGGGCCAGTCCCTCGGCTGCTCTCTGAGGAGGCTGGTCAGCCTGAACTCCATTTTAGTGTATGACTAATAAATAACTTTGATTTGTATTCTCTACTGTCTGACTGACTCTTCATTTGTATGGAAGGCTGAGAGGTGGTCAGGAGTGACCTGGGTGGCCCTAATTGGGTCACTTCCTTCAGTGACCCTTCCCGCGGACGGGTGAGGGGAACATGTTCATGTCAGGTCAGACCGGTTGACCGGGGATCCCTGCATGAGATAGCCTAGTACTTGCAGCTGCCCTGCCTGTCTGACTGGGTGGTGCCTCAGCCAGTGGTCATCCCGGTTCGGGTCCTGAACGCCCACACCCTTAGATCTGACCGTTTGTTCTGAAGAGTCGGCGGTGGAGAATAAATGTGGTTGACCTGTGTGCACCAGGTGAATTTACTTTGGTTTGGTTTTGTGGCAATGGTGGCACTTTTGTTTGTATTTGGTTCGGTCCGAGGATCGTTTTTGGACAAGCGGAAGAATTTGTTTGAGTTCTTTGTGAACATGGTACCACTTTGATTTGGAATTGGTGAGGTCTGAGGACCAACTTTGGTAAGATATTTGCAAATATCTGCTCGGCATAAATAGTAACAACGTTTTTTTATTTTAAAATGCCTTGTTTTAGCAAACTATGTTGTGTGAGTTGTCGTTGTGCTACTGATGCTCGATTGGAAGAAAGTCAGCCTGCACCTCCGGAAGGCACTCCAAATTTTGAGATGTATGTCAAGCATGGCCTTGGCCCTATTATGTTTAGTCCATTATGGCACAAATATACAAGGGACAATGCCAAGTTGCAGTAGCCGTCGACAGGCACTTTTGATGAGAAAATTTCCTGCAGGATAAATTGTTTGCAAAAAGGAGTAGGCAGTCAATGTTTAGCTTTCTTTTGCCATATTCTAAAGGAATCAAAGAGAGACGAATGAAAGCAGAAAAGGAGGCCTGAAAGGGAAGGATGCAGACAGTGACTCAGAAAGCTGTTCCATATGATAAAGAGAAGACTGAGAAGGGGATAGAGTGTACTCATAGGAAATTTTAATTGCAATGTGAAAAGTCGTATGTGGTTCGAGAAGAAAATTATACATTTGTGATAGAATTGTTAGACACACGACCTCGGCCTCAATACACCCACAGAAAATATACCCTGCTGTGCCACAGCCCCAGTCATCTGTCTCTTCTGCCCCAGTTGTTTCTGTTTCTTCTGCTACCAACCCAGGTACTTTTGCAGCTGCGCCTCCTGTCAATTCTGTGGCTTTGCCTTATGCGCCTCCGGTAACTTCTACCCTCCCTGCTATGCCTATGTGTCGATATCACCTCCCTCTCCAGCCCTTACACACACAACACAGCCATTAACAACATTGGTGCCTGTTTCTTTTGTTACTACTCCTTCCCTCTACCCTCATTCTCTGACAGTGCTGGGTAGAGGGACGCCTGTAATTGGGTTGGCGGACGGGGACTGGGCTACTGCTAAGGACCGATTGGAGCGAATATTGATACGATCTGATGTGGGGGAGGAAGAGAAAAGGGCCGTAGCAAATCAGGCCGCTCAGTAGGCCCGTCATCCCATTTATAGTACTGAAGATGTGTAAAGTGTGATGAGAGATTATGAGCTGTTTGTGCAGCAGCATGCCCTTAAGAACATGTCGGCTACACTGATTGAATTGTGAGAACAGTGCTTCAGCGATTTAGCGCCCTAAAATATTTATGATATCAGAGACTGTGTATACGCTACTGGGGTGGAACCTGAGGAGGTTTTTGGTTTTAGCTTATTGAGGTAGGCTGTTTGAGAACAGCCTGAAGACAGTATCCCAGTTTCCGATGAGGGAAGTCCATCCTATATATCACCCTGAGATACCGGAGCAACGATATCAGCATAATGCTGTTATTAGACAAAGGGTAAAGGCCCATTTTCAAGAACTGTTAGTCTATACCTCATGGAAGAGGAGTGAGGTGTTATCTCGTAAGACTCAGTTACCAGACCCAAGGAAAAAGCCTACTGCATACTATAGGGAATTGATGGAAGCCGCTTCACCGACAATAATGACGCTTGCAGATATTGAAATGTTTTTTGGTCTACTGGTACCCGTTGATATTTGGAGTCAGGTACACACACAGGACCATGGTGAGGAATTGGGTGGTACATGGGAGCAGATTAAACCATGGGATCAGGGAAGGAAGCCTGGTGAGAAGCCAAGGGCCGAGATACTAGATTTGCCTGGCCTAATTATCTCTTATATGCATTCTCTTATTCCACCAAGGAGAGTATATTGGGACAAGTTAACGGCATGTCATCAGAAGAAAGACAAAAGTGTGTCTGATTTTTTTACACGGTTCAAGGGTGTGTTTTTGGACTATAGCAGACAGAATTTGTCACTGGAGGGGGTTGTCCCGTTGTTCGTCAATAGATTTGTTACAAACCTGCTCCCAGAGATTGTAGCTCGGTTGCAGGCTTCAGAGAGCACTTGGACGACACCCTCCCCTTTTGTAATATTGAGTATGGCACAGTATTAGGAACACAGGGAGAACGAGGAGAAGGAGAAGAAGCACAAGGAGTTGAAGACAAAGGTGTTGTTACAGCTGGCGTCTAGAAGAAATGGTGGGGGACGTGGTGCTGGTCCGGCCCGGCATCTTTCCCATACTAGTAGAACCACTGCACCTGTGGGGCTGAATCAGTGTGAGTACTGTAAGAAAGAGGGGTACTGGAGTAGCGAGTGTCTGATGTTATTACAGAAAGTTGCTGCCACTAGAGCAGGGGTACTCATAGTACGGCCCGCGGGCCGCCAGCGGCCCGGCAAACCTTCCGTGGCGGCCCGTGGACCTTGCAGATATTGTACCAGTTTAAAAGAGAAAAATTCAAGAGTGTCAGCAAACACCGCCAGACTCGAAGAGGCTCTGCTCTATGGGGGCCTGGAGATTCCAGGCATTAAGAGTGGAGCTGCAGGGGCTGCAGAACGGGTGAAACAGAACAAAGCCTCATTAACAAGGTAATGGTCTGTTAAAGACCTGTGAAGCGCTCCGGTGCGCTGTGTGCGCGCAAGGCAAATAAATTAATGAAATCAAAAACGAAGAATAAGGAAAGTCATTGTCAATGACTGTTTGACTAACTCCCTCTTGACTTCACGAACTCACTCTTGCCTTTGCTAACTCTCTCTTGCCTTCACTCATATTCTTTTTTATTGGCTTTCCCGTTCAAGTAAATGTGCGGTTTCCTTTTCAGTTTACGGAAATATGCGGTCTTCTGATTTCTGAGAGTACTCTGTGTATTTTCTTCCCACATATGCTTTGTAATCTTGCTTTTGAAGGAAGCTTGGCCTTTTTCATCAATAGGCGTCTCAGCTTTGCAATTTCGTTGCACCCTTTTTTGCAGTTGTAAAGATTAGCTTCCTTAAATTTCCTAGCACAATTAAAAACAAGTGTAAAGATGTGTGTGATTTAAACCGGCATGTATGTTATATTCTTCATATTTGTATAGAGACTGCAAGTCCCTATCTGTGGCCTATTTGTTTGACAACGTTAGAGAAGAACGACTGGAATTAATTGTTCAGTTCTCAAAATCAAACATAATTTAGTGTAGTGATTAATTTGTAAAAATGGCTTTATATTGTTTCCAGAACATAAGGGCTCAATCCAGGGTAGTATGCCGTGTTCCATGAGGGAGGCTATGATAGTCACTATTCTTAATCCGGATAAGCCACAGGATGAATGCGCGTCGTACCGAACGCTGTCATTACTAAACGTAGATGCTAAGCTGTATTCTAAAGTACTGGTGACCAGATTAGCTCTGCTAGACCCCGAATTGGTAGCCCCAGAGCAAGCGGGGTTTATCCCTAGCAGGAACCTGACGTACAATATAAGAACCGTATTAGGCACTATCCAGCATCTGAGGCAAGATGTGACGGCAGTGGCAATATTCCTGGATATGGAAAAGGCGTTTGACTCCTTGGAATGGCCGTTTCTGCTCCAGGTGCTGAGACAAATGGGGCTCAGGGAGCCTTTCCTGCAAATGATTGGTGCACTTTACGAAGGGCCAAGGGCAAGAGTGTGTGTCGGTAACGTAGTCTCACAACCGCTCACTATCGGTAGGGGGACACGACAGGGGTGCCCTCTATTCCCACTGCTATATGTTCTAGCTGCAGAGCCCCTGGCGTGTGCTCTGAGGGAGTACCACGGACATGAGGGTATACAATTTTCTACCTACAAAATAGTAGTGTCGATGTACGCTGACGACACTCTGCTCTATGTGCGTGACCCTGCTGCAAACCTACCCTCACTGTTAAGGGAGGTGGTCCGCTTTGGCGCGCTTTCCGGCCTTAAAGTAAATTGGACGAAATCCATGGTGCTGCCCCTCACGCCAGTGACGGTGCGGACGGAAACGGAGTACCCTTTACAGTGGTCCGAGGACCCGATCAGGTACCTTGGGATCCAACTCTACAAGGACCCGGACTTGCTCATGAGCCAGAACTATGGGAGGGCGGTCAGCAAACTAGAAGATGACATAGCGATCTGGAGCAAACTCCCTCTCTCCTTGTTGGGCCGCATATCCATTATGAAGATGATAGTCCTGCCGCGGTTCCTATTCCTCTTTAATGCCCTCCCAATAGTCCTATCTAAAGCCTTTTTTCAACGGCTGACGAGTCTCATGATCAGCTTGGCGTGGGCGGCTAAGCAACCTAGAGTCAAGTGGTCTACACTCACCCTGCCCTACAATATGGGAGGTCTTGCGATCCCCGACCTTGAACTCTACTATAGAGTAGCACAGGCGTCACACCTGCACACATGGATACACGGAGACGAGATGATTCCGCATGTCCGCATGGAGCAACTCTTTGCGCTTCCACATATGCTACCGGCCACGATATGCAAGCCACTAGACCGAAGAACGGGAGTGCTGGACTCTATAACTGCCACCAACCAAGCATGGCACTCACTATTACACCGACAGGGAGGAGTGTTGCTATATTCACCAGATATTCCGCTGGAATGGATGCTCTGGCTCTCGCCTATGGGCGAAAAAGCAGTCACTAGAGATCTGGCGAAATTAGGGCTTCCTAGAGCGAGCGACTTGTTTCAGGACGGCGTCGCCAAAACCTGGGATCAGGTGCAAGGGAGCAATGAGCAGACACCTATGCTGCACCGCTTTCAATTTCATAGAACGCGCAGTGCACTCCTGGAGCTGCTAGGCTCAGACATGGCGGAGCCTCCGGATGTCCCCGAACTGACACATGTTATCAAGGCTAAGGAGCCCCGGAAGCTACTCACTAATCTATATAAGGTGGCCAGGGTGCACGGTAACCACGAGCCTATGAAAGCGAGACTTGCGTGGCAAACAAACTTGGACGCTACGCTAGATGACGCTACATGGCAGTATTGCTGTGAGAGCACGAAGCGGATATCGCTCAATGGCCGTCACAGATTAATTCACTTTCGGTTCCTACAGAGGGTGTATTACACACCAGAAAGACTCCACAGATACGGCCTACGGCACATGGCGGAGTGTGAACAATGTCACTACGCGAATGCGGACTTCATGCACATGGCGTGGCACTGTCCGGGTGTCCAGTCCTACTAGTGTGATATCTTCTCGGAAATGAGAAAGATCCTGGAGGTGGACATTCCCCCAGAACCGGGGCTTGCGCTCATAGGAAACTCCAAACGACTCCCCGTCGCGAATCGCAGACTGGCGGATATGGGAATGCTAATGGCAAAGAGAGTAGTGGCCTACTGCTGGATGAGAGGTCCACTCCCTACCAAAGCTAGATGGGTGCAAGATATGGTGTACTGCAGCACCCAGGTGGAACACTATAGCGAACTGCTGCCCCCCAGGAACCGCCCTATGAACTTCTGGACGCTATACCGCACTTACTTCGACAGAGGGGTACAGGAGGAATCTGACAATCCGGAGCAGCAAGTCACAGACGGGACACTACGAATCCAGACGGTGACGCAGAGTAGCGAGGGACCTGGCTAGATGGATGGATAACCTTGCAGACTCTTGGATTATCCTTAGCTGACAGGGACATAGTAACCAAACCGTACACCCAGACTTGGAGGATCAGTTGGGTAGCAGAGTTAGTGCTTGTGCGCAGATAGAGCATCTTAGGAGGCAGGAAGGACAGAGCATTAGTGCGATGCATACACTATCAGCATACACTGAGAGGACATGGGGGTGGGGCGGGAGGGGACAAGTTCAGTAGTTGAGTTGGAATTCAGTATACGCTAATTTTTGTTGATAACACTATGGGTGCTGATTAAGGCTGCAGCACCAGGGGAAGGGTGGGCGGGACTGAACAGTTGGGGTTGATGAACAGATGAAAGCACGCACATAAACTGAGATCTGATTGCCCTTTTGGTAACGAATCTGATGTGTCCGCAAGCGCGAGAGAGAACTATGCCGCCGGACCTCCGGGTTGTCGGCTGAAGGGCTGTGTACACAAGAGCCAACTAGTTAACTGCTAAACGCACAATGCGTCCGGCCCCTGAGGATGTAGGCCTAGGACTGTATACCAGATGTGTGTGGAAATAAAATAAAATAAAAAAATAAAAAAATCTTCCTCAATTACTCTCAATCTTTGATATAATTTCAGTTATTTGCTGGCGTTGTGTTTTGGAACGGTGCAGACTAAAATTTAGTGTCTCTCCACGGATACCTGCCTTCAAAGCATCCCATACCATACCGGGAAGGGCACTCCCTGTATTGTATCCCAGAAACTCTTCTATCCATTTTTTCATGTGGGTGATATAGCCGTCATCCACTAATAATCCCCTTTCGAAGGTCTGATACAGTTGTGCCCCTTCCCCCCCAACTTGTGATATTCCCAGGACTAGAGGATTATGGTCTGATATTACTCGGGGAAATTTCTCAATACAGCATTTCGCAATTAAGCCTTGAGAGACAAAAAAATTGTCTAGCCGATCGACTGTTCTTTGGGGGGCTGAAAAATAGGTGCTTCCGGGGTCAGAATTTGCCAATTTTACTTCTCTCCAGACATCTAATAACCCATTCCCTTCCACAAAGTGGGACAGAGCCCTATGAACCTTTGGCTTTCGACCTTTATATAATCCTGAACTACTGCTCCACCGCACCCCAAACTTATTGATATTCAGATCTCTGCACATTATTATCGGGCCATCCAGCTAATTTCAAATTCATAAATTCAAACACCTCGGGGTCGTCTCCTGTTGACCCATATATTGAGCAGAGAGTGAATGAAAATATAGACATATGTAGCTCTATGACACAGCACCCATATTCTTACAATCTCTTTCCCCCGAGTTAAGATGGCAACCCCCCTAGTTCTAGTGCCCTGTGTGGTGTGTGCTACAAAATTGTACCTTAGCTGATCTAAAACTTTTTTTACCACCCCCATAACATGTGTCTCCTGGAGACAAACAATATCAGATCGCAACATTTTCAAGTCGTCTACCACCCTACGTTGTTTTCCAGGATCGTTTAGGCCACAAATATTAACTGAAGGTATCCTTAGATTCATCATAATAATCTTTTTTTTTCTCCCTACATCAACAAGATGCCGCCTCCCTTCATTAAATACGCTATTCTTAACCTTCCTTTCCCAACCAGTTTCACCTTTTATCTGAAATCTCCCTTGTGCTTGTTGTGCCTTATTTCCTTCCTTACCTACCCTTCTCCTCCCATTCCCTCCACTCTACCCTCTTCCCACAAACCCTCCTGTTCCCCCCAAGGACACTTTCCTCCCCCCACCCATTTAGTGAGACAAACCGACCTTGTGAGGTCTGGGTGATGGTGCCTGTCCCCCCCCCCTTCGCCCAATGCCCTTATATTTCAAATGAAGCCTCTCTTCACCACTTTATCACTTCACTATGCCAGCGATACAGTCATATCGTTATTCACATAGTCCAAATATTCCTCTGCCTTTGTTTCCGATGTGAAAACTAACTTTGTTGGGGGGCGCTAGGGGGCGCACAAGCAGAATGGCCACCATTGCGTGAGGCTCCTGTAGCCTGGCTGTAATTTCATCAATTATCCTCTGTCCTGCGGCAGGACAGAGGATAATTGCGCAATGCCCTATGAGCGCAAGCCCCGGTTCTGCGATCACCCACCTGCCCTTGGTGGGTGATCGCAAACTACACGGTGTGGCAAATGTACGTGTGGACCCTTTAATTGGCCCATACAGCTGCGCCTGTAAAGGCTGGTCTCTTAAGAGCCCTACTAAAATATGCTCCTTGGAGTATGCCGCCCCAATCACACGATTACGTGTTGCATCGCGAGATCCTCGTATTTGGTGCCTTAATGTTAGATCACTTGTAAAGCATCACTTGTCTATTTATGATCTGATAGAGAAAGAGGATCCCGATGTTTTCTTAATGACAGAAACTTGGCTCCAGGACTCCGACTCTGCCATATTGAATCTTGCATTCCCCCAGAACTATACCATCTTCACCTCTAACAGGACCACAAGAGGTGGTGGTATTGCTATGGCAGTTAAATCCTGTTTTCCGGCGGAATGGAAGCCGTCAGGACTACCCGCATGTGAAAGCGCCATTTTTAAAGTCGCCTTTTCCCATCAATTTACTTTCAGTGGCCTTCTTGTATACCGTCCCCCCGGCAATGACTCGGTTTTTAGGTCTGCGCTGGCAGATATGGTCAGTTCTATAGCACTCGGCTGTGCCAATTTTAATATTTTGGGTGACCTCAACATCCATTTTGATAATGGGTCTTCTACTACCGTGAGCTCCTTGTTAGCGGATCTGGAAGCTCTCCAACTGATTCAGCTCGTTACCCTTCCAACCCATTCGGGAGGCCATATTCTTGACCCCTTCTTCTCCACACTAGATGGGTTAAGGCTGTCAGAACCGAGGCTGATGGGGTGGACTGATCACTTGTTAATAGAAGCTTTCTGTCCGGTCCACGATAAGCCTTTTATACCCACAGACAGGCCTATCCTTAAAAGGCCTTGGCACAAGCTTACGTTGGAAGAGTTCTACGGTATACTAGAGCGAAAACCGCTGAGTACCTTCACGAATGTGGATCAAGGATATCAACAGTTCTGCGCTTGGATTACAGATGCCTTGGACTCTCTTATACCTTTGCGGTGGTCGAAAGGCCGGACAAAAACACCTAGCCCCTGGTATAATGAATCTCTCGCAGAATTGAAGAAATCCTGCCGTAAAAAAGAGAGGGAATGGAGACGTTCCTATGACCCTGCGCTGAAAACTCGGTATTTCACTGAGTTGAAGCTCTATCATAGAGCTATCTGCAGAGCAAGAGCTGCATTTTACGCGCATGAATTTGCTACCAGACCCAATCCTTCAAAACTGATTTTCAAGGTATTGAAGGACCTTATGAAAAACAGATCCTCATCAGAGGTGATTTGCTCAGACTTGCACTGTGACAAATTGGCCTCCTTTTTTGTGGAGAAAGTGGCAAAAATCTATCATGGGTTTGACACACTCCACCAGGATCGAGTGGCTTTTACCCCTGTCACGGCAGATCTTGAGCCTTTGGCCATTCTACCTGAACTGTCCAGTGAGGCCTTTGACAGGTTCAGCCTCAAGGTCAAGTCAGGCTCTCCTGCGGACCCGTTAAAGCCAGCCTTCATTAATACACTTTCCCCGCTGTGCCGTGACCCCATATTGAACCTTATCAATATGTCACTGTCATGTGGAACGGTACCTGCGGCATGGAAACAGGCAGTGGTCACTCCGATATTAAAAAAAGCCAACTCTGATCCCCGACTGCCAGAAAACTATCGACCTATCTCCCTGTTGCCTTGGATCGCCAAAGTAACAGAAGCCCATGTCAACTCTGTTCTGTCCGAACATCTGGCTCGCAACCAGATTCTGGATTCCAGTCAGAACGGCTTCCGGTCAGGACACAGTACCGAGACGGCATTACTTTACATCACGGAACATCTTCGCCAGGTACTTGACTCAGGTCATACTGCAGCGCTTATACTATTAGATCTAAGCGCTGCCTTCGATACTGTGTCCCACCATATACTTATCCAACGCTTACAGGAGGCGGGAGTGACGGATGTCGCTCTCCAGTGGTTTCGGTCCTTTCTGGCAGACCGCTCCTTTAAAGTGGCTATACCACCTGGTCAATCTGCCACCTATCCTTTGGAGCTCGGGGTACCACAGGGATCTTCGTTGAGCCCAACAATGTTCAACCTCTATGTGAAACCGTTGGCTGGTGTCGTCAAACAGTGGGGTCTTACGATGGCCTCATACGCTGACGACACACAGCTAGCGGTGACACTTAGTGAAGACCCTGAGGTGGAGGCCCCCAGATTCCGTGCGGGTCTCTTGGCAGTAGCCGGCTGGCTTCGCACCAACTGCCTCCAGTTGAATGCCACCAAAACGGAGGTATTGGTTCTAGGGAAGCACGCGGAGTTATGGGGAAATCAGTGGTGGCCTTCGGAGCTTGGTGTCACTCCTATTCCAGCTGCTGGAGTGAGAAATTTAGGAGTTTGGGTAGACTCTGCGTTGACCTTCAGAGATCACACCAAGAAGGTGGCTGCCACGTGCTACGGAATTCTGCGTGGTACTAGGCCGGTCCTAAAGTACTTTGATCCCCCTACTAGACAGCTTGTAGTCCAGGCCTCAATACTTTCTCGGCTGGACTACGGCAGCTCATTGCTATTAGGGGTGAATCAAGCGGAGGCCTCTAGGCTCCAAAGAGTTCAAAACGCCGCGGCACGAGCCATTGTGGGCCTCCCCAGACATTGTTCAGTGTCTGGTACCATCACGGCCTTGCACTGGCTCCCGGTCAGACAGCGCATTAAATTCAAGGCGCTGTGTCTGGCCTTTAAAATTCTGAAATTTTCGTCGCCGCCGGCACTTGTTCCTCTTCTTACGCCCTACATGCCTTCGAGATCCTTGAGATCAGAGGGGCTTCATCTAGCCATCTGTCCACGCTTCAAGCTGAGCAGAATGGGTGGCCGCTCCTTTAGGGTGCTAGCGGCAAGTTTATGGAATTCGCTCCCTGTTCACATTCGAGCTCTTGAAGATTTGCTCACCTTCAGGCAGGCGATTAAAACCTTCCTGTTCCCGGTATCTAGTTAATTTCTTTTTCTTTTACTGTGTGTTATGTTATAGCATCTGTCAAAGCGCCAGGACGCCCCTTTGCTGGGGCAGCTGTGCGCTATAAAAATACCAAATAACATAACATAACATAACAAACGTCTAGAGCACAAGCGGTGTCAATATCAACGGTCTTCCAGGTGATCGTCCGCTCCGCTGTTTCCACTGTTTCCGACATCTGTAACCTCCAAACTACTACAATGGTGTGTCCTTTACCATGTATCCTGACTTTACCACACATGTTCAGGAGGAGAGGCGCAAAATTACCGTGGTGAAACAGAAACAGAAACGAAGGCAAGCGCAGATTACGCATTGCTTTACCCGGCACCCACTCACTCACGATTACGCATTGCTTTACACACCAGGGCACTCAAACGATTTATACGGTGCCGCAGAAGATGGAAGAGTTCCTCAAGAAACTTAAAAGGCTGACGAAGAGTTCACCCGCGCACGACAGCTCATCGGGGGCACACCTTTCAGGACTTGGCGACGGATCGCTATGGCATTTTTGGTACTATGTTAAGACTATGACGTTGACACGATTTCATACTGCATTGTACACTGTTCAAGCCATGAGTATGAAAAAGGTTCTGTGCTGTTGGTAGCACAATTGGACAGGACACCCTCAACGCTTCTCTTGGAACTTGCTGGACAGTGCAGGTCTTCTGGATGGGCGAGAGGTACCCGTGGGCCACCTAGCGGATCTTCCCCTAATGGGTGTACCCCACTATTTTCTTATTATTGCGTTCATTTCATGTTCTTTCTTTTTTTAGCTCTTATCTGGGCTGGGATTGTTATACTTACGATGTTTCCTTGGGGTTGTTTTGTTGGGGAGGGGGAGGGGTGCATGGTACTGGCATAATCGGGATGCTTCAGTGGGTGGGGGCGTGATGGGAGTGGGATGTTATAAGCTTTGACAACACTGGCATGTGGTATTCAGGAGGAAAAAGTGAATCATATACTAGGCGAATATATCAATATGTTCTGTCGCAGGACAGTCGATCTTGTGGTATAGGCCACTATGTCAGCTCAGGATGATAAAACTGTTCTGAGGGTACTATCCTGGAACATCAGAAGTCTGAGCAATCCTAGAAATTGTAGACAGGTCATTGGCCTACCTGGACAGGCAGCAATTACAAGTGGCTTTGCTACAGGAAACACACATTAACCCACCGTACCTTAATACATTTGCTAGCAAATGGGCGAGCACTCGAGTCTTCTCTTCCTATTCTACCAATGCACGTGGTACAGCTGTACTGGTTAAGACTAATAAATGTTACGTTTTCTATTCCAGTTTCTGTGCCAACTTCTTCCTATTGGTCTGAGGACTTTGTGCAGAGAAGGGCGAACCCCTTGCACTAGCGGGTCTGGCTGAGGCCTGCTCCGACACATCCCCTTCTGGGCCTAGTACTGCGGACCTAGCATTTATGACTCGCTGAGAGGTGGCGGCCTCTGGTTTTGGTGGGCCCAGGTGAGTCCTGCCGCTCCTGTTGGGTAGGGAGCGGGGGTGCGCAAGTCGCTACACGCTGTGGGAGTGCGGCTGGCCCTGAAGGCTGATTGCGCCAGCGACCATCATCCTGAAACAACGGGCGTGCCCCCCCCCCGGATAGGCGTGGTAAGACATTTTGCGTCCCCCCAATACCACGTGTGGACCCTGGGGCTCTGGGGGACTGAAACAAGGCCTGTTGCATAGGAGGGGCCGGGCCCTTTTCCTTTTCTGCGGCAGGTCACCAGCAGAGGTGTGCGTGGGTCGTGGCCCTGGAGGGTCCCCCCTCCCAATCTGAGACTGCCCCAGGGCTGTGGTGGCGGGATACGCTGCACTGGCCCTCCTCTCACTGTCTCCCTGGTGTCTGAGCGCAGTCTGTTGTATCGACGGAAGGGGCGTCCTCCGACTGATTGTTGAGCAGGTGCCTCTTGGGCCAGCTGGTCACCCGTTTTCCTGTGGAGTACACCGAAACACTTCCATCTGGCGAACCCCCCGAGTCCCTCCTGGACTTCCTCCGCATCTGCCGGTCCCTGACCTCCTCTCCCACTTCGAACTTTCACCCCCCCTTGGTCTCCTGTGGCCGCAACGACATTGGGACCTGCCCCTGGCCATGGGGAGGGACAGGGGCCCCAAGCCTATGCGGCGCCCAAAAAGACCAAGATGGACCTGTTTACTAATTCCGAATGAGAGCCGCCCGGGGGGGGGGTGGTTGGGGGACCACCCCCCAAACAGGGCACAGACCTGGCCACCATCCTCCAGGCCATTAGTACTTCTCATGCGTCTGTCAAGGGGAAGATTGGAGAAATCAAGATGGATGTGACAGGACCTCTGCAACACTACCTCGTGCCTGACAGAGGCTGAATCCTGCATCTCCATGGGCGAGGATGACATCTCTCAACTTTTTTTAAATTCGTTTTAAAAATTATTTTATTTATCAATTTTATCTCATAAAATTAAGAAGAACAGGTCATACATCAGTCATAATCACTAAACATACTAGTCTTAAAGTTTCACTGTGAGATCCAAGATGTAAATCACAAACTTAGCACATTACCATATATGCATCGCAGGTATAATATAAAATCATCAAATCTTAACAGGCAATAATGTCAGATGTTAAAATCCAGGGTTAGAGCATGGTGTCAGAGACCGTTTTGGTCAGATCCGGGTTATCTCGTAGATACTCAGATAGCGGTTCCCAAATGTCTGAGGGTTTAGAAACAGTTGGCAGCTCCTCAGCATATATTAGAAAGTTATCTCTACAGTAAGCAGCGTCAACTAACCACTCCCTAAGCGTTGGAGCGCGTCTGCTATCCCAGTGCATGGAAAGTCTACGTTTCGCTAGCAGTAGTAATATGGACATGAGTTTCTTCCCTTTTGCTCTCAGTGGTATATCAAGGCCAAGCAAGCATACTCTAGGAGTGCATGAGATGTTACAAGACAACATTTTCGGCAGATGGGCGATGATTCTTACCCAGTACTGCTGCACTTTCTCACAGCCCCAAGCAAGATGTGCAAAGTCCGCTCGATCTGTCCCACATCGCCTACACCTTGCATCGTCTCGTAGTTTTATTTTAAACAGTTTAAGGGGGGTGTGATATACTTGATGGATATATTTATAATGAATAAGACGCAGGTTCCCAATCGGAGTAAGAAATGTGATCAGTGTGCAGCTAGCTGTCAAATCTTCCTCTATGAGGGGGGCACCCAACATTGCAGACCATTTGTCTTGCATCGGAACTGTGTCAGCTCCTATCTCTGCTTGCATCTGCCTGTATAGTTTAGATACGATGTGAGTGTGGGTAGGTGTAGTGAACAGTAATTACAGTGAGTGTAGGGTAGGGGGTTTGTCGGGAAAGGAGGGGTATAGCTCTCGATTAGCAGCTCGTAATCTATGGTATAGGAAACGGAAGAGTAACGTTTGGTTACTTATATATGATAGGTCCTCATGTGTAATAAATGTGCAATTCGGATACAGGTTCCCCAGCTTTGAGATGCCTACCCGTTCCAGAAGTGCCATATTGTTTTTTTCCATCGTGACTGATAGTCTAGATTGACAGGCCAACGGGAGGTTCGGAGCATAGATAGGATTCTTGTGCGCTAGTTTACTGAGCCGCTCCCACGCTTGGGTCGTGGTGCGTATAGTGTTTATCTCTTGCAATGTGAGGTGTGGCCTAGTGTGTGACATGATGCTTGTGAGTGGTATTGGATTAGCGTCTCCGTCTTCCACTGCTAGATGTGGCAAATACAACACTGGGTGGTGCCAGTAGTATGCGAAATGTGCTAGTATAGATAGGCATCTGGGACCGTGAATCCACCTGCGCTATAGGGGAGGGTGAGTGTTCGAAGACTGATCCTTGCTTGCTTCCCTGCCCAAATTAATTTTACAAACTCCGTTCGAAGTCTGGTGAAGACTGACGTGGGGGGGGGGGGTAATTGGTATGTTGATGAATAAATATAGTAAATTCGGAAGTATCACCATTTTTAGCAAGGAGATTCGATCAGCTAGGGACAAAGGGAGTGTTATCCATCTCTGTATCTGCGCTTCTATGCGGTCAATTGCTGTCCCATAATTTTGTCTAATAACTAGTTCTGTATCCCTATGCATCCATATCCCCAAGTATTTAATTGGGTCGTCTTGCCACACAAGAGGAAACTCTAGTTGTGGAGTTCTAGTGCCGTCAGTTAATGGAATCACAGCAGCTTTACTCCAGTTTATATGTAGACCTGACTGCCTGCTAAATTTCACATATTCGCGGAGCACAGGGGAGATATTGTTCTCCGGGTCTCGGATGTATAGGACCATGTCGTCAGCATAGAGTGAAATACTGATGGGCCGTAGTTGGAATCTAAGAGCGGTATGGGCGTATTTTTGGTGTATTTTACAGGCCAGGGGTTCTAGTGCTATCGAGAAGAGTAGGGGAGATAGCAGGCATCCCTGCCGCGTGCCCCGTTGAATAGGCATCAATTCCGTTATGTAGCCATTCACTTTAATGCGGGCTGTGGGATTTGTGTATAGGAGGTTGATCCAGGTTAACATTCGTAGAGGTAGACCGATCCGTCTTAAAATTGCAAACATGTAGGGCAACTCCACCGAATCAAAGGCTTTGGCCGCGTCTAACAGTACCGCTACAGCACTAAGATCTGGGTTTAATTGGTGCATTAACGCAAAGATCGTGCGCAAATTATGTGCGGTGGACCTGTCAGGAATGAAGCCCGATTGGTTCGGGTAAAATAATCGTGGACATAACTGGCTGTAATCTTGTGGCAATGATTTTTGCTAATATTTTAACGTCCGTGTTGATTAATGACAGGGGCCGATATGACTCTGCCTTAAATGAGTCCTTATCAGGTTTTAGAATTGCCACTATGAGTGCCTCTCTTAATGTCTGCGGGAGTGTGCCGCTATTGTGGGCTTCTTCATACATTTCAAGGAGATAGGGAATGATATCTTCTGCAAAGGCCTTGTAGAATTCTCCAGTGAACCCGTTGGGCCCTGGCGATTTCCCGTTCGGTAAGGCTTTAATAGCCGCAAGCGTTTCCTCTTCCGTTATTGGCGTTGCTAGGTATTCGCGATGGGCATCCGAGAGCCACACCAGCGCTATGTCCTCAATATATTGTAAGATTTCAGGTTCTGTGGCTGTGTGTTGCGTAGTGTAAAAGTCGCAATATGTTTTAACAAATGTAGCCAGAATCCCGGGGGTGTCAAAATGCAGTTGTCCCTCATCATCCTCTAACTGTGTAACTACATGTGTTCTGTGGTATGTACGTATTTTCTGTGCCAATATGCCGCCACCCTCACCCAGTCTGCGCGCTCTGACGCTTGGAGGTGTATCGCCTTTCCTCCTCCGCTAGGTCATTATATCGTGTAACCGCCTCCCGTAAGGCCCCCAATTTGACTGCATCATGTGTGGATTCATATTCCGCCTCTAACAATTGAATGTCATTTTCACAGTTCTGTAATTGTGTCCTTATGTCTTTCAATATCCCTGTGGTAGTGCAGATACAGACTCCTCGCAGTGTTGCTTTGAAGGTCTCCCAAAGAGTGTCTGCGCTATCCACAGATTGATTGTTAGTGGCAAAAAAATCTCCTATGGCAGTATGTAGTGTTTCTTTATATAATGAATCTATTAGCGCTGTAGCGTTGAAGCGCCACATAAAGGGAGGTGGTACGTATGTGGGGATAGCCAATGTTAACACAACTGGTGTATGGTCTGATAACTTTTTGGGGAGGTGTATTACGTCCGTGGCCCAAGTAGATGCTTGATCAGTCAGTAACCAATAGTCAAGCCTCGACCAGCTATTGTGTGCCGTGGACGAGTGTGTGCTTTCCTGTAGGGTGGGATGCCGGTCCCTCCAGACATCGTGAAGATTAAATTCATCAATGCCATTAAGAAGGGTGTCCGCTGCTCGCTTGTGGTGTTCAAAAGTATCACGGGAGCGGTCCAAAGTGGAGTTCAGGGCAATATTCAAGTCCCCACCCCAGATCCATTCTACAGGTGGTTGGTCCCGTAATTTGGCAAACAGAGACATGTAAAAATCTGGGTCATCCACATTAGCTCCATATATATTAACAACACCTACTCTGGTACCTCGTAGTGTGCCTGTGATGATAATGAACCTGCCTTGCAGGTCTGTGTCTGTATGATCCAACCGAAACTGAACCCCTTTACGTATAAGGATCGACACCCCTCGGGCATATGAGGAGTATGTGGCCGATATAGAGTGTTCAGCCCATCTGTACCCAAGTGTCTTAGCCTTACTAGGGTGCAAGTGTTTTTCCTGCAGAAGCGCCAGGTCTATAGCGTGCCAATCTAAATATGCAAAGACCTGTCGGATTTTCTTGGGACTGTTGAGGCCTCTAATATTCCATGTCATTAACTTCAAGTGCTTACCCATCACCATCAAACATCCACCATGCGTCATATAGGTACTTTGTGCATTTCAAACGCGTACATAAGCTTCCGGATCTATAAATAGCAATAGGACAACAACGTGCAGTGACTGTTCTAACCGCAACAAAACCCTGACCCCCACCCACCAGCCACTTCGCCATCCCAAACATGACAAAGCCTAATCCCCAAATTTTCTGCCCCAAACTAAGAAAAACACAAGTGAGTACCCACATAAATACAGTCCTTCTATACATGGGTCCCTAAACAGGGCAGATAGCGTGGAACACACAGGGGGGGGGGGGCGGTAGCTGCCCGCCATTAACCCCAGCACCTAGATGCCGGGGGATCAAGCCACACTCGCAACAGCGCGAGCAAGTATTAAGGGGGTATTATAGTGCATTTGCCAGAGTGTTCAGTCCAGGATTCTGTACCGCACTATACAATCATGTGGACATGTTGTACAATCCACGTCCTTGCTGGCATCGTCAGACACATTAATGAATAAAGACATTTTATAAAGGATACATGAAAACATTCAGCTGGCTATCCGCAGTCTCTTTACAATGTCAACCTCAAAACAAGGATATAGATCAGGTAAGTTAGTTACTTATTCCGCATCCGAAGGGGGTCCTGTTCGATCTGCTGACCCCGCGGCGATCTACGTCTCAGCACGTGGGGGTGATTTGCCTGCAGATACTTAATCACTTCTTGAGAGGTGTTACAGATCACACTCCTCCCCTCCAGAGATATCTTTGAGTGAGATGGATAAAGCATAGCATATGGAACATCATTATCTCTTAATTTCCGTTTAATGTCCAAGAATTTCTTCCTTGCCTCTTGTACCTGAGATGTAAAATCTGGGTATATGGAGATGCTCATGCCTTCATATGTGAGGGTCCCGATTTTTCGGGCTCTCCTAAACGCAGCATCCCTGTCTCTATAATTCAAAAGTTTGGCGATAATAGGGCGTGGTTTTGCTCCAACTGCCGGTTGCGGTGCCAGTGTGCGATGTGCCCGTTCCACTATGAAGACCAGGGAGAAGATATCCTTACCAAGGATAGTGGTCATGAGAGTTTCTACGTGCCCCTCCATGTTGCCTGTGCGAGTTGTCTTCGCAACTCCCAGAATGCGCAGGTTGCAGCACCTAGATCTTGCCTCTAAATCCTCTGTCTTGGCCGCCAGGCTCTGCATGAGTTTATCCACTTTTTTATGTTTCAATTCAAGTTGTTGCGTAGTGTCCTCTGCGTCGGATATGCGGCGCTCCGCCATATCTATGCGCTCGGTATGCTTGTCCAACCGCTCAGACATGCGATCCACCCGAAATGCTAGGAAATCAATTTTTCCATCAATGTTGGTTAGGGTGGATTGAATGGTAGTAAACATCGCCTAGACATATATAAATGGCAGAGATGGAATGTTCCCGTACTCAGTATTATGCACCCCAGCCGTGAGATCACAAGGGAGCAACGACATCAGCCTCAGAGGGCAGCACGTGGTAGGGGCCTAGCAGGTAAGCGACTCTGCGACAGCAGATCAAGTACATCTGTATCCAGTATCGCAGTATCGCCCCAAACCTTGCAGAGTCACTTCACACCCCCTATAGCCAACAGGAGAGTGTGGCGATTGAGGGAGCAGCAGTGCTTTCTGGCCCTTCTAATGAGGCATGGCGGCAGGCAGCATGCCGAGCAGGCAGGCAAAATGGCGTGGTCATTCCACAACGCTCTGGTAAGGCTTCAGCTGGGGCATATATGTGCAGCAGTTATTAGCTTCCCAGGCGTCGCATTAGCTGGGGGGTGCAGGGAAACAGAGATCCGGCGCAGACATGCAGCTCACGCCGCCCGCACCGCGGGGGCCAAACAGTCTTTCCAGGCCGGTAGCGCTCCTTCGCTCCTACCTCAGTGGCTTCCAGCCACCCCGCAGCGCAGCAAGATCAGTCTGGGGCAGCAGGCTTGACCTCCGGGCGGCTTCCGTCGGGTGTCGGGTCCGGGGCCGCAATGTCCTCCCAGGTCTCGCCGCGGCCTACTCTCTACCGCCACAGCCGCGGGATTGCGTGGGGACAGCGTAGCCACACACAGCAGGACAAGTTCTCCACCGCTCCCGGTGTGTGTCGGAGCGCTCTCGGCGAGGTCAGCCAATCTTCTCGTGAAGCGTATCGGCAGGCAGCGCAGGTGTTCCGCTGTCAGGGCGGACAGAGTTTACCAGCAGTTAGCACTTATAAACCCAGTATTTCTGTAGGATATGGGCTGGAGAGCTCGCCTATGGCGCGGCCATTTCCTAGCGCGGCTAGCTCCGCCCCTGACATCTCTCAACTTAAAGATAAAGTGGCCCAACTTTGTGCTCGTACCGGGGAGCTCCATAGGCGTACCGAAGATACGGGAAAACGTGCACATCGCAGCAACCTCCGTCTGGTGGGGTTTTTCTGAGGGAGTGGAAGTGGGACAGACAGCCACCTTCGTTGAAGATTGGTTCAAGTAATGGATGCCGGCTGATGCCCTGTCGACATGGTTTGTTGTAGAGAGGGCCCATAGCTCCCTGGTGCCCAGGCCTCCTCCTGGTGCCCCATCCCGCCCCATTATCCTGAAAGTCCTCAACTTCAAAGACTGTGAAGCCATCTTACAGGCGGCCAGGGCGAGAGGTCCCCTCAGGTTCTAAAACCACGTCATTATGATATTCTCAGACCATACCAGGGAAGTCCAAGACCTTCGGCGCTCCTACACGGAGGTCAAGAAGAAGCTGCGCACCCTAGGCCTGCAATACCAACTCCAATTTCCGGCGCGCCTTTGAGTCATTTTTCAAGGCAAAGCACAATTCTTCAAATCACACTGGGCTGCATGGAATTGGCGGACAGAGGAAAGTCCCTTTCGTACCCAACATGAAGGCGCCTCAGATCACAGGGGGTCACAGCCGGTGGGGCCAGGATCGCCGGAACGCCAGCGCCGACGTCGCACATGGTCTCGTAAGGGGTGCCAGTCCAGTGCTTCAACATCCAGATCCCTCAGTGCGGTGGCTCCCGACAGCAGAGACTCCTCCAGTCCGTCAAGCTCCTCAGCGCGCGGCAGGCCCAGATCCGCTGAAAACTTACTGGGATCGTCCCTACCACAGGCCCAGGTGGACTCGGAGCTCTCCCGCTCTCTCACTCTTTAGTAACCAAGTGTTCAGTTTTGGACAAATGACCACAGGTGGGGTGCAGCGCTTCAGTGGGGGGAGGGGGTCGTCAGACTATGGCAGACTTCTAGGTTAATGTACACTGCTTCATGCCAATGCACTGCTTATCTGTTCTTCTGGAGGGGTCCTCCACGCTACCGATCTGAACGTTTTTGTTTGATTTAGTTAAAATGGGGGGTCAACAGATGCTTCCGTTCTCGAAGTGTTGGGTGGGAGGGGTTTTGGGGGGATTTCTTCCCCAGTTGTTGTTCTTTCATTTGTTCTGTTGCTTCAGCTCCCACGGACAGGTATATGCCTCACCTGTTAAGATTGTACTATCTCTTATCACACGCGAACAACCACACACATATCAGCCCCAGTCCACACTCACACCACCCAAGGGGGCGGCGCGGCCTAGCCCCAGACACCACCCACCATGACGGATGACATCACAACCAGGGCTTTCCTCCACGTTCTGTCCTGGAACGTTAACGGTCTCCTGGACAGGCTGAAGTGCACCGCAGTCCTACGCTATGTGCAGCGACCTCCACATTGACATCTTCCTTCTCCAAGAGACTCACCTTTTGGGTAACTGTTGCCCCTTTCTTGCCCGGTACGGGTACGACAGAGTGTGGCACTCCGGCTTCTCCAGGGGCTCCTGAGGGGTGGGCGTCCTTATGTGGCGCAACCTACCCTTTGTTCTGTCCCGGGTGATCCACGACCCTCAAGGCACGTACGTGACGGTGTGCAGCTCTCTGGCCGGCTCCCCGCTCCATCTTGTTTCCAGATATTCGCCTCCAGCTATGCTTGCCTCTACACTGGCACAGACTTCCGCCCTCCTTGCCACTCTCCCCCTAGGCGTCATGGTTATGGGCGGGGATTTCAATGCTGTTTCCAGTCCAACACTAGACACAATAGGCCCTCCCTCTGCTGTTTGCATCATGCAAGCCAAACAATTGAGGTCATGGTCCGAGTCATTGAGCCTATGTGATGTGTGGCGCACGTGGCACCCGCGGGCATCCCACTTTACTCACACCTCCACAGCCCACCACACGCAGGCACGCATAGACATGATCTTGCTCCCTGCCTCTGACTGTTCCACAGTTGTAGACGCTCGTATCCTACCCAGGGGCATTTCAGACCACTCCTCGTTGCTTCTTAGTATGGGGCTCCTCCTCCCTCAGCTCGCGAAACGTGGAGGATGAATGTGTGGTTCCTCCGAGACAAAGATTTCAAGAAGAAGATAGGGATGGAGCTTGAACAATAGTTCTGCACCAACGAGGGCTCCGTGTCCTCCACGGGCACCCTATGGGAGGCTGGGAAGGCAACCATGCGGGGCTTCGCGAAGGGGCAACTCAAGAAGCAGAGGCAAGAGCAACATCAGGAAATCACCGCGAAAGAAGCACAGGCGCTTCGTTTGGAACAATCCCCTTCCCTGCTTGCTGACGCCGCCCAAAGCCAACAACTGGCCCTTATCCGGTCCGAAATTAGACAATTTTCTCTAGATGCGGCCAAGGTCCTATGGAGCTCCTCAGCAGCGCACATTTATGGCTGGGGGGACAGAAATGGCACGATTTTGCACAGGCTGGGCACCTTTCCCTGGGCGAACCGTATAATTCCGGAAGTGGTGGATGAGCAGGGAACGGTACGCAATGCCCCCTCAGCGATGGCACACGTGTTTACTAGCTACTATTGGCGCTTATATGCTGCACAAACTCCCGAATCATCGCTCCATGGTCTCCTTGGTGGGAATCGCGTCAGTCTCCCCCGGTTGGAGGAGGCAGCCCATAAAGGCCTGGACTGCCCCATCTCTAAGAAAGAAATTGAGGAAGCCATTTCTCTTACGTCCCCGGGTAAGACTCAGGGACCAGGCAGTCTCCCTCAAGAATACTACGCGGCAAGGGAGGGGGGAGGCTGATAGTTTGGAAATCGAAGAGGAGGAGTGGATGTGCGCGCTGGCCTCCCCTAAAGAGGTGGCTATCTCATCTAGGCTGCGACTCATCCAACTTAAAATTCTACACAGAGTGTACATATCAAACACCAGGCTGAAAAGGATGGGCAGGAGTGAGGGTGACGGGTGTAGAAGGGGGTGCGGAATGGTTGGGTCCTTCTTTCACATTCTATGGGAGTGCCCACTGCTGCAGGCATATTGGGTGAAGGTGGTGTGCTGTATGCAAGACGTTTGGGGGGTAGAGTTGCGCCCAGAGGGGAAACGATGCATCCTAAACATATGGGAGCCAATGGACTTACTAGCTAGAGGCAGGCTCTGGGCAACACTCGGCCAGATGGTAGCTAAGCGCAACATTGCAAGACTCTGGGGGGGAGTCACGCCTCCACGACTCGCTGAATGGAAACGGGACATGGACTGGTGCATGTTGCAAGAGAGGACAGTATATGTAGCCCGGTGGTGCCCACAAAAACGGGGGGAGATATGGGAGAAATGGAACGACTACGGAGGCGGCATATGTGAACCCCCCCAGCCTCGACGATCGGTACTTGAGGTATATGTCTAATTTTTTTTGATATATTGCAGTCTTCTTGCCATGACATTGATGTTACACTGTACCCCTTGTGTGATCTACTGTACGCCTTTGCAGCCCTTTTGTGTGACCATGATGGCCACTGCTTGGTCTTAACTTCAATAAAAATAATTTTAAAAAAAAAAGAATTCTACGCGGCGTACCGCGACACACTAGTGCCCCACTTGGCTGGCCTTTTTCAGGAGGCCCGTGATCGGGCTCCTTCCCGCCGGAGACGGACATTGCCACTATCGTGGTCATTACGAAAACTCAGCCCCCCTCCCATCACTTTACAGATTGCCGGCCCATATCCCTCCTCAATACAGGGATCAAACTTTATGCCACCATCCAGGCCCGACAGCTAAAGCCGTACCTGCCCACGTTGGTCCACCCGTCATTGCCTTCGGAGGGTGCAGTTGGCTCTGGCCACAGACACGTACTTACCCCTTATTTGGCCCTCCTCCTTATAGATTTCGAAAAAGCTTTTGTTTCGGTGGATTGGGCTTATCTCCAAGACATGTTGGTGGAGATGGGATTCGGGCCCCAGTTCCGGGCTTTGGTCCGGGTGAGGTACGCAAAGTCGCGGGCGAGGGTGCTGGTGAACGGCTTCCTGTCCGTGGCCTTTCCCATTGCTAGGGGCACGTGGCAGGGCTGCCCCCTTTCGCCTGTGTTGTTTGCTCTGGCAATGGAACCCCTAGGGGCTCTGGTGTGGGCTGACGTCCGTGTTAAGGGATGGGAGTGGCCAAATACCGACACGGACAAGATTGCGCTTTATGCGGATGACGTCCTGCTCTTTCTGGCCGAGCCTGCATCCTCAGGGCTGCACTGTCTCCAGTTGTTGCAGGCGGTTTGGCATGTGTCAGGTCTTAGGCTGCACCCTGGGAAATCAGTACTGGTCCCACTTCGTCTGTCAAGGGATTGTTATGATTGGCAGTCCAATATTCCGATCAGACACAATTCCTTTAAATGTCTTGGAATATGGATCACCATGCTTCCTGAACTGGGCTGGTCCCTCAAAGTGGCCCCACTGGTCAAGAAGACCAAAGAAGATCTTCAGAAATGAAGGACATTGCCTCTGAACGCTCTAGGCCGGGTCGCCTTGTTTAAAATGCTGATCCTCCCTAGGTTCCTCTATTTCCTCCAAAACACCCCGTCCTGTTTCCCCAGATCCTGGTTTAAGTAGTTGGACGGCCTACTTACCCGATTGCGGGAGGCCACGTCTGGCTCTCTTCACATGCAGGATTCCTTCCTTTGACAGGGGCATGGTCATGACGCACCTGTACCTCTACTATATACCCACACGTTTGCTAGTGGTTCATGATTGGTTCAACGGGGGATGGTCTGACCCGGCCTACCGGCTGGAGTTGTGTGGGCTGGGATTTTCTAAAGTACAAGCCATGTTGTACGGCGGGCCCGTCCCGATCCAGCTGCCAGACGTGACGCGCTTGGTATTCCTGGCTTGGCGGGCGTCACTGCGCCATACCGGCTGGACCGGCAAATTGACCCAATGCACCCCCCTCTGGCATGGGGCTTGGATCTGGGAGGTGGGTGGCTTACAAGGGTTCAGAACCTGGGACCTCATAGGTATAACACAACTTGGGGATGTCTGGGCGGGGGGCCATATGCTTCCCTTCCAAGATCTGCGCAAACACTATTCCCTACACCCATCCCAATTCTACAGATATTTACAGTTAAGACATGCCCTTCACACACACGTTGCAGATGGCACTCAGCTCCCGGACTACAGCCCCACGGAGGCCTAGACGTTATTCTGGGATTTGTGCAGGGGGGGACATTTCCCTCATATACCACACCTTAATGAACAATACTCCCACATCCCTGGACAGTCTGAAAGACCAATCGACAGACTGGGTGGGGGACCTGGACGAACTGGACTGGCCTGATGCGTCTATGGCACCTCGAACAATTACCGCCTCCGCAAACTTCGACTAATTCAATTATACTATTTGCACACCACTTACCTCACCCGGATACGCCTTCATTGAGAGGGCTTACGCTCTGATGCGTTATGTGCTAGATGCGGCCAGGCCACAGCAGATTTTTTCCACGTGGTCTGGTCCTGGCCCCAGCTGGCAAATTTTTTTGGGGCGCCATTGAAGAAGAACTTACGGAGGTTTTGTGGTGGTCAGTTCCTCATGACCCACGACACTCGCTGGATGGGCTAGACGGGTCCCGGAATGATAAGACCTTCTTTAACACAGCTATGGTAGTTGCCAAGTGTGACATAGCGGCAGCATAGAATTGTCCTGACCCACCAGCTCTGGGAAAGTGGCGTAAGGGTGTGGACTGGTGCGCAACACAAAAGAAAGCTCTATACGCGGCACGTGGATGCCCCAAGAAATATCGGAGGGTGTGGGGTAAATGGCCGAGCGCTGTCGAAGAGTAAGTGTTTCATTTGCCTTGTATCTGTGGTTGTACACTTCATGGGATGCAGTATCGGGGTCATATGGAGTTCAATGATGTATCTGATTATCTACTAGCCGTGATTTTGCCAATTCAATTCCAATTCAATTTATTTATTATGATTTAGAATTCCAGAGAATTCCACATAAAATAAATGAATAAAACATAATTTCCTACATAAAGAGATGCAAAATAAAATTACAAGCTCAATTGTATTCTGAAATACATACAGTAGTCTAAGCCCTACAATGGAGAACGTCATTTCAAAGCGGATGCGCTTACAACATAAACAGACTTCTTTCGATTGGAACACACTATGAACTATCAGAAAAACCCGATTAAGTGAGGTACACAGAAGAAATAATATGCGGTTGTAATCCAAATATATATATATCAAGCAACTCAAACAGTTAAAAAGCTTCTTTTAGGGATATGATCCCAATATAATACTAGCAGCATAAAATGTTTAAACAGTGCTTAAAAAAGTGCTAATGCGATAAGTATCCCCTCCGGTACATTCTTTACCAATGAGTAAGTAGCAGCAAGTTATCTCATAAGGTACACAAGGTAACTCACATGTCATAAAAAAATAACTCACATGTCATAAAAAGTGCAAGTGCTCTGTGCGAATGTTTGGGAAAGTATTTCCCGACCTCCTCTAGCAGCAATGTATATGGTCTAACAAGGAGGTATTATCTACTTAAAAAAGGCAACTAACATGTCATACAAAAGTGCAAGTGATCTGTACGATTTTTTAGCAGCAGTGTAGATGGTTTAGCGTAGAAGTATTATAAACACACAAATCACTTTAACGTATTACTCTCTTAAAAAACGTTTAAAAATTCTTTTAAAAAAAAATGTTTTTAAAACACATCATTTTGGATGGAGGGAACAGAAGACAATTACGGGCCTGTTCTGCTGTAGAGATGTTATACTTTAAAAAACCATTCCTTAAATATTGTATTGAATGGAGTGCAGGGCACACAATCAAAATGTGATTCAAATCTTGTATACCACAGTTACATAGTTGACAATATCTTTCATTTTTGGGAATACCCTCCCAGAAACCTGTTACGATTCTTATAGGTAATAAGTTCATTCTTAGTAACAAAATCACTCTACGTACTCCGTGTTTTAGGTTCCATAAAACATACGACTGGGGATTTTTAACAATGGAGCTCCCGACAATGCAGTCCATCCTTCCATTCGATAAGCATAGTTTCAGATCTCTTTCACGAGAAACCACATATATTGTATTTTTAATTATATGCTTTAACAATGTTTTACATAAAGCTGCTGCCCCTTCCATATCTAAACCAAACATGCTTAGTGCCTTTAAATAATTTCTAAAAATTGCACTTTTCCTTAACATGTTTACAAATATTTCCCTGTGCAATGCTACCCTTAGTAAATTTTCGGATCCGTTTATCAGAGCATTACACCACCTCAAACAGGCAGCCATTGATAACACATATGTAGAGAGAAGACCAAATTCGAGCCTATGTGCCGCGATCTGCGCAGCATAATTCAAATTACATATTTGGCACCAGATCTTTCCTTCCACTTTCTCGAATTTGGCCCACTCACACTCATCTATCGTTTCGCTACCAAAATTTAAAGTCGATGGGATCTTTATTTTATAAAATGATAAGATGTGAGAAAAATGTCTTTTCCCACATTGCATATACAGGCGATTAATTGCAGAGGCTTGTGAAATAGCTTTACCTTTGCAGTGGTCCATATGTCTATTAGCAGAACACCTGTTAGTAAATATTTTCCCTAAATAAGGATAACATTTTACTACTTCCATTTTTTCCTTTCCCAGAAACCAATTCAAATTTTTTCTAACCTTACTACCGTGGTAGCTAAAAATCATAACTTTGCTCTTTGAAATGGATATTTTTAAAAAATACTCTTCTGTGTACCTAACCAGTTCTGTCAATGGTCTTTGCAACCCAATTGGCGTTAAGTCCATTATTATTGCATCATCTGCATACAACAGACAACTTAGTTTTAGGTTACCTACTTAGGGTGGGTACCCGACGCGGCAAATCATTGATGTAGATAGAAAAGAGTAAAGGGGCCAGAAGGCACCCCTGCTTCAAACCATTGTGTGTACATATTTTCTTTGAGAGGGCTTGAGTTCCCCCAACAAAACTTTTATCCACGTTGAAGAATGGAGTGCAATTATTAATCTTAAAAGATTCCCTGGGATCCCCATAGTGACCACTTTCCTCCACAGGGTCCCCCGATCTACCCTATCGAACGCTGTGGAGAAATCTATAAATGCTGTATACAACGGGACCCCCCGACCCACGGGATATTTTTTGATTAAAGTTTGAAGGACAGATATGTTATCCAGTATGCCACTATTCTTGCGGAACCCCGATTGTTCCAGAGGTATGTGATTATTTCAGAATACCCACTCTTGCAAGTGTCCAAGGATACTCTTCGCAAACATTTTTCCCATTGAGCCTAAAAGGGAAATTTGCCTAAAACTGTCCGGGGAGTTCTATGGGCCCTTCTTATATAACAGGACTATTGTACTTCCTTTCCAGGAGTACGGGATGTCCCCAGTGTTATAACAATGAACAAACAAAGGATTAAAAAATGTTGCCCAATTCTCACGGTCCTGTTTTATTATGGCTACTGGGACATCATCTGGCCCCATTGCACCAGAATATCTTGCCCCCTTAATGTATCCTTCAATTTCCAAACCTGTTGGTGCCTCTACATCGGGGAACATCCTTTACAACGCGGATTTTACTCCGCAAGGCTTTCACAACGCGTCCGTTACAACGCAAGTCGTAACCACGACTTGCACTGGAGGGCGCTAGAGGATTAAGAATAGTATATTTACTATTCCAACACCTTCCCTAGTGTCCACGGGGACTGGTGTTAGAATAGTAAATTATACTATTCACAATCCGCGCCCCCAATGCAAGTCGTGGCAATTGCGTTGTAAGGGACGCGTTGTTAAAGCATGTGTTTTGGTATAGTACGCATCGTAACGTCGTACATCCTTCTACATCACCCCCGTTACTGATTTATTAGCGAACCCCTCAGACTGATCAACTAATTGATTTGGAGCGTACAGTTGGGATATATAAATAAAACCATTCGGTTTCTGAGATTAGAATGGGTTGTGATTTTTCTCTACCATCATAAAATTTAGCTATCAATGCCCAGTACTTTCTAGTATCCCCAGATAGGGCCACTTCTCGTAGGTTGACCCATTTTTCATCTTCAGCGGTCCTCCGATCTGAAGTTATTTTCCTTTTCTGGACCTGTTTTAATCTGTGTATCTCTCTCTGCCTATGTAAACTAGGATCTCTAAATTGGGCTCTAATCAACCCATTAATCTCCTTATTCAGTTTTTTAATTTCCCATGATATTATTACTATAGGGGGGACTCTCGTACCTTGCTTCTTTCTTCCCAATTTTCTAATGGCAGCCAAGACTCTTTCGTACCTCACGACCGGAGTCTCCCGACATGGCCTAAACGCGATGTTCTTAAATACCCTCTGAAAGTTTAGAAGTGCCTTATATGACCAACAAGTGCGAAGTGACATTTTCGTTCCTCTGATTCCAGAGTTCAGGCTTCTCGATATTTGTAACTAAATTTACCTCTAGAATCTTATGGTCACTCATCTTTGTAGAGAGCACCTTGAAATGTGTACACGCACCAAATAATTGAAAGGAAACTGCTATATAATCAATTAGAGAGTGGCCATATGTCCCATGAAAAGTATAAGCTGCAGGGGAATCCTCGGGGAATCTACCATTTACAAGTACAAGGTCAAGATTCCTAAGATTTTGAAAACGGAAAGGCCACGTTTATTAGATTTTAACTGGGCCGGGAATACAGACTCAGGAATAGCCCAAACCTCCTCCAGATCCAAATTAGCGAAAGACAGGACAGCACCGTTACTTAACTTAGCGTTAAAGTCCCCTACCATCATTATACATGCACTTTCTTCCATATTGCCTAAACTTTGCACAAATGTGCAGATGGAGTCAACCAATGGGTTAGACACCTTCCCTGGGGGTATGTACACATTTACCAAAAACAAAAACATTACGTGCCCCAAGTTATCTTTTCCTATATTCAGTTTTGCAAAAATGCAGCAATTTGAAGGGTGTATATATATCATGGGGTCCCATGATATACCGCAACTAAGTAAAATGGCTAAACCTCCACTTGCATGCCCGTTTACAGATTTTTTTGCTGTACTGCAATACACATAAAAATTCTCTAACTGGAACTCTTCCCTCGCCCACGTCTCCTGGAGACAGATTATCTTGCGGTCTAAGTCTACTAAAGATTTAAGCTTATAACTGGCTTTTCCTAGCCCTGCCACATTCCATGATATAATGCTTCCCAATTGGCTACCCCCCGCTCTATGGGCTTTATATTAGATGTTTTTACCCCATTCAAAGTACCTGCAACCCAGCTCCATTTTGACACCTCATCGTCTCCTTCCATTCTAGGGGCCTCCTGAACCTCGGGTGCTGAAAACTTGATTTCTCTTACGCCCGTTTTCCTTCCTACTGTTATTTCCATGTCCTCAAATGTTATTTGTGTATTTACACCCTCATACTCGGTAAAGCCCTTCCCTTGTGCCTGATAAGATGTTCCAAGGCTTTTGGTCGGGGCGCCATGAGAAGCAATACTAGGTAGGACGTCTATTCCTTTTTTTCTAAAGCCATCAACATTTGCTAAAACCAGTGCTGACAGTATCACTGATGAGAAAGTGGCTTTAGTTCTAGGGAGGGCGCTCCTCCAATCTAAGTGTACCAATTCAATATCTTTACTGGTGATTAACCCTAGATCCTCTATTTCAGATAGAATTCTAAGGAGGGCACTTCTATTCAATATCATTGATTCAGCATCGAAAAGAGGACTAAAGATTAAAACCTTATTCGCTTGCCCGGCACCTATGCCAGTGTTCCTAGTTATATCAATGCCTAATAGTCCCATGGGTAAATCACTTTTTAACGTGTCCCCTTTATTATTAACAGCCGTAGTCATTCTCCAACCAACCCCCCCGCCCTGGACTGATTCAGAACTCATTGAGGACATATCAGGCCCACAGGGTTGTTGTGCAGCACCTATTGGGGCTACATTCGGGACTATTACGGGGCCAATTAGATTGACTAGTTTAATTCCTGAACTAAGGTAGCTGCTTGTACCATTACTTGGCCCACTTTCATCCTTACCATCTTGGTTCGAAGGGGCATTCATCACTAAAATTTGACTTTTCGACTGAAGAACATTTTCCTGCCCATTATTTAGACTCTCATTCATTATGGGTTGCACCACGGATCTTGTATTCTTTTCGTCAGAGGGGGATATGTAACTATTTCCTATTTCACTTGCAGGTTGGAACCGCAGTTTTTTCTGTGTACGTTTCGTTATCCGGCGGTTCTTCATCTTCTTCTTCCCCCTATGGCCATTTTTGGCATTTCCTTTACTCGCTAATGAGGCCTCCCCCACAGGTGCACTCGCTGAGAGATTGACCAAATCGTCGGGTGGCTGACATCTAAGTTCTTTTGCATTAATTTTATTAAAAATTGGGAAAACACGCACTGGGTTTACAACTGGGGAAAACTCTATGTTTACCTTTTCCCCTAGTGTAGGGACATTTACGCACTCATTATGGTTGGCTTGAAACAAGCTTAAAATTGGGTTTCTTTCGGGAGAAGAAAATTAGGGGCCCACAGACATCTCTTTTAGTCCCCCCACCACTGTGTCTGTATCGATATTATGCATTACATTATGCATTTGACATGCTTGACTGGGTGCTGGAGGAACCCTTTCTGGAAACATTGGGACTTGTTTAAGGTGTTTAAGATCTTGAACCCCTGCCAATATAGGCGTGAGGACTTCCAGTATGTGATCGGAGTTTAAGGTACTTTTCTCAAACAAAGACAGATTTGCGGAGAGAATTTTTTCCAGTTTAAATAAGAACTCCATAATCCCCCCTGACCATGCATTCTCACTTGCATTCAAAAAATTCAAGGTATTCGCTGCCCTTTTGTCCTCTGACACTGATATCTTTTCAACTGAGAGATCTTGCCAAAGACAAATTGGTAGGTGTGCTACTGTACATAGTTGGCATATGTGTTTGAGCTCCTATTCGTGACGGATATACTTCTATATCTGGATACAATTCTAGGTCCAACCCCACAGTGCCAGACTTTTCCAGCTGCTTCATCAGTTCAGCATTCTTTTCTATTTGAAAAGCAATGTCCGGTAAAGTGAAATCCTCCGTTTTCGCTTGCCCAGAGTAGAAACTGGATTCTATCCGCCGTTCCGTCCTAGGAGAAAGATCACTTACTTTTATCGATAAACAGTCCAGCACAGATCTCTGAGTTTCTCTTGTATTATCAAAGAGGGTTACCAAATCTGCTAGGGGAGATAATAGGGTGACTTCCTTTTTTTCAACGACCTCGTCCCGGGGGTTACTATCTACCTCAACCCTCGATAGGGCTATTTCCATTTGCATTTCCGAGGTATTACCCTCCCTTTCTGCTTGTCGCGCATCCGTTCCTCTTTCTCTTGGAGGAGGTACTACATCACATTCACCCCCATAGTTCTGACGTATAATTACAGCGGGATAAAGCGACTCCAGTCTTATAAATTGGCTCTCCACCCTATTCCCTGCTATTGCATGGGTATCCATTGCTTCCTCACCTGATTTCCCCTTTTTTTCTTCATCTTTTAACCCTATTCCGCGCTTAGAGCTTCTTCCCCCTTTAGAAAACATTGACATCACTGATGGATGAGCCTTCAAGAGTGTAAGATGATCACCGTTTTTCCGACGACAAATAGTTTTCTGTGGCTTGAAGGAGCTCTTGTCACTCAAATTACTACTTTCTGGATTTACTGCTGGTTTTGCTTTTAACTGTGAGTGCAGATGCCTAGCTGGTATTACCATTGCATAAGAGACTTAAACACCACTACTCTTGGTGTTTTTCCAGTTGTTGAGGAAAAGGGGTTGGAGGATGTTGATGGTGATGGTAAATGGGGTAGGTAGCAGATGCAGCTGCGGATGATGAGGAAATAGGGGGATTGCTTATCCCAGAGATTCTCCCAGGGAATTGCCGGCCCGTTTCAGGTGAAGAAAATTAACTTGAACTTGATCACCAGTCGGTCCCCTAGGGCTTTAACTTCCGAACTTCGTGCACACCTAACCTTGCTCAGCTCTCCTTATATGCTTTATATCACTATGTCACCAGCCGCTTTAAGAAATAACAAAATAATACTAGAGCATATGTCTGTCCATGACTTGAAGTGTAGTTCTTTGAACAAACAGCAGCAAATCCTGGGAGCAGCGTGCACTGAATTTAGTACATGAGGAAACTCTGTAGGCTTGTCAATTGTAGCAGCAAAAACAAAAAATATCGGAAAACAAACGCTCCTGCGCTAGAACATTAATGCAGTGATTTCCAAAAGGAACTAAACAGAGAGGCAACACATCACTTCCTAACGCGCTTGGAAGGCAGGCAGGAGGGGCACCTGCCCACTTGCCTGCTTGGCTGCTTGCACCGCTCGCAGATCTCTGGTCACTGCGGTCACTGCCTACACCTACTTGAATGGCTCCGGTCGCAGGTCCACCTCTACCTCCTCGCTGGAGTCACCTCCTCGCTGGCCTCCGGAGACTCCACCTCTGCCCCCGCTCTCCACTGTGCTGCTTTCGCTGTTTTGTTACCACTGGCTCTGCCTCCAGGCGAGGGGAGGGGGGGCGGCTGCGGGCTGCTGGTTATGGGCGGTGGAGGCAGTGGAGGCAGGGAAGGATGAAGGGGGCAGCAGCCGGGAATCGGGAACCGCGAACCGCGAACTCGGCGTCCTGACCGCCGGCACCAACTGCTGCTGAGTGAGGCTAATGCTGCTGGAACAAAAACGCGGACTGGACTCTCCTCGAAAACCGACACTTCAGTGATTTTGCTGATTTGTTTGCCTGTGTTAAAATTCAATAAAATTTGGATATAAAAAAAAAACCTTAGAAATTCACTGAAAAAACCATAGGTTTCAGGGACGTTATAGTTAGTTGGACATTTCACTCGTACAAAACCAGGGAAATTTGCCTGTTATATTTATTAGATCTAACTATAACTCACGCCCCCGCAATACATTGCTGATGACGTCACATATTACATCACTCATGACATGGTCAGTGACATCACTGATGACATCACATGACGTCTCTTGATTCCTTCTTTTGAACATCTTGTTGTGGATCCAAGTGTGCATTTCTTGAAATGTTTCCCATTTCTTCCCTACAGATTACCCCCGACGAAGGGACCCAGTGTCCCGAAATGCATTGGGTTTTGTTATTTTGTTTTTGTTTAAACAAATTTTGTATCATTGAAATTCATTTGAATGCATATAGCATCCATGTAAGCATTTATATGCAAAATACATGACGCATTTATGTTGTATTGTGAAAAGTAATACAGTATATTGTTTTATTAAAATTTGTTTCAAGTATTACCCACCAATTTGTAGTGCATGTTAGAGTCCTAGTCGCCACCCAGGAACTAGGCCACTTTCTATATAAAACATCATGACATACAATAAAAAAGATATTTAGCCAGTAATAGTAAAAAACATACATACATACAGGGATCAAATAAAAACATGGCATCTAAAAACACCATTATTATATACAAATTGTACTTAAGTTAAATTTCTTTCATGCAAAGATCACTGCCCATAAAAATATTTGACAGATACAGCATATATCCAGAAAAGATAATGTTTGCAAAAACAAATGTGACGGGTGGCATTGTTTCAAATTAAGATTTTAGAAGTGGAACGATATAGAGTTTCCTATGTTCTATATACAGTTGGCAAAAAAGCACTATGTGCATAGTGCTCTGTTTCAACACTTATTCATGGGGACAGTTATCTAATTTTTAGACCAATCATTCATTACAGGAAATCTGGTTAAATGGTATAAGATATCCATTCTGAAACGCATAAGTACAAACCTATGCTTGGGGTTTTGTATAAACTTAAGGTATGGTTGCATATTGTACTTAATCAGCATAGAATGATTTTTTAGGACTGTGGGTTTTAACAGCTTCAAGGAGCCCCAGACACTTAATTTTCAGATCTTTCCTACTTATATCTAACAAAGTATTGGGCTATTCAAAATAGAATGGTTGACCCAAGTCACAACAGAATTCTTTAATATAAACCAGCCATGGGAAAGACATTGCAGAGCTAAGGTTGAGGCTATCTCTAATAACTGCCCGATTAATGCCAGTAAATTGTGAACTCAAAATCTTGCGCCACAGAAAGTTTGGGTGCATCTTAATTATATCAACAGGAAATGTTAGACCAAGTTCTGCATGGCAAACATAAGAAAAAGCACTTTTAGGTGCAACAAGAAGTGTGGCTCAGTGGTTAGAGGCGGCAGACCCGGAAGCTGAGATCGGCCGTGGACCAGGGTTCGATTCCCCGCCTCGGCAGGTCTCGGGCTCAAAAATTCCACGGAGTCGATAATTCTCACTCTGGTGCCTACTCGACTCACGGGATCTCACTCTGCGACTCTGGGCAATAGCTTGCTTAATCTCCACTACGGCCCCTCGCGGCGGGATGCCTGGCTTTCACCTTGTGGATACCCGGCCGGGGTATCTCACAGGGGAATACCAGGACGGGTTCCCTAAGCAAGCGCCTAGAGACGCCTGGGTTATAGCGCGCTATATAAATCGAAGCACATTTACATTTACACACCTCAGAAACTAATTTTCTACTATTTGAAGTGCCTTCCAATTAACATGTCCACATACACCTGCCCCATAAGTAGCAATAGATGGGCATTTCATGGTGTAAGTTATTGCCTTGCTTCCTTGTAAAGTTGATTAGGGCCATAACAGGTTTCTTACATAATAGATTCCTGGTCTTGATACATTGAGTCGATGTGCTCTCCTTATCTAACAGCATACCCAAATAAGAAAAGTTAATCGTATTACTAATCTTCGTATCAACAATTTTAATACTTAAGCATTTTACCATTCTATTTCCACAATTCATAGTACTGGCTTTCCTTTGATTGTTGATTATATGCAAGACTTGGGTCTTCTCGTCAAAGTTTGACAGGAGTTTTTGTAGGCCTAATGGAGTTTGCGTCATAAGAACAGCGTCATCCCCAGAGAGGAGGGACGATATGGGTCGATGACTAATTTGTGGAAGATCCTTATATTTACTAGCCAATTAATTCCCAAGACTGTTCATATATAAAGAGAATAAAAAAGGGCAAACATGAGGAAACAACCTTTACAACGCGGTCATTACACAGAAATACCTTTACAAAGCGATCGTTACAATGACTGTTTTGTTAGTACCCGATGCATTTACATCGCAAGTCTTTACAACGAATTCCACTAGGGGCCGCTGAGATATTGGAAATGAATTCCAACACCTTCCCTACTGTTGCGCAAACTGGAGTAGAAATAGTAAATAATACTATTCCCTAATCCAGCGCACCCCCGAGTGGAAGTCTTTGTAAAGACTTGCGTTGTAAATGCATTGCGTACTAACAGCACGGTCATTGTAATGACTGCGTTGTAATAGCACGTGATGTAATGCATCGCATAGTAAAGTGCTATCTTCCAAACATAGAGCCCTGCTGCATCCCTCGCTCTATGCGGAAGGACCTAGTGCCTTCTCCCCTAAAACAGTAGTGAACTCTAGCCATTCAACCTGAATATAATTCCCGCAGGAAGTGGATTATAGATATCTCCACCCCCCAAGTTAGTCAAGATTTTCCACAACTTGCTAAGGCTAACGCAATCAAATACAGATGAAAGATCTACAAAGGCAAGCTCTTTCTTAGTTTTAGTATATTTCCATATTAAGCAATTTAGATTCAATCCCTGTCCTATAGTCCCCACTCCCGGGCGAAAACCATACTATAGATCTGAAAGAATTTTGTTTGAATCTGCCCAATCCTGGAGCCTATTTAAAATAATCCGGCCCGCTATCTTCACTATTGAGTCAAGTAAAGATATCGAGCGGTAGCATGCATGATTATTATAGTCCCCTTTTTTATAGATGGGAACTATAATTGACTCTGCTCAAGTTCGTAAGAAACCTCTACTGCATCAGTCGCCTAGTACCAAAGTTAATAATGGACGCCATAATAGTGTGTTAGCTTTAAACAGGTCTACCGGGATGCCATCAGAGCCTGGCGCTTTGTCCCCTTTATTGGCATTGTTTAGATGTAAGATGATTGGTAGTATGTACTGGAATCACTGTCTCAGTAGGTGGAATTGTATATAATCTTGAAAAGTTTTCATTTCATTCTTGTTCTAAAATGGCTCTCTGTAGCCTAGGGGCCCCCTCATCTATTAGGATTGGTGAGTTGACCACTTTCCAAAACGCAGTATTATTCTTATTCAGACTTGCTTCAAGCAAAGATTCCCATGCTTTATTTCTTAGTGCTATTTTCCTCTGTTTCACTGCTCTCTTATAGTCAGCTCTAAAAGACCGTATCTTAGTTGTGCAGGGCGTCCTTTAATCTCATGGGTGCTTTTGTACACTCCAAGTCAAACCATCCCATCATGATCCGAGTCGAGCGCCCTCTTGAAGAAGAAAGTCCCTCTTTAACCCCCATACAAACCTTAAAAAACGCTTCAATAGGGGCCTGTGCATCAACTGTATCATCTAGACACAACATAAAGGCATCGAAAAGAAAAGCAAACCTGTTGGCAAAATACTTTGATTGACAGAAAAACTCAAGTTGTCTAACGAGTCACAAATGACCCTTGTCATCAGGTAGGTCGCCCTCCTAGCCACCGCGTGGTCCTCCCCGTGCTGTGCGCTGTGCTACGCTCTGACCGCTGTTTCCTCAGTTTTCTCCGTGGTAACCTATGCCGTGTTTTTCTTTTCGTTTTTAGTTTTTCCCCTTTTGCCTTCTGTATAATTGTAATTGTTTTCCCCTTCGCGTCTGTACCCTGTGATTGTTTCCCCTTTTGCCTTCTGTACCCGTGTACCCCTCGCTCCCCCTTTTGCCATCTGTGCCCCCGCTCCACGCCTCGCCCTCTGCTTCCGGCCGCTGCTTCCTGCGACCCCGCCCCCCGCCGTTCCCATTCCCCACCCGCTCCCGCCTCCCAGCTGCTCCTCCCTCCCTCAGCCCCTCATATGGAGGCCGCCCGGTGGTAAAGGGAGCGACCCTTGACCCTGTCACCAGGTAGGTTGCCCCCCTAGCTTTGTGCTTTGGGTTGTGCGTAGCACCAGGAGTTCTAGAGCATACCAGAACCCGCAGAGCACCCCAGACCCCTCAGAGCCTGCTGCCTCCCAGAGCCACGTGGGGGGGGTCAGAAGGAGGACAAAGGGGAGCCAACGGCAGACTGTCTGTCTTAGCGAAGCTGCTTACTGCCTCACAGCGAATTTTGGGGAGAGCTGTTAGGAGAGAGAGGTAACATTAACCAGCCAAATTGTAAAAATTCTCATTTGAAACTCCCCTTGAAGCTGCTCCCCAGTTCAAGGAACATTGAGACGGAAATAAAGTGAGCATTGACCAGGAAATACCCGGAAACACTTTGAGCAGCAGCAGGAGTAGTACGACGCGACGTGGACGAGGACAGGCAGAAGAGCGGGCACGGATATGGGTAAGGAATATGGAGCTAGAGCTCGAGCTTGAGCTGGACTGGTGAGGTGGTAGACACCGTTGCTTGCCTGCTCGCTTGCCTGCTGTGCTAGTGCTGTGCTGGTGCTGGTGCCGGTAAGCGCGGAGTGCTTTCAGTCTGGGAACTGGCAGGGAACGTCCGTTACTCTGACAGCTTGCTCGCTTGCGACAACAGGATCATCCCCTCTGTCCTTTTCCCTCATCCCGGTAAAAAAGGAAGTTGCTGAGGGAGAAGTCAGTTTCTGTTGATGAAGGGTATTGCATGAGAACAGGAAGGATGGCTGGTGGCCTACTATTATCATCAAATAAAGAGAGAAGTATGCGTTCAGGCAAAGAGAGGGTGACAGGTCCCTCCGCAAGACAAACAAAGAAAATACAAATACCAAAAGTGACAAGAAAGGCAAAAGCTAATTCAATAGGATTGAATCAATCATTAATCTCACTGACAGCAAGGATTTTTGAAAAATCTACAAAAGTCCCAGATAAATTTGATTTTATGAAAGATCCATCTGGAGCCCTAATTACAATGCAAATAGAATCGGGAAAAAAAAGTTACAAACTCCAATTAACTCAATTAGTAATGAGATACAAAGTATACAAAGCATACAAACCAGTCAACAAGAGGAGGAGCGACAATCACAAGACAAGACATACCACATCGCTTACAATGAATCTCAAATTACGGACCAGGAAATGTTAAATATAATATCACCTATCGATATAAGTAAAAAAGATATGGATATGACAGGAAAATTGCAGGATGAGACATATCAGGGAGAAGTATACCAAAGAAAGCTGACCCCAAGGACCATGTTACCTTAAGAAGTGAACGTACAAATATGGAAAAAAATACAAACAACTGGTGATATCATAACACATAGGCGTCCTACTCAGGATAATCAAGGTGAAAATCAGGCTAATCACAACTCGGAGGCTGCCTCAACAATAAAACTAAATGGAGGAATGAATTCAAAAATAATAAATGAGGACGTGGAGGGTTATCAAAATCCAGTGACCACTGAAGAACAAAGGGTAGAACCTATGCAAGATAGCCAATCAAGAATAACTGAAAATGTTGGAATAAAAGCAGAAATAATATCCAAACATAGCAGAAATAATAGTAAAATACAATATAACAGACAAGTACAAGATCTCAGCAAACATATTGATATGGATAACTCCACTAAAATAAATGCAGTAAAAGAAAACCTGAGTATTTTACTCAAAGGTACTACTAATAGTGTTCATGAGCAACTAAATGAACAAAAGACACAAACTATAGGTAACCAGGATATGGGGTCTATCTGGGATATCTTCTATCAAACGTCATCATTAACGTTGGAAGCACTAACATGTCAATCAAATAAAATGGACAAACAAATAGAGCTACTTAGAATGATGGCAAATGCAGTTGCTGAAATAGATCAAAAACTTGCCCTGCTGAATGGCTTAATAGCTAGAGCTCAGAGCGAAAGTGCCAAAATAAGCACCGATTGTACTTGTGCACCTATAATAGACAAATTGGCCACAATACCGGAGGTTTTTAATACCGTACTAGAAGATGTCAAAATTACCATTTGGAGTGAAAAAAAGAGGACAGTGGCAGAATAAAAGAAAGGAACAATACCGCAATAGTTACCAATATGGAGCATTTTAGTTGCCTAGAAGATGTGGATGGCCCGGATCAAATAACCCCTGGAAAATTGCGGATCTTGCAACAAGTCGACCACGAATTATTAACACAGACAAAACTGCGGACCCGGGATCAGGAAGGTGAAAAGATGATAGGTATAAAATCTTCCGGCTGCTCGAATGGAAAAAATAATGGATGATCAAGAAAGCAAAGAACTAGTTTCCCCATTATTTACCATGTTAAAAAGACATAGGAAAAAACTACCTACAGCGAGAAAAAAGGCGAAACAGACAAATACTGTACAAACGCAGTCTGAAGATAAAGCAACATCAGATGTAGACAGTCAAGGAAACAATTTATGGAATGAAACATCTAAGAAAGAAGAAAAAGTCTTGAACAAAAAGTGGTCTCACATAAAAAAGAACAAGAATAATAAGTATTTCACTACATTCACAAAAAACAAACAAACTATTGACCAAATGAGCTCTCAGAGAAGTATGCTTACTGTAACAGACAATATAAAACAAACTGGGAATGAATTGGAAATAATGGAGGATTGTATGAGTGAGAAGAAACTGAAGCCACCGGGAAATGGGTGCTTTATAGATCAAGCACCAGAGTACATAAAAAGTGAACCACCAGAAGAGTTAGTGAAGTTAAAGAACGTACCTATTCCTCTCAAATCTAAAGATAGGGTACAAGAAAAAGACAAGAAGAAAACCTGTATCGTCCGATAGTACATAGGCCTCAGGTTTGGGATTATAACATACCCCATAGTACAAATTTAAAAATAACCCAAAATCAGAATCAACAAATTGGGCATAATGTAGAAAAGCAAAAGAAATTAACTCCAAATATTGAGAAAAAAATTATATAATAGAACAAGCTGAAATTACAAGGTGTTTACCAAAATTGGATTGTCTTCAATGAAAGATATGGTGGGGAAAAACAAGTTACATATAGGGTCCTACAAAATATAGAAGAAGATAGGAATAATAATCAAGGTACACTAAATAAAGGAAACATCCTTCTCCTCTTCAAATCAATCCCGTCTCAAGCAAAAGTGACGAGTAAGGATATTGAATCTATAGAATTCCTATGAAATATTGATAGTACCCAGGCATCGACCTTAATTACTGTAAATTCTGCGTCAGTTGCACAACAAGTCATAAATGAACAACAAATATTCAACAGCTGGGGTATAATAATCAGTAAGCCAGTTCCAAAGGTATATCCAACCCCTTTCATTAATGAAGAAGGTATGGCACAGAAGGGAAAGAACAACAAGCAAGTTCGCTGTGTACTTAAAAATGCCCTTGGAAGATCAGAGCAAGATATCGAGGTAATACTGGCCCAAAGTAAAATAGAAAAGTCAACGGGAATAAATGAAAAATGGATATCTTCGGCTTTACACTGTAATAAAGATCAATGACGGAATATAGCTATTGTCTCAACAAAGGAAGAAAAAAAGGACACTGAAAAATTCATGATGTGTTCATGGAATATAAATGGGGTAGGAAGTAAGGTTAACAATGCCCAATTAAATTATTTGTCTAACTCGTACCAAATTATCTTGCTGCAAGAAACATGGGAAATCAATCCAATCAGACTACAGGGATACACAGGCTACATTAAACCTGCAAACAAAAAACATAAATATGGCGCCTTCGAGCAGGGGATTAACAACATTTATATCCATCGACTTACTAGTTGATCATGAGCAACTAGATACAATTAGTCCTAATATCCTAATGGTAAAGTTGAAATGCAAAGCAAACAATCAAAATAAATTAAAGACCTTATTTTTTATAAATGTATATATACACCCAACACAAAGTACAAGGGAAAAAATGTGTGTCACCCTTAAAGTTTTTTGTTGGGACAAATGTTCGTTGACCCATTTGTAGATTTTATTCTTACAGGGGATTTTAATATAAATCTTTTAATACCATTTCCCAGAGATGACATCACGCAGTCACAAGACCATCAATGGGCTATCCCCCTCCAAGTAAAATTGGAACACATTTTCTAAAGGACCTAGAAGCAATGGCACTACGAATATTAAATGGGAGATTTACGTTACATTCACCACCAGCATTTACTTTCCAGTCCTATAATGCAAAGACAAGGATTGATTATACAATTGTATCACTTAATACTTTTAGCAATATTACCTCGTACTAATTGAGGTAGGTTCCAGATAGTAATCATAGTCAACAGCTAATTACTAAAAAGTTTATGAGTAAAAAGCATCAAACGTACCTGTCTATGCACGGTCAGACAGGAACGATCAACTACAGGAAACTTATCTGGACAATACATAACAAAGAAGAGACCAATGAATTGGTGCAAAAACTCAGTAAAGATTGTTTTAAAAATAAGAGCTTGACTTCACCAATTGAACAATGGGTAAACTTTACTTGTAAACTTGTCAAACCTCAGGTCACTATATCTGAAGTTAAGAAGAAACAAATCACACAAGGACGGAAAAGGAAATCATTTATTAATTCTCCCTATACAATAAAAAAATTGAAAAGTACTCGTAATAACTTAAGAACGCAGATTACCAATTTTCCACATAATGATGAATTATCAATTATACTAAAAACCTTATATCAGAATTTGAGGAAACTGATATAGAATGAAAGAAATCATGTTAAGCAAGATTTCAGGTCCAAACTTTTTTACGCAAACAATCAAACAAATTCATGGGAATTTTGGAAAACCATAAATGGCTTAGTGAGACCGAATAAGTTGGTGATTTCATCTACTCTATCAGAAAAAGAATCGGTTAGATTTCTTGAAAAACATCTAAATTCTGATCTGAAAAAATAAATAAAAATAAAGGAAGGTACCCAGAGCAGGATAAACACAACAAATTACATTGATGGTCAAATTGATATATCTTATTCCCAAGTAACTAAATGAATTAATCAACAGAAAGATGGGGCACCAGGACCTAATGGTATTCCGTTTGCCCTCTACAAAGAAAAAACGGATATATGGTCAGAATACCTCACCGAAGTGTTTAAAGAAATAGTACGGACAGGAAATATACCGGAATCCTAGAGAGGGTTGCTAATATCCCCTATTTATAAAAAAGGAAAATGGGCACACCCTGAGAACTACCGGCTAATAACATTACAAGACACAGATGCTAAGTTGTTTGCAGGGATCTTACTTATAAATCTTACAGAATGGGCGATGGATAACAAGATATTACCTCCGAATCAGACTGGGTTTGTTAAGGGACTTGGAACAACAACAAATATATTAGCTTTATCACTTTTAATGGACAAAGCAATTTTAATGAATACACCTTTGTACTTGTGCTTTGTAGATTTTCGATCTGCTTTTGATTGTGTCTAAAGATGCCTCTCGTGGAGAAAATTACAGAAAAAAAATATTCCAGAACAATTGCTAAAACTTATCCAACTTATGTACACCAATACATGGGTTAGAGTGCGGATGGGGATGGCCACACACTAACAAAGGAGGAAACAAAAACAGCAGTTCTTAAGCAGGGATGCGTATTGGCCCCTTGATTTTTTAATTTGTTTCTAGCAGATTTAACGGAGGCCTTGGATGAAATAACTGCACACTCACCAAAACAAGCTTGCAAACAAATTTCTAATCTGCTATATGCAGACAATGCCATACTTCTAAGCCAAACAAAAGTGGGATTACAAGGCCTAATACATCGAATACCTTCGTACTCAAAAGAAAACGGAATGGTGATAAATGAAACCAAGACTAAAATTATGGTTATCATTAAAAATGTAAGATAAAAACATAAATCCAAATGGTTTCTGGAGGATATCCAACTAGAACACGTTGAAACATATAGGTACTTGGGAATATTATTCAATGAAAATGGAAACTTTCGCTCACAAAATTAGATTTACGAAGGAAAGCAAATGCTTTGACAACATCATTCAGGATACTGCAAAAATTATTAGTAAATCTTACGTATCATCCCCTTTTAAAGGTTATATCGGCAAAACTCCTCCCACTCTTACATATGGTAGTGAGCCATTAAGTGTGAAAGATACTGTGGCTATAAATAATGCAGACTCAAAAACTTTTAAAACTCTTTTTCATCTACCAAATAATGCATCACACGCACAAATAAGGCTGGAGTTTGGTCTAAAAAACCAGTTGTACGCACAAAAGGGCCAATTTATCAAAGCATGGAACAGGATAAAAAATTGTTACGAAAACTAATTGTCTCAGCTACTACGGCAAGAAATAAATAACAATGGAAAAATTACAAGCCTGGAAATATTTAAAAATAGCGCTGGAAGAATTTGATTTGATGTCAATCTGGAACAACACAATAAACAAGGAATCGTTCACAAAGGCAATCAACAGATTTACAAATCGTCTATCAATTATATGAGATAAAGACATATTGGCAAAAAGAAAACATGCATGACCAGTAATTAGTGGGTTTACAAAAAAGCAGATTGAAGCTTACTTAGAAATACCATGGTCATTAAAAAACAAACAAATCTTTATAAAGGCAAGATTTGTTTTACTCCCTGGACTATGCCATCTTCCTCCATGGATGAAGTCGGAGGGGGATACACTATGCAGATTGTTTAAAACTGGAGAGGAGAATATTGTCCATTTGTTGTGTATCTGCCCCGAACTGCAAACTGAAAGAAAAACTATACTTAAAACACTTTTTAATGCGCGAGGAATAAGAACATGTAGACAAGCTTTGATAAGGTGTCTGCAGTCTAATGATATAAGTATGAATTCTCCTTTTGTAAAGTTTTTATTAAGAGTAAGAGCCAAATTGGAAGATTATAATTAAGAAAACTTTTGCACAGTATGAAACCTTGTTTACACATTTGGTATATTTTTATTGTAACTGGTTCAGAATTTGATGCTGCATTTTTGTATCTCTTTGGTGAGTCCTTTTTGAAAGACGATACAAAAGGGGATGATGGACGGAGCGTTTGAGCAAATCAAACACTCACCCCCAGTCAACTTGTCTGGGTTTAATCCATCACCATTCTTTAGCTCACTCAGCCACCTCAGTTCAGACATGGCCATATGCGAATAAGTCTGACCCTTTGCCTCATGGGAACAGTCCAGCCCGAATTGCCAAGCCATGTCTTCCCTGGACCAGAAACAAGCATCCTGGGACCGGTTTCGGATTCATAATCCTCATCAGCCAGGCTATATTGAATCCAGTGGCCAAGTGAGCAAGAGACTCACGTCTGAGCATACCCTGCCAACTTAGGACGAACAAAGCGATACAAAAGGGGATGATGGACGGAGCGTTTGAGCAAATCAAACACTCACCCCCAGTCAACTGATCTGAGTTTAATCCATCACCATTCTTTAGCTCACTCAGCCGCCCCAGTTCAGACATGGCCATATGCAAATCAGTCTTGACCCTGTGCCTCATGGGAACAGTCCAGCTCGAACTGCCAAGCCATGTCTTTCCTGGACCGGAATCAAGCAGCCGTCATCAGCCAGGATAGCTTGACTCCAGTGGCTTAGTGAGCAAGGGACCCACGTCTGGGCATACCCTTGTCTGAACTGGGGTGGCGGAGTGAGCTAAAGAACGGTGATGGATTAAACCCAGATCAGTTGACTGGGGGTGAGTGTTTGTATTGTCAACGCTCCATCCATCACCACCTTCGGTTCTTCTTGAAAGACAGCTCTATATTTGTCAATATATTCTTCTTCCTGGATTGAGCCCAGACTACTTTTAAAAAGGTTTTCTTCAAACATCAACTTTATAGCCAGGCCAGTGACAGCAGGAACACACCCCTGGCCATGGTAGCCAAGCTTCCAACTGCTTCTTCACTCATGGCTTTGTCAGTCAGAGCCCCAATTTCTTTGGACTTCGATCCATCTCTAGAAGAAGAGTTTACTGCAGTGGAGGCCTAGGAAGAGGCACATTCCAGGCCCTCCAAGCATCATACAGCTCCACCTCAAGTAAGCCTTCTTCCTTTATCCCTGCTCCCCCTGGTCCCTCATTCCCAGGAGAGGTGAAAATATTGCAGCCGGCCCCTGGGACCCCCAAACCCTCCATGGCTTCCTTATTAATTTTCTTGAATGCTTTTTTCAACCCCTCTCCCCCCCTTCCACTCCTTTTCTCTAAAAGAAATATCCCAGGTAGAGACGGCATCATGTGCCAGAGTTAGGCCCAGTAGTCATCAACTTTGATGGCTTCTCCTCTGACGCATCGGAGGTTCCACTGCATGCACCGCCGTTCAAACTGAAGCTGTGTATCATCTATCATTGGCTGAAAAGAACATACCTTGTTTCTTCATGGTTACATTTTTGGATTGCAATTGCATTGCTTTTCTTAGTACTTTGGATTAGTTTTGTGACTGTGTTCTTCCTGCTCTTAAATGGACACTTTGTTCCAGAACGCTCTGCAGTACACACTGTAAGCTTGGTTCTTAAAAACTACACGCATCTTCACACCATGAACAAAGAGACTTGTCCCTGGTGAACATTTCAGCGGTTCTAGTTACAGATCGGATTGTAGGGGACAAGGTATCATTTGATGTGTATAGTCCCAATGAACTGTTACAAATTTCACATTTGCTTAGTTTCATTGAATGACATTGTCACCCTAGGTCTATTTCTGTTGATTGGGACATTAATACTGTATATGAAATATTAGAAGAGCTAGAACATTCAACTGTGTTTTCTTCTGATGGGCTATATGATAGTACAGCTTATTTTGAGGAAATGTTTTGTTATCAACATTATGATAATCATTTCCTGCATAAAGCTAGCACACCTTGCGGGGTATTTCATTTTACCCTATGGGAACATTGCCCCATACCACCAAAGGCTAGTTCAAATGAGATTGAACAAATGTTTTATTATTTTGCCGGTTACGACACATCTGGCTCAGCCTCCTTCTATTATAGGCTTGTACCGTACCGTCGCCGGAAAAGGGAGATATGTTAACTGACACCAAGCTGATATATTCTGCTTAATTTCTTTCCCAACTCTCTGTACAAGGTTTTGACTTTTGGAAGGACACAGTAAATGTGAAATTTATTTTGGGGACTAAAGATTGGCAGGTTCAGGGAACTGAGGCTCTGTTTAGGGCATCTCAATATCACAACAGCTAATATTCTTGAAAAATCTGTGCCACAGTTACATGTCCTAGCCTTGCCAAGATTAAAGACTTGAACACCTCATGAGTTCCTATTCTTGCACGATTTGACAAATGGCAGGAAGTAAAACCATATGATGAAAACCTATAGATGCTAAGCTGCATAAGAGTAGACATAACTCATCAGATTCTAATTGGAGGGGATGGTTAGTATTGCCATTATGTACCAAAAACAAGAGGGGGGACTAGGAGCTTGTTGTGGTCCAGTACCTGTGCCTCCTATGCTAATCACAAACCAAACATAGGGTAACTGTTCCAGGTATGGGCGCAAATAGTCACCCACAAACAAGAGAAGGAAGAGAAAGAAGGAAGAGAGTAAGATCCTAGGTCTAAATCAAGCATACTAGAGGCAAGTGCAAGTCTTGTCTCTTGATGCCCTCACACACCCAGAAGAATGTCATGCTTCATCATCGGGCGTGTGCTCCTCGTCGAGCCGGCGCTGTATTGCCCTATGGGTCCCCTGAAGGGGCGCTTTAGCAGAGCTCTTTTGTTTGTACTGCCGTATGATGAGTGTGGGTGTGAGAAAGAGGGTTCTAAGAGAACAGTGAGGGATCCCAGAGTGAGTCAATCAATTAATCAATCAAACACTTGTAAAGCGCGCTACATACCCATGAGGGTCTCAAGGCGCTGTGGGGGGGGGGGGGGACAGGGGGGGTAGAGGCTGCTACTGATCGAAAAACCAGGTCTTGAGAAGTCTTCAGAAGGCCAGCAGGTCCTGGGTCCGTCGTAGGCCGGTAGGGAGAGTGTTCCAGGTCTTGGCGGCGAGGTAGGAGAAGGATCTGCCGCCGGCAGTGGTTTTCCGGATGCGTGGTGGAACTGTGGCGAGGGCGAGGTTGGCGGAGCGAAGGCTGCGGGTGGGGGTGTAGAAGCTGAATCGGCCGTTGAGGTATGCTGGTCCGGCACTGTGTAGGGCTTTGTGTGTGTGGATGAGGAGTTTGAAGGTGATCCTCTTGTTGACGGGGAGGCAATGCAGGCTTCTAAGGAGGGGTGTGATGTGGCTGCGTCGGGGGGGGTCGAGGATCAGTCGTGCCGAGGTGTTCTGGATGCGTTGTAGCCGTCTCAGGAGCTTGGTTGTTGTTCCTGCATAGAGGGCATTCCCGTAGTCCAGTCTGCTGGTGACGAGGGCCTGGGTGATGGTTTTTCTCGTGTCGGAGGGGATCCATTTGAAGATCCTGCGGAGCATCCGGGGTGAGTTGAAGCAGGAAGCGGAGACGGCGTTGACCTGCTTGGTCATGGGGAGGGAGGAGTCGAGGATGACCCCCAGGTTGCGAGTGTGGTTGGTGGGTTCTGGGGCTGTTCCTAGCGATATTGGCCACCAGTTGTTCCAGGCTGAGGGGGTGGGACCAAGGATGAGGACCTCCGTCTTGGCTGAATTAAGCTTTAGCCTGCTGTCCTTCATCCATTCGGCGACTGCCTTCATTCCTCTGTGGAGGTTGGCTTTGGGTGTGTGGGGGTCTTCGGTGAGGTAGATGATCAGCTGGGTGTCGTCGGCATAGGAGATGATGTTTAGGCTGTGCTGTCGGGTGACGTGGGCGAGTGGTGCTATGTAGATATTGAACAGCGTCGGGCTGAGGGATGATCCCTGTGGAGTGCGCAGATGATCTCTGTGGTCTTGGAGCGGAAGGGTGGGAGGCGGACGGTCTTGGTTCTGCCGGAGAGGAAGGATGTGGTCCAAGCCAGGGCCTTCTCTTGGATTCCGGCGTCATGGAGGCATGCTGTTGGGGTGCGGTGGCAGACCGTGTCGAAGGCTGCTGATAGGTCCATAAGGATGAGGGCGGCTGTTTCTCCTTTGTCCATAAGGATCCTGATGTCGTCAGTGGCAGCGATGAGGGCGGTCTCTGTGCTGTGGTTGCTGCGGAAGCCGGACTGGGATGGGTCCAGGATGTTGTTGTCTTCGAAATAGCGGGTCAGCTGTCTGTTGACGATCTTCTCTGTGACTTTTGCCGGAAACGGGAGCAGGGAGATGGGTAAATTTCATGTATAGGTTCCCTTGTCAGGTTAAAAAACCCGTAGGTCGTGAGTTACTGTTAGGGCGTAATGTGCCTTGGTAACTAGAGGTCAACATGTTTTGCGACATCTAGGTGGTCAGAACAATCCCTGGCACTTCTTCAAGACAAAATAGCATGAATAAAAAAAGTGAGTGGAAGTGGTTGGGCCTAGAACCCTAAAAAAATCGGAGCAATCCAACCTTATGTGCAACTACAAGGTGGCAATAACTTTATTGAATGGCCGCTCCTGTCGCAACCTTGTCTAAGATAGTTGATTGCGCCATAGGTTAGTGAGTGTGGACGCCTGCACCGTAACAGAGGTTTCCCACCGAGTGCACTGTCTGTCAGCACCTACCCATTACATGCCAGCCTGCATATGTAGTATGGCCATTACACACTAACAAAAGTCATGACAGATTCCTAAGTAACATCTGGGGATTTACTGCCCTTAGGCCTGACATGTGTTATGTGCAAAATGAACATTTGGGATGGTAACAACTTACAGTGCAGAGAAGTTGTGCCTTTATTGGCTAAAAACCACAACACTTTCCCAGGTAAAGCAGCACTTGTCCCTTTTATCTGATGCAAAAAAGAACAATTGATGGACAGAATACATTCAACCCAGTACAGAGATCTGAGCCTAAATCCATAGTTTTTTGTCTCACCATGCCATTCAAGTTTGGACCCGCCACGTGCAAATTAGTCTTGACCCTGCTCCCAATGGGAACAGTCCAGCCCAAACTGCCAGGCCAGGTCTTCCCTGGACTGGAAACAAGCATCCTAGGACCGGTTTCGGGCTTTCAGCCCTCATCAGCCAGGATAGCTTGACTCCAGTGGCATGGAGATCTCGGACCCACGTCTGGGCATACCTGTCCCCCTCGGGGTGACGAATGCATAAAGACCAATTGATGGACAGAATGCAGAACAATGTCATACATTCACCCCAGTACAGAGATCTGAGCCTAAATCCATCGTTTTTTTTGCTCACCAGAAAGTTAGCAGGCTATGCCCAGACGTGGGTCCCTTGCTCACTTTGCCACTGGATTCAAGCTAGCCTGGCTGATGAAGGGTGTTACCCAGAAACCGGTCCCAGGATTCTTGTTTCCAGTTCAGGGAAGACCTGGCTTGGCAGTTCGGGCTGGACTGTTGCCATGAGGCACAGGGTCAAGACTGATTTGCATATAGCTGGGTCTGAACTGAGGTGGCGAAGTGAGCTAAAGAACGATGATGGATTCAACCCAGATCTGTGACTGGGGGTGACTGTCTGAAAAGTTTCAGTGCTCCATCCATCATCTCCTTGTGTTTGCTTTGTTCGCCCTAGTTGGCAGGGTATGCCCAGACGTGGGTCCCTTGCTGACTTTGCAACTGGATTCAAGCTAGCCTGGTTGATGAAGGGTGCTACCCAGAAACCAGTCCCAGGATGCTTGTTTCTGGTTCAGGGAAGACCTGGCTTGGCAGTTTGTGCTGGACTGTTCCCATGAGGCACAGGGTCAAGACTGATTTGCATATAGCTGGGTATTAACTGAGGTGGAGAAGTGAGCTAAAGAACGATGATGGATTCAACCCAGATCTGTGTCTGGGGGTGAGTGTCTCAAAAGTTTCAGTGCTCCGCCCATCATCTCCTTGTGTTTCCTTTTATCTGATGACCTGGAATTACGAGACTTTCTATTAGGTCCTCAGAAAAATTTTTTATAAAGGATTCCTGTATGCTGTCTATAACGAGATACGGAAAATATTGCAACAAGAATCTGCTGATAGACTGCGTGAGATTGACATTTATTTTTTTTAATTTATTTTATTTATTTATTCCATTTGTATGGCGCAACAGCTACCCAGAGGGTTTCCCGGCGCCTTGGATCAAGTCAATCAATACCAGTAAAATTGAATCTTAGTTTTGGTCGAAGAGCCATGCCTTGATATTTTTTCGAAATGTTCTAAAGTTTGGTTCCAGTCGTAATTTTAGTGGAATAGAGTTCCATAGAGTTGGTGCCAGATATCCGAAGGAGCGTCCGCCCATTCGTGCTCGTTTAAATCTCGGGAACCACAAATTTCGCCAAATGGGTTGATCTGAGATTACGGGTAGGGATGTATTTTTGGACCAACTTGCATAGATACGCTGGTGCTTCTCCAGTGTTTATCTTAAACATATAACATAGTGCTTTGAACTTGGTTCAGTTGGCTATTTTGAGCCAATGGAGATTGCATAGATGTTCAGAGACATGCGCCCTCCTTGGTAGATTCAGTAGTATCCTTGATGTAGTCGTCGTATGATCTCTTTATGGTGCCAAGGAGAAGAATGTTCCCATAATCCAGCTTTGACCCAATCAGGGCTTGCACTGCCGTTCTTTGTGCGCCTACAGGAAGTTGCCATAGCTAGTAGTTGACATGGCTAATTTAGAATAAGCTTTGCAGTAGTAGACAAAGGTATGACCACCATATCATCTAGGATTTATTCACTGGGTAACATTGTCACATCCACAATATACGTGCTTCAGCAAGACTTGTCTGTGTTACAAAATGGACAGTCTCAGCTCAGGTCAATTCTATTGTTGAGCTGGACACAGCAAATGTTGCGTTCCGGCCACATGGCTTGGTGATACATTAATATAACAGATCTGTTTTCATCTTACCATCTTACAAAACAACAGATAGTTATGGTGCAGAAAGATGCTAAATACACAATGTTACAGGTGGCGGTGTTTCCTCCCTTGGGCTGCTGCGGGGGCTGGATGGGAATATACTTGCTCTATCGACTTGCTATTAGGTTTGTCTCTGGGAACAGCAGACGTTGAGAACAGCAATGTTTCATCTACCACTCTGAATATGTGAACATCTGGCTTTCCGTGTAGTGGGAACTTTTTATTCAGTCTGTTTTCACTTCCAAATCAGTTTTTTAATTACCTTCATTTTTAAATGCTTTTATATTTTTATAAATGTTTGGCTGTCTATATGCTTTGCACCTCTTGAGTGCCTAGATTTTAATGTGATTTTAAAGCATATTTTACTTTAGAAAGTTTTTAGTCTAAAGAGATAGTATTAGTTTGCTTTTAATAGCTGCTTTAACTGACATATGTATGAGGCGTGGGTGTCATGTGCCCGGGTTAGCCCCAGTAGGAATTAGTACGATTCTTGCATGTATGCAATCCCACTTCCTACTGTTGCCTTCCCTTTGTCACATAAACATTTGACACACATTTGCATTCACGACGCTTGGACTGGTTTCGCAGAAATACCGACCTTGCTGACACAGAACACTTCGTGAGAGTGTTATCACACTGCCTTGGCATTGATGCAAAGTCTCTCACGTACATAATACAAATGTGTCTTTAATTTCATCCACATGGCGACACAGGTATCTGTAGAACACAAGCAGTGGTTGAACGAGCACAATCTCGGCCGAGGCAAGGATAGAATGTTCAATATATAGCCTTTTGTTTCCTAAATAATCAGAGGAGACACTTCTGCTGACTTCGAGGGATACCTGCCTGCTGAAGCTTTCACCTAGCAGCTGACTGTTATCTCTGTAACGGGTGTCCAGTTCGTGACCAAGACGGGGTCATAAACTCTTACCCAACAGGTAAAGGGGGTTAGATCAGCCAAAAAGGAGGTTTCCTTTTTAGTTCGTACATTCACACTCTAGACACGTAGGTCAGGGTTGAGCATCGTAGGAGTACACCAGATTGTCAAAATCTTTTAGATGTATGCATATATATATCCTGTATCAACAAGATGGTGGAACTCTTTGTTTTATTTTCTGTGTTGACACTTATTCAGACATTTGTCTGCTTCTGTCTATTAATCATCGCACCCCATATCTTTTATACAAGATGCACTATGGTTCAATTAATATTGAAAAACACCCCTTCATGTACTCATTGTATCTCTGAGCACAAGAAAGCACAAGTGATTGAGCGAAAGTTTGAAATATGTTGCCACAGTTCCTGAGGGAACAGAGTTGTCATGTTCAGTGATTTAGAGAACTGTTTGCTCCCTTTTCAGGTTTAGGGGAGCCAACAGTGGCACTGCGAGCTAGCTGGTCCAAGGGCCAATATATCCTGTGGAGCTGCATGGAAACATTCTGGCACCACCCTACCTTTATGTTGTCCACAAACGTGGAGTTTCTACTGATTAGTGGAAACTGCACGACAATGGCAACCACCTCCTTCAGGGCACCACTCTACCTTGTGACTGGTTTTTCCACTTGGACCTCAATGACACCTGAGTCTCCATCCCTGAAGGTCTATTGCCAGAGTCACATCTAATAATTCTGGTACCTCCCCTCCAGCCTCTCCTATGTCTCTTGATGTTTCACCAAGCTTCTCTTGACTGTTTACTCCTTTCAGAGATTTGGGAAGGCTGTTAAATCATTTATTTAGATGACATTCTTCTGATGACCTAATGCCTAGAGACCCTTCATCCCAACCACTTCACATCTTAAACTCACAATTAATCTTCTCTACTCCCTGGCATTCATTGCATACTACAGGATGCCAAACTGCTGAACAATCCAGTCAATAGACTTCTGAGCTTCTCAACAGATACACAATCAAGTATTCTGAAACTTCTGAGGGGAGGGACAAGTTTAGGAATTAACAGGTCTCTTTGTAGTTTAGTTCCTATATTCCCAATAGGCTCTGCGCATTGGATTAATATATAATATAGTTTAGACGTAGGACTGAGGTTGACTAAGTCTCTATCGAATATATTAGACTTAATTGTGAGTGCAAGCTAGCTCAGAGGTCACTAGAAACGTTCTCGAATTCACAAGAAGGGATTCGTTTTTGGCAACCGCATAAACATGACAACTTTGTTTCCCAAGAATAAGAATGAAATGAAACAGATATAACAGACCAACCATATGAGCTTGCAAGAATCGTAGAAAAATCATATGAAGAACTGGGAAAAGATAGTTTGGGTGGGAAACCATTAAAACCCCAACCTCAATGACACCTGAGTCTCCATCCCTGAAGGTCTATTGCCAGAGTCACATCTATTAATTCTGGTACCTCCCCTCCAGCCTCTCCTATGTCTCTTGATGTTTCACCAAGCTTCTCTTGACTGTTTACTCCTTTCAGAGATTTGGGAAGGCTGTTAAATCATTTATTTAGATGACATTCTTCTGATGACCTAATGCCTAGAGACCCTTCATCCCAAAAACTTCACATCTTAAACTCACAATTAATCTTCTCTACTCCCTGGCATTCATTGCATACTACAGGATGCCAGACTGCTGAACAATCCAGTCAATAGACTTCTGAGCTGCTCAACAGACACACAATCAAGTATTCTGAAACTTCTGAGGGGAGGGACAAGTATAGGAATTAACAGGTCTCTTTCTAGTTTAGTTCCTATGTTCCCAATAGGCTCTGCGCATTGGAATAATATATAATATAGTTTAGACGTAGGACTGAGGTCGACTAAGTCTCTATCGAATATATTAGACTTAATTCTGAGTGCAAGCTAGCTCAGAGGTCACTAGAAACGTTCTCGAATTTACAAGAAGGGATTCGTTTTTGGCAACTGCATAAACATGACAACTTTGTTTCCCAAGAATAAGAAATCAATCTCTAGAGTCGCGGAAACAATAGATAACTACTTTATGCAGTCAATCATGCATGCTTCGTTTCACCAGAGGTGCTGAGAAAATAGAGAGATGGGCGTTTTCAATAAATAGTATTTATTGAACAGTCTTCTTTTTCAAGCATAAGAAGTGTACTGCTACAATCGTATTACTGGTTATAAAGTACAAGGCATATAATACGAAGAGTATTATAAAATAGTAGCATGATATGGTTTCTAAGCCATAAAAATGCCTAAAACATATAAAATACATACAGAGATAAAATAATAACTAAAAGTACTCAACTGGTGCTTCTAAAATACTCCTACCCCAGTGTACCTAACCTAAGTCTAGTACGGGGGAATAAGTAAGTGAGGTGTAGCTTTAAGTTTAGTATTTCTTCTGCCAAGAATCTATCTAAGAATTCTCTAAGGGTCTAATCAGCTCCGTACCTTGGTTTTAGAATGAAGGTGGTCTTGTATCTCTCTCTCAGGACTTTATTTCCCAGCAACCCCCAAGGGTAGCCTGGAAACACTGGAGCTGGATTTCTCGGCAGGAGAAAAAGACAGCGTCTATCAGTGCGTCAGCTGAAGGGTCGGCTTCATTCAGGGAACGCTGTATGCATTAGTCAAAAGTTATTCTCGGTGTCAGGAGAAAACATCAGATCGTCTAGGCTGGCAAAGAAACTGTCTACCATAGTCGGCGAAAGTGGAGCCACTTCAGTTAGCAGGTCTAATGTGCATAGATGAGGATCATCGCCGTCAGCGCTTGATGCATTAGCAATGTCCGCAGTAGGTGGTACCTGTGTGCCTGTAGTGTCACGTATCTCACCCTCAGTTAGACTTACCGGTGAGACCTCAATGAATGCTGTCATCAGAATTGGCAGCCGTTGGGGGCAACACGATGCATGAGTCGTTACCGGACCTAGCAAAGTGTCAACATCCGATGGCGGGACTAATGGAAGTGTAAGACAAATGTCCAACACGCATTCCTCTCCACAGAGCAGGCATCGTAGAACAGGTAAGATGCAATCTTGCCAGGTTGGTCTGAACGAAAGGAACCAAGTGGTGTTCAGATCTCTTAAACGAGCCAAGCCAAGAATCTGTGTAATGCGTTCAGGATACCTCATGGCAAGGAGGGCTTGTTCCATGGTAGTCTGGGTATCGCTGGTGACTGGAATTGCCATATCGGAGCAGAAGGAATAAAAATAGAATTCCTGCTACGAGTCCCAAGATGAGAGGCAGGCCGACGAACACCGAGTGCACGGAATTTGGAAAAATGCAGAGGACTGCTTCAAATGGTGTTAACAGTCCCGAAAAAATCATCTTAAATACATGTGCAAGGCCACTGGTATCAGACATGTATAAGATTTGAACTAACATTTCTGCGAAATGTACTGGGCAGTTTGTTGGTAATAGTGCATGTATCTCTGCAGAAGTCCTTGCAACTTGCAGATCATACGTTTCTCTAGACGAGGTCAGTGGCACAGTTATTTTGCAAAAGTATGACTTTTATTCTGCTTAAAGTATCAATTTGTATAGAAGAGATATTCAGTGAAGGCCAGAACGCCTTCTCCCTGTCTGTCTTGCTCTTTGAATACAATACTTGCATACAACAAGTGACCCTGGATGACACACTAACTAGATACTCTTTTCCTGGCAAGATGCAACAACAGCTGTGGTCATTGAGCATAACATAGCTGCCATTGGATAGCTGCCTAACAATTGGTTCTATCACTGTGGAGGGTGAACCGTGCAGTTGCCATGAAAGGTTATTTGCAGAACCTTCGCAGGCTTTGTGTAAATTAATACCTTGCCACAAAAGTGTACCACTTAGTGAGTTCTTACAATTTTTACCACTAAGGAATACCTCCTTTCCCCCATTCCATCATTGGTGTGTGTAAGGTAAAGTCCAAGTCGCCTTAATGTATTCTTTACCCAACCTTTCATACAGGCCCGCTGGTATATGCCATAGACAATACTGAAATTGGAAAATCGTCACTGGTAGCGTGAATTCTATTGCTATTGTAGTGGTCCATTTCCCTACAGGAGATGGTCTTCACAGTGGAACACAGACACAGAGATGCCCATGTGTAAAAGGTTAGCGAGATGGAAAAGGCAGGGAGTGTATTTTGTTTTGTCTTTCACTATTTTTTTTTTCATAGTCAGCAATCTCCGAGTACCCCAAAAATCATTTCTCTTTTTTTTTCCATCTCTTCATGTAGAGTCTGTAGAAAGGTCTTCTTCTCCCTCTTGCCCAACAGTACTTGTGCCTGGGAGAGCCAGGCTCCTCTAGGAACGTGGCGGGAGACTTTGCGTTACCGTCGGCTTTCTTCGACTTCTTCAAGTTCTGCAGGCAACTCGGCATTGTGCGTCTCTCCGCTCTTCCAGGAAGGATACAATGGATCTTCTTGCCGGAGTTCCTCTGCTTGGGGCTTTTGGTCACTGCTCCACCAGGAAGGGCTAACTGGGTCTCTCTCAATGCGTTCATCCGATGGCGGCTTTTCCTCTCTGCTCTGGACGCCTTCTATTCTCTCTCCCTTTACGGCTTTCAAAACTTCCTGGGGAGGGGGGATTATCATTGGTTCGTGTGACTCTGTGACGTCACTACTGAAGGGATTAAGGAAGTCCTGTTCCTTTAAAGGACCATGTCATTCATGAAATGAATCCTTCTAGAGAAAAACAGCATGTGTTCCGTGGGGGTGTGAATAAAGGAGAGGAGCTATATAATGAGGCAATTGATCGTATTCTGCCTCCTCCTTCTCACGTACATCATGAAGTGGATCCCCCACTTCCTGAAACCATGTAAATGTAAATTGATACTTGTATAGCGCACTACTCACCCGCAAGGGTCTCAAGGCGCTTGTACGAATACCGCTGTGGAACCCATCCTGGCTTTCTCTGTGAGGCATCCACTCCTGGGCACCCCCAAGGTGGAGGCCAGGCATCTTTAGCATTGTGGGGGCCGTTGTGGAGATTAAGCAAGCTATTGCCCAGAGTTGCAGAGTGGGACTCCATGATTGGAATAGGCACCGAGGCGAGAATTATCAGGTCCGTGGAATTTTTTTTGAGCCCAAGACCTGCCCAGGAGGGGAATTGAACCCTGGTCCCGGGCCAGACCTCTGCATCAGGGTCTGCCGGTCTAACCATTGAGCCACACTTCCCATGCCAATGTGGATGGAATTTCCAGGTTTTTCCACTTAGCTGATGAGGACTACCAGGGTGTAGGTTTGTTACCCATCACCATTTATTTGAGGACGGCATGTAAGAAAGTCATCCTTTTTGCCCTGATCACCATTTTCAACTGATACTGTTGGTTACTGACTCTGACTGCTAACCAGGCCCAGGTCCAGTGCGCTAATTAAAAAACGTATATGGTAATTAGGTGTAATTACTTTGGCACTGACAACCTACATGTAAGTCACTAGTATATGATAGAGCATGTATGTTTAGAGGTCCAGAAGATTTCATGCACTTAAGTGTGCACTGCTGTGTTTCCTACTGTCCTTTAAAAGTCAGCCCTGCTTTGCAAGCTGCTTTTAAACTGAAATTATATGCAAATTCGACTATGGATTTAAAGGTACTTCCAAAGTATGAAACAGATTTCCTGTTTTAAAGGGTGTCCGCCAAGGATGTGTCCTGGCGCCCACTGTTTTCTCTCTTCATTGATAGGGTTGTTCAGTATTATTCCACATGCCCTACCGATGCTCCCACACTAGCGGGCTTGAGGATCCCCTTGCTCATATTCGCAGACGACACCCTATTATTATCTACAACCCAGAAGGGGCTCTAGGTTTGAGGTGTTTTGCTGGGACCATGAGCTGGTGGTAAACGTGGACAAGACAAAGTTGTTGGTTCTCCATAAGTATAAAGCTATCAAGAGCAGGGTATACATGGACAACGTCCCCCTAGAACAGACTGAAGTGTTCACCTATTTGGGGATAACTTTAAGTAGGAAACTAAATTGGAAGCCCCAGATAGACAGGCTAGCCCTAAAACACGCTCAGCTGGCGGGAGCCCTTATAAAAGAGCAGAGGCTCTCATTCACTAAGCCATTAGCCCCTGCCCTCAAGATATATAACTCCAAAGTTGTTACTTCAACCTTATATGGAGCAGAATTATGGGGTTTTGACAATCTAACATCATTGGCTAAGGCTCAAAACAAATTCGTCAGAGGCATCAACACCACTGTTACCTCTATATTTGGGTCTGGGTTGTCCATGTCTTGAGGACATGGACAACCCGGACGTTAATCCATTCCCGCCAAAAAAGGAGCTTAAGGCAGCTTATTGAAACATGATCAAGCTTAAGCATTTCTCAACTATCACAAGGCCAACTTTGACTAGAGATTTTCTGATGCAGAAACAGGAATCTGTGTTTGAACCTTACTGGGATACCATCCTAAGACAGCTAGATAGGAATCTTTACCACCAATTCAGGGTGGGTTTGGATTTCCTCCCAACTAACACTTCCAAAAATAGATGGTTAACGCCCACGTCCGATCTGTGCGATATCTGCAGAGATCAGACTGAATCTGTAGCTCATGTTTTATTTTTATGTCCTGACTATAAGCTTCCCAGGTCTAAATGGCTTAAACCCATCTGAATGATTATGGGTATTAGATCTGCCATGGAAGTGATAAGAATTCTGCAGATTTCCACGCAGGAGTTCATTGTTATTGCCTTGGCTAAATTCCTAAGCTGGGCTTGGGTAATCCGGGGCAAAAGATTCAGGGAACCCCCATCAGATCTATAATCACTTAGCTGCTAAGTTATCAACGTGCAGCTGTTATGAGTTGATGGCTGGGTTGATACATTTTACATTTTTGTATTATTATTATTATTTTAAAAGATAACAGTGGATCTTGCTGTATATAATAACACTTTTACTTCATGTCAAATGTACAATTTTTAAAAAATATTTATATCTCAAGGTAAATGTCTAATTTTATATATTTGACACTGTGGTCCATTCATGTAACAACATCGGTTTATAACTAATCTATGAGCTTCTTTTTCTGCTTTAAGTTTCTTAAATATTGATTGTACTGTCTTTTATGATTATTTTAATCAAAATAAAGACATTATGAACTAAACGTGAAACTACCTTATTTTTACTTATACTTCACCCCTAAGGTCTACCCCATGTGTTCCCAGGGAAGGTTGCCATGTACAAATACGCATTGATATTTGAAAAGATGCTTTTTTTGCCCTGGGGAGGGGAAAACTACCAGTTTGATTTTTCCCCATTGTGCCATTTTAGCTCCATAGGCTAACATTGGAATACTGTAATACAGTGTAACTATTGACAAAAGAGAGCTAACATACTATTTCAAAGCTTAATAGATTGGTAATGATGAATCCAACAACTTGCCACTGTTGAAATTATCATAACTAATACAGAAAATAAGTTATAGAACTTTTTTTTCTGTGAGCCAAAATCTAGCCTTCCATCGGCCCTCCTGCTTGGCCAGTCCTTAACAGGCTTAGCCAAACTGCTTTAAATAGGTAATCAGTGGCCTGCTCAGAGGCAGAGTTTATCTGGTGGGGAGCTCTGCAGCTGTAGAAAACAGGCCACGACGAGGAGTTGGGTAAACAAACTGGGAATCAAAGGGAGGAGGACCGTAAGGAATGCCAGCCAGGCCTACCCCCTCTTCCTGTACCCCCTAGCCAGATGAGAGCCCTAGGTATGGAATTTGAAGGAGGTCTGGAAAAGGGAGTGTTAAGGGAAATGAGCCACACCAGTGGTCGGTTTAGCCAGCTCCTTCTCTCAAAGAGAGAAATTAACCTTCTTGTATTTTAAAAGCACAGATCTTTGTGGGACAAGGATATGCCTCACTTTGGAGTAAGCAGCCATGCTTTTGGGTGGCATCCTATACCACACTGGTCAGGGGTGCCATCCTGTTGTCCCAGAACATTGGATAAATATGTGAGAGCTGCCTAGCAAGTGATCTAGATCTGCTGCCTAGAAACTTCAAGGAGAAGAAGGACTGCCCTGCTGGAACCTTGGTCTGCAGCCCCTAAGGTTTGCATTCTGAAGGACTGCTCCTGCTGCACACTTGGAACTACAGCCCTGAAGACTTTGCCTTGCTTCAAAAAGGATTAAGGAGTTGACACCCTGAAAGCAACAGGTTAACAGAGCTTACCTGCCTCATCTCCCCCAAGAAAACCCAGCCTTGTGTATGTCCAATGGAATGATTTTGGTGGGTGCATTGTGGGAATTGTAGTCCCAAACTTTCAAAGACAATCACAGAGCTTCTAGTCCCTTAGATTTGTGTTTTGGACACTTTGATGCCTCAAGGGGAAGTTCAGGAAAAAGTTCCAGAGGTTTGTCAAAACTTTTGGAAAAAGCTCCATAAAGTGACTGACCATTCAACGAGAGTCAAGCCGTTGATGTCGAACTAGGGCCCGGTCTGGATTTCAGGTTTGTCCCGCTGAAAGCTCCAGAGCTCAAGACTTCCAGAATTTCACAGAGGCCTCACACTGAGCCAAGCCACCATCACCAACCCAAATCCTGGGTTGAAGAGGAGCCTTGCTCGACGATGAGAGGAAATCTTCCAGAAACGTTTATAAGTGCGAAGGTAAAATTTTAACTGGGCCTCACACTTAGTGTATCCCACCAGGGCTCCACCGCGGTCAGCCTCAAATTTTGACTTTGTCCCGGGCAAGTGCGACTAGATGTCACAAGTTGGCGCAATGTGTTTTTAAGCACTAGAAAGTGTTTATGCTTTAGAAAATCGTATCCACGGTTCCCTATATTGGATTTTTGCCATTTCAGTGTAATTTAATAATAAAAATAATTCCTATTTTTATAAATTGGTTGTGGATTTTTATTGTGTGTTGCGTCTTACCTGTTTAATGTATTGGTGTTTTTAATTACTTCACACACCTGGCTCCTAAGTTAAGCCTGACTGCTCATTGCCAGGTACCAAACGTTGAGCAAGGGAATCATTTATTGAAACCTTGACTGGACCTTATATTGAGTTGGTGGCCTTATTGCTAGTGGTAGGTGCATACTTACCCCTATTAATGATCAACCTTCCAACACTCAATGATGCCAATCCATCCACTCCAATTTGTCTAACTCTTTAACCACTTCCTAGCACTCTAAAGTATATTTCTCACCTTGTGACATAGAGATCGATCATCCTTATTTAGTATGATCTTACATGAAAACCCATCAATCCTTCTGACAGTACCCAAAAAACACATTCGGAAATCCCTTTTGCATTTCTATTCCAATATATATTACTGGATCTCCCAACAACAATACTTGATCCTTGCTGTAAGGATCCAGAGTGATTCCCTACGAGTATTGGGTTTTTCTGCTACATACAGTTTCCTCTTGCTTTTCCTAAACTTAAACTCAAAGGTCAGGGTCCTGTACTTCACCATGTGCATCTTATTCCCAGTGTTAGTTACAGGGTGGATATCAGGAGGAGCTAGATTACCCAGTACACTTCCAACTTGTCTTCATATACTGAAAGCTCAATAATAGCGTAAACAGACCCAGAATCAGCCACAATAGCTATTTCAACACCCCCCTATTTACATCAAGCACAAAGGTTTGTTTTTAATCCTCATGTCAATATTTAGTACGGGACTATCATTGCTTAATATACCCTCACCGTCAGCTAACATCATCCAAAAGCTCATAATTAGATTTTTCATTGAAACATTTTACAGTTTGGTTTACTGTCTTCATCTTACACACTCTGGAAAAATGTTATATAATGCCACCATGAGAGTATTTTGACTTAAAGGCAAGACAAATTTTGCCTCTAGCTACGTGGTCCCTGCTTCCACATCTATCATAACTTGGATGCGTATCACCTCAAGATTTGTCACTGTGACTTCTTTTAACAGAACTCTTTCAGATTTGTATCCAATCTGTATTCTCTGCTTTGGAAGAGCTTGCAGAGACGCTACAGATGAACGTAGTTTCCTTGTCAGCAGGAGAGTTAATAACTGACACTTTGGCTTATTATTTGTATAGTTCTGCTTTTTTTAACAATTGGTATGAAATTCTTAGGTAATTGCCACTCACCCATAACCTCTCCTGTATTTTAGCATTTTTAATGGGTATCGTGATTTGATCCCTAATGATTTCATCCTGTAAGGTGCAAAATGTGCATATAATGCGCAATTTCAAAAAGGTAATTTTCCTCAGTTTGTGAATCACTCTTTTTCTTATATCTATCAATGGCTGCGCTAACAACTACTTGGTAATAACAATCTAAATCAGGGGTCCCCAAACCGGTCCTGGAGGGCAAGATCCATGCAAGATTTTTAAATTTACTACATGTATCTCAATGGGGATATCCCAAAAATCTGGCATGGATCCGGCCCTCCAGGACCGGTTTGGAGACCCCTGATCTAAATCATCCAAAGTGTGTTAAAAGACACCAGTATGCTCTTCCATCCGGGATTTTTTTTCCATTTGAGTATAAACATTCAGCCCTTCAGGACCAAGGCTGTAGTATTTGTTCCTTCCTTGAATGTGTTTAATCATTGGTGTATTCTTCTATAGCTGAGGTATAACTAAGAAGTATTCCTTCCTCTTTGGCCATTTCATTTGTGATTGACCAATATGAGCGAGGAAAGGAAATGGAGGTTTAAGGGTCAGCCCTGCCACGTTTCCCAGGTCACTGTGTGATTTGCTGCTGTCCCGTTTTTTTCCCTATGAATTCTGGGACTTGTAGTATTGTTTATTGCATTATAAAACAGTACTACAAGTCCCACAATTCAAAGGAAAAAAAAACCTGAGCTGGAGCAGCGCATCACTCATTGATTGACCTGGGAAACTTGGGAGCTACGCGGTTTGGGTTGGACACACATTGTCACAGTAAATACATGCAGACACACACCTGAAATATGTGCTCATCACAGTTGAAGGGAAGAGTACACGAATATGTGAGTAGAAACGTCAGTTAATTCAGTGTAACAATTGCGTTACAGCCCGATTCACTATGACTGCAACGAGACTTTACGTTACTATAAGGAAATGTTTGTAAAATAATTACATTGCACCCAAAACAAAGATGGCCGTGATGTTAGGTCACGTAGCCTGACCCACATACTACTCGCATGGGGAACAGGCAAGAGAGGTTCGCGCAAGTATGCCGTGTGCTCGGTGACTTTCACGCGGAAGATGCGTCTCGTGCACCGGTGAAACGGTGCAAGGCTGTGACCCAGCACGGGAACGGATCCCTAATGTAAAACCATTGAGTTGCACAACGAACACTGCTACTGGTACGGAACAGCTTATTCTCATTTCTTACCCAACGATCAGGCAGGCAGTCGTGACGTGCTCCAGCTTCCACCTGGAATGAATGACCGCTGATTCCGGTATTCTGCTAACAATCACCGCAGGCAAGTGGTCGATTTGGCGTCGGCGAATGCGGGGCAAGGAGCATTGGACAGCGTGGAAAAAGTCATAAAAAAAGTAAGAGTTCTATATTTGTGAAGAGTTTAGTAGTTGTATAAATTCAGTTTACTGACACGATTTCAGAGCACCGGCATTGCTCTAGTAGTAAGGACTTTATTAACAATTAGTTGTTAGTGCTAACAGGCCCTGGCAATGCCTGTAGGTCTGACTTGTTCGGTTTAGGTTAATTGCTATGTACTCAATATGAATGATGTGGCATTATACTCACTTAAAGGTACCCTAATACTGGTCATTGATTTACTGGTGAGAAAGTGTCATTCAAAGTGTCACAAATTTGGCAGTAGAGTGTCACGCACACAAACCAACACCTTAACACACATAAGGTGTATGAAAAGTAGGTAGCTATGCGCGCACGCACACAAATGTCAGCATTTAGCATAATAGGTGTTTTTGTAGTGATTTCATTCCATAATCGAGCTCGGAAATAGTCCTAAAATAATGGAGTCAATTAAAAATTGAAAAATATCCCCGTTAAGCAACTTAATTGGCACAAAAGTACATTTAAAACAAAAAGAACCATCCCTTGTGAAAGTCAACACATTTTGGTAATGTGAAATTTTGGCTTCCGCAGGACAAGAGAAAACAAGAAAGCGCGTGCCTATTGACTACTAAAATTACACATCTAATATACGTACATTTAAAGGGGCTTTCAGCCACCTCTCTTAATCCATTGGTCGGTTGTTCTATCATTCACATTTTGCTTCTCCCTCACCCCAGCAATCGGTGGGTAAACCTAGTTAAGCCATTGGTTAACTTTACTTTGAGTGGCTGCATTTTGCTCTCTTACAATGAGCACCTTAGCTCACAGCGTTGTTCCCTCCAGTGCCAGTGTTTTTGGTTTCCTTCATATTTACTTTAGTTTTGCCTTTGTGTTTAGAAACTAATGTGATAACATTACACTTTGTACATTCTAGGTTTATCAGTTCCTGGCTCCTGTTAATGCTATTGTAAATGCCTTATGGACTGACTTTTGTTTATTTGGCTACTGCTAGTTACTAGTCCAAAAAGGTTTTGGAGAACAAAGCCTTTTCAATAGTAGGCATATAACGTGCAATTCGTCCCACCATATTTTGCCCCCCACAAAAGGCACCATACAAAGTGGCTGGTCTTCACTGCGTAGCCTTTATTAATTCTCTTAGATAACGCCTTCTTTATTTGTTGATGCATTGTCAACATTAGACCAACTTTATTAAACAATCCGACACACATTGATAAACATAGATTCGTGCAGTATTCATTTGACCACCGTTTACAATTGTATTTACAATTCAGTATCTCCAGATCCACCTTGGATGTGGGTTGTACCAGCAGGACACAACCCATCTCCATTGCTTCCATTCCATTCCAGGTGACCACCAGTCGTCTACCCCCCTAGACTTGGCCACCTGGTACTGCTTTGCGCCTTTCCTTGCGCCCCAGCTTTCCCCAAATTGCTTCTTCCAAGTACTGGCATCTCGGGTAGGGCCGGAGAGTCCAGGACCACCAGCAGGACGGCCCCCTCTCCCGCCAGCCCGGAGCCCCATTGACTGCCCTCCTTGTTCCAGGATGAGCCAGTGCCTGCCAAAAAGGAGTCCCCGACATTTTTCTTGGCCGGGACCCCCGCCCCCGCCAGATCTACCGTTAACCACAGGGATGGGTGGGTGGGCAACTTTCTTCTATCTATGACCCGCGGCACCCGAGGCAAGAAGACAAAGAGGGCTTCTGCCTCGTGGTCCGTGCTCTTATCCTTTTCCTTGGGGGAGGGGATCGCCTGCGCCCCCTAGGTGACGCACTGATGGCTCGCCCTACCTTCTCGCTTTTCCTTTTAACCCCTCCCACTACCCTTGACCACATGCCTAAAGGCCCAGCCTCTTTCTTGCCGCCTCTTGCCCGTAATGCCACTAAAGGCCCCCCTCCCCTAGGCGCGGGGGTGGCCTCTCATAGTAGGCATATAACGTGCAATTCGTCCCACCATATTTTGCCCCCCACAAAAGGCACCATACAAAGTGGCTGGTCTTCACTGCGTAGCCTTTATTAATTCTCTTAGATAACGCCTTCTTTATTTGTTGATGCATTGTCAACATTAGACCAACTTTATTAAACAATCCAACACACATTGATAAACATAGATTCGTGCAGTATTCATTTGACCACCGTTTACAATTGTATTTACAATTCAGTATCTCCAGATCCACCTTGGATGTGGGTTGTACCAGCAGGACACAACCCATCTCCATTGCTTCCATTCCATTCCAGGTGACCACCAGTCGTCTACCCCCCTAGACGTGGCCACCTGGTACTGCTTTGCGCCTTTCCTTGCGCCCCAGCTTTCCCCAAATTGCTTCTTCCAAGTACTGGCATCTCGGGTAGGGCCGGAGAGTCCAGGACCACCAGCAGGACGGCCCCCTCTCCCGCCAGCCCGGAGCCCCATTGACTGCCCTCCTTGTTCCAGGATGAGCCAGTGCCTGCCAAAAAGGAGTCCCCGACATTTTTCTTGGCCGGCACCCCGCCACAGGGCGAGGAGCCAACTGGCGCTCTCGCCCTCCGCGCCTCAGATATTCACCTTAGCTAATCGCCTCAGTTTCCCGCTTCCTTTCCACTGTAAAAAGCGGGCGCTTCGCCCCACTACCCCCCGAAATGTATTCCCACTTGTAGTGTTCTCATGTAACAACCAGTCCGCTCCCACCGTGAAGCGCTCTGACCCCTGCAGGTAAAATCTGCGCCACACAAAAGGACGCCGGAGAGCTCGCAGCCCTGCCTGCCGCCCCCACGGCCCACGCTCCTCACATACCAGCCTCTATTATTTATCTCCGGCGCGCCGCGCCTCAGATATTCACCTTAGCTAATCGCCTCAGTTTCCTGCTTCCTTCCCACTGTAAAAAGCGGGCGCTTCGCCCCACTACCCCCCGGAGTGTACTCCCACTTGTAGTGTTCTCATGTATCAGCTCCCCTTCCACCGTGAAGCGCTCTGACCCCTGCAGGTAAAGTACGCGCCACACAAAAAATGCCGGAGCGCTCGCAGCCCTGCCTGCCGCCCCCACGGCCCACGTTCCTCACATTCCAGCCTCTACTCCGGCGCGCCGCTCCTCAGATATTCACCTTAGCTAAGCCCCTCAGTTTCCCGCTTCCTTTCCCCTGCAAAAAACGGGCGCTTCGCCCCACTATCCCCCTGAGTGTATTCGAAATGTCGCCCTCGGCTGAATACTGTACATAACAGGTTTTTATTTTACGCATTCACATACAGCGCAAACCCCTCCCAAAGGTGCTCAAGCGCCCCACAACAAGAACATCATTGCTACATCAGGATAAAGCGAACTAACGCCCCCACCGCAATCTAATTTCAACCGCAATCTATTCCTAATAGAAAGAGGCTCACTCTCAGATAAAGTACAGAGCGAGAAAAAGTACCGCCAGGACCGGGGAAACAAACACGGACGAAATGTCAGTCCGGGTCCCAGATGTGGCACCCCACCCACAGGAACGGCGAAACACTGTTCTGTACCTTGTGCAGGACATTGCAATTTAGTCTAATGTAAGGTCGGGGATACATTATTCCATCGATCCTGTCAGAATTGGTTTTGAGGGGACCCACTGTAACCCTCTGATCTGTGTATGTTTCCTGTATTCCTAGCGCCTGCCATCGGTTGCCCTGCACTGATACCCCCTTATGCCACTTCAACATGTAGTTAACCGGTTCCGTTCTCATCTACTTGGATAGTTTATTATCTTGCTCACATAATGCGGTCCTAACTTGCTGATCTCTTCGTACTATCGAGACACAGTAATTAGATATCCCTGTTTCCAGCACCAGTGTCCTTTCCCTGACCTTGATGATAACATATTTTCTTCCTACAAGACGCAGCTGTTCCTCTATGAGGTTATCCTTCCCCATGATCTGTTTAAGTCACTGCTATATGTTGGACGTTGTGTACTAGCTTATTTACATATATACAATTCAAAATATAACTTATGTGTGTATACATAGTCATTTGTTCCTGGTGTAGCTCCCCTGGCTGTTGCGCCCTCTCCTCAGAGACATGACTGAGAATAGCTCCGCGCGAAGCAGTGTGCTCCAAATTATTTCTACAAAACGCTGCCTGACTCCGCCTACTCCTCGATCGCCTCTGCCCTAAAACCATCGCACTCTATCATGCACTTTCAACGATCCTCCTCATTCGACAGTTATTCCACAAAATACCTGAAACAGTTCCCGCCGGCCCCCTGCGCATTCCGAATTAACAACATAATTACGTACACTTGCCAAAATTAAAAGCCCTGAGTCAATACGAACCTTGCCTGCTTGCTACGCTGTGAGGCCCCCTCACCCCGGTAACCGCCGCAACTCGCAACTTTCTTCTATCTATGACCCGCGGCACCCGAGGCAAGAAGACAAAGAGGGCTTCTGCCTCGTGGTCCGTGCTCTTATCCTTTTCCTTGGGGGAGGGGATCGCCTGCGCCCCCTAGGTGACGCACTGATGGCTCGCCCTACCTTCTCGCTTTTCCTTTTAACCCCTCCCACTACCCTTGACCACATGCCTAAAGGCCCAGCCTCTTTCTTGCCGCCTCTTGCCCGTAATGCCACTAAAGGCCCCCCTCCCCTAGGCGCGGGGGTGGCCTCTCAAGACCACAGTAATACAAACAGCAGCGCACACAAACTCTAAATATACACTCATTAGTGTGCTATCTCTTTGCAACCTGGTCTTTTTTTTGTCTTTCTTTCTGTATTGCTTTCTTTTTCTTTCCTTATTATTCTTCTGCTTTCCTTCTTCACTGCTTCTTTCTTGCTTTCTTCTTTCCCTTCTTCTTTCCCTTCTTTACTTTTTCTTTCCCTGCCTCTTTCTTGCCTTCTTTATTCCTTTCCTTTGCTCTGTCCTAGTTTTTACATTCCATATTTTTTTTGTTTCCTTTGCTTGCGTTCTAAATGTGAGTTATGCTTAGGGGGTAGGGTCTAATGTGTTTAGACTAGTGAGGAGATTGCCTACTGTATTTATACTGGTTAGGCCTAATGTGATTTAGGCGTAATGTGCAATGCCGTTATGCCTGTGATACCTCTTAGATGTGTTTTCATGCTTAGGAGGTTGTTTTGTTTGCCTAGTATAGTTTATACTAGTGAATTTGTGTCCCTGCGTGATCTATGCCTATGGTTATTAGTATTGAATAGTGTGTACCTACCTTCTACCAGCGGTTACTGGTTGTGTTCTACAATTGTTATTTTGTGCTACACTTATTCTATGTTCTAGAAGTGCTATTTCTGCTAAGTGTTGATCCTGACAATGGCCCACGTTGCCCTGTCCTGTGTAAATAATCTCTTGTGAAGATTGCCTGTGTCAGTTGGCACAATGTATATTGTGTGATTACTATCTGATATGTTTTGAAGAATGCAGAAGTTATTTTTTTATAACCTCGTGTGGAGTTCCTTTTGTAGTGTGCCTGGGATGTTGTTGCTGTGTGCGTGCGCAAATGCTTTTCACATTGCCTCCGGGATAAACCTGTCTGCTCGTGCCAAGCAGCCAAGGAGGTGAGCAGGAGTTATCTTTGGCGTGTAACTCCCTTGCCCTGACTAGAGTAGTGGTTTCTGCTTTGCCTTGGCGCAAGCCTTAGTCAACCAGAAATCCCAGTTCTAACAATATCTGTTACTATTCTCATGTACCGAGCCCATCCATACCTTCGTCTGTCACGTTTACCTTCTTACGAGACATAACCATATTTTTTGCTTCCTCACCTTTAAATGCCTTGACTAAGTCAGAGATCATCTAACCCATTCCTCCTCCTTACACCTTCGTACTGGTCGCATATCCAAAGGGACAGTCCTCAAACAATTGTCAATACTTTGACTTGAAAACCATAACAAGAAATGAGTAAAAATGTGCGCAAATACCAAGTACGACTTGCACTCTTGATTGCAAGTCAAATCTAGCCTCTCATGCTAGTAGACCACTCACAGGGAAAATGCCATTAGCTACTAGTTATTAGTTAGACTAACAGGCAAACTCTGATCTACAAAAAAAATACATAATATTTTTACAAACTTATATATCTAAGTCAACATTTTAGAAAGGGTAATTTCTATAACCCCATATCAAGACGGCTCAGAAAGAGCTGATAAAGAGGCTGCAAAACACAGGTGTTATATATTAAATCTGGCAATTCCGGATTGTTCATGTTTTAAGAGGCACATCTCATATTATGGCAGCAAGATTAATTGCGAGGTTTGCTAAGACTGTCGATTTTAATATTTTGCACATGACCACTTTATTATACTAGATGCACAGAACAACAAGAATAATGGATATTGAACTCTGCATGGTGATTGAATTCTACTAAGCAATATTTACAGATACTACAGCACAGTTTCCTGGATGTGAATAAAGATGCATTTTGGGACTTGTAGTAACATGCCTTTGTCACAAGGTGGATTGAATATATAGCACCTATGTTTGCACACCTCTATTCCTGTGATCAAGGCATTGTCATCTATTTTGCAGCCACTTTATTAATAAAATTATAGCTGTAAGAAACACCGTGAATTGGCTCAGCAAATCTTCCTTTGTGTATTTATTTAACGGGATGCTCCATCCCAGGCAGCTGTGGCCGCCCTGCAGGGTCAGGGGGCCCGCGTCGATGTAGGGACTTGGATGGATATCTATATCTATATATATATATATATATATATATATTCTACTGGTGGTCGCCAGTAGATAGACATAGTTAAGTTAAAAAAAAAATTTGTTTTCCCAATAACTTTGGCACCGGTTGTCGAATCTTACTGAAATTTTCAAAACTTGTGGCCTGCTCCGGTCAACTCATATCCTGAGTGTTTCGGTATGCTGGGGCCGACAAAAAAGGGGGGTCCCAAAACGTGTTTTTTCCATGTTAATTTCCATTGGAAACTTTAGACACGGCTACAGCCCGAACTGCTGAATGGAACTACACCAAATTTGGCAAAAAATGTAGCCCTTGTTTCTGAAAGAACTTTTTGTTAAATGGTGTAAATCCGTTCAGTAGTTCCTGAGAAATAAAAAAAAAAAGAGGTTGAAAAATGAATTTCCCATGGGAAACTTTAGACACAGCTACAGCTGGAACTGCTGAACGGAATTACACCAAATTTGGCAAAAAGTTAGTGCTTGCTTCAGAAAGCATCCTTTTTAAAATGGTGTAAATCCCTTCAGTGGTTGCTGGGAAAATCAAAAAATAAGTTTCGATATATAGAGGTGCTGTGGATCCACTCACTCTCCCGTCCGCAAGCTTTATTCTAATTGGCTGTCAACACTCCAAACCAGGAAGTGTTGGCAGCCATCTTGTGACTCAGTATTACCGAGTCACAAGAAAAGAGGAAAAGAAACGCAAACCACAAGAAAAGGGAGCAGGATAGAAACACCCTGACCCCCTAGGCCTACAGGTCCTAAAAAAGCATGATTTTTTTTTTTAATTGGCTGAATTTATGGTGGGTACCCACCAGGTACCTCCAGTAAGCGCCACAAGGCTGCATTGCAGAGGTGGTCCAGGTCACGCCCCTTTTTACACCTCTCTGCAACACAGCTCTGTGGCGCTTACTGAAGGTACCCGGTGGGCTAGTTGGACTCCAGGGACCCTTAGGATTTGAGGGGACTTTATCTCCCAATTTAAAATGCGCCAGGGGGCGCGTTAGTACAGTGGTGAAGGGAGGGGGCAGGGCCTGAGGTGATATGTGTGCAAACACGCGTCCTGTGGCGTATTTTTAAGTTGGGGAATTAATTCTCCTTCAATCTTGAGGCCCCTGGAGGCCAACTAGCCCACCAGGTACCTCCGGTAAGCGCCACAGGCCTGCGTTGCAGAGAGATGGTCCAAGTCACACCCCTTTTTACACCTCTCTGCAATGCAGCTATGTGGCGTTTACTGGAGGTACCTGGTGGGCTAGTTGGACCCCAGGGACCCTCAAGATTCAAGGGGACTTTATTTTCCAACTTAAAATGTGCCACGGGGCGCGTTTGCACAGTGGTGGAGGGAGGGGGCAGGCAGTGGCGGTGCGTCCATTGGGGACATTGTGGGCGTTGCCCCCAAGCCATGGACGACCGTCACGTCACACATTCAATTAAGATTCTGAGCGCACTCACCCACTGCTCTACCGGGACAAGCCCAACAGAATCGGACATCGCGGAAGGGTGTGACTGCGGGCTGCGGCAGTGAGTGACAGTGCAGCTAGCACTGCAGAAATAGCACAGCAGGCAGCAGCAGTGTGTTCGCATGTCAAATTTAGGACTAGAAATTTTTAATGCTGGCCCGCGCATGCGCACATGCAGTAGACCTTTCCTCCTCCTCCTCCCCTACAGCACCCAGACTGGCAGGGACCCGGGACCCCCGGGTCTCATTATGGGCAGTAGTAACCCCTGCTCCTAGCCAATCCTGTTGCAGTGGCGCTGTTAATGCTGCACCAGGATTGGTTGAGTAGACACCGTGCAGACTGTAGTAGGATGGTGCCGCGCGTGGGTGGTGGCTGTGCTCAGTGTCGCACTGTATGGCCAATCACATGTGGCTTATGTCAAGCCATGCAGAGGTGATTGGCCATTTCCCTACGCTGTTGGCACATCACCGCGCCTGGCGCGCCAGTGCTACGATGACGACGAGCCAGAGTCACGAGGAGAGTGTACTGTGTGTGTAGTAGACCTTGTGTCTGGCCTGCTGCAGTCAGTGTCTTCTTGTCTACACAGTCAGTCATAACGTAAGTGTTTTTAACACAGTCAGTGACTGTGTACAGTCAGTGACTGTGTACAGTGCGTGTGTGATGTGCGTGCAATGATGACTCCGCGATGGCGTATAAGCTGCTCGGTGCCTCAGTTAGTTAGCTAGGCCTCGGAGGGAGGCAGCATTGAAAGGCCATGGGGAGGCACTCAGTGAAGGGGTGTTTTTTCTCCCCAGTGAAAAGTGCCGCCTTGGATAAGTTTGTTTTTTGTTTTCGGAGTCCATTCCAACTAATAAATTGTGCAGGCGCACAAGCAGATTCTTACATGCATACGAGAAAAACGCAGGCATATATCTACTCCTACACAGTCTGAAATTCATTCTGCCAATGTAACACACTGTCATTTTTATTCATTCTCTCATTCCTACCCAAACACACTGTCACGCAAATGCATTCTCTGTCCGATGCAGGCGATTTCTGTCAGACTCATATACCGGCATGCAGACACTTTTAGAAATTCATGCAAATCCACGTATCTGCGCACACACGCTGCCTCTCTTATACCAAAACGTATGCAAACACGCGCACACACAATTTAAAAAATTGCTTCAGTGGCACACTTACTCCTACACTTCCACACACAATCAGTGTACACCATACTCACCCACACATTTCCTCTTGTGCACATGCTCATATTCTCACACTAACACTGAAAAAAACATATATAAAGTGGCGCTAAAGAGATTTCATAAGCTAAAACAAGCCACTAAGAAGGAATACTTTTCCAACAAAATCAACTCGGCCAAAACCCTCTTTCAAATCGTGAAAGACTTTACTAAGCCTTTAGCACTCACCCGTTCCTCCTCACCTAGCCAAGAACTCTGTGATGACCTATCTCACTTTTTTCATCACAAGATTGTGGATATTTTCACTTCATTTACACCACCTAAAGGGCTTGATGAGGCCTTGCTGGCTCCACCCCCTCCTACGGCCGGCACCACCACATTTGATGCATTCGACCCCATCGTCAAAGACTCAGTCCTACACAGAATACAAAAATTAAAATCTGGCTCCCCTCTCGACCCCGTCCCAGCTCTAATATTCACGCAGCTGGGTCCACTTATCACCACCCCCTTAGTCTCCATCTGGAACACTTCACTTTCCTCTGCCATATTCCCATCGGAATGGAAACAGGCAATGCTTCTCCCCATACTGAAGAAAGCGGATGCTGACCCGTCGGTACTCAGCAACTACCGACCCATTTCTCTCCTACCCAAGCCTGCTAAGATCTTGCGAAAAGTAGTACAGGAGCAATTGGCCGACTACCTGGAGTCCAACTCCCTCTTGCATGACTCTCAATCCGGATTTAGATCCGGATATAGCACAGAGACGGCCCTTTTGGAAGTATCAGAGACCATAGGAGAGAGCGTGGACAGAGACGAGGTGGCCATGTTGGTGCTCCTCGATCTGTCCGCGGCTTTCGACACCGTGACCCACTCCATATTACTGAATAGGTTATATGACCTAGGAATACAGGGCACTCCACTGGCGTGGATAAAATCTTTCCTATCATGCAGAACGCAACAGGTCTGGTGCCGCCCCTACCTGTCAAAAAATAAGATGCCTCTGGACTGTGGAGTTCCACAAGGTTCGGCACTCGCCCGCTGTTTTTTAATGTCTACATGTCACCATTGGCAAAAGAGGTTGAGGACTGCGGTGTCAGAGTGGTCTCTTACGCTGATGATACTCAGCTTATCTTTTCTTTTAGAGACCACTCTGACAAAGGACTCGACAATTTTAAATTCTGCCTCCCCAAAATAGGTAATTGGATGACATATAACACATTAAAACCAAATACAGATAAAACTGAGGTGCTATTTTTTAACCAAAAAACCACCCTGCAACCTTCCGTATGGTGGCCGACTGAGCTCAACCCACCCCCCATCCCTGCTCACTCTGCTCGGAACCTTGCGTTCCATTTTGATAATGAACTGTCATGCAAAACTCAAATCCAAAAGGTTATATCTGCCTGTTTTGGCAAACTAAAGATGATAAAAAAAGTCTCCCCCTATCTGTCATGGGACTCAATGAGGACGGTTGTGCACGCCCTCATCACTTCACACCTGGACTATTCCAACAGTCTGTACGTAGGGGCGCCTGCATACCTATGCCGCCGACTGCAGATTGTCCAAAACGCGGCGGCAAGACTGATTTGTCATGTCCCCTATCGGCACTCCATCTCCCCGTACCTGAAGAACTTACACTGGCTCCAAATCTCTCATCGCATACAGTTCAAAGCCCTGGTCCTGGCCTTCAGAGGGCTCAATGGCCACGGGCCAGGCTATCTTAGAGACAGATTGAAGCAGGTCCGATCAGTCCGCTCCCTGAGATCCAACCACCTCCGTCTTCTACTACCTCCCCGCTTTCATCGCTCGAGAAGAGGTGGTAGAGCCTTTGCTGTGGTTACCGCCAAGTTCAAGTTCAAGTTCAGGAATTTGTATAGTGCACTACTCACCCAGAGGGTCTCAAGGCGCTTGAGGGAGTGTGGGTGCATTACTTATCGAAAAGCCAGGTTTTTAGCTGTTTTCTGAAGGAGAGGCGGTTCTGTGTAAGGCGGAGGTGAGTGGGGAGAGAATTCCATGTTTTGGCCGCTAAGTAGGAGAAGGATCTTCCTCCCATGGTGGATCTATGGATGCGCGGAATTGCGGCAAGGGCTTGATTGGATGATCGTAGTTGGCGGGCGGGTGTGTAGAAGGACAGTCGTGTGTTGAGGCATTCGGGTCCTAGGTCGTAGAGGGCCTTGTGTGCGTGGGTGAGGAGACAGAACGATATTCTCTTGTTGACGGGGAGCCAGTGGAGGTCTTTCAGGTGCCCGGAAATGTGAGCTTGACGGGAGATGTCCAGTATGAGTCTGGCTGAGGCGTTTTGGATGCGTTGAAGTTTTTTCTGTAGTTTGGCTGTGGTTCCGGCGTAAAGGGTATTTCCATAATCCAGTTGGCTAGTGACCAGTGCGTGGGTGACTGTCTTTCTTGTTTCGGTGGGGATCCAACGGAAGATTTTTTTGAGCATGCGTAGGATGTTGAAGCATGAAGATGAGACGGCGTTGACTTGTCTGGTCATCGACAGGGAGGAGTCTAGTATGAAGCCCAGGTTACGTGCATGATCTGTAGGTGTGGGTGCTGTACCCAGGGCCGGTGGCCACCATGAGTCGTCCCAGGCAGAGGGGGATGATCCTAAGATGAGGACTTCTGTTTTGTCCGAGTTTAGTTTTAAACGGCTGTTCTTCATCCATTCGGCTACTTCTTTCATTCCTTCGTGTAGATTGATTTTGGCGGTGTTTGGGTCTTTGGTGAGGGAGAGGATCAGCTGGGTGTTGTCTGCGTAGGAGATGATGTTGAGGTTGTGTTGTCGCGCGATGGATGCGAGGGGACTCATGTAAACGTTGAAGAGGGTGGGACTGAGTGATGATCCTTGTGGTACGCCGCAGATGACTTCGGTGGCCTCTGATTGGAAGGCGGACTCTCTGGGTTCTTCCGGCTAGGAACGAGATGATCCAGTCCAAAGCTTTTCCTTGTATTCCGACGTTGCTGAGGCGTTGTATGAGGGTGCTATGACAGACTGCAGTGCAATACTTTATTGTGCATGGCTATTTAAAACCTTTACAATATAAGTCAAAAAGGATTCAATAAAACATAAATCAGATTTTAGCATGTTAAAACAGAGATTCTGTCCTTAAGACAAGACACAAGATTCCATATTGAGATAGCAGCAGCAGAATTTAAAAGAAGCTTAACATCATGTTAGACAGCCTATTTATCCTAAAAACAGAAGAATAAAATAAAAAATAAAAAGTTAAGGAATGGATTATTCCTCCTTGCCTGCCAAGGGAAGATAACAAGACAAAAGTAAAAAAGAAGATGCCACGGAGGAGGCGAGAATACTTAAATTATGATAACAGTTCGGAGGAGCCCTATTACCAATCAGTACTGCACAGTCTTAGGGAGGGCAACGATGTCACTCTGGAGGGTGGGCTTCTGGGGTGACATTTAGCTCATCACTATGGCCCTTTACAGTGCTACTTGAGTTGTTCGTTCTTTCAAAGAAAAAATTTTGAAGCGGGCCTCAGCTGTTTCGAGAAATTTTACCATTCGACAGCTCAGTTGAATGTCATCTCCTTTGAAGCAGGCTAGCGCCGCTTGCCTGCAGGTCCGTATGTTACGAATGTTAAAAAGTGGTCGCAGGAGGAGGCGGCTATCTTTGGTGAGCTTAGTGCAGGCAGAGATCAGATGAACTACATTTTCCTTGCCAATCCCACAGAGTCGGCATGTTAAAGGTAGATTTGGGCGTAACCATGGAGGAAGGTGAGCCGCTGACGGCAGTAGACCTAGGCGATATTTCAAGAATTTCTCTTTTGTTTTTTTAGTGAATCCTATCTGCAGATAGGTTTAAGGCAAGAGCATATTGTATGATTGAACTGTAAGCCAACCATGAGCCCGCTCTGTTAGGGCAGCTTTGTCCTGCAGCAATGATTCCTTCCGTACTATTTTATTGACCACCTTTTTGAAGAGAGCTGTGGAGCCTGAAAGTTCCCAAAGTTGCTGTAAGCCAAGGTCCTCAATAGCTGCTTCCAGGTACCGCCTTGCCGGGCATGTTTATTTATTTTGAATCTCCTTCCACAGGAGAGCGTTTAGGGTCTTCGGGTCTCCCCTGCTTACTTTAGGCCAGGTTTTTATGTAGGCTCCCTTGCGCGCCAGCTCTTCTTTTTGTAATCCGAACTCTAATCTCATTTGGGCAGGCGATGAATACCTCGGAAGGCTGAAGATCATGCGCAATGCTTTTGCTACTGTTCTATCTAGTGAGGGAGCGTCCCTTCCCCTCATAGCTTCACTGCCATAAGTGATTGCTGGAAGTAATTTTGCCTGGATTACTTTTATGAGAGGAAGCAAGCTTGGCCCCGAAACTGTGTTTTTTAGATTTCTAAGCGCCGCTGCAGTGATTAGTCCTCTCCTTTTTATGGCTTCACATTGCGGCTTGAAATTGCCCTTGTGGTCTATGATGACCCCCAGATATCGATATTCGCTGACCTTTTCTAGCTTTCTGGATGACAGGAGCCAGTTTCGTGTTGCTTTCTTTTTAGAAAGGTTAAAACACATGATTTTGGATTTTTCTCGATTGATGGTAAGCCTGTTGGCAGTGGAATATCTTGAGGTGATGTCCAACAGCCGCTGAAGGCCGACCGGAGTCCGGCTGATGAGTAACAGGTCGTCTGCGTAGAATAAATTTGAAATCTGTGAGCCCCCTAACTTTGGAGCGTGCGAGTTGCATTCGTTTAGTAGTATAGATAATTCTCCCATAAAAAGATTAAAAAGTATTGGGGCGAGTACACAGCCCTGTTTTACTCCTGTATATGTTGGAATCTTTTTTGTTAGAAAGTCACCGGTGCCGAGCCTAACTTGCACCCATGTCTCGCTGTGTAGGAGAATTAATTGGTTTAAAAGCACCGGGGGAATGTTCAACTTGTATAGTTTTTCCCACAAAAGATTTCTGTCCACATGGTCAAAAGCCGAGCTATAGTCAATATAGCACAAGTAGAGTGGGTGGTTCGCTTCTTGGGCCGCGTCGATTAATAAAGAAAGAGCTAAGATATTAGAGGTAGTTCCCATACCTTTGCAGAAACCTGTTTGGTTGTACGGGATTGCTGAAACTTCAGTTGCCCAGGATGACAGTTCCTCTAGAAGCAGACCTGCGAAATATTTGGCTTCATTATCGAGCAGAGCCACTAGCCGATAATTTTTTGGGTCGTTTTTGTCACCCTTTTTAAAGATGGGGGAAATAATGGCTCCCCTCCATGATGACGGGATTGATGATGTCTGCAGAATCTTGACAAACATTGGTCTGAGGGCAGCTGCCCAATAGTCGGGGTCTTGCTTAAATAATATGGGGGGGATCCCGTTTGGTCCCGGGGCCCCCTCACGCCTTCCCTTTGATATTCGATAACAGATCGAGGCGCACTTAATTTCAAATGTCTGGTCTTGCTGCCGGGGATCGTTATAGTCACAGCTGAGTGTTACACGTTCCTTGGTGTCTTTTGTGGATTTGGACGTTCCTTGGATGTTAGTGTCGGTGCCCTTGAAGTGAGCGCTAAGAAATATTATCCAATCGTCTTCAGGGACGAAGGAATTAATGCCTTGATTCCCCCGTCGACAAATTATTGATTTTTCTCCAGAATTGAGCGCTGTTGTTTGATTTGGCGTCATATAGGAGTTTTGCCCACAGATGCTCTTCAGATTCTCGCTTAAGCCGCCAAACCAGCCTCCCGCGTTCACGCTTTAACAGCCTCCGTTCGTCCTTGACAACAGGGTCTGTCCTTACCCTTCGTAACTTTTGTCCGATAAGAGTTTTTAGATGTTTTAGGTGGACATTATTTGTAAAAGCGTGATTTGGATGCCGCGTCGGATTAACCGGCTTTCCCCCTCCATAACGCTGGTTTTTCCTCAGTGATTTTCCCATGTTTTTGCGTAGTGTTTCTGTAAATTTCTCCATGCTGACAATTAGATCTGTTGTTTCATTTTGGGCTTCACCAAGTGCTTGCTTTGCGTAGAGCAGGAGGCCCGTAGGGTCATCTGTTCTGCACTTTAATCGCCTATCGTTTGCTGTATAAACTAGTTCGTGCCCAATGGCGCATGCTGGGGTTGAAGTTGCAGAAGCCTCTAAAGTCACTTCTTGTGGTAAATGATCACTGTAATCAAGTAAACCGATATGGAAGTCAGTTGTCACTTGAAACAAACTACCAGAGAGGAAGGTGAAGTCAATTTTTGAACTGGTTGTTGTACTGTGGAATGTTGCTGCTTGGGGACGGTCCCCTGGGAATCTCCCATTAAGCGCTCGTAGACCAAGTTCTTCAAGAGTTACTAAAAGTCGCTGTGCTGCTTTAGTCCTGCTTCCCCCTGATGAGTTGTCTTGAGAGTAAAGTTCCAATGCAAATGGATCCTCAACGGTGCTGACTTCGGTGGCTGATTTATTAAGCATGTTCTGATTGAAGTCGCCGGTAACCATCAGACTATTGGTATCCTCTGCAGTTAGTAGCTTTATAAGCTCTTCTTTCAGTTGCAGGGCTCCTTGCTTCTTACCTCGGGGATGTAGGTAAAGGTTAATTAAAATTAAGTCCTCCATCTTTCTCTGATCTCGGATGGAGATTGGTGATACTTGCATTGCGTTGGGGGAGTCTAGATTGTATGGTAGCTGGACTACTGTACGCGTTCTTTTTAACGAACAATAAGTGACGAGGCCCCCTTTTTTGTGACCAAATCTTGCAGACTGGGTTGGAGGAATGAAATGCAGGGTAAATCCTGGAAGTGGTGGGGGAGAGTCTGACCAGACTGTGTCGATGGCGGCGGAGAGGTCAAGTAGGATGAGGGCAATTGTTTCTCCGTTGTTGAGTAGCGTTTGGATGTCGTCTGTAGCAGCGATGAGGGCGGTTTCGGTGCTGTGTTTGGCTCGGAAGCCGGACTGTGAGGGGTCGTGGGAGTTGTTGGATTCAAGGAAAGCGGCGAGCTGACTATTGACGGCTTTCTCAATGACTTTAGCAGGGAATGGGAGGAGTGAGATGGGGCGGTAGTTCATAAGTTCAGAGGGGTCTGCTGTGGGTTTCTTCAGAAGGGCGCTTAATTCGGCATGTTTCCAGCTTTCCGGGAAGGTAGCGGAGTTGAGGGAACAGTTGATGACATCGCGGAGATGTGGTGCGATGATGGAGTCTGCTTTGTTGAAGATGTGGTGGGGACATGGGTCAGGTGGTGAACCTGAGTGGATGGAGTTCATCAGGCGGATGGTGTCTTCAGTAGTGATTGGGTTCCAGGCGCAAAGGTTGTGAGAGTGCTGTTTTGGTTCGGGGGTGGGTGGAGTGGTCTGTTCTTCGGACTGGTTTTCAAAGCTGTTATGTATGTCGGCGATTTTGTTGTGGAAGAATGAGGCTAGGGAGTCGCAGAGGACTTGGGAGGGAGTGATGTCATTGGTGCCGGCGGTGGGGTTGGTAAATTCTTTGACGATGTTGAATAGTTCCTTGCTGTTGTGGGCGTTGTTGTTGAGTCGATCCTTGAATGCTGATTTCTTGGTGGATCGGATCAATTGGTGGTGTTTGCGGGTGGCGTCCTTGAAGGTGGTCAGGTTGTCAGTGGCTGGGTCTTTTGTCCAGGATTTCTCGAGGGTACGACATAACTTCTTGGATTTCTTAAGGTCATCGTTGAACCAGGGGGCCTTTTTGCTACCTTGTTTGATCTGGTGGTTTTTCAAGGGTGCTAATTCGTCAGCGCTGTGGGTGATCCATTGTGTGAGTTTGGTGGCAGCTTGGTTTGGGTCCGATGATATGGCAGGAAGGTTTTCGTTAAGCAATGTGAAGAGTTGGTCAGTGGTAATTTTGTTCCAGTTTCTTCAAGGAATCGGTTGTGGGGGGTTGTGGGTCGTGGACTTTTTGTAGTTGAAGTGAACGCAGCTGTGGCCCGTCCAATGGAGAGCTGTGGCGTGATCGAAGGAGATGTGTTTGCTGGAGGTGAAGATCAGGTCGAGCGCGTGTCCGGCTAAGTGGGTGGGGGTGTCGACAAGTTGTTTGAGTCCGAGATTGGCCATGTTGTCCAGAAGGGTGTTGGTGTTGCTGTCCTTTTTTTTCTTTTCCAGGTGGAAGTTGAGATCTCCCAATAGAATGTAGTTCTCGGATGTGAGGGCATGTGGGCTGATGAAGTCAGTGATGTCTTGGTTGAATTGTGTGTGGGTTCCTGGTGGTCTGTAGATGAGGGTGCCTCTAAGTGTGGTCCTGGGGTCGGTGTGGATCTGGAAGTGAAGATGTTCGGCAGTCGCGAGGTTATCGTCTGTGCTGGTTGTGATTCGGATGGTGTTCTTATGGACGATGACGATGCCTCCTCCTGTTTGGTTGGTGAGGTCTTTTCGGATGATCTTGTAAGCGTCCGGGATGGCTATGGCGATGTCGGGCGCTGATGAGGCGTTCATCCAGGTTTCTGTAAGGAAGGCGATGTTCAGCGATGTAGTGTCGAGTAAGTCCCAGAGTTCAGTGGCGTGTCTGTGGACCGAGCGAGTGTTCAGCAGGATGCACTTCAGGTGGTTAGAGTCGGAGTTGTGTTTGGGGGAAGTGGATTTGGTGTGGGTCCTGATGCAGGTGAACTTGCAGGAGTGGCAGGCGAATGGTCCATGGGTGAGTCCTGGGGTAGCTTTGCAGCATTGTGGTGTGCGACCGGGGTTGAGGGCAAAGAGGGTTGCGGCATCATACGTTATGCGGGTGGAGTGGATTTTGTGGGGGCCAGGGGGTCTGGTGCGGTCCAGGCGCGGACGGGCGTAGACTGGCTTACCTTTGGCGCACCTTCGGCGTGCATGGGGCACGACCGCTGCGTGCAGAAGCATCTGTCATATGTGGATAGGATAGTGGAGGGGGGGAGGGGCAAGGGAGGATCAGCTGGGAGGCGGGGCGGAGAGGACGGGCTCCGAGGCACAACAACAAGGAAATGGCAGCAAAAGTGAAACTGGAAATAGGATGGGGCACACAGAGTAATTGATGATCTTAACCAATCTGAGAAGTAAGCGCTACAAATAACGATGCACAAAAACGAGCAATGCTAATAAGGGTCAAAGCTATACAGCGAGCGTTGCAGCTGGGCCTGCGCATATGAATCAAAACAGTGCTTAAGTCTGGAAAGCGCTATTATTAAATTAAAACACTCGATAATGCTTTCAGCAGTACAGCGCTATGACAGGCAGCAGCTAGCAGACACGAGTAGCACAGAGCAAAGCAGCGTGTTCAGCCAACGATACCACTGGAGAGCAGGGAGCGTGGGGAGCGACCGCTTCTGAGAGCGTCAGGACGGTCACAGCGCTTCTGAAGGCGGGGGCCAGGCTATGCAGTCAGTGGGAGGGAGGATCAGCTGGGAGGCGGGAGCGGGGCGGAGAGGACGGGCTCCGGGGCACAACAACAACAAAATGGCAGCAAAAGTGAAACTGGAAATATTATGAGGCACACAGAGTAATTGATGATCTTAACCAATCTGAGAAGTAAGCGCTACAAATAACGATGCACAAAAACAAGCAATGCTAATAAGGGTCAAAGCTATACAGCGAGCGTTGCAGCTGGGCCTGCGCATATGAATCAAAACAGTGCTTAAGTCTGGAAAGCGCTATTATTAAATTAAAACACTCGATAATGCTTCTAACAGTACAGCGCTATGACAAGCAGCAGCTGTGGAACTCCCTATCGCTTGGCCTCAGACTCACTGAATCAGAACCCCTTTTCAGATCCAAATTGAAAACATACCTGTTCTCATGCTACTAGTTGCCTAGATCACTGTTGTTCCAGTCCTCAGCGCCGGGACACCCCCAGTGGGGGTAGCCGTGCGCTTTACCAAATTACATAAATAATAATAAATAAATACAAACATCGAATTATTTTACACATATACACTTTTACACAGTCTCAATGTCAGTAGCCAATTGTATCAGTTTAAGTATTGGCGAGGATGTGACGTTAGAGCCAGAGCTGCCGGCTTTACAACTGGGTCTCTGCGTCGGCTCAACATCCCGTGATTCTGGACAAATCATCAGTCTCCCAGTGCCTACAAAGTGACCCTGTGTAAAGTAACTGGTGCTCATGTAATGCGCTCCTATACCTTCAGGTCGAGTTCGAGCTATATAAAAACTGAAAGCATGAATACATTTAAAAATCGGCGGGTGAGCAGCAACATATCTCTATATTTTAAACATATGTTGTTGTTGCTCTAAAAATAGGCGAGATTAAATGGTCTACTGGTAATTAAGTTTGCTACTGAGCCATAATTTAGACTAACACTGCGCGGATCAGACGTTATGTGTTCTTCTTGTCACGTCATCCGGTTTTCTGGTTCTTGATGCTGTTTATCAACGAAGCACATTTTGTGCAGCTGGGCTGTTTTTGAGCATATTTAGGACTCCTCCGGGAGTTCCGCAGACTTGAGAAAGGCATTTCTTGCTGGGTAGGCTCGGCAGAGGGTCCTGTAAAGAGCATTGCTGGTGTGTTGTCTTAATCGCCGGCATTCCAAGAGTGGAATTCTCTCTTTTTGCAGTTGCAAACAGTGTTCTGTTAGTAGCACGTTATGCCCCCAATAGGCTGTTGGGGGGCATTACGTGCTACAAGGTCATCTGAAAACAAATGCTCTGAAGAATTACCCCAGAGGAGGCATATGTTTTGCATCCCATCATTGCTAGAGTTCCTATGAAAGTGGAGAATTCGCCTGTTTATAACGGAGTGGTGACTTGTGTGTGGCTGAGCTTGTATGTGTGTGTGCGTGTGAACACATTGTGTCTGTTCTTTGAGTTTTTTGGTTTGTGGCCATTATTCTACGGTGCTGTGTGTGGTCATTGTTTTGTCATGTGCTAATAGGTTGTTTAATTATGGTTTTGTGCGAAAGTCACCAGCACACCAGAGGTGGATAGAAAACTGAGCCTGGGTGTAATGTCATCTGTGTGAGCTTTCACAGCGCCTTAAAGGCAATCCGGCTTCTTGACATGCAAAGGGTGGAAATCCTAGAATCATCGATGAAAATGTAAAGCTGCCCCATTGCGCTTCTTTTTTTTCGCAGAGCGGCAGAAGGTGGTGCCAATCTTAGTAGAGTGTGCAACCATCTCAATTGTATGGACAACGAGTACTGCCTTATTTAACCTGTCTTTCTGCGAGGACAGTCCGTGTTTGGTTGCAGGAGAGGCACGAAAACACAATCCCTTGAAGAGAAACTTGAACTAGTTACTGCCCAGAACGTTCCTCCTGGCCTCTCGTCGCTTGGCTTTTTTTCAGTTGTACATTTGATTTCTCAGAATTACTATAACTTTTATTTATTTAAAGTTTGAAACTCTTGAAAGAAAGTTTCCATCCTTCCTGTGTGCACTAAGGAATCTGCTCTGATTAATAAGAAATGCAGATATTTACTTGTTTGCTCTTTGTATCACTATGAATGTTAATGCACTGTGAACGCACCCTTTTCAGGATCTCCAGCTGCTTCCCTTTCCACCCCCTTATTGATAAATATGACTATTTACGTTCGCGAAATGATATTTGATCGGAAAACAATAAGCACTTATTTTTCATTTGCCGGCCGTCTTTTAATCCCCTTGCTTCCCCTTATCAGTTTTTGTAAAAAATGATCATGGAAATGTGCAGTTAATTACATTTGACTTGTGCTGTGCTGTGCTGCACGTGTTGAACTGGTGTTTGTATCTGTAGGTTACAATTATCATAGTAAGCACAGCTGCGCTTCACCATAGAACACATGTGCAGCGAGACACCAGTTAGCTGTTTGTACATATATACGTGCTTACACCATATTGCTTATAGGAGGATATTTGTATGTTCATGCAGGGTGCATCTATTTGGGCCTGGGGTTTCCAAGAGGTGCCGTTAGCCCTGGATGGGAAAGGTTGGGTGGAAAACATGTTCTGTGCACTATGTGTATTAGTCAGCCTCCCTCATTTTATTGTGCAGTGCTTTGTGATTAGCGGTGCAATTTGAACAGTGTGTATGTAGCAAAATTCAAAATGTTCTTGTGCTGAGAAACAGTATATTGGGTCGCAGTATTAGATTGTTGCAATCAAATAGTTTACTATTAGCAAGCAGTGTGTTAATCAGAACATTAGCAGTGTGGACGGGTAATGCCCTTGGGGTTATTTCTTCTGTTAAGTAGCTGAAATCAACTCATGGTAGTAGTGAATGCTCTGAAGAACTGTCGTCACAAACTACGATTAAATAGGGTCCCTAAATTCCAGGCAGTGGAGGAAGAAAGAAGACCATCATTGAGATCACCATCATGTAAAGGGTAAAAAAAGACCGGTCCAGGACAGAACCATGAGGCTCACTAACGGGTAGTAGAGCAGGTGGCAAGTGGAGGAGCAGCAGAAGGCCACGAAAGATCAATCAGTGAGATAGGAGATCAACTCTAACTTTACCATCAAACAAGGCTTAGGTGAGATCTACAAGTAAGGTTGGGTGGCCAGCCTATCAGTGTCTACTAAGATGTGCTGAGATGAGGAACTTGTAGATAAGCCTGTGAGGGCAGTTTAGGCCCAGCACTAATTGCTTTATTAACCTTCCTGCTTCCTCAAATTTGCTTAAAAATGCACTGTTTGTCCACTCTTTTTTCAAAAGTTTCTTGCAGGTAAATCCCGGGTAGGTTGTTCGTGCTCATTTGGGACCCGCGCTCGCCACAGTGCAGTACGACAATAATGGTACGCCTCACCACTTTTAAATGTCACCAGCTGCCACTGTTTGCAGCTCATTTGCATCTTTATTCACCAAAGAAGACAAGACATTATATGAGAAAATTTACCTTTCTTACAACAGTAGCCAAAATACAGCCCAGTGGCCAGCTCCTGCTCAAGCCCAGCTGAGTAGCAGATCTGGCCCAGGCCTGACTTCAGGCCTACTACAGTGCAGACTGTAATTGCATGCCCAGTTGAGACAGAAGATCTGCGCCTAACTGGGACTGCAGACTTGTGCCAACCCAAGAATTCTTGCATGTGCCTAGCTCTGATTACAAGCTTGTGCCCAGCTCCAATTACAAGTCTGTGCCCAACTGAGGCTGTAGTGCTCTGCCTGCCTGGCAACAGTGCTATGACCAGCTGAAACTGCAACATTGTTCAGATGTACTTTAGCCTTGTGCCACACTAAGTCTTTAGGAATGGTTTGAATACGGATTACATCTCCATTTGCAGGCCTTTGTCTTTCTGAGGCAATATCCCTATGCCCAGATCTCACAGCAGTCCTGTGCTGAGCTGAGACTGGTGGTCTGTGCCCTAATCAGACAGCATCCCTATGTGTTAGACTGCAGTTCTGTGCCAGGTTCATTTCTGGGCACTCCGCAATCAAAGGTTAAACACATTTATAAAAAAGTGTGATAAATTCCTACATCTGTGAGGTCTGAGGACTAGTCGCATCTGAAGGCACAGACTACAAAGAACAAACAAAGGATGAACTGGTTACTTGGACCTTGCATTGAACATTTAGGGCTAGATGAACGTTGCATTGGTCTAATTCTGCAACTAGAATTTATGTGTTCAGTGATGAAATTTGCAAAAAGACCTATGAGCTAATGGGTCTGTTCACAAATTACAGATTACTAGTGGGTGCAGTTTGACCTAGCTCATAAATATTGAGGTAGGCTGCAAATTGTGATAATTTAGGTAACGCAGCGATCATAGGGAAGGTGGCTTGCTGAGGTGAGGAAACCCTTATGTCTGTGATTGTTTTTAAATAAAAAAATATTTTTTCATGCAAACTGTTTTTTCTCAAAGAAAAATAGGGTGTGTTTAGAAAAAAAAATGAAACGGGTCATTTCTTTTTTAGGTTTAGCCTGGCGTCCGCTGCGCAGCACCGTTCGCGCAGGCAAAATCTAATGTTAGAAACAGTACTGGCTTTGGTCCCGCCTTCTCTTCCATTGGCTAGCTCCATAAATGGAGGCTAGCCATTGGAAGAGCGATCTCTCCGTCATTGCCGGAGCAGATTCGTGGGCGTTACGGCCATTTTTACTCATCCCGCCCCTTTGCGATCGTCATGCGGTGGTTATTTTTTTTTTTAGGGGGGGTTTGTTGTGCTCATTTCTCCGAAGATGGTGGCCGGCGGGGATCATGTTGTGATAATGCCCGCGCTCAGCTTAGGATGTCCTCTATTCCAGTGAGTAGGGAGCACTGGCATTGTCCTGTCTTCCCCCTGTCCATGTGTGGCCGTTCCCTCCCCCCCTTCCGCTGTCCGTGTGCCCGTCCCCCCCCGCTGTCCGTGTCTCCGTTGTAAATGCTGTTTAACTCTATCAAGTGTAATTAACTTTGTGCACGTAATGTATTTTACTGATGCGCTAAGGATAGTCATATAAAATAAACATTTGTTATTCTGGACGTACTTCTTGTCAGCCTATTTATTTCAGTCGCACGGTAGTTGGGGTAGGGTAGACAAGTCCCAAGATGGCGCCGTCTGTACTAAGAGTCAGACGCTTGTCCGTCTTCGTTGTTTACTGTACTCAGCGTGTCTGTCTGTGCCCAGCCTTGGCAAGGTGGTGAAACACGGGGAGAGCAGAATTAGAGTCTGGGTTGAGGGCATCACCGCAGGCGAGGGAGCACGGAACACTGCACTCATGGCACAGAAAAAGCACCGGATCCCCCGCAGGACTTGGCGGAAGGCTCCTGCCCGAGCATCGGTCGAGAGGGACAGCGACAGTGGGGAGGAGTTCGAGGTGCCGGAGGATGATGCAGTGGGTGAGGTGAGTAGCAAAGTCGTCATGGGCCCAGGCAATTAATTACCCCACCAAATAATGTAAGCCACGTGGAAGTCATTGCCGCAAAGAGCAGATTATGGTGCTACGGAACTGAAGTCACCCGAATAAGTGACCATATACGTACGCCTCCTGTTCCTCAAGTTTCCATTTTCTAGTCTTTTATTCAACACATTACGCAATCTGAGGTTTAAAATCTTGCGTTTCATTACGTGTTGTGTTGAGGAAACCTACTTCGGGGGGGGGGGGGGGGGGTGATGTACAAAAGGAAAGTCAATTTTGGACATAAGACACCTAGACAGACTCGTAGCTGTTCGTGGCACATTGAAGTAACAAAGGCGTCCAGGGCAGCACAGGAAGATTGAAAGAAGATTGGGCACAGAGGGAAAACAGCTCAGCACAAGGCATGCAGCATGGCACAGAGAACCTCCACAGTGCAGGGTTGGTTTTTGGACCCCCGGTTCAGTCTGCAAAATGTGTAACTACGTCCATAGAAGTGAGGAAGTAGCAGCGGAGTAGTGGGGGAGAAAGTCATGGTTAATGTTGTGTAGGATTCTCAAGGCTAAAGCGGTGACATTAAGGATGGGTTGCCAGACTGTTTCTTCTAGACATGCTGCTGTGTTTTTGGCCTTGGCCTTTTCCTTATTTGATGCATTTTGGAAGTGGCAGTCTTTCGGGTCTACTTGATCACAGATGGAAAATGTATACATTGATAATGGTATCTTAATGGAGAAACAGGACATGTGCTGTGCTTCTACCATGGAGTGATGGTTTGATTGGTGGTGGTGTATCTTACAACAGAGGCTGCCCTTTATCACACTGGGTGGGTTCGATGGGGAGGGGGTGTGTACAGATGGCCCCTTAAACAAAAATAGTTTTATTTACAGTAACAAAAACGCCTTCATACTTTTTTTGTATTAAAGTGTGTGCATTTCACAGTTCAAGTATGAAATGTGGGAGGATGTGGCTCTGGGTGTGTGTGGCTCTGGGTGGGTGTGTGTGTGTGTGGCTCTGGGTGTGTGTGTGTGGCTTTGGGTGTGTGTGTGGCTCTGTGTGTGTGTGGCTCTGTGTGTGTGTGGCTCTGTGTGTGTGTGTGTTCTGTGTGTGTGGCTCTGTGTGTGTGGCTCTGTGTGTGTGGGTGTGTGTGTGTGTGGCTCTGTTTGTGTGTGTGGATCTGTGTGTGTGTGTGTGCGTCTGTGTGTTTTTGTGTGGCATTTGCCAGAGATTAAACTATTGGCATTGTAAATGACAATGCCGTTTATTTATCTGTTTTCAAAACCAACACATAAATACAAATTTTGTCATTTACAATGCCAATAGCTCAAACTTTTCAAAAGGCGAAACCATTGCATTGTAAATGCTTGTTTTTTAAGTGTTGGCAGTAGTCCATTAGACAACTGACTACTCTTAAAAATGTTTTTGTCAACCTTCACAAAGGTTATGGGGTTCCTTGGTGACCCATTCTTGCATGATTATGGCTTACCACCTCCTCTGATGAGGTAGGGAAGGGTTAATTTTTTACAACCTGAATTTAGTGTAAAACATCAATAAAAAGCACTTCAATTCACACCTCTTCAAAATACCTAATCAATTGCTGATTAACAATTTATTCTTTCTACATGCGAAATAGCCTTTTTTGGGGGGCGCAATCCGCCCGATTCTGCAAATGACACCTTTTGCGAGCAAAAAAGGGCTATATGCATCTAGCACTTGATTGTGGGATTCAGCAAAGCAGTCTCAGTTCTAGTTATGGGATTATTTGACTAAAGGTGGCCTCTTATTAGACTTTTAAACTGAGAGACATGTTGGTTACTTATAAAGTTTTTTTTTTTTACTTTTTACATTCAGAGGCTTTTAGTCTTATTTTGCAATCTAAAAAGCAAAATATTTAAGCAATATAATATAAAGAATAAATCCATAATATTAGATTTATAGCTTCTAAGAGCTAATAGTCCTAATTAAAAAGCAGTGGCTTGCTAAAAACCTGCGCCCAGAAGTGATGGAAAAATCACAGGCTCTTCAAAAGCCCTGTGGTTTTTTTTCTCCATAAATATCCTCTTGCTAGTGCACGAGTAGGCATTGTCTTATTTAAAAACATATTTACAGATTTTTTATGACACATTTTGGATTTTACTACGGATGTGCTTGTGAATATTTTGGATTAATGTCGATTTTTAGAATGTATTTCCAAGTGAGCATATTGGGGTGCTGAAAGGCCCCTTCGCACAGTCTCTCGTCCCTGCAAGTCTGTGAACGTTTCTTTAAGTTCAGAATAAAATTTATTGAAAATAAAGAGGTGTCAATACAATAAAACAAATAATACTGAAGAGGAGAAAAATAAGCTGGAGAGTCTTTGCATACGTAACCAAATAAAAAAAAAAAATACAATGAATATGTACATCAGGTGAAAATCAAGTTAAAGCAAATATTGAGAAAGAAAAGAGAAAAAGAATAGTAAATCTGTCATACATGAAAATGATTAGGAACGATAAGGTCAATCAAGGAGGTTTGGGAACTTCTTGCTGAGTTGGTAACAAATTAAACGATTTTTTAGCAGAGGCATCAAGGTACGTTGTTATAGGGAGCCATAAAACAGTGCGTTTCATTGCTAATTGAGGAGGAAAAACAAAGGCAGTATCTAATCTATGGTTGTGACAAACATTATACCACCATGCTTTAATCGATATCTTCGTGAAATCTTTCCAATTAGCAGTAATTTGTTGGAATGCAACCGCTATCAGTAAATCAATAATTTGTATATCAAAAGTGACCTGGTCCTAGCACGGAGAGAGACTACCAAGAAAAATATGAGCAAAAGTAAAAGGGATTTGGGTGTGAAAGATATCATTAATTTGGGACCAAATCCGCTTCCAGAAGTCCTGAATAATAGTGCAGGAAAAGATCATGTGGAACAAAGTAGGAGCAGAACAAGACCAACAGAGATCAGGGACAGAGGAGAATCTGTTGTGAAGCAAATGTGGTGTAAAAAGGAGTCTATTATAAATGAAAAATAGAGTTTGGGTGAGAGTGGCAGCTCTGGAGGACTTACGAAGTTTTACCCAAAGCTTGTCCCAAAGTGAAATGGGCCAAGAAGTAGCAAAGTCGCTTTCCCATTGCTCCTCTACTTTAGATTTTGGGCGAGGAAGAGATTTGGAGCGCAGGAATGCATAGATAAGGGAAGCTTTGGAATGGGTAGTCAGGAAAGAGTGAAGTAGTGAGGTGGGAGTAGGAGCTGAAGAGAGGTTAGGAGAATGCAGAAACTGGGCATAGATAGGCAAGATTGCTTCTTTCAGTAAGAGATAATTGCGAGCAAAGGAAGCAGGTAAATCAAAGGAAAGGCGTAGCAAGTGAAAAGACATAAAAGTGGGTTGAGAGAAAAGTTGAGAAACCCAAACCAAACCCCTCTGTCGCCAGGATTTCCAATAGAAAGGTCTGCCATTAATAAGGATATTGTCATTATGCCAAATATTAGAGGATAAAAAATCAGCAACGGAGGAAGGGACGGGTGGGGAAGAGGCTAGAAGTAACTTGGTTGTGAATTTATGTATGGGAGTGGATGATAACTGTGGTTTGCGAGAAAAAGATAGAAATTCAGCAAAGGTAAAAGGTGAAAGAGAAAGACGTTCCACAGTAACCCAAAGAGGACAGGGTTCTTCGGGGTCCTGCAACCAAAAGGAGGCTTGGCGCAAAAGAAAAGCTTTGTGATAAGTAGGAAAATCAGGAAAATTGACACCTCCTTCCAATTTAGGTCGTGTTAATCGGTAAAGAGACATTCGAGGTTTTTTGCCGGACCAGAGAAAAGAAGCAAGAGTAGAGTGAATCTTTCTAAAGAATTTCATGGGAATAGAGACAGGAATATTGGAGATGGTATATAAAACAATAGGGGATAACATCATTTTATTAGTATCAAGGCGTCCCCACCAAGAGAGATAGAGTGGGTGCCACTTGGTGGTTAGATCAGTTAATTTCTGGATACATTTACTGAGACAGAGGGAAACCGTATCTGTGATGGAGGGAGTTACATGTAAACCTAAATACTTGATGTGAGAGGAGCTCCAGGTGAAATTGGATGCAGCAAAATCAGGTTTGAAAGTAAATTTAGTGAGGGGTAAAATTTCGCATTTGTCATTATTCAGTTTATATCCAGAAATCAGCGAATATGCATGAACTTCAGAAAGAAAGGCGGGGATAGAAACAGTGGGGTTAGAAATAAAGAGCAGAATATCATCAGCGTAAGCAGCAAGCTTAATATGAGACTGTGAAAAGTGAAAGCCGTGAATATCAGGATTCTGTCTAAGTTTGGAAAGGAACGGTTCTAGAGCTAAGTTAAAGAGAAAGGGAGATAACGGGCAACCTTGTCGGACACCTCTGCCTAGGTCAAAGAAAGAGGAAACCAGACCATTTGCACAGACCGCTGCTCTAGGATTGGAATAAAGAAAGGAAATTAAGGACAAAAATATGGGACCGAAGCCAAACCATTTAAGGGCAGAAAAAAGATAGGTCCATTCTACTCTATCAAACGCTTTTTCTGCGTCCAAGGCAATAGCTGCTAGGGAGCCTGAAAAGCGTGGAGATTTGGACAAAACATTAAATAAAAGCCTAGTATTATCAGTAATAAAACGACCTTTAACAAAACCAGATTGCTCAGGACCAAGTAAATCAGGTAAAAAGGAGTCCAATCCGGCTGCAAGAGATTTGGCATAAATTTTATAATCAATATTGACAAGGGAAATTGGTCTATAGTTCTTACAATATCTAGAATCTTTGCCCTCCTTGGGAATAATGCAAATGTGGGCATCAGCAAAGGTACCCGAAGAACCACCCAAGGTTACAAAGGAGTCAATAAGAGAATGCAACTTGGGAATGAGCAATGCGGAAAAATGGCTATAAAACTCAACGGTGAAACCATCAGGTCCCGGAGCCTTATCTTTTTTGAGGGAGTTTAGAGCAGATAGTAATTCCTTCTGAGAGACATCCAATTCCAAAGAGGTTAAATCAATAGGAAAATGGTCTTGTTTGCGAATGGTAGAGAAGAAATTAGAGTGTGATTGAGAAGTAGGATGAGTTTCGGAGGAGTAAAGGGTTGAATAGAAATGAGAAAATTCATCCAGAATATCAGCATCTTTGTGTCGAGGGGTATCATTTTCATCAAACACAGATTCAATATTAAGCTTGTTGTGCTTAATTTTTAAATAATTAGCTAGAATTTTCCCCGCTTTATTTTTCCCACCATAGAATTTGGAGCTAGATTTCAACAAGTAAAGAGAAGCGTCTTCTGTAGATTTCTCATTACATTTCAACTTGGCATCAATAAGTGCTGTCAAGCTTTCCTTGGAGTGAGAGGTATAATAGGAGTGTTCCAAACTCTTGATTTTGCGGAGGAGGTCATTGTTATGTTTGCGTGCATCTCTCAGTTTTGCAGACACAAAGCGGATGATGAAATCTCTAGCCGTGGCTTTAAAAGCATCCCGGATTGTGTGGGTCGGAATAGAGGGAGTGTCATTAAAAAGAAAGTATTCATTAAAAAAGTCAATAAAAGAGGCGGTAAATTTAGGATCTAAAAGTAGGGAGTTGTTAAAACGCCACCTCTTTGGCCCATTAATCTTGGGTAGGATATCAATATCAATATGGACAGGAGCATGGTCAGACAAAAGAATAGGGCCAATTTCAGCATGAGTGAGAGATTGTGTAAGGTGATGGGATACAAAAATATAATCAATACGTGATTGGGAATGGTGAGAGGGGGAATAAAAAGTGAATTCTTTGGTTGTTGGATTACATAAGCGCCATGCATCAATGAGTTTATGCTGTGAAATAGCATGGGTGAAAAGTTTATGAGGCTTATTTGGGACAAAAGAGGTCTTGGAATTTCGGTCTATAAAAGGGTCAAGAGGTTGATTGCAGTCTCCCGCTAAGATAAAGTGATCATCTATGAGACTGGTAATGCGAGTAGCCATCTCACGCCAAAAATTCGGATGACCACCTGTGGGAGCATAAATGTTAAGAAGGGAGAGTGGAACACCCCTTAAGGAAAGCTTGACAAATGACCATCTACCATCAGGGCCGAAGTCATTTTCTAAAACAGAATAAGTAAGAGACTTACGAATAAGAATAGCAACTCCATTACGTTTGCCATCTCCGGGAGCAAAATGTACCTCTCCCACCCAGCCCCTTCTAAGCTTAACAGATTCTGCTTCAGTTAAGTGAGTTTCTTGTAAAAAAGCGAAATCTACATTCAATTTAGCAAGGTGAGAAAGAATTCGTTGTCTCTTAATGGGAGAGTTCAGACCTTTAACGTTCCATGAAACAATACGTACTGACATTAAGAAAACATGAAAAAGGGGAAACTGCTGCAATAAAGACTAACAACTAAATTATGAAAGATACGTGAGAAGGAAATGCGAAGAAGTAATAAAGATGTTAAAGTAAAAAAGAATTGGATAAATAAAATTTGAAAAAGGAATAGTAAAAATTACACCTCGAAGAATAGAAAAAGAAGAGAGGGTAAAAGGAAAGAAGAGTTGAGGATAGGATCAAAAATGAACATATCAATAAGGAAAGGAAATGTACTTACGGGTAGGGAAAATGAGGGAGTACAAACAGGAGGGGGAACCAGACGTGTAAGACGGGGGGGGGTAGAACCAACTGGAGGAGACAAGGCGGGCAGGACAGGTGGACCAACCGCCCGGCTGGGGAAACATGAAGCATTAGGGATCATCTGTGAAAAAAGAAGGAGATCATTAGGGAAAGAAAGAAAACAATACAATTAGATGGACAGCGCGAAGGACACATCAAGAAAGGCAATTTATGTAAAAGGGGAAAAAGACAGTAAACCTACTGAATAACAAGAGTAACCTGAAAAGAGGAAATGAAAACACAAGACATAAGTAACTATAATAAAAGTAATAAACCTATGCAAAAAGTTATGCAAATAACACTGGACTGTAAATAGGAAAAAGTAACATTAGTCTCATAAGTCAAGGAGGCAATGCTGAAGAGGGAGCAGAAGTATCCATGGTCGAAGCGTGGCAGGAGTTGAGGAAGCTCTGGAGTCGCACAGGATCCTCGTAAGTCGTGGTCTTGTTGTTATAAGTGACCCGGAAGAGACAAGGATGGAAAAGACCATAGCAGGCACCAATGGAACGAAGTGCAGGTCTCATATCCAAAAAGGCTTTGCGACGGTTGGCCGTAGCTCTAGCGTAATCCTGCGCAAAAAACAAGGAGGATCCAGACCAAGTGAGACGAGGAGCGGCTCTAGCTGCTGAAAGAACCTTCAAAAGGTCAGTGTATTGTAGGAAATACATGATGACACCCCTGGGCTTTACCGAAGGAGAAGTAGACGATGGGGCTCGACCAAGCATGTGAGCCCTTTGTATGTTAAGTACAGTGACCTCCGGAGGATGCAGAAGTTTAGGAAGGAAGGACTTGAAGAAGGCTATAGGATCATTCCCCTCGCAACCCTCCACAAAGCCGTAGATTCGCAAATTATTGCGTCTATTCCTGTTCTCAAGATCTTCAACCTGCTTTTGAAGAGAAGAGATCTGAGAGTGCATGTGGACAGTTTTAGCAGAGGATTCCTGAAGCGAAGTTACACTGTGCTCCACAGACGTGACCCTTGCCTCCATTTGAGCCCAGTTATCGGTTAAGACCTGTAATTTAGCATTGGTTTCTTCCATGAAAGGGCGGAGTGCCATTATCTCTTCCAATAACAAGCAGAGGCAGTTGGCGAGGGAGGGTCTTTTTTCAGCCGCTTAACTGTGTTCTTCCCGTTGGGTTGAGGAAGAGGTTCCATGGCTGGTTTCGACATGAGAGCAGGAAATTCCTGAGAAGATTCTAGTTGGGCCAATGCTGAGAAAACCTTTGAATTTATGATGAAGGTGCGCTTTGAGGTTTTGTCGGCTCAGTTCGTTGTAAGTTTGCCCATCAGGTTAATAAGCTACAGCCAAGGCAGCAGCAGGTGACAAAAAGTGGAGGAGTCCCTTTACCATCCAGTAATAGTAGTCACCAATATGAAAAAGAGGCGAATACCAACAGCAATAGTGGGCTGAAAAGTCGAATTGGTGGAGTCACAATGGGTATAGAGGACAGGGAGAGCACTGACAGGAACGAAGAGGAAGGACTGCTAAAATCAGGAAAAAAGGAAAGTACCTATATAAGAATGCACTCTTCCAATCGATAATAGCTAATGAGTTCCAGCGACATTCAATGTTGAGACGAAGGATGTTGGTTGACTGCCAATGTAGAGAACATGGATGAGATAATTTCCAACATAGGCTAAAATCAATTATTTTGCATAAAGGAGGCAGAATGGACGTTGTTGCGCAAACAGAATTGCGATGAGGGAGGTTGAAAGCATCGAGGCATCAAAATGGCCGCTTGCGCACATAGAAAAAAAAAGTGAAGAGAAATGCCACTGTAAAATGTCAATGGGCCGTTTGTGACATACAGAACAGTCAATTCATTGCATAATGAGACCCACCGTGGGGGAGCAGGATGGTGCCAAGCATAGAAACAAAGTTGCAGGAAACGCCGATTATGTGGCTGTGAGGAGCGCTGCGTGAAGACTGTTCACAAGATGGCGGCCGCGGCCGTCACACAGCCGCGATGTTGCAGCGTTACCTGGAATACGCCGAAAATGAGCATACAAGCTCATGTGAAGGGCCACATTTTATTCAGGACGCACTCCGACGGCGAAATCTTGAACTCGGCGAGGCAAAATCCGACGCAGTCCGCTCGTTTACCCCAGCCGCAGCGGAGCGCTCACGCCGGCACCGCCATCCCTGTCTGTGAACGTTTCAGTGTGTTTTCTTCTTCAAAAGAGGAGAGGAAACTTAATTTGCGCTCTAACCTCTGTGGCACCCATCCTCCCTCCTGCAGGTATGCACCACAAGGGCTTCCTTTGGCATACCTGAGGCTGAGAAGCAGGTGTTAATGGTCTGTTTAGGGACTTATGCATGTATATTTCAGTATAATAATTAATGTAACTGTTTTTAATTGTATAATTTGTTTGATATTTGTTTGTATTGTTATTTGCAGCCCTGAAGAAGCCCGTGTGGGTGAAATGTGTTGGCTGCTGTGTTTTAATATATTGAATAAAAAGAACCTAAAACAACATAATTGTAAAAAACCCACTATTTCTGTCATCGCAGTCTTCTTCTTTTGTGGGACTAAACCCTATGATACTTTGTCTGGGATACAATGCCTCTCCCACCTTTTGTGCTTATTTATTGTATTTGAAACCAATTGTGGGTGGCTGGGTTTGGGAGGTGGGCATTGACTATCTGCAAACCATATGCAATTGTGTTAGGACCCTAAAAACATTGGTAGTAGTTGCAGCAAGACATACCCTGCCACCGTATCTGTATGCAGTAGATTTGTATAAGGGTTGCTTCCACACTACCTTTTTGTGACGTAAGGACTTCTTGACGTAAACGACTTCTCCATTATGTCTTTCGACAATGACAGAAGAGATGGCCAGAGATCTCTTCAGTGCTAAAGTTTCTAACAGTGACCAAGACTCCGCAATGGTTAGCAGCCAAGAAGTCTTAAATCGAAATTCCAGACTAGAAAGACTAAAAAAAGTGAATTGTCAAAGTGGTGTGACGGAGTAACTTTAAAAAAAATATCTGAATGATAGGAAGATCCCGACTGGACTTAGAATTTTAATGCTCCCAAACTTTGACGATTTGGACCCAGATTTGTTAAACTGAATGGGAGGATAACCTTCAAAATTCTTCATTAATGGGCGGTGGCCCAGGCTGCTGAGCATGAGAAAGGGCCTAGACCTCGATAATCCCTGCGCCTGCTGAGTTGATCGCTTTCTCAACATTACCCATGTACCTGTAATTAAACTGCAGTGATATTTCAACAAACAGGAGTCCTCTCGACAAAAGCACAGAACACAGCACACAAGCATAACCTCAATGATTCTTTTGGGACTAGACACCCTCCTCACCTCCCTCATTTGGGGAACAGGCAGACACAGAGTAACTCTGTCCAAGCTGTATCTTCCGACCGACCAAGGAGGGCTGGGGGCTCCAGCCTTTGAAGCATATTTCCCAGCGGCGCAACTCCAGTGGCTCTCGCCTGGACTGCGGAGCGCCGCATGGGCGAAACAACCTCTGACACAGAGCATATATCTCTACCAATAATCCGCTGCATGCTTTTGCCTGGCAATAAACCTCAACGTACATACCCACTACAAGTAGCGGTGGCTCGCACCTGTGTGTTGCGCATACACGTATGTCCAGAGGAAAGCCCCCATACTCCCCACTGCTCCCATTGGTGGGGTTCCCTCATCGCAAAAACCACTACATGGCGCAAACCCTACAAGTATGGACGGACAACTTGCTGACAAAGTGGGATTCCCTCTTTGAGAGATGCCAGCTGTGACCCTACAAACAGTTAGTGGAAGAATACAACCTCCCCCCTGGCCAATATCTGCTGCATCAGCGACTTTTGGCTAGTAGTTGCCCCTTCTGGGACCCAGCCGCAGGAGGACATCCGACACATCCAGTGATGCACACCATACTGCGTATGGGGGCGGGCAGACATCTCGTCACATGGTTATATAAAGCCACTCGAGAACTGTTACTCAAGCCGCTGACCTCATTGCGGCAGACATGGGAGGATGACCTCAATCGAACATTGCACGACAAAGAGTGGGCGCAAGCTCTAGAATACCCCCAAAAAGTCTCCAGAACCGCGCGGTTCAAAAACATGCAATTAAACATCTTACACAGGGCAAACTTAACGCCCGAGCGCTTAAAACCTTTCTACCCAGATACGCCATTTCTTTGGCCAAGATACCATGCCCCTGCAGCGGACTTCCAACACATGTTCTGGAAATGCCCTACATTTCAGCAATACTGGCATCACATACATGAAACACTCCGAGCAACCGCCAATATCCCAGGGATTAATACATGGGAAGCATGCGCGCTAGGGTGTTCCGTTGACGAATAACTGACAAAGTACAGGTGTGCTTTATGTCCTTCCTGTTACTCCAGGCACAGAGAACCATAGCCATGCACTGGCATGCTCCAGGGGGACCTCTAGTGGAGGCTTGGATAGGAACAGTCAAAAAGTGGGGCGCTGCTAAAGAAGACTTGTTCCGAGAGGAGGAAGCGAAGGGAACACGCAAACACCACATATCAGTGGAATGGGCGCAAATCCTTTTCCAGTTCAGTCAGTAAACCACGTGAGCAGAACCAGCGGAGAAACCCCCGCCCCCCGCCCCACTCCCGACAGCATCAGCAATGCTAGCAGAAGTAATGAGTTGGAACACTTGCTTATTGCCAACATCCTCTCACTGTCCACACCATAGGGCAGGGGTCTCCAAACCGGTCCCGGAGGGCCGGATCCATGCCAGATTTTTAAAATTACTACATGTATCTCAATGGGGATATCCAAAAAATCTGGCATGGATCCGGCCCTCCAGGACCGGTTTGGGGACCCCTGCCATAGGGCATAGCCAAATTCCTCGATAGAGGAATTAGCTGAAGCCCCTCCCCCTTTTCCCCCTCCCACACCGGCACAGAGGACCTACCTACCCCCCTCCCATCTGCACACACACCCTTCCTCCCCCACTGACCCCAAACCAGAACCCCAGTTCAGCGCCCAGGTTTCCAGTTCAGGCTACAACCCAGTTGCTCCGATAATACCGACAGGGCCGTTGCCCACTCCCTAGAAGAGAATGCAAAACACCCATAAGAAGCGTCAGTAGGCGTAGCCCCATAACCCAGCTATTGATTGGTTGACATCTCCCGGGACACATTAGTCTATTACAGATAACTTCAGCATATGTACAATACTGGGATGGTGCTGACATGCTATGGCAGCTAATAGAGAAAGCAATTACGTATGTACACTCTAATGCCTAAATTGTCTACCTACCTACACATGTAACTTGAGATTGGAACGATCTTCTATGGTACATTGTATCTAAACTGTTAAAAGTCAATAAAAAAATAAACAAAAAAATCAATGATTCTTTTGGAATTAAAAATAAACGTTTTCTGAGCTGTATTACCTCTACCATCCCTTGACCTCTATAAAGAGAAAAATTTGCTTCGCCAGCAGATGACCTAGAAAAGAATCTCGCTATAGAAAGTGAGGATTTTTTTTTCCAGAAGCAGTGACAGCATCCGTAAGTGTAGCTAAAATACGTGTTCATGCAGAAGTGCAGACAGCACACCAGTGTTTTTGTTTTTGGAGCGGGACCTTTCCAATTAAATGCATTTCTTTTAGTAAAATACTTTCAGTGCACTGGGCTTTCCAATTCTTCTGGTGTTCTGCCATGAAGTCAATCACGTATAATCAGAGCGTCTCGAATAGTGCTATTTTGCATCTGAAACGTTTTTAATATATTTACTGACTTGCCGCATTTGCAACATAATCGTTCAGTTGCTGCGTAATCTTCAAAGTTTAACCAAACAAATGTGTATTTTTTTAATCTCAAACGTATTAAAATTTACTAATCTATGTGATGCATGTTACCACCCAATGGAAGGCCCTTCACAAAGGTCGATCGGGCACCTTTCTATTGTTTATTGCTATATGTCCCAAACTGGTACTAATGAGATGAAACCATTGCACAGTTAGTGATGACGTGTAAAAATGTGAGCATTATGAATACTATTATAAAGCATGCCTCATGATTTACTTTTCCTTGCTGCATAAATTCGTCAACTGTGCACCATAATTTGGTCTTTCCTTCGCTGCAATATTCCTGTGGCCTTGCCTACAATGCACTAAAGAGGCTCCATATAGGAAACATTTAACAAGACTTCTGCATGCTTTTACATTTTAAGGCACCTTGCACCTGGTTGCCTATGTACCTGTGGATAATGTTTAGTAATATGAATATTGTACATTGGAGGAAACTTTTTTTTGCAAGATTTTCAGTAGGATTTCTATTCAACTGTTGAAATTCAAAAAGGCAGGAAAAGAAAACAAATGATATATATTTAAGCAGGGCACACCTTTTAAGTTTTGTTATATTTCTGAAACCGTTGAAGAGTTTTGTTTACTCAAGTGAATTAAGTGTTGTGGTCAGCATATACTCAGATTGTGTTCAATATAATTCCGGATACAATGTAAAAGTGTGGCCCAGCCATCCGATTACTGTTCTCAATTTTACATGACATCTATGGTACAGCATTGACAAACTTGAAATTCATGTGAAAGACAAGAATAAAAACCGTCCCAGCTGACCATTAATCAGGCTCTCCTACTAAACTTTCATTGCAACCCATCAGCCACTGTCTGATTACCCTGAAGACTATTCTGCCCCAGTTGAGAGATTACTATAGACTTACACTTAGCCATGCTGCCTTGAGCCAGGTCTGTATGCTGACTGCTTTCTTATTAACCCCTTCGCTGCTAGGCCTTTTCCCCTCCTGTGCTAAGCCCTTTTTTGGCGATTTGGGGTAGTGCGCGCTTAGGCCCTTGTAACTTTTTGACCACATAAGGTATCCACGCCAAATTTGCGTCCTTTTCTTCCAACAACATGTGGATTTTAAAGGCGCCCAGGGTTTGTGGATTCCCTTGGAGGGGTCCCAGAAATTAATCAAAATATAGTGAAATTTTTGTTTTTTTCAGAAAAAAGGGAAAAACGGGCTGCAAATTAAAGCCTCTGGGTTTTTTCCTGAAATTGTTTTCAAAAAAGGGTTTGTGGGGCTGAAATCTCCATTTTCTCAGCTTTTAGGGAATGATAGTCTTTTGTCAGAGAACCGACATTTTTCACACAGTTTTGGCATTTTTCTGGGACATAGCCGATTTTTGCTATTTTTAGAGCTTTCCACCTCCTTCCAGTTAATGGTAGAAATGAGTTTGAAAGCAATATGGGATCCTGTAAAGCTGTACATTTTCGAAAAGTAGACAAAATTCTGAATTCAGAAAGGGGTCATTTGTCTAAATCCATGAAGGTTTCTTTATGGAAACTAACAGTTAAATATTGAAATAATTGAAAATTTGTTGAAAAAAACAGCCTTTTGTCTCAACGTTTTCACCTATAACTTTTTCTAATTTTGACAGCTCTTGGAAAGCAATATACTGTTACATCCGTTAGACCTTCCTGGTTGTGAGGATATATAGGACTTGTAGTTTCACCAAGAACCCGACGAACCCAGATCCAAAACCTGAGCAGCAACTTGCAATGGTATTTTTTCATTTACTGGGTATAGAGCACTTTGTCTTGGAAAATGTATACATGGAAAAATCAGTATGAAAGACACCTATGTATTTCTGAATTGGGTACAAATTATAGAGTTCAGAAACAGTATATAATTGCTAATTTTCAAAATTGGGAATACTCATACTAGCATGAGAATTATTGGTCATTTTTCAAAAATATTTTACACAATGTCTTTCATTGAAAGGGAGAAATGCATGAAAGCTCAATTGGTAATAACAGTTGATTTACAAATATGAATTACCCCAAGTCTCCCGATAAAAATGGAACCTCACTTGTGTGGGTCGACCTTGTGCCTGCGACAGGAAACGGCGCAAAATGCAACGTGGTCACACCTAAATTTTGCAGTTACAAATTGACACTTTTTTTGGCACAGTGCCTACCTGTAGTTTTTGCACCCTAGCTCTGCCGGCACCTAGGGAAACTTAGCAAACCTATACATTTTTGAAACCCAGGGGAATTCAGGATGGGGAGACCCGACTGCCTACCACCAAGTTTTGTTACCCAGAATCCCTTGCAAAGCTAAGAATTTGACAAAAAAAACACATTTTACTCACATTTCTGTGGAGGAAAGTTCTGGAATCTGCGCGGATCAACACATTTCCACCCACCCAGCGTTCCCCCAGGTCTCCCAAAAAAATGGTACCTCACTTGCATTGTTAGGCATAGTGGCTGCGACATGAAACAGCGCAAAACGCAACGTGGTCGCACCTCAATTTCCCAGTGAAATCTTGCGCTCTTTCGACAAAGAGACCATCTTTTTTTTAGCGCCCTAGCTCTGCCAGCACCTAGGGAAACCTAGCAAACCTATACATTTTTGAAAACTAGACACCCAGGGGAATTCAGGATGGGGTGACTCGTCTGCCTACCCCCAGGTTTTTTTAACCCAGAAACCCTTGCAAAGCTAAAGCTAAAAATGTGACAAAAAAATACATTTTTTTCACATTTCTGTGGTGGAAAGTTCTGGAATCTGCGTGGATCAACAAATTTCCACCCACCCAGCGTTCCCCCAGGTCTCCCGATAAAAATGGTACCTCACTTGCGTGGGCAGGCATAGTGGCTGCAACAGGAAACGGTTCAAATCGTACGGTGGTGAATTTACAATACCCAATTGCAAAACGACCTTGATTTTTTGGGGGGGGGCACCTGAGTTTTTGGCCCGGGGCTCGGTGGTATTCTTTGGAAAGTACCAAACCCAAACAGTTCTAAAAAGTAGACACCCGGGGGAGTCCAGGGAGGTATGGCATGCGTAGGTCCCCCAATGTTGTCCTACCCAGAACTCCTTGCAAACCTTAAAATTAGGTAAAAATATCACTTTTCCAAACTTTTTTGCGTGGGATCTCCGTGCCAGCAAAAATGTCCTACCACCCAGCGTTCACCTTGTTCTCCCGAGTAAAAGGATACCTCACTTGTGTGGGTGCCCCAAAGCAGAACAGTCCAAAAATGAATTTTGAAAAAGTAGTATTTAAGTTTTACAAGTTAAGCCCCCCTGCCTTAGTCACAGGCCTTAGGCCCACCAACACAAGTGAGGTATCATTTTACTCGGGAGAACAAGGGGAACGCTGGGTGGTAGGACATTTGTGCCGACACGGAGATCCCACGCAAAAATTTATGGAAAACTGTTTTTTTAACCTAAATTTATGGTTTGCAGGGATTTCTGGGTAGGAAAACATTGGGGGACCCACGCATGCCATGCCTCCCTGGACTTCCCCGGGTGTCTAGTTTTCAGAACTGTTTGGGTTTGGTAGTTTCCAAAGATGCCCGCCGAGCCCTGGTCCAAAAACTCAGTCCCCCCACCCCCTCCAAAAAAGAAGGTAATGTTGCTATTGGTTATTGTAATTTCTCCACCGTATGATTTGGACCTTTTCCTGTTGCAGCCACTATGCCTACCCACGCAAGTGAGGTACCATTTTTATCGGGAGACCTGGGGAAACGCTGGGTGGGAGGAAATTTGTGTGAGCCCAGTGATGCCACGCTTTCCCACACAAAAAAAGTTTGAAAAAACTGATTTTTTCAGCAAAAATTGAGGTTTGCAAGGGATTCTGGGTAAAGGAACGTTGGAGGATCCACACAAGCCATACCTCCTTGGAAGCCCCCGGGTGTCTACTTTTCAGAAATGTGTAGGTTTGGTAGGTTTCCCTAGATGGCCGTCTAGCACGGGGCCAAAAACCCAGGTAACCTCTCTTGCAAAAGCTGGTGGTATTGACATTCACCACCTAAAGCGGAAGGAAACAGTTACTTGGTTTGTCCCTACAGATTAGTCCTTCAGGCACTCAGTGGCACCTTCACAAGTGCAGGATCACTACCTTCCATTTCCATAGACAAAAGACTGATACTGGAAGCTGGTGTAGTTCCAAATTGAAGACCTGTTTCCCCACAGGCGGAGGTGCGAGCTGCAGTTGCTCCAGGCAGCCAGCTGTGGGTGCACTCAAGGCACAATGAGACTGCTCTGGGCCAGTCACAATAGTCTCCATGACAGATTACCTTGTGGTGTTGGTCTGGGGAGAGGGAGCCGCAACCTCAGACAGAGGCCACAATGTCAGGGACTGTCGTCATCCATATCTGGCAGTCTGAGATAGTCTAGGCTTCCAGCATGGGTCCCTCGGACTCAGCAAATGTCCCTCAACACACCTCTGACACCACACGCTACGGAGTGAGCTAGCACAGGTTTTGCATTGCAATCATGGGTCAATCTGACTTGACAAACTACCCCAGCACTCCTCAAACTCCTCCCGTTCCGGCACCCCAGCTGGGCTGCTCTTTACGAGCACACTCCTCTGCACAGTGTGAGTCTGAGGTATGTCAGGATGATCTTTACCCAACTGACTGTCAATTCCACCTGTTTCAACCGTACACTGCACGTTCCTTATGATCTCGTGGAAACAGGGAGATCCTTTCTGTCCCGGATCCAACCAACCGGCCCTTGGATAGTGCTTTGGGACCCTGGCCAGGACCTAAGCAATTAGTTGCAGGACAGCCACATCCAGGCAAAATCCACCAAGTGATAGTCCCCTTCCTGGAGCATGACCAGGACCAGGCCACCACATGTCTGTAGATAATCCAGTTTCACTCCATCCTGCCCTAGTGGTTCCTCTTGTTGACGTCCCAGTGTTTAACCAGCATAGAATGGTTCCAATCCCAAAAGTGTCTCTAACTCCTGAGGGCGAAGCCCCAGTAGTTCTACCTACAATGGCCTTTAAAACTTAGATCAGTTTAAAATACCACTTTTAAATGCATAGGCCCTCTCTAAATCGTGTCTTGTCTGCCATCCTACCCTGGGAGGCTTGATCAATATCTTTAGTGGAGACTATTCCATGCCCATTGAAATGCCGGTGCCAATTTCACCCCCTTGTAATTGTCCCAGGAAGACCACTTGGAGTCAGAAATCTGCAGTTTCCCTGGAGTCCTTAGTTTGACCTATTAGGAATGCACAGATATAGCTGTTCCCCCAGCACCCAGTTCTGGATTGGAGACAAGCTGACAGTCGCACAGAGGAGAGGATTTGCCATTACTAACTCATCCCTATCCAACACTATACTTCTGCACATAGGAAATACTCTTCAATATCCTTTCAACTGGCCCCCCCATGTTAATCAGTGCGAGAAGCAGGCTTCACTGTACCGAACTCACCATCCGGTGCATCACTACCAGTGCATGTAGTGCCCCTGTGCCCTTGCCTTGTCTCTTCCCACCCCGCACCCTCCCCCAGAGAGTACTCCGATGTAGCGAGAGACCGCAGACCCTTGGCAAGTAGCTTTTTAACCCCTTCGCTGCTCATGACGAGCTCAGCTCGTCATGAGGCACGGTTGAGCTGTGCTTATGACGAGCTGAGCTCGTCATGAACAATGGAGTTCACCAAGGATCAGCACAGGAGGGGAAAACCCCTAGCAGCCAAGGTGTTAAATGCCAAGCTGAGTAACCATAACCTGCTTACACAGACCCCGCCAGTACAAACCTGTGACCTGTTTGAAGAGAAGTCAGTAGGTGGCACAACCAGTGCTGCAAGCCCACAAAGTAGTGTTCAAGTTACATGCCTTAGGTGTGTCTAACCCCTAGACAAGGGACTTACAGCTAATTCAAATCAGCCAATCATGTATACAGCAATCACCAGTATGCATATTACAAGCTCAGCGCTTTGGCACTGAATGGCATTGTCAAAAGCACTCCATGTCTTAAGTCTGGCACGTAGGTCATTAGAAAACTAGCAGGGACAAAAACAAAAAGTTAGGGGGGGGGAGTACCCTAGAAAGTGCCATTTCCAACAGAAGGGTACACTGTCCCTTGGCTCTCAATAAGTTCTTTTTATCTATGTCCTAATATAGATGTTTTTGTTCGTTTTTTTTTTGTTTTTTGTTTTTTTTACAATTCTTTATTGAGATTTTTACATTTTTGGGACCACCCTCATACAGGCATTTTTGATTGATATAAACATAGATTGGCTGGTGCAAACATAATGAAATGCATATTCGAAATTAATACAGTAATGTTTATATCGGAATATTTAAAGATTTGGTTAATCAGGACATTCTATCCATGTGTAAGGGGGTCCCATATTTCTAATCCTTTCTTTTTCTTGTTCCGCCCCTTCCTGCTGTAGATAGCTATCTCCAGGTTATATGTTGCTAGCAGTCGTGCCCGCCATTGCTGAAATGTTGATGGATGTGGGTCTAGCCAGATCGATGCAAGACATATTCTAAGCACTGCCATTGAAACAAACAAAAGTCCCTTCATTATGTCAGGTTGAGTATCCCCGTCTGCCCCCAGTATTATTTCAGCAGTTGATATCTCTATTCTTGTTTTAAAGATTCCTGAAAGAAAGATAGAGATTTCCCATCTGATGGTGCTAAGTGTCCTGCATGTGGCGAACATATGTATTAGATCTACTTCAGGCATCTTACATCTAGGGCATTGCGTCCCTTTACCAGTGCTCCATTTGGCTATTCTATTGGGGGTATAATACAATTGAAAAAAAGTTTTATAAAATTGCGCTTGTAATTTGGTTGACATTATTAGCGATTGGGAAAGTTTGAATGCCCTCTGGACAGAGGTCTCTGGTATTTCCAGTTTGTTCTGCCATTTATGGGTGTGTTTATCCAGATCATCAGGTAAACCGGCACTTAAGTTATTATATATTTCCCCAATTATTTAATTTTTAAAAAAAACATTTTATTGAGCTTTTTATCGAGGTACACATTACCATTGTCATTTAAAGGTATTTCGTATAATTACTGAATCCGTTTGTTTTATACACATCAATACCGTTCAGTCATCAACACTTTGTTTAACATATTATTCATACAATCGTTTGGCTCTTGTAGCATCTAACAGTGGGAGTTTTGCAAGCGTCTATACCCTCAGGGTTGGATGCGCCGTCGTACAATTCCTTACTCATGCCTCCCCACCTTCACTGATATGCATAATGATAAAGTAAGTTTTTACTTCCCCTACATCAAGAATCATTCGTATAACGGAACAATGGAAGTTACAGGCCTCTCCCTTTATGGGCTTGTTTCCGAATCAGATAGTTCCTGTGGTGGGTCACATAAGTGTCCTCGGTGTTCGTTCCAGTTTCCCCAGATCTTAGACCATTTTTTAGCGCAGCCCCTATGTACATAGACCGCCTTTTCTGCTACCATAGCTGTGTCCATGTCGTTCCCCCATTGTGTGCATGTGGGCACTACTTTGGACCCCCACCTTCTGGCAATGTTGCGCTTTGCAATAGCTAGACCCAGTGTTGCCCAAGTTTGCAAACCTCTATTCATACCAGTAGGGGACCAAATATTTAATAAGCAACATCTCGGTTCTTTCTGCAGTTCCACGCCAGATGCTTCCGATATTTCAGATAGAACCCGGTCCCAGTATAACTGTATTCTTGGACAGTCCCATAGGGTGTGGAAGAATGTACCTGGGGTGCCACATCCACGCATGCAACTGGGGTCTGGGATGCGGCCCAGTCTATGTAAGAGCATGCGGGAATAGTATATCCTGTGTACTATTTTTAACTGTATCAATTTGAGCCGTGATGGTATGGATGACTCTCTGGCCGATGCTAGTGCATGTAACCAATCTTCATCATCAATGTCTCCTAATTCCACCTCCCACCTACTACGGAGAACCACCCTGGGGTCCTGGGACATTGATTAGTTTTCGGTAGGTGAGCGAGATCGCTTTTTGTCTAAGCAGTCCGTGAGGAGTCTGTCCTCTAGGGGGGAGGATTCTGGGGGCGTTGTACCTGTAGGGATAGCTCCGTGCAAGGCGTGTTTAATTTGCATATATCTATAGCGTTCAGTGTCCGCCATTCCGTATTGTTCTTGCAGGTTGGGAAACGTAACGACTTCACCCCTTTTCCATAGGTCACCGATCCTTGAGATACCTATGAGGTCCCATTGTCTGAAACCCTTAGTATTCACCAGGGTACCCAGACGGACTGTGTCCCAAAGCGGTGTGGCTTGTGTGAGTACTCCTTCCCAGCCCAGGGCCCTCTGTGCTGCGTGCCAGATCTTAACTGTGTGAGCTGTGGGGCCTGTAAATGTGTGTCGTCGTTTGTTAGTATAGAGTGCCTTCATAAGCTGGTCTGGGGGCAGGATAGTCCTGTCAAGGCGGAAGGCAGGGTCCTGTTGTGGGGCATGGATCCGTTGATTTACCACTATCAGCTGCGCCACCCAGTAATCTAATTTAACACTGGGTAGGGCTATTCCCCATCATACCAGGAGCGGCACAGTTTGGAGTGTGCAATGCGGGCTGGTTTTCCGTTCCAAAGGAGGGTAGAAATTTCAGCGTCTATGGACTTGAAATACGTGAGGGGGACCAGGAAGGGTGTGTTTTGTAAAACATAGAGAAATCTCGGGAGTGATAACATCTTAAATAGTGCCGCCCTTCCCAGCAGTGTTAGTGGTAAGGAACGCCAGTGGGTGACATCGGATTTCAGCCTCCGTAAAGGTTTCATCAAGTTTTCTTCCATAAAAATCGATTCCTGAGGTGTGATGTATATTCCCAGGTATTTGAAACGTCTAGTGACCATTTGGAGGGCGCAGTTTGGGGGCAATATGGGTGGCTGACCCAGAAGGATATATAGGAGTGATTTCGCCCAATTAATGGTATATACAGACACATGTCTGTAGTCATTGAGTATGTCCATCAGTGCTGCCAGGGACGCGGTAGGGGACATCAGATATACCAACACGTCATCCGCTTAGAGAGAGATGCGGTCCTCTCATTCCGTTCCCCAAGTTATCCCCCTGATTTGAGGGGCAAGACGCATTTTCACCGCTAGGGGCTCCAAGATAAGTGCAAATAGAAGCGGGGATAGTGGACATCCCTGCCTCGTTCCACGCTCTAGCGTGATTGTACGTGAGGTATGGCCATTTGCAACCACTTGTTCAAGGGGTGCAGTGTAAAGGAGTTTAATCCAGCCACAGAACTTTGGGCCAAATCCCATTGTCTTAAGCACTGCAAAGAGGAATGGCCATTCTAGAAGGTCAAAGGCCATTGTCGCATCTAGGGAAAGAATTACCGCATCCTCCTTTATCATGGGGATGCGATGCATGACTCCATGAATGCGGCGTAGGTTAAGAGACTTACTTCTCCCGGGCATAAACCCCGATTGGTCCGGGTGGATTAGTGTTGTGAGGTGTGGTTGCAGTCGGAGGGCTAGGAGCTTTGCTAGTATTTTTGCATCTACGTTCATTAGGGAGATTGGCCTATAAGAGGACGGAAGATCAGGTGGTTTGCCAGGTTTATGCACTGAAACAATAGTCGCCAGTCTTTGGTCAGCCGTGAGTGTACTATTTTCTAAACAATCATTATACATAGGGAGCATGTATGGAGTGAGCTGCTGCGCCTGTGTTTTATAGAGTTCAACTGGCAAACCATTTGGTCGCATGGCTTTTCCAGTGTGTAATAATGCCAGTGCCTTCCATAATTCCTCCCCTGTTAGGTCACCCTCTAGTGCTTGTGCGTCCTCCTGGGACAGCGTAGTCCGGGGTACGTCTCGGAGAAATACCAGGCTGTCCTCCTCCGTCACCCCACAGCATGCAGTGTATACGGTCTCGTAGTAGGTTGCCAGTTCTTCTACTATGCGTGTGGGCGAAGTTGTGTGCGTGTCATCTGGAAGTTTCAAATTCGCGATCCATCTATTTGCCCTGTCCTTTCGCTCTAGCCAGGCCAACATTTTCCCCGTTTTGTCCCCCAGTTCGTAGACCCTATGCAATGTGCTAGTCCGTCTCGCTTTGGTCATGTCCTCTGCATATGCCCGGTATTCCCGAGTTGCCAGTGCTAGGGTGTGTGCCGTTTCCTCCGAGTTATCTGATGCATGGGTCAGCTCTGCCGTCTGGACAGCTGTTTCAAGTGCCTCGATGTCCGCCCTTTGTTCTCTTTTGTGCTTAGTGATAGCGGAGATGGCATGTACTCTAATTATAGCCTTGTACGCCTCCAAGAGGATTGAGGGTGAGACCACAGAGTCCAAGTTTTCATCAAAGTAGTGTGTGGTGGAGGCCTTCAGTGTCTTTAAAATCGGTCTATTCTTGAGATATCCTGGATATATCGGGAATATCCTTTGTCGCCTAGTGGGTTGTGCTGTGTAGGTGAGTTGTATCGGGGAATGATCAGATATTCCCCGGGGGAGGTGTTCAATGGCTGTTATCTTTTCAGGGGGCATCGCTAGTGTCAACATGTAGTCTATTCTGGAAAGACTATTATGGGCTCCCGAATGAAATGTGTATTGGCATTCGTGGGGATGTTTAAGTCTCCACATATCCACCATTCCCAGTGCTTCCAGGAAGTCTTTAAATATGCGGTTCGTCCTAGAAGTATCACGAGGAGGCTGTCGATCTAGGGTTGTGTTCAATACTGCGTTGAAGTCGCCTCCCACTATCAGTTCTCCCTCTGGGAGTTCAAGCATTAGCTTGCCCAGGTCCTGGAGAGCCTCTTGGTGTAGTGCTGGGGGGATGTAGACCGATAATATATTGTAAGGCTTGCCCTCCCATTGACAACTGATCGCCGCAAAGCGCCCCCTGTCATCAGTCCAGGTGTGTTTGACCAGTAACGGCGCGCTTTTTTGGATGAGAATACCCACCCCACGGGAGCCCGAAGAGAACTCTGCGTGGGCGATCATTTTGAACCCCCATCGATTAAGCGCCTTGCATGCTGTTCCTACTAGGTGCGTTTCTTGCAGCAAAGCCAAGGTGGGTGCTTTCCTCTTTAAGTATTGGAGGACGAGTCCCCGTTTAATTATGTGTCCCAGCCCATTTACATTCCAAGAAACTATCGTGAATGGGGGGGATATCAGTGGTTGTGATTGGGGGTTGAGTGTCGAAGGGTCATGGTCGGCCATAGTTTCCGGGAAGCAAGTGTATTAATGCCTTCTGGGTAAACCCTCATAGCGGGGTCTGGTACGTGTCAGAGCCTAGAGTGCCTTTTAAGGCTTGTAGTGGTCTGTTGTCATGGCTTATATCATGTTGCGTTGACCGTGGTTGGGCCGTCGTGTATGGTTGCCCCAGTCCGGTCTGTGTGCCTGAGTGTGTGGTGTTGAACCAGTGCGTATGTGGTGTGTGTAGAGGAAAAGCCAACCAAGTTAGGAACAAGAAACTAAAACTAAGTAAACTCATAACATATAAATCCCAAACCCCCCACCCTGCCTCCCTGCCCGGCGAACAATAAACAATCCACCACCCCAACTGAGCAGAGTGCTTGTAGTCCCAACTGAGGAAAATTGTCTTTGGGGGTGAGACTTCTGTGTCCATTGTCGAGCCCTCCCCTACGAGAGCGAACATACAGTGTCAGTCGTAGCTAAAAGTCCTACCTGCATGGATCTGTTTGTGCGTGACAAGAGTCTCACCATAGTTGGCCAGCCGCAGTTTGTGGCTAGCTATTTCAGCTCGTCCCTGCAGTCCTTGTAGATCGTAACTTATATAAAGAGGAGCGGGCGAATGACGTAGTCCAAGAGATCGGCTCCAAAGGGATGGGTAGCGATACTAGTGTCCATACTGTGTCGTATTGTACTTATTCCGTATCTTCTGTTAGTTGGGGGCTTCTGTCCCCTTGGTTCCGGCGCATGTCGCGATTCCTGGGCCCTCTTGCCGGTCTCCAGCCTTCCAGCCAGTCCTGGGTCTCCTGCGGCGATTCAAAAAAACATGTTTTACCTTCAGATTCCACACGCAATTTCGCTGGAAAAATCATTGAGTACTTGAGTTCCCGAGCACGTAATTCTTTCTTACCCTCTGTGAAGCTCCGTCGCTGCTGGGCTACTGCTGCCGTGTAGTCGGGATAGAAGTGGATTTCTGCGTCACCGATCTTGAGCGGTGGGCGAGTGCGAGCTGCTTGTAAAATGGCGTCCCGGTCCTTAAAGTTGAAAATGCGGGCTAGTATTGGGCGGGGCCCCGGGTTTTGGCTGTCCTACGGGTACACGGTGGCCCCATTCCAACGAGAAATAGTTTGAGAGACCTTTGAGTTTTAGCTGTTTGTAGATTAGGTCTTCCACGTAGAGTTCTAGGGCAGGGCCGCGTTCGGATTCCGGTACGCCAATCAGGCGTATATTGTTGCGCCTCGAGCGGCCTTCCTGATCGTCCAGCTTTGCTTTTAGCAGGAGGTTGTCGGCTTCTAGTTTTTGGACTCTACGTTGCAGGTCGGAGGTGTCCCCCACGAGGTCGATAGTTGTTTTTTTGACCTCCTCTTTCTTTTGGTAAGGTAATGAGTCTATAGGCTCTACGTGATCTACTATACCCCCAAATAAAGCGAGAGAAAATACCATCAATTTATTTAAAGATCTGTGGGTCAAAGTTTAAACAAATAGTTCAGAAAAAATATAAGAATTTAAAAAAAAATAGCATTTTGATTAGATTGCATCTTCCGTTGATGGTTCGATGTAGATTATGCAATCTACTCAAGCTTTTTTCTGTTTGTTTCAAAAGTGGGTTCAGATTAAGTTTAACCAGATTATTTATTTTGAGGTAATATTAACTCCTAAATATACTGCGTTAACCACTACCCTAAGATCGCAAAAGTTACTTTTGTTGATTATGATTTGGGTTTTATTTTGATTTAGTTTGTAGCCGGAGATTTCTCCAAATGTATTTGCTTCTCCTTCCATTAAGTTGACTGCTTCATTTGGGTTGGCTGTGACTATTGCGATGTCATCTGCATATACCAGGGTCTTGGTTTCTCCATTGGGGGTCCTCATTGGTGTTATGGCTAAGTTGTTTTCTAGCATACGGATGAACGGGTCTATAAATATAGCGAATAGTAGAGGGGAGCAAGGGCAGCCCTGCCATGTCCCTGTGGTCACTTTGATGTTGTCTGACATTTCCCCGTTTATCATAACCACTGCTTCCGGATTGAAATACAACATGCGAACAGCATTGATGAATTGTTCCCCGATCCCACTCTTTGACATACCTGTCCATAGATATTGCCAGGAGACCCTATTGAATGCTTTTTCTGCATCTAGCAATATCAGCACCATAGGGTCTCCTGTCACCTCAGCTATGCCAAAGAGTGTAATCACCCTCTGAATATGATCGGTAGTTGATCTGCCTGGAACGAATCCATGTTGCCCGACTGAAATGATTTTATGGATTAAAGGTACGAGTCTGCTAGCTAGCAATTTAGAATATATTTTGGAGTCATTATTTATTAACGTGATTGGGCAGTAGGCCCCTAGATCTGTGGGGTCTTTGTTCTTCTTAGAGAATACAATAATTTTAGCCCGAGCCCAGAATTCCGGTGGCCGCCCTCCCTGGAAAACCTGAGTCCTCAATTTAGTTAAAATTCCTTTCAAGTGCTTGCTAAATCTAGCATAAAATTCTGAGGGAATTCCATCTAGGCCGGCTGCCTTACCAGATGAAAGGTTGTTTATTGAGAGGAGGATTTCTACCCAGACTGACTTGGTCGGTTTGAGGTAGCTGAGTCCCCATAACTGAATTCAGATGTTCCTCCATTTTGGACTGGCTTTGGCCTGTTTCAGTGTATAGGTCAGCATGGTACCTTTGGAATGCATCCCATATCTCTTTGTGTAAGGCCATTAATAGGGTCTCTAATCTCTTTGATCATGTTTTCCATGTTCTGCTGTCTTGGTCGGACTGCTAGTTGGTGTCCCACCTGCTCGCTTAATTCATAGATTTTCTCTTTATTCAGAGTGGCTTTACAAATGGCTTTTACTGTGAAGGTTTCGGTTATCTGGTTTCTTGCGATGGCAATATCTCTTACAGCCCCTTCGATGTTAGTGCCTCCCTGAACTGCTCTCACCAGATCTTATTCCTTTCTTGCTAGATTGTCCTGCAGATTTTTTTTAAAGTTTTGTTTTACCTCTTGTTTGCTTTTAATTGAGAATCTAAGAGTTTCTCCCCTGATTCCCGCCTTGAGTGTGTCCCACACCACTTCCAGCGGAGCACTACCCAGATTATATTCTAGAAATGCTGGAATCCAGTTTTCTATGAGCTGGCAGTATTTTTCATTAAGCAATAAAGCCCTTTTGAATGTCCATCTACTGTGGTCAGGTTGTATCTTCCCGGTGTCAATACTTATGATTAAGGGATTATGGTCTGATAGAACCCTAGGTAATCGATCTATAGAGCACTTGGTTATGATAGTGTGTGAGGCAAATATATAATCCAGCCTGACAAATTTAAGGTGTGGGTGGGAGAAAAAGGTATAGCCGGGATTATTTGGGAATTTCATCTCCCAACAGTCAGAGATCCCATGTGTGTTACAAAGTTCCTCGAGGGCTCTAAATACTTTTGGTTTCCTATCCTGATATGTGAAATTGTGTCCAGTTGACCAGTCCAATGGTAGGTTTAGATTGAAATCGCCACATACAATCATTGGGAATGACCAGTGTACTAGTTCATTAGACAAAAATTCCAGAAGATCTGGATCATCTATGACACACCCATACACCGAACAAACAGTTAATTTTTTTTCCCCCACCATATAGGCACTCCGTAATGGCCCACCGACCAAATTTATCAGCATTTGATCTCGTAAATTGGAGCCCCCCTCCACGTGCCAAAATAGCCACCCCTCGAGTTTTATTTGCCTGAGTTGTAGCTGTGACCACTCTATATCTGAGGGTTTTCAGAATGTGTGTTAGGGACCCCTCCACATGGGTTCCTTGGAGAGAAACAATTTCTGCCCTGATTGATTTTAGACCTATTGCCGTTCTTCCTCCTTTTTTTGGATCGTTTAGGCCACAGATATTGATGGTCAATATTTTTAATTTAGCCATTCATGTAAATAAATTCCGCCTTGTCTAAATCTAAACCCTTGCTCGATCTACTATACCCATTTATTTTTTTGAAGGTCCAATCCGTTACACATTTAGAGTCTGGGACATTGGACCTAGTTATAGCCCTACCTAGAGCTTCTGACCTGGATCTGTGCCTGTATGCCCTACCCCTCCCCTATATACCTACTACGCGACCCCTCCCCCCCTCACCTAGAACCTGCCCGCCCCCCTCTACCACCCATTGAGGCTTCCAGGTTCTGGGATAACCAGGGTGTGGGCATCCGGGTAGTCAGCGAGCCTCAGGCGGCTCCTTGCCCCAACTCCTGTATCTGTCAAAAGAAGAGGAGGTATTCTCTGCGTTTTGTTTCCAAAAGAACTTTGCATATATACATATTAGTAGTAATGTTACATTTGCTTATCAGTCTTTTACACCTCTTCCCCCCTCCTCTTCTTTTTTTGTCTTGATCTTCTAATCTTGTCGTTTGTGGTTTGGATCAGCTGATCTTATGAATGTTGTCTATTTGCTCTGTCTATTTTTTAGGTTTGTCTTTGCCTGAGTCTGTGATTTCCTTGAGATATGCGTGTGCCTAGATTTCGCTGGTAAAACTTCTAGTGACTCCATTAAAGATGATCTTTAGTTGTGTCAGGTTTTGTAGGTATACAGTAGCACCAATCTGTTCAAAGGGGTAAAAAGTTGTCTCATCCTCCATCTTCGTTCCCGCGTCGCATGAGCATAGTCTGGTCTGCAGAAGAACATGAAGCCTTTATGCTCCCTTTTACTTGTGGGCCGTGCAAGATCGAAAGATAGCTTTGCGTAAAAGAAAGTTTCCAAAGTATACAGCATTGCTCTTGGATATTGTGCTGGTGTATGCGGTCGTTTTGGGAGGGTCAGAGGAAAATGGTGTGCACGCTGTACTTCTTTGTCCAATTCCCAAGCATTTAGTTCTGGGAATGATTCTTTAAGAAGAGATGTCATGTAGCCCCTTGGGTCATTCCCCTCTGCTCCCTCGGGAATTCCAAGAAAGCGTAGATTATTACGTCTAGCTCTGTTTTCTTGGTCTTCCGCCTTCAGCATTAAGTCTTTAACAATCCCCTCTTGTTCTCTTCCCTGTGTTTGAGGAGCGGAAACGTCCTTCTCGAGGTTATCGGTGCATAGTTCTACTGAAGCCATTCTGTCCGAGATTTCCAGACAAGTGTGTCCCACTTTTTTAATTGCTCCTTGGAGTTTCTGGATTGCAACGTTGTTCTTCTTGTCCTGTTTAACATCTTCTTGGAAGTTCCTGATTGAGTTTAGCACATTGCATAGGGAGGGTTCTGCTTGATTTCCCCTACAACCAATGATGTCCGATTGTTTATGGTCGATCTTTTTGGAATCTCCCGAAAGACTGAGATCCAGGTCCGACCGACTCATGACTTGTGGAGATGAGCTTCTTGGTCTATGATTGATCTGATCCATTTTACTCCCTTGGTCAGTAGTGTTTTCATACATTAATTTGTTTTGTCTTTTTTTTTTTTTGGCTATTTCTTTCTTGCAGCGTTGTGCTTCAGAGACTCGTTCAACTTCTTTGAGTTTAGATCTGAAGAATCAGTGGATTCTGTTATGGTTCTGTAGAGAGTGTTAGCAAATGAAGCATAGGATTGAGAGATGTTTTAACGGTTGATAACACAAATTGAGACTTGAATTTTCTAGTAAGCTGTGGATTAGCACAATATTTATGACGCCATAGTACTTTGCTCTACTGCACAACTTTTCCTTCTGCAGAATATAGTGAATGACCAGCAGTGGCAGTGTTGCACAAGTGAATTTCTGTGGAATGGTGAGAATAAAAAAAAAAACAGAAGCATCCTGCAATCCTTCATTCATTTAATCAATTTATATGGTAAGTCAAACTCACATTTAATAATTTTGTTTGCAATTAAAAGAAGTTCACAGCATCTGAAGGTTCTCACTACCTTTTAGTAGGGTCCGCCATATAATATAATTTCGGTCATGATGGTAGTAATATGTATTAAATAATGATATTCATGACAGTTAATCAAATACTTTCATTATCTCTAAGGCTGACAAAGCCTGTATTATATACTTGTCCTTGCAATATGTCATCGAGGAAATTACTGCCTTTAAGGCTGGCATGAGTTGGCTTATGTTAGAGTGATGGATGACTTTCTCATGGAAGGAAACACATTTAACCTGTTTCCCTGCACTCTGTATGTTGGATGCTGGTACCCACAATGGATTGTTGTTGAGGATACTCTGGGTTTTGTAACTCCATCCCACTTTCAAAAAGGCCCCAATGCTTTGAATGAGTCAGAGTACTTTCCCATGGCACCTTCTACTTGCCTTGCAGACATATTGTAGATTTTCCACAGCTGTGCTGGGCTGAAAATCGGGATTTTTATTAAAGAACAAGTTGAATATTGTACAGTAAATCCCATTATTGCCACCAGTCAGCAGAATTTTTAAAGCTTATGAAACTTGGAATCTTTAAACATTCCAAACATAATAAAATCCTCTAGCAACCAGTTATCTTCCTTCTTTTATGAACTGCAAACTTGAACTGTAAAGAAGTCCCCAAATTAAGATCCACAACTCAAAAAAATAAGTCTTGTTTACGACACAACCACTTCCTCCAATACAATCCATTGAAACTTCACAAAGATCTTAAACTTGACCTATTGTAAAAAACATAAATAACAGGAAAGTGTTTACACTGGAAGGGATAATATTAGCCTCTGTATCTTTAATCAAATCCAGATTTTCAGCCCACCATTGCTGTGAAAAATCTACATTTTCTGCAACTAGACAACTTGCTGCACTCTCCACAGGCTTAAAATAAAATAATCTGAACATGGAAACTGAAGACCAATCAGCACAACAGTGTCTTGCAAACTTCCACTCATCAAACAAGCCTTCAAAGCAGCTGCACTCCTCACACTGTTTGCAGAGAGATCCACCTGAGGACCACCCAAACCGCTCAAGCTCCTGAAAGCATTCCTGTCTAACATCCAATCACTCAATTCGTTAAAATTCCTTGAAAAACCAATCCAGCCCAGTATTTTTCAACCCTTGGGGTATGCTCCACCTGAACTCTTAAGGCCCTTTCTATGCAATGCTCCCAAAACATCTTTGCCATATCTGACAGTCCCTTCGAGTAAGGACCTCCCAGCCTGTTGACATCTCACTCTGACACTACTGAACACTTCACAGTCTGATCTTCAAAACACTTGATTGCAAAAAAACCTGCTAATAACTCCTTTCCTGCTCTGTCCAGCATCTGCAGTCCTTGGCAATCCACAACGTACACTCCTTTCTTCCAAGCTTGCATCCGATTCCAACACTAGATCTGGATTTTTGTCAAAAATTGCATGCCCATTCCTCGCATCCATATTCCTCAACCACCATATCCACTCCTCCCTTGCTTTCAACGAAAGACAAACTGTCTCTGAGTACCTCAATCCATCCTTTGTCTCGCTTTCACTCTCTGTAAGCCTGATAATGACTGGTCCCTGGGAAAATTGCCTGAATTGTAGACAACAAAAGACCAACAATACGAGCTAACATTCTTAGAGAAACCATGCCAAATATTGAGTTTTCCATATCTTCGTTCTTCTTCTTTTCAACTTCTCTTTTGGTGACCTCCGTACACCTTCAATCATGTCTATTATAAAACTCTTACTACTTCTGTTTACCACAAATCCTCCAAAAGTTTCACTGCCAGTTTTGTAAGTGGAATCTTCTGTTTCTTGTCCGAATCCATAATCAAGATATCATCTAAATAAATGATCATTTGAATTCCCTTCTCTCTCAGAAAAGCAGCCGCTGGCCGAAGGACTTTTTTAAAGTTCCAGTGTGCTGACGAGAGTGCAAAAGGAGGGTACACACACTTCCACAACCTCTTCTTCCGTAGGAGCCTTAGAAATCTGATGTTCCTCCCAAATTGGAACTGTAAAATAAGCATAATTCAGAGCCAATCAGTTCACCCAGTCTCCTTTCTGTAACTCATCCTGTATTCCTTCCATCTTGAAATTATGGTAAACCACCCAATCGTTTAGCTCTCTTAAATTTATAACTTTCCCTTGTCCTCCTTTTGCACTGGGAAAATACCTGTTACACACCACCTGATGCTCTTCTAACACAAATATTACTTTCGCAATAAACTCCTGTATCTCCAAATCTATCAACCTCTTCTAATCCAAGGGAAAAACTATCCTCCTTGATAAAAGTCTTTGTACTAGTCTTTTCAAAAGTTCTATCCGAAAATCACAAACTGTCTCTAAAACCAAGGATCCCTTGTAATCTGACACCAATTCTGATAAAACTGGGCAAGTCTGCTTCCCAATTATAAGGGGGTAACAAAAGGGTCTAATGTTTCCTATTGATCCTCTGTTCCTTCTTTCTCCTTTTGTATTCCTTCCCTGAGCTGTCTGCCTCCAAGGGTGATATCCGCCATTGCAATAGGACTGCTGTCCTTGAGAATTTCTGAAGCCAGAGTGAAGGAGCCTCTGGTAATACCTTGACCAGGGAACAGACTTAATGTTTTTCCGGCCATACCAAAAGCCCTGTCCTAAAGCACCTTTATCTCCTTCTGGGACTTGCGTAAGGAACTAAATGCCCCCACATATCTGGATAACTCGTTATAAAGACATCAACAAATAACAAACCATTAGCCAAAGGGCCCTCTTCCTTACTGGGCAGATCCACTAACTTAGGATCTATTTTTAGTGAAATTATCATTTCTCTCTCATTAGAGCGCAGTATTGGTGTTGCCCAACTGGCATACTTGATGGTCATGAAAGCAAGATAGCATTGCAGTCTCAAAGCACATTGTGTGCTTTCATAATCACTAATATATTGAAAATGCCACAAGATAACAGCACCATCTAGAAGTGTGACTAACACTTTCATAAGCATGAATACTTTAAAAAAGCCACACAATCTGCCCTGCAGTCGGGCTTCAATTACCTAAAGGAATGCAGCAAGTGGTAAGTAAGCCACTTGCTGCTGAACTTGTGACCTCCTTAACCTCACAGGCTGCTGTGGATGAGGAATGTTTACCTGCAGCTTGTGTTCTCCTCTTCCACTGCCCGATATCCCACAAGAAGGAAATGACTGTTTTTTTGTGCCGCTCGCATTTTCAAAGCAGCGGTGTGAACGCTCTCATATGGAGTGTGCTGTGCAGTGAAGTGAGTGTGTGCTTCACAAAAGACACTGTGTGCTTTTGGTAGCATAGGTGTGCGCGCTTTACAAAGAACAGTAGTCAAAAAAGCACCTTTCCCAGTTAATACAATCTTTGTGTCTAATTCTGGAGTAACTAACACTGTCCTGTCCACTGAAGGCCTAGGACACTCTGACCTCAGTCTGACTCCAACATTGTTAGGAATCGTCTTTCTCATTTAGTGCTGGATATATTGAACTACATGTTCAGAGGGTGACCATTCTGGGGAGAGTGAATGCTTTGAGTAAGAGATCAATAAGTGACCCATCCTGCTTGGACTCAAAGTCCGCAGAAAATTTCCCCTTCAAAGAACTCTCATCCAAATCTTACAAATACAAATCCGATAAGCATCTAAGCACTACCTCTGAACTTCCAGAGGACTAGTCACATATGCCTTATGTTTGCGCCCCTTCGATCCTCTTTCAATCTTTTTTTCCGGGCCCTTTCCTTGCCCACCTTGTATGCCCTCTGCACCATCAGTTTTGCCTGTGAACTCAGCAAACATCTGATAGAGCGCCCAGGTCACCCGACTACAAAATCTCCATACTCACCTGGGCCCATAATCAACTTACAGATTTTTTTGAGTCAGGTAACCTATGCTCTAACTACCAGATATTTTACCTACTAGGTCCTGTACCATTGACTTACCAATCCTAGTCGATGGTGCCTGTAAACCTATTGGATCAGTGTCTTAGCATAATAGGTAGTAAATAACATAAGCACTCATATAATAACCACAGACTCGAGAATGTTTAAACTCTTTATCTAAACTTCATAAATGGTCACGATCCAAAGATTGAACACAATGAGACTCTCAATAACGAAAATCAGAAATAACGAATAACTATGCAAAACATATATTATGCCAATCATTTAGCAATTTAAAGGGAAGGTAAGAACAAGGAACATGCTATTAAATATAAAACACATTTCCACTATTTTGTTTTAAAGGGTGGGGAAAGAAAGAACATGCTAAATAACACAACTTTCAAGCAATTATCAAAGGGTGGGTAAGAAAAGAGGGAACATAAAATGCAATTATGAAAGCAATTTAGCATATAACTAAAGGGAAGGTTAGAACAAGGAACACACTATTAATTCAAATGATAAATTATTATTTGAAAGGGAAGGGTACGGAAAAAAGGAACATATGCAATCAAAACTTTTATCGATTTAGGGAGGGTAATGAGAAGGACACACGGAAATATAATGACGATACCCACACAGATTTATATTTGCCTAGAATGGTGTGAAGACCAACCCTGGCCACGGGTCAGTTAGGACAGAAACCCCAAAAGTTGCAGTTGCCAGTAGGCCAGCAGGTGAAGATCAGAATCAGAACAGGATAAACCAGATTTGGATCAGGACCGGACCACCAGAGGTTGAGAACAGCACCTGCAGTTCAGTTGCAACGCCTGCACTATTCCCTCTCTGCAGCTAACAGTCAGAACCCCGATAAGATAGTTTTATCATGAAGATGTTAAGATGTCGTTTATAGTTTTTATTATTACCACACACTGTATGGTAAACCTTCTTCCCTCAACTTATCAGATCACTTAATTGCTATTGGCGTATCATTACCTAAAAGAATTGCACTGAAAAGGAGACGCCATCACTTGGCTGGCAATCACACCTTTTTTTCTAGGTCCTGATGTAGGTGCTAGAGTTGTGAAGAGAGTGGTAGCAAATGAGTCATAGGATTGAGAGATGTAAGCCAGGATGATCATGAAAACTGAGATTTTAATTTTTAGTAAGCTGTGGATTTTCACAATATTACTGTCTCCATAGTACTGATTATCAAGGCTTAGAAAATCCGGGTTTTTTTTTGCTGTGCATTCGTTCGAAAATATTCAAGTTCTAATGGACTAACAGTGGACTTTTCCATCTGCAGAATATACTGAATGACCAGAGTTGGCAGTGATGCAGAAGAGAATTTGTCTGCGTTGCTGAGACCCAAAAAAAACAAAACAAGAAGCCATTCCTCAGTGCTCTGCCTTCCTTCATCAATTTACATGGTAAGTCAAACTCACGTTGAATATATTTGCTAGTCATTAAAAATGTTCATAGCATCTGAGGGCCCTGAGTACCTTTTTAGTGGTGTCTTTGGCATGATTAGATTTCTGTCAAGACTGTAACAATATGGATGACATTACGGTGATCATCATATTTTATCAAAGACTTTGACTCTAAAGCTGACAAAGCCTGCTTTAGATACTTGTGCTAACAATGTGTCATCAGAGGACATTACTCTCTTTAAGGCTGAAATGAGTTGCCTTAGTTTGGAGCGATGAAGTTGCATTCTCATGGAGTGAAGCTCATTTGATCTGTTTCCCGGCACTCTGTATGTGGGTCTCTGATACTCTATATGGATTGCTGTTTAGGATACTCTGCGGTCTTGCAACTCTATCCCATTTTCAAAAGGAGCCCAATGCTTTCCCAGTACACCGCCAAGCTGCCTTCCACTCATAATTACATATAGTTACCTAGTGCATAAATGCTGATGTCTCCTCCGCCTGTGTTTCCTCTTCACCCAGGGCGATTGGTCACGTACTGTCTTGACATCATAAAGCTAGAACAAGATGTCATCTGACATGAGGGACAATCAGTTGCTTAGCAAGCACTAAGATACATTTATCATGGTATTGAAATGGGTTGCAGGGTAAACAGGGCACCCAGCTGAAGACCTAGATGGTTAGATGAATGAAACGGGCATTATTTGAGACTTGTGCATTTGTTTGAAGGTGCGGATCATCACAATGTTCTGGACTTCTCTATAGCTTAACTGATAGGGATGTACTAAGATGAAGATGTTAAGATGTCATTTATAGTTTTTATTATTCACACTAACTATAGCGTAAACCTTCCTCCCTCAACTTATCAGATCACTTAATTGCTCTTGGCGTATCATAACCTAAAAGAATTGCACTAAGAATTGGATGCCTTCACGTGGCTGGCAATTGCACCTTTTTATCTAGGTCCTTGTGTAGGTGATAGAGTTGTGTAGAGAGTGGTAGCATATAAGGCATAGAATTAAAAGATGAATGCCGGGTTGATCATGAAAATTGAGATTTAAATTTTTAGTAAGCTGTAGATTTTCACAATATTACTGTCCCCATAGTACTTATTATCAAGGCTTAGAAAATCAGTTTTTTATTGCTGTGAATTCATTCGAAAATATTAAAGTTCTAATGGACTAACAGTGGACTTTTCCATCTGCAGAATATACTGAATGAGCAGAGATAGAAGTGCTACAGAAGAGAATTTATCTGTGTTGCTGAGACCCAGAAAAACAAGAAGCCATTCCTCGGCGAATATATGATGATATCCCGCAAACTATTTTCCCGCATACCATCACTCAGCATTTTTTTACAACGCAGGTGCAATAACTCCGCAATACTATCACTCCGCAAACTTTTACCCCGCATTTAACTTTACCACGCATGCCTTTACAATGCAAAGGCATGTGTGGTGAAGTTATAAACTTAGTCAAAGTACTTAGAATATATATATATATATATATATATATATATACACCCATTTTATTTTTTAATTACCCTTTACACCCTAAAAACGAATCCCACCCTGGTCCCTTAAAATACCCCAGCACCCCAAAATCCTAACTCCTCAAATACTTCTGTACCCCAAAGCCCAAACAAACCCAGAACCCTAAAAATCCTCCTGCACCCCAAAGCCTAAACCCACCCTGAATCCTAAAATTACTCCAGCTCCCTAAACAGGCCACTGTACCCCAAATCCCAAACCTACCCTAAAAATGCTCCTTATATCAAGCCTTAATACCCCCTAAACTCTTAAAAAAGCTCAGCACCCCAAAACCCAACCCCATCCTGAACCCTAAAAATACACCCTTGACCCCAAAACCCAAATCCATCCTGAGCCCTTAGAATACACCCTGCACCCAAAACCCAAACCCACCCTTAACTCTATAAATGCCCCTGCTCCCCAAACCCATCCTGAACCCTAAAAATACACACTGCACCCCACAACCCAAACCCATACTGAACCCTAAAATTACACCCTGCACCCAAAACCTAAACTCCCCCTGAACCCAAAAAAGCACTTCTGAATCCCACAACCTGAACCCTAAAAATGCCCCTGATCCCGAAAAACGAATTTTCCCTTAAACACTAAAAATACCCCAGTACCCCCCAACCTACCCTGAACCCTATAAAAACCTCTGTACCCCAAAATCTATACCTACCATGTACCCTAAAAATATATCATGCACCCCAAAACCCAAACCCACTCTAAACCCTAAAATTGCTCCTGTACCCCAAAACCTAAATTCCTCCTTTACCCTTAAAATACCCCATCACCCCAAAACCCACCCTGAACCATAATACTCCTTACACCCCAAAACCTCAACTCACCCTGAACCCTAAAAATACCTCCTGCACCCCAAAACCTAAATACTCCCTTAACCCTAAAAATATCGAAGCACCCCAAAACCAACCCTATGCGTTAAAAATACCATACTCTAAAAATACATTGTGCACCCCATAACCCAAAACCCAACTTGAACCCTAATACCCCCTACACCCCAACACCTCAACTCACCCTGAACCATTAAAATACCCCTTGCACCCCAAAACCTAAATACCCCTTAAACCCTAAAAATACCCCAGTACCCCCAAACACACCCTCATCCGTATAAAAAAACCTCTGCACCCCAAAATCTATACTATCCCTGTATCCAAAAAATATATCCTGCACCCCATAACCCAAACTAACCCTTAAAATACCCCTGAACCCCTAAAACATATACCCCAAAACCCCAAACTAAAATCATATACTTACCTTAAACTTAAATATTAAAAACATATGGTTTTACCATGCATGCTTTTACAACGAATTTTGTTGTAAAATCATGCGGGCTAAAAACATATAACATATAATGGCTTGCATTATTATACTATTGCGGAGTAATGGTACTTTCGTTGTAATGGAATGCAGAGTGAAGGTAGGCGGAATGAAAGTTGCGTTGTAATGGTGTTTTACCTTCCTCAGCACCCTATAAATACCCCAGTACCCCCAAACACACCCTGATCTGTATAAAAAACCTCTGTACCCCAAAATCTATACTATCCCTGTACCCTAAAAATATATCCTGCGCCCCAAAACCCAAACCCACCCTAAACCCTAAAATTGCTCCTGTACCCCACAACCTATATTCCCCCTTTACCATTAAAATATCCCATCACCCCAAAACCCACCCTGAACCCTAACACTCCTTACACCCCAAAACCTCAACTCACCCTGAAACCTAAAAAGTACATCCTGCACCCCAAATCCTAAATACCCCTTAACCCTAAAAATACCCAGGCACCCCAAAACCAACCCTATACTCATAAAATATCATACTCTAATACTGTGCATCCCATAACCTAAACGCACCCTTAACCCTTAAAGTACCCCTGAACCCCCAAACTAAAATCATATACGTACCGTAAACTTAAATATTAAAAACATATGCTTTTACCATTCATGCTTTTACAACGAATTTTGTTGTAAAAGCATGCGTGGTAAAAGCATATAAGATGTATTGGGATGCGTTATTATAGTATTGCAGAGTAATGGTACTTTCGTTGTAATGGAATGCAGAGTGAAGGTATGCGGATGTTGCGTTGTAAAGGTGTTTTACTTTCTTCAGCACTCTGCCTTCTTCATCAATTTACATGGTAAGTCAAACTCACGTTGAATACATTTGCTAGGCATTAAAAAAGTTCATAGCATCTGAGGGCCCGAGCACCTTTTTAGTGGGGTCTTTGGCATGATTATATTTCAGTCAAGACTGTAGCAAAATGGATGACGTTACGGTGATCATCATATTTTCATCAAAGACTTTGTCTCTAAAGCTGACAAAGCCTGCGTTAGATTCCTGTGCTAACAATGTGTCATCAGAGGACATTACTGTCTTTAAGGCTGGAATGAGTTGCCTTAATTTGGAGCAATGGCGTGACTTTCTCATGGAGTGAAGCTCATTTGACCTTTTTCCCTGCACTCTGTATGTGGGACTCTGATACTCCAGATGGATTGCTGTTTAGAATACTCTGCAACTCCATCTCCTTTTCAAAAGGAGCTCATTGCTTTCTCAGTACACCGCCTAGCCGCCTTGCAGTCATAATTAATTATAGTTACCTAGTGCATAATTGCTGATGTCTCCTCCTCCTGTGTTTCCTCGTCACCCAGGGTGATTGGTCAAGTGCTGTCCTGACATCATAAAGCTAGAGCAGGGAGTCATCTGGCATGAGGGACAGTCCGTTGTCTAGCAAGCGCTAAGATACATTTATCATGGTATTGAAATGGGTTGCAGGATAAATGGGGCACCCAGCTTAAAACCTAGATGGTTAGATGAATGAAACTGGGGCATTATGTGAGACTTGTGCATCTGTTTGAAGGTGCGGATAATCACAATGTTCTGGACTTCTCTATAGCTTAACTGATAGGGATGTACTAAGATGAAGATGTTAGGATGTCATTTATAGTTTTTATTATTCCCACTAACTATAGCGTAAACCTTCCTCCCTTAACTTATCTGATCACTTAATTGCTATTGGCGTATCATAACCTAAAAGAATTGCACTGAAAAGGGGACGCCTTCACTTGGCTGGCAATCACACCTATTTATCTAGGTCCTGATGTAGCTGCTAGAGTTGTGTAGAGAGTGTTGGCAAATGAGGCATAGAATTAAGATATGTACCCCTTTTTGATCATGAAAACTGAGATTTTAATTTTTAGTAAGCTGTGGATTTTCACAATATTACTGTCTCCATAGTACTGAGTATCAAGGTTTAGAAAATCCATTTATTATTGCTGTGCATTCGTTTGAAAATATTCAAGTTCTAATGGACTAAAGGTGGACTTTTCCATCTGCAGAATATACTGAATTACCAGGGGTGGCAGTGCAGCAGAAGAGAATTTGTCTGCGTTCCTGAGACCCCCCAAAAAATAGAAAGCAATTCCTCAGCACTCTGCCATCCTTCATCAGTTTACATGGTAAGTCAAACTCACGTTGAATACATTTGCTAGTCAATAAAAAAAGTTAATCGCATCTGAGGGCCCTGAGTACCTTTTTAGTGGGGTCTTTTGCATAATTATATTTCTGTCAAGACTGTAGAAAAATGGATGACGTTTCGGTGATCATCAAGGGCTTTGTCTCTAAAGCTGACAAAGCCTGCGTTAGATACCAGTGCTAATAATGTGTCCTCAGAGGACATTACTGTCTTTAAGGCTGGAATGAGTTGCATCATTTGGAGCAATGGCGTGACTTTCTCATGGAGTGAAGCTCATTTGACCTGTTTCCCTGCACTCTGTATGTGGGACTCTGATCTCCAGATGGATTGCTGTTTAGGATACTCTGCAGTTTTGCAACTCCATCTCCTTTTCAAAAGGAGCTCCATGCTTTCTCAGTACACCGCCTAGCCGCCTTGCAGTCATAATTAATTATCGTTTCCTAGTGCATAACTGCTGGTGTCTCCTACTCCTGTGTTTCCTCGTCACCTAGGGTGATTGTTCACGTGCTGTCGTGACATCATAAAGCTAGAGCAGGGTGTCATCTGACATGAGGGACAGTCAGTTGCCTAGCAAGCGCTAAGATACATTTATCTTGGTTTTGAAATGGGTTGCAGGGTAAATAGTGCACCCAGCTTAAGGCCTAGATGGTTAGATGAATGAAACTGGGGCATTATTTGAGACTTGTGCTTCTGTTTGAAGGTGCCGTTAATCACAATGTTCTTGACTTCTCTATAGCTTAACTGATTGGGATATACTAAGATGAAGATGTTAAGATGTCGTTTATAGTTTTTATTATTCACACTAACTATAGCGTAAACCTTCCTCCCTCAATTATCAGATCACTTAATTGCTCTTGGCGTATCATAACCTAAAAGAATTGCACTAAGAATTAGACGCCTTCACTTGGCTGGCAATTGCACCTTTTTATCTAGGTCCTTGTGTAGGTGCTAGAGTTGTGTAGAGAGTGGTAGCATATAAGGCATAGAATTAAAAGATGAATGCTGGGTTGATCATGAAAATTGAGATTTAAATTTTTAGTAAGCTGTAGATTTTCACAATATTACTGTCCACATAGTACTAATTATCAAGGCTTAGAAAATCAGTTTTTTATTGCTGTGAATTCATTCGAAAATATTAAAGTTCTAATGGACTAACAGAGGACTTTTCCATCTGCAGAATATACTGAATGAGCAGAGAGAGAAGTGCTGCAGAAGAGAATTTATCTGTGTTGCTGAGACCCTAAAAAACAAGAAGCCATTCCTCGGCGAATATATGACGATATCCCGCAAACTATGTTCCCGCATACCATCACTCCGCATTTTTTACAACGCAGGTGCAATAACTCCGCAATACTATCACTCCGCAAACATTTACCCCGCATATAACTTTACCACGCATGCCTTTACAATGCAAAGGCATGTGTGGTGAAGTTATAAACTTAGTCAAAGTACTTAGAATATATATATATATATATATATATATATATATATATATATTTATATTTTATTTTTTAATTACCCTTTACACCCTAAAAACGAATCCCACCCTGGTCACTTAAAATACCCCAGCACCACAAAATCCCAACCCACCCTTACTCCTCAAATACTCCTGTACCCCAAAGCCCAAACAAACCCAGAACCCTAAAAATACCCCTGCACCCCAAAGTCTAAACCCACCCTGACCCCTAAAATTACCCCAGCTCCCTAAACAGGCCACTGTACCCTAAAACCCAAACCCACCCTAAAATGCCCCTTACATCAAGCCTTAATACCCCCTAAACTCTTAAAAAAGCTCAGCACCCCAAACCCCAACCCCATCCAGAACCCTAAAAATACACCCTTTACCCCAAAACCCAAATCCATCCCGAGCCCTTAAATACACCCCGCATCCAAAACTCAAACCCCCTAAACTCTATAAATGCCCCTGCTCCCCAAACCCATCCTGAATTCTAAAAATACACACTGCAACCCCAAACCCATACTGATCCCTAAAATTACACCCTGCACCCAAAACCTAAACTCCCCCTGAACCCTAAAAAGCAGTACTGAATCCCACAACCTGAATCCTAAAAATGCCCCTGATCCCGAAAAATTAATTTCCCCTTAAACACTAAAAATACCCCAGTACCCCCCAACCTACCCTGAACCCTATAAAAACATCTGTACCCCAAAATCTATACCATCCCTGTACCCTAAAAATATATCCTGCACCCCAAAACCCAAACCCACCCTAAACCCTAGAATTGCTCCTGTACCCCAAAACCTAAATTCCCCCTTTACCCTTAAAATACCCCATCACCCCAAAACCCACCCTGAACCCTAATACTCCTTACACCCCAAAATCTCAACTCACCCTGAACCCTAAAAATACCTCCTGCACCCCAAAACCTAAATACCCCTTAAACCCTAAAAATACCCCAGTACCCCCAAACACACCCTGATCCGTATAAAAAACCTCTGTACCCCAAAATCTATACTATCCCTGTATCCTAAAAATGTATCCTGCACCCCATAACTCAAACTAACCCTTAAAATACCCCTGAACCCCTAAAACATATACCCCAACACCCCAAACTAAAATCATATACTTACCTTAAACTTAAATATTAAAAACATATGGTTTTACCATGCATGCTTTTACAACGAATTTTGTTGTAAAATCATGCGGAATAAAAGCATATAAGATATAATGGCTTGCATTAATATACTATTGTAGAGTAATGGTACTTCGTTGTAATGGAATGCAGAGTGAAGGTAGGCGGCATGAAAGTTGCGTTTATAAAGGTGTTTTACCTTCCTCAGCACCCTATAAATACCCCAGTACCCCCAAACACACCCTGATCTGTATAAAAAACCTCTGTACCCCAAAATCTATACTATCCCTGTACCCTAAAAATATATCCTGCGCCCCAAAACCCAAAGCCACCCTAAAATTGCTCCTGTACCCCACAACCTATATTCCCCTTTTACCATTAAAATATCCCATCACCCCAAAACCCACCCTGAACCCTAATACTCCTTACACCCCAAAACCTCAACTCACCCTGAACCCTAAAAATACCTCCTGCACCCCAAAACCTAAATACCCCTTAACCCTAAAAACACCCAGGAACCCCAAAACCAACACTTTACTTTAAAAATACCATACTCTAATACTGTGCACCCCATAACCTAAACCCACCCTTAACCCTTAAAGTACCCCTGAACCCCCAAACTAAAATCATATACGTACCGTAAACTTAAATATTAAAAACATATGCTTTTACCATTCATGCTTTTACAACAAATTTTGTTGTAAAAGCATGCGTGGTAAAAGCATATAAGATGTATTGGCATGCGTTATTATAGTATTACGAGTAATGGTACTTTCGTTGTAATGGAATGCAGAGTGAAGGTATGCGGATGTTGCGTTGTAAAGGGGTTTTACTTTCTTCAGCACTCTGCATTCTTCATCAATTTACATGGTAAGTCAAACTCACGTTGAATACATTTACTAGTCATTAAAAAAGTTCATAGCATCTGAGGGCCCCGAGCACCTTTTTAGTGGGGTCTTTAGCATGATTATATTTCAGTCAAGACTGTAGCAAAATGGATGACGTTACGGTGATCATCATATTTTCATCAAAGACTTTGTCTCTAAAGCTGACAAAGCCTGCGTTAGATTCCTGTGCTAACAATGTGTCATCAGAGGACATTTCTGTCTTTAAGGCTGGAATGAGTTGCCTTAATTTGGAGCAATGGCGTGACTTTCTCATGGAGTGAAGCTCATTTGACCTGTTTCCCTGCACTCTGTATGTGGGAGTCTGATATTCCAGATGGATTGCTGTTTAGGACACTCTGCAGTTTTGCAACTCCATCTCCTTTTCAAAAGGAGCTCAATGCTTTCTCAGTACACCGCCTAGCCGCCTTGCAGTCATAAATAATTATAGTTACCTGGTGCATAATTGCTGATGTCTCCTCCTCCTGTGTTTCCTCGTCACCCAGGGTGATTGGTCACGTGCTGTCCTGACATCATAAAGCTAGAACAGGGTGTCATCTGGCATGAGGGACAGTCAGTTGCCTAGCAAGTGATAAGATACATTTATCATGGTATTGAAATGGGTTGCAGGGTAAATAGGGCACCCAGCTTAAAACCTAGATGTTAGTTGAATGAAACTGGGGCATTATTTGAGACTTGTGCATCTGTTTGAAAGTGCGGATAATCACAATGTTCTGGATTTCTCTATAGCTTAACTGATAGGGATGTACTAAGATGATGTTAAGATGTCGTTTATAGTTTTAATTATTCCCACTAACTATAGCGTAAACCTTCCTCCCTTAACTTATCAGATCACTTAATTGCTATTGGCGTATCATAACCTAAAAGAATTGCAATGAAAAGGGGACACCTTCACTTGGCTGGCAATCACACCTATTTATCTAGGTCCTGATGTAGCTGCTAGTTGTGTAGAGAGTGTTGGCAAATGAGGCATAGAATTAAGATATGTACCCCAGTTTGATCATGAAAACTGAGATTTTAATTTTTAGTAAGCTTTGGATTTTCACAATATTACTTTCTCCATAGTACTGATTATCAAGGCTTAGAAAATCCATTTCTCAAGGAGTGAAGCTCATTTGACCTGTTTTCCTGCACTCTGTATGTGGGACTCCGATACTCCAGATGGATTGCTGTTTAGAATACTCTGCAGTTTTTCAACTCCATCTCCTTTGGAGCTCAATGGTTTCTCAGTACACCGCCTAGCCGCCTTGCAGTCATAATTAATTATAGTTACCTAGTGCATAATTGCTGATGCCTCCTCCTCCTGTGTTTCCTCGTCACCCAGGGTGATTGGTCACGTGCTGTCCTGACATCATAAAGCTAGAGCAGGGTGTCATCTGACATGAGGGATAATCAGTTGCCTAGCAAGCGATAAGATACATTTATCATGGTATTGAAATGGGTTGCAGGGTAAATAGGGCACTGTAGTAATAAATCACTACTGTTGAGGGTTCTAATGTTTAGTTTATTTGTCATATAGTACAAATGGTGCTCCCGGCTTGGCGGCTTCAACAATCTCCGAACATTCTATACCGCACTCCCGGATGGAGCGTGGTTCATACCAAGGGAGGGGAGAGAGAGGGGGGAAATGGGGAGAAGAGAGAGGAGTAAGATTACAACACACCTCCCTCCTTAAGGAAAAGAGGGGAGGAGAGAAACTGAAGGACTCCACATAATGGGTGCGGGACGGAAGGGAGGGAAGGGGGGGGGGTTTGGGAGAAGGACACAGTACAGCAACGTAGGGGTCGGAAAAGGGAACCCCTTGCTACAGTCTAAATGGGTGATCAGTCAACACTACACACTAACTGTGGTGCATTAGCTCTGAACAGTAGTTTTCTTTTTTCCAGTAGACGTGGCTGGAGAATAATACTCAATTGATCCCAAGGCACGTAATGTATAGATTTCATGAGTAGCTCTAGTCCACATTTATCTGCAGGAATCAAGATAAGGCTCTTAAGAATTCAGAAAGTAATGAGTAAAGTTCTCAGGTTACATAGTCAAACGTTAAACAACAGTAACTGTCAAGTGCATTTAAAACTCAGCAAGTAATAGGTAAAACTATCAGGTTACATTAACCAACATTAAGCAACAGTGACGGTCTGGAGCAAACAGGGCGTGCACCGTTAAGATATGGGTAATACAATTCCATGGATGCACGGGGTGATGCTTAAGGCATCCTGGCATAGGTAGACCACAAGTATTTATCACCAACTTTTCACCCTTGTCTCCCCTATGTCTGTGCTTGATACGCCGTCAATTTCTCCCTGGGATTCCAAACTCCTCATGCTGGAATACATCCCTTTTAGGAAGACTGAGAATGGCTGTGCAGTTCTTTTCCCTAGGCAGTAGCTTGAGCCAGGACACACCCCAAGACTACCTCTTACTGAATAAAGCCTCAGTTTCCCTGTCCTTGTCCATGCAGGGACAGAGCCTTCTTCTGCTCTCATTTCCTAGGCCATGACCAGTATTGTAATCTTCATCGCATTTTGTTTTAGACAGCCCCCGATAATTTGCATGAGTCTCATCAGGCATAAGTATGTCTTCCTGTTCCCTCTTGGGCTTGCCATGACAGAACTTGTCTGTGTTTTCTGGACCATTGTACTTTGGCTTCCTCCTACGATCATTTGCATGAGTCTCATCAGGCATTAGTATCTCCTCCTGTTCCCTCTCGGGCTTGCCATAAAAGAACTTATCCGTGTTTTCTGGAGCATTGCACTTCGGCTTCCTCCAATGATCATAGACTGAACCCCTCTTCCCTTCCATGACTTTTAGTGGGGATCCTTTAGGGTTTCTCCGCGTTATATTACTCTCCCTCTCCTTCATTCCATACTCGATCCCTTGTATGTATGCATCTTTGTTCTCTCCTTTTGGCTCAATGTAACTTGCACCCCTCGCTCTTTCCGGATCACAATTGTCCATGTACTCCTCTGACATCTTGGGTCTGAACCCAGCCAACTTAATTCTTTTCCACATCTCATTGCAAATGGACTTGTTGTTTTTTTTTTTTTTTCCGTCTGCCATTCTCGTTCTATGGTTGTGGTATTTACACACTCCACCTCCCTTCCAAATTTTCCATCTGTCTCAGTTTTTTGTTTCCTACTGACCATTCTCTCTAGTTTTTTACGTATTTCTCTTTCCTCCACCTGGCTTTGATATGTGTTTTTTCTCTCGTTGAGTTCGTCCTTAATAGCTTCTCTTCCCCACTTTTTTTCACTTGCAGCTCTTTCAAATGCTGCATTACTCTTAGATGGTTGCATGCGAACATTAACAGTTTCAACTCTGGTATCTTGTTTGCTTTGATTACGTGCCTGCTCATTCCTGTGACCTTTTACTTTTTTCTCCAATGAAATCCTCAACTTTTGTTGATCTCTCCACCCTAGCATGTTGATACCACCTTCAGTTATGTATATGGTACTTCTCATATTGTTTCCTTTACAAACTACGTCCAGGACTTTGTAGCCAATGGCCTGTATATCCTCCCCTGCATATGTTTTAAGGACTGTGTTAGCCTCTTTTAATTCATTACCATATTTTTTTGCAAATTTTCTGTCCCAATCACTATTGCTTACCATACTATATCTTGAACCCGAGTCTGTAATCCTTTCTGTCTCAACTTCACCTATTATAACGGTACATCTTTGAGATGTCTTCCTGGCTCTAACATCCTCTTTGCCATCCATTCTTCCCTTGAAACCTTCATCCCTTTGTGTCTTTCCACTTGTGGCTTGTATATAATATTCATCCCACACGTTCAAAATGTTCTCATACTTATTTCTATCAGTTCCTTTTATGAATACCTTCTCCATATTGTGATACATTTTCCTTCCTCTCTTACCTAAGCTGAGAAGTAGAATTTCCGCCTTTACTTCCGGGGACAGAGACGCTACCTCCTCCACCAAGACAGACAAATAGTTTTCAAAATACACTTTCCACTCCTTCCACTCTGCAATGTTTTTATTATCCTCCTCCATGAACGGCACAGGTGGAGGGAGATTGTACATTCGGCCCCACTCCATGTTTGGGGTGCTGCAATACCTCTTGATTTTCCCGGAAGGTGCCACCACCCCAAAAAAAAAAATGCAACACCACAGTACCCGAACTGATCACTACGGGACACTGCTACTCTATTAGCCACGTTGCCCGCTATAACCCTAAGGGGTATGAAGCACTTGCGTTGGATTAATATGAATACTACAACAAGGCTTCTGGGAAAACTGCTCGGACAACCCTTTCGAAAAATTACAAGGGAAATTAAACCCTGGCAGGATTGCCAAAGTGGGGTGGTCAGGTTGGTGGCAACTATGGACAGGGGGTGAATATTTATGGTAATTACTGTGCTGTTTTAACTGAGTGCATATAGATAGGGGCTCTTGAATTGTAAAGTGACGTGACTGAAATGCGCACTTGCCACGCGCTGAGGTACTCGCTGAGTGTAGAATACTTCTCCCACTCACACGCTGCAAACTCCGAGTTCATTAGCTATGTCCCTTGGATAAGCAGTGCGCAGCCTATGTCCTGATGTTTCACCAAATCAGCCGTATGCCCTCAAAGCGATCACCTCCCAACCGTCGTCCTCGCCTTCGCGCTCTTCACCTCTGCACCAACAGTGCCCAGACAAACATACGAACTTGGTCTGAAGCGCACCTCCTTTGATCGAACGGCGACACCCTTCAAAGCTTAAGGTTGGTCGGAAGTGAGGTGCCCGACACGACACCCGAAATTAATTCCCCAGCTCCTTGACCTTTTCCCTATGCCCATGCGCGAGGATAGAGTCAGGGATCCTGCGTCTGATACTCTAATGGGGTGCTTAGTTTTCCCGCTTTCACAAACGATTGGTGGTCACTGCTTCTGTTACCTCACCTCAATTGCTCCCGTAATATTATTTCCATTACTTTCTTCTTTGACCTCAATGAATTCACCTCAGGGAGACAACAACCACTGTCCCTTGTACAGTTTACTTTTACTTCCTTCCTCAGTAATCACAGACGAATATGTCACTCAAGGTACTGCCTCGGTTAGTTTTCTGACACGGGAACACAAGCTCGCTAAACTTTATGTCCCTCAAATATTTTTCTCCCAGCAGCTACAATACACTGCCTCCGTACAGTTCCATGAGTTTACCACACCATATGTTTAGTTGAGCGCTCCTCCTAGCGTTTCAATGGCTCAATGCAATCATGCAGCACGGCTGTGGTTAAACCTCCTCCCAACTTAATGTGAATACTTCCAAATTCACTGAGGCTATTAATTACTCGCCTCCATTACTTCTGGGAGTTAGGGGTTAGTGGCTCCCCCATGCTGTCACTCACTCATTCCTCGAACACTTAGCGCTCACCTCAAAACCGTTTATTTCACGTTGTCGAGAAAGTGACTTTGTTCCTTGTTCCGCTCCCTTCTCCTCACGCAGCTTCAAGGACTCTCCACACAGACCTGTGCAACACGCTCGGGAACCACATGGAGTACCTTCAGTTTCCCCAGCACTCTACTCACTCCACACTGGAAGAGCATAGGTTACGAGGTCCTCCTTCTAAAACGCGTCCACAGGACCGGAACTTCCCGTCGACAACTCTGCGCATAATCCGAGCCAGACTCGCTCAGTCTTCTACTCACGAGGGCTCCCTGCCTTTCACCGACAGCATGACAGTCCACACAAGCCACGGAGGGGACTAAGCATGGTGTAAAGGGACGCCCCTTCAAAACCAGGAACGGAACACAGCTGCCGAGAGTCATATGCTTCACATCGACTTTGACAGTTTCACTTCATGTCTCCTGCTCTCCACCGGCAGCTCATTAAACCGATTTCCCGTTCATCAACTGGGTGAGTCTTACTTGTTACTTCATTCCGCTCAAGCTTCAAATATGTCCAGGGGGGAGACACCACACTGACCCTGGCTCAGCTCCACGTCCTCGTCGCCATAAATGTAGTAATAAATCACTACTGTTGAGGGTTCTAATGTTTAGTTTATTTGTCATATAGTACAAATGGTGCTCCCGGCTTGGCGGCTTCAACAATCTCCGAACATTCTATACCGCACTCCCGGATGGAGCGTGGTTCATACCAAGGGAGGGGAGAGAGAGGGGGGAAATGGGGAGAAGAGAGAGGAGTAAGATTACAACAGGCACCCAGCTTAAAACCTAGATGGTTAGATGAATGAAACTGGGGCATTATTTGAGACATGTGCATCTGTTTGAAGGTGCGGATAATCACAATGTTCTGGACTTCTCTATAGCTTAACTGATAGGGATGTACTAAGATGAAGATGTTAAGATGTCGTTTATAGTTTTAATTATTCCCACTAACTATAGCGTAAACCTTCCTCCCTTAACTTATCAAATCACTTAATTGCTATTGGCGTATCATAACCTAAAAGAATTGCACTGAAAAGGGGACACCTTCACTTGGCTGGCAATCACACCTATTTATCTAGGTCCTGATGTAGCTGCTAGTTGTGTAGAGAGTGTTGGCAAATGAGGCATAATATTAAGATATGTACCCCAGTTTGATCATGAAAACTGAGATTTTAATTTTTAGTAAGCTTTGGATTTTCACAATATTACTGTCTCCATAGTACTGATTAACAAGGCTTAGAAAATCCATTTATTATTGCTGTGCATTCGTTTCAAAATATTCAAGTTCTAATGGACTAACGGTGGACTTTTCCATCTGCAGAATATACTGAATGACCAGAGGTGGCAGTGCAGCAGAAGAGAATTTGTCTGCCTTCCTGAGACCCCCCCAAAAAAGCAATTCCTCAGCACTCTGCCATCCTTCATCAGTTTACATGGTAAGTCAAACTCACGTTGAATACATTTGCTTGTCATTAAGAAAGTTCATAGCATCTGAGGGCCCTGAGTACCTTTTTAGTGGGGTTTTTGGCATGATTATATTTCTGTCAAGATTGTAGAAAAATGGATGACGTTACGGTGATCATCATATTTTCATCAAAGACTTTGTCTCTAAAGCTGACAAAGTCTGCGTTAGATACCTGTGCTAACAATGTGTCCTCAGAGGACATTACTGTCTTTAAGGCTGGAATGAGTTGCCTTAATTTGGCGCAATGGTGTGACTTTCTCATGGAGTGAAGCTCATTTGACCTGTTTCCCTGCACTCCGTATGTGGGACTCTGATACTCCAGATGGATTGCTGTTTAGGATACTCTGCAGTTTTGCAGCTCCATCTCCTTTTCAAAAGGAGCTCAATGCTTTCTCAGTACACCGCCTAGCCGCTTTGCAGTCATAATTAATTATAGTTACCTAGTGCATAATTGGTGGTGTCTCCTCCTCCTGTGTTTCCTCTTCACCCAGGGTGATTGGTCAAGTGCTGTCCTGACATCATGAAGCTATAGCAGGGTGTCATCTGACATGAGAGACAGTCAGTTGCCTAGCAAGCTCTAAGATACATTTATCATGGTATTGAAACGGATTGCAACGTAAATAGGGCACCCAGCTTAAAACCTAGATGGTTAGATGAATGAAACTGGGTCATTATTTGAGACTTGTGCATCTGCTTGAAGGTGCGGATAATCACAATGTTCTGGACTTGTCTACAGCTTAACTGATAGGGATGTACTAAGATGAAGATGTTAAGATGTCGTTTATAGTTTTTATTATTCCCACTAACTATAGCGTAAACCTTCCTCCCTTATCTTATCAGATCACTTAATTGCTATTGGCGTATCATAACCTAAAAGAATTGCACTGAAAAGGGGACGCCTTCACTTGGATGGCAATCACACCTATTTATCTAGGTCCTGATGTAGCTGCTAGTTGTGTAGAGAGTGTTGGCAAATGAGGCATAGAATTAAGATATGTACCCCAGTTTGATCATGAAAACTGAGATTTTAATTTTTAGTAAGCTTTGGATTTTCACAATATTACTGTCTCCATAGTACTGATTATCAAGGCTTAGAAAATCCATTTATTATTGCTGTGCATTCGTTTGAAAATATTTAAGTTCTAATGGACTAACGGTGGACTTTTCCATCTGCAGAATATACTGAATGACCAGAGGTGGCAGTGCAGCAGAAGAGAATTTGTGTGCCTTCCTCGGACCCCCCAAAAAAGCAATTCCTCAGCACTCTGCCATCCTTCATCAGTTTACATGGTAAGTCAAACTCACGTTGAATACATTTGCTTGTCATTAAGAAAGTTCATAGGATCTGAGGGCCCTGAGTACCTTTTTAGTGGGGTTTTTGGCATGATTATATTTCTGTCAAGACTGTAGAAAAATGGTTGACGTTACGGTGATCATCATATTTTCATCAAAGACTTTGTCTCTAAAGCTGACAAAGCCTGTGTTAGATACCTGTGCTAATAATGTGTCCTCAGAGGACATTACTGTCTTTAAGGCTGGAATGAGTTGCCTTAATTTGGAGCAATGGCAAGAGTTTCTCATGGAGTGAAGCTCATTTGACCTGTTTCCCTGCACTCTGTATGTGGGACTCTGATACTCCAGATGGATTGCTGTTTAGGATACTCTGCAGTTTTGCAACTCCAACTCTTTTTCAAAAGGAGTTCAATGCTTTCTCAGTACACCGCCTAGCCGCCTTGCAGTCATAATTAATTATAGTTACCTAGTGCATAATTGCTGGTGTCTCCTCCTCCTGTGTTTCCTCGTCACCCAGGGTGATTGGTCACGTGCTGTCCTGACATCATAAAGCTTGAGCAGGGTGTCATCTGACATGAGGGACAATCAGTTGTCTAGCAAGTGAGAAGATACATTTATCATGGTATTGAAATGGGTTGCAGGGTAAATAGGGCACCCAGCTTAAAACCTAGATGTTAGATGAATGAAACTGGGGCATTATTTGAGACTTGTGCATCTGTTTGAAAGTGCGGATAATCACAATGTTCTGGACTTCTCTATAGCTTAACTGATAGGGATGTACTAAGATGAAGATGTTAAGATGTCGTTTATAGTTTTTATTATTCCCACTAACTATAGCGTAAACCTTCCTCCCTTAACTTATCAGATCACTTAATTGCTATTGGCGTATCATAACCTAAAAGAATTGCACTGAAAAGGGGACACCTTCACTTGGCTGGCAATCACACCTATTTATCTAGGTCCTGATGTAGCTGCTAGTTGTGTAGAGAGTGTTGGCAAATGAGGCATAGAATTAAGATATGTACCCCAGTTTGATCATGACAACTGAGATTTTAATATTTAGTAAGCTTTGGATTTTCACAATATTACTGTCTCCATAGTACTGATTAATAAGTCTTAGAAAATCCATTTATTATTGCTGTGCATTCGTTTGAAAATATTCAAGTTCTAATGGACTAACGGTGGACTTTTCCATCTGCAGAATATACTGAATGACCAGAGGTGGCAGTGCAGCAGCAGGGAATTTGTCTGCCTTCCTGAGACCCCCCAAAAAAAAGCAATTCCTCAGCACTCTGCCATCCTTCATCAGTTTACATGGTAAGTCAAACTCACGTTGAATACATTTGCTTGTCATTAAGAAAGTTCATAGCATCTGAGGGCCCTGAGTACCTTTTTAGTGGGGTTTTTGGCATGATTATATTTCTGTCAAGATTGTAGAAAAATGGATGACGTTACGGTGATCATCATATTTTCATCAAAGACTTTGTCTCTAAAGCTGACAAAGTCTGCGTTAGATACCTGTGCTAACAATGTGTCCTCAGAGGACATTACTGTCTTTAAGGCTGGAATGAGTTGCCTTAATTTGGCGCAATGGTGTGACTTTCTCATGGAGTGAAGCTCATTTGACCTGTTTCCCTGCACTCTGTGTGTGGGACTCTGATACTCCAGATGGATTGCTGTTTAGGATACTCTGCGGTCTTGCAACTCCATCCCATTTTCAAAAGAAGCCCAATGCTTACTCAGTACACCGCCTAGCCGCCTTGCAGTCATAATTAATTATAGTTACCTAGTGCATAATTGTTGATGTCTCCTCCTCCTGTGTTTCCTCGTCACCCAGGGTGATTGGTCACGTGCTGTCCTGACATCATAAAGCTAGAGCAGGGTGTCATCTGACATGAGGGACAATCAGTTGCCTAGCAAGCGCTAAGATACATTTATCCTGGTATTGAAACGGATTGCAACGTAAATAGGGCACCCAGCTTAAAACCTAGATGGTTAGATGAATGAAACTGGGTCATTATTTGAGACTTGTGCATCTGCTTGAAGGTGCGGATAATCACAATGTTCTGGACTTGTCTACAGCTTAACTGATAGGGATGTACTAAGATGAAGATGTTAAGATGTCGTTTATAGTTTTTATTATTCCCACTAACTATAGCGTAAACCTTCCTCCCTTATCTAATCAGATCACTTAATTGCTATTGGCGTATCATAACCTAAAAGAATTGCACTGAAAAGGGGACGCCTTCACTTGGCTGGCAATCACACCTATTTCTGTAGTAGGGGATCTCTGTGTATAGTCATAATCTAGAGAATAGTCCCGCCCATGTGCGTGGACCCCGAAGCAATCAAAAATAATCTCTTAAAGTGTCGAAAAAATGCAGAACTGCACAGACACTTAAAAGAGAATTTAAAGACATATAATGCAGCCTATAAACAGGCTACACTGTCCAATACTTCAACTAGAAATTCCACCAAAAATCCACAAAACAGCAAAGCCTGTCCAGATTTCCCTTGCCTTCAGCAAAAACCCCTCTGGAATGATAGAGAGGAAGACATGGACAGACAAGCCCCATCGCCTGGGTCCATTGCGCCCACTACGGCGTCGAGAGGAATGACTGCGGTCTGTTCACCATCGTCGGAGACGAAACGGCGTCGAGGCTCGGCGTCGAGGGATATCACTAGACCTTCGAAGTCCCCGGTGACTGTTTCATCGTCGTCGTCGTCGACGTCGAGCGATCGGCGTCGATGAGCCAGGCGTCGGCGCTCGCCGTCGAGGTGATACCGTAGTTCGCCGTCGGCGAAGAGGAGGCGGGCGTCATCGGTGAGTTCCTCGCCGTCAAGGTCGCCGTCGAGGCACAGGAAGTCGCCGTCGAGGCACAGGAAGTCGCCGTCGAGACACAGGAGGTCGCCGCCAAGGTGCATGAGGTCGCCGTCGAGGCGCATGAGGTCGCCGTCGAGGCGCATGAGGTCGCCGTCGAGGCGCATGAGGTCGCCGTCGAGGCGCATGAGGTCGACGGCGACCGAGGCGCCGAGGATCGCCGTCAAGGCGCGGAGGATCGCCATCAAGGCGCAAAAGGTCTCCTTCGAGGCACGGAAGGTCGCCGTCGAGCCACCAAAGGCGTTCGACGCCGAGGAAGAGACGCTCGACGTCCAGGCGCCGAGGCTCGCCGTATGGTCGCCGTTCTTCGACGCCGAAAAGAGGTGGAAGTAGACCTGATGCCGTGGGAGGTTTGCCTACGTCCCAGGCTGGAAGAGAAGGGGGTTCGCCGCACTCGGTGTATACCCCGTCGGGGAAGGTGACTCCCCCTCCTCCGTTACCGAGGGGTCCCCCTCCGAGGACACCTACTCCGCCTCCGTTGCCTCCACCGCAACCTGGGTCAGGGTTGCCTGAGAAGCCACCTCTGGTTCCGCCGAGGTCGACTTCGTTACCTAAGCTTCCGACGCCCCCGAAGGGTAGGCCTAGACCGAAGGCTCCATCCAAACCCAAGTCACCCGTTCCGGTGTACCCGGTTGATTGTCCTCGGCCGAGGAGGTCCCGTTCATGCTAGGGACGGAGAAGAAGATCGAGAAGTCGTCATAGATCCTCCACCAGATCAAGGCGTCGACATAGGAGGAGGGGGTCTAGGTCCCGCACGGACTCTTACAGGACCCATTCCTACTCGCCGACTTTATCGGACTCTCCTGAGACCAGGATCTCTCCAGTGGACGACATTGCCACATTCCAGGAAGTTCTCCTGATGGGGGCTGCGAAGTTAGGTATCACGGTGACGGCTCCAACACCTACGACGTCCGTGATATTCGAGGGGCTTCACAAGAAGCACTTGTCTCGCCCTCTTCTGCCTCTGGTGCCTGGATTGAAGGAACCTGGGGAGGAGCTGTTCCTCACGCCAGCGGTGGTGAAGGCCGCTCCGTCCCGGCTTATGAAGAATACAGGGCCCCGGATTCGGACCCTGCCTTTCTGAGAATGGATCCGGTACCGGATTCGGTGATTGTGACGGCGGCCAGGAAATTGCATTCTACCTCCCCGTCATCCACCGTGCCGCCAGATAAGGAGGGTCGATGGATCGACTCAGCGGGAAGGAAAGCGTGTGGGACCGCTTCCGCAGCCATGAAAGCTGCCAGCGATACAGCTCTGCTAGGCCATTACGACCGGGCGCTGTGGGACTCCCTTCAACAGTTCGTAGAACTGCTACCGAGAGACAAGAGGGAGGACTTCCAGGAGATCCTCAAGGAAGGGATGCTGGTATCAAACCAGGTGATCAGTGCAGCGGCGGACACCTCCCTGTTGGCCGCACATGGTTACTGCCATGGAATCAATCAGCGGCGGCATGCCTGGCTACGGCTCACGTCACTCAAGCCGGAGGCCCAGCAGCGGTGGCCAATCTGCCCTTTTCCGGAGAGACCCTATTCGGTAAACACGTAGATAATGAGATGGCCCGCATGAAGGCGGAGGCGGAGACCCTGACGGCTGTGGGCTTGGAGAAGCCCAAAGAGAAGAAATCCTTCAGGCCTTTCCAGAGGCGCTACGGCGCACAGGGAAGAGGACGGGGGCAGTCTTCGGGACAGCAGCAGCAGCAACAACAGCAGCAGTTCCGGAGACCCTTCCAGAAACGTCAGAAGGGTAGAGGGGGACAACAGTCCTCTACCGCGAACAAGGGCCCGGACGGGTCTCGACCCTGAGCGGTTACCCCCACCTTCATCCGTTACCCGCTCCGGTAGGGGGAAGCGTTCAATTATTTCTGGCAGAGTGGAGAAAAATTACTCTGGACAAGTGGGTGCTGAATATTGTTTGCAATGGATACAGTCTTCGGTTCATCAGCCCTCCTCCAGCGATCCCTCCGGTCAGCTCGCAGTATCAACTGCGCGACCTCCAGGCGGAGGCCGATATCCTGTTCAGGAAAAGGGCAATAGAAGGCGTACATCTGTCTCAAAGAGGAAGAGGTCTGTACTCCTGGTTCTTTCTGGTTCGCAAGAAGGACAAGAACGAGTTCAGGCCCATTCTGGACTTGCGGCAGGCAAACAAGTGGATTCGCAGAGAAAAGTTTTGCACGCTGTCGTTGCATCAGATTTATCCTCAGTTGCAACAGGGGGACTGGCTTTGTGCCATAGACCTACAGGATGCGTACTTCCACGTGCCCATCGCGTACAAACACAGGAAGTTTCTGCAATTTCAAGTCGGCACCAACCACTATCAATACACAGTGCTGCCATTCGGGCTGAAATCTGCGCCCATGACATTCTCGAAGTGCATGGCAGTGGTAGCGGCACACCTCAGGAAGAACAAGGTGTTTGTCTACCCGTACCTGGACGATTGGTTGATCAAGGCCTCCTCCTTCTCGGAAGCTCAAGCAGACTTCCAGAAGACGTGCGCTCTCTTGAACAAGTTGGGGTTGCACATCAACATGTCCAAGTCTATCCCGGTCCAGTGCATTCAATACTTGGGAGCCATCATCAATACGCTGTCAGCAAGCGTGTCTCCTTCGGAGGAGCGAAGGCGATCGATCCTTCGGAAGGCTCAGGCTCTTATGACCGCTCCATCTACAACAGTGAGGACGGTGTCTTCTCTACTGGGGTCGATGGCCTCTTGTATCTTCCTCACTCCTCATGCACGACTACACACGAGACCTCTGCAGGAGTGCTTGGAGGACCAATGGGACCAGAGGAAAGGATCTTGGGACAACAGGATACGACTGTCTCTGCATGCTCTTCAGTCTCTGAAGTGGTGGTGTTCAGCGGAGAATCTCCTCAGAGGGGTTCCTTTCCACAAGGACATTCCTACTCAGACTATCGTTACGGATGCTTCTCTCCAAGGCTGGGGAGCGCATTTGGGAGACTTACAGATTCAAGGAACGTGGTCTCAGATGGAGTCCACGTATCACATCAATTTCCTGGAACTCAGAGCTGTTCACTTGGCACTGAAGGCCTTTCATCCGTCCTTCCAGACCAACTCTCTGCTTGTGCAGACGGACAATATGACCACGATGTATTACCTCAACAAGCAGGGGGGGTTGAGATCGCGCACCCTGTCTCGGGAGGCACAGACGATCTGGCGCTGGCTTCTGGCCAGAGGATTGACGATAACGGCTACCCGTATACCAGGTGTGCAGAAAGTTCAGGCAGACGCACTGAGCAGACTGATTCAGGAAAACCACGAATGGGTCATAAACGACGACGTACTAGGAGAAGTCTTCGAAAGGTGGGGGACTCCAGACGTAGATCTGTTCACCACCGCAGAAAACAGCAAATGCCGAGACTTCACCTCCAGGTACTACCAGCAAGGGACGCTGGGGAATGCACTCTGGATCAACTGGTCGAACAGCTTTGTTTATGCTTTTCCGCCCATTCCCCTGATTCCAGCGGTGCTCATCAAGCTGTCCCGGTCCAGGGCACTGATGATCCTGATTGCCCCGGAATGGCACAGGCAGTGGTGGTTCACGGACTTTCTACACCGGTCTCTCCTTCCACACATACGGTTGCTGTGCAGGCCGGACCTTCTCACGAAGTTCGGGGGGCAGATGTTGCACCCCAACCTCTCATCCTTGAGTTTGGCGGCATGGCTCCTGAGAGAGTGCAATATGGCCATTTGAATCTGTCCGAAGATTTCATGGACATACTGAAGGAGTCTAAGAGACCCTCCACTCGGACTTCCTATGATTACAAGTGGAAGAGGTTTTGTATCTGGTGTGTGTCCAGGAACTTTGATCCAAGGACGTGCAAGGAAGATGTCATCCTTACTTACCTTCTGCATTTGGCGCGGTCTGGCCTTAATTTTCATTCCATTAAGGTTCATCTCGCTGCATTGACTGCCTACAGGAAAAGCCCTTCTCAGACTTCCTTCTTCCAGATCCCTGTGATCAAAGACTTTTTGGGAGGCTTGAAGAAAGTGTTCCCTCCTGTCAGGCTTCCTTCCCCTTCATGGGAATTGAATGTGGTGCTGTCCAGTTTGATGAAGGAGCCTTTCGAACCCAGGCACCAAATCCAGATCTTCATCTACCAACACCAATCAGAGACCTGACACCAACCACCTAAAATGCATCCTGCTCAACACCCGCTCGGTCCACAGACACGCCATCGACCTCTGGAACCTACTCGACACCATCTCACCAGACGTCGCCTTCCTAACAGAAACATGGATGAACGCCTCCTCAGCTCCAGACATCACCATTGCCATCCCGGACGGCTACAAGATCATCCGTAAGGACCGCACTGACCAAACAGGCGGAGGCATCGCTATCGTCCATAAGAACTCCATCCGCATCTCAACCAGCTCTGACGCCAACCTCGTCAACGCCGAACACCTCCACTTCCAGATCCACATCGACCCCAAAACCACACTCAGAGGCACCCTCCTCTACCGGCGTCCAGGACCCCGTGCACAATTCAGTGACGACATCACTGACTTTATCACCCCACACGCCCTCCCCTCCGAGGACTACATTCTATTGGGAGACCTCAATTTCCACCTGGAAAAGAGCAACAACAGCAGCACCACCACCCTTCTGGACAATTTTGCCAACCTCGGACTCAAACAACTGGTCACTACCCCCACCCACATTGCTGGCCACACACTAGACCCTATCTTCACTTCCAGCAAACATGTCTCCTTCAGTCACACCACAGCTCTTCACTGGACGGACCACAGCTGCGTTCACTTCACATACAATAAGTCCACAATCTACAACCATCCTCAACCCACCATGCGAAGAAACTGGAACAAAATCACCATCAACCAGATCTCCTCATCGCTTCTTCAAAACCCTCCTGTCCACTCCTCAAACCCGACCAAGCAGCCACTAACCTCACCCAATGGATATCCAACAGCGCCGACATCCTAGCCCCACTGAAAAAACGTCAAAGCAAACCAGGCAGCAAAAACGCCTCCTGGTTCAACGATGATCTTAAGAAATCGAAGAAACTCTGTCGCTCCCTCGAGAAGGCCTGGAAAAAAGACCCAAACTCCAGCACCAGGGACGCCTTCAAAAACGCCACCCGCATACACCACCAACTAATCCGATCTGCCAAGAAAGCCGCATTCCAAGACCGACTAAACAACAACGCCCACAACAGCAAGGAACTTTTCAACATCGTCAAAGAATTCACCAACCCATCAGCCAACTCCAACGACATCACCCCTTCCCAAGCCCTCTGCGACTCCCTAGCTTCCTTCTTCCACAACAAAATCGCAGACATCCACAACAGCTTCAACAACCGACCCAGAGACCAACCCACCCAACCTTCTGCAGGACCTTCACCCCCCCTGAACATCCTCAACGACTGGAACCCAATCTCCACTGAGGACACCATCCGCCTCATGAACTCCATCCACTCAGGATCCCCAACTGACCCATGCCCTCATCACATCTTCTACAAAGCAGACTCCATCATAGCACCACACCTCCGAGATGTCATCAACTGTTCCCTCAACTCCGCCACCTTCCCGGAAAGCTGGAAACACGCAGAACTCAGCGCCCTTCTGAAAAAACCCACAGCTGACCCCACCGAACTCAAAAACTACCGCCCCATCTCGCTTCTTCCATTCCCGGCCAAAGTCATAGAGAAAGCTGTCAACAACCAGCTCGCCACCTTCCTCGAAACCAACAAATCCCTTGACTCCTCACAGTCCGGCTTCCGAACCAAACACAGCACTGAGACCGCACTCATCGCTGCAACTGACGACATTCGAACTCTACTGGACAACGGAGACACAGTCGCCCTCATCCTCATCGACCTCTCCGCTGCCTTCGACACAGTCTGCCACAGCACCCTTCTACATCGCCTCAGTAACGTCAGAATCCAAGGAAAAGCACTGGAATGGATCACCTCATTCCTCACCGGAAGAACCCAGAGAGTCCGCCTCCCACCATTCAAGTCAGAGGCCACTGAAGTAATTTGTGGCGTGCCACAAGGATCTTCTCTCAGCCCCACCCTCTTCAACGTTTACATGAGCCCCCTTGCGACCATCGCTCACCAACACAACCTCAACATCATCTCCTACGCTGACGACACTCAATTGATCCTCTCACTCACCAAAGACCCTAACACCGCCAAAACCAACTTACACGAAGGAATGATAGAAGTAGCCGAGTGGATGAAGCGCAGCCGTCTGAAACTGAACTCCGACAAAACAGAAGTCCTCATCTTAGGCACCTCCCCTTCTGCCTGGGACGACTCTTGGTGGCCAGAGGCTCTTGGAAAAGCACCCATCCCGACAGACCACGCACGGAACCTGGGCGTCATCCTGGACTCCTCACTCTCGATGACCAGACAAGTCAACGCCGTTTCATCATCTTGTTTCAACATTCTTCGCATGCTCAAAAAACATTCCGCTGGATCCCCACCGAAACTCGAAAAACGGTCACCCACGCACTGGTCACTAGCCGCCTGGACTACGGAAACACCCTCTACGCCGGTACCACCGCAAAACTCCAGAAAAAACTCCAACGCATCCAGAACGCTTCAGCCAGGCTCATACTAGACATCCCGCGTAAAGAACACATCTCTGTTCACCTGAAAAACCTCCACTGGCTCCCCGTAAATAAGAGGATTACTTTCCGCCTCCTAACCCACGCACACAAAGCACTTTACAAACTTGGACCTGAATGCCTCAACACACGACTATCCTTCTACACCCCCTCCCGTCAGCTACGATCCTCCAACCAAGCTCTTGCCACTGTACCTCGCATCAACAAAACCACCATGGGAGGCAGATCCTTCTCCTACCTGGCAACTAAAACTTGGAACTCTCTTCCTACTCATCTTCGCCTCACTCAGAACCACCTAGCATTCAGAAAGCAATTCGACAAGTAATTCCCCACCCCCCCCTCAAGCGCCTTGAGACCTATGGGTATGTAGCGCGCTATATAAATCTTTTGACTTGACTTGACTACTCACCCTAAATTTCTTCCCAAGGTTATTTCTGACTTTCATGTCAACCAAACTATAACTTTGCCTACGTTTTTTCAGAACCCTTCATCTCCAGCGGAAAGGTCTCTACATTCCCTGGATGTTAGGATGGTGTTGAAATTTTATCTGGATAAGACCGAAGGTATTCGTAGGTCAGACCAATTGTTTATCAATTATGGATCGGTCAGGACGGGTCTTGCGACCTCTAAGCAGTCAATCTCTAGGTGGATTGTGTCCTGCATACAACTGTGTTACCAGAAAGCTAATAAGACCTTAGGAGGTAAGCCTAAGGCTCATTCCCTCAGGGGCAAAGCTGCCACGACAGCCTTGCTCCGTAATGTGCCGATTGCAGAAATTTGCAAGGCCGCCACTTGGAAGTCGGTTCATACCTTTGCTAAGCATTACTGTCTGGACACTGATGCCAGGGCGGATGCTCAGGTTGGACAGGCTTCGCTGCGGAATTTGTTTGCACAATAGTGGTGTTGGTTTCTTTTCTCCACCGCCGCTTTGGTGTGGGGATGGGCTTGCCATTCTATTCACTAGATTATGACTAAACACAGAGATCCCCCACTACAGAAGGAGTAGTTTCTTTTCTGTAACTCCAGTTCTGTAGTAGGGGTATCTCTGTTATAGTCATAAGCGCCCGCCCTCCTCCCCGGTGGAGACAAATATTCATGTAAGGAATGCTACAGGTCTGGCGTGTTACGCCTTCAAAAAGAACTGAAAGTAAGAGGGACCTGGAGGGCATTCTGGGATACTGTGAAGTTCTGGAAAGTTCTCTTAAAGGCACAGTATCCTATTCTGAGCCACATAATGGCAGCCTATGGGGCTTGTCTGTCCATATCTTCCTCTCTATCATTCCAGAGGGGTTTTTGCTGAAGGCAAGGGAAATCTGGACAGGCTTTGCTGCTTTGTGGATTTTTGGTGGAATTTCTAGGTGAAGTACTGGACAGTGTAGCCTGTTTATAGGCTGCATTATATGTCTTTAAATTCTCTCTTAAGTGTCTGTGCAGATATGCATTTTTTCGACACTTTGAGAGATTATTTTTGATTGCTCCGGGTCCACGCACATGGGCGGGACTGTTCTCTAGATTATGACTATAACAGAGATACCCCTACTACAGAACTGGAGTTACAGAAAAGAAACTACTCCTTATCTAGGTCCTGATGTAGCTGCTAGTTGTGTAGAGAGTGTTGGCAAATGAGGGATAGAATTAAGATATGTACCCCAGTTTTATCATGAAAACTGAGATTTAAATTTTTAGTAAGCATTGGATTTTCACAATATTACTGTCTCCATAGTACTGATTATCAAGGCTTAGAAAATCCATTTATTATTGCTGTGCATTCGTTTGAAAATATTCAAGTTCTAATGGACTAACGGTGGACTTTTCAATCTGCAGAATATACTGAATGACCAGAGGTGGCAGTGCAGCAGAAGAGAATTTGTCTGCGTTGCTGAGACCCCCAAAAAAGCAATTCCTCAGCACTCTGCCATCCTTCATCAGTTTACATGGTAAGTCAAACTCACGTTGAATACATTTGCTAGTCATTAAAAAAGTTCATAGCATCTGAGGGCCCTGAGTACCTTTATAGTGGGGTCTTTGGCATGATTATATTTCTGTCAAGACTGTAGAAAAATGGATGACGTTTCGGTGATCATCATATTTTCATTAAAGACTTTGTCTCTAAAGCTGACAAAGCCTTCGTTAGATACATGTGCTAACAATGTGTCATCAGAGGACATTACTGTCTTCAAGGATGGAATGAGTTGCCTTAATTTGGAGCAATGGCGTGACTTTCTCATGGAGCAAGGCTCATTTGATCTGTTTCCCTGCACTCTGTATGTGGGACTCTGATACTCCAGATGGATTGCTGTTTAGGATACTCTGCGGTATTGCAACTCCATTCAATTTTCAAAAGGAGCCTAATGCTCACTCAGTACACCGCCTAGCTGCCTTGCAGTCATAAATAATTATAGTTACCTAGTGCATAATTGCTGATGTCTCCACCTCCTGTGTTTCCTCGTCACCCTGGATGATTGGTCACGTGCTGTCCTGACATCATAAAGCTAGAGCAGGGTGTCATCTGACATGAGGGACAATCAGTTGCCTAACAAGCGCTAAGATACATTTATCATGGTATTTAAATGGGTTGCAGGGTAAATAGGGCACCCAGCTTAAAACCTAGATGGTTAGATGAATGAAACTGGGGCATTATTTGAAACTTGTTCATCTGTTTGAAGGTGCGAATAATCACAATGTTCTGGACTTCTCTATAGCTTAACTGATAGGGATATACTAAGATGAAGATGTTAAGATGTCGTTTATAGTTTTGATTATTCCCACTAACTATAGCGTAAACCTTCCTCCCTCAACTTATCAGATCACTTAATTGCTATTGGCAATTCATAACCTAAAAGAATTGCACTGAAAAGGGGACGCCTTCACTTGGCTGGCAATCACACCTATTTATCTAGGTCCTGATGTAGCTGCTAGTTGTGTAGAGAGTGTTGGCAAATGAGGCATAGAATTAAGATATGTACCCCAGTTTGATCATGAAAACTGAGATTTTAATTTTTAGTAAGCTTTGGATTTTCACAATATTACTGTCTCCATAGTACTGATTATCAAGGCTTAGAAAATCCATTTATTATTGCTGTGCATTCGTTTGAAAATATTCAAGTTCTAATGGACTAACGGTGGACTTTTCCATCTGCAGAATATACTGAATTACCAGAGGTGGCAGTGCAGCAGAAGAGAATTTGTCTGCGTTCCTGAGACCCAAAATAAAAGCAATTCTTCAGCACTCTGCCATCCTTCATCAGTTTACATGGTAAGTCAAACTCAAGTTGAATACTTTTGCTTGTCATTAAAAAAGTTTATAGCATCTGAGGGCCCTGAGTACCTTTTTAGTGGGGTCTTTGGCATGATTATATTTCTGTCAAGACTGTAGAAAAATGGATGACAATACGGTGATCATCATATTTTCATCAAATACTTTTTCTCTAAAGCTGACAAAGCCTGCGTTAGATACCTGTGCTAATATTGTGTCCTCAGAGGACATTACTGTCTTTAAGGCTGGAATGAGTTGCCTTAATTTGGAGCAATGGCGTGACTTTCTCATGGAGTGAAGCTCATTTGACCTGTTTCCCTGCACTCTGTATGTGGGACTCTGATACTCCAGATGGATTGCTGTTTAGGATACTCTGCAGTTTTGCAACTCCATCTCCTTTTCAAAAGGAGCTCAATGCTTTCTCAGTACACCGCCTAGCCGCCTTGCAGTCACAATTAATTATAGTTACCTAGTGCATAATTGCTGGTGTCTCCTCCTCCTGTGTTTCCTCGTCACCCAGGGTGATTGGTCACGTGCTGTCCTGACATCATAAAGCTTGAGCAGGGTGTCATCTGACATGAGGGACAATCAGTTGTCTAGCAAGTGATAAGATACATTTATCATGGTATTGAAATGGGTTGCAGGGTAAATAGGGCACCCAGCTTAAAACCTAGATGTTAGATGAATGAAACTGGGGCAATATTTTAGACTTGTGCATCTGTTTGAAGGTGCGGATAATCACAATGTTCTGGACTTCTCTATAGCTTAACTGATAGGGATGTACTAAGATGAAGATGTTAAGATGTTGTTTATAATTTTTATTATTCCCACTAACTATAGCGTAAACCTTCCTCCCTTAACTTATCAGATCACTTAATTGCTATTGGAGTATCATAACCTAAAAGAATTGCACTGAAAAGGGGACACCTTCACTTGGCTGGCAATCACACCTATTTATCTAGGTCCTGATGTAGCTGCTAGTTGTGTAGAGAGTGTTGGCAAATGATGCATAGAATTAAGATATGTACCCCAGTTTGATCATGAAAACTGTGATTTTAATTTTTAGTAAGCTTTGGATTTTACAATATTACTGTCTCCATAGTACTGATTATCAAGGCTTAGAAAATCCATTTATTATTGCTGTGCATTCGTTTGAAATTATTCAAGTTCTAATGGACTAACAGTGGACTTTTCTATCTGCAGAATATACTGAATGACCAGAGGTGGCAGTGCAGCAGAAGAGAATTTGTCTGCCTTCCTGAGACCCCCCCAAAAAAAACAAATTCCTCAGCACTCTGCCATCCTTCATCAGTTTACATGGTAAGTCAGACTCACGTTGAATACATTTGCTTGTCATTAAGAAAGTTCATAGCATCTGAGGGCCCTGAGTACCTTTTTAGTGGGGTCTTTGGCATGATCATATTTCTGTCAAGACAGTAGAAAAATGGTTTAACGTTACGGTGATCATCATATTTTCATCAAATACTTTTTCTCTAAAGCTGACAAAGCCTGCGTTAGATACCTGTGCTAATAATGTGTCCTCAGAGGACATTACTGTCTTTAAGGCTGGAATGAGTTGCCTTAATTTGGAGCAATGGCGTGACTTTCTCATGGAGTGAAGCTCATTTGACCTGTTTCCCTGCACACTGTATGTGGGACTCTGATACTCCAGATGGATTGCCGTTTAGGATACTCTGCGGTCTTGCAACTCCATCCCATTTTCAAAAGAAGCCCAATGCTTACTCAGTACACCGCCTAACCGCCTTGCAGTCATAATTCATTATAGTTACCTAGTGCATAATTGTTGATGTCTCCTCCTCCTGTGTTTCCTCGTCACCCAGGGTGATTGGTCACTTGCTGTCCTGACATCATAAAGCTAGAGCAGGGTGTCATCTGACAAGTGGGACAATCAGTTGCCTAGCAAGCGATAAGATACATTTATCATGGTATTGAAATGGGTTGCAGGGTAAATAGGGCACCCAGCTTAAAACCTAGATGGTTAGATGAATGAAACTGGGTCATTATTTGAGACTGGTGCATCTGCTTGAAGGTGCGGATAATCACAATGTTCTGGACTTGTCTACAGCTTAACTGATAGGGATGTACTAAGATGAAGATGTTAAGATGTCGTTTATAGTTTTTATTATTCCCACTAACTATAGTGTAAACCTTCCTCCCTTAACTCATCAGATCACCTAATTGCTATTGGTGTATCATAACCTAAAAGAATTGCACTGAAAAGGGGACTCCTTCACTTGGCTGGCAATCACACCTATTTATCTAGGTCCTGATGTAGCTGCTAGATGTGTAGAGAGTGTTGGCAAATGAGGCATAGAATTCAGATAAGTACCCCAGTTTTATCATGAGAACTGAGATTTTAATTTTTAGTAAGCTTTGGATTTTCACAATATTACTGTCTCCATAGTACTGATTATCAAGGCTTAGAAAATCCATTTATTATTGCTGTGCATTAGTTTTAAAATATTCAAGTTCTAATGGACGAACGGTGGACTTTTCCATCTGCAGAATATACTGAATGACCAGAGGTGGCAGTGCAGCTGAAGAGAATTTGTCTGCGTTCCTGAGACCCCCCCAAAAAAGCTATTCCTCAGCACTCTGCCATCCTTCATCAGTTTGCATGGTAAGTCAAACTCACGTTGAATACATTTGCTTGTCATTACGAAAGTTCATAGCATCTGAGGGCCCTGAGTACCTTTTTAGTGGGGTCTTTGGCATGATTATATTTCTGTCAAGACTGTAGAAAAATGGATGACAATACGGTGATCATCATATTTTCATCAAAGACTTTGTCTCTAAAGCTGAAAAAGCCTGCGTTAGATACCTGTGCTAATAATGTGTCCTCAGAGGACATTACTGTCTTTAAGGCTGGAATGAGTTGCCTTAATTTGGAGCAATGGCCTGACTTTCTCATGGAGTGAAGCTCATTTGACCTGTTTCCCTGCACTCTGTATGTGGGACTCTGATACTCCAGATGGATTGCTGTTTAGGATACTCTGCGGTCTTGCCACTTCATCCCATTTTCAAAAGGAGCCCAATGCTTACTCAGTACACCGCCTAGCCGCCTTGCAGTCATAAATAATTATAGTTAGCTAGTGCATAATTGCTGGTGTCTCCTCCTCCTGTGTTTCCTCGTCACCCAGGGTGATTGGTCACATGCTGTCCTGACATCATAAAGCTAGAGCAGGGTGTCATCTGACATGAGGGACAATCAGTTGCCTAGCAAGTGATAAGATACATTTATCATGGTATTGAAATGGGTTGTAGGGTAAATAGGGCACCCAGCTTAAAACCTGGATGGTTAGATGAATGAAACTGGGGCATTATTTGAGACTTGTGCATTTGTTTGAAGGTGCGGATTTTCACAGTGTTCTGGACTTCTCTATGGCTTAACTGATAGGGATGTACTAAGATGAAGATGTTAAGATGTCGTTCATAGTTTTTATTATTCCCACTAACTATAGCGTAAACCTTCCTCCCTTAACTTATCAGATCACTAATTGCTATTGGCGTATCATAACCTAAAAGAATTGCACTGAAAAGGGGACGCCTTCACTTGGCTGGCAATCACACCTATTTATCTAGGTCCTGATGTAGCTGCTAGTTGTGTAGAGAGTGTTGGCAAATGAGGCATAGAATTAAGATATGTACCCCAGTTTTATCATGAAAACTGAGATTTAAATTTTTATTAAGCTTTGGATTTTCACAATGTTACTGTCTCCATAGTACTGATTATCAAGGCTTAGAAAATCCATTTATTATTGCTGTGCATTCGTTTGAAAATATTCAAGTTCTAATGGACTAACGGTGGACTTTTCCATCTGCAGAATATACTGAATGACCAGAGGTGGCAGTGCAGCAGAAGAGAATTTGTCTGCGTTCCTGAGACCCCAAAAAAAAAGCAATTCCTCAGCACTCTGCCATCCTTCATCAGTTTACATGGTAAGTCAAACTCACGTTGAATACATTTGCTTGTCATTGAAAAAGTTCATAGCATCTGAGGGCCCTGAGTACCTTTTTAGTGGGGTCTTTGGCATGATTATATTTCTGTCAAGACTGTAGAAAAATGGATGACGTTACGGTGATCATCATATTTTCATCAAAGACTTTGTCTCTAAAGGTGACAAAGCCTGTGTTAGATACATGTGCTAATAATGTGTCCTCAGAGGACATTACTGCCTTTAAGGCTGGAATGAGTTGCCTCAATTTGGAGCAATGGAGTGACTTTCTCATGGAGTGAAGCTCATTTGACCTGTTTCCCTGCACTCTGTATGTGGGACTCTGATACTCCAGATGGATTGCTGTTTGGGATACTCTGCAGTTTTGCAACTCCATCTTCTTTTCAAAAGGATCTCAATGCTTTCTCAGTACACTGCCTAGCCGCCTTGCAGTCATAATTAATTATAGTTACCTACTGCATAATTGCTGGTGTCTCCTCCTCCTGTGTTTCCTCGTCACCCAGGGTGATTGGTCACGTGCTGTCCTGACATCATAAAGCTAGAGCAGGGTGTCATCTGACATGAGGGACAATCAGTTGCCTAGCAAGTGATAAGATACATTTATCATGGTATTGAAATGGGTTGCATGGTAAATAGGGCACCCAGCTTAAAACCTAGATGGTTAGATGAATGAAACTGGGGCATTATTTGAGACTTGTGCATCTGTTTGAAGGTGCGGATAATCACAATGTTCTGGACTTCTCTATAGCTTAACTGATAGGGATGTACTAAGATGAAGATGTTAAGATGTCGTTTATAGTTTTTATTATTCCCACTAACTATAGCGTAAACCTTCCTCCCTTAACTTATCAGATCACTTAATTGCTATTGGCGTATCATAACCTAAAAGAATTACACTGAAAAGGGGACGCCTTCACTTGGCTGGCAATCACACCTATTTATATAGGTCCTGATGTAGCTGCTAGTTGTGTAGAGAGTGTTGGCAAATGAGGCATAGAATTAAGATACGTACCCCAGTTTTATCATGAAAACTGAGATTTTAATTTTTATAAAGCTTTGGATTTTCACAATATTACTGTCTCCATAGTGCTGATTATCAAGGCTTAGAAAATCCATTTATTATTGCTGTGCATTCGTTTGAAAATATTCAAGTTCGAATGGACTAACGGTGGACTTTTCCATCTGCAGAATATACTGAATGACCAGAGGTGGCAGTGCAGCAGAAGAGAATTTGTCTGCGTTCGTGAGACCCCAAAAAAAAGCAATTCCTCAGCACTCTGCCATCCTTCATCAGTTTACATGGTAGGTCAAACTCACGTTGAATACATTTGCTTGTCATTAAAAAAGTTCATAGCATCTGAGGGCCCTGAGTACCTTTTTAATGGGGTCTTTGGCATGATTATATTTCTGTCAAGACTGTAGAAAAATGGATGACGTTACGGTGATCATCATATTTTCATCAAAGACTTTGTCTCTAAAGCTGACAAAGCCTGTGTTAGATACCTGTGCTAATAATGTGTCGTCAGAGGACATTACTGTCTTTAAGGCTGGAATGAGTTGCCTTAATTTGGAGCAATGGCGTAACTTTCTCATGGGTTGAAGCTCATTTGACCTGTTTCCCTGCACTCTGTATGTGGGACTCTGATACTCCAGATGGATTGCTGTTTAGGATACTCTGCAGTTTTGCAACTCCATCTCCTTTTCAAAAGGAGCTCAATGCTTTCTCAGTACACTGCCTAGCCGCCTTGCAGTCATAATTAATTATAATTACCTAGTGCATAATTGCTGGTGTCTCCTCCTCCTGTGTTTCCTCGTCACCCAGGGTGATTGGTCACGTGCTGTCCTGACACCATAAAGCTAGAGCAGGGTGTCATCTGACATGAGGGACAATCAGTTGCCTAGCAAGTGATAAGATACATTTATCATGGTATTGAAATGGGTTGCAGGGTAAATAGGGCACCCAGCTTAAAACCTAGATGGTTAGATGAATGAAACTGGGGCATTATTTGAGACTTGTGCATCTGTTTGAAGGTGCGGATAATCACAATGTTCTGGACTTCTCTATAGCTTAACTGATAGGGATGTACTAAGATGAAGATGTTAAGATGTTATTTATAGTTTTTATTATTCCCACTAACTATAGCGTAAACCTTCCTCCCTTAACTTATCAGATCTCTTAATTGCTATTGGCGTATCATAACCTAAAAGAATTGCACTGAAAAGGGGACGCCTTCACTTGGCTGGCAATCACACCTATTTATATAGGTCCTGATGTAGCTGCTAGTTGTGTAGAGAGTGTTGGCAAATGAGGCATAGAATTAAGATACGTACCCCAGTTTTATCATGAAAACTGAGATTTATTTTTTAGTAAGCATTGGATTTTCACAATATTACTGTCTCCATAGTGCTGATTATCAAGGCTTAGAAAATCCATTTATTATTGCTGTGCATTCGTTTGAAAATATTCAAGTTCGAATGGACTAACGGTGGACTTTTCCATCTGCAGAATATACTGAATGACCAGAGGTGGCAGTGCAGCAGAAGAGAATTTGTCTGCGTTCCTGAGACCCAAAAAAAAAGCAATTCCTCAGCACTCTGCCATCCTTCATCAGTTTAAATGGTAAGTCAAACTCACGTTGAATACATTTGCTTGTCAGTGAAAAAGTTCATAGCATCTGAGGGCCCTGAGTACCTTTTTAGTGGGGTCTTTGGCATGATTATATTTCTGTCAAGACTGTAGAAAAATGGATGACGTTACGGTGATCATCATATTTTCATCATAGACTTTGTCTCTAAAGCTGACAAAGCCTGTGTTAGATACCTGTGCTAATAATGTGTCCTCAGAGGACATTACTGTCTTTAAGGCTGGAATGAGTTGCCTCAATTTGGAGCAATGGCGTGACTTTCTCATGGAGTGAAGCTCATTTGACCTGTTTCCCTGCACTCTGTATGTGGGACTCTGATACTCCAGATGGATTGCTGTTTAGGATACTCTGCAGTTTTGCAACTCCATCTTCTTTTCAAAAGGAGCTCAATGCTTTCTCAGTACACTGCCTAGCCGCCTTGCAGTCATAATTAATTATAGTTACCTACTGCATAATTGCTGGTGTCTCCTCCTCCTGTGTTTCCTCGTCACCCAGGGTGATTGGTCACGTGCTGTCCTGACATCATAAAGCTAGAGCAGGGTGTCATCTGACATGAGGGACAATCAGTTGCCTAGCAAGTGATAAGATACATTTATCATGGTATTGAAATGGGTTGCAGGGTAAATAGGGCACCCAGCTTAAAACCTAGATGGTTAGATGAATGAAACTGGGGCATTATTTGAGACTTGTGCATCTGTTTAAAGGTGCGGATAATCACAATGTTCTGGACTTCTCTATAACTTAACTGATAGGGATGTACTAAGATGAAGATGTTAAGATGTCGTTTATAGTTTTTATTATTCCCACTAACTATAGCGTAAACCTTCCTCCCTTAACTTATCAGATCACTTAATTGCTATTGGCGTATCATAACCTAAAAGAATTGCACTGAAAAGGGGACACCTTCACTTGGATGGCAATCACACCTATTTATATAGGTCCTGATGTAGCTGCTAGTTGTGTAGAGAGTGTTGGCAAATGAGGCATAGAATTAAGATACGTACCCCTTGTTTTATCAGGAAAACTGAGATTTTAATTTTTATAAAGCTTTGGATTTTCACAATATTACTGTCTCCGTAGTGCTGATTATCAAGGCTTAGAAAATCCATTTATTATTGCTGTGCATTCGTTTGAAAATTTTCAAGTTCTAATGGACTAACAGTGGACTTTTCCATCTGCAGAATATACTGAATGACCAGAGGTGGCAGTGCAGCAGAAGAGAATTTGTCTGCCTTCCTGAGACCCAAAAAAAAAGCAATTCCTCAGCACTCTGCCATCCTTCATCAGTTTACATGGTAAGTCAAACTCACGTTGAATACATTTGCTTGTCATTAAAAAAGTTCATAGCATCTGAGGGCCCTGAGTACCTTTTTAATGGGGTCTTTGGCATGATTATATTTCTGTCAAGACTGTAGAAAAATGAATGACGTTACGGTGATCATCATATTTTCATCAAAGACTTTGTCTCTAAAGCTGACAAAGCCTGTGTTAGATACCTGTGCTAATAATGTGTCGTCAGAGGACATTACTGTCTTTAAGGCTGGAATGAGTTGCCTTAATTTGGAGCAATGGCGTAACTTTCTCATGGATTGAAGCTCATTTGACCTGTTTCCCTGCACTCTGTATGTGGGACTCTGATACTCCTGATGGATTGCTGTTTAGGATACTCTGCAGTTTTGCAACTCCATCTCCTTTTCAAAAGGAGCTCAATGCTTTCTCAGTACACTGCCTAGCCGCCTTGCAGTCATAATTAATTATAATTACCTAGTGCATAATTGCTGGTGTCTCCTCCTCCTGTGTTTCCTCGTCACCCAGGGTGATTGGTCATGTGCTGTCCTGACACCATAAAGCTAGAGCAGGGTGTCATCTGACATGAGGGACAATCAGTTGCCTAGCAAGTGATAAGATACATTTATCATGGTATTGAAATGGGTTGCGGGGTAAATAGGGCACCCAGCTTAAAACCTAGATGGTTAGATGAATGAAACTGGGGCATTATTTGAGACTTGTGCATCTGTTTGAAGGTGCGGATAATCACAATGTTCTGGACTTCTCTATAGCTTAACTGATAGGGATGTACTAAGATGAAGATGTTAAGATGTAATTTATAGTTTTAATTATTCCCACTAACTATAGCGTAAACCTTCCTCCCTTAACTTATCAGATCTCTTAATTGCTATTGGCGTATCATAACCTAAAAGAATTGCACTGAAAAGGGAACGCCTTCACTTGGCTGGCAATCACACCTATTTATATAGGTCCTGATGTAGCTGCTAGTTGTGTAGAGAGTGTTGGCAAATGAGGCATAGAATTAAGATACGTACCCCAGTTTTATCATGAAAACTGAGATTTATTTTTTAGTAAGCATTGGATTTTCACAATATTACTGTCTCCATAGTGCTGATTATCAAAGCTTAGAAAATCCATTTATTATTGCTGTGCATTCGTTTGAAAATATTCAAGTTCTAATGGACTAACGGTGGACTTTTCCATCTGCAGAATATACTGAATGACCAGAGGTGGCAGTGCAGCAGAAGAGAATTTGTCTGCGTTCCTGAGACCCCAAAAAAAAAGCAATTCCTCAGCACTCTGCCATCCTTCATCAGTTTACATGGTAAGTCAAACTCACGTTGAATACATTTGCTTGTCATTGAAAAAGTTCATAGCATCTGAGGGCCCTGAGTACCTTTTTAGTGGGGTCTTTGGCATGATTATATTTCTGTCAAGACTGTAGAAAAATGGATGACGTTACGGTGATCATCATATTTTCATCAAAGACTTTGTCTCTAAAGCTGATAAAGCCTGTGTTAGATACCTGTGCTAATAATGTGTCCTCAGAGGACATTACTGCCTTTAAGGCTGGAATGAGTTGCCTCAATTTGGAGCAATGGAGTGACTTTCTCATGGAGTGAAGCTCATTTGACCTGTTTCCCTGCACTCTGTATGTGGGACTCTGATACTCCAGATGGATTGCTGTTTGGGATACTCTGCAGTTTTGCAACTCCATCTTCTTTTCAAAAGGATCTCAATGCTTTCTCAGTACACTGCCTAGCCGCCTTGCAGTCATAATTAATTATAGTTACCTACTGCATAATTGCTGGTGTCTCCTCCTCCTGTGTTTCCTCGTCACCCAGGGTGATTGGTCACGTGCTGTCCTGACATCATAAAGCTAGAGCAGGGTGTCATCTGACATGAGGGACAATCAGTTGCCTAGCAAGTGATAAGATACATTTATCATGGTATTGAAATGGGTTGCAGGGTAAATAGGGCACCCAGCTTAAAACCTAGATGGTTAGATGAATGAAACTGGGGCATTATTTGAGACTTGTGCATCTGTTTGAAGGTGTGGAAAATCACAATGTTCTGGACTTCTCTATAGCTTAACTGATAGGGATGTACTAGGATGAAGATGTTAATATGTCGTTTATAGTTTTTATTATTCCCACTAACTATAGCGTAAACCTTCCTCCCTTAACTTATCAGATCACTTAATTGCTATTGGCGTATCATAACCTAAAAGAATTACACTGAAAAGGGGACGCCTTCACTTGGCTGGCAATCACACCTATTTATATAGGTCCTGATGTAGCTGCTAGTTGTGTAGAGAGTGTTGGCAAATGAGGCATAGAATTAAGATACGTACCCCAGTTTTATCATGAAAACTGAGATTTTAATTTTTATAAAGCTTTGGATTTTCACAATATTACTGTCTCCATAGTGCTGATTATCAAGGCTTAGAAAATCCATTTATTATTGCTGTGCATTCGTTTGAAAATATTCAAGTTCTAATGGACTAACGGTGGACTTTTCCATCTGCAGAATATACTGAATGACCAGAGGTGGCAGTGCAGCAGAAGAGAATTTGTCTGCGTTCGTGAGACCCCAAAAAAAAGCAATTCCTCAGCACTCTGCCATCCTTCATCAGTTTACATGGTAGGTCAAACTCACGTTGAATACATTTGCTTGTCATTAAAAAAGTTCATAGCATCTGAGGGCCCTGAGTACCTTTTTAATGGGGTCTTTGGCATGATTATATTTCTGTCAAGACTGTAGAAAAATGGATGACGTTACGGTGATCATCATATTTTCATCAAAGACTTTGTCTCTAAAGCTGACAAAGCCTGTGTTAGATACCTGTGCTAATAATGTGTCGTCAGAGGACATTACTGTCTTTAAGGCTGGAATGAGTTGCCTTAATTTGGAGCAATGGCGTAACTTTCTCATGGATTGAAGCTCATTTGACCTGTTTCCCTGCACTCTGTATGTGGGACTCTGATACTCCAGATGGATTGCTGTTTGGGATACTCTGCAGTTTTGCAACTCCATCTTCTTTTCAAAAGGATCTCAATGCTTTCTCAGTACACTGCCTAGCCGCCTTGCAGTCATAATTAATTATAGTTACCTACTGCATAATTGCTGGTGTCTCCTCCTCCTGTGTTTCCTCGTCACCCAGGGTGATTGGTCACGTGCTGTCCTGACATCATAAAGCTAGAGCAGGGTGTCATCTGACATGAGGGACAATCAGTTGCCTAGCAGGTGATAAGATACATTTATCATGGTATTGAAATGGGTTGCATGGTAAATAGGGCACCCAGCTTAAAACCTAGATGGTTAGATGAATGAAACTGGGGCATTATTTGAGACTTGTGCATCTGTTTGAAGGTGCGGATAATCACAATGTTCTGGACTTCTCTATAGCTTAACTGATAGGGATGTACTAAGATGAAGATGTTAAGATGTCGTTTATAGTTTTTATTATTCCCACTAACTATAGCGTAAACCTTCCTCCCTTAACTTATCAGATCACTTAATTGCTATTGGCGTATCATAACCTAAAAGAATTACACTGAAAAGGGGACGCCTTCACTTGGCTGGCAATCACACCTATTTATATAGGTCCTGATGTAGCTGCTAGTTGTGTAGAGAGTGTTGGCAAATGAGGCATAGAATTAAGATACGTACCCCAGTTTTATCATGAAAACTGAGATTTTAATTTTTATAAAGCTTTGGATTTTCACAATATTACTGTCTCCATAGTGCTGATTATCAAGGCTTAGAAAATCCATTTATTATTGCTGTGCATTCGTTTGAAAATATTCAAGTTCGAATGGACTAACGGTGGACTTTTCCATCTGCAGAATATACTGAATGACCAGAGGTGGCAGTGCAGCAGAAGAGAATTTGTCTGCGTTCGTGAGACCCCAAAAAAAAGCAATTCCTCAGCACTCTGCCATCCTTCATCAGTTTAAATGGTAGGTCAAACTCACGTTGAATACATTTGCTTGTCATTCAAAAAGTTCATAGCATCTGAGGGCCCTGAGTACCTTTTTAATGGGGTCTTTGGCATGATTATATTTCTGTCAAGACTGTAGAAAAATGGATGACGTTACGGTGATCATCATATTTTCATCAAAGACTTTGTCTCTAAAGCTGACAAAGCCTGTGTTAGATACCTGTGCTAATAATGTGTCGTCAGAGGACATTACTGTCTTTAAGGCTGGAATGAGTTGCCTTAATTTGGAGCAATGGCGTAACTTTCTCATGGGTTGAAGCTCATTTGACCTGTTTCCCTGCACTCTGTATGTGGGACTCTGATACTCCAGATGGATTGCTGTTTAGGATACTCTGCAGTTTTGCAACTCCATCTCCTTTTCAAAAGGAGCTCAATGCTTTCTCAGTACACTGCCTAGCCGCCTTGCAGTCATAATTAATTATAATTACCTAGTGCATAATTGCTGGTGTCTCCTCCTCCTGTGTTTCCTCGTCACCCAGGGTGATTGGTCACGTGCTGTCCTGACACCATAAAGCTAGAGCAGGGTGTCATCTGACATGAGGGACAATCAGTTGCCTAGCAAGTGATAAGATACATTTATCATGGTATTGAAATGGGTTGCAGGGTAAATAGGGCACCCAGCTTAAAACCTAGATGGTTAGATGAATGAAACTGGGGCATTATTTGAGACTTGTGCATCTGTTTGAAGGTGCGGATAATCACAATGTTCTGGACTTCTCTATAGCTTAACTGATAGGGATGTACTAAGATGAAGATGTTAAGATGTTATTTATAGTTTTTATTATTCCCACTAACTATAGCGTAAACCTTCCTCCCTTAACTTATCAGATCTCTTAATTGCTATTGGCGTATCATAACCTAAAAGAATTGCACTGAAAAGGGGACGCCTTCACTTGGCTGGCAATCACACCTATTTATATAGGTCCTGATGTAGCTGCTAGTTGTGTAGAGAGTGTTGGCAAATGAGGCATAGAATTAAGATACGTACCCCAGTTTTATCATGAAAACTGAGATTTATTTTTTAGTAAGCATTGGATTTTCACAATATTACTGTCTCCATAGTGCTGATTATCAAGGCTTAGAAAATCCATTTATTATTGCTGTGCATTCGTTTGAAAATATTCAAGTTCGAATGGACTAACGGTGGACTTTTCCATCTGCAGAATATACTGAATGACCAGAGGTGGCAGTGCAGCAGAAGAGAATTTGTCTGCGTTCCTGAGACCCAAAAAAAAGCAATTCCTCAGCACTCTGCCATCCTTCATCAGTTTAAATGGTAAGTCAAACTCACGTTGAATACATTTGCTTGTCAGTGAAAAAGTTCATAGCATCTGAGGGCCCTGAGTACCTTTTTAGTGGGGTCTTTGGCATGATTATATTTCTGTCAAGACTGTAGAAAAATGGATGACGTTACGGTGATCATCATATTTTCATCAAAGACTTTGTCTCTAAAGCTGACAAAGCCTGTGTTAGATACCTGTGCTAATAATGTGTCCTCAGAGGACATTACTGTCTTTAAGGCTGTAATGAGTTGCCTCAATTTGGAGCAATGGCGTGACTTTCTCATGGAGTGAAGCTCATTTGACCTGTTTCCCTGCACTCTGTATGTGGGACTCTGATACTCCAGATGGATTGCTGTTTAGGATACTCTGCAGTTTTGCAACTCCATCTTCTTTTCAAAAGGAGCTCAATGCTTTCTCAGTACACTGCCTAGCTGCCTTGCAGTCATAAATAATTATAGTTACCTAGTGCATAATTGCTGGTGTCTCCTCCTCCTGTGTTTCCTCGTCACCCAGGGTGATTGGTCTCATGCTGTCCTGACACCATAAAGCTAGAGCAGGGTGTCATCTGACATGAGGGACAATCAGTTGCCTAGCAAGTGATAAGATACATTTATCATGGTATTGAAATGGGTTGCAGGGTAAATAGGGCACCCAGCTTAAAACCTAGATGGTTAGATGAATGAAACTGGGGCATTATTTGAGACTTGTGCATCTGTTTGAAGGTGCGGATAATCACAATGTTCTGGACTTCTCTATAGCTTAACTGATAGGGATGTACTAAGATGAAGATGTTAAGATGTCATTGATAGTTTGTATTATTCCCATTAACTATAGCGTAAACCTTCCTCCCTTAACTTATCATATCTCTTAATTGCTATTGGCGTATCATAACCTAAAAGAATTGCACTGAAAAGGGGACGCCTTCACTTGGCTGGCAATTACACCTATTTATCTAGGTCCTGATGTAGCTGCTAGTTATGTAGAGAGTGTTGGCAAATGAGGCATAGAATTAAGATATGTACCCCAGTTTTATCTTGAAAACTGAGATTTTAATTTTTAGTAAGCTTTGGATTTTCAAAATATTACTGTCTCCATAGTGCTGATTATCAAGGCTTAGAAAATCCATTTATTATTGCTGTGCATTCGTTTGAAAATATTCAAGTTCTAATGGACTAACGGTGGACTTTTCCATCTGCAGAATATACTGAATGACCAGAGGTGGCAGTGCAGCAGAAGAGAATTTGTCTGCGTTCGTGAGACCCCAAAAAAAAGCAATTCCTCAGCACTCTGCCATCCTTCATCAGTTTACATGGTAGGTCAAACTCACGTTGAATACATTTGCTTGTCATTAAAAAAGTTCATAGCATCTGAGGGCCCTGAGTACCTTTTTAATGGGGTCTTTGGCATGATTATATTTCTGTCAAGACTGTAGAAAAATGGATGACGTTACGGTGATCATCATATTTTCATCAAAGACTTTGTCTCTAAAGCTGACAAAGCCTGTGTTAGATACCTGTGCTAATAATGTGTCCTCAGAGGACATTGCTGTCTTTAAGGCTGTAATGAGTTGCCTTAATTTGGAGCAATGGCGTGACTTTCTCATGGAGTGAAGCTCATTTGACCTGTTTCCCTGCACTCTGTATGTGGGACTCTGATACTCCAGATGGATTGCTGTTTAGGATACTCTGCAGTTTTGCAACTCCATATTCTTTTCAAAAGGAGCTCAATGCTTTCTCAGTACACTGCCTAGCCGCCTTGCAGTCATAAATAATTATAGTTACCTAGTGCATAATTGCTGGTGTCTCCTCCTCCTGTGTTTCCTCGTCACCCAGGGTGATTGGTCTCGTGCTGTCCTGACACTATAAAGCTAGAGCAGGGTGTCATCTGACATGAGGGACAATCAGTTGCCTAGCAAGTGATAAGATACATTTATCATGGTATTGAAATGGGTTGCAGGGTAAATAGGGCACCCAGCTTAAAACCTAGATGGTTAGATGAATGAAACTGGGGCATTATTTGAGACTTGTGCATCTGTTTGAAGGTGCGGATAATCACAATGTTCTGGACTTCTCTATAGCTTAACTGATAGGGATGTACTAAGATGAAGATGTTAAGATGTCATTTATAGTTTTTATTATTCCCACTAACTATAGCGTAAACCTTCCTCCCTTAACTTATCAGATCTCTTAATTGCTATTGGCGTGTCATAACCTAAAAGAATTGCACTGAAAAGGGGACACCTTCACTTGGCTGGCAATCACACCTATTTATATAGGTCCTGATGTAGCTGCTAGTTGTGTAGAGAGTGTTGGCAAATGAGGCATAGAATTAAGATACGTACCCCAGTTTTATCATGAAAACTGAGATTTATTTTTTAGTAAGCATTGGATTTTCACAATATTACTGTCTCCATAGTGCTGATTATCAAGGCTTAGAAAATCCATTTATTATTGCTGTGCATTCGTTTGAAAATATTCAAGTTCGAATGGACTAACGGTGGACTTTTCCATCTGCAGAATATACTGAATGACCAGAGGTGGCAGTGCAGCAGAAGAGAATTTATCTGCGTTCCTGAGACCCCAAAAAAAAAGCAATTCCTCAGCACTCTACCATCCTTCATCAGTTTACATGGTAAGTCAAACTCACGTTGAATACATTTGCTTGTCATTGAAAAAGTTCATAGCATCTGGGGGCCCTGAGTACCTTTTTAGTGGGGTCTTTGGCATGATTATATTTCTGTCAAGACTGTAGAAAAATGGATGACGTTACGGTGATCATCATATTTTCATCAAAGACTTTGTCTCTAAAGCTGACAAAGCCTGTGTTAGATACCTGTGCTAATAATGTGTCCTCAGAGGACATTACTGTCTTTAAGGCTGGAATGAGTTGCCTCAATTTGGAGCAATGGCGTGACTTTCTCATGGAGTGAAGCTCATTTGACCTGTTTCCCTGCACTCTGTATGTGGGACTCTGATACTCCAGATGGATTGCTGTTTAGGATACTCTGCAGTTTTGCAACTCCATCTTCTTTTCAAAAGGAGCTCAATGCTTTCTCAGTACACTGCCTAGCCGCCTTGCAGTCATAATTAATTATAGTTACCTACTGCATAATTGCTGGTGTCTCCTCCTCCTGTGTTTACTCGTCACCCAGGGTGATTGGTCACGTGCTGTCCTGACATCATAAAGCTTGAGCAGGGTGTCATCTGACATGAGGGACAATCAGTTGCCTAGCAAGTGATAAGATACATTTATCATGGTATTGAAATGGGTTGCGGGGTAAATAGGGCACCCAGCTTAAAACCTAGATGGTTAGATGAATGAAACTGGGGCATTATTTGAGACTTGTGCATCTGTTTGAAGGTGCGGATAATCACAATGTTCTGGACTTCTCTATAGCTTAACTGATAGGGATGTACTAAGATGAAGATGTTAAGATGTCATTTATAGTTTTTATTATTCCCACTAACTATAGCGTAAACCTTCCTCCCTTAACTTATCAGATCTCTTAATTGCTATTGGCGTATCATAACCTAAAAGAATTGCACTGAAAAGGGGACGCCTTCACTTGGCTGGCAATCACACCTATTTATATAGGTCCTGATGTAGCTGCTAGTTGTGTAGAGAGTGTTGGCAAATGAGGCATAGAATTAAGATATGTACCCCAGTTTTATCATGAAAACTGAGATTTATTTTTTAGTAAGCATTGGATTTTCACAATATTACTGTCTACATAGTGCTGATTATCAAGGCTTAGAAAATCCATTTATTATTGCTGTGCATTCGTTTGAAAATATTCAAGTTCTAATGGACTAACGGTGGACTTTTCCATCTGCAGAATATACTGAATGACCAGAGGTGGCAGTGCAGCAGAAGAGAATTTGTCTGCGTTCCTGAGACCCAAAAAAAAAAGCAATTCCTCAGCACTCTACCATCCTTCATCAGTTTAAATGGTAAGTCAAACTCACGTTGAATACATTTGCTTGTCATTGAAAAAGTTCATAGCATCTGGGGGCCCTGAGTACCTTTTTAGTGGGGGTCTTTGGCATGATTATATTTCTGTCAAGACTGTAGAAAAATGGATGACGTTACGGTGATCATCATATTTTCATCAAAGACTTTGTCTCTAAAGCTGACAAAGCCTGTGTTAGATACCTGTGCTAATAATGTGTCCTCAGAGGACATTACTGTCTTTAAGGCTGGAATGAGTTGCCTCAATTTGGAGCAATGGCGTGACTTTCTCATGGAGTGAAGCTCATTTGACCTGTTTCCCTGCACTCTGTATGTGGGACTCTGATATTCCAGATGGATTGCTGTTTAGGATACTCTGCAGTTTTGCAACTCCATCTTCTTTTCAAAAGGAGCTCAATGCTTTCTCAGTACACTGCCTAGCCGCCTTGCAGTCATAATTAATTATAGTTACCTACTGCATAATTGCTGGTGTCTCCTCCTCCTGTGTTTCCTCGTCACCCAGGGTGATTGGTCACGTGCTGTCCTGACATCATAAAGCTTGAGCAGGGTGTCATCTGACATGAGGGACAATCAGTTGCCTAGCAAGTGATAAGATACATTTATCATGGTATTGAAATGGGTTGCGGGGAAAATAGGGCACCCAGCTTAAAACCTAGATGGTTAGATGAATGAAACTGGGGCATTATTTGAGACTTGTGCATCTGTTTGAAGGTGCGGATAATCACAATGTTCTGGACTTCTCTATAGCTTAACTGATAGGGATGTACTAAGATGAAGATGTTAAGATGTTGTTTATAGTTTTTATTATTCCCACTAACTATAGCGTAAACCTTCCTCCCTTAACTTATCAGATCACTTAATTGCTATTGGCGTATCATAACCTAAAAGAATTGCACTGAAAAGGGGACGCCTTCACTTGGCTGGCAATTACACCTATTTATCTAGGTCCTGATGTAGCTGCTAGTTATGTAGAGAGTGTTGGCAAATGAGGCATAGAATTAAGATATGTACCCCAGTTTTATCTTGAAAACTGAGATTTTAATTTTTAGTAAGCTTTGGATTTTCACAATATTACTGTCTCCATAGTACTGATTATCAAGGCTTAGAAAATCCATTTATTATTGCTGTGCATTCGTTTGAAAATATTCAAGTTCTAATGGACTAACGGTGGACTTTTCCATCTGCAGAATATACTGAATGACTAGAGGTGGCAGTGCAGCAGAAGAGAATTTGTCTGCGTTCCTGAGACCCCCAAAAAAAGCAAATCCTCAGCACTCTGCCATCCTTCATCAGTTTACATGGTAAGTCAAACTCACGTTGAATACATTTGCTTGTCATTGAAAAAGTTCATAGCATCTGAGGGCCCTGAGTACCTTTTTAGTGGGGTGTTTGGCATGATTATATTTCTGTCAAGACTGTAGAAAAATGGATGACGTTACGGTGATCATCATATTTTCATCAAAGACTTTGTCTCTAAAGCTGACAAAGCCTGTGTTAGATACCTCTGCTAATAATGTGTCCTCAGAGGACATTACTGCCTTTAAGGCTGGAATGAGTTGCCTCAATTTGGAGCAATGGCGTGACTTTCTCATGGAGTGAAGCTCATTTGACCTGTTTCCCTGCACTCTGTATGTGGGACTCTGATACTCCAGATGGATTGCTGTTTAGGATACTCTGCAGTTTTGCAACTCCATCTTCTTTTCAAAAGGAGCTCAATGCTTTCTCAGTACACTGCCTAGCCGCCTTGCAGTCATAATTAATTATAGTTACATACTGCATAATTGCTGGTGTCTCCTCCTCCTGTGTTTCCTCGTCACCCAGGGTGATTGGTCACGAGCTGTCCTGACATCATAAAGCTAGAGCAGGGTGTCATCTGACATGAGGGACAATCAGTTGCCTAGCAAGTGATAAGATACATTTATCATGGTATTGAAATGGGTTGCGGGGTAAATAGGGCACCCAGCTTAAAACCTAGATGGTTAGATGAATGAAACTGGGGCATTATTTGAGACTTGTGCATCTGTTTGAAGGTGCGGATAATCACAATGTTCTGGACTTCTCTATAGCTTAACTGATAGGGAGGTACTAAGATGAAGATGTTAAGATGTTGTTTATAGTTTTTATTATTCCCACTAACTATAGCGTAAACCTTCCTCCCTTAACTTATCAGATCACTTAATTGCTATTGGCGTATCATAACCTAAAAGAATTGCACTGAAAAGGGGACGCCTTCACTTGGCTGGCAATTACACCTATTTATCTAGGTCCTGATGTAGCTGCTAGTTATGTAGAGAGTGTTGGCAAATGAGGCATAGAATTAAGATATGTACCCCAGTTTTATCTTGAAAACTGAGATTTGAATTTTTAGTAAGCTTTGGATTTTCACAATATTACTGTCTCCATAGTGATGATTATCAAGGCTTAGAAAATCCATTTATTATTGCTGTGCATTCGTTTGAAAATATTCAAGTTCTAATGGACTAACGGTGGACTTTTCCATCTGCAGAATATACTGAATGACCAGAGGTGGCAGTGCAGCAGAAGAGAATTTGTCTGCGTTCCTGAGACCCAAAAAAAAAAGCAATTCCTCAGCACTCTACCATCCTTCATCAGTTTAAATGGTAAGTCAAACTCACGTTGAATACATTTGCTTGTCATTGAAAAAGTTCATAGCATCTGGGGGCCCTGAGTACCTTTTTAGTGGGGTCTTTGGCATGATTATATTTCTGTCAAGACTGTAGAAAAATGGATGACGTTACGGTGATCATCATATTTTCATCAAAGACTTTGTCTCTAAAGCTGACAAAGCCTGTGTTAGATACCTGTGCTAATAATGTGTCCTCAGAGGACATTACTGTCTTTAAGGCTGGAATGAGTTGCCTCAATTTGGAGCAATGGCGTGACTTTCTCATGGAGTGAAGCTCATTTGACCTGTTTCCCTGCACTCTGTATGTGGGACTCTGATATTCCAGATGGATTGCTGTTTAGGATACTCTGCAGTTTTGCAACTCCATCTTCTTTTCAAAAGGAGCTCAATGCTTTCTCAGTACACTGCCTAGCCGCCTTGCAGTCATAATTAATTATAGTTACCTACTGCATAATTGCTGGTGTCTCCTCCTCCTGTGTTTCCTCGTCACCCAGGGTGATTGGTCACGTGCTGTCCTGACATCATAAAGCTTGAGCAGGGTGTCATCTGACATGAGGGACAATCTTTTGCCTAGCAAGTGATAAGATACATTTATCATGGTATTGAAATGGGTTGCGGGGTAAATAGGGCACCCAGCTTAAAACCTAGATGGTTAGATGAATGAAACTGGGGCATTATTTGAGACTTGTGCATCTGTTTGAAGGTGCGGATAATCACAATGTTCTGGACTTCTCTATAGCTTAACTGATAGGGATGTACTAAGATGAAGATGTTAAGATGTTGTTTATAGTTTTTATTATTCCCACTAACTATAGCGTAAACCTTCCTCCCTTAACTTATCAGATCACTTAATTGCTATTGGTGTATCATAACCTAAAAGAATTGCACTGAAAAGGGGACGCCTTCACTTGGCTGGCAATCACACCTATTTATATAGGTCCTGATGTAGCTGCTAGTTGTGTAGAGAGTGTTGGCAAATGAGGCATAGAATTAAGATACGTACCCCAGTTTTATCATGAAAACTGAGATTTTAATTTTTATAAAGCTTTGGATTTTCACAGTATTACTGTCTCCATAGTGCTGATTATCAAGGCTTAGAAAATCCATTTATTATTGCTGTGCCTTCGTTTGAAAATATTCAAGTTCTAATGGACTAACGGTGGACTTTTCCATCTGCAGAATATACTGAATGACCAGAGGTGGCAGTGCATCAGAAGAGAATTTGTCTGCGTTCCTGAGACCCCAAAAAAAAAACAATTCCTCAGCACTCTGCCATCCTTCATCAGTTTACATGGTAAGTCAAACTCACGTTGAATACACTTGCTTGTCATTGAAAAAGTTCATAGCATCTGAGGGCCCTGAGTACCTTTTTAGTGGGGTATTTGGCATGATTATATTTCTGTCAAGACTGTCGAAAAAATGGATGACGTTACGGTGATCATCATATTTTCATCAAAGACTTTGTCTCTAAAGCTGACAAAGCCTGTGTTAGATACCTGTGCTAATAATGTGTCCTCAGAGGACATTGCTGTCTTTAAGGCTGTAATGAGTTGCCTCAATTTGGAGCAATGGCGTGACTTTCTCATGGAGTGAAGCTCATTTGACCTGTTTCCCTGCACTCTGTATGTGGGACTCTGATACTCCAGATGGATTGCTGTTTAGGATACTCTGCAGTTTTGCAACTCCATATTCTTTTCAAAAGGAGCTCAATGCTTTCTCAGTACACTGCCTAGCTGCCTTGCAGTCATAAATAATTATAGTTACCTAGTGCATAATTGCTGGTGTCTCCTCCTCCTGTGTTTCCTCGTCACCCAGGGTGATTGGTCTCATGCTGTCCTGACACCATAAAGCTAGAGCAGGGTGTCATCTGACATGAGGGACAATCAGTTGCCTAGCAAGTGATAAGATACATTTATCATGGTATTGAAATGGGTTGCAGGGTAAATAGGGCACCCAGCTTAAAACCTAGATGGTTAGATGAATGAAACTGGGGCATTATTTGAGACTTGTGCATCTGTTTGAAGGTGCGGATAATCACAATGTTCTGGACTTCTCTATAGCTTAACTGATAGGGATGTACTAAGATGAAGATGTTAAGATGTCATTGATAGTTTGTATTATTCCCATTAACTATAGCGTAAACCTTCCTCCCTTAACTTATCATATCTCTTAATTGCTATTGGCGTATCATAACCTAAAAGAATTGCACTGAAAAGGGGACGCCTTCACTTGGCTGGCAATTACACCTATTTATCTAGGTCCTGATGTAGCTGCTAGTTATGTAGAGAGTGTTGGCAAATGAGGCATAGAATTAAGATATGTACCCCAGTTTTATCTTGAAAACTGAGATTTTAATTTTTAGTAAGCTTTGGATTTTCACAATATTACTGTCTCCATAGTGCTGATTATCAAGGCTTAGAAAATCCATTTATTATTGCTGTGCCTTCGTTTGAAAATATTCAAGTTCTAATGGACTAACGGTGGACTTTTCCATCTGCAGAATATACTGAATGACCAGAGGTGGCAGTGCATCAGAAGAGAATTTGTCTGCGTTCCTGAGACCCCCCAAAAAAAAGCAATTCCTCAGCACTCTGCCATCCTTCATCAGTTTACATGGTAAGTCAAACTCACGTTGAATACACTTGCTTGTCATTGAAAAAGTTCATAGCATCTGAGGGCCCTGAGTACCTTTTTAGTGGGGTATTTGGCATGATTATATTTCTGTCAAGACTGTAGAAAAAATGGATGACGTTACGGTGATCATCATATTTTCATCAAAGACTTTGTCTCTAAAGCTGACAAAGCCTGTGTTAGATACCTGTGCTAATAATGTGTCCTCAGAGGACATTGCTGTCTTTAAGGCTGTAATGAGTTGCCTTAATTTGGAGCAATGGCGTGACTTTCTCATGGAGTGAAGCTCATTTGACCTGTTTCCCTGCACTCTGTATGTGGGACTCTGATACTCCAGATGGATTGCTGTTTAGGATACTCTGCAGTTTTGCAACTCCATATTCTTTTCAAAAGGAGCTCAATGCTTTCTCAGTACACTGCCTAGCCGCCTTGCAGTCATAAATAATTATAGTTACCTAGTGCATAATTGCTGGTGTCTCCTCCTCCTGTGTTTCCTCGTCACCCAGGGTGATTGGTCTCGTGCTGTCCTGACACTATAAAGCTAGAGCAGGGTGTCATCTGACATGAGGAACAATCAGTTGCCTAGCAAGTGATAAGATACATTTATCATGGTATTGAAATGGGTTGCAGGGTAAATAGGGCACCCAGCTTAAAACCTAGATGGTTAGATGAATGAAACTGGGGCATTATTTGAGACTTGTGCATCTGTTTGAAGGTGCGGATAATCACAATGTTCTGGACTTCTCTATAGCTTAACTGATAGGGATGTACTAAGATGAAGATGTTAAGATGTCATTTATAGTTTTTATTATTCCCACTAACTATAGCGTAAACCTTCCTCCCTTAACTTATCAGATCTCTTAATTGCTATTGGCGTGTCATAACCTAAAAGAATTGCACTGAAAAGGGGACACCTTCACTTGGCTGGCAATCACACCTATTTATATAGGTCCTGATGTAGCTGCTAGTTGTGTAGAGAGTGTTGGCAAATGAGGCATAGAATTAAGATACGTACCCCAGTTTTATCATGACAACTGAGATTTATTTTTTAGTAAGCATTGGATTTTCACAATATTACTGTCTCCATAGTACTGATTATCAAGGCTTAGAAAATCCATTTATTATTGCTGTGCATTCGTTTGAAAATATTCAAGTTCTAATGGACTAACGGTGGACTTTTCCATCTGCAGAATATACTGAATGACCAGAGGTGGCAGTGCAGCAGAAGAGAATTTGTCTGCGTTCCTGAGACCCCCAAAAAAAGCAAATCCTCAGCACTCTGCCATCCTTCATCAGTTTACATGGTAAGTCAAACTCACGTTGAATACATTTGCTTGTCATTGAAAAAGTTCATAGCATCTGAGGGCCCTGAGTACCTTTTTAGTGGGGTGTTTGGCATGATTATATTTCTGTCAAGACTGTAGAAAAATGGATGACGTTACGGTGATCATCATATTTTCATCAAAGACTTTGTCTCTAAAGCTGACAAAGCCTGTGTTAGATACCTGTGCTAATAATGTGTCCTCAGAGGACATTACTGCCTTTAAGGCTGGAATGAGTTGCCTCAATTTGGAGCAATGGCGTGACTTTCTCATGGAGTGAAGCTCATTTGACCTGTTTCCCTGCACTCTGTATGTGGGACTCCGATACTCCAGATGGATTGCTGTTTAGGATACTCTGCAGTTTTGCAACTCCATCTTCTTTTCAAAAGGAGCTCAATGCTTTCTCAGTACACTGCCTAGCCGCCTTGCAGTCATAATTAATTATAGTTACATACTGCATAATTGCTGGTGTCTCCTCCTCCTGTGTTTCCTCGTCACCCAGGGTGATTGGTCACGTGCTGTCCTGACATCATAAAGCTAGAGCAGGGTGTCATCTGACATGAGGGACAATCAGTTGCCTAGCAAGTGATAAGATACATTTATCATGGTATTGAAATGGGTTGCGGGGTAAATAGGGCACCCAGCTTAAAACCTAGATGGTTAGATGAATGAAACTGGGGCATTATTTGAGACTTGTGCATCTGTTTGAAGGTGCGGATAATCACAATGTTCTGGACTTCTCTATAGCTTAACTGATAGGGAGGTACTAAGATGAAGATGTTAAGATGTTGTTTATAGTTTTTATTATTCCCACTAACTATAGCGTAAACCTTTCTCCCTTAACTTATCAGATCACTTAATTGCTATTGGCGTATCATAACCTAAAAGAATTGCACTGAAAAGGGGACGCCTTCACTTGGCTGGCAATTACACCTATTTATCTAGGTCCTGATGTAGCTGCTAGTTATGTAGAGAGTGTTGGCAAATGAGGCATAGAATTAAGATATGTACCCCAGTTTGATCTTAAACTGAGATTTGAATTTTTAGTAAGCTTTGGATTTTCACAATATTACTGTCTCCATAGTGATGATTATCAAGGCTTAGAAAATCCATTTATTATTGCTGTGCATTCGTTTGAAAATATTCAAGTTCTAATGGACTAACGGTGGACTTTTCCATCTGCAGAATATACTGAATGACCAGAGGTGGCAGTGCAGCAGAAGAGAATTTGTCTGCGTTCCTGAGACCCAAAAAAAAAAGCAATTCCTCAGCACTCTACCATCCTTCATCAGTTTAAATGGTAAGTCAAACTCACGTTGAATACATTTGCTTGTCATTGAAAAAGTTCATAGCATCTGGGGGCCCTGAGTACCTTTTTAGTGGGGTCTTTGGCATGATTATATTTCTGTCAAGACTGTAGAAAAATGGATGACGTTACGGTGATCATCATATTTTCATCAAAGACTTTGTCTCTAAAGCTGACAAAGCCTGTGTTAGATACCTGTGCTAATAATGTGTCCTCAGAGGACATTACTGTCTTTAAGGCTGGAATGAGTTGCCTCAATTTGGAGCAATGGCGTGACTTTCTCATGGAGTGAAGCTCATTTGACCTGTTTCCCTGCACTCTGTATGTGGGACTCTGATACTCCAGATGGATTGCTGTTTAGGATACTCTGCAGTTTTGCAACTCCATCTTCTTTTCAAAAGGAGCTCAATGCTTTCTCAGTACACTGCCTAGCCGCCTTGCAGTCATAATTAATTATAGTTACATACTGCATAATTGCTGGTGTCTCCTCCTCCTGTGTTTCCTCGTCACCCAGGGTGATTGGTCACGTGCTGTCCTGACATCATAAAGCTTGAGCAGGGTGTCATCTGACATGAGGGACAATCAGTTGCCTAGCAAGTGATAAGATACATTTATCATGGTATTGAAATGGGTTGCGGGGTAAATAGGGCACCCAGCTTAAAACCTAGATGGTTAGATGAATGAAACTGGGGCATTATTTGAGACTTGTGCATCTGTTTGAAGGTGCGGATAATCACAATGTTCTGGACTTCTCTATAGCTTAACTGATAGGGATGTACTAAGATGAAGATGTTAAGATGTCATTTATAGTTTTTATTATTCCCACTAACTATAGCGTAAACCTTCCTCCCTTAACTTATCAGATCTCTTAATTGCTATTGGCGTATCATAACCTAAAAGAATTGCACTGAAAAGGGGACGCCTTCACTTGGCTGGCAATCACACCTATTTATATAGGTCCTGATGTAGCTGCTAGTTGTGTAGAGAGTGTTGGCAAATGAGGCATAGAATTAAGATACGTACCCCAGTTTTATCATGAAAACTGAGATTTATTTTTTAGTAAGCATTGGATTTTCACAATATTACTGTCTACATAGTGCTGATTATCAAGGCTTAGAAAATCCATTTATTATTGCTGTGCATTCGTTTGAAAATATTCAAGTTCTAATGGACTAACGGTGGACTTTTCCATCTGCAGAATATACTGAATGACCAGAGGTGGCAGTGCAGCAGAAGAGAATTTGTCTGCGTTCCTGAGACCCAAAAAAAAAAGCAATTCCTCAGCACTCTACCATCCTTCATCAGTTTAAATGGTAATTCAAACTCACGTTGAATACATTTGCTTGTCATTGAAAAAGTTCATAGCATCTGGGGGCCCTGAGTACCTTTTTAGTGGGGTCTTTGGCATGATTATATTTCTGTCAAGACTGTAGAAAAATGGATGACGTTACGGTGATCATCATATTTTCATCAAAGACTTTGTCTCTAAAGCTGACAAAGCCTGTGTTAGATACCTGTGCTAATAATGTGTCCTCAGAGGACATTACTGTCTTTAAGGCTGGAATGAGTTGCCTCAATTTGGAGCAATGGCGTGACTTTCTCATGGAGTGAAGCTCATTTGACCTGTTTCCCTGCACTCTGTATGTGGGACTCTGATATTCCAGATGGATTGCTGTTTAGGATACTCTGCAGTTTTGCAACTCCATCTTCTTTTCAAAAGGAGCTCAATGCTTTCTCAGTACACTGCCTAGCCGCCTTGCAGTCATAATTAATTATAGTTACCTACTGCATAATTGCTGGTGTCTCCTCCTCCTGTGTTTCCTCGTCACCCAGGGTGATTGGTCACGTGCTGTCCTGACATCATAAAGCTTGAGCAGGGTGTCATCTGACATGAGGGACAATCAGTTGCCTAGCAAGTGATAAGATACATTTATCATGGTATTGAAATGGGTTGCGGGGTAAATAGGGCACCCAGCTTAAAACCTAGATGGTTAGATGAATGAAACTGGGGCATTATTTGAGACTTGTGCATCTGTTTGAAGGTGCGGATAATCACAATGTTCTGGACTTCTCTATAGCTTAACTGATAGGGATGTACTAAGATGAAGATGTTAAGATGTTGTTTATAGTTTTTATTATTCCCACTAACTATAGCGTAAACCTTCCTCCCTTAACTTATCAGATCACTTAATTGCTATTGGCGTATCATAACCTAAAAGAATTGCGCTGAAAAGGGGACGCCTTCACTTGGCTGGCAATTACACCTATTTATCTAGGTCCTGATGTAGCTGCTAGTTATGTAGAGAGTGTTGGCAAATGAGGCATAGAATTAAGATATGTACCCCAGTTTTATCTTGAAAACTGAGATTTGAATTTTTAGTAAGCTTTGGATTTTCACAATATTACTGTCTCCATAGTGATGATTATCAAGGCTTAGAAAATCCATTTATTATTGCTGTGCATTCGTTTGAAAATATTCAAGTTCTAATGGACTAACGGTGGACTTTTCCATCTGCAGAATATACTGAATGACCAGAGGTGGCAGTGCAGCAGAAGAGAATTTGTCTGCGTTCCTGAGACCCCCAAAAAAAGCAAATCCTCAGCACTCTGCCATCCTTCATCAGTTTACATGGTAAGTCAAACTCACGTTGAATACATTTGCTTGTCATTGAAAAAGTTCATAGCATCTGAGGGCCCTGAGTACCTTTTTAGTGGGGTGTTTGGCATGATTATATTACTGTCAAGACTGTAGAAAAATGGATGACGTTACGGTGATCATCATATTTTCATCAAAGACTTTGTCTCTAAAGCTGACAAAGCCTGTGTTAGATACCTGTGCTAATAATGTGTCCTCAGAGGACATTACTGCCTTTAAGGCTGGAATGAGTTGCCTCAATTTGGAGCAATGGCGTGACTTTCTCATGGAGTGAAGCTCATTTGACCTGTTTCCCTGCACTCTGTATGTGGGACTCTGATACTCCAGATGGATTGTTGTTTAGGATACTCTGCAGTTTTGCAACTCCATCTTCTTTTCAAAAGGAGCTCAATGCTTTCTCAGTACACTGCCTAGCCGCCTTGCAGTCATAATTAATTATAGTTACATACTGCATAATTGCTGGTGTCTCCTCCTCCTGTGTTTCCTCGTCACCCAGGGTGATTGGTCACGTGCTGTCCTGACATCATAAAGCTAGAGCAGGGTGTCATCTGACATGAAGGACAATCAGTTGCCTAGCAAGTGATAAGATACATTTATCATGGTATTGAAATGGGTTGCGGGGTAAATCGGGCACCCAGCTTAAAACCTAGATGGTTAGATGAATGAAACTGGGGCATTATTTGAGACTTGTGCATCTGTTTGAAGGTGCGGATAATCACAATGTTCTGGACTTCTCTATAGCTTAACTGATAGGGAGGTACTAAGATGAAGATGTTAAGATGTCATTTATAGTTTTTATTATTCCCACTAACTATAGCGTAAACCTTCCTCCCTTAACTTATCAGATCACTTAATTGCTATTGGCGTATCATAACCTAAAAGAATTGCACTGAAAAGGGGACGCCTTCACTTGGCTGGCAATTACACCTATTTATCTAGGTCCTGATGTAGCTGCTAGTTATGTAGAGAGTGTTGGCAAATGAGGCATAGAATTAAGATATGTACCCCAGTTTTATCTTGAAAACTGAGATTTGAATTTTTAGTAAGCTTTGGATTTTCACAATATTACTGTCTCCATAGTGATGATTATCAAGGCTTAGAAAATCCATTTATTATTGCTGTGCATTCGTTTGAAAATATTCAAGTTCTAATGGACTAACGGTGGACTTTTCCATCTGCAGAATATACTGAATGACCAGAGGTGGCAGTGCAGCAGAAGAGAATTTGTCTGCGTTCCTGAGACCCAAAAAAAAAGCAATTCCTCAGCACTCTACCATCCTTCATCAGTTTAAATGGTAAGTCAAACTCACGTTGAATACATTTGCTTGTCATTGAAAAAGTTCATAGCATCTGGGGGCCCTGAGTACCTTTTTAGTGGGGTCTTTGGCATGATTATATTTCTGTCAAGACTGTAGAAAAATGGATGACGTTACGGTGATCATCATATTTTCATCAAAGACTTTGTCTCTAAAGCTGACAAAGCCTGTGTTAGATACCTGTGCTAATAATGTGTCCTCAGAGGACATTACTGTCTTTAAGGCTGGAATGAGTTGCCTCAATTTGGAGCAATGGCGTGACTTTCTCATGGAGTGAAGCTCATTTGACCTGTTTCCCTGCACTCTGTATGTGGGACTCTGATACTCCAGATGGATTGCTGTTTAGGATACTCTGCAGTTTTGCAACTCCATCTTCTTTTCAAAAGGAGCTCAATGCTTTCTCAGTACACTGCCTAGCCGCCTTGCAGTCATAATTAATTATAGTTACATACTGCATAATTGCTGGTGTCTCCTCCTCCTGTGTTTCCTCGTCACCCAGGGTGATTGGTCACGTGCTGTCCTGACATCATAAAGCTTGAGCAGGGTGTCATCTGACATGAGGGACAATCAGTTGCCTAGCAAGTGATAAGATACATTTATCATGGTATTGAAATGGGTTGCGGGGTAAATAGGGCACCCAGCTTAAAACCTAGATGGTTAGATGAATGAAACTGGGGCATTATTTGAGACTTGTGCATCTGTTTGAAGGTGCGGATAATCACAATGTTCTGGACTTCTCTATAGCTTAACTGATAGGGATGTACTAAGATGAAGATGTTAAGATGTCATTTATAGTTTTTATTATTCCCACTAACTATAGCGTAAACCTTCCTCCCTTAACTTATCAGATCTCTTAATTGCTATTGGCGTATCATAACCTAAAAGAATTGCACTGAAAAGGGGACGCCTTCACTTGGCTGGCAATCACACCTATTTATATAGGTCCTGATGTAGCTGCTAGTTGTGTAGAGAGTGTTGGCAAATGAGGCATAGAATTAAGATACGTACCCCAGTTTTATCATGAAAACTGAGATTTATTTTTTAGTAAGCATTGGATTTTCACAATATTACTGTCTACATAGTGCTGATTATCAAGGCTTAGAAAATCCATTTATTATTGCTGTGCATTCGTTTGAAAATATTCAAGTTCTAATGGACTAACGGTGGACTTTTCCATCTGCAGAATATACTGAATGACCAGAGGTGGCAGTGCAGCAGAAGAGAATTTGTCTGCGTTCCTGAGACCCAAAAAAAAAGCAATTCCTCAGCACTCTACCATCCTTCATCAGTTTAAATGGTAAGTCAAACTCACGTTGAATACATTTGCTTGTCATTGAAAAAGTTCATAGCATCTGGGGGCCCTGAGTACCTTTTTAGTGGGGTCTTTGGCATGATTATATTTCTGTCAAGACTGTAGAAAAATGGATGACGTTACGGTGATCATCATATTTTCATCAAAGACTTTGTCTCTAAAGCTGACAACGCCTGTGTTAGATACCTGTGCTAATAATGTGTCCTCAGAGGACATTACTGTCTTTAAGGCTGGAATGAGTTGCCTCAATTTGGAGCAATGGCGTGACTTTCTCATGGAGTGAAGCTCATTTGACCTGTTTCCCTGCACTCTGTATGTGGGACTCTGATACTCCAGATGGATTGCTGTTTAGGATACTCTGCAGTTTTGCAACTCCATCTTCTTTTCAAAAGGAGCTCAATGCTTTCTCAGTACACTGCCTAGCCGCCTTGCAGTCATAATTAATTATAGTTACATACTGCATAATTGCTGGTGTCTCCTCCTCCTGTGTTTCCTCGTCACCCAGGGTGATTGGTCACGTGCTGTCCTGACATCATAAAGCTTGAGCAGGGTGTCATCTGACATGAGGGACAATCAGTTGCCTAGCAAGTGATAAGATACATTTATCATGGTATTGAAATGGGTTGCGGGGTAAATAGGGCACCCAGCTTAAAACCTAGATGGTTAGATGAATGAAACTGGGGCATTATTTGAGACTTGTGCATCTGTTTGAAGGTGCGGATAATCACAATGTTCTGGACTTCTCTATAGCTTAACTGATAGGGATGTACTAAGATGAAGATGTTAAGATGTCATTTATAGTTTTTATTATTCCCACTAACTATAGCGTAAACCTTCCTCCCTTAACTTATCAGATCTCTTAATTGCTATTGGCGTATCATAACCTAAAAGAATTGCACTGAAAAGGGGACGCCTTCACTTGGCTGGCAATCACACCTATTTATATAGGTCCTGATGTAGCTGCTAGTTGTGTAGAGAGTGTTGGCAAATGAGGCATAGAATTAAGATACGTACCCCAGTTTTATCATGAAAACTGAGATTTATTTTTTAGTAAGCATTGGATTTTCACAATATTACTGTCTACATAGTGCTGATTATCAAGGCTTAGAAAATCCATTTATTATTGCTGTGCATTCGTTTGAAAATATTCAAGTTCTAATGGACTAACGGTGGACTTTTCCATCTGCAGAATATACTGAATGACCAGAGGTGGCAGTGCAGCAGAAGAGAATTTGTCTGCGTTCCTGAGACCCAAAAAAAAAAGCAATTCCTCAGCACTCTACCATCCTTCATCAGTTTAAATGGTAAGTCAAACTCAAGTTGAATACATTTGCTTGTCATTGAAAAAGTTCATAGCATCTGGGGGCCCTGAGTACCTTTTTAGTGGGGTCTTTGGCATGATTATATTTCTGTCAAGACTGTAGAAAAATGGATGACGTTACGGTGATCATCATATTTTCATCAAAGACTTTGTCTCTAAAGCTGACAAAGCCTGTGTTAGATACCTGTGCTAATAATGTGTCCTCAGAGGACATTACTGTCTTTAAGGCTGGAATGAGTTGCCTCAATTTGGAGCAATGGCGTGACTTTCTCATGGAGTGAAGCTCATTTGACCTGTTTCCCTGCACTCTGTATGTGGGACTCTGATATTCCAGATGGATTGCTGTTTAGGATACTCTGCAGTTTTGCAACTCTATCTTCTTTTCAAAAGGAGCTCAATGCTTTCTCAGTACACTGCCTAGCCGCCTTGCAGTCATAATTAATTATAGTTACCTACTGCATAATTGCTGGTGTCTCCTCCTCCTGTGTTTCGTCGTCACCCAGGGTGATTGGTCACGTGCTGTCCTGACATCATAAAGCTTGAGCAGGGTGTCATCTGACATGAGGGACAATCAGTTGCCTAGCAAGTGATAAGATACATTTATCATGGTATTGAAATGGGTTGCGGGGTAAATAGGGCACCCAGCTTAAAACCTAGATGGTTAGATGAATGAAACTGGGGCATTATTTGAGACTTGTGCATCTGTTTGAAGGTGCGGATAATCACAATGTTCTGGACTTCTCTATAGCTTAACTGATAGGGATGTACTAAGATGAAGATGTTAAGATGTTGTTTATAGTTTTTATTATTCCCACTAACTATAGCGTAAACCTTCCTCCCTTAACTTATCAGATCACTTAATTGCTATTGGCGTATCATAACCTAAAAGAATTGCACTGAAAAGGGGACGCCTTCATTTGGCTGGCAATTACACCTATTTATCTAGGTCCTGATGTAGCTGCTAGTTATGTAGAGAGTGTTGGCAAATGAGGCATAGAATTAAGATATGTACCCCAGTTTTATCTTGAAAACTGAGATTTTAATTTTTAGTAAGCTTTGGATTTTCACAATATTACTGTCTCCATAGTACTGATTATCAAGGCTTAGAAAATCCATTTATTATTGCTGTGCATTCGTTTGAAAATATTCAAGTTCTAATGGACTAACGGTGGACTTTTCCATCTGCAGAATATACTGAATGACTAGAGGTGGCAGTGCAGCAGAAGAGAATTTGTCTGCGTTCCTGAGACCCCCAAAAAAAGCAAATCCTAAGCACTCTGCCATCCTTCATCAGTTTACATGGTAAGTCAAACTCACGTTGAATACATTTGCTTGTCATTGAAAAAGTTCATAGCATCTGAGGGCCCTGAGTACCTTTTTAGTGGGGTGTTTGGCATGATTATATTTCTGTCAAGACTGTAGAAAAATGGATGACGTTACGGTGATCATCATATTTTCATCAAAGACTTTGTCTCTAAATCTGACAAAGCCTGTGTTAGATACCTGTGCTAATAATTTGTCCTCAGAGGACATTACTGCCTTTAAGGCTGGAATGAGTTGCCTCAATTTGGAGCAATGGCGTGACTTTCTCATGGAGTGAAGCTCATTTGACCTGTTTCCCTGCACTCTGTATGTGGGACTCTGATACTCCAGATGGATTGCTGTTTAGGATACTCTGCAGTTTTGCAACTCCATCTTCTTTTCAAAAGGAGCTCAATGCTTTCTCAGTACACTGCCTAGCCGCCTTGCAGTCATAATTAATTATAGTTACATACTGCATAATTGCTGGTGTCTCCTCCTCCTGTGTTTCCTCGTCACCCAGGGTGATTGGTCACGTGCTGTCCTGACATCATAAAGCTAGAGCAGGGTGTCATCTGACATGAGGGACAATCAGTTGCCTAGCAAGTGATAAGATACATTTATCATGGTATTGAAATGGGTTGCGGGGTAAATAGGGCACCCAGCTTAAAACCTAGATGGTTAGATGAATGAAACTGGGGCATTATTTGAGACTTGTGCATCTGTTTGAAGGTGCGGATAATCACAATGTTCTGGACTTCTCTATAGCTTAACTGATAGGGATGTACTAAGATGAAGATGTTAAGATGTCATTGATAGTTTGTATTATTCCCATTAACTATAGCGTAAACCTTCCTCCCTTAACTTATCATATCTCTTAATTGCTATTGGCGTATCATAACCTAAAAGAATTGCACTGAAAAGGGGACGCCTTCACTTGGCTGGCAATTACACCTATTTATCTAGGTCCTGATGTAGCTGCTAGTTATGTAGAGAGTGTTGGCAAATGAGGCATAGAATTAAGATATGTACCCCAGTTTTATCTTGAAAACTGAGATTTTAATTTTTAGTAAGCTTTGGATTTTCACAATATTACTGTCTCCATAGTGCTGATTATCAAGGCTTAGAAAATCCATTTATTATTGCTGTGCCTTCGTTTGAAAATATTCAAGTTCTAATGGACTAACGGTGGACTTTTCCATCTGCAGAATATACTGAATGACCAGAGGTGGCAGTGCATCAGAAGAGAATTTGTCTGCGTTCCTGAGACCCCCAAAAAAAAGCAATTCCTCAGCACTCTGCCATCCTTCATCAGTTTACATGGTAAGTCAAACTCACGTTGAATACACTTGCTTGTCATTGAAAAAGTTCATAGCATCTGAGGGCCCTGAGTACCTTTTTAGTGGGGTATTTGGCATGATTATATTTCTGTCAAGACTGTAGAAAAAATGGATGACGTTACGGTGATCATCATATTTTCATCAAAGACTTTGTCTCTAAAGCTGACAAAGCCTGTGTTAGATACCTGTGCTAATAATGTGTCCTCAGAGGACATTGCTGTCTTTAAGGCTGTAATGAGTTGCCTTAATTTGGAGCAATGGCGTGACTTTCTCATGGAGTGAAGCTCATTTGACCTGTTTCCCTGCACTCTGTATGTGGGACTCTGATACTCCAGATGGATTGCTGTTTAGGATACTCTGCAGTTTTGCAACTCCATATTCTTTTCAAAAGGAGCTCAATGCTTTCTCAGTACACTGCCTAGCCGCCTTGCAGTCATAAATAATTATAGTTACCTAGTGCATAATTGCTGGTGTCTCCTCCTCCTGTGTTTCCTCGTCACCCAGGGTGATTGGTCTCGTGCTGTCCTGACACTATAAAGCTAGAGCAGGGTGTCATCTGACATGAGGGACAATCAGTTGCCTAGCAAGTGATAAGATACATTTATCATGGTATTGAAATGGGTTGCAGGGTAAATAGGGCACCCAGCTTAAAACCTAGATGGTTAGATGAATGAAACTGGGGCATTATTTGAGACTTGTGCATCTGTTTGAAGGTGCGGATAATCACAATGTTCTGGACTTCTCTATAGCTTAACTGATAGGGATGTACTAAGATGAAGATGTTAAGATGTCATTTATAGTTTTTATTATTCCCACTAACTATAGCGTAAACCTTCCTCCCTTAACTTATCAGATCTCTTAATTGCTATTGGCGTGTCATAACCTAAAAGAATTGCACTGAAAAGGGGACACCTTCACTTGGCTGGCAATCACACCTATTTATATAGGTCCTGATGTAGCTGCTAGTTGTGTAGAGAGTGTTGGCAAATGAGGCATAGAATTAAGATACGTACCCCAGTTTTATCATGAAAACTGAGATTTATTTTTTAGTAAGCATTGGATTTTCACAATATTACTGTCTCCATAGTGCTGATTATCAAGGCTTAGAAAATCCATTTATTATTGCTGTGCATTCGTTTGAAAATATTCAAGTTCTAATGGACTAACGGTGGACTTTTCCATCTGCAGAATATACTGAATGACCAGAGGTGGCAGTGCAGCAGAAGAGAATTTATCTGCGTTCCTGAGACCCCAAAAAAAAAGCAATTCCTCAGCACTCTACCATCCTTCATCAGTTTACATGGTAAGTCAAACTCACGTTGAATACATTTGCTTGTCATTGAAAAAGTTCATAGCATCTGGGGGCCCTGAGTACCTTTTTAGTGGGGTCTTTGGCATGATTATATTTCTGTCAAGACTGTAGAAAAATGGATGACGTTACGGTGATCATCATATTTTCATCAAAGACTTTGTCTCTAAAGCTGACAAAGCCTGTGTTAGATACCTGTGCTAATAATGTGTCCTCAGAGGACATTACTGTCTTTAAGGCTGGAATGAGTTGCCTCAATTTGGAGCAATGGCGTGACTTTCTCATGGAGTGAAGCTCATTTGACCTGTTTCCCTGCACTCTGTATGTGGGACTCTGATACTCCAGATGGATTGCTGTTTAGGATACTCTGCAGTTTTGCAACTCCATCTTCTTTTCAAAAGGAGCTCAATGCTTTCTCAGTACACTGCCTAGCCGCCTTGCAGTCATAATTAATTATAGTTACCTACTGCATAATTGCTGGTGTCTCCTCCTCCTGTGTTTCCTCGTCACCCAGGGTGATTGGTCACGTGCTGTCCTGACATCATAAAGCTTGAGCAGGGTGTCATCTGACATGAGGGACAATCAGTTGCCTAGCAAGTGATCAGATACATTTATCATGGTATTGAAATGGGTTGCGGGGTAAATAGGGCACCCAGCTTAAAACCTAGATGGTTAGATGAATGAAACTGGGGCATTATTTGAGACTTGTGCATCTGTTTGAAGGTGCGGATAATCACAATGTTCTGGACTTCTCTATAGCTTAACTGATAGGGATGTACTAAGATGAAGATGTTAAGATGTCATTTATAGTTTTTATTATTCCCACTAACTATAGCGTAAACCTTCCTCCCTTAACTTATCAGATCTCTTAATTGCTATTGGCGTATCATAACCTAAAAGAATTGCACTGAAAAGGGGACGCCTTCACTTGGCTGGCAATCACACCTATTTATATAGGTCCTGATGTAGCTGCTAGTTGTGTAGAGAGTGTTGGCAAATGAGGCATAGAATTAAGATATGTACCCCAGTTTTATCATGAAAACTGAGATTTATTTTTTAGTAAGCATTGGATTTTCACAATATTACTGTCTACATAGTGCTGGTTATCAAGGCTTAGAAAATCCATTTATTATTGCTGTGCATTCGTTTGAAAATATTCAAGTTCTAATGGACTAACGGTGGACTTTTCCATCTGCAGAATATACTGAATGACCAGAGGTGGCAGTGCAGCAGAAGAGAATTTGTCTGCCTTCCTGAGACCCAAAAAAAAAAGCAATTCCTCAGCACTCTACCATCCTTCATCAGTTTAAATGGTAAGTCAAACTCACGTTGAATACATTTGCTTGTCATTGAAAAAGTTCATAGCATCTGGGGGCCCTGAGTACCTTTTTAGTGGGGGTCTTTGGCATGATTATATTTCTGTCAAGACTGTAGAAAAATGGATGACGTTACGGTGATCATCATATTTTCATCAAAGACTTTGTCTCTAAAGCTGACAAAGCCTGTGTTAGATACCTGTGCTAATAATGTGTCCTCAGAGGACATTACTGTCTTTAAGGCTGGAATGAGTTGCCTCAATTTGGAGCAATGGCGTGACTTTCTCATGGAGTGAAGCTCATTTGACCTGTTTCCCTGCACTCTGTATGTGGGACTCTGATATTCCAGATGGATTGCTGTTTAGGATACTCTGCAGTTTTGCAACTCCATCTTCTTTTCAAAAGGAGCTCAATGCTTTCTCAGTACACTGCCTAGCCGCCTTGCAGTCATAATTAATTATAGTTACCTACTGCATAATTGCTGGTGTCTCCTCCTCCTGTGTTTCCTCGTCACCCAGGGTGATTGGTCACGTGCTGTCCTGACATCATAAAGCTTGAGCAGGGTGTCATCTGACATGAGGGACAATCAGTTGCCTAGCAAGTGATAAGATACATTTATCATGGTATTGAAATGGGTTGCGGGGTAAATAGGGCACCCAGCTTAAAACCTAGATGGTTAGATGAATGAAACTGGGGCATTATTTGAGACTTGTGCATCTGTTTGAAGGTTCGGATAATCACAATGTTCTGGACTTCTCTATAGCTTAACTGATAGGGATGTACTAAGATGAAGATGTTAAGATGTTGTTTATAGTTTTTATTATTCCCACTAACTATAGCGTAAACCTTCCTCCCTTAACTTATCAGATCACTTAATTGCTATTGGCGTATCATAACCTAAAAGAATTGCACTGAAAAGGGGACGCCTTCACTTGGCTGGCAATTACACCTATTTATCTAGGTCCTGATGTAGCTGCTAGTTATGTAGAGAGTGTTGGCAAATGAGGCATAGAATTAAGATATGTACCCCAGTTTTATCTTGAAAACTGAGATTTTAATTTTTAGTAAGCTTTGGATTTTCACAATATTACTGTCTCCATAGTACTGATTATCAAGGCTTAGAAAATCCATTTATTATTGCTGTGCATTCGTTTGAAAATATTCAAGTTCTAATGGACTAACGGTGGACTTTTCCATCTGCAGAATATACTGAATGACTAGAGGTGGCAGTGCAGCAGAAGAGAATTTGTCTGCGTTCCTGAGACCCCCAAAAAAAGCAAATCCTCAGCACTCTGCCATCCTTCATCAGTTTACATGGTAAGTCAAACTCACGTTGAATACATTTGCTTGTCATTGAAAAAGTTCATAGCATCTGAGGGCCCTGAGTACCTTTTTAGTGGGGTGTTTGGCATGATTATATTTCTGTCAAGACTGTAGAAAAATGGATGACGTTACGGTGATCATCATATTTTCATCAAAGACTTTGTCTCTAAAGCTGACAAAGCCTGTGTTAGATACCGGTGCTAATAATGTGTCCTCAGAGGACATTACTGCCTTTAAGGCTGGAATGAGTTGCCTCAATTTGGAGCAATGGCGTGACTTTCTCATGGAGTGAAGCTCATTTGACCTGTTTCCCTGCACTCTGTATGTGGGACTCTGATACTCCAGATGGATTGCTGTTTAGGATACTCTGCAGTTTTGCAACTCCATCTTCTTTTCAAAAGGAGCTCAATGCTTTCTCAGTACACTGCCTAGCCGCCTTGCAGTCATAATTAATTATAGTTACATACTGCATAATTGCTGGTGTCTCCTCCTCCTGTGTTTCCTCGTCACCCAGGGTGATTGGTCACGAGCTGTCCTGACATCATAAAGCTAGAGCAGGGTGTCATCTGACATGAGGGACAATCAGTTGCCTAGCAAGTGATAAGATACATTTATCATGGTATTGAAATGGGTTGCGGGGTAAATAGGGCACCCAGCTTAAAACCTAGATGGTTAGATGAATGAAACTGGGGCATTATTTGAGACTTGTGCATCTGTTTGAAGGTGCGGATAATCACAATGTTCTGGACTTCTCTATAGCTTAACTGATAGGGAGGTACTAAGATGAAGATGTTAAGATGTTGTTTATAGTTTTTATTATTCCCACTAACTATAGCGTAAACCTTCCTCCCTTAACTTATCAGATCACTTAATTGCTATTGGCGTATCATAACCTAAAAGAATTGCACTGAAAAGGGGACGCCTTCACTTGGCTGGCAATTACACCTATTTATCTAGGTCCTGATGTAGCTGCTAGTTATGTAGAGAGTGTTGGCAAATGAGGCATAGAATTAAGATATGTACCCCAGTTTTATCTTGAAAACTGAGATTTGAATTTTTAGTAAGCTTTGGATTTTCACAATATTACTGTCTCCATAGTGATGATTATCAAGGCTTAGAAAATCCATTTATTATTGCTGTGCATTCGTTTGAAAATATTCAAGTTCTAATGGACTAACGGTGGACTTTTCCATCTGCAGAATATACTGAATGACCAGAGGTGGCAGTGCAGCAGAAGAGAATTTGTCTGCGTTCCTGAGACCCAAAAAAAAAAGCAATTCCTCAGCACTCTACCATCCTTCATCAGTTTAAATGGTAAGTCAAACTCACGTTGAATACATTTGCTTGTCATTGAAAAAGTTCATAGCATCTGGGGGCCCTGAGTACCTTTTTAGTGGGGTCTTTGGCATGATTATATTTCTGTCAAGACTGTAGAAAAATGGATGACGTTACGGTGATCATCATATTTTCATCAAAGACTTTGTCTCTAAAGCTGACAAAGCCTGTGTTAGATACCTGTGCTAATAATGTGTCCTCAGAGGACATTACTGTCTTTAAGGCTGGAATGAGTTGCCTCAATTTGGAGCAATGGCGTGACTTTCTCATGGAGTGAAGCTCATTTGACCTGTTTCCCTGCACTCTGTATGTGGGACTCTGATATTCCAGATGGATTGCTGTTTAGGATACTCTGCAGTTTTGCAACTCCATCTTCTTTTCAAAAGGAGCTCAATGCTTTCTCAGTACACTGCCTAGCCGCCTTGCAGTCATAATTAATTATAGTTACCTACTGCATAATTGCTGGTGTCTCCTCCTCCTGTGTTTCCTCGTCACCCAGGGTGATTGGTCACGTGCTGTCCTGACATCATAAAGCTTGAGCAGGGTGTCATCTGACATGAGGGACAATCAGTTGCCTAGCAAGTGATAAGATACATTTATCATGGTATTGAAATGGGTTGCGGGGTAAATAGGGCACCCAGCTTAAAACCTAGATGGTTAGATGAATGAAACTGGGGCATTATTTGAGACTTGTGCATCTGTTTGAAGGTGCGGATAATCACAATGTTCTGGACTTCTCTATAGCTTAACTGATAGGGAGGTACTAAGATGAAGATGTTAAGATGTTGTTTATAGTTTTTATTATTCCCACTAACTATAGCGTAAACCTTCCTCCCTTAACTTATCAGATCACTTAATTGCTATTGGCGTATCATAACCTAAAAGAATTGCACTGAAAAGGGGACGCCTTCACTTGGCTGGCAATTACACCTATTTATCTAGGTCCTGATGTAGCTGCTAGTTATGTAGAGAGTGTTGGCAAATGAGGCATAGAATTAAGATATGTACCCCAGTTTTATCTTGAAAACTGAGATTTGAATTTTTAGTAAGCTTTGGATTTTCACAATATTACTGTCTCCATAGTGATGATTATCAAGGCTTAGAAAATCCATTTATTATTGCTGTGCATTCGTTTGAAAATATTCAAGTTCTAATGGACTAACGGTGGACTTTTCCATCTGCAGAATATACTGAATGACCAGAGGTGGCAGTGCAGCAGAAGAGAACTTGTCTGCGTTCCTGAGACCCAAAAAAAAAAGCAATTCCTCAGCACTCTACCATCCTTCATCAGTTTAAATGGTAAGTCAAACTCACGTTGAATACATTTGCTTGTCATTGAAAAAGTTCATAGCATCTGGGGGCCCTGAGTACCTTTTTAGTGGGGTCTTTGGCATGATTATATTTCTGTCAAGACTGTAGAAAAATGGATGACGTTACGGTGATCATCATATTTTCATCAAAGACTTTGTCTCTAAAGCTGACAAAGCCTGTGTTAGATACCTGTGCTAATAATGTGTCCTCAGAGGACATTACTGTCTTTAAGGCTGGAATGAGTTGCCTCAATTTGGAGCAATGGCGTGACTTTCTCATGGAGTGAAGCTCATTTGACCTGTTTCCCTGCACTCTGTATGTGGGACTCTGATATTCCAGATGGATTGCTGTTTAGGATACTCTGCAGTTTTGCAACTCCATCTTCTTTTCAAAAGGAGCTCAATGCTTTCTCAGTACACTGCCTAGCCGCCTTGCAGTCATAATTAATTATAGTTACCTACTGCATAATTGCTGGTGTCTCCTCCTCCTGTGTTTCCTCGTCACCCAGGGTGATTGGTCACGTGCTGTCCTGACATCATAAAGCTTGAGCAGGGTGTCATCTGACATGAGGGACAATCAGTTGCCTAGCAAGTGATAAGATACATTTATCATGGTATTGAAATGGGTTGCGGGGTAAATAGGGCACCCAGCTTAAAACCTAGATGGTTAGATGAATGAAACTGGGGCATTATTTGAGACTTGTGCATCTGTTTGAAGGTGCGGATAATCACAATGTTCTGGACTTCTCTATAGCTTAACTGATAGGGATGTACTAAGATGAAGATGTTAAGATGTCATTTATAGTTTTTATTATTCCCACTAACTATAGCGTAAACCTTCCTCCCTTAACTTATCAGATCTCTTAATTGCTATTGGCGTATCATAACCTAAAAGAATTGCACTGAAAAGGGGACGCCTTCACTTGGCTGGCAATCACACCTATTTATATAGGTCCTGATGTAGCTGCTAGTTGTGTAGAGAGTGTTGGCAAATGAGGCATAGAATTAAGATACGTACCCCAGTTTTATCATGAAAACTGAGATTTATTTTTTAGTAAGCATTGGATTTTCACAATATTACTGTCTACATAGTGCTGATTATCAAGGCTTAGAAAATCCATTTATTATTGCTGTGCATTCGTTTGAAAATATTCAAGTTCTAATGGACTAACGGTGGACTTTTCCATCTGCAGAATATACTGAATGACCAGAGGTGGCAGTGCAGCAGAAGAGAATTTGTCTGCGTTCCTGAGACCCAAAAAAAAAAGCAATTCCTCAGCACTCTACCATCCTTCATCAGTTTAAATGGTAAGTCAAACTCAAGTTGAATACATTTGCTTGTCATTGAAAAAGTTCATAGCATCTGGGGGCCCTGAGTACCTTTTTAGTGGGGTCTTTGGCATGATTATATTTCTGTCAAGACTGTAGAAAAATGGATGACGTTACGGTGATCATCATATTTTCATCAAAGACTTTGTCTCTAAAGCTGACAAAGCCTGTGTTAGATACCTGTGCTAATAATGTGTCCTCAGAGGACATTACTGTCTTTAAGGCTGGAATGAGTTGCCTCAATTTGGAGCAATGGCGTGACTTTCTCATGGAGTGAAGCTCATTTGACCTGTTTCCCTGCACTCTGTATGTGGGACTCTGATATTCCAGATGGATTGCTGTTTAGGATACTCTGCAGTTTTGCAACTCTATCTTCTTTTCAAAAGGAGCTCAATGCTTTCTCAGTACACTGCCTAGCCGCCTTGCAGTCATAATTAATTATAGTTACCTACTGCATAATTGCTGGTGTCTCCTCCTCCTGTGTTTCGTCGTCACCCAGGGTGATTGGTCACGTGCTGTCCTGACATCATAAAGCTTGAGCAGGGTGTCATCTGACATGAGGGACAATCAGTTGCCTAGCAAGTGATAAGATACATTTATCATGGTATTGAAATGGGTTGCGGGGTAAATAGGGCACCCAGCTTAAAACCTAGATGGTTAGATGAATGAAACTGGGGCATTATTTGAGACTTGTGCATCTGTTTGAAGGTGCGGATAATCACAATGTTCTGGACTTCTCTATAGCTTAACTGATAGGGATGTACTAAGATGAAGATGTTAAGATGTTGTTTATAGTTTTTATTATTCCCACTAACTATAGCGTAAACCTTCCTCCCTTAACTTATCAGATCACTTAATTGCTATTGGCGTATCATAACCTAAAAGAATTGCACTGAAAAGGGGACGCCTTCATTTGGCTGGCAATTACACCTATTTATCTAGGTCCTGATGTAGCTGCTAGTTATGTAGAGAGTGTTGGCAAATGAGGCATAGAATTAAGATATGTACCCCAGTTTTATCTTGAAAACTGAGATTTTAATTTTTAGTAAGCTTTGGATTTTCACAATATTACTGTCTCCATAGTACTGATTATCAAGGCTTAGAAAATCCATTTATTATTGCTGTGCATTCGTTTGAAAATATTCAAGTTCTAATGGACTAACGGTGGACTTTTCCATCTGCAGAATATACTGAATGACCAGAGGTGGCAGTGCAGCAGAAGAGAATTTATCTGCGTTCCTGAGACCCCAAAAAAAAAGCAATTCCTCAGCACTCTACCATCCTTCATCAGTTTACATGGTAAGTCAAACTCACGTTGAATACATTTGCTTGTCATTGAAAAAGTTCATAGCATCTGGGGGCCCTGAGTACCTTTTTAGTGGGGTGTTTGGCATGATTATATTTCTGTCAAGACTGTAGAAAAATGGATGACGTTACGGTGATCATCATATTTTCATCAAAGACTTTGTCTCTAAAGCTGACAAAGCCTGTGTTAGATACCTGTGCTAATAATGTGTCCTCAGAGGACATTACTGCCTTTAAGGCTGGAATGAGTTGCCTCAATTTGGAGCAATGGCGTGACTTTCTCATGGAGTGAAGCTCATTTGACCTGTTTCCCTGCACTCTGTATGTGGGACTCTGATACTCCAGATGGATTGCTGTTTAGGATACTCTGCAGTTTTGCAACTCCATATTCTTTTCAAAAGGAGCTCAATGCTTTCTCAGTACACTGCCTAGCCGCCTTGCAGTCATAAATAATTATAGTTACCTAGTGCATAATTGCTGGTGTCTCCTCCTCCTGTGTTTCCTCGTCACCCAGGGTGATTGGTCTCGTGCTGTCCTGACACTATAAAGCTAGAGCAGGGTGTCATCTGACATGAGGGACAATCAGTTGCCTAGCAAGTGATAAGATACATTTATCATGGTATTGAAATGGGTTGCAGGGTAAATAGGGCACCCAGCTTAAAACCTAGATGGTTAGATGAATGAAACTGGGGCATTATTTGAGACTTGTGCATCTGTTTGAAGGTGCGGATAATCACAATGTTCTGGACTTCTCTATAGCTTAACTGATAGGGATGTACTAAGATGAAGATGTTAAGATGTCATTTATAGTTTTTATTATTCCCACTAACTATAGCGTAAACCTTCCTCCCTTAACTTATCAGATCTCTTAATTGCTATTGGCGTGTCATAACCTAAAAGAATTGCACTGAAAAGGGGACACCTTCACTTGGCTGGCAATCACACCTATTTATATAGGTCCTGATGTAGCTGCTAGTTGTGTAGAGAGTGTTGGCAAATGAGGCATAGAATTAAGATACGTACCCCAGTTTTATCATGAAAACTGAGATTTATTTTTTAGTAAGCATTGGATTTTCACAATATTACTGTCTCCATAGTGCTGATTATCAAGGCTTAGAAAATCCATTTATTATTGCTGTGCATTCGTTTGAAAATATTCAAGTTCTAATGGACTAACGGTGGACTTTTCCATCTGCAGAATATACTGAATGACCAGAGGTGGCAGTGCAGCAGAAGAGAATTTATCTGCGTTCCTGAGACCCCAAAAAAAAAGCAATTCCTCAGCACTCTACCATCCTTCATCAGTTTACATGGTAAGTCAAACTCACGTTGAATACATTTGCTTGTCATTGAAAAAGTTCATAGCATCTGGGGGCCCTGAGTACCTTTTTAGTGGGGTCTTTGGCATGATTATATTTCTGTCAAGACTGTAGAAAAATGGATGACGTTACGGTGATCATCATATTTTCATCAAAGACTTTGTCTCTAAAGCTGACAAAGCCTGTGTTAGATACCTGTGCTAATAATGTGTCCTCAGAGGACATTACTGTCTTTAAGGCTGGAATGAGTTGCCTCAATTTGGAGCAATGGCGTGACTTTCTCATGGAGTGAAGCTCATTTGACCTGTTTCCCTGCACTCTGTATGTGGGACTCTGATACTCCAGATGGATTGCTGTTTAGGATACTCTGCAGTTTTGCAACTCCATCTTCTTTTCAAAAGGAGCTCAATGCTTTCTCAGTACACTGCCTAGCCGCCTTGCAGTCATAATTAATTATAGTTACCTACTGCATAATTGCTGGTGTCTCCTCCTCCTGTGTTTCCTCGTCACCCAGGGTGATTGGTCACGTGCTGTCCTGACATCATAAAGCTTGAGCAGGGTGTCATCTGACATGAGGGACAATCAGTTGCCTAGCAAGTGATAAGATACATTTATCATGGTATTGAAATGGGTTGCGGGGTAAATAGGGCACCCAGCTTAAAACCTAGATGGTTAGATGAATGAAACTGGGGCATTATTTGAGACTTGTGCATCTGTTTGAAGGTGCGGATAATCACAATGTTCTGGACTTCTCTATAGCTTAACTGATAGGGATGTACTAAGATGAAGATGTTAAGATGTCATTTATAGTTTTTATTATTCCCACTAACTATAGCGTAAACCTTCCTCCCTTAACTTATCAGATCTCTTAATTGCTATTGGCGTATCATAACCTAAAAGAATTGCACTGAAAAGGGGACGCCTTCACTTGGCTGGCAATCACACCTATTTATATAGGTCCTGATGTAGCTGCTAGTTGTGTAGAGAGTGTTGGCAAATGAGGCATAGAATTAAGATATGTACCCCAGTTTTATCATGAAAACTGAGATTTATTTTTTAGTAAGCATTGGATTTTCACAATATTACTGTCTACATAGTGCTGATTATCAAGGCTTAGAAAATCCATTTATTATTGCTGTGCATTCGTTTGAAAATATTCAAGTTCTAATGGACCAACGGTGGACTTTTCCATCTGCAGAATATACTGAATGACCAGAGGTGGCAGTGCAGCAGAAGAGAATTTGTCTGCCTTCCTGAGACCCAAAAAAAAAGCAATTCCTCAGCACTCTACCATCCTTCATCAGTTTAAATGGTAAGTCAAACTCACGTTGAATACATTTGCTTGTCATTGAAAAAGTTCATAGCATCTGGGGGCCCTGAGTACCTTTTTAGTGGGGGTCTTTGGCATGATTATATTTCTGTCAAGACTGTAGAAAAATGGATGACGTTACGGTGATCATCATATTTTCATCAAAGACTTTGTCTCTAAAGCTGACAAAGCCTGTGTTAGATACCTGTGCTAATAATGTGTCCTCAGAGGACATTACTGTCTTTAAGGCTGGAATGAGTTGCCTCAATTTGGAGCAATGGCGTGACTTTCTCATGGAGTGAAGCTCATTTGACCTGTTTCCCTGCACTCTGTATGTGGGACTCTGATATTCCAGATGGATTGCTGTTTAGGATACTCTGCAGTTTTGCAACTCCATCTTCTTTTCAAAAGGAGCTCAATGCTTTCTCAGTACACTGCCTAGCCGCCTTGCAGTCATAATTAATTATAGTTACCTACTGCATAATTGCTGGTGTCTCCTCCTCCTGTGTTTCCTCGTCACCCAGGGTGATTGGTCACGTGCTGTCCTGACATCATAAAGCTTGAGCAGGGTGTCATCTGACATGAGGGACAATCAGTTGCCTAGCAAGTGATAAGATACATTTATCATGGTATTGAAATGGGTTGCGGGGTAAATAGGGCACCCAGCTTAAAACCTAGATGGTTAGATGAATGAAACTGGGGCATTATTTGAGACTTGTGCATCTGTTTGAAGGTTCGGATAATCACAATGTTCTGGACTTCTCTATAGCTTAACTGATAGGGATGTACTAAGATGAAGATGTTAAGATGTTGTTTATAGTTTTTATTATTCCCACTAACTATAGCGTAAACCTTCCTCCCTTAACTTATCAGATCACTTAATTGCTATTGGCGTATCATAACCTAAAAGAATTGCACTGAAAAGGGGACGCCTTCACTTGGCTGGCAATTACACCTATTTATCTAGGTCCTGATGTAGCTGCTAGTTATGTAGAGAGTGTTGGCAAATGAGGCATAGAATTAAGATATGTACCCCAGTTTTATCTTGAAAACTGAGATTTTAATTTTTAGTAAGCTTTGGATTTTCACAATATTACTGTCTCCATAGTACTGATTATCAAGGCTTAGAAAATCCATTTATTATTGCTGTGCATTCGTTTGAAAATATTCAAGTTCTAATGGACTAACGGTGGACTTTTCCATCTGCAGAATATACTGAATGACTAGAGGTGGCAGTGCAGCAGAAGAGAATTTGTCTGCGTTCCTGAGACCCCCAAAAAAAGCAAATCCTCAGCACTCTGCCATCCTTCATCAGTTTACATGGTAAGTCAAACTCACGTTGAATACATTTGCTTGTCATTGAAAAAGTTCATAGCATCTGAGGGCCCTGAGTACCTTTTTAGTGGGGTGTTTGGCATGATTATATTTCTGTCAAGACTGTAGAAAAATGGATGACGTTACGGTGATCATCATATTTTCATCAAAGACTTTGTCTCTAAAGCTGACAAAGCCTGTGTTAGATACCTGTGCTAATAATGTGTCCTCAGAGGACATTACTGCCTTTAAGGCTGGAATGAGTTGCCTCAATTTGGAGCAATGGCGTGACTTTCTCATGGAGTGAAGCTCATTTGACCTGTTTCCCTGCACTCTGTATGTGGGACTCTGATACTCCAGATGGATTGCTGTTTAGGATACTCTGCAGTTTTGCAACTCCATCTTCTTTTCAAAAGGAGCTCAATGCTTTCTCAGTACACTGCCTAGCCGCCTTGCAGTCATAATTAATTATAGTTACATACTGCATAATTGCTGGTGTCTCCTCCTCCTGTGTTTCCTCGTCACCCAGGGTGATTGGTCACGAGCTGTCCTGACATCATAAAGCTAGAGCAGGGTGTCATCTGACATGAGGGACAATCAGTTGCCTAGCAAGTGATAAGATACATTTATCATGGTATTGAAATGGGTTGCGGGGTAAATAGGGCACCCAGCTTAAAACCTAGATGGTTAGATGAATGAAACTGGGGCATTATTTGAGACTTGTGCATCTGTTTGAAGGTGCGGATAATCACAATGTTCTGGACTTCTCTATAGCTTAACTGATAGGGAGGTACTAAGATGAAGATGTTAAGATGTTGTTTATAGTTTTTATTATTCCCACTAACTATAGCGTAAACCTTCCTCCCTTAACTTATCAGATCACTTAATTGCTATTGGCGTATCATAACCTAAAAGAATTGCACTGAAAAGGGGACGCCTTCACTTGGCTGGCAATTACACCTATTTATCTAGGTCCTGATGTAGCTGCTAGTTATGTAGAGAGTGTTGGCAAATGAGGCATAGAATTAAGATATGTACCCCAGTTTTATCTTGAAAACTGAGATTTGAATTTTTAGTAAGCTTTGGATTTTCACAATATTACTGTCTCCATAGTGATGATTATCAAGGCTTAGAAAATCCATTTATTATTGCTGTGCATTCGTTTGAAAATATTCAAGTTCTAATGGACTAACGGTGGACTTTTCCATCTGCAGAATATACTGAATGACCAGAGGTGGCAGTGCAGCAGAAGAGAATTTGTCTGCGTTCCTGAGACCCAAAAAAAAAAGCAATTCCTCAGCACTCTACCATCCTTCATCAGTTTAAATGGTAAGTCAAACTCACGTTGAATACATTTGCTTGTCATTGAAAAAGTTCATAGCATCTGGGGGCCCTGAGTACCTTTTTAGTGGGGTCTTTGGCATGATTATATTTCTGTCAAGACTGTAGAAAAATGGATGACGTTACGGTGATCATCATATTTTCATCAAAGACTTTGTCTCTAAAGCTGACAAAGCCTGTGTTAGATACCTGTGCTAATAATGTGTCCTCAGAGGACATTACTGTCTTTAAGGCTGGAATGAGTTGCCTCAATTTGGAGCAATGGCGTGACTTTCTCATGGAGTGAAGCTCATTTGACCTGGTTCCCTGCACTCTGTATGTGGGACTCTGATATTCCAGATGGATTGCTGTTTAGGATACTCTGCAGTTTTGCAACTCCATCTTCTTTTCAAAAGGAGCTCAATGCTTTCTCAGTACACTGCCTAGCCGCCTTGCAGTCATAATTAATTATAGTTACCTACTGCATAATTGCTGGTGTCTCCTCCTCCTGTGTTTCCTCGTCACCCAGGGTGATTGGTCACGTGCTGTCCTGACATCATAAAGCTTGAGCAGGGTGTCATCTGACATGAGGGACAATCAGTTGCCTAGCAAGTGATAAGATACATTTATCATGGTATTGAAATGGGTTGCGGGGTAAATAGGGCACCCAGCTTAAAACCTAGATGGTTAGATGAATGAAACTGGGGCATTATTTGAGACTTGTGCATCTGTTTGAAGGTGCGGATAATCACAATGTTCTGGACTTCTCTATAGCTTAACTGATAGGGAGGTACTAAGATGAAGATGTTAAGATGTTGTTTATAGTTTTTATTATTCCCACTAACTATAGCGTAAACCTTCCTCCCTTAACTTATCAGATCACTTAATTGCTATTGGCGTATCATAACCTAAAAGAATTGCACTGAAAAGGGGACGCCTTCACTTGGCTGGCAATTACACCTATTTATCTAGGTCCTGATGTAGCTGCTAGTTATATAGAGAGTGTTGGCAAATGAGGCATAGAATTAAGATATGTACCCCAGTTTTATCTTGAAAACTGAGATTTGAATTTTTAGTAAGCTTTGGATTTTCACAATATTACTGTCTCCATAGTGATGATTATCAAGGCTTAGAAAATCCATTTATTATTGCTGTGCATTCGTTTGAAAATATTCAAGTTCTAATGGACTAACGGTGGACTTTTCCATCTGCAGAATATACTGAATGACCAGAGGTGGCAGTGCAGCAGAAGAGAACTTGTCTGCGTTCCTGAGACCCAAAAAAAAAAGCAATTCCTCAGCACTCTACCATCCTTCATCAGTTTAAATGGTAAGTCAAACTCACGTTGAATACATTTGCTTGTCATTGAAAAAGTTCATAGCATCTGGGGGCCCTGAGTACCTTTTTAGTGGGGTCTTTGGCATGATTATATTTCTGTCAAGACTGTAGAAAAATGGATGACGTTACGGTGATCATCATATTTTCATCAAAGACTTTGTCTCTAAAGCTGACAAAGCCTGTGTTAGATACCTGTGCTAATAATGTGTCCTCAGAGGACATTACTGTCTTTAAGGCTGGAATGAGTTGCCTCAATTTGGAGCAATGGCGTGACTTTCTCATGGAGTGAAGCTCATTTGACCTGTTTCCCTGCACTCTGTATGTGGGACTCTGATATTCCAGATGGATTGCTGTTTAGGATACTCTGCAGTTTTGCAACTCCATCTTCTTTTCAAAAGGAGCTCAATGCTTTCTCAGTACACTGCCTAGCCGCCTTGCAGTCATAATTAATTATAGTTACCTACTGCATAATTGCTGGTGTCTCCTCCTCCTGTGTTTCCTCGTCACCCAGGGTGATTGGTCACGTGCTGTCCTGACATCATAAAGCTTGAGCAGGGTGTCATCTGACATGAGGGACAATCAGTTGCCTAGCAAGTGATAAGATACATTTATCATGGTATTGAAATGGGTTGCGGGGTAAATAGGGCACCCAGCTTAAAACCTAGATGGTTAGATGAATGAAACTGGGGCATTATTTGAGACTTGTGCATCTGTTTGAAGGTGCGGATAATCACAATGTTCTGGACTTCTCTATAGCTTAACTGATAGGGATGTACTAAGATGAAGATGTTAAGATGTTGTTTATAGTTTTTATTATTCCCACTAACTATAGCGTAAACCTTCCTCCCTTAACTTATCAGATCACTTAATTGCTATTGGCGTATCATAACCTAAAAGAATTGCACTGAAAAGGGGACGCCTTCACTTGGCTGGCAATTACACCTATTTATCTAGGTCCTGATGTAGCTGCTAGTTATGTAGAGAGTGTTGGCAAATGAGGCATAGAATTAAGATATGTACCCCAGTTTTATCTTGAAAACTGAGATTTTAATTTTTAGTAAGCTTTGGATTTTCACAATATTACTGTCTCCATAGTACTGATTATCAAGGCTTAGAAAATCCATTTATTATTGCTGTGCATTCGTTTGAAAATATTCAAGTTCTAATGGACTAACGGTGGACTTTTCCATCTGCAGAATATACTGAATGACCAGAGGTGGCAGTGCAGCAGAAGAGAATTTGTCTGCGTTCCTGAGACCCCCAAAAAAAGCAAATCCTCAGCACTCTGCCATCCTTCATCAGTTTACATGGTAAGTCAAACTCACGTTGAATACATTTGCTTGTCATTGAAAAAGTTCATAGCATCTGAGGGCCCTGAGTACCTTTTTAGTGGGGTGTTTGGCATGATTATATTTCTGTCAAGACTGTAGAAAAATGGATGACGTTACGGTGATCATCATATTTTCATCAAAGACTTTGTCTCTAAAGCTGACAAAGCCTGTGTTAGATACCTGTGCTAATAATGTGTCCTCAGAGGACATTACTGCCTTTAAGGCTGGAATGAGTTGCCTCAATTTGGAGCAATGGCGTGACTTTCTCATGGAGTGAAGCTCATTTGACCTGTTTCCCTGCACTCTGTATGTGGGACTCTGATACTCCAGATGGATTGCTGTTTAGGATACTCTGCAGTTTTGCAACTCCATCTTCTTTTCAAAAGGAGCTCAATGCTTTCTCAGTACACTGCCTAGCCGCCTTGCAGTCATAATTAATTATAGTTACATACTGCATAATTGCTGGTGTCTCCTCCTCCTGTGTTTCCTCGTCACCCAGGGTGATTGGTCACGTGCTGTCCTGACATCATAAAGCTAGAGCAGGGTGTCATCTGACATGAAGGACAATCAGTTGCCTAGCAAGTGATAAGATACATTTATCATGGTATTGAAATGGGTTGCGGGGTAAATAGGGCACCCAGCTTAAAACCTAGATGGTTAGATGAATGAAACTGGGGCATTATTTGAGACTTGTGCATCTGTTTGAAGGTGCGGATAATCACAATGTTCTGGACTTCTCTATAGCTTAACTGATAGGGAGGTACTAAGATGAAGATGTTAAGATGTCATTTATAGTTTTTATTATTCCCACTAACTATAGCGTAAACCTTCCTCCCTTAACTTATCAGATCACTTAATTGCTATTGGCGTATCATAACCTAAAAGAATTGCACTGAAAAGGGGACGCCTTCACTTGGCTGGCAATTACACCTATTTATCTAGGTCCTGATGTAGCTGCTAGTTATGTAGAGAGTGTTGGCAAATGAGGCATAGAATTAAGATATGTACCCCAGTTTTATCTTGAAAACTGAGATTTGAATTTTTAGTAAGCTTTGGATTTTCACAATATTACTGTCTCCATAGTGATGATTATCAAGGCTTAGAAAATCCATTTATTATTGCTGTGCATTCGTTTGAAAATATTCAAGTTCTAATGGACTAACGGTGGACTTTTCCATCTGCAGAATATACTGAATGACCAGAGGTGGCAGTGCAGCAGAAGAGAATTTGTCTGCGTTCCTGAGACCCAAAAAAAAAAGCAATTCCTCAGCACTCTACCATCCTTCATCAGTTTAAATGGTAAGTCAAACTCACGTTGAATACATTTGCTTGTCATTGAAAAAGTTCATAGCATCTGGGGGCCCTGAGTACCTTTTTAGTGGGGTCTTTGGCATGATTATATTTCTGTCAAGACTGTAGAAAAATGGATGACGTTACGGTGATCATCATATTTTCATCAAAGACTTTGTCTCTAAAGCTGACAAAGCCTGTGTTAGATACCTGTGCTAATAATGTGTCCTCAGAGGACATTACTGTCTTTAAGGCTGGAATGAGTTGCCTCAATTTGGAGCAATGGCGTGACTTTCTCATGGAGTGAAGCTCATTTGACCTGTTTCCCTGCACTCTGTATGTGGGACTCTGATACTCCAGATGGATTGCTGTTTAGGATACTCTGCAGTTTTGCAACTCCATCTTCTTTTCAAAAGGAGCTCAATGCTTTCTCAGTACACTGCCTAGCCGCCTTGCAGTCATAATTAATTATAGTTACATACTGCATAATTGCTGGTGTCTCCTCCTCCTGTGTTTCCTCGTCACCCAGGGTGATTGGTCACGTGCTGTCCTGACATCATAAAGCTTGAGCAGGGTGTCATCTGACATGAGGGACAATCAGTTGCCTAGCAAGTGATAAGATACATTTATCATGGTATTGAAATGGGTTGCGGGGTAAATAGGGCACCCAGCTTAAAACCTAGATGGTTAGATGAATGAAACTGGGGCATTATTTGAGACTTGTGCATCTGTTTGAAGGTGCGGATAATCACAATGTTCTGGACTTCTCTATAGCTTAACTGATAGGGATGTACTAAGATGAAGATGTTAAGATGTCATTTATAGTTTTTATTATTCCCACTAACTATAGCGTAAACCTTCCTCCCTTAACTTATCAGATCTCTTAATTGCTATTGGCGTATCATAACCTAAAAGAATTGCACTGAAAAGGGGACGCCTTCACTTGGCTGGCAATCACACCTATTTATATAGGTCCTGATGTAGCTGCTAGTTGTGTAGAGAGTGTTGGCAAATGAGGCATAGAATTAAGATACGTACCCCAGTTTTATCATGAAAACTGAGATTTATTTTTTAGTAAGCATTGGATTTTCACAATATTACTGTCTACATAGTGCTGATTATCAAGGCTTAGAAAATCCATTTATTATTGCTGTGCATTCGTTTGAAAATATTCAAGTTCTAATGGACTAACGGTGGACTTTTCCATCTGCAGAATATACTGAATGACCAGAGGTGGCAGTGCAGCAGAAGAGAATTTGTCTGCGTTCCTGAGACCCAAAAAAAAATGCAATTCCTCAGCACTCTACCATCCTTCATCAGTTTAAATGGTAAGTCAAACTCACGTTGAATACATTTGCTTGTCATTGAAAAAGTTCATAGCATCTGGGGGCCCTGAGTACCTTTTTAGTGGGGTCTTTGGCATGATTATATTTCTGTCAAGACTGTAGAAAAATGGATGACGTTACGGTGATCATCATATTTTCATCAAAGACTTTGTCTCTAAAGCTGACAAAGCCTGTGTTAGATACCTGTGCTAATAATGTGTCCTCAGAGGACATTACTGTCTTTAAGGCTGGAATGAGTTGCCTCAATTTGGAGCAATGGCGTGACTTTCTCATGGAGTGAAGCTCATTTGACCTGTTTCCCTGCACTCTGTATGTGGGACTCTGATATTCCAGATGGATTGCTGTTTAGGATACTCTGCAGTTTTGCAACTCCATCTTCTTTTCAAAAGGAGCTCAATGCTTTCTCAGTACACTGCCTAGCCGCCTTGCAGTCATAATTAATTATAGTTACCTACTGCATAATTGCTGGTGTCTCCTCCTCCTGTGTTTCCTCGTCACCCAGGGTGATTGGTCACGTGCTGTCCTGACATCATAAAGCTTGAGCAGGGTGTCATCTGACATGAGGGACAATCAGTTGCCTAGCAAGTGATAAGATACATTTATCATGGTATTGAAATGGGTTGCGGGGTAAATAGGGCACCCAGCTTAAAACCTAGATGGTTAGATGAATGAAACTGGGGCATTATTTGAGACTTGTGCATCTGTTTGAAGGTGCGGATAATCACAATGTTCTGGACTTCTCTATAGCTTAACTGATAGGGATGTACTAAGATGAAGATGTTAAGATGTTGTTTATAGTTTTTATTATTCCCACTAACTATAGCGTAAACCTTCCTCCCTTAACTTATCAGATCACTTAATTGCTATTGGCGTATCATAACCTAAAAGAATTGCACTGAAAAGGGGACGCCTTCACTTGGCTGGCAATTACACCTATTTATCTAGGTCCTGATGTAGCTGCTAGTTATGTAGAGAGTGTTGGCAAATGAGGCATAGAATTAAGATATGTACCCCAGTTTTATCTTGAAAACTGAGATTTTAATTTTTAGTAAGCTTTGGATTTTCACAATATTACTGTCTCCATAGTACTGATTATCAAGGCTTAGAAAATCCATTTATTATTGCTGTGCATTCGTTTGAAAATATTCAAGTTCTAATGGACTAACGGTGGACTTTTCCATCTGCAGAATATACTGAATGACTAGAGGTGGCAGTGCAGCAGAAGAGAATTTGTCTGCGTTCCTGAGACCCCCCAAAAAAGCAAATCCTCAGCACTCTGCCATCCTTCATCAGTTTACATGGTAAGTCAAACTCACGTTGAATACATTTGCTTGTCATTGAAAAAGTTCATAGCATCTGAGGGCCCTGAGTACCTTTTTAGTGGGGTGTTTGGCATGATTATATTTCTGTCAAGACTGTAGAAAAATGGATGACGTTACGGTGATCATCATATTTTCATCAAAGACTTTGTCTCTAAAGCTGACAAAGCCTGTGTTAGATACCTGTGCTAATAATGTGTCCTCAGAGGACATTACTGCCTTTAAGGCTGGAATGAGTTGCCTCAATTTGGAGCAATGGCGTGACTTTCTCATGGAGTGAAGCTCATTTGACCTGTTTCCCTGCACTCTGTATGTGGGACTCTGATACTCCAGATGGATTGCTGTTTAGGATACTCTGCAGTTTTGCAACTCCATCTTCTTTTCAAAAGGAGCTCAATGCTTTCTCAGTACACTGCCTAGCCGCCTTGCAGTCATAATTAATTATAGTTACCTACTGCATAATTGCTGGTGTCTCCTCCTCCTGTGTTTCCTCGTCACCCAGGGTGATTGGTCACGTGCTGTCCTGACATCATAAAGCTTGAGCAGGGTGTCATCTGACATGAGGGACAATCAGTTGCCTAGCAAGTGATAAGATACATTTATCATGGTATTGAAATGGGTTGCGGGGTAAATAGGGCACCCAGCTTAAAACCTAGATGGTTAGATGAATGAAACTGGGGCATTATTTGAGACTTGTGCATCTGTTTGAAGGTGCGGATAATCACAATGTTCTGGACTTCTCTATAGCTTAACTGATAGGGATGTACTAAGATGAAGATGTTAAGATGTTGTTTATAGTTTTTATTATTCCCACTAACTATAGCGTAAACCTTCCTCCCTTAACTTATCAGATCACTTAATTGCTATTGGCGTATCATAACCTAAAAGAATTGCACTGAAAAGGGGACGCCTTCACTTGGCTGGCAATTACACCTATTTATCTAGGTCCTGATGTAGCTGCTAGTTATGTAGAGAGTGTTGGCAAATGAGGCATAAAATTAAGATATGTACCCCAGTTTTATCTTGAAAACTGAGATTTTAATTTTTAGTAAGCTTTGGATTTTCACAATATTACTGTCTCCATAGTACTGATTATCAAGGCTTAGAAAATCCATTTATTATTGCTGTGCATTCGTTTGAAAATATTCAAGTTCTAATGGACTAACGGTGGACTTTTCCATCTGCAGAATATACTGAATGACTAGAGGTGGCAGTGCAGCAGAAGAGAATTTGTCTGCGTTCCTGAGACCCCCAAAAAAAGCAAATCCTCAGCACTCTGCCATCCTTCATCAGTTTACATGGTAAGTCAAACTCACGTTGAATACATTTGCTTGTCATTGAAAAAGTTCATAGCATCTGAGGGCCCTGAGTACCTTTTTAGTGGGGTGTTTGGCATGATTATATTTCTGTCAAGACTGTAGAAAAATGGATGACGTTACGGTGATCATCATATTTTCATCAAAGACTTTGTCTCTAAAGCTGACAAAGCCTGTGTTAGATACCTGTGCTAATAATGTGTCCTCAGAGGACATTACTGCCTTTAAGGCTGGAATGAGTTGCCTCAATTTGGAGCAATGGCGTGACTTTCTCATGGAGTGAAGCTCATTTGACCTGTTTCCCTGCACTCTGTATGTGGGACTCTGATACTCCAGATGGATTGCTGTTTAGGATACTATGCAGTTTTGCAACTCCATCTTCTTTTCAAAAGGAGCTCAATGCTTTCTCAGTACACTGCCTAGCCGCCTTGCAGTCATAATTAATTATAGTTACATACTGCATAATTGCTGGTGTCTCCTCCTCCTGTGTTTCCTCGTCACCCAGGGTGATTGGTCACGTGCTGTCCAGACATCATAAAGCTAGAGCAGGGTGTCATCTGACATGAGGGACAATCAGTTGCCTAGCAAGTGATAAGATACATTTATCATGGTATTGAAATGGGTTGCGGGGTAAATAGTGCACCCAGCTTAAAACCTAGATGGTTAGATGAATGAAACTGGGGCATTATTTGAGACTTGTGCATCTGTTTGAAGGTGCGGATAATCACAATGTTCTGGACTTCTCTATAGCTTAACTGATAGGGAGGTACTAAGATGAAGATGTTAAGATGTTGTTTATAGTTTTTATTATTCCCACTAACTTTAGCGTAAACCTTCCTCCCTTAACTTATCAGATCACTTAATTGCTATTGGCGTATCATAACCTAAAAGAATTGCACTGAAAAGGGGACGCCTTCACTTGGCTGGCAATTACACCTATTTATCTAGGTCCTGATGTAGCTGCTAGTTATGTAGAGAGTGTTGGCAAATGAGGCATAGAATTAAGATATGTACCCCAGTTTTATCTTGAAAACTGAGATTTGAATTTTTAGTAAGCTTTGCATTTTCACAATATTACTGTCTCCATAGTGATGATTATCAAGGCTTAGAAAATCCATTTATTATTGCTGTGCATTCGTTTGAAAATATTCAAGTTCTAATGGACTAACGGTGGACTTTTCCATCTGCAGAATATACTGAATGACCAGAGGTGGCAGTGCAGCAGAAGAGAATTTGTCTGCGTTCCTGAGACCCAAAAAAAAAAGCAATTCCTCAGCACTCTACCATCCTTCATCAGTTTAAATGGTAAGTCAAACTCACGTTGAATACATTTGCTTGTCATTGAAAAAGTTCATAGCATCTGGGGGCCCTGAGTACCTTTTTAGTGGGGTCTTTGGCATGATTATATTTCTGTCAAGACTGTAGAAAAATGGATGACGTTACGGTGATCATCATATTTTCATCAAAGACTTTGTCTCTAAAGCTGACAAAGCCTGTGTTAGATACCTGTGCTAATAATGTGTCCTCAGAGGACATTACTGTCTTTAAGGCTGGAATGAGTTGCCTCAATTTGGAGCAATGGCGTGACTTTCTCATGGAGTGAAGCTCATTTGACCTGTTTCCCTGCACTCTGTATGTGGGACTCTGATATTCCAGATGGATTGCTGTTTAGGATACTCTGCAGTTTTGCAACTCCATCTTCTTTTCAAAAGGAGCTCAATGCTTTCTCAGTACACTGCCTAGCCGCCTTGCAGTCATAATTAATTATAGTTACCTACTGCATAATTGCTGGTGTCTCCTCCTCCTGTGTTTCCTCGTCACCCAGGGTGATTGGTCACGTGCTGTCCTGACATTATAAAGCTTGAGCAGGGTGTCATCTGACATGAGGGACAATCAGTTGCCTAGCAAGTGATAAGATACATTTATCATGGTATTGAAATGGGTTGCGGGGTAAATAGGGCACCCAGCTTAAAACCTAGATGGTTAGATGAATGAAACTGGGGCATTATTTGAGACTTGTGCATCTGTTTGAAGGTGCGGATAATCACAATGTTCTGGACTTCTCTATAGCTTAACTGATAGGGATGTACTAAGATGAAGATGTTAAGATGTTGTTTATAGTTTTTATTATTCCCACTAACTATAGCGTAAACCTTCCTCCCTTAACTTATCAGATCACTTAATTGCTATTGGCGTATCATAACCTAAAAGAATTGCACTGAAAAGGGGACGCCTTCACTTGGCTGGCAATTACACCTATTTATCTAGGTCCTGATGTAGCTGCTAGTTATGTAGAGAGTGTTGGCAAATGAGGCATAGAATTAAGATATGTACCCCAGTTTTATCTTGAAAACTGAGATTTTAATTTTTAGTAAGCTTTGGATTTTCACAATATTACTGTCTCCATAGTACTGATTATCAAGGCTTAGAAAATCCATTTATTATTGCTGTGCATTCGTTTGAAAATATTCAAGTTCTAATGGACTAACGGTGGACTTTTCCATCTGCAGAATATACTGAATGACCAGAGGTGGCAGTGCAGCAGAAGAGAATTTGTCTGCGTTCCTGAGACCCCCCAAAAAAGCAAATCCTCAGCACTCTGCCATCCTTCATCAGTTTACATGGTAAGTCAAACTCACGTTGAATACATTTGCTTGTCATTGAAAAAGTTCATAGCATCTGAGGGCCCTGAGTACCTTTTTAGTGGGGTGTTTGGCATGATTATATTTCTGTCAAGACTGTAGAAAAATGGATGACGTTACGGTGATCATCATATTTTCATCAAAGACTTTGTCTCTAAAGCTGACAAAGCCTGTGTTAGATACCTGTGCTAATAATGTGTCCTCAGAGGACATTACTGCCTTTAAGGCTGGAATGAGTTGCCTCAATTTGGAGCAATGGCGTGACTTTCTCATGGAGTGAAGCTCATTTGACCTGTTTCCCTGCACTCTGTATGTGGGACTCTGATACTCCAGATGGATTGCTGTTTAGGATACTCTGCAGTTTTGCAACTCCATCTTCTTTTCAAAAGGAGCTCAATGCTTTCTCAGTACACTGCCTAGCCGCCTTGCAGTCATAATTAATTATAGTTACATACTGCATAATTGCTGGTGTCTCCTCCTCCTGTGTTTCCTCGTCACCCAGGGTGATTGGTCACGAGCTGTCCTGACATCATAAAGCTAGAGCAGGGTGTCATCTGACATGAGGGACAATCAGTTGCCTAGCAAGTGATAAGATACATTTATCATGGTATTGAAATGGGTTGCGGGGTAAATAGGGCACCCAGCTTAAAACCTAGATGGTTAGATGAATGAAACTGGGGCATTATTTGAGACTTGTGCATCTGTTTGAAGGTGCGGATAATCACAATGTTCTGGACTTCTCTATAGCTTAACTGATAGGGAGGTACTAAGATGAAGATGTTAAGATGTTGTTTATAGTTTTTATTATTCCCACTAACTATAGCGTAAACCTTCCTCCCTTAACTTATCAGATCACTTAATTGCTATTGGCGTATCATAACCTAAAAGAATTGCACTGAAAAGGGGACGCCTTCACTTGGCTGGCAATTACACCTATTTATCTAGGTCCTGATGTAGCTGCTAGTTATGTAGAGAGTGTTGGCAAATGAGGCATAGAATTAAGATATGTACCCCAGTTTTATCTTGAAAACTGAGATTTGAATTTTTAGTAAGCTTTGGATTTTCACAATATTACTGTCTCCATAGTGATGATTATCAAGGCTTAGAAAATCCATTTATTATTGCTGTGCATTCGTTTGAAAATATTCAAGTTCTAATGGACTAACGGTGGACTTTTCCATCTGCAGAATATACTGAATGACCAGAGGTGGCAGTGCAGCAGAAGAGAATTTGTCTGCGTTCCTGAGACCCAAAAAAAAAAGCAATTCCTCAGCACTCTACCATCCTTCATCAGTTTAAATGGTAAGTCAAACTCACGTTGAATACATTTGCTTGTCATTGAAAAAGTTCATAGCATCTGGGGGCCCTGAGTACCTTTTTAGTGGGGTCTTTGGCATGATTATATTTCTGTCAAGACTGTAGAAAAATGGATGACGTTACGGTGATCATCATATTTTCATCAAAGACTTTGTCTCTAAAGCTGACAAAGCCTGTGTTAGATACCTGTGCTAATAATGTGTCCTCAGAGGACATTACTGTCTTTAAGGCTGGAATGAGTTGCCTCAATTTGGAGCAATGGCGTGACTTTCTCATGGAGTGAAGCTCATTTGACCTGGTTCCCTGCACTCTGTATGTGGGACTCTGATATTCCAGATGGATTGCTGTTTAGGATACTCTGCAGTTTTGCAACTCCATCTTCTTTTCAAAAGGAGCTCAATGCTTTCTCAGTACACTGCCTAGCCGCCTTGCAGTCATAATTAATTATAGTTACCTACTGCATAATTGCTGGTGTCTCCTCCTCCTGTGTTTCCTCGTCACCCAGGGTGATTGGTCACGTGCTGTCCTGACATCATAAAGCTTGAGCAGGGTGTCATCTGACATGAGGGACAATCAGTTGCCTAGCAAGTGATAAGATACATTTATCATGGTATTGAAATGGGTTGCGGGGTAAATAGGGCACCCAGCTTAAAACCTAGATGGTTAGATGAATGAAACTGGGGCATTATTTGAGACTTGTGCATCTGTTTGAAGGTGCGGATAATCACAATGTTCTGGACTTCTCTATAGCTTAACTGATAGGGAGGTACTAAGATGAAGATGTTAAGATGTTGTTTATAGTTTTTATTATTCCCACTAACTATAGCGTAAACCTTCCTCCCTTAACTTATCAGATCACTTAATTGCTATTGGCGTATCATAACCTAAAAGAATTGCACTGAAAAGGGGACGCCTTCACTTGGCTGGCAATTACACCTATTTATCTAGGTCCTGATGTAGCTGCTAGTTATATAGAGAGTGTTGGCAAATGAGGCATAGAATTAAGATATGTACCCCAGTTTTATCTTGAAAACTGAGATTTGAATTTTTAGTAAGCTTTGGATTTTCACAATATTACTGTCTCCATAGTGATGATTATCAAGGCTTAGAAAATCCATTTATTATTGCTGTGCATTCGTTTGAAAATATTCAAGTTCTAATGGACTAACGGTGGACTTTTCCATCTGCAGAATATACTGAATGACCAGAGGTGGCAGTGCAGCAGAAGAGAACTTGTCTGCGTTCCTGAGACCCAAAAAAAAAAGCAATTCCTCAGCACTCTACCATCCTTCATCAGTTTAAATGGTAAGTCAAACTCACGTTGAATACATTTGCTTGTCATTGAAAAAGTTCATAGCATCTGGGGGCCCTGAGTACCTTTTTAGTGGGGTCTTTGGCATGATTATATTTCTGTCAAGACTGTAGAAAAATGGATGACGTTACGGTGATCATCATATTTTCATCAAAGACTTTGTCTCTAAAGCTGACAAAGCCTGTGTTAGATACCTGTGCTAATAATGTGTCCTCAGAGGACATTACTGTCTTTAAGGCTGGAATGAGTTGCCTCAATTTGGAGCAATGGCGTGACTTTCTCATGGAGTGAAGCTCATTTGACCTGTTTCCCTGCACTCTGTATGTGGGACTCTGATATTCCAGATGGATTGCTGTTTAGGATACTCTGCAGTTTTGCAACTCCATCTTCTTTTCAAAAGGAGCTCAATGCTTTCTCAGTACACTGCCTAGCCGCCTTGCAGTCATAATTAATTATAGTTACCTACTGCATAATTGCTGGTGTCTCCTCCTCCTGTGTTTCCTCGTCACCCAGGGTGATTGGTCACGTGCTGTCCTGACATCATAAAGCTTGAGCAGGGTGTCATCTGACATGAGGGACAATCAGTTGCCTAGCAAGTGATAAGATACATTTATCATGGTATTGAAATGGGTTGCGGGGTAAATAGGGCACCCAGCTTAAAACCTAGATGGTTAGATGAATGAAACTGGGGCATTATTTGAGACTTGTGCATCTGTTTGAAGGTGCGGATAATCACAATGTTCTGGACTTCTCTATAGCTTAACTGATAGGGATGTACTAAGATGAAGATGTTAAGATGTTGTTTATAGTTTTTATTATTCCCACTAACTATAGCGTAAACCTTCCTCCCTTAACTTATCAGATCACTTAATTGCTATTGGCGTATCATAACCTAAAAGAATTGCACTGAAAAGGGGACGCCTTCACTTGGCTGGCAATTACACCTATTTATCTAGGTCCTGATGTAGCTGCTAGTTATGTAGAGAGTGTTGGCAAATGAGGCATAGAATTAAGATATGTACCCCAGTTTTATCTTGAAAACTGAGATTTTAATTTTTAGTAAGCTTTGGATTTTCACAATATTACTGTCTCCATAGTACTGATTATCAAGGCTTAGAAAATCCATTTATTATTGCTGTGCATTCGTTTGAAAATATTCAAGTTCTAATGGACTAACGGTGGACTTTTCCATCTGCAGAATATACTGAATGACCAGAGGTGGCAGTGCAGCAGAAGAGAATTTGTCTGCGTTCCTGAGACCCCCAAAAAAAGCAAATCCTCAGCACTCTGCCATCCTTCATCAGTTTACATGGTAAGTCAAACTCACGTTGAATACATTTGCTTGTCATTGAAAAAGTTCATAGCATCTGAGGGCCCTGAGTACCTTTTTAGTGGGGTGTTTGGCATGATTATATTTCTGTCAAGACTGTAGAAAAATGGATGACGTTACGGTGATCATCATATTTTCATCAAAGACTTTGTCTCTAAAGCTGACAAAGCCTGTGTTAGATACCTGTGCTAATAATGTGTCCTCAGAGGACATTACTGCCTTTAAGGCTGGAATGAGTTGCCTCAATTTGGAGCAATGGCGTGACTTTCTCATGGAGTGAAGCTCATTTGACCTGTTTCCCTGCACTCTGTATGTGGGACTCTGATACTCCAGATGGATTGCTGTTTAGGATACTCTGCAGTTTTGCAACTCCATCTTCTTTTCAAAAGGAGCTCAATGCTTTCTCAGTACACTGCCTAGCCGCCTTGCAGTCATAATTAATTATAGTTACATACTGCATAATTGCTGGTGTCTCCTCCTCCTGTGTTTCCTCGTCACCCAGGGTGATTGGTCACGTGCTGTCCTGACATCATAAAGCTAGAGCAGGGTGTCATCTGACATGAAGGACAATCAGTTGCCTAGCAAGTGATAAGATACATTTATCATGGTATTGAAATGGGTTGCGGGGTAAATAGGGCACCCAGCTTAAAACCTAGATGGTTAGATGAATGAAACTGGGGCATTATTTGAGACTTGTGCATCTGTTTGAAGGTGCGGATAATCACAATGTTCTGGACTTCTCTATAGCTTAACTGATAGGGAGGTACTAAGATGAAGATGTTAAGATGTCATTTATAGTTTTTATTATTCCCACTAACTATAGCGTAAACCTTCCTCCCTTAACTTATCAGATCACTTAATTGCTATTGGCGTATCATAACCTAAAAGAATTGCACTGAAAAGGGGACGCCTTCACTTGGCTGGCAATTACACCTATTTATCTAGGTCCTGATGTAGCTGCTAGTTATGTAGAGAGTGTTGGCAAATGAGGCATAGAATTAAGATATGTACCCCAGTTTTATCTTGAAAACTGAGATTTGAATTTTTAGTAAGCTTTGGATTTTCACAATATTACTGTCTCCATAGTGATGATTATCAAGGCTTAGAAAATCCATTTATTATTGCTGTGCATTCGTTTGAAAATATTCAAGTTCTAATGGACTAACGGTGGACTTTTCCATCTGCAGAATATACTGAATGACCAGAGGTGGCAGTGCAGCAGAAGAGAATTTGTCTGCGTTCCTGAGACCCAAAAAAAAAAGCAATTCCTCAGCACTCTACCATCCTTCATCAGTTTAAATGGTAAGTCAAACTCACGTTGAATACATTTGCTTGTCATTGAAAAAGTTCATAGCATCTGGGGGCCCTGAGTACCTTTTTAGTGGGGTCTTTGGCATGATTATATTTCTGTCAAGACTGTAGAAAAATGGATGACGTTACGGTGATCATCATATTTTCATCAAAGACTTTGTCTCTAAAGCTGACAAAGCCTGTGTTAGATACCTGTGCTAATAATGTGTCCTCAGAGGACATTACTGTCTTTAAGGCTGGAATGAGTTGCCTCAATTTGGAGCAATGGCGTGACTTTCTCATGGAGTGAAGCTCATTTGACCTGTTTCCCTGCACTCTGTATGTGGGACTCTGATACTCCAGATGGATTGCTGTTTAGGATACTCTGCAGTTTTGCAACTCCATCTTCTTTTCAAAAGGAGCTCAATGCTTTCTCAGTACACTGCCTAGCCGCCTTGCAGTCATAATTAATTATAGTTACATACTGCATAATTGCTGGTGTCTCCTCCTCCTGTGTTTCCTCGTCACCCAGGGTGATTGGTCACGTGCTGTCCTGACATCATAAAGCTTGAGCAGGGTGTCATCTGACATGAGGGACAATCAGTTGCCTAGCAAGTGATAAGATACATTTATCATGGTATTGAAATGGGTTGCGGGGTAAATAGGGCACCCAGCTTAAAACCTAGATGGTTAGATGAATGAAACTGGGGCATTATTTGAGACTTGTGCATCTGTTTGAAGGTGCGGATAATCACAATGTTCTGGACTTCTCTATAGCTTAACTGATAGGGATGTACTAAGATGAAGATGTTAAGATGTCATTTATAGTTTTTATTATTCCCACTAACTATAGCGTAAACCTTCCTCCCTTAACTTATCAGATCTCTTAATTGCTATTGGCGTATCATAACCTAAAAGAATTGCACTGAAAAGGGGACGCCTTCACTTGGCTGGCAATCACACCTATTTATATAGGTCCTGATGTAGCTGCTAGTTGTGTAGAGAGTGTTGGCAAATGAGGCATAGAATTAAGATACGTACCCCAGTTTTATCATGAAAACTGAGATTTATTTTTTAGTAAGCATTGGATTTTCACAATATTACTGTCTACATAGTGCTGATTATCAAGGCTTAGAAAATCCATTTATTATTGCTGTGCATTCGTTTGAAAATATTCAAGTTCTAATGGACTAACGGTGGACTTTTCCATCTGCAGAATATACTGAATGACCAGAGGTGGCAGTGCAGCAGAAGAGAATTTGTCTGCGTTCCTGAGACCCAAAAAAAAATGCAATTCCTCAGCACTCTACCATCCTTCATCAGTTTAAATGGTAAGTCAAACTCACGTTGAATACATTTGCTTGTCATTGAAAAAGTTCATAGCATCTGGGGGCCCTGAGTACCTTTTTAGTGGGGTCTTTGGCATGATTATATTTCTGTCAAGACTGTAGAAAAATGGATGACGTTACGGTGATCATCATATTTTCATCAAAGACTTTGTCTCTAAAGCTGACAAAGCCTGTGTTAGATACCTGTGCTAATAATGTGTCCTCAGAGGACATTACTGTCTTTAAGGCTGGAATGAGTTGCCTCAATTTGGAGCAATGGCGTGACTTTCTCATGGAGTGAAGCTCATTTGACCTGTTTCCCTGCACTCTGTATGTGGGACTCTGATATTCCAGATGGATTGCTGTTTAGGATACTCTGCAGTTTTGCAACTCCATCTTCTTTTCAAAAGGAGCTCAATGCTTTCTCAGTACACTGCCTAGCCGCCTTGCAGTCATAATTAATTATAGTTACCTACTGCATAATTGCTGGTGTCTCCTCCTCCTGTGTTTCCTCGTCACCCAGGGTGATTGGTCACGTGCTGTCCTGACATCATAAAGCTTGAGCAGGGTGTCATCTGACATGAGGGACAATCAGTTGCCTAGCAAGTGATAAGATACATTTATCATGGTATTGAAATGGGTTGCGGGGTAAATAGGGCACCCAGCTTAAAACCTAGATGGTTAGATGAATGAAACTGGGGCATTATTTGAGACTTGTGCATCTGTTTGAAGGTGCGGATAATCACAATGTTCTGGACTTCTCTATAGCTTAACTGATAGGGATGTACTAAGATGAAGATGTTAAGATGTTGTTTATAGTTTTTATTATTCCCACTAACTATAGCGTAAACCTTCCTCCCTTAACTTATCAGATCACTTAATTGCTATTGGCGTATCATAACCTAAAAGAATTGCACTGAAAAGGGGACGCCTTCACTTGGCTGGCAATTACACCTATTTATCTAGGTCCTGATGTAGCTGCTAGTTATGTAGAGAGTGTTGGCAAATGAGGCATAGAATTAAGATATGTACCCCAGTTTTATCTTGAAAACTGAGATTTTAATTTTTAGTAAGCTTTGGATTTTCACAATATTACTGTCTCCATAGTACTGATTATCAAGGCTTAGAAAATCCATTTATTATTGCTGTGCATTCGTTTGAAAATATTCAAGTTCTAATGGACTAACGGTGGACTTTTCCATCTGCAGAATATACTGAATGACTAGAGGTGGCAGTGCAGCAGAAGAGAATTTGTCTGCGTTCCTGAGACCCCCCAAAAAAGCAAATCCTCAGCACTCTGCCATCCTTCATCAGTTTACATGGTAAGTCAAACTCACGTTGAATACATTTGCTTGTCATTGAAAAAGTTCATAGCATCTGAGGGCCCTGAGTACCTTTTTAGTGGGGTGTTTGGCATGATTATATTTCTGTCAAGACTGTAGAAAAATGGATGACGTTACGGTGATCATCATATTTTCATCAAAGACTTTGTCTCTAAAGCTGACAAAGCCTGTGTTAGATACCTGTGCTAATAATGTGTCCTCAGAGGACATTACTGCCTTTAAGGCTGGAATGAGTTGCCTCAATTTGGAGCAATGGCGTGACTTTCTCATGGAGTGAAGCTCATTTGACCTGTTTCCCTGCACTCTGTATGTGGGACTCTGATACTCCAGATGGATTGCTGTTTAGGATACTCTGCAGTTTTGCAACTCCATCTTCTTTTCAAAAGGAGCTCAATGCTTTCTCAGTACACTGCCTAGCCGCCTTGCAGTCATAATTAATTATAGTTACCTACTGCATAATTGCTGGTGTCTCCTCCTCCTGTGTTTCCTCGTCACCCAGGGTGATTGGTCACGTGCTGTCCTGACATCATAAAGCTTGAGCAGGGTGTCATCTGACATGAGGGACAATCAGTTGCCTAGCAAGTGATAAGATACATTTATCATGGTATTGAAATGGGTTGCGGGGTAAATAGGGCACCCAGCTTAAAACCTAGATGGTTAGATGAATGAAACTGGGGCATTATTTGAGACTTGTGCATCTGTTTGAAGGTGCGGATAATCACAATGTTCTGGACTTCTCTATAGCTTAACTGATAGGGATGTACTAAGATGAAGATGTTAAGATGTTGTTTATAGTTTTTATTATTCCCACTAACTATAGCGTAAACCTTCCTCCCTTAACTTATCAGATCACTTAATTGCTATTGGCGTATCATAACCTAAAAGAATTGCACTGAAAAGGGGACGCCTTCACTTGGCTGGCAATTACACCTATTTATCTAGGTCCTGATGTAGCTGCTAGTTATGTAGAGAGTGTTGGCAAATGAGGCATAAAATTAAGATATGTACCCCAGTTTTATCTTGAAAACTGAGATTTTAATTTTTAGTAAGCTTTGGATTTTCACAATATTACTGTCTCCATAGTACTGATTATCAAGGCTTAGAAAATCCATTTATTATTGCTGTGCATTCGTTTGAAAATATTCAAGTTCTAATGGACTAACGGTGGACTTTTCCATCTGCAGAATATACTGAATGACTAGAGGTGGCAGTGCAGCAGAAGAGAATTTGTCTGCGTTCCTGAGACCCCCAAAAAAAGCAAATCCTCAGCACTCTGCCATCCTTCATCAGTTTACATGGTAAGTCAAACTCACGTTGAATACATTTGCTTGTCATTGAAAAAGTTCATAGCATCTGAGGGCCCTGAGTACCTTTTTAGTGGGGTGTTTGGCATGATTATATTTCTGTCAAGACTGTAGAAAAATGGATGACGTTACGGTGATCATCATATTTTCATCAAAGACTTTGTCTCTAAAGCTGACAAAGCCTGTGTTAGATACCTGTGCTAATAATGTGTCCTCAGAGGACATTACTGCCTTTAAGGCTGGAATGAGTTGCCTCAATTTGGAGCAATGGCGTGACTTTCTCATGGAGTGAAGCTCATTTGACCTGTTTCCCTGCACTCTGTATGTGGGACTCTGATACTCCAGATGGATTGCTGTTTAGGATACTATGCAGTTTTGCAACTCCATCTTCTTTTCAAAAGGAGCTCAATGCTTTCTCAGTACACTGCCTAGCCGCCTTGCAGTCATAATTAATTATAGTTACATACTGCATAATTGCTGGTGTCTCCTCCTCCTGTGTTTCCTCGTCACCCAGGGTGATTGGTCACGTGCTGTCCAGACATCATAAAGCTAGAGCAGGGTGTCATCTGACATGAGGGACAATCAGTTGCCTAGCAAGTGATAAGATACATTTATCATGGTATTGAAATGGGTTGCGGGGTAAATAGTGCACCCAGCTTAAAACCTAGATGGTTAGATGAATGAAACTGGGGCATTATTTGAGACTTGTGCATCTGTTTGAAGGTGCGGATAATCACAATGTTCTGGACTTCTCTATAGCTTAACTGATAGGGAGGTACTAAGATGAAGATGTTAAGATGTTGTTTATAGTTTTTATTATTCCCACTAACTTTAGCGTAAACCTTCCTCCCTTAACTTATCAGATCACTTAATTGCTATTGGCGTATCATAACCTAAAAGAATTGCACTGAAAAGGGGACGCCTTCACTTGGCTGGCAATTACACCTATTTATCTAGGTCCTGATGTAGCTGCTAGTTATGTAGAGAGTGTTGGCAAATGAGGCATAGAATTAAGATATGTACCCCAGTTTTATCTTGAAAACTGAGATTTGAATTTTTAGTAAGCTTTGCATTTTCACAATATTACTGTCTCCATAGTGATGATTATCAAGGCTTAGAAAATCCATTTATTATTGCTGTGCATTCGTTTGAAAATATTCAAGTTCTAATGGACTAACGGTGGACTTTTCCATCTGCAGAATATACTGAATGACCAGAGGTGGCAGTGCAGCAGAAGAGAATTTGTCTGCGTTCCTGAGACCCAAAAAAAAAAGCAATTCCTCAGCACTCTACCATCCTTCATCAGTTTAAATGGTAAGTCAAACTCACGTTGAATACATTTGCTTGTCATTGAAAAAGTTCATAGCATCTGGGGGCCCTGAGTACCTTTTTAGTGGGGTCTTTGGCATGATTATATTTCTGTCAAGACTGTAGAAAAATGGATGACGTTACGGTGATCATCATATTTTCATCAAAGACTTTGTCTCTAAAGCTGACAAAGCCTGTGTTAGATACCTGTGCTAATAATGTGTCCTCAGAGGACATTACTGTCTTTAAGGCTGGAATGAGTTGCCTCAATTTGGAGCAATGGCGTGACTTTCTCATGGAGTGAAGCTCATTTGACCTGTTTCCCTGCACTCTGTATGTGGGACTCTGATATTCCAGATGGATTGCTGTTTAGGATACTCTGCAGTTTTGCAACTCCATCTTCTTTTCAAAAGGAGCTCAATGCTTTCTCAGTACACTGCCTAGCCGCCTTGCAGTCATAATTAATTATAGTTACCTACTGCATAATTGCTGGTGTCTCCTCCTCCTGTGTTTCCTCGTCACCCAGGGTGATTGGTCACGTGCTGTCCTGACATTATAAAGCTTGAGCAGGGTGTCATCTGACATGAGGGACAATCAGTTGCCTAGCAAGTGATAAGATACATTTATCATGGTATTGAAATGGGTTGCGGGGTAAATAGGGCACCCAGCTTAAAACCTAGATGGTTAGATGAATGAAACTGGGGCATTATTTGAGACTTGTGCATCTGTTTGAAGGTGCGGATAATCACAATGTTCTGGACTTCTCTATAGCTTAACTGATAGGGATGTACTAAGATGAAGATGTTAAGATGTTGTTTATAGTTTTTATTATTCCCACTAACTATAGCGTAAACCTTCCTCCCTTAACTTATCAGATCACTTAATTGCTATTGGCGTATCATAACCTAAAAGAATTGCACTGAAAAGGGGACGCCTTCACTTGGCTGGCAATTACACCTATTTATCTAGGTCCTGATGTAGCTGCTAGTTATGTAGAGAGTGTTGGCAAATGAGGCATAGAATTAAGATATGTACCCCAGTTTTATCTTGAAAACTGAGATTTTAATTTTTAGTAAGCTTTGGATTTTCACAATATTACTGTCTCCATAGTACTGATTATCAAGGCTTAGAAAATCCATTTATTATTGCTGTGCATTCGTTTGAAAATATTCAAGTTCTAATGGACTAACGGTGGACTTTTCCATCTGCAGAATATACTGAATGACCAGAGGTGGCAGTGCAGCAGAAGAGAATTTGTCTGCGTTCCTGAGACCCCCCAAAAAAGCAAATCCTCAGCACTCTGCCATCCTTCATCAGTTTACATGGTAAGTCAAACTCACGTTGAATACATTTGCTTGTCATTGAAAAAGTTCATAGCATCTGAGGGCCCTGAGTACCTTTTTAGTGGGGTGTTTGGCATGATTATATTTCTGTCAAGACTGTAGAAAAATGGATGACGTTACGGTGATCATCATATTTTCATCAAAGACTTTGTCTCTAAAGCTGACAAAGCCTGTGTTAGATACCTGTGCTAATAATGTGTCCTCAGAGGACATTACTGCCTTTAAGGCTGGAATGAGTTGCCTCAATTTGGAGCAATGGCGTGACTTTCTCATGGAGTGAAGCTCATTTGACCTGTTTCCCTGCACTCTGTATGTGGGACTCTGATACTCCAGATGGATTGCTGTTTAGGATACTCTGCAGTTTTGCAACTCCATCTTCTTTTCAAAAGGAGCTCAATGCTTTCTCAGTACACTGCCTAGCCGCCTTGCAGTCATAATTAATTATAGTTACATACTGCATAATTGCTGGTGTCTCCTCCTCCTGTGTTTCCTCGTCACCCAGGGTGATTGGTCACGTGCTGTCCCGACATCATAAAGCTAGAGCAGGGTGTCATCTGACATGAGGGACAATCAGTTGCCTAGCAAGTGATAAGATACATTTATCATGGTATTGAAATGGGTTGCGGGGTAAATAGGGCACCCAGCTTAAAACCTAGATGGTTAGATGAATGAAACTGGGGCATTATTTGAGACTTGTGCATCTGTTTGAAGGTGCAGATAATCACAATGTTCTGGACTTCTCTATAGCTTAACTGATAGGGAGGTACTAAGATGAAGATGTTAAGATGTTGTTTATAGTTTTTATTATTCCCACTAACTATAGCGTAAACCTTCCTCCCTTAACTTATCAGATCACTTAATTGCTATTGGCGTATCATAACCTAAAAGAATTGCACTGAAAAGGGGACGCCTTCACTTGGCTGGCAATTACACCTATTCATCTAGGTCCTGATGTAGCTGCTAGTTATGTAGAGAGTGTTGGCAAATGAGGCATAGAATTAAGATATGTACCCCAGTTTTATCTTGAAAACTGAGATTTGAATTTTTAGTAAGCTTTGGATTTTCACAATATTACTGTCTCCATAGTGATGATTATCAAGGCTTAGAAAATCCATTTATTATTGCTGTGCATTCGTTTGAAAATATTCAAGTTCTAATGGACTAACGGTGGACTTTTCCATCTGCAGAATATACTGAATGACCAGAGGTGGCAGTGCAGCAGAAGAGAATTTGTCTGCGTTCCTGAGACCCAAAAAAAAAGCAATTCCTCAGCACTCTGCCATCCTTCATCAGTTTAAATGGTAAGTCAAACTCACGTTGAATACATTTGCTTGTCATTGAAAAAGTTCATAGCATCTGGGGGCCCTGAGTACCTTTTTAGTGGGGTCTTTGGCATGATTATATTTCTGTCAAGACTGTAGAAAAATGGATGACGTTACGGTGATCATCATATTTTCATCAAAGACTTTGTCTCTAAAGCTGACAAAGCCTGTGTTAGATACCTGTGCTAATAATGTGTCCTCAGAGGACATTACTGTCTTTAAGGCTGTAATGAGTTGCCTTAATTTGGAGCAATGGCGTGACTTTCTCATGGAGTGAAGCTCATTTGACCTGTTTCCCTGCACTCTGTATGTGGGACTCTGATACTCCAGATGGATTGCTGTTTAGGATACTCTGCAGTTTTGCAACTCCATCTTCTTTTCAAAAGGAGCTCAATGCTTTCTCAGTACACTGCCTAGCCGCCTTGCAGTCATAAATAATTATAGTTACCTAGTGCATAATTGCTGGTGTCTCCTCCTCCTGTGTTTCCTCGTCACCCAGGGTGATTGGTCACGTGCTGTCCTGACATCATAAAGCTTGAGCAGGGTGTCATCTGACATGAGGGACAATCAGTTGCCTAGCAAGTGATAAGATACATTTATCATGGTATTGAAATGGGTTGCGGGGTAAATAGGGCACCCAGCTTAAAACCTAGATGGTTAGATGAATGAAACTGGGGCATTATTTGAGACTTTTGCATCTGTTTGAAGGTGCGGATAATGACAATGTTCTGGACTTCTCTATAGCTTAACTGATAGGGATGTACTAAGATGAAGATGTTAAGATGTTGTTTATAGTTTTTATTATTCCCACTAACTATAGCGTAAACCTTCCTCCCTTAATTTATCAGATCTCTTAATTGCTATTGGCGTATCATAACCTAAAAGAATTGCACTGAAAAGGGGACGCCTTCATTTGGCTGGCAATTACACCTATTTATCTAGGTCCTGATGTAGCTGCTAGTTATGTAGAGAGTGTTGGCAAATGAGGCATAGAATTAAGATATGTACCCCAGTTTTATCTTGAAAACTGAGATTTGAATTTTTAGTAAGCTTTGGATTTTCACAATATTACTGTCTCCATAGTGATGATTATCAAGGCTTAGAAAATCCATTTATTATTGCTGTGCATTCGTTTGAAAATATTCAAGTTCTAATGGACTAACGGTGGACTTTTCCATCTGCAGAATATACTGAATGACCAGAGGTGGCAGTGCAGCAGAAGAGAATTTGTCTGCGTTCCTGAGACCCAAAAAAAAAAGCAATTCCTCAGCACTCTACCATCCTTCATCAGTTTAAATGGTAAGTCAAACTCACGTTGAATACATTTGCTTGTCATTGAAAAAGTTCATAGCATCTGGGGGCCCTGAGTACCTTTTTAGTGGGGTCTTTGGCATGATTATATTTCTGTCAAGACTGTAGAAAAATGGATGACGTTACGGTGATCATCATATTTTCATCAAAGACTTTGTCTCTAAAGCTGACAAAGCCTGTGTTAGATACCTGTGCTAATAATGTGTCCTCAGAGGACATTACTGTCTTTAAGGCTGGAATGAGTTGCCTCAATTTGGAGCAATGGCGTGACTTTCTCATGGAGTGAAGCTCATTTGACCTGTTTCCCTGCACTCTGTATGTGGGACTCTGATATTCCAGATGGATTGCTGTTTAGGATACTCTGCAGTTTTGCAACTCCATCTTCTTTTCAAAAGGAGCTCAATGCTTTCTCAGTACACTGCCTAGCCGCCTTGCAGTCATAATTAATTATAGTTACCTACTGCATAATTGCTGGTGTCTCCTCCTCCTGTGTTTCCTCGTCACCCAGGGTGATTGGTCACGTGCTGTCCTGACATTATAAAGCTTGAGCAGGGTGTCATCTGACATGAGGGACAATCAGTTGCCTAGCAAGTGATAAGATACATTTATCATGGTATTGAAATGGGTTGCGGGGTAAATAGGGCACCCAGCTTAAAACCTAGATGGTTAGATGAATGAAACTGGGGCATTATTTGAGACTTGTGCATCTGTTTGAAGGTGCGGATAATCACAATGTTCTGGACTTCTCTATAGCTTAACTGATAGGGATGTACTAAGATGAAGATGTTAAGATGTTGTTTATAGTTTTTATTATTCCCACTAACTATAGCGTAAACCTTCCTCCCTTAACTTATCAGATCACTTAATTGCTATTGGCGTATCATAACCTAAAAGAATTGCACTGAAAAGGGGACGCCTTCACTTGGCTGGCAATTACACCTATTTATCTAGGTCCTGATGTAGCTGCTAGTTATGTAGAGAGTGTTGGCAAATGAGGCATAGAATTAAGATATGTACCCCAGTTTTATCTTGAAAACAGATTTGAATTTTTAGTAAGCTTTGGATTTTCACAATATTACTGTCTCCATAGTGATGATTATCAAGGCTTAGAAAATCCATTTATTATTGCTGTGCATTCGTTTGAAAATATTCAAGTTCTAATGGACTAACGGTGGACTTTTCCATCTGCAGAATATACTGAATGACCAGAGGTGGCAGTGCAGCAGAAGAGAATTTGTCGGCGTTCCTGAGACCCAAAAAAAAAAGCAATTCCTCAGCACTCTACCATCCTTCATCAGTTTAAATGGTAAGTCAAACTCACGTTGAATACATTTGCTTGTCATTGAAAAAGTTCATAGCATCTGGGGGCCCTGAGTACCTTTTTAGTGGGGTCTTTGGCATGATTATATTTCTGTCAAGACTGTAGAAAAATGGATGACGTTACGGTGATCATCATATTTTCATCAAAGACTTTGTCTCTAAAGCTGACAAAGCCTGTGTTAGATACCTGTGCTAATAATGTGTCCTCAGAGGACATTACTGTCTTTAAGGCTGGAATGAGTTGCCTCAATTTGGAGCAATGGCGTGACTTTCTCATGGAGTGAAGCTCATTTGACCTGTTTCCCTGCACTCTGTATGTGGGACTCTGATATTCCAGATGGATTGCTGTTTAGGATACTCTGCAGTTTTGCAACTCCATCTTCTTTTCAAAAGGAGCTCAATGCTTTCTCAGTACACTGCCTAGCCGCCTTGCAGTCATAATTAATTATAGTTACCTACTGCATAATTGCTGGTGTCTCCTCCTCCTGTGTTTCCTCGTCACCCAGGGTGATTGGTCACGTGCTGTCCTGACATTATAAAGCTTGAGCAGGGTGTCATCTGACATGAGGGACAATCAGTTGCCTAGCAAGTGATAAGATACATTTATCATGGTATTGAAATGGGTTGCGGGGTAAATAGGGCACCCAGCTTAAAACCTAGATGGTTAGATGAATGAAACTGGGGCATTATTTGAGACTTGTGCATCTGTTTGAAGGTGCGGATAATCACAATGTTCTGGACTTCTCTATAGCTTAACTGATAGGGATGTACTAAGATGAAGATGTTAAGATGTTGTTTATAGTTTTTATTATTCCCACTAACTATAGCGTAAACCTTCCTCCCTTAACTTATCAGATCACTTAATTGCTATTGGCGTATCATAACCTAAAAGAATTGCACTGAAAAGGGGACGCCTTCACTTGGCTGGCAATTACACCTATTTATCTAGGTCCTGATGTAGCTGCTAGTTATGTAGAGAGTGTTGGCAAATGAGGCATAGAATTAAGATATGTACCCCAGTTTTATCTTGAAAACTGAGATTTTAATTTTTAGTAAGCTTTGGATTTTCACAATATTACTGTCTCCATAGTACTGATTATCAAGGCTTAGAAAATCCATTTATTATTGCTGTGCATTCGTTTGAAAATATTCAAGTTCTAATGGACTAACGGTGGACTTTTCCATCTGCAGAATATACTGAATGACCAGAGGTGGCAGTGCAGCAGAAGAGAATTTGTCTGCGTTCCTGAGACCCCCCAAAAAAGCAAATCCTCAGCACTCTGCCATCCTTCATCAGTTTACATGGTAAGTCAAACTCACGTTGAATACATTTGCTTGTCATTGAAAAAGTTCATAGCATCTGAGGGCCCTGAGTACCTTTTTAGTGGGGTGTTTGGCATGATTATATTTCTGTCAAGACTGTAGAAAAATGGATGACGTTACGGTGATCATCATATTTTCATCAAAGACTTTGTCTCTAAAGCTGACAAAGCCTGTGTTAGATACCTGTGCTAATAATGTGTCCTCAGAGGACATTACTGCCTTTAAGGCTGGAATGAGTTGCCTCAATTTGGAGCAATGGCGTGACTTTCTCATGGAGTGAAGCTCATTTGACCTGTTTCCCTGCACTCTGTATGTGGGACTCTGATACTCCAGATGGATTGCTGTTTAGGATACTCTGCAGTTTTGCAACTCCATCTTCTTTTCAAAAGGAGCTCAATGCTTTCTCAGTACACTGCCTAGCCGCCTTGCAGTCATAATTAATTATAGTTACATACTGCATAATTGCTGGTGTCTCCTCCTCCTGTGTTTCCTCGTCACCCAGGGTGATTGGTCACGTGCTGTCCCGACATCATAAAGCTAGAGCAGGGTGTCATCTGACATGAGGGACAATCAGTTGCCTAGCAAGTGATAAGATACATTTATCATGGTATTGAAATGGGTTGCGGGGTAAATAGGGCACCCAGCTTAAAACCTAGATGGTTAGATGAATGAAACTGGGGCATTATTTGAGACTTGTGCATCTGTTTGAAGGTGCAGATAATCACAATGTTCTGGACTTCTCTATAGCTTAACTGATAGGGAGGTACTAAGATGAAGATGTTAAGATGTTGTTTATAGTTTTTATTATTCCCACTAACTATAGCGTAAACCTTCCTCCCTTAACTTATCAGATCACTTAATTGCTATTGGCGTATCATAACCTAAAAGAATTGCACTGAAAAGGGGACGCCTTCACTTGGCTGGCAATTACACCTATTTATCTAGGTCCTGATGTAGCTGCTAGTTATGTAGAGAGTGTTGGCAAATGAGGCATAGAATTAAGATATGTACCCCAGTTTTATCTTGAAAACTGAGATTTGAATTTTTAGTAAGCTTTGGATTTTCACAATATTACTGTCTCCATAGTGATGATTATCAAGGCTTAGAAAATCCATTTATTATTGCTGTGCATTCGTTTGAAAATATTCAAGTTCTAATGGACTAACGGTGGACTTTTCCATCTGCAGAATATACTGAATGACCAGAGGTGGCAGTGCAGCAGAAGAGAATTTGTCTGCGTTCCTGAGACCCAAAAAAAAAGCAATTCCTCAGCCCTCTGCCATCCTTCATCAGTTTAAATGGTAAGTCAAACTCACGTTGAATACATTTGCTTGTCATTGAAAAAGTTCATAGCATCTGGGGGCCCTGAGTACCTTTTTAGTGGGGTCTTTGGCATGATTATATTTCTGTCAAGACTGTAGAAAAATGGATGACGTTACGGTGATCATCATATTTTCATCAAAGACTTTGTCTCTAAAGCTGACAAAGCCTGTGTTAGATACCTGTGCTAATAATGTGTCCTCAGAGGACATTACTGTCTTTAAGGCTGTAATGAGTTGCCTTAATTTGGAGCAATGGCGTGACTTTCTCATGGAGTGAAGCTCATTTGACCTGTTTCCCTGCACTCTGTATGTGGGACTCTGATACTCCAGATGGATTGCTGTTTAGGATACTCTGCAGTTTTGCAACTCCATCTTCTTTTCAAAAGGAGCTCAATGCTTTCTCAGTACACTGCCTAGCCGCCTTGCAGTCATAATTAATTATAGTTACCTACTGCATAATTGCTGGTGTCTCCTCCTCCTGTGTTTCCTCGTCACCCAGGGTGATTGGTCACGTGCTGTCCTGACATCATAAAGCTTGAGCAGGGTGTCATCTGACATGAGGGACAATCAGTTGCCTAGCAAGTGATAAGATACATTTATCATGGTATTGAAATGGGTTGCGGGGTAAATAGGGCACCCAGCTTAAAACCTAGATGGTTAGATGAATGAAACTGGGGCATTATTTGAGACTTGTGCATCTGTTTGAAGGTGCGGATAATCACAATGTTCTGGACTTCTCTATAGCTTAACTGATAGGGATGTACTAAGATGAAGATGTTAAGATGTTGTTTATAGTTTTTATTATTCCCACTAACTATAGCGTAAACCTTCCTCCCTTAACTTATCAGATCACTTAATTGCTATTGGCGTATCATAACCTAAAAGAATTGCACTGAAAAGGGGACGCCTTCACTTGGCTGGCAATTACACCTATTTATCTAGGTCCTGATGTAGCTGCTAGTTATGTAGAGAGTGTTGGCAAATGAGGCATAAAATTAAGATATGTACCCCAGTTTTATCTTGAAAACTGAGATTTTAATTTTTAGTAAGCTTTGGATTTTCACAATATTACTGTCTCCATAGTACTGATTATCAAGGCTTAGAAAATCCATTTATTATTGCTGTGCATTCGTTTGAAAATATTCAAGTTCTAATGGACTAACGGTGGACTTTTCCATCTGCAGAATATACTGAATGACTAGAGGTGGCAGTGCAGCAGAAGAGAATTTGTCTGCGTTCCTGAGACCCCCAAAAAAAGCAAATCCTCAGCACTCTGCCATCCTTCATCAGTTTACATGGTAAGTCAAACTCACGTTGAATACATTTGCTTGTCATTGAAAAAGTTCATAGCATCTGAGGGCCCTGAGTACCTTTTTAGTGGGGTGTTTGGCATGATTATATTTCTGTCAAGACTGTAGAAAAATGGATGACGTTACGGTGATCATCATATTTTCATCAAAGACTTTGTCTCTAAAGCTGACAAAGCCTGTGTTAGATACCTGTGCTAATAATGTGTCCTCAGAGGACATTACTGCCTTTAAGGCTGGAATGAGTTGCCTCAATTTGGAGCAATGGCGTGACTTTCTCATGGAGTGAAGCTCATTTGACCTGTTTCCCTGCACTCTGTATGTGGGACTCTGATACTCCAGATGGATTGCTGTTTAGGATACTATGCAGTTTTGCAACTCCATCTTCTTTTCAAAAGGAGCTCAATGCTTTCTCAGTACACTGCCTAGCCGCCTTGCAGTCATAATTAATTATAGTTACATACTGCATAATTGCTGGTGTCTCCTCCTCCTGTGTTTCCTCGTCACCCAGGGTGATTGGTCACGTGCTGTCCAGACATCATAAAGCTAGAGCAGGGTGTCATCTGACATGAGGGACAATCAGTTGCCTAGCAAGTGATAAGATACATTTATCATGGTATTGAAATGGGTTGCGGGGTAAATAGTGCACCCAGCTTAAAACCTAGATGGTTAGATGAATGAAACTGGGGCATTATTTGAGACTTGTGCATCTGTTTGAAGGTGCGGATAATCACAATGTTCTGGACTTCTCTATAGCTTAACTGATAGGGAGGTACTAAGATGAAGATGTTAAGATGTTGTTTATAGTTTTTATTATTCCCACTAACTTTAGCGTAAACCTTCCTCCCTTAACTTATCAGATCACTTAATTGCTATTGGCGTATCATAACCTAAAAGAATTGCACTGAAAAGGGGACGCCTTCACTTGGCTGGCAATTACACCTATTTATCTAGGTCCTGATGTAGCTGCTAGTTATGTAGAGAGTGTTGGCAAATGAGGCATAGAATTAAGATATGTACCCCAGTTTTATCTTGAAAACTGAGATTTGAATTTTTAGTAAGCTTTGCATTTTCACAATATTACTGTCTCCATAGTGATGATTATCAAGGCTTAGAAAATCCATTTATTATTGCTGTGCATTCGTTTGAAAATATTCAAGTTCTAATGGACTAACGGTGGACTTTTCCATCTGCAGAATATACTGAATGACCAGAGGTGGCAGTGCAGCAGAAGAGAATTTGTCTGCGTTCCTGAGACCCAAAAAAAAAAGCAATTCCTCAGCACTCTACCATCCTTCATCAGTTTAAATGGTAAGTCAAACTCACGTTGAATACATTTGCTTGTCATTGAAAAAGTTCATAGCATCTGGGGGCCCTGAGTACCTTTTTAGTGGGGTCTTTGGCATGATTATATTTCTGTCAAGACTGTAGAAAAATGGATGACGTTACGGTGATCATCATATTTTCATCAAAGACTTTGTCTCTAAAGCTGACAAAGCCTGTGTTAGATACCTGTGCTAATAATGTGTCCTCAGAGGACATTACTGTCTTTAAGGCTGGAATGAGTTGCCTCAATTTGGAGCAATGGCGTGACTTTCTCATGGAGTGAAGCTCATTTGACCTGTTTCCCTGCACTCTGTATGTGGGACTCTGATATTCCAGATGGATTGCTGTTTAGGATACTCTGCAGTTTTGCAACTCCATCTTCTTTTCAAAAGGAGCTCAATGCTTTCTCAGTACACTGCCTAGCCGCCTTGCAGTCATAATTAATTATAGTTACCTACTGCATAATTGCTGGTGTCTCCTCCTCCTGTGTTTCCTCGTCACCCAGGGTGATTGGTCACGTGCTGTCCTGACATTATAAAGCTTGAGCAGGGTGTCATCTGACATGAGGGACAATCAGTTGCCTAGCAAGTGATAAGATACATTTATCATGGTATTGAAATGGGTTGCGGGGTAAATAGGGCACCCAGCTTAAAACCTAGATGGTTAGATGAATGAAACTGGGGCATTATTTGAGACTTGTGCATCTGTTTGAAGGTGCGGATAATCACAATGTTCTGGACTTCTCTATAGCTTAACTGATAGGGATGTACTAAGATGAAGATGTTAAGATGTTGTTTATAGTTTTTATTATTCCCACTAACTATAGCGTAAACCTTCCTCCCTTAACTTATCAGATCACTTAATTGCTATTGGCGTATCATAACCTAAAAGAATTGCACTGAAAAGGGGACGCCTTCACTTGGCTGGCAATTACACCTATTTATCTAGGTCCTGATGTAGCTGCTAGTTATGTAGAGAGTGTTGGCAAATGAGGCATAGAATTAAGATATGTACCCCAGTTTTATCTTGAAAACTGAGATTTTAATTTTTAGTAAGCTTTGGATTTTCACAATATTACTGTCTCCATAGTACTGATTATCAAGGCTTAGAAAATCCATTTATTATTGCTGTGCATTCGTTTGAAAATATTCAAGTTCTAATGGACTAACGGTGGACTTTTCCATCTGCAGAATATACTGAATGACCAGAGGTGGCAGTGCAGCAGAAGAGAATTTGTCTGCGTTCCTGAGACCCCCCAAAAAAGCAAATCCTCAGCACTCTGCCATCCTTCATCAGTTTACATGGTAAGTCAAACTCACGTTGAATACATTTGCTTGTCATTGAAAAAGTTCATAGCATCTGAGGGCCCTGAGTACCTTTTTAGTGGGGTGTTTGGCATGATTATATTTCTGTCAAGACTGTAGAAAAATGGATGACGTTACGGTGATCATCATATTTTCATCAAAGACTTTGTCTCTAAAGCTGACAAAGCCTGTGTTAGATACCTGTGCTAATAATGTGTCCTCAGAGGACATTACTGCCTTTAAGGCTGGAATGAGTTGCCTCAATTTGGAGCAATGGCGTGACTTTCTCATGGAGTGAAGCTCATTTGACCTGTTTCCCTGCACTCTGTATGTGGGACTCTGATACTCCAGATGGATTGCTGTTTAGGATACTCTGCAGTTTTGCAACTCCATCTTCTTTTCAAAAGGAGCTCAATGCTTTCTCAGTACACTGCCTAGCCGCCTTGCAGTCATAATTAATTATAGTTACATACTGCATAATTGCTGGTGTCTCCTCCTCCTGTGTTTCCTCGTCACCCAGGGTGATTGGTCACGTGCTGTCCCGACATCATAAAGCTAGAGCAGGGTGTCATCTGACATGAGGGACAATCAGTTGCCTAGCAAGTGATAAGATACATTTATCATGGTATTGAAATGGGTTGCGGGGTAAATAGGGCACCCAGCTTAAAACCTAGATGGTTAGATGAATGAAACTGGGGCATTATTTGAGACTTGTGCATCTGTTTGAAGGTGCAGATAATCACAATGTTCTGGACTTCTCTATAGCTTAACTGATAGGGAGGTACTAAGATGAAGATGTTAAGATGTTGTTTATAGTTTTTATTATTCCCACTAACTATAGCGTAAACCTTCCTCCCTTAACTTATCAGATCACTTAATTGCTATTGGCGTATCATAACCTAAAAGAATTGCACTGAAAAGGGGACGCCTTCACTTGGCTGGCAATTACACCTATTCATCTAGGTCCTGATGTAGCTGCTAGTTATGTAGAGAGTGTTGGCAAATGAGGCATAGAATTAAGATATGTACCCCAGTTTTATCTTGAAAACTGAGATTTGAATTTTTAGTAAGCTTTGGATTTTCACAATATTACTGTCTCCATAGTGATGATTATCAAGGCTTAGAAAATCCATTTATTATTGCTGTGCATTCGTTTGAAAATATTCAAGTTCTAATGGACTAACGGTGGACTTTTCCATCTGCAGAATATACTGAATGACCAGAGGTGGCAGTGCAGCAGAAGAGAATTTGTCTGCGTTCCTGAGACCCAAAAAAAAAGCAATTCCTCAGCACTCTGCCATCCTTCATCAGTTTAAATGGTAAGTCAAACTCACGTTGAATACATTTGCTTGTCATTGAAAAAGTTCATAGCATCTGGGGGCCCTGAGTACCTTTTTAGTGGGGTCTTTGGCATGATTATATTTCTGTCAAGACTGTAGAAAAATGGATGACGTTACGGTGATCATCATATTTTCATCAAAGACTTTGTCTCTAAAGCTGACAAAGCCTGTGTTAGATACCTGTGCTAATAATGTGTCCTCAGAGGACATTACTGTCTTTAAGGCTGTAATGAGTTGCCTTAATTTGGAGCAATGGCGTGACTTTCTCATGGAGTGAAGCTCATTTGACCTGTTTCCCTGCACTCTGTATGTGGGACTCTGATACTCCAGATGGATTGCTGTTTAGGATACTCTGCAGTTTTGCAACTCCATCTTCTTTTCAAAAGGAGCTCAATGCTTTCTCAGTACACTGCCTAGCCGCCTTGCAGTCATAAATAATTATAGTTACCTAGTGCATAATTGCTGGTGTCTCCTCCTCCTGTGTTTCCTCGTCACCCAGGGTGATTGGTCACGTGCTGTCCTGACATCATAAAGCTTGAGCAGGGTGTCATCTGACATGAGGGACAATCAGTTGCCTAGCAAGTGATAAGATACATTTATCATGGTATTGAAATGGGTTGCGGGGTAAATAGGGCACCCAGCTTAAAACCTAGATGGTTAGATGAATGAAACTGGGGCATTATTTGAGACTTTTGCATCTGTTTGAAGGTGCGGATAATGACAATGTTCTGGACTTCTCTATAGCTTAACTGATAGGGATGTACTAAGATGAAGATGTTAAGATGTTGTTTATAGTTTTTATTATTCCCACTAACTATAGCGTAAACCTTCCTCCCTTAATTTATCAGATCTCTTAATTGCTATTGGCGTATCATAACCTAAAAGAATTGCACTGAAAAGGGGACGCCTTCATTTGGCTGGCAATTACACCTATTTATCTAGGTCCTGATGTAGCTGCTAGTTATGTAGAGAGTGTTGGCAAATGAGGCATAGAATTAAGATATGTACCCCAGTTTTATCTTGAAAACTGAGATTTGAATTTTTAGTAAGCTTTGGATTTTCACAATATTACTGTCTCCATAGTGATGATTATCAAGGCTTAGAAAATCCATTTATTATTGCTGTGCATTCGTTTGAAAATATTCAAGTTCTAATGGACTAACGGTGGACTTTTCCATCTGCAGAATATACTGAATGACCAGAGGTGGCAGTGCAGCAGAAGAGAATTTGTCTGCGTTCCTGAGACCCAAAAAAAAAAGCAATTCCTCAGCACTCTACCATCCTTCATCAGTTTAAATGGTAAGTCAAACTCACGTTGAATACATTTGCTTGTCATTGAAAAAGTTCATAGCATCTGGGGGCCCTGAGTACCTTTTTAGTGGGGTCTTTGGCATGATTATATTTCTGTCAAGACTGTAGAAAAATGGATGACGTTACGGTGATCATCATATTTTCATCAAAGACTTTGTCTCTAAAGCTGACAAAGCCTGTGTTAGATACCTGTGCTAATAATGTGTCCTCAGAGGACATTACTGTCTTTAAGGCTGGAATGAGTTGCCTCAATTTGGAGCAATGGCGTGACTTTCTCATGGAGTGAAGCTCATTTGACCTGTTTCCCTGCACTCTGTATGTGGGACTCTGATATTCCAGATGGATTGCTGTTTAGGATACTCTGCAGTTTTGCAACTCCATCTTCTTTTCAAAAGGAGCTCAATGCTTTCTCAGTACACTGCCTAGCCGCCTTGCAGTCATAATTAATTATAGTTACCTACTGCATAATTGCTGGTGTCTCCTCCTCCTGTGTTTCCTCGTCACCCAGGGTGATTGGTCACGTGCTGTCCTGACATTATAAAGCTTGAGCAGGGTGTCATCTGACATGAGGGACAATCAGTTGCCTAGCAAGTGATAAGATACATTTATCATGGTATTGAAATGGGTTGCGGGGTAAATAGGGCACCCAGCTTAAAACCTAGATGGTTAGATGAATGAAACTGGGGCATTATTTGAGACTTGTGCATCTGTTTGAAGGTGCGGATAATCACAATGTTCTGGACTTCTCTATAGCTTAACTGATAGGGATGTACTAAGATGAAGATGTTAAGATGTTGTTTATAGTTTTTATTATTCCCACTAACTATAGCGTAAACCTTCCTCCCTTAACTTATCAGATCACTTAATTGCTATTGGCGTATCATAACCTAAAAGAATTGCACTGAAAAGGGGACGCCTTCACTTGGCTGGCAATTACACCTATTTATCTAGGTCCTGATGTAGCTGCTAGTTATGTAGAGAGTGTTGGCAAATGAGGCATAGAATTAAGATATGTACCCCAGTTTTATCTTGAAAACAGATTTGAATTTTTAGTAAGCTTTGGATTTTCACAATATTACTGTCTCCATAGTGATGATTATCAAGGCTTAGAAAATCCATTTATTATTGCTGTGCATTCGTTTGAAAATATTCAAGTTCTAATGGACTAACGGTGGACTTTTCCATCTGCAGAATATACTGAATGACCAGAGGTGGCAGTGCAGCAGAAGAGAATTTGTCGGCGTTCCTGAGACCCAAAAAAAAAAGCAATTCCTCAGCACTCTACCATCCTTCATCAGTTTAAATGGTAAGTCAAACTCACGTTGAATACATTTGCTTGTCATTGAAAAAGTTCATAGCATCTGGGGGCCCTGAGTACCTTTTTAGTGGGGTCTTTGGCATGATTATATTTCTGTCAAGACTGTAGAAAAATGGATGACGTTACGGTGATCATCATATTTTCATCAAAGACTTTGTCTCTAAAGCTGACAAAGCCTGTGTTAGATACCTGTGCTAATAATGTGTCCTCAGAGGACATTACTGTCTTTAAGGCTGGAATGAGTTGCCTCAATTTGGAGCAATGGCGTGACTTTCTCATGGAGTGAAGCTCATTTGACCTGTTTCCCTGCACTCTGTATGTGGGACTCTGATATTCCAGATGGATTGCTGTTTAGGATACTCTGCAGTTTTGCAACTCCATCTTCTTTTCAAAAGGAGCTCAATGCTTTCTCAGTACACTGCCTAGCCGCCTTGCAGTCATAATTAATTATAGTTACCTACTGCATAATTGCTGGTGTCTCCTCCTCCTGTGTTTCCTCGTCACCCAGGGTGATTGGTCACGTGCTGTCCTGACATTATAAAGCTTGAGCAGGGTGTCATCTGACATGAGGGACAATCAGTTGCCTAGCAAGTGATAAGATACATTTATCATGGTATTGAAATGGGTTGCGGGGTAAATAGGGCACCCAGCTTAAAACCTAGATGGTTAGATGAATGAAACTGGGGCATTATTTGAGACTTGTGCATCTGTTTGAAGGTGCGGATAATCACAATGTTCTGGACTTCTCTATAGCTTAACTGATAGGGATGTACTAAGATGAAGATGTTAAGATGTTGTTTATAGTTTTTATTATTCCCACTAACTATAGCGTAAACCTTCCTCCCTTAACTTATCAGATCACTTAATTGCTATTGGCGTATCATAACCTAAAAGAATTGCACTGAAAAGGGGACGCCTTCACTTGGCTGGCAATTACACCTATTTATCTAGGTCCTGATGTAGCTGCTAGTTATGTAGAGAGTGTTGGCAAATGAGGCATAGAATTAAGATATGTACCCCAGTTTTATCTTGAAAACTGAGATTTTAATTTTTAGTAAGCTTTGGATTTTCACAATATTACTGTCTCCATAGTACTGATTATCAAGGCTTAGAAAATCCATTTATTATTGCTGTGCATTCGTTTGAAAATATTCAAGTTCTAATGGACTAACGGTGGACTTTTCCATCTGCAGAATATACTGAATGACCAGAGGTGGCAGTGCAGCAGAAGAGAATTTGTCTGCGTTCCTGAGACCCCCCAAAAAAGCAAATCCTCAGCACTCTGCCATCCTTCATCAGTTTACATGGTAAGTCAAACTCACGTTGAATACATTTGCTTGTCATTGAAAAAGTTCATAGCATCTGAGGGCCCTGAGTACCTTTTTAGTGGGGTGTTTGGCATGATTATATTTCTGTCAAGACTGTAGAAAAATGGATGACGTTACGGTGATCATCATATTTTCATCAAAGACTTTGTCTCTAAAGCTGACAAAGCCTGTGTTAGATACCTGTGCTAATAATGTGTCCTCAGAGGACATTACTGCCTTTAAGGCTGGAATGAGTTGCCTCAATTTGGAGCAATGGCGTGACTTTCTCATGGAGTGAAGCTCATTTGACCTGTTTCCCTGCACTCTGTATGTGGGACTCTGATACTCCAGATGGATTGCTGTTTAGGATACTCTGCAGTTTTGCAACTCCATCTTCTTTTCAAAAGGAGCTCAATGCTTTCTCAGTACACTGCCTAGCCGCCTTGCAGTCATAATTAATTATAGTTACATACTGCATAATTGCTGGTGTCTCCTCCTCCTGTGTTTCCTCGTCACCCAGGGTGATTGGTCACGTGCTGTCCCGACATCATAAAGCTAGAGCAGGGTGTCATCTGACATGAGGGACAATCAGTTGCCTAGCAAGTGATAAGATACATTTATCATGGTATTGAAATGGGTTGCGGGGTAAATAGGGCACCCAGCTTAAAACCTAGATGGTTAGATGAATGAAACTGGGGCATTATTTGAGACTTGTGCATCTGTTTGAAGGTGCAGATAATCACAATGTTCTGGACTTCTCTATAGCTTAACTGATAGGGAGGTACTAAGATGAAGATGTTAAGATGTTGTTTATAGTTTTTATTATTCCCACTAACTATAGCGTAAACCTTCCTCCCTTAACTTATCAGATCACTTAATTGCTATTGGCGTATCATAACCTAAAAGAATTGCACTGAAAAGGGGACGCCTTCACTTGGCTGGCAATTACACCTATTTATCTAGGTCCTGATGTAGCTGCTAGTTATGTAGAGAGTGTTGGCAAATGAGGCATAGAATTAAGATATGTACCCCAGTTTTATCTTGAAAACTGAGATTTGAATTTTTAGTAAGCTTTGGATTTTCACAATATTACTGTCTCCATAGTGATGATTATCAAGGCTTAGAAAATCCATTTATTATTGCTGTGCATTCGTTTGAAAATATTCAAGTTCTAATGGACTAACGGTGGACTTTTCCATCTGCAGAATATACTGAATGACCAGAGGTGGCAGTGCAGCAGAAGAGAATTTGTCTGCGTTCCTGAGACCCAAAAAAAAAGCAATTCCTCAGCCCTCTGCCATCCTTCATCAGTTTAAATGGTAAGTCAAACTCACGTTGAATACATTTGCTTGTCATTGAAAAAGTTCATAGCATCTGGGGGCCCTGAGTACCTTTTTAGTGGGGTCTTTGGCATGATTATATTTCTGTCAAGACTGTAGAAAAATGGATGACGTTACGGTGATCATCATATTTTCATCAAAGACTTTGTCTCTAAAGCTGACAAAGCCTGTGTTAGATACCTGTGCTAATAATGTGTCCTCAGAGGACATTACTGTCTTTAAGGCTGTAATGAGTTGCCTTAATTTGGAGCAATGGCGTGACTTTCTCATGGAGTGAAGCTCATTTGACCTGTTTCCCTGCACTCTGTATGTGGGACTCTGATACTCCAGATGGATTGCTGTTTAGGATACTCTGCAGTTTTGCAACTCCATCTTCTTTTCAAAAGGAGCTCAATGCTTTCTCAGTACACTGCCTAGCCGCCTTGCAGTCATAAATAATTATAGTTACCTAGTGCATAATTGCTGGTGTCTCCTCCTCCTGTGTTTCCTCGTCACCCAGGGTGATTGGTCACGTGCTGTCCTGACATCATAAAGCTTGAGCAGGGTGTCATCTGACATGAGGGACAATCAGTTGCCTAGCAAGTGATAAGATACATTTATCATGGTATTGAAATGGGTTGCGGGGTAAATAGGGCACCCAGCTTAAAACCTAGATGGTTAGATGAATGAAACTGGGGCATTATTTGAGACTTTTGCATCTGTTTGAAGGTGCGGATAATGACAATGTTCTGGACTTCTCTATAGCTTAACTGATAGGGATGTACTAAGATGAAGATGTTAAGATGTTGTTTATAGTTTTTATTATTCCCACTAACTATAGCGTAAACCTTCCTCCCTTAACTTATCAGATCTCTTAATTGCTATTGGCGTATCATAACCTAAAAGAATTGCACTGAAAAGGGGACGCCTTCATTTGGCTGGCAATTACACCTATTTATCTAGGTCCTGATGTAGCTGCTAGTTATGTAGAGAGTGTTGGCAAATGAGGCATAGAATTAAGATATGTACCCCAGTTTTATCTTGAAAACTGAGATTTGAATTTTTAGTAAGCTTTGGATTTTCACAATATTACTGTCTCCATAGTGATGATTATCAAGGCTTAGAAAATCCATTTATTATTGCTGTGCATTCGTTTGAAAATATTCAAGTTCTAATGGACTAACGGTGGACTTTTCCATCTGCAGAATATACTGAATGACCAGAGGTGGCAGTGCAGCAGAAGAGAATTTGTCTGCGTTCCTGAGACCCAAAAAAAAAAGCAATTCCTCAGCACTCTACCATCCTTCATCAGTTTAAATGGTAAGTCAAACTCACGTTGAATACATTTGCTTGTCATTGAAAAAGTTCATAGCATCTGGGGGCCCTGAGTACCTTTTTAGTGGGGTCTTTGGCATGATTATATTTCTGTCAAGACTGTAGAAAAATGGATGACGTTACGGTGATCATCATATTTTCATCAAAGACTTTGTCTCTAAAGCTGACAAAGCCTGTGTTAGATACCTGTGCTAATAATGTGTCCTCAGAGGACATTACTGTCTTTAAGGCTGGAATGAGTTGCCTCAATTTGGAGCAATGGCGTGACTTTCTCATGGAGTGAAGCTCATTTGACCTGTTTCCCTGCACTCTGTATGTGGGACTCTGATATTCCAGATGGATTGCTGTTTAGGATACTCTGCAGTTTTGCAACTCCATCTTCTTTTCAAAAGGAGCTCAATGCTTTCTCAGTACACTGCCTAGCCGCCTTGCAGTCATAATTAATTATAGTTACCTACTGCATAATTGCTGGTGTCTCCTCCTCCTTTGTTTCCTCGTCACCCAGGGTGATTGGTCACGTGCTGTCCTGACATTATAAAGCTTGAGCAGGGTGTCATCTGACATGAGGGACAATCAGTTGCCTAGCAAGTGATAAGATACATTTATCATGGTATTGAAATGGGTTGCGGGGTAAATAGGGCACCCAGCTTAAAACCTAGATGGTTAGATGAATGAAACTGGGGCATTATTTGAGACTTGTGCATCTGTTTGAAGGTGCGGATAATCACAATGTTCTGGACTTCTCTATAGCTTAACTGATAGGGATGTACTAAGATGAAGATGTTAAGATGTTGTTTATAGTTTTTATTATTCCCACTAACTATAGCGTAAACCTTCCTCCCTTAACTTATCAGATCACTTAATTGCTATTGGCGTATCATAACCTAAAAGAATTGCACTGAAAAGGGGACGCCTTCACTTGGCTGGCAATTACACCTATTTATCTAGGTCCTGATGTAGCTGCTAGTTATGTAGAGAGTGTTGGCAAATGAGGCATAGAATTAAGATATGTACCCCAGTTTTATCTTGAAAACTGAGATTTGAATTTTTAGTAAGCTTTGGATTTTCACAATATTACTGTCTCCATAGTGATGATTATCAAGGCTTAGAAAATCCATTTATTATTGCTGTGCATTCGTTTGAAAATATTCAAGTTCTAATGGACTAACGGTGGACTTTTCCATCTGCAGAATATACTGAATGACCAGAGGTGGCAGTGCAGCAGAAGAGAATTTGTCTGCGTTCCTGAGACCCAAAAAAAAAGCAATTCCTCAGCACTCTGCCATCCTTCATCAGTTTAAATGGTAAGTCAAACTCACGTTGAATACATTTGCTTGTCATTGAAAAAGTTCATAGCATCTGGGGGCCCTGAGTACCTTTTTAGTGGGGTCTTTGGCATGATTATATTTCTGTCAAGACTGTAGAAAAATGGATGACGTTACGGTGATCATCATATTTTCATCAAAGACTTTGTCTCTAAAGCTGACAAAGCCTGTGTTAGATACCTGTGCTAATAATGTGTCCTCAGAGGACATTACTGTCTTTAAGGCTGTAATGAGTTGCCTTAATTTGGAGCAATGGCGTGACTTTCTCATGGAGTGAAGCTCATTTGACCTGTTTCCCTGCACTCTGTATGTGGGACTCTGATACTCCAGATGGATTGCTGTTTAGGATACTCTGCAGTTTTGCAACTCCATCTTCTTTTCAAAAGGAGCTCAATGCTTTCTCAGTACACTGCCTAGCCGCCTTGCAGTCATAAATAATTATAGTTACCTAGTGCATAATTGCTGGTGTCTCCTCCTCCTGTGTTTCCTCGTCACCCAGGGTGATTGGTCACGTGCTGTCCTGACATCATAAAGCTTGAGCAGGGTGTCATCTGACATGAGGGACAATCAGTTGCCTAGCAAGTGATAAGATACATTTATCATGGTATTGAAATGGGTTGCGGGGTAAATAGGGCACCCAGCTTAAAACCTAGATGGTTAGATGAATGAAACTGGGGCATTATTTGAGACTTGTGCATCTGTTTGAAGGTGCGGATAATGACAATGTTCTGGACTTCTCTATAGCTTAACTGATAGGGATGTACTAAGATGAAGATGTTAAGATGTTGTTTATAGTTTTTATTATTCCCACTAACTATAGCGTAAACCTTCCTCCCTTAACTTATCAGATCACTTAATTGCTATTGGCGTATCATAACCTAAAAGAATTGCACTGAAAAGGGGACGCCTTCACTTGGCTGGCAATTACACCTATTTATCTAGGTCCTGATGTAGCTGCTAGTTATGTAGAGAGTGTTGGCAAATGAGGCATAGAATTAAGATATGTACCCCAGTTTTATCTTGAAAACTGAGATTTGAATTTTTAGTAAGCTTTGGATTTTCACAATATTACTGTCTCCATAGTGATGATTATCAAGGCTTAGAAAATCCATTTATTATTGCTGTGCATTCGTTTGAAAATATTCAAGTTCTAATGGACTAACGGTGGACTTTTCCATCTGCAGAATATACTGAATGACCAGAGGTGGCAGTGCAGCAGAAGAGAATTTGTCTGCGTTCCTGAGACCCAAAAAAAAAGCAATTCCTCAGCACTCTGCCATCCTTCATCAGTTTAAATGGTAAGTCAAACTCACGTTGAATACATTTGCTTGTCATTGAAAAAGTTCATAGCATCTGGGGGCCCTGAGTACCTTTTTAGTGGGGTCTTTGGCATGATTATATTTCTGTCAAGACTGTAGAAAAATGGATGACGTTACGGTGATCATCATATTTTCATCAAAGACTTTGTCTCTAAAGCTGACAAAGCCTGTGTTAGATACCTGTGCTAATAATGTGTCCTCAGAGGACATTACTGTTTTTAAGGCTGTAATGAGTTGCCTTAATTTGGAGCAATGGCGTGACTTTCTCATGGAGTGAAGCTCATTTGACCTGTTTCCCTGCACTCTGTATGTGGGACTCTGATACTCCAGATGGATTGCTGTTTAGGATACTCTGCAGTTTTGCAACTCCATCTTCTTTTCAAAAGGAGCTCAATGCTTTCTCAGTACACTGCCTAGCCGCCTTGCAGTCATAAATAATTATAGTTACCTAGTGCATAATTGCTGGTGTCTCCTCCTCCTGTGTTTCCTCGTCACCCAGGGTGATTGGTCACGTGCTGTCCTGACATCATAAAGCTTGAGCAGGGTGTCATCTGACATGAGGGACAATCAGTTGCCTAGCAAGTGATAAGATACATTTATCATGGTATTGAAATGGGTTGCGGGGTAAATAGGGCACCCAGCTTAAAACCTAGATGGTTAGATGAATGAAACTGGGGCATTATTTGAGACTTGTGCATCTGTTTGAAGGTGCGGATAATGACAATGTTCTGGACTTCTCTATAGCTTAACTGATAGGGATGTACTAAGATGAAGATGTTAAGATGTTGTTTATAGTTTTTATTATTCCCACTAACTATAGCGTAAACCTTCCTCCCTTAACTTATCAGATCACTTAATTGCTATTGGCGTATCATAACCTAAAAGAATTGCACTGAAAAGGGGACGCCTTCACTTGGCTGGCAATTACACCTATTTATCTAGGTCCTGATGTAGCTGCTAGTTATGTAGAGAGTGTTGGCAAATGAGGCATAGAATTAAGATATGTACCCCAGTTTTATCTTGAAAACTGAGATTTTAATTTTTAGTAAGCTTTGGATTTTCACAATATTACTGTCTCCATAGTACTGATTATCAAGGCTTAGAAAATCCATTTATTATTGCTGTGCATTCGTTTGAAAATATTCAAGTTCTAATGGACTAACGGTGGACTTTTCCATCTGCAGAATATACTAAATGACCAGAGGTGGCAGTGCAGCAGAAGAGAATTTGTCGGTGTTCCTGAGACCCCCAAAAAAAGCAAATCCTCAGCACTCTGCCATCCTTCATCAGTTTACATGGTAAGTCAAACTCACGTTGAATACATTTGCTTGTCATTGAAAAAGTTCATAGCATCTGAGGGCCCTGAGTACCTTTTTAGTGGGGTGTTTGGCATGATTATATTTCTGTCAAGACTGTAGAAAAATGGATGACGTTACGGTGATCATCATATTTTCATCAAAGACTTTGTCTCTAAAGCTGACAAAGCCTGTGTTAGATACCTGTGCTAATAATGTGTCCTCAGAGGACATTACTGCCTTTAAGGCTGGAATGAGTTGCCTCAATTTGGAGCAATGGCGTGACTTTCTCATGGAGTGAAGCTCATTTGACCTGTTTCCCTGCACTCTGTATGTGGGACTCTGATACTCCAGATGGATTGCTGTTTAGGATACTCTGCAGTTTTGCAACTCCATCTTCTTTTCAAAAGGAGCTCAATGCTTTCTCAGTACACTGCCTAGCCGCCTTGCAGTCATAATTAATTATAGTTACATACTGCATAATTGCTGGTGTCTCCTCCTCCTGTGTTTCCTCGTCACCCAGGGTGATTGGTCACGTGCTGTCCTGACATCATAAAGCTAGAGCAGGGTGTCATCTGACATGAGGGACAATCAGTTGCCTAGCAAGTGATAAGATACATTTATCATGGTATTGAAATGGGTTGCGGGGTAAATAGGGCACCCAGCTTAAAACCTAGATGGTTAGATGAATGAAACTGGGGCATTATTTGAGACTTGTGCATCTGTTTGAAGGTGCGGATAATCACAATGTTCTGGACTTCTCTATAGCTTAACTGATAGGGAGGTACTAAGATGAAGATGTTAAGATGTCATTTATAGTTTTTATTATTCCCACTAACTATAGCGTAAACCTTCCTCCCTTAACTTATCAGATAACTTAATTGCTATTGGCGTATCATAACCTAAAAGAATTGCACTGAAAAGGGGACGCCTTCACTTGGCTGGCAATTACACCTATTTATCTAGGTCCTGATGTAGCTGCTAGTTATGTAGAGAGTGTTGGCAAATGAGGCATAGAATTAAGATATGTACCCCAGTTTTATCTTGAAAACTGAGATTTGAATTTTTAGTAAGCTTTGGATTTTCACAATATTACTGTCTCCATAGTGATGATTATCAAGGCTTAGAAAATCCATTTATTATTGCTGTGCATTCGTTTGAAAATATTCAAGTTCTAATGGACTAACGGTGGACTTTTCCATCTGCAGAATATACTGAATGACCAGAGGTGGCAGTGCAGCAGAAGAGAATTTGTCTGCGTTCCTGAGACCCAAAAAAAAAAGCAATTCCTCAGCACTCTACCATCCTTCATCAGTTTAAATGGTAAGTCAAACTCACGTTGAATACATTTGCTTGTCATTGAAAAAGTTCATAGCATCTGGGGGCCCTGAGTACCTTTTTAGTGGGGTCTTTGGCATGATTAGATTTCTGTCAAGACTGTAGAAAAATGGATGACGTTACGGTGATCATCATATTTTCATCAAAGACTTTGTCTCTAAAGCTGACAAAGCCTGTGTTAGATACCTGTGCTAATAATGTGTCCTCAGAGGACATTACTGTCTTTAAGGCTGGAATGAGTTGCCTCAATTTGGAGCAATGGCGTGAATTTCTCATGGAGTGAAGCTCATTTGACCTGTTTCCCTGCACTCTGTATGTGGGACTCTGATACTCCAGATGGATTGCTGTTTAGGATACTCTGCAGTTTTGCAACTCCATCTTCTTTTCAAAAGGAGCTCAATGCTTTCTCAGTACACTGCCTAGCCGCCTTGCAGTCATAATTAATTATAGTTACATACTGCATAATTGCTGGTGTCTCCTCCTCCTGTGTTTCCTCGTCACCCAGGGTGATTGGTCACGTGCTGTCCTGACATCATAAAGCTTGAGCAGGGTGTCATCTGACATGAGGGACAATCAGTTGCCTAGCAAGTGATAAGATACATTTATCATGGTATTGAAATGGGTTGCGGGGTAAATAGGGCACCCAGCTTAAAACCTAGATGGTTAGATGAATGAAACTGGGGCATTATTTGAGACTTGTGCATCTGTTTGAAGGTGCGGATAATCACAATGTTCTGGACTTTTCTATAGCTTAACTGATAGGGATGTACTAAGATGAAGATGTTAAGATGTCATTTATAGTTTTTATTATTCCCACTAACTATAGCGTAAACCTTCCTCCCTTAACTTATCAGATCTCTTAATTGCTATTGGTGTATCATAACCTAAAAGAATTGCACTGAAAAGGGGACGCCTTCACTTGGCTGGCAATCACACCTATTTATATAGGTCCTGATGTAGCTGCTAGTTGTGTAGAGAGTGTTGGCAAATGAGGCATAGAATTAAGATACGTACCCCAGTTTTATCATGAAAACTGAGATTTATTTTTTAGTAAGCATTGGATTTTCACAATATTACTGTCTACATAGTGCTGATTATCAAGGCTTAGAAAATCCATTTATTATTGCTGTGCATTCGTTTGAAAATATTCAAGTTCTAATGGACTAACGGTGGACTTTTCCATCTGCAGAATATACTGAATGACCAGAGGTGGCAGTGCAGCAGAAGAGAATTTGTCTGCGTTCCTGAGACCCAAAAAAAAAAGCAATTCCTCAGCACTCTACCATCCTTCATCAGTTTAAATGGTAAGTCAAACTCACGTTGAATACATTTGCTTGTCATTGAAAAAGTTCATAGCATCTGGGGGCCCTGAGTACCTTTTTAGTGGGGTCTTTGGCATGATTATATTTCTGTCAAGACTGTAGAAAAATGGATGACGTTACGGTGATCATCATATTTTCATCAAAGACTTTGTCTCTAAAGCTGACAAAGCCTGTGTTAGATACCTGTGCTAATAATGTGTCCTCAGAGGACATTACTGCCTTTAAGGCTGGAATGAGTTGCCTCAATTTGGAGCAATGGCGTGACTTTCTCATGGAGTGAAGCTCATTTGACCTGTTTCCCTGCACTCTGTATGTGGGACTCTGATACTCCAGATGGATTGCTGTTTAGGATACTCTGCAGTTTTGCAACTCCATCTTCTTTTCAAAAGGAGCTCAATGCTTTCTCAGTACACTGCCTAGCCGCCTTGCAGTCATAATTAATTATAGTTACATACTGCATAATTGCTGGTGTCTCCTCCTCCTGTGTTTCCTCGTCACCCAGGGTGATTGGTCACGTGCTGTCCTGACATCATAAAGCTAGAGCAGGGTGTCATCTGACATGAGGGACAATCAGTTGCCTAGCAAGTGATAAGATACATTTATCATGGTATTGAAATGGGTTGCGGGGTAAATAGGGCACCCAGCTTAAAACCTAGATGGTTAGATGAATGAAACTGGGGCATTATTTGAGACTTGTGCATCTGTTTGAAGGTGCGGATAATCACAATGTTCTGGACTTCTCTATAGCTTAACTGATAGGGATTTACTAAGATGAAGATGTTAAGATGTTGTTTATAGTTTTTATTATTCCCACTAACTATAGCGTAAACCTTCCTCCCTTAACTTATCAGATCACTTAATTGCTATTGGCGTATCATAACCTAAAAGAATTGCACTGAAAAGGGGACGCCTTCACTTGGCTGGCAATTACACCTATTTATCTAGGTCCTGATGTAGCTGCTAGTTATGTAGAGAGTGTTGGCAAATGAGGCATAGAATTAAGATATGTACCCCAGTTTTATCTTGAAAACTGAGATTTTAATTTTTAGTAAGCTTTGGATTTTCACAATATTACTGTCTCCATAGTACTGATTATCAAGGCTTAGAAAATCCATTTATTATTGCTGTGCATTCGTTTGAAAATATTCAAGTTCTAATGGACTAACGGTGGACTTTTCCATCTGCAGAATATACTAAATGACCAGAGGTGGCAGTGCAGCAGAAGAGAATTTGTCTGTGTTCCTGAGACCCCCAAAAAAAGCAAATCCTCAGCACTCTGCCATCCTTCATCAGTTTACATGGTAAGTCAAACTCACGTTGAATACATTTGCTTGTCATTGAAAAAGTTCATAGCATCTGAGGGCCCTGAGTACCTTTTTAGTGGGGTGTTTGGCATGATTATATTTCTGTCAAGACTGTAGAAAAATGGATGACGTTACGGTGATCATCATATTTTCATCAAAGACTTTGTCTCTAAAGCTGACAAAGCCTGTGTTAGATACCTGTGCTAATAATGTGTCCTCAGAGGACATTACTGCCTTTAAGGCTGGAATGAGTTGCCTCAATTTGGAGCAATGGCGTGACTTTCTCATGGAGTGAAGCTCATTTGACCTGTTTCCCTGCACTCTGTATGTGGGACTCTGATACTCCAGATGGATTGCTGTTTAGGATACTCTGCAGTTTTGCAACTCCATCTTCTTTTCAAAAGGAGCTCAATGCTTTCTCAGTACACTGCCTAGCCGCCTTGCAGTCATAAATAATTATAGTTACCTAGTGCATAATTGCTGGTGTCTCCTCCTCCTGTGTTTCCTCGTCACCCAGGGTGATTGGTCACGTGCTGTCCTGACATCATAAAGCTTGAGCAGGGTGTCATCTGACATGAGGGACAATCAGTTGCCTAGCAAGTGATAAGATACATTTATCATGGTATTGAAATGGGTTGCGGGGTAAATAGGGCACCCAGCTTAAAACCTAGATGGTTAGATGAATGAAACTGGGGCATTATTTGAGACTTGTGCATCTGTTTGAAGGTGCGGATAATGACAATGTTCTGGACTTCTCTATAGCTTAACTGATAGGGATGTACTAAGATGAAGATGTTAAGATGTTGTTTATAGTTTTTATTATTCCCACTAACTATAGCGTAAACCTTCCTCCCTTAACTTATCAGATCACTTAATTGCTATTGGCGTATCATAACCTAAAAGAATTGCACTGAAAAGGGGACGCCTTCACTTGGCTGGCAATTACACCTATTTATCTAGGTCCTGATGTAGCTGCTAGTTATGTAGAGAGTGTTGGCAAATGAGGCATAGAATTAAGATATGTACCCCAGTTTTATCTTGAAAACTGAGATTTTAATTTTTAGTAAGCTTTGGATTTTCACAATATTACTGTCTCCATAGTACTGATTATCAAGGCTTAGAAAATCCATTTATTATTGCTGTGCATTCGTTTGAAAATATTCAAGTTCTAATGGACTAACGGTGGACTTTTCCATCTGCAGAATATACTAAATGACCAGAGGTGGCAGTGCAGCAGAAGAGAATTTGTCTGTGTTCCTGAGACCCCCAAAAAAAGCAAATCCTCAGCACTCTGCCATCCTTCATCAGTTTACATGGTAAGTCAAACTCACGTTGAATACATTTGCTTGTCATTGAAAAAGTTCATAGCATCTGAGGGCCCTGAGTACCTTTTTAGTGGGGTGTTTGGCATGATTATATTTCTGTCAAGACTGTAGAAAAATGGATGACGTTACGGTGATCATCATATTTTCATCAAAGACTTTGTCTCTAAAGCTGACAAAGCCTGTGTTAGATACCTGTGCTAATAATGTGTCCTCAGAGGACATTACTGCCTTTAAGGCTGGAATGAGTTGCCTCAATTTGGAGCAATGGCGTGACTTTCTCATGGAGTGAAGCTCATTTGACCTGTTTCCCTGCACTCTGTATGTGGGACTCTGATACTCCAGATGGATTGCTGTTTAGGATACTCTGCAGTTTTGCAACTCCATCTTCTTTTCAAAAGGAGCTCAATGCTTTCTCAGTACACTGCCTAGCCGCCTTGCAGTCATAATTAATTATAGTTACATACTGCATAATTGCTGGTGTCTCCTCCTCCTGTGTTTCCTCGTCACCCAGGGTGATTGGTCACGTGCTGTCCTGACATCATAAAGCTAGAGCAGGGTGTCATCTGACATGAGGGACAATCAGTTGCCTAGCAAGTGATAAGATACATTTATCATGGTATTGAAATGGGTTGCGGGGTAAATAGGGCACCCAGCTTAAACCCTAGATGGTTAGATGAATGAAACTGGGGCATTATTTGAGACTTGTGCATCTGTTTGAAGGTGCGGATAATCACAATGTTCTGGACTTCTCTATAGCTTAACTGATAGGGAGGTACTAAGATGAAGATGTTAAGATGTCATTTATAGTTTTTATTATTCCCACTAACTATAGCGTAAACCTTCCTCCCTTAACTTATCAGATCACTTAATTGCTATTGGCGTATCATAACCTAAAAGAATTGCACTGAAAAGGGGACGCCTTCACTTGGCTGGCAATTACACCTATTTATCTAGGTCCTGATGTAGCTGCTAGTTATGTAGAGAGTGTTGGCAAATGAGGCATAGAATTAAGATATGTACCCCAGTTTTATCTTGAAAACTGAGATTTGAATTTTTAGTAAGCTTTGGATTTTCACAATATTACTGTCTCCATAGTGATGATTATCAAGGCTTAGAAAATCCATTTATTATTGCTGTGCATTCGTTTGAAAATATTCAAGTTCTAATGGACTAACGGTGGACTTTTCCATCTGCAGAATATACTGAATGACCAGAGGTGGCAGTGCAGCAGAAGAGAATTTGTCTGCGTTCCTGAGACCCAAAAAAAAAAGCAATTCCTCAGCACTCTACCATCCTTCATCAGTTTAAATGGTAAGTCAAACTCACGTTGAATACATTTGCTTGTCATTGAAAAAGTTCATAGCATCTGGGGGCCCTGAGTACCTTTTTAGTGGGGTCTTTGGCATGATTATATTTCTGTCAAGACTGTAGAAAAATGGATGACGTTACGGTGATCATCATATTTTCATCAAAGACTTTGTCTCTAAAGCTGACAAAGCCTGTGTTAGATACCTGTGCTAATAATGTGTCCTCAGAGGACATTACTGTCTTTAAGGCTGGAATGAGTTGCCTCAATTTGGAGCAATGGCGTGACTTTCTCATGGAGTGAAGCTCATTTGACCTGTTTCCCTGCACTCTGTATGTGGGACTCTGATACTCCAGATGGATTGCTGTTTAGGATACTCTGCAGTTTTGCAACTCCATCTTCTTTTCAAAAGGAGCTCAATGCTTTCTCAGTACACTGCCTAGCCGCCTTGCAGTCATAATTAATTATAGTTACATACTGCATAATTGCTGGTGTCTCCTCCTCCTGTGTTTCCTCGTCACCCAGGGTGATTGGTCACGTGCTGTCCTGACATCATAAAGCTTGAGCAGGGTGTCATCTGACATGAGGGACAATCAGTTGCCTAGCAAGTGATAAGATACATTTATCATGGTATTGAAATGGGTTGCGGGGTAAATAGGGCACCCAGCTTAAAACCTAGATGGTTAGATGAATGAAACTGGGGCATTATTTGAGACTTGTGCATCTGTTTGAAGGTGCGGATAATCACAATGTTCTGGACTTCTCTATAGCTTAACTGATAGGGATGTACTAAGATGAAGATGTTAAGATGTCATTTATAGTTTTTATTATTCCCACTAACTATAGCGTAAACCTTCCTCCCTTAACTTATCAGATCTCTTAATTGCTATTGGCGTATCATAACCTAAAAGAATTGCACTGAAAAGGGGACGCCTTCACTTGGCTGGCAATCACACCTATTTATATAGGTCCTGATGTAGCTGCTAGTTGTGTAGAGAGTGTTGGCAAATGAGGCATAGAATTAAGATATGTACCCCAGTTTTATCTTGAAAACTAAGATTTGAATTTTTAGTAAGCTTTGGATTTTCACAATATTACTGTCTCCATAGTGATGATTATCAAGGCTTAGAAAATCCATTTATTATTGCTGTGCATTCGTTTGAAAATATTCAAGTTCTAATGGACTAACGGTGGACTTTTCCATCTGCAGAATATACTGAATGACCAGAGGTGGCAGTGCAGCAGAAGAGAATTTGTCTGCGTTCCTGAGACCCAAAAAAAAAAGCAATTCCTCAGCACTCTACCATCCTTCATCAGTTTAAATGGTAAGTCAAACTCACGTTGAATACATTTGCTTGTCATTGAAAAAGTTCATAGCATCTGGGGGCCCTGAGTACCTTTTTAGTGGGGTCTTTGGCATGATTATATTTCTGTCAAGACTGTAGAAAAATGGATGACGTTACGGTGATCATCATATTTTCATCAAAGACTTTGTCTCTAAAGCTGACAAAGCCTGTGTTAGATACCTGTGCTAATAATGTGTCCTCAGAGGACATTACTGTCTTTAAGGCTGGAATGAGTTGCCTCAATTTGGAGCAATGGCGTGACTTTCTCATGGAGTGAAGCTCATTTGACCTGTTTCCCTGCACTCTGTATGTGGGACTCTGATATTCCAGATGGATTGCTGTTTAGGATACTCTGCAGTTTTGCAACTCCATCTTCTTTTCAAAAGGAGCTCAATGCTTTCTCAGTACACTGCCTAGCCGCCTTGCAGTCATAATTAATTATAGTTACCTACTGCATAATTGCTGGTGTCTCCTCCTCCTGTGTTTCCTCGTCACCCAGGGTGATTGGTCACGTGCTGTCCTGACATCATAAAGCTTGAGCAGGGTGTCATCTGACATGAGGGACAATCAGTTGCCTAGCAAGTGATAAGATACATTTATCATGGTATTGAAATGGGTTGCGGGGTAAATAGGGCACCCAGCTTAAAACCTAGATGGTTAGATGAATGAAACTGGGGCATTATTTGAGACTTGTGCATCTGTTTGAAGGTGCGGATAATCACAATGTTCTGGACTTCTCTATAGCTTAACTGATAGGGATGTACTAAGATGAAGATGTTAAGATGTTGTTTATAGTTTTTATTATTCCCACTAACTATAGCGTAAACCTTCCTCCCTTAACTTATCAGATCACTTAATTGCTATTGGCGTATCATAACCTAAAAGAATTGCACTGAAAAGGGGACGCCTTCACTTGGCTGGCAATTACACCTATTTATCTAGGTCCTGATGTAGCTGCTAGTTATGTAGAGAGTGTTGGCAAATGAGGCATAGAATTAAGATATGTACCCCAGTTTTATCTTGAAAACTGAGATTTTAATTTTTAGTAAGCTTTGGATTTTCACAATATTACTGTCTCCATAGTACTGATTATCAAGGCTTAGAAAATCCATTTATTATTGCTGTGCATTCGTTTGAAAATATTCAAGTTCTAATGGACTAACGGTGGACTTTTCCATCTGCAGAATATACTAAATGACCAGAGGTGGCAGTGCAGCAGAAGAGAATTTGTCTGCGTTCCTGAGACCCCCAAAAAAAGCAAATCCTCAGCACTCTGCCATCCTTCATCAGTTTACATGGTAAGTCAAACTCACGTTGAATACATTTGCTTGTCATTGAAAAAGTTCATAGCATCTGAGGGCCCTGAGTACCTTTTTAGCGGGGTGTTTGGCATGATTATATTTCTGTCAAGACTGTAGAAAAATGGATGACGTTACGGTGATCATCATATTTTCATCAAAGACTTTGTCTCTAAAGCTGACAAAGCCTGTGTTAGATACCTGTGCTAATAATGTGTCCTCAGAGGACATTACTGCCTTTAAGGCTGGAATGAGTTGCCTCAATTTGGAGCAATGGCGTGACTTTCTCATGGAGTGAAGCTCATTTGACCTGTTTCCCTGCACTCTGTATGTGGGACTCTGATACTCCAGATGGATTGCTGTTTAGGATACTCTGCAGTTTTGCAACTCCATCTTCTTTTCAAAAGGAGCTCAATGCTTTCTCAGTACACTGCCTAGCCGCCTTGCAGTCATAATTAATTATAGTTACCTACTGCATAATTGCTGGTGTCTCCTCCTCCTGTGTTTCCTCGTCACCCAGGGTGATCGGTCACGTGCTGTCCTGACATCATAAAGCTTGAGCAGGGTGTCATCTGACATGAGGGACAATCAGTTGCCTAGCAAGTGATAAGATACATTTATCATGGTATTGAAATGGGTTGCGGGGTAAATAGGGCACCCAGCTTAAAACCTAGATGGTTAGATGAATGAAACTGGGGCATTATTTGAGACTTGTGCATCTGTTTGAAGGTGCGGATAATCACAATGTTCTGGACTTCTCTATAGCTTAACTGATAGGGATGTACTAAGATGAAGATGTTAAGATGTCATTTATAGTTTTTATTATTCCCACTAACTATAGCGTAAACCTTCCTCCCTTAACTTATCAGATCTCTTAATTGCTATTGGCGTATCATAACCTAAAAGAATTGCACTGAAAAGGGGACGCCTTCACTTGGCTGGCAATCACACCTATTTATATAGGTCCTGATGTAGCTGCTAGTTGTGTAGAGAGTGTTGGCAAATGAGGCATAGAATTAAGATACGTACCCCAGTTTTATCATGAAAACTGAGATTTATTTTTTAGTAAGCATTGGATTTTCACAATATTACTGTCTCCATAGTGCTGATTATCAAGGCTTAGAAAATCCATTTATTATTGCTGTGCATTCGTTTGAAAATATTCAAGTTCTAATGGACTAACGGTGGACTTTTCCATCTGCAGAATATACTGAATGACCAGAGGTGGCAGTGCAGCAGAAGAGAATTTGTCTGCGTTCCTGAGACCCAAAAAAAAGCAATTCCTCAGCACTCTACCATCCTTCATCAGTTTAAATGGTAAGTCAAACTCACGTTGAATACATTTGCTTGTCATTGAAAAAGTTCATAGCATCTGGGGGCCCTGAGTACCTTTTTAGTGGGGTCTTTGGCATGATTATATTTCTGTCAAGACTGTAGAAAAATGGATGACGTTACGGTGATCATCATATTTTCATCAAAGACTTTGTCTCTAAAGCTGACAAATCCTGTGTTAGATACCTGTGCTAATAATGTGTCCTCAGAGGACATTACTGTCTTTAAGGCTGGAATGAGTTGCCTCAATTTGGAGCAATGGCGTGACTTTCTCATGGAGTGAAGCTCATTTGACCTGTTTCCCTGCACTCTGTATGTGGGACTCTGATACTCCAGATGGATTGCTGTTTAGGATACTCTGCAGTTTTGCAACTCCATCTTCTTTTCAAAAGGAGCTCAATGCTTTCTCAGTACACTGCCTAGCCGCCTTGCAGTCATAATTAATTATAGTTACCTACTGCATAATTGCTGGTGTCTCCTCCTCCTGTGTTTCCTCGTCACCCAGGGTGATTGGTCACGTGCTGTCCTGACATCATAAAGCTTGAGCAGGGTGTCATCTGACATGAGGGACAATCAGTTGCCTAGCAAGTGATAAGATACATTTATCATGGTATTGAAATGGGTTGCGGGGTAAATAGGGCACCCAGCTTAAAACCTAGATGGTTAGATGAATGAAACTGGGGCATTATTTGAGACTTGTGCATCTGTTTGAAGGTGCGGATAATCACAATGTTCTGGACTTCTCTATAGCTTAACTGATAGGGATGTACTAAGATGAAGATGTTAAGATGTTGTTTATAGTTTTTATTATTCCCACTAACTATAGCGTAAACCTTCCTCCCTTAACTTATCAGATCACTTAATTGCTATTGGCGTATCATAACGTAAAAGAATTGCACTGAAAAGGGGACGCCTTCACTTGGCTGGCAATTACACCTATTTATCTAGGTCCTGATGTAGCTGCTAGTTATGTAGAGAGTGTTGGCAAATGAGGCATAGAATTAAGATATGTACCCCAGTTTTATCTTGAAAACTGAGATTTTAATTTTTAGTAAGCTTTGGATTTTCACAATATTACTGTCTCCATAGTACTGATTATCAAGGCTTAGAAAATCCATTTATTATTGCTGTGCATTCGTTTGAAAATATTCAAGTTCTAATGGACTAACGGTGGACTTTTCCATCTGCAGAATATACTGAATGACCAGAGGTGGCAGTGCAGCAGAAGAGAATTTGTCTGCGTTCCTGAGACCCCCAAAAAAAGCAAATCCTCAGCACTCTGCCATCCTTCATCAGTTTACATGGTAAGTCAAACTCACGTTGAATACATTTGCTTGTCATTGAAAAAGTTCATAGCATCTGGGGGCCCTGAGTACCTTTTTAGTGGGGTCTTTGGCATGATTATATTTCTGTCAAGACTGTAGAAAAATGGATGACGTTACGGTGATCATCATATTTTCATCAAAGACTTTGTCTCTAAAGCTGACAAATCCTGTGTTAGATACCTGTGCTAATAATGTGTCCTCAGAGGACATTACTGTCTTTAAGGCTGGAATGAGTTGCCTCAATTTGGAGCAATGGCGTGACTTTCTCATGGAGTGAAGCTCATTTGACCTGTTTCCCTGCACTCTGTATGTGGGACTCTGATACTCCAGATGGATTGCTGTTTAGGATACTCTGCAGTTTTGCAACTCCATCTTCTTTTCAAAAGGAGCTCAATGCTTTCTCAGTACACTGCCTAGCCGCCTTGCAGTCATAATTAATTATAGTTACCTACTGCATAATTGCTAGTGTCTCCTCCTCCTGTGTTTCCTCGTCACCCAGGGTGATTGGTCACGTGCTGTCCTGACATCATAAAGCTTGAGCAGGGTGTCATCTGACATGAGGGACAATCAGTTGCCTAGCAAGTGATAAGATACATTTATCATGGTATTGAAATGGGTTGCGGGGTAAATAGGGCACCCAGCTTAAAACCTAGATGGTTAGATGAATGAAACTGGGGCATTATTTGAGACTTGTGCATCTGTTTGAAGGTGCGGATAATCACAATGTTCTGGACTTCTCTATAGCTTAACTGATAGGGATGTACTAAGATGAAGATGTTAAGATGTTGTTTATAGTTTTTATTATTCCCACTAACTATAGCGTAAACCTTCCTCCCTTAACTTATCAGATCACTTAATTGCTATTGGCGTATCATAACCTAAAAGAATTGCACTGAAAAGGGGACGCCTTCACTTGGCTGGCAATTACACCTATTTATCTAGGTCCTGATGTAGCTGCTAGTTATGTAGAGAGTGTTGGCAAATGAGGCATAGAATTAAGATATGTACCCCAGTTTTATCTTGAAAACTGAGATTTTAATTTTTAGTAAGCTTTGGATTTTCACAATATTACTGTCTCCATAGTACTGATTATCAAGGCTTAGAAAATCCATTTATTATTGCTGTGCATTCGTTTGAAAATATTCAAGTTCTAATGGACTAACGGTGGACTTTTCCATCTGCAGAATATACTGAATGACCAGAGGTGGCAGTGCAGCAGAAGAGAATTTGTCTGCGTTCCTGAGACCCCCAAAAAAAGCAAATCCTCAGCACTCTGCCATCCTTCATCAGTTTACATGGTAAGTCAAACTCACGTTGAATACATTTGCTTGTCATTGAAAAAGTTCATAGCATCTGAGGGCCCTGAGTACCTTTTTAGTGGGGTGTTTGGCATGATTATATTTCTGTCAAGACTGTAGAAAAATGGATGACGTTACGGTGATCATCATATTTTCATCAAAGACTTTGTCTCTAAAGCTGACAAAGCCTGTGTTAGATACCTGTGCTAATAATGTGTCCTCAGAGGACATTACTGCCTTTAAGGCTGGAATGAGTTGCCTCAATTTGGAGCAATGGCGTGACTTTCTCATGGAGTGAAGCTCATTTGACCTGTTTCCCTGCACTCTGTATGTGGGACTCTGATACTCCAGATGGATTGCTGTTTAGGATACTCTGCAGTTTTGCAACTCCATCTTCTTTTCAAAAGGAGCTCAATGCTTTCTCAGTACACTGCCTAGCCGCCTTGCAGTCATAATTAATTATAGTTACATACTGCATAATTGCTGGTGTCTCCTCCTCCTGTGTTTCCTCGTCACCCAGGGTGATTGGTCACGTGCTGTCCTGACATCATAAAGCTAGAGCAGGGTGTCATCTGACATGAGGGACAATCAGTTGCCTAGCAAGTGATAAGATACATTTATCATGGTATTGAAATGGGTTGCGGGGTAAATAGGGCACCCAGCTTAAAACCTAGATGGTTAGATGAATGAAACTGGGGCATTATTTGAGACTTGTGCATCTGTTTGAAGGTGCGGATAATCACAATGTTCTGGACTTCTCTATAGCTTAACTGATAGGGAGGTACTAAGATGAAGATGTTAAGATGTTGTTTATAGTTTTTATTATTCCCACTAACTATAGCGTAAACCTTCCTCCCTTAACTTATCAGATCACTTAATTGCTATTGGCGTATCATAACCTAAAAGAATTGCACTGAAAAGGGGACGCCTTCACTTGGCTGGCAATTACACCTATTTATCTAGGTCCTGATGTAGCTGCTAGTTATGTAGAGAGTGTTGGCAAATGAGGCATAGAATTAAGATATGTACCCCAGTTTTATCTTGAAAACTGAGATTTGAATTTTTAGTAAGCTTTGGATTTTCACAATATTACTGTCTCCATAGTGATGATTATCAAGGCTTAGAAAATCCATTTATTATTGCTGTGCATTCGTTTGAAAATATTCAAGTTCTAATGGACTAACGGTGGACTTTTCCATCTGCAGAATATACTGAATGACCAGAGGTGGCAGTGCAGCAGGAGAGAATTTGTCTGCGTTCCTGAGACCCAAAAAAAAAAGCAATTCCTCAGCACTCTACCATCCTTCATCAGTTTAAATGGTAAGTCAAACTCACGTTGAATACATTTGCTTGTCATTGAAAAAGTTCATAGCATCTGGGGGCCCTGAGTACCTTTTTAGTGGGGTCTTTGGCATGATTATATTTCTGTCAAGACTGTAGAAAAATGGATGACGTTACGGTGATCATCATATTTTCATCAAAGACTTTGTCTCTAAAGCTGACAAAGCCTGTGTTAGATACCTGTGCTAATAATGTGTCCTCAGAGGACATTACTGTCTTTAAGGCTGGAATGAGTTGCCTCAATGTGGAGCAATGGCGTGACTTTCTCATGGAGTGAAGCTCATTTGACCTGTTTCCCTGCACTCTGTATGTGGGACTCTGATACTCCAGATGGATTGCTGTTTAGGATACTCTGCAGTTTTGCAACTCCATCTTCTTTTCAAAAGGAGCTCAATGCTTTCTCAGTACACTGCCTAGCCGCCTTGCATTCATAATTAATTATAGTTACATACTGCATAATTGCTGGTGTCTCCTCCTCCTGTGTTTCCTCGTCACCCAGGGTGATTGGTCACGTGCTGTCCTGACATCATAAAGCTTGAGCAGGGTGTCATCTGACATGAGGGACAATCAGTTGCCTAGCAAGTGATAAGATACATTTATCATGGTATTGAAATGGGTTGCGGGGTAAATAGGGCACCCAGCTTAAAACCTAGATGGTTAGATGAATGAAACTGGGGCATTATTTGAGACTTGTGCATCTGTTTGAAGGTGCGGATAATCACAATGTTCTGGACTTCTCTATAGCTTAACTGATAGGGATGTACTAAGATGAAGATGTTAAGATGTCATTTATAGTTTTTATTATTCCCACTAACTATAGCGTAAACCTTCCTCCCTTAACTTATCAGATCTCTTTATTGCTATTGGCGTATCATAACCTAAAAGAATTGCACTGACAAAGGGAACGCCTTCACTTGGCTGGCAATCACACCTATTTATATAGGTCCTGATGTAGCTGCTAGTTGTGTAGAGAGTGTTGGCAAATGAGGCATAGAATTAAGATACGTACCCCAGTTTTATCATGAAAACTGAGATTTATTTTTTAGTAAGCATTGGATTTTCACGATATTACTGTCTACATAGTGCTGATTATCAAGGCTTAGAAAATCCATTTATTATTGCTGTGCATTCGTTTGAAAATATTCAAGTTCTAATGGACTAACGGTGGACTTTTCCATCTGCAGAATATACTGAATGACCAGAGGTGGCAGTGCAGCAGAAGAGAATTTGTCTGCGTTCCTGAGACCCAAAAAAAAAAGCAATTCCTCAGCACTCTACCATCCTTCATCAGTTTAAATGGTAAGTCAAACTCACGTTGAATACATTTGCTTGTCATTGAAAAAGTTCATAGCATCTGGGGGCCCTGAGTACCTTTTTAGTGGGGTCTTTGGCATGATTATATTTCTGTCAAGACTGTAGAAAAATGGATGACGTTACGGTGATCATCATATTTTCATCAAAGACTTTGTCTCTAAAGCTGACAAAGCCTGTGTTAGATACCTGTGCTAATAATGTGTCCTCAGAGGACATTACTGTCTTTAAGGCTGGAATGAGTTGCCTCAATTTGGAGCAATGGCGTGACTTTCTCATGGAGTGAAGCTCATTTGACCTGTTTCCCTGCACTCTGTATGTGGGACTCTGATATTCCAGATGGATTGCTGTTTAGGATACTCTGCAGTTTTGCAACTCCATCTTCTTTTCAAAAGGAGCTCAATGCTTTCTCAGTACACTGCCTAGCCGCCTTGCAGTCATAATTAATTATAGTTACCTACTGCATAATTGCTGGTGTCTCCTCCTCCTGTGTTTCCTCGTCACCCAGGGTGATTGGTCACGTGCTGTCCTGACATCATAAAGCTTGAGCAGGGTGTCATCTGACATGAGGGACAATCAGTTGCCTAGCAAGTGATAAGATACATTTATCATGGTATTGAAATGGGTTGCGGGGTAAATAGGGCACCCAGCTTAAAACCTAGATGGTTAGATGAATGAAACTGGGGCATTATTTGAGACTTGTGCATCTGTTTGAAGGTGCGGATAATCACAATGTTCTGGACTTCTCTATAGCTTAACTGATAGGGATGTACTAAGATGAAGATGTTAAGATGTTGTTTATAGTTTTTATTATTCCCACTAACTATAGCGTAAACCTTCCTCCCTTAACTTATCAGATCACTTAATTGCTATTGGCGTATCATAACCTAAAAGAATTGCACTGAAAAGGGGACGCCTTCACTTGGCTGGCAATTACATCTATTTATCTAGGTCCTGATGTAGCTGCTAGTTATGTAGAGAGTGTTGGCAAATGAGGCATAGAATTAAGATATGTACCCCAGTTTTATCTTGAAAACTGAGATTTTAATTTTTAGTAAGCTTTGGATTTTCACAATATTACTGTCTCCATAGTACTGATTATCAAGGCTTAGAAAATCCATTTATTATTGCTGTGCATTCGTTTGAAAATATTCAAGTTCTAATGGACTAACGGTGGACTTTTCCATCTGCAGAATATACTGAATGACTAGAGGTGGCAGTGCAGCAGAAGAGAATTTGTCTGCGTTCCTGAGACCCCCAAAAAAAGCAAATCCTCAGCACTCTGCCATCCTTCATCAGTTTACATGGTAAGTCAAACTCACGTTGAATACATTTGCTTGTCATTGAAAAAGTTCATAGCATCTGAGGGCCCGGAGTACCTTTTTAGTGGGGTGTTTGGCATGATTATATTTCTGTCAAGACTGTAGAAAAATGGATGACGTTACGGTGATCATCATATTTTCATCAAAGACTTTGTCTCTAAAGCTGACAAAGCCTGTGTTAGATACCTGTGCTAATAATGTGTCCTCAGAGGACATTACTGCCTTTAAGGCTGGAATGAGTTGCCTCAATTTGGAGCAATGGCGTGACTTTCTCATGGAGTGAAGCTCATTTGACCTGTTTCCCTGCACTCTGTATGTGGGACTCTGATACTCCAGATGGATTGCTGTTTAGGATACTCTGCAGTTTTGCAACTCCATCTTCTTTTCAAAAGGAGCTCAATGCTTTCTCAGTACACTGCCTAGCCGCCTTGCAGTCATAATTAATTATAGTTACATACTGCATAATTGCTGGTGTCTCCTCCTCCTGTGTTTCCTCGTCACCCAGGGTGATTGGTCACGTGCTGTCCTGACATCATAAAGCTAGAGCAGGGTGTCATCTGACATGAGGGACAATCAGTTGCCTAGCAAGTGATAAGATACATTTATCATGGTATTGAAATGGGTTGCGGGGTAAATAGGGCACCCAGCTTAAAACCTAGATGGTTAGATGAATGAAACTGGGGCATTATTTGAGACTTGTGCATCTGTTTGAAGGTGCGGATAATCACAATGTTCTGGACTTCTCTATAGCTTAACTGATAGGGAGGTACTAAGATGAAGATGTTAAGATGTTGTTTATAGTTTTTATTATTCCCACTAACTATAGCGTAAACCTTCCTCCCTTAACTTATCAGATCACTTAATTGCTATTGGCGTATCATAACCTAAAAGAATTGCACTGAAAAGGGGACGCCTTCACTTGGCTGGCAATTACACCTATTTATCTAGGTCCTGATGTAGCTGCTAGTTATGTAGAGAGTGTTGGCAAATGAGGCATAGAATTAAGATATGTACCCCAGTTTTATCTTGAAAACTGAGATTTTAATTTTTAGTAAGCTTTGGATTTTCACAATATTACTGTCTCCATAGTACTGATTATCAAGGCTTAGAAAATCCATTTATTATTGCTGTGAATTCGTTTGAAAATATTCAAGTTATAATGGACTAACGGTGGACTTTTCCATCTGCAGAATATACTGAATGACCAGAGGTGGCAGTGCAGCAGAAGAGAATTTGTCTGCGTTCCTGAGACCCCCAAAAAAAGCAAATCCTCAGCACTCTGCCATCCTTCATCAGTTTACATGGTAAGTCAAACTCACGTTGAATACATTTGCTTGTCATTGAAAAAGTTCATAGCATCTGAGGGCCCTGAGTACCTTTTTAGTGGGGTCTTTGGCATGATTATATTTCTGTCAAGACTGTAGAAAAATGGATGACGTTACGGTGATCATCATATTTTCATCAAAGACTTTGTCTCTAAAGCTGACAAAGCCTGTGTTAGATACCTGTGCTAATAATGTGTCCTCAGAGGACATTACTGCCTTTAAGGCTGGAATGAGTTGCCTCAATTTGGAGCAATGGCGTGACTTTCTCATGGAGTGAAGCTCATTTGACCTGTTTCCCTGCACTCTGTATGTGGGACTCTGATACTCCAGATGGATTGCTGTTTAGGATACTCTGCAGTTTTGCAACTCCATCTTCTTTTCAAAAGGAGCTCAATGCTTTCTCAGTACACTGCCTAGCCGCCTTGCAGTCATAATTAATTATAGTTACCTACTGCATAATTGCTGGTGTCTCCTCCTCCTGTGTTTCCTCGTCACCCAGGGTGATTGGTCACGTGCTGTCCTGACATCATAAAGCTAGAGCAGGGTGTCATCTGACATGAGGGACAATCAGTTGCCTAGCAAGTGATAAGATACAATTATCATGGTATTGAAATGGGTTGCAGGGTAAATAGGGCACCCAGCTTAAAACCTAGATGGTTAGATGAATGAAACTGGGGCATTATTTGAGACTTGTGCATCTGTTTGAAGGTGCGGATAATCACAATGTTCTGGACTTCTCTATAGCTTAACTGATAGGGATGTACTAAGATGAAGATGTTAAGATGTCATTTATAGTTTTTATTATTCCCACTAACTATAGCGTAAACCTTCCTCCCTTAACTTATCAGATCTCTTAATTGCTATTGGCGTATCATAACCTAAAAGAATTGCACTGAAAAGGGGACGCCTTCACTTGGCTGGCAATCACACCTATTTATATAGGTCCTGATGTAGCTGCTAGTTGTGTAGAGAGTGTTGGCAAATGAGGCATAGAATTAAGATACGTACCCCAGTTTTATCATGAAAACTGAGATTTATTTTTTAGTAAGCCTTGGATTTTCACAATATTACTGTCTCCTTAGTGCTGATTATCAAGGCTTAGAAAATCCATTTATTATTGCTGTGCATTCGTTTGAAAATATTCAAGTTCTAATGGACTAACGGTGGACTTTTCCATCTGCAGAATATACTGAATGACCAGAGGTGGCAGTGCAGCAGAAGAGAATTTGTCTGCGTTCCTGAGACCCAAAAAAAAAAGCAATTCCTCAGCACTCTACCATCCTTCATCAGTTTAAATGGTAAGTCAAACTCACGTTGAATACATTTGCTTGTCATTGAAAAAGTTCATAGCATCTGGGGGCCCTGAGTACCTTTTTAGTGGGGTCTTTGGCATGATTATATTTCTGTCAAGACTGTAGAAAAATGGATGACGTTACGGTGATCATCATATTTTCATCAAAGACTTTGTCTCTAAAGCTGACAAAGCCTGTGTTAGATACCTGTGCTAATAATGTGTCCTCAGAGGACATTACTGTCTTTAAGGCTGGAATGAGTTGCCTCAATTTGGAGCAATGGCGTGACTTTCTCATGGAGTGAAGCTCATTTGACCTGTTTCCCTGCACTCTGTATGTGGGACTCTGATACTCCAGATGGATTGCTGTTTAGGATACTCTGCAGTTTTGCAACTCCATCTTCTTTTCAAAAGGAGCTCAATGCTTTCTCAGTACACTGCCTAGCCGCCTTGCAGTCATAATTAATTATAGTTACCTACTGCATAATTGCTGGTGTCTCCTCCTCCTGTGTTTCCTCGTCACCCAGGGTGTTTGGTCACGTGCTGTCCTGACATCATAAAGCTTGAGCAGGGTGTCACCTGACATGAGGGACAATCAGTTGCCTAGCAAGTGATAAGATACATTTATCATGGTATTGAAATGGGTTGCGGGGTAAATAGGGCACCCAGCTTAAAACCTAGATGGTTAGATGAATGAAACTGGGGCATTATTTGAGACTTGTGCATCTGTTTGAAGGTGCGGATAATCACAATGTTCTGGACTTCTCTATAGCTTAACTGATAGGGATGTACTAAGATGAAGATGTTAAGATGTCATTTATAGTTTTTATTATTCCCACTAACTATAGCGTAAACCTTCCTCCCTTAACTTATCAGATCTCTTAATTGCTATTGGCGTATCATAACCTAAAAGAATTGCACTGAAAAGGGGACGCCTTCACTTGGCTGGCAATCACACCTATTTATATAGGTCCTGATGTAGCTGCTAGTTGTGTAGAGAGTGTTGGCAAATGAGGCATAGAATTAAGATACGTACCCCAGTTTTATCATGAAAACTGAGATTTATTTTTTAGTAAGCATTGGATTTTCACAATATTACTGTCTCCATAGTGCTGATTATGAAGGCTTAGAAAATCCATTTATTATTGCTGTGCATTCGTTTGAAAATATTCAAGTTCTAATGGACTAACGGTGGACTTTTCCATCTGCAGAATATACTGAATGACCAGAGGTGGCAGTGCAGCAGAAGAGAATTTGTCTGCGTTCCTGAGACCCCAAAAAAAAAGCAATTCCTCAGCACTCTACCATCCTTCATCAGTTTAAATGGTAAGTCAAACTCACGTTGAATACATTTGCTTGTCATTGAAAAAGTTCATAGCATCTGGGGGCCCTGAGTACCTTTTTAGTGGGGTCTTTGGCATGATTATATTTCTGTCAAGACTGTAGAAAAATGGATGACGTTACGGTGATCATCATATTTTCATCAAAGACTTTGTCTCTAAAGCTGACAAAGCCTGTGTTAGATACCTGTGCTAATAATGTGTCCTCAGAGGACATTACTGTCTTTAAGGCTGGAATGAGTTGCCTTAATTTGGAGCAATGGCGTGACTTTCTCATGGAGTGAAGCTCATTTGACCTGTTTCCCTGCACTCTGTATGTGGGACTCTGATACTCCAGATGGATTGCTGTTTAGGATACTCTGCAGTTTTGCAACTCCATCTTCTTTTCAAAAGGAGCTCAATGCTTTCTCAGTACACTGCCTAGCCGCCTTGCAGTCATAATTAATTATAGTTACCTACTGCATAATTGCTGGTGTCTCCTCCTCCTGTGTTTCCTCGTCACCCAGGGTGATCGGTCACGTGCTGTCCTGACATCATAAAGCTTGAGCAGGGTGTCATCTGACATGAGGGACAATCAGTTGCCTAGCAAGTGATAAGATACATTTATCATGGTATTGAAATGGGTTGCGGTGTAAATAGGGCACCCAGCTTAAAACCTAGATGGTTAGATGAATGAAACTGGGGCATTATTTGAGACTTGTGCATCTGTTTGAAGGTGCGGATAATCACAATGTTCTGGACTTCTCTATAGCTTAACTGATAGGGATGTACTAAGATGAAGATGTTAAGATGTCATTTATAGTTTTTATTATTCCCACTAACTATAGCGTAAACCTTCCTCCCTTAACTTATCATATCTCTTAATTGCTATTGGCGTATCATAACCTAAAAGAATTGCACTGAAAAGGGGACGCCTTCACTTGGCTGGCAATCACACCTATTTATATAGGTCCTGATGTAGCTGCTAGTTGTGTAGAGAGTGTTGGCAAATGAGGCATAGAATTAAGATACGTACCCCAGTTTTATCATGAAAACTGAGATTTATTTTTTAGTAAGCATTGGATTTTCACAATATTACTGTCTCCATAGTGCTGATTATCAAGGCTTAGAAAATCCATTTATTATTGCTGTGCATTCGTTTGAAAATATTCAAGTTCTAATGGACTAACGGTGGACTTTTCCATCTGCAGAATATACTGAATGACCAGAGGTGGCAGTGCAGCAGAAGAGAATTTGTCTGCGTTCCTGAGACCCCCAAAAAAAGCAAATCCTCAGCACTCTGCCATCCTTCATCAGTTTACATGGTAAGTCAAACTCACGTTGAATACATTTGCTTGTCATTGAAAAAGTTCATAGCATCTGGGGGCCCTGAGTACCTTTTTAGTGGGGTCTTTGGCATGATTATATTTCTGTCAAGACTGTAGAAAAATGGATGACGTTACGGTGATCATCATATTTTCATCAAAGACTTTGTCTCTAAAGCTGACAAATCCTGTGTTAGATACCTGTGCTAATAATGTGTCCTCAGAGGACATTACTGTCTTTAAGGCTGGAATGAGTTGCCTCAATTTGGAGCAATGGCGTGACTTTCTCATGGAGTGAAGCTCATTTGACCTGTTTCCCTGCACTCTGTATGTGGGACTCTGATACTCCAGATGGATTGCTGTTTAGGATACTCTGCAGTTTTGCAACTCCATCTTCTTTTCAAAAGGAGCTCAATGCTTTCTCAGTACACTGCCTAGCCGCCTTGCAGTCATAATTAATTATAGTTACCTACTGCATAATTGCTGGTGTCTCCTCCTCCTGTGTTTCCTCGTCACCCAGGGTGATTGGTCACGTGCTGTCCTGACATCATAAAGCTTGAGCAGGGTGTCATCTGACATGAGGGACAATCAGTTGCCTAGCAAGTGATAAGATACATTTATCATGGTATTGAAATGGGTTGCGGGGTAAATAGGGCACCCAGCTTAAAACCTAGATGGTTAGATGAATGAAACTGGGGCATTATTTGAGACTTGTGCATCTGTTTGAAGGTGCGGATAATCACAATGTTCTGGACTTCTCTATAGCTTAACTGATAGGGAGGTACTAAGATGAAGATGTTAAGATGTTGTTTATAGTTTTTATTATTCCCACTAACTATAGCGTAAACCTTCCTCCCTTAACTTATCAGATCACTTAATTGCTATTGGCGTATCATAACCTAAAAGAATTGCACTGAAAAGGGGACGCCTTCACTTGGCTGGCAATTACACCTATTTATCTAGGTCCTGATGTAGCTGCTAGTTATGTAGAGAGTGTTGGCAAATGAGGCATAGAATTAAGATATGTACCCCAGTTTTATCTTGAAAACTGAGATTTGAATTTTTAGTAAGCTTTGGATTTTCACAATATTACTGTCTCCATAGTGATGATTATCAAGGCTTAGAAAATCCATTTATTATTGCTGTGCATTCGTTTGAAAATATTCAAGTTCTAATGGACTAACGGTGGACTTTTCCATCTGCAGAATATACTGAATGACCAGAGGTGGCAGTGCAGCAGGAGAGAATTTGTCTGCGTTCCTGAGACCCAAAAAAAAAAGCAATTCCTCAGCACTCTACCATCCTTCATCAGTTTAAATGGTAAGTCAAACTCACGTTGAATACATTTGCTTGTCATTGAAAAAGTTCATAGCATCTGGGGGCCCTGAGTACCTTTTTAGTGGGGTCTTTGGCATGATTATATTTCTGTCAAGACTGTAGAAAAATGGATGACGTTACGGTGATCATCATATTTTCATCAAAGACTTTGTCTCTAAAGCTGACAAATCCTGTGTTAGATACCTGTGCTAATAATGTGTCCTCAGAGGACATTACTGTCTTTAAGGCTGGAATGAGTTGCCTCAATTTGGAGCAATGGCGTGACTTTCTCATGGAGTGAAGCTCATTTGACCTGTTTCCCTGCACTCTGTATGTGGGACTCTGATACTCCAGATGGATTGCTGTTTAGGATACTCTGCAGTTTTGCAACTCCATCTTCTTTTCAAAAGGAGCTCAATGCTTTCTCAGTACACTGCCTAGCCGCCTTGCAGTCATAATTAATTATAGTTACCTACTGCATAATTGCTGGTGTCTCCTCCTCCTGTGTTTCCTCGTCACCCAGGGTGATTGGTCACGTGCTGTCCTGACATCATAAAGCTTGAGCAGGGTGTCATCTGACATGAGGGACAATCAGTTGCCTAGCAAGTGATAAGATACATTTATCATGGTATTGAAATGGGTTGCGGGGTAAATAGGGCACCCAGCTTAAAACCTAGATGGTTAGATGAATGAAACTGGGGCATTATTTGAGACTTGTGCATCTGTTTGAAGGTGCGGATAATCACAATGTTCTGGACTTCTCTATAGCTTAACTGATAGGGATGTACTAAGATGAAGATGTTAAGATGTCATTTATAGTTTTTATTATTCCCACTAACTATAGCGTAAACCTTCCTCCCTTAACTTATCAGATCTCTTAATTGCTATTGGCGTATCATAACCTAAAAGAATTGCACTGACAAAGGGAACGCCTTCACTTGGCTGGCAATCACACCTATTTATATAGGTCCTGATGTAGCTGCTAGTTGTGTAGAGAGTGTTGGCAAATGAGGCATAGAATTAAGATACGTACCCCAGTTTTATCATGAAAACTGAGATTTATTTTTTAGTAAGCATTGGATTTTCACAATATTAGTGTCTCCATAGTGCTGATTATCAAGGCTTAGAAAATCCATTTATTATTGCTGTGCATTCGTTTGAAAATATTCAAGTTCTAATGGACTAACGGTGGACTTTTCCATCTGCAGAATATACTGAATGACCAGAGGTGGCAGTGCAGCAGAAGAGAATTTGTCTGCGTTCCTGAGACCCCAAAAAAAAAGCAATTCCTCAGCACTCTACCATCCTTCATCAGTTTAAATGGTAAGTCAAACTCACGTTGAATACATTTGCTTGTCATTGAAAAAGTTCATAGCATCTGGGGGCCCTGAGTACCTTTTTAGTGGGGTCTTTGGCATGATTATATTTCTGTCAAGACTGTAGAAAAATGGATGACGTTACGGTGATCATCATATTTTCATCAAAGACTTTGTCTCTAAAGCTGACAAAGCCTGTGTTAGATACCTGTGCTAATAATGTGTCCTCAGAGGACATTACTGTCTTTAAGGCTGGAATGAGTTGCCTTAATTTGGAGCAATGGCGTGACTTTCTCATGGAGTGAAGCTCATTTGACCTGTTTCCCTGCACTCTGTATGTGGGACTCTGATACTCCAGATGGATTGCTGTTTAGGATACTCTGCAGTTTTGCAACTCCATCTTCTTTTCAAAAGGAGCTCAATGCTTTCTCAGTACACTGCCTAGCCGCCTTGCAGTCATAATTAATTATAGTTACCTACTGCATAATTGCTGGTGTCTCCTCCTCCTGTGTTTCCTCGTCACCCAGGGTGATCGGTCACGTGCTGTCCTGACATCATAAAGCTTGAGCAGGGTGTCATCTGACATGAGGGACAATCAGTTGCCTAGCAAGTGATAAGATACATTTATCATGGTATTGAAATGGGTTGCGGTGTAAATAGGGCACCCAGCTTAAAACCTAGATGGTTAGATGAATGAAACTGGGGCATTATTTGAGACTTGTGCATCTGTTTGAAGGTGCGGATAATCACAATGTTCTGGACTTCTCTATAGCTTAACTGATAGGGATGTACTAAGATGAAGATGTTAAGATGTTGTTTATAGTTTTTATTATTCCCACTAACTATAGCGTAAACCTTCCTCCCTTAACTTATCAGATCTCTTAATTGCTATTGGCGTATCATAACCTAAAAGAATTGCACTGAAAAGGGGACGCCTTCACTTGGCTGGCAATCACACCTATTTATATAGGTCCTGATGTAGCTGCTAGTTGTGTAGAGAGTGTTGGCAAATGAGGCATAGAATTAAGATACGTACCCCAGTTTTATCATGAAAACTGAGATTTATTTTTTAGTAAGCATTGGATTTTCACAATATTACTGTCTCCATAGTGCTGATTATCAAGGCTTAGAAAATCCATTTATTATTGCTGTGCATTCGTTTGAAAATATTCAAGTTCTAATGGACTAACGGTGGACTTTTCCATCTGCAGAATATACTGAATGACCAGAGGTGGCAGTGCAGCAGAAGAGAATTTGTCTGCGTTCCTGAGACCCCCAAAAAAAGCAAATCCTCAGCACTCTGCCATCCTTCATCAGTTTACATGGTAAGTCAAACTCACGTTGAATACATTTGCTTGTCATTGAAAAAGTTCATAGCATCTGGGGGCCCTGAGTACCTTTTTAGTGGGGTCTTTGGCATGATTATATTTCTGTCAAGACTGTAGAAAAATGGATGACGTTACGGTGATCATCATATTTTCATCAAAGACTTTGTCTCTAAAGCTGACAAAGCCTGTGTTAGATACCTGTGCTAATAATGTGTCCTCAGAGGACATTACTGTCTTTAAGGCTGGAATGAGTTGCCTCAATTTGGAGCAATGGCGTGACTTTCTCATGGAGTGAAGCTCATTTGACCTGTTTCCCTGCACTCTGTATGTGGGACTCTGATACTCCAGATGGATTGCTGTTTAGGATACTCTGCAGTTTTGCAACTCCATCTTCTTTTCAAAAGGAGCTCAATGCTTTCTCAGTACACTGCCTAGCCGCCTTGCAGTCATAATTAATTATAGTTACATACTGCATAATTGCTGGTGTCTCCTCCTCCTGTGTTTCCTCGTCACCCAGGGTGATTGGTCACGTGCTGTCCTGACATCATAAAGCTTGAGCAGGGTGTCATCTGACATGAGGGACAATCAGTTGCCTAGCAAGTGATAAGATACATTTATCATGGTATTGAAATGGGTTGCGGGGTAAATAGGGCACCCAGCTTAAAACCTAGATGGTTAGATGAATGAAACTGGGGCATTATTTGAGACTTGTGCATCTGTTTGAAGGTGCGGATAATCACAATGTTCTGGACTTCTCTATAGCTTAACTGATAGGGATGTACTAAGATGAAGATGTTAAGATGTCATTTATAGTTTTTATTATTCCCACTAACTATAGCGTAAACCTTCCTCCCTTAACTTATCAGATCTCTTAATTGCTATTGGCGTATCATAACCTAAAAGAATTGCACTGACAAAGGGAACGCCTTCACTTGGCTGGCAATCACACCTATTTATATAGGTCCTGATGTAGCTGCTAGTTGTGTAGAGAGTGTTGGCAAATGAGGCATAGAATTAAGATACGTACCCCAGTTTTATCATGAAAACTGAGATTTATTTTTTAGTAAGCATTGGATTTTCACAATATTAGTGTCTCCATAGTGCTGATTATCAAGGCTTAGAAAATCCATTTATTATTGCTGTGCATTCGTTTGAAAATATTCAAGTTCTAATGGACTAACGGTGGACTTTTCCATCTGCAGAATATACTGAATGACCAGAGGTGGCAGTGCAGCAGAAGAGAATTTGTCTGCGTTCCTGAGACCCCAAAAAAAAAGCAATTCCTCAGCACTCTACCATCCTTCATCAGTTTAAATGGTAAGTCAAACTCACGTTGAATACATTTGCTTGTCATTGAAAAAGTTCATAGCATCTGGGGGCCCTGAGTACCTTTTTAGTGGGGTCTTTGGCATGATTATATTTCTGTCAAGACTGTAGAAAAATGGATGACGTTACGGTGATCATCATATTTTCATCAAAGACTTTGTCTCTAAAGCTGACAAAGCCTGTGTTAGATACCTGTGCTAATAATGTGTCCTCAGAGGACATTACTGTCTTTAAGGCTGGAATGAGTTGCCTTAATTTGGAGCAATGGCGTGACTTTCTCATGGAGTGAAGCTCATTTGACCTGTTTCCCTGCACTTTGTATGTGGGACTCTGATACTCCAGATGGATTGCTGTTTAGGATACTCTGCAGTTTTGCAACTCCATCTTCTTTTCAAAAGGAGCTCAATGCTTTCTCAGTACACTGCCTAGCCGCCTTGCAGTCATAATTAATTATAGTTACCTACTGCATAATTGCTGGTGTCTCCTCCTCCTGTGTTTCCTCGTCACCCAGGGTGATCGGTCACGTGCTGTCCTGACATCATAAAGCTTGAGCAGGGTGTCATCTGACATGAGGGACAATCAGTTGCCTAGCAAGTGATAAGATACATTTATCATGGTATTGAAATGGGTTGCAGGGTAAATAGGGCACCCAGCTTAAAACCTAGATGGTTAGATGAATGAAACTGGGGCATTATTTGAGACTTGTGCATCTGTTTGAAGGTGCGGATAATCACAATGTTCTGGACTTCTCTATAGCTTAACTGATAGGGATGTACTAAGATGAAGATGTTAAGATGTTGTTTATAGTTTTTATTATTCCCACTAACTATAGCGTAAACCTTCCTCCCTTAACTTATCAGATCTCTTAATTGCTATTGGCGTATCATAACCTAAAAGAATTGCACTGAAAAGGGGACGCCTTCACTTGGCTGGCAATCACACCTATTTATATAGGTCCTGATGTAGCTGCTAGTTGTGTAGAGAGTGTTGGCAAATGAGGCATAGAATTAAGATACGTACCCCAGTTTTATCATGAAAACTGAGATTTATTTTTTAGTAAGCATTGGATTTTCACAATATTACTGTCTCCATAGTGCTGATTATCAAGGCTTAGAAAATCCATTTATTATTGCTGTGCATTCGTTTGAAAATATTCAAGTTCTAATGGACTAACGGTGGACTTTTCCATCTGCAGAATATACTGAATGACCAGAGGTGGCAGTGCAGCAGAAGAGAATTTGTCTGCGTTCCTGAGACCCAAAAAAAAAGCAATTCCTCAGCACTCTACCATCCTTCATCAGTTTAAATGGTAAGTCAAACTCACGTTGAATACATTTGCTTGTCATTGAAAAAGTTCATAGCATCTGGGGGCCCTGAGTACCTTTTTAGTGGGGTCTTTGGCATGATTATATTTCTGTCAAGACTGTAGAAAAATGGATGACGTTACGGTGATCATCATATTTTCATCAAAGACTTTGTCTCTAAAGCTGACAAATCCTGTGTTAGATACCTGTGCTAATAATGTGTCCTCAGAGGACATTACTGTCTTTAAGGCTGGAATGAGTTGCCTCAATTTGGAGCAATGGCGTGACTTTCTCATGGAGTGAAGCTCATTTGACCTGTTTCCCTGCACTCTGTATGTGGGACTCTGATACTCCAGATGGATTGCTGTTTAGGATACTCTGCAGTTTTGCAACTCCATCTTCTTTTCAAAAGGAGCTCAATGCTTTCTCAGTACACTGCCTAGCCGCCTTGCAGTCATAATTAATTATAGTTACCTACTGCATAATTGCTGGTGTCTCCTCCTCCTGTGTTTCCTCGTCACCCAGGGTGATTGGTCACGTGCTGTCCTGACATCATAAAGCTAGAGCAGGGTGTCATCTGACATGAGGGACAATCAGTTGCCTAGCAAGTGATAAGATACATTTATCATGGTATTGAAATGGGTTGCGGGGTAAATAGGGCACCCAGCTTAAAACCTAGATGGTTAGATGAATGAAACTGGGGTATTATTTGAGACTTGTGCATCTGTTTGAAGGTGTGGATAATCACAATGTTCTGGACTTCTCTATAGCTTAACTGATAGGGAGGTACTAAGATGAAGATGTTAAGATGTTGTTTATAGTTTTTATTATTCCCACTAACTATAGCGTAAACCTTCCTCCCTTAACTTATCAGATCACTTAATTGCTATTGGCGTATCATAACCTAAAAGAATTGCACTGAAAAGGGGACGCCTTCACTTGGCTGGCAATTACACCTATTTATCTAGGTCCTGATGTAGCTGCTAGTTATGTAGAGAGTGTTGGCAAATGAGGCATAGAATTAAGATATGTACCCCAGTTTTATCTTGAAAACTGAGATTTTAATTTTTAGTAAGCTTTGGATTTTCACAATATTACTGTCTCCATAGTGATGATTATCAAGGCTTAGAAAATCCATTTATTATTGCTGTGCATTCGTTTGAAAATATTCAAGTTCTAATGGACTAACGGTGGACTTTTCCATCTGCAGAATATACTGAATGACCAGAGGTGGCAGTGCAGCAGAAGAGAATTTGTCTGCGTTCCTGAGACCCAAAAAAAAAGCAATTCCTCAGCACTCTACCATCCTTCATCAGTTTAAATGGTAAGTCAAACTCACGTTGAATACATTTGCTTGTCATTGAAAAAGTTCATAGCATCTGGGGGCCCTGAGTACCTTTTTAGTGGGGTCTTTGGCATGATTATATTTCTGTCAAGACTGTAGAAAAATGGATGACGTTACGGTGATCATCATATTTTCATCAAAGACTTTGTCTCTAAAGCTGACAAATCCTGTGTTAGATACCTGTGCTAATAATGTGTCCTCAGAGGACATTACTGTCTTTAAGGCTGGAATGAGTTGCCTCAATTTGGAGCAATGGCGTGACTTTCTCATGGAGTGAAGCTCATTTGACCTGTTTCCCTGCACTCTGTATGTGGGACTCTGATACTCCAGATGGATTGCTGTTTAGGATACTCTGCAGTTTTGCAACTCCATCTTCTTTTCAAAAGGAGCTCAATGCTTTCTCAGTACACTGCCTAGCCGCCTTGCAGTCATAATTAATTATAGTTACATACTGCATAATTGCTGGTGTCTCCTCCTCCTGTGTTTCCTCGTCACCCAGGGTGATTGGTCACGTGCTGTCCTGACATCATAAAGCTAGAGCAGGGTGTCATCTGACATGAGGGACAATCAGTTGCCTAGCAAGTGATAAGATACATTTATCATGGTATTGAAATGGGTTGCGGGGTAAATAGGGCACCCAGCTTAAAACCTAGATGGTTAGATGAATGAAACTGGGGCATTATTTGAGACTTGTGCATCTGTTTGAAGGTGCGGATAATCACAATGTTCTGGACTTCTCTATAGCTTAACTGATAGGGAGGTACTAAGATGAAGATGTTAAGATGTTGTTTATAGTTTTTATTATTCCCACTAACTATAGCGTAAACCTTCCTCCCTTAACTTATCAGATCACTTAATTGCTATTGGCGTATCATAACCTAAAAGAATTGCACTGAAAAGGGGACGCCTTCACTTGGCTGGCAATTACACCTATTTATCTAGGTCCTGATGTAGCTGCTAGTTATGTAGAGAGTGTTGGCAAATGAGGCATAGAATTAAGATATGTACCCCAGTTTTATCTTGAAAACTGAGATTTGAATTTTTAGTAAGCTTTGGATTTTCACAATATTACTGTCTCCATAGTGATGATTATCAAGGCTTAGAAAATCCATTTATTATTGCTGTGCATTCGTTTGAAAATATTCAAGTTCTAATGGACTAACGGTGGACTTTTCCATCTGCAGAATATACTGAATGACCAGAGGTGGCAGTGCAGCAGGAGAGAATTTGTCTGCGTTCCTGAGACCCAAAAAAAAAAGCAATTCCTCAGCACTCTACCATCCTTCATCAGTTTAAATGGTAAGTCAAACTCACGTTGAATACATTTGCTTGTCATTGAAAAAGTTCATAGCATCTGGGGGCCCTGAGTACCTTTTTAGTGGGGTCTTTGGCATGATTATATTTCTGTCAAGACTGTAGAAAAATGGATGACGTTACGGTGATCATCATATTTTCATCAAAGACTTTGTCTCTAAAGCTGACAAAGCCTGTGTTAGATACCTGTGCTAATAATGTGTCCTCAGAGGACATTACTGTCTTTAAGGCTGGAATGAGTTGCCTCAATTTGGAGCAATGGCGTGACTTTCTCATGGAGTGAAGCTCATTTGACCTGTTTCCCTGCACTCTGTATGTGGGACTCTGATACTCCAGATGGATTGCTGTTTAGGATACTCTGCAGTTTTGCAACTCCATCTTCTTTTCAAAAGGAGCTCAATGCTTTCTCAGTACACTGCCTAGCCGCCTTGCAGTCATAATTAATTATAGTTACATACTGCATAATTGCTGGTGTCTCCTCCTCCTGTGTTTCCTCGTCACCCAGGGTGATTGGTCACGTGCTGTCCTGACATCATAAAGCTTGAGCAGGGTGTCATCTGACATGAGGGACAATCAGTTGCCTAGCAAGTGATAAGATACATTTATCATGGTATTGAAATGGGTTGCGGGGTAAATAGGGCACCCAGCTTAAAACCTAGATGGTTAGATGAATGAAACTGGGGCATTATTTGAGACTTGTGCATCTGTTTGAAGGTGCGGATAATCACAATGTTCTGGACTTCTCTATAGCTTAACTGATAGGGATGTACTAAGATGAAGATGTTAAGATGTCATTTATAGTTTTTATTATTCCCACTAACTATAGCGTAAACCTTCCTCCCTTAACTTATCAGATCTCTTAATTGCTATTGGCGTATCATAACCTAAAAGAATTGCACTGACAAAGGGAACGCCTTCACTTGGCTGGCAATCACACCTATTTATATAGGTCCTGATGTAGCTGCTAGTTGTGTAGAGAGTGTTGGCAAATGAGGCATAGAATTAAGATACGTACCCCAGTTTTATCATGAAAACTGAGATTTATTTTTTAGTAAGCATTGGATTTTCACAATATTAGTGTCTCCATAGTGCTGATTATCAAGGCTTAGAAAATCCATTTATTATTGCTGTGCATTCGTTTGAAAATATTCAAGTTCTAATGGACTAACGGTGGACTTTTCCATCTGCAGAATATACTGAATGACCAGAGGTGGCAGTGCAGCAGAAGAGAATTTGTCTGCGTTCCTGAGACCCCAAAAAAAAAGCAATTCCTCAGCACTCTACCATCCTTCATCAGTTTAAATGGTAAGTCAAACTCACGTTGAATACATTTGCTTGTCATTGAAAAAGTTCATAGCATCTGGGGGCCCTGAGTACCTTTTTAGTGGGGTCTTTGGCATGATTATATTTCTGTCAAGACTGTAGAAAAATGGATGACGTTACGGTGATCATCATATTTTCATCAAAGACTTTGTCTCTAAAGCTGACAAAGCCTGTGTTAGATACCTGTGCTAATAATGTGTCCTCAGAGGACATTACTGTCTTTAAGGCTGGAATGAGTTGCCTTAATTTGGAGCAATGGCGTGACTTTCTCATGGAGTGAAGCTCATTTGACCTGTTTCCCTGCACTCTGTATGTGGGACTCTGATACTCCAGATGGATTGCTGTTTAGGATACTCTGCAGTTTTGCAACTCCATCTTCTTTTCAAAAGGAGCTCAATGCTTTCTCAGTACACTGCCTAGCCGCCTTGCAGTCATAATTAATTATAGTTACCTACTGCATAATTGCTGGTGTCTCCTCCTCCTGTGTTTCCTCGTCACCCAGGGTGATCGGTCACGTGCTGTCCTGACATCATAAAGCTTGAGCAGGGTGTCATCTGACATGAGGGACAATCAGTTGCCTAGCAAGTGATAAGATACATTTATCATGGTATTGAAATGGGTTGCGGTGTAAATAGGGCACCCAGCTTAAAACCTAGATGGTTAGATGAATGAAACTGGGGCATTATTTGAGACTTGTGCATCTGTTTGAAGGTGCGGATAATCACAATGTTCTGGACTTCTCTATAGCTTAACTGATAGGGATGTACTAAGATGAAGATGTTAAGATGTTGTTTATAGTTTTTATTATTCCCACTAACTATAGCGTAAACCTTCCTCCCTTAACTTATCAGATCTCTTAATTGCTATTGGCGTATCATAACCTAAAAGAATTGCACTGAAAAGGGGACGCCTTCACTTGGCTGGCAATCACACCTATTTATATAGGTCCTGATGTAGCTGCTAGTTGTGTAGAGAGTGTTGGCAAATGAGGCATAGAATTAAGATACGTACCCCAGTTTTATCATGAAAACTGAGATTTATTTTTTAGTAAGCATTGGATTTTCACAATATTACTGTCTCCATAGTGCTGATTATCAAGGCTTAGAAAATCCATTTATTATTGCTGTGCATTCGTTTGAAAATATTCAAGTTCTAATGGACTAACGGTGGACTTTTCCATCTGCAGAATATACTGAATGACCAGAGGTGGCAGTGCAGCAGAAGAGAATTTGTCTGCGTTCCTGAGACCCAAAAAAAAAGCAATTCCTCAGCACTCTACCATCCTTCATCAGTTTAAATGGTAAGTCAAACTCACGTTGAATACATTTGCTTGTCATTGAAAAAGTTCATAGCATCTGGGGGCCCTGAGTACCTTTTTAGTGGGGTCTTTGGCATGATTATATTTCTGTCAAGACTGTAGAAAAATGGATGACGTTACGGTGATCATCATATTTTCATCAAAGACTTTGTCTCTAAAGCTGACAAATCCTGTGTTAGATACCTGTGCTAATAATGTGTCCTCAGAGGACATTACTGTCTTTAAGGCTGGAATGAGTTGCCTCAATTTGGAGCAATGGCGTGACTTTCTCATGGAGTGAAGCTCATTTGACCTGTTTCCCTGCACTCTGTATGTGGGACTCTGATACTCCAGATGGATTGCTGTTTAGGATACTCTGCAGTTTTGCAACTCCATCTTCTTTTCAAAAGGAGCTCAATGCTTTCTCAGTACACTGCCTAGCCGCCTTGCAGTCATAATTAATTATAGTTACCTACTGCATAATTGCTGGTGTCTCCTCCTCCTGTGTTTCCTCGTCACCCAGGGTGATTGGTCACGTGCTGTCCTGACATCATAAAGCTAGAGCAGGGTGTCATCTGACATGAGGGACAATCAGTTGCCTAGCAAGTGATAAGATACATTTATCATGGTATTGAAATGGGTTGCGGGGTAAATAGGGCACCCAGCTTAAAACCTAGATGGTTAGATGAATGAAACTGGGGTATTATTTGAGACTTGTGCATCTGTTTGAAGGTGTGGATAATCACAATGTTCTGGACTTCTCTATAGCTTAACTGATAGGGAGGTACTAAGATGAAGATGTTAAGATGTTGTTTATAGTTTTTATTATTCCCACTAACTATAGCGTAAACCTTCCTCCCTTAACTTATCAGATCACTTAATTGCTATTGGCGTATCATAACCTAAAAGAATTGCACTGAAAAGGGGACGCCTTCACTTGGCTGGCAATTACACCTATTTATCTAGGTCCTGATGTAGCTGCTAGTTATGTAGAGAGTGTTGGCAAATGAGGCATAGAATTAAGATATGTACCCCAGTTTTATCTTGAAAACTGAGATTTTAATTTTTAGTAAGCTTTGGATTTTCACAATATTACTGTCTCCATAGTGATGATTATCAAGGCTTAGAAAATCCATTTATTATTGCTGTGCATTCGTTTGAAAATATTCAAGTTCTAATGGACTAACGGTGGACTTTTCCATCTGCAGAATATACTGAATGACCAGAGGTGGCAGTGCAGCAGAAGAGAATTTGTCTGCGTTCCTGAGACCCAAAAAAAAGCAATTCCTCAGCACTCTGCCATCCTTCATCAGTTTAAATGGTAAGTCAAACTCACGTTGAATACATTTGCTTGTCATTGAAAAAGTTCATAGCATCTGGGGGCCCTGAGTACCTTTTTAGTGGTGTCTTTGGCATGATTATATTTCTGTCAAGACTGTAGAAAAATGGATGAAGTTACGGTGATCATCATATTTTCATCAAAGACTTTGTCTCTAAAGCGGACAAAGCCTGTGTTAGATACCTGTGCTAATAATGTGTCCTCAGAGGACATTACTGTCTTTAAGGCTGGAATGAGTTGCCTCAATTTGGAGCAATGGCGTGACTTTCTCATGGAGTGAAGCTCATTTGACCTGTTTCCCTGCACTCTGTATGTGGGACTCTGATACTCCAGATGGATTGCTGTTTAGGATACTCTGCAGTTTTGCAACTCCATCTTCTTTTCAAAAGGAGCTCAATGCTTTCTCAGTACACTGCCTAGCCGCCTTGCAGTCATAATTAATTATAGTTACCTACTGCATAATTGCTGGTGTCTCCTCCTCCTGTGTTTCCTCGTCACCCAGGGTGATCGGTCACGTGCTGTCCTGACATCATAAAGCTTGAGCAGGGTGTCATCTGACATGAGGGACAATCAGTTGCCTAGCAAGTGATAAGATACATTTATCATGGTATTGAAATGGGTTGCGGTGTAAATAGGGCACCCAGCTTAAAACCTAGATGGTTAGATGAATGAAACTGGGGCATTATTTGAGACTTGTGCATCTGTTTGAAGGTGCGGATAATCACAATGTTCTGGACTTCTCTATAGCTTAACTGATAGGGATGTACTAAGATGAAGATGTTAAGATGTTGTTTATAGTTTTTATTATTCCCACTAACTATAGCGTAAACCTTCCTCCCTTAACTTATCAGATCTCTTAATTGCTATTGGCGTATCATAACCTAAAAGAATTGCACTGAAAAGGGGACGCCTTCACTTGGCTGGCAATCACACCTATTTATATAGGTCCTGATGTAGCTGCTAGTTGTGTAGAGAGTGTTGGCAAATGAGGCATAGAATTAAGATACGTACCCCAGTTTTATCATGAAAACTGAGATTTATTTTTTAGTAAGCATTGGATTTTCACAATATTACTGTCTCCATAGTGCTGATTATCAAGGCTTAGAAAATCCATTTATTATTGCTGTGCATTCGTTTGAAAATATTCAAGTTCTAATGGACTAACGGTGGACTTTTCCATCTGCAGAATATACTGAATGACCAGAGGTGGCAGTGCAGCAGAAGAGAATTTGTCTGCGTTCCTGAGACCCAAAAAAAAAGCAATTCCTCAGCACTCTACCATCCTTCATCAGTTTAAATGGTAAGTCAAACTCACGTTGAATACATTTGCTTGTCATTGAAAAAGTTCATAGCATCTGGGGGCCCTGAGTACCTTTTTAGTGGGGTCTTTGGCATGATTATATTTCTGTCAAGACTGTAGAAAAATGGATGACGTTACGGTGATCATCATATTTTCATCAAAGACTTTGTCTCTAAAGCTGACAAATCCTGTGTTAGATACCTGTGCTAATAATGTGTCCTCAGAGGACATTACTGTCTTTAAGGCTGGAATGAGTTGCCTCAATTTGGAGCAATGGCGTGACTTTCTCATGGAGTGAAGCTCATTTGACCTGTTTCCCTGCACTCTGTATGTGGGACTCTGATACTCCAGATGGATTGCTGTTTAGGATACTCTGCAGTTTTGCAACTCCATCTTCTTTTCAAAAGGAGCTCAATGCTTTCTCAGTACACTGCCTAGCCGCCTTGCAGTCATAATTAATTATAGTTACCTACTGCATAATTGCTGGTGTCTCCTCCTCCTGTGTTTCCTCGTCACCCAGGGTGATTGGTCACGTGCTGTCCTGACATCATAAAGCTAGAGCAGGGTGTCATCTGACATGAGGGACAATCAGTTGCCTAGCAAGTGATAAGATACATTTATCATGGTATTGAAATGGGTTGCGGGGTAAATAGGGCACCCAGCTTAAAACCTAGATGGTTAGATGAATGAAACTGGGGTATTATTTGAGACTTGTGCATCTGTTTGAAGGTGCGGATAATCACAATGTTCTGGACTTCTCTATAGCTTAACTGATAGGGAGGTACTAAGATGAAGATGTTAAGATGTTGTTTATAGTTTTTATTATTCCCACTAACTATAGCGTAAACCTTCCTCCCTTAACTTATCAGATCACTTAATTGCTATTGGAGTATCATAACCTAAAAGAATTGCACTGAAAAGGGGACGCCTTCACTTGGCTGGCAATTACACCTATTTATCTAGGTCCTGATGTAGCTGCTAGTTATGTAGAGAGTGTTGGCAAATGAGGCATAGAATTAAGATATGTACCCCAGTTTTATCTTGAAAACTGAGATTTTAATTTTTAGTAAGCTTTGGATTTTCACAATATTACTGTCTCCATAGTGATGATTATCAAGGCTTAGAAAATCCATTTATTATTGCTGTGCATTCGTTTGAAAATATTCAAGTTCTAATGGACTAACGGTGGACTTTTCCATCTGCAGAATATACTGAATGACCAGAGGTGGCAGTGCAGCAGAAGAGAATTTGTCTGCGTTCCTGAGACCCAAAAAAAAAGCAATTCCTCAGCACTCTGCCATCCTTCATCAGTTTAAATGGTAAGTCAAACTCACGTTGAATACATTTGCTTGTCATTGAAAAAGTTCATAGCATCTGGGGGCCCTGAGTACCTTTTTAGTGGTGTCTTTGGCATGATTATATTTCTGTCAAGACTGTAGAAAAATGGATGACGTTACGGTGATCATCATATTTTCATCAAAGACTTTGTCTCTAAAGCGGACAAAGCCTGTGTTAGATACCTGTGCTAATAATGTGTCCTCAGAGGACATTACTGTCTTTAAGGCTGGAATGAGTTGCCTCAATTTGGAGCAATGCCGTGACTTTCTCATGGAGTGAAGCTCATTTGACCTGTTTCCCTGCACTCTGTATGTGGGACTCTGATACTCCAGATGGATTGCTGTTTAGGATACTCTGCAGTTTTGCAACTCCATCTTCTTTTCAAAAGGAGCTCAATGCTTTCTCAGTACACTGCCTAGCCGCCTTGCAGTCATAATTAATTATAGTTACCTAGTGCATAATTGCTGGTGTCTCCTCCTCCTGTGTTTCCTCGTCACCCAGGGTGATTGGTCTCATGCTGTCCTGACACCATAAAGCTAGAGCAGGGTGTCATCTGACATGAGGGACAATCAGTTGCCTAGCAAGTGATAAGATACATTTATCATGGTATTGAAATGGGTTGCAGGGTAAATAGGGCACCCAGCTTAAAACCTAGATGGTTAGATGAATGAAACTGGGGCATTATTTGAGACTTGTGCATCTGTTTGAAGGTGCGGATAATCACAATGTTCTGGACTTCTCTATAGCTTAACTGATAGGGATGTACTAAGATGAAGATGTTAAGATGTCATTTATAGTTTTTATTATTCCCACTAACTATAGCGTAAACCTTCCTCCCTTAACTTATCAGATCTCTTAATTGCTATTGGCGTATCATAACCTAAAAGAATTGCACTGAAAAGGGGACGCCTTCACTTGGCTGGCAATCACACCTATTTATATAGGTCCTGATGTAGCTGCTAGTTGTGTAGAGAGTGTTGGCAAATGAGGCATAGAATTAAGATACGTACCCCAGTTTTATCATGAAAACTGAGATTTATTTTTTAGTAAGCATTGGATTTTCACAATATTACTGTCTCCATAGTGCTGATTATCAAGGCTTAGAAAATCCATTTATTATTGCTGTGCATTCGTTTGAAAATATTCAAGTTCTAATGGACTAACGGTGGACTTTTCCATCTGCAGAATATACTGAATGACCAGAGGTGGCAGTGCAGCAGAAGAGAATTTGTCTGCGTTCCTGAGACCCAAAAAAAAAGCAATTCCTCAGCACTCTACCATCCTTCATCAGTTTAAATGGTAAGTCAAACTCACGTTGAATACATTTGCTTGTCATTGAAAAAGTTCATAGCATCTGGGGGCCCTGAGTACCTTTTTAGTGGGGTCTTTGGCATGATTATATTTCTGTCAAGACTGTAGAAAAATGGATGACGTTACGGTGATCATCATATTTTCATCAAAGACTTTGTCTCTAAAGCTGACAAAGCCTGTGTTAGATACCTGTGCTAATAATGTGTCCTCAGAGGACATTACTGTCTTTAAGGCTGGAATGAGTTGCCTCAATTTGGAGCAATGGCGTGACTTTCTCATGGAGTGAAGCTCATTTGACCTGTTTCCCTGCACTCTGTATGTGGGACTCTGATACTCCAGATGGATTGCTGTTTAGGATACTCTGCAGTTTTGCAACTCCATCTTCTTTTCAAAAGGAGCTCAATGCTTTCTCAGTACACTGCCTAGCCGCCTTGCAGTCATAATTAATTATAGTTACCTACTGCATAATTGCTGGTGTCTCCTCCTCCTGTGTTTCCTCGTCACCCAGGGTGATTGGTCACGTGCTGTCCTGACATCATAAAGCTTGAGCAGGGTGTCATCTGACATGAGGGACAATCAGTTGCCTAGCAAGTGATCAGATACATTTATCATGGTATTGAAATGGGTTGCGGGGTAAATAGGGCACCCAGCTTAAAACCTAGATGGTTAGATGAATGAAACTGGGGCATTATTTGAGACTTGTGCATCTGTTTGAAGGTGCGGATAATCACAATGTTCTGGACTTCTCTATAGCTTAACTGATAGGGATGTACTAAGATGAAGATGTTAAGATGTTGTTTATAGTTTTTATTATTCCCACTAACTATAGCGTAAACCTTCCTCCCTTAACTTATCAGATCACTTAATTGCTATTGGCGTATCATAACCTAAAAGAATTGCACTGAAAAGGGGACGCCTTCACTTGGCTGGCAATCACACCTATTTATATAGGTCCTGATGTAGCTGCTAGTTGTGTAGAGAGTGTTGGCAAATGAGGCATAGAATTAAGATATGTACCCCAGTTTTATCTTGAAAACTGAGATTTTAATTTTTAGTAAGCTTTGGATTTTCACAATATTACTGTCTCCATAGTACTGATTATCAAGGCTTAGAAAATCCATTTATTATTGCTGTGCATTCGTTTGAAAATATTCAAGTTCTAATGGACTAACGGTGGACTTTTCCATCTGCAGAATATACTGAATGACCAGAGGTGGCAGTGCAGCAGAAGAGAATTTGTCTGCGTTCCTGAGACCCCCAAAAAAAGCAAATCCTCAGCACTCTGCCATCCTTCATCAGTTTACATGGTAAGTCAAACTCACGTTGACTACATTTGCTTGTCATTGAAAAAGTTCATAGCATCTGAGGGCCCTGAGTACCTTTTTAGTGGGGTGTTTGGCATGATTATATTTCTGTCAAGACTGTAGAAAAATGGATGACGTTACGGTGATCATCATATTTTCATCAAAGACTTTGTCTCTAAAGCTGACAAAGCCTGTGTTAGATACCTGTGCTAATAATGTGTCCTCAGAGGACATTACTGCCTTTAAGGCTGGAATGAGTTGCCTCAATTTGGAGCAATGGCGTGACTTTCTCATGGAGTGAAGCTCATTTGACCTGTTTCCCTGCACTCTGTATGTGGGACTCTGATACTCCAGATGGATTGCTGTTTAGGATACTCTGCAGTTTTGCAACTCCATCTTCTTTTCAAAAGGAGCTCAATGCTTTCTCAGTACACTGCCTAGCCGCCTTGCAGTCATAATTAATTATAGTTACCTACTGCATAATTGCTGGTGTCTCCTCCTCCTGTGTTTCCTCGTCACCCAGGGTGATTGGTCACGTGCTGTCCTGACATCATAAAGCTAGAGCAGGGTGTCATCTGACATGAGGGACAATCAGTTGCCTAGCAAGTGATAAGATACATTTATCATGGTATTGAAATGGGTTGCGGGGTAAATAGGGCACCCAGCTTAAAACCTAGATGGTTAGATGAATGAAACTGGGGCATTATTTGAGACTTGTGCATCTGTTTGAAGGTGCGGATAATCACAATGTTCTGGACTTCTCTATAGCTTAACTGATAGGGATGTACTAAGATGAAGATGTTAAGATGTCATTTATAGTTTTTATTATTCCCACTAACTATAGCGTAAACCTTCCTCCCTTAACTTATCAGATCTCTTAATTGCTATTGGCGTATCATAACCTAAAAGAATTGCACTGAAAAGGGGACGCCTTCACTTGGCTGGCAATCACACCTATTTATATAGGTCCTGATGTAGCTGCTAGTTGTGTAGAGAGTGTTGGCAAATGAGGCATAGAATTAAGATACGTACCCAAGTTTTATCATGAAAACTGAGATTTATTTTTTAGTAAGCATTGGATTTTCACAATATTACTGTCTCCATAGTGCTGATTATGAAGGCTTAGAAAATCCATTTATTATTGCTGTGCATTCGTTTGAAAATATTCAAGTTCTAATGGACTAACGGTGGACTTTTCCATCTGCAGAATATACTGAATGACCAGAGGTGGCAGTGCAGCAGAAGAGAATTTGTCTGCGTTCCTGAGACCCAAAAAAAAAAGCAATTCCTCAGCACTCTACCATCCTTCATCAGTTTAAATGGTAAGTCAAACTCACGTTGAATACATTTGCTTGTCATTGAAAAAGTTCATAGCATCTGGGGGCCCTGAGTACCTTTTTAGTGGGGTCTTTGGCATGATTATATTTCTGTCAAGACTGTAGAAAAATGGATGACGTTACGGTGATCATCATATTTTCATCAAAGACTTTGTCTCTAAAGCTGACAAAGCCTGTGTTAGATACCTGTGCTAATAATGTGTCCTCAGAGGACATTACTGTCTTTAAGGCTGGAATGAGTTGCCTCAATTTGGAGCAATGGCGTGACTTTCTCATGGAGTGAAGCTCATTTGACCTGTTTCCCTGCACTCTGTATGTGGGACTCTGATACTCCAGATGGATTGCTGTTTAGGATACTCTGCAGTTTTGCAACTCCATCTTCTTTTCAAAAGGAGCTCAATGCTTTCTCAGTACACTGCCTAGCCGCCTTGCAGTCATAATTAATTATAGTTACCTAGTGCATAATTGCTGGTGTCTCCTCCTCCTGTGTTTCCTCGTCACCCAGGGTGATTGGTCTCATGCTGTCCTGACACCATAAAGCTAGAGCAGGGTGTCATCTGACATGAGGGACAATCAGTTGCCTAGCAAGTGATAAGATACATTTATCATGGTATTGAAATGGGTTGCAGGGTAAATAGGGCACCCAGCTTAAAACCTAGATGGTTAGATGAATGAAACTGGGGCATTATTTGAGACTTGTGCATCTGTTTGAAGGTGCGGATAATCACAATGTTCTGGACTTCTCTATAGCTTAACTGATAGGGATGTACTAAGATGAAGATGTTAAGATGTTGTTTATAGTTTTTATTATTCCCACTAACTATAGCGTAAACCTTCCTCCCTTAACTTATCAGATCTCTTAATTGCTATTGGCGTATCATAACCTAAAAGAATTGCACTGAAAAGGGGACGCCTTCACTTGGCTGGCAATCACACCTATTTATATAGGTCCTGATGTAGCTGCTAGTTGTGTAGAGAGTGTTGGCAAATGAGGCATAGAATTAAGATACGTACCCCAGTTTTATCATGAAAACTGAGATTTATTTTTTAGTAAGCATTGGATTTTCACAATATTACTGTCTCCATAGTGCTGATTATCAAGGCTTAGAAAATCCATTTATTATTGCTGTGCATTCGTTTGAAAATATTCAAGTTCTAATGGACTAACGGTGGACTTTTCCATCTGCAGAATATACTGAATGACCAGAGGTGGCAGTGCAGCAGAAGAGAATTTGTCTGCGTTCCTGAGACCCAAAAAAAAAGCAATTCCTCAGCACTCTACCATCCTTCATCAGTTTAAATGGTAAGTCAAACTCACGTTGAATACATTTGCTTGTCATTGAAAAAGTTCATAGCATCTGGGGGCCCTGAGTCCCTTTTTAGTGGGGTCTTTGGCATGATTATATTTCTGTCAAGACTGTAGAAAAATGGATGACGTTACGGTGATCATCATATTTTCATCAAAGACTTTGTCTCTAAAGCTGACAAATCCTGTGTTAGATACCTGTGCTAATAATGTGTCCTCAGAGGACATTACTGTCTTTAAGGCTGGAATGAGTTGCCTCAATTTGGAGCAATGGCGTGACTTTCTCATGGAGTGAAGCTCATTTGACCTGTTTCCCTGCACTCTATATGTGGGACTCTGATACTCCAGATGGATTGCTGTTTAGGATACTCTGCAGTTTTGCAACTCCATCTTCTTTTCAAAAGGAGCTCAATGCTTTCTCAGTACACTGCCTAGCCGCCTTGCAGTCATAATTAATTATAGTTACCTACTGCATAATTGCTGGTGTCTCCTCCTCCTGTGTTTCCTCGTCACCTAGGGTGATTGGTCACGTGCTGTCCTGACATCATAAAGCTTGAGCAGGGTGTCATCTGACATGAGGGACAATCAGTTGCCTAGCAAGTGATAAGATACATTTATCATGGTATTGAAATGGGTTGCGGGGTAAATAGGGCACCCAGCTTAAAACCTAGATGGTTAGATGAATGAAACTGGGGCATTATTTGAGACTTGTGCATCTGTTTGAAGGTGCGGATAATCACAATGTTCTGGACTTCTCTATAGCTTAACTGATAGGGATGTACTAAGATGAAGATGTTAAGATGTCATTTATAGTTTTTATTATTCCCACTAACTATAGCGTAAACCTTCCTCCCTTAACTTATCAGATCTCTTAATTGCTATTGGCGTATCATAACCTAAAAGAATTGCACTGAAAAGGGGACGCCTTCACTTGGCTGGCAATCACACCTATTTATATAGGTCCTGATGTAGCTGCTAGTTGTGTAGAGAGTGTTGGCAAATGAGGCATAGAATTAAGATACGTACCCCAGTTTTATCATGAAAACTGAGATTTATTTTTTAGTAAGCATTGGATTTTCACAATATTACTGTCTCCATAGTGCTGATTATCAAGGCTTAGAAAATCCATTTATTATTGCTGTGCATTCGTTTGAAAATATTCAAGTTCTAATGGACTAACGGTGGACTTTTCCATCTGCAGAATATACTGAATGACCAGAGGTGGCAGTGCAGCAGAAGAGAATTTGTCTGCGTTCCTGAGACCCAAAAAAAAAGCAATTCCTCAGCACTCTACCATCCTTCATCAGTTTAAATGGTAAGTCAAACTCACGTTGAATACATTTGCTTGTCATTGAAAAAGTTCATAGCATCTGGGGGCCCTGAGTCCCTTTTTAGTGGGGTCTTTGGCATGATTATATTTCTGTCAAGACTGTAGAAAAATGGATGACGTTACGGTGATCATCATATTTTCATCAAAGACTTTGTCTCTAAAGCTGACAAATCCTGTGTTAGATACCTGTGCTAATAATGTGTCCTCAGAGGACATTACTGTCTTTAAGGCTGGAATGAGTTGCCTCAATTTGGAGCAATGGCGTGACTTTCTCATGGAGTGAAGCTCATTTGACCTGTTTCCCTGCACTCTATATGTGGGACTCTGATACTCCAGATGGATTGCTGTTTAGGATACTCTGCAGTTTTGCAACTCCATCTTCTTTTCAAAAGGAGCTCAATGCTTTCTCAGTACACTGCCTAGCCGCCTTGCAGTCATAATTAATTATAGTTACCTACTGCATAATTGCTGGTGTCTCCTCCTCCTGTGTTTCCTCGTCACCTAGGGTGATTGGTCACGTGCTGTCCTGACATCATAAAGCTTGAGCAGGGTGTCATCTGACATGAGGGACAATCAGTTGCCTAGCAAGTGATAAGATACATTTATCATGGTATTGAAATGGGTTGCGGGGTAAATAGGGCACCCAGCTTAAAACCTAGATGGTTAGATGAATGAAACTGGGGCATTATTTGAGACTTGTGCATCTGTTTGAAGGTGCGGATAATCACAATGTTCTGGACTTCTCTATAGCTTAACTGATAGGGATGTACTAAGATGAAGATGTTAAGATGTCATTTATAGTTTTTATTATTCCCACTAACTATAGCGTAAACCTTCCTCCCTTAACTTATCAGATCTCTTAATTGCTATTGGCGTATCATAACCTAAAAGAATTGCACTGAAAAGGGGACGCCTTCACTTGGCTGGCAATCACACCTATTTATATAGGTCCTGATGTAGCTGCTAGTTGTGTAGAGAGTGTTGGCAAATGAGGCATAGAATTAAGATACGTACCCCAGTTTTATCATGAAAACTGAGATTTATTTTTTAGTAAGCATTGGATTTTCACAATATTACTGTCTCCATAGTGCTGATTATCAAGGCTTAGAAAATCCATTTATTATTGCTGTGCATTCGTTTGAAAATATTCAAGTTCTAATGGACTAACGGTGGACTTTTCCATCTGCAGAATATACTGAATGACCAGAGGTGGCAGTGCAGCAGAAGAGAATTTGTCTGCGTTCCTGAGACCCAAAAAAAAAGCAATTCCTCAGCACTCTACCATCCTTCATCAGTTTAAATGGTAAGTCAAACTCACGTTGAATACATTTGCTTGTCATTGAAAAAGTTCATAGCATCTGGGGGCCCTGAGTCCCTTTTTAGTGGGGTCTTTGGCATGATTATATTTCTGTCAAGACTGTAGAAAAATGGATGACGTTACGGTGATCATCATATTTTCATCAAAGACTTTGTCTCTAAAGCTGACAAATCCTGTGTTAGATACCTGTGCTAATAATGTGTCCTCAGAGGACATTACTGTCTTTAAGGCTGGAATGAGTTGCCTCAATTTGGAGCAATGGCGTGACTTTCTCATGGAGTGAAGCTCATTTGACCTGTTTCCCTGCACTCTGTATGTGGGACTCTGATACTCCAGATGGATTGCTGTTTAGGATACTCTGCAGTTTTGCAACTCCATCTTCTTTTCAAAAGGAGCTCAATGCTTTCTCAGTACACTGCCTAGCCGCCTTGCAGTCATAATTAATTATAGTTACCTACTGCATAATTGCTGGTGTCTCCTCCTCCTGTGTTTCCTCGTCACCTAGGGTGATTGGTCACGTGCTGTCCTGACATCATAAAGCTTGAGCAGGGTGTCATCTGACATGAGGGACAATCAGTTGCCTAGCAAGTGATAAGATACATTTATCATGGTATTGAAATGGGTTGCGGGGTAAATAGGGCACCCAGCTTAAAACCTAGATGGTTAGATGAATGAAACTGGGGCATTATTTGAGACTTGTGCATCTGTTTGAAGGTGCGGATAATCACAATGTTCTGGACTTCTCTATAGCTTAACTGATAGGGATGTACTAAGATGAAGATGTTAAGATGTTGTTTATAGTTTTTATTATTCCCACTAACTATAGCGTAAACCTTCCTCCCTTAACTTATCAGATCACTTAATTGCTATTGGCGTATCATAACCTAAAAGAATTGCACTGAAAAGGGGACGCCTTCACTTGGCTGGCAATTACACCTATTTATCTAGGTCCTGATGTAGCTGCTAGTTATGTAGAGAGTGTTGGCAAATGAGGCATAGAATTAAGATATGTACCCCAGTTTTATCTTGAAAACTGAGATTTTAATTTTTAGTAAGCTTTGGATTTTCACAATATTACTGTCTCCATAGTACTGATTATCAAGGCTTAGAAAATCCATTTATTATTGCTGTGCATTCGTTTGAAAATATTCAAGTTCTAATGGACTAACGGTGGACTTTTCCATCTGCAGAATATACTGAATGACCAGAGGTGGCAGTGCAGCAGAAGAGAATTTGTCTGCGTTCCTGAGACCCAAAAAAAAAGCAATTCCTCAGCACTCTACCATCCTTCATCAGTTTAAATGGTAAGTCAAACTCACGTTGAATACATTTGCTTGTCATTGAAAAAGTTCATAGCATCTGGGGGCACTGAGTACCTTTTTAGTGGGGTCTTTGGCATGATTATATTTCTGTCAAGACTGTAGAAAAATGGATGACGTTACGGTGATCATCATATTTTCATCAAAGACTTTGTCTCTAAAGCTGACAAATCCTGTGTTAGATACCTGTGCTAATAATGTGTCCTCAGAGGACATTACTGTCTTTAAGGCTGGAATGAGTTGCCTCAATTTGGAGCAATGGCGTGACTTTCTCATGGAGTGAAGCTCATTTGACCTGTTTCCCTGCACTCTGTATGTGGGACTCTGATACTCCAGATGGATTGCTGTTTAGGATACTCTGCAGTTTTGCAACTCCATCTTCTTTTCAAAAGGAGCTCAATGCTTTCTCAGTACACTGCCTAGCCGCCTTGCAGTCATAATTAATTATAGTTACCTACTGCATAATTGCTGGTGTCTCCTCCTCCTGTGTTTCCTCGACACCCAGGGTGATTGGTCACGTGCTGTCCTGACATCATAAAGCTTGAGCAGGGTGTCATCTGACATGAGGGACAATCAGTTGCCTAGCAAGTGATAAGATACATTTATCATGGTATTGAAATGGGTTGCAGGGTAAATAGGGCACCCAGCTTAAAACCTAGATGGTTAGATGAATGAAACTGGGGCATTATTTGAGACTTGTGCATCTGTTTGAAGGTGCGGATAATCACAATGTTCTGGACTTCTCTATAGCTTAACTGATAGGGATGTACTAAGATGAAGATGTTAAGATGTCATTTATAGTTTTTATTATTCCCACTAACTATAGCGTAAACCTTCCTCCCTTAACTTATCAGATCTCTTAATTGCTATTGGCGTATCATAACCTAAAAGAATTGCACTGAAAAGGGGACGCCTTCACTTGGCTGGCAATCACACCTATTTATATAGGTCCTGATGTAGCTGCTAGTTGTGTAGAGAGTGTTGGCAAATGAGGCATAGAATTCAGATACGTACCCCAGTTTTATCATGAAAACTGAGATTCATTTTTTAGTAAGCATTGGATTTTCACAATATTACTGTCTCCATAGTGCTGATTATCAAGGCTTAGAAAATCCATTTATTATTGCTGTGCATTCGTTTGAAAATATTCAAGTTCTAATGGACTAACGGTGGACTTTTCCATCTGCAGAATATACTGAATGACCAGAGGTGGCAGTGCAGCAGAAGAGAATTTATCTGCGTTCCTGAGACCCCAAAAAAAAAGCAATTCCTCAGCACTCTACCATCCTTCATCAGTTTAAATGGTAAGTCAAACTCACGTTGAATACATTTGCTTGTCATTGAAAAAGTTCATAGCATCTGGGGGCCCTGAGTACCTTTTTAGTGGGGTCTTTGGCATGATTATATTTCTGTCAAGACTGTAGAAAAATGGATGACGTTACGGTGATCATCATATTTTCATCAAAGACTTTGTCTCTAAAGCTGACAAAGCCTGTGTTAGATACCTGTGCTAATAATGTGTCCTCAGAGGACATTACTGTCTTTAAGGCTGGAATGAGTTGCCTCAATTTGGAGCAATGGCGTGACTTTCTCATGGAGTGAAGCTCATTTGACCTGTTTCCCTGCACTCTGTATGTGGGACTCTGATACTCCAGATGGATTGCTGTTTAGGATACTCTGCAGTTTTGCAACTCCATCTTCTTTTCAAAAGGAGCTCAATGCTTTCTCAGTACACTGCCTAGCCGCCTTGCAGTCATAATTAATTATAGTTACCTACTGCATAATTGCTGGTGTCTCCTCCTCCTGTGTTTCCTCGTCACCCAGGGTGATTGGTCACGTGCTGTCCTGACATCATAAAGCTTGAGCAGGGTGTCATCTGACATGAGGGACAATCAGTTGCCTAGCAAGTGATAAGATACATTTATCATGGTATTGAAATGGGTTGCGGGGTAAATAGGGCACCCAGCTTAAAACCTAGATGGTTAGATGAATGAAACTGGGGCATTATTTGAGACTTGTGCATCTGTTTGAAGGTGCGGATAATCACAATGTTCTGGACTTCTCTATAGCTTAACTGATAGGGATGTACTAAGATGAAGATGTTAAGATGTTGTTTATAGTTTTTATTATTCCCACTAACTATAGCGTAAACCTTCCTCCCTTAACTTATCAGATCACTTAATTGCTATTGGCGTATCATAACCTAAAAGAATTGCACTGAAAAGGGGACGCCTTCACTTGGCTGGCAATTACACCTATTTATCTAGGTCCTGATGTAGCTGCTAGTTATGTAGAGAGTGTTGGCAAATGAGGCATAGAATTAAGATATGTACCCCAGTTTTATCTTGAAAACTGAGATTTTAATTTTTAGTAAGCTTTGGATTTTCACAATATTACTGTCTCCATAGTGATGATTATCAAGGCTTAGAAAATCCATTTATTATTGCTGTGCATTCGTTTGAAAATATTCAAGTTCTAATGGACTAACGGTGGACTTTTCCATCTGCAGAATATACTGAATGACCAGAGGTGGCAGTGCAGCAGAAGAGAATTTGTCTGCGTTCCTGAGACCCAAAAAAAAAGCAATTCCTCAGCACTCTGCCATCCTTCATCAGTTTAAATGGTAAGTCAAACTCACGTTGAATACATTTGCTTGTCATTGAAAAAGTTCATAGCATCTGGGGGCCCTGAGTACCTTTTTAGTGGTGTCTTTGGCATGATTATATTTCTGTCAAGACTGTAGAAAAATGGATGACGTTACGGTGATCATCATATTTTCATCAAAGACTTTGTCTCTAAAGCGGACAAAGCCTGTGTTAGATACCTGTGCTAATAATGTGTCCTCAGAGGACATTACTGTCTTTAAGGCTGGAATGAGTTGCCTCAATTTGGAGCAATGGCGTGACTTTCTCATGGAGTGAAGCTCATTTGACCTGTTTCCCTGCACTCTGTATGTGGGACTCTGATACTCCAGATGGATTGCTGTTTAGGATACTCTGCAGTTTTGCAACTCCATCTTCTTTTCAAAAGGAGCTCAATGCTTTCTCAGTACACTGCCTAGCCGCCTTGCAGTCATAATTAATTATAGTTACCTAGTGCATAATTGCTGGTGTCTCCTCCTCCTGTGTTTCCTCGTCACCCAGGGTGATTGGTCTCATGCTGTCCTGACACCATAAAGCTAGAGCAGGGTGTCATCTGACATGAGGGACAATCAGTTGCCTAGCAAGTGATAAGATACATTTATCATGGTATTGAAATGGGTTGCAGGGTAAATAGGGCACCCAGCTTAAAACCTAGATGGTTAGATGAATGAAACTGGGGCATTATTTGAGACTTGTGCATCTGTTTGAAGGTGCGGATAATCACAATGTTCTGGACTTCTCTATAGCTTAACTGATAGGGATGTACTAAGATGAAGATGTTAAGATGTCATTTATAGTTTTTATTATTCCCACTAACTATAGCGTAAACCTTCCTCCCTTAACTTATCAGATGTCTTAATTGCTATTGGCGTATCATAACCTAAAAGAATTGCACTGAAAAGGGGACGCCTTCACTTGGCTGGCAATCACACCTATTTATATAGGTCCTGATGTAGCTGCTAGTTGTGTAGAGAGTGTTGGCAAATGAGGCATAGAATTAAGATACGTACCCCAGTTTTATCATGAAAACTGAGATTTATTTTTTAGTAAGCATTGGATTTTCACAATATTACTGTCTCCATAGTGCTGATTATCAAGGCTTAGAAAATCCATTTATTATTGCTGTGCATTCGTTTGAAAATATTCAAGTTCTAATGGACTAACGGTGGACTTTTCCATCTGCAGAATATACTGAATGACCAGAGGTGGCAGTGCAGCAGAAGAGAATTTGTCTGCGTTCCTGAGACCCAAAAAAAAAGCAATTCCTCAGCACTCTACCATCCTTCATCAGTTTAAATGGTAAGTCAAACTCACGTTGAATACATTTGCTTGTCATTGAAAAAGTTCATAGCATCTGGGGGCCCTGAGTACCTTTTTAGTGGGGTCTTTGGCATGATTATATTTCTGTCAAGACTGTAGAAAAATGGATGACGTTACGGTGATCATCATATTTTCATCAAAGACTTTGTCTCTAAAGCTGACAAAGCCTGTGTTAGATACCTGTGCTAATAATGTATCCTCAGAGGACATTACTGTCTTTAAGGCTGGAATGAGTTGCCTCAATTTGGAGCAATGGCGTGACTTTCTCATGGAGTGAAGCTCATTTGACCTGTTTCCCTGCACTCTGTATGTGGGACTCTGATACTCCAGATGGATTGCTGTTTAGGATACTCTGCAGTTTTGCAACTCCATCTTCTTTTCAAAAGGAGCTCAATGCTTTCTCAGTACACTGCCTAGCCGCCTTGCAGTCATAAATAATTATAGTTACCTACTGCATAATTGCTGGTGTCTCCTCCTCCTGTGTTTCCTCGTCACCCAGGGTGATTGGTCACGTGCTGTCCTGACATCATAAAGCTTGAGCAGGGTGTCATCTGACATGAGGGACAATCAGTTGCCTAGCAAGTGATAAGATACATTTATCATGGTATTGAAATGGGTTGCGGGGTAAATAGGGCACCCAGCTTAAAACCTAGATGGTTAGATGAATGAAACTGGGGCATTATTTGAGACTTGTGCATCTGTTTGAAGGTGCGGATAATCACAATGTTCTGGACTTCTCTATAGCTTAACTGATAGGGATGTACTAAGATGAAGATGTTAAGATGTTGTTTATAGTTTTTATTATTCCCACTAACTATAGCGTAAACCTTCCTCCCTTAACTTATCAGATCACTTAATTGCTATTGGCGTATCATAACCTAAAAGAATTGCACTGAAAAGGGGACGCCTTCACTTGGCTGGCAATCACACCTATTTATATAGGTCCTGATGTAGCTGCTAGTTGTGTAGAGAGTGTTGGCAAATGAGGCATAGAATTAAGATATGTACCCCAGTTTTATCTTGAAAACTGAGATTTTAATTTTTAGTAAGCTTTGGATTTTCACAATATTACTGTCTCCATAGTACTGATTATCAAGGCTTAGAAAATCCATTTATTATTGCTGTGCATTCGTTTGAAAATATTCAAGTTCTAATGGACTAACGGTGGACTTTTCCATCTGCAGAATATACTGAATGACCAGAGGTGGCAGTGCAGCAGAAGAGAATTTGTCTGCGTTCCTGAGACCCCCAAAAAAAGCAAATCCTCAGCACTCTGCCATCCTTCATCAGTTTACATGGTAAGTCAAACTCACGTTGACTACATTTGCTTGTCATTGAAAAAGTTCATAGCATCTGAGGGCCCTGAGTACCTTTTTAGTGGGGTGTTTGGCATTATTATATTTCTGTCAAGACTGTAGAAAAATGGATGACGTTACGGTGATCATCATATTTTCATCAAAGACTTTGTCTCTAAAGCTGACAAAGCCTGTGTTAGATACCTGTGCTAATAATGTGTCCTCAGAGGACATTACTGCCTTTAAGGCTGGAATGAGTTGCCTCAATTTGGAGCAATGGCGTGACTTTCTCATGGAGTGAAGCTCATTTGACCTGTTTCCCTGCACTCTGTATGTGGGACTCTGATACTCCAGATGGATTGCTGTTTAGGATACTCTGCAGTTTTGCAACTCCATCTTCTTTTCAAAAGGAGCTCAATGCTTTCTCAGTACACTGCCTAGCCGCCTTGCAGTCATAATTAATTATAGTTACCTACTGCATAATTGCTGGTGTCTCCTCCTCCTGTGTTTCCTCGTCACCCAGGGTGATTGGTCACGCGCTGTCCTGACATCATAAAGCTAGAGCAGGGTGTCATCTGACATGAGGGACAATCAGTTGCCTAGCAAGTGATAAGATACATTTATCATGGTATTGAAATGGGTTGCGGGGTAAATAGGGCACCCAGCTTAAAACCTAGATGGTTAGATGAATGAAACTGGGGCATTATTTGAGACTTGTGCATCTGTTTGAAGGTGCGGATAATCACAATGTTCTGGACTTCTCTATAGCTTAACTGATAGGGATGTACTAAGATGAAGATGTTAAGATGTCATTTATAGTTTTTATTATTCCCACTAACTATAGCGTAAACCTTCCTCCCTTAACTTATCAGATCTCTTAATTGCTATTGGCGTATCATAACCTAAAAGAATTGCACTGAAAAGGGGACGCCTTCACTTGGCTGGCAATCACACCTATTTATATAGGTCCTGATGTAGCTGCTAGTTGTGTAGAGAGTGTTGGCAAATGAGGCATAGAATTAAGATACGTACCCCAGTTTTATCATGAAAACTGAGATTTATTTTTTAGTAAGCATTGGATTTTCACAATATTACTGTCTCCATAGTGCTGATTATGAAGGCTTAGAAAATCCATTTATTATTGCTGTGCATTCGTTTGAAAATATTCAAGTTCTAATGGACTAACGGTGGACTTTTCCATCTGCAGAATATACTGAATGACCAGAGGTGGCAGTGCAGCAGAAGAGAATTTGTCTGCGTTCCTGAGACCCAAAAAAAAAAGCAATTCCTCAGCACTCTACCATCCTTCATCAGTTTAAATGGTAAGTCAAACTCACGTTGAATACATTTGCTTGTCATTGAAAAAGTTCATAGCATCTGGGGGCCCTGAGTACCTTTTTAGTGGGGTCTTTGGCATGATTATATTTCTGTCAAGACTGTAGAAAAATGGATGACGTTACGGTGATCATCATATTTTCATCAAAGACTTTGTCTCTAAAGCTGACAAAGCCTGTGTTAGATACCTGTGCTAATAATGTGTCCTCAGAGGACATTACTGTCTTTAAGGCTGGAATGAGTTGCCTCAATTTGGAGCAATGGCGTGACTTTCTCATGGAGTGAAGCTCATTTGACCTGTTTCCCTGCACTCTGTATGTGGGACTCTGATACTCCAGATGGATTGCTGTTTAGGATACTCTGCAGTTTTGCAACTCCATCTTCTTTTCAAAAGGAGCTCAATGCTTTCTCAGTACACTGCCTAGCCGCCTTGCAGTCATAATTAATTATAGTTACCTAGTGCATAATTGCTGGTGTCTCCTCCTCCTGTGTTTCCTCGTCACCCAGGGTGATCGGTCACGTGCTGTCCTGACATCATAAAGCTTGAGCAGGGTGTCATCTGACATGAGGGACAATCAGTTGCCTAGCAAGTGATAAGATACATTTATCATGGTATTGAAATGGGTTGCGGGGTAAATAGGGCACCCAGCTTAAAACCTAGATGGTGAGATGAATGAAACTGGGGCAATATTTGAGACTTGTGCATCTGTTTGAAGGTGCGGATAATCACAATGTTCTGGACTTCTCTATAGCTTAACTGATAGGGATGTACTAAGATGAAGATGTTAAGATGTCATTTATAGTTTTTATTATTCCCACTAACTATAGCGTAAACCTTCCTCCCTTAACTTATCAGATCTCTTAATTGCTATTGGCGTATCATAACCTAAAAGAATTGCACTGAAAAGGGGATGCCTTCACTTGGCTGGCAATCACACCTATTTATATAGGTCCTGATGTAGCTGCTAGTTGTGTAGAGAGTGTTGGCAAATGAGGCATAGAATTAAGATACGTACCCCAGTTTTATCATGAAAACTGAGATTCATTTTTTAGTAAGCATTGGATTTTCACAATATTACTGTCTCCATAGTGCTGATTATCAAGGCTTAGAAAATCCATTTATTATTGCTGTGCATTCGTTTGAAAATATTCAAGTTCTAATGGACTAACGGTGGACTTTTCCATCTGCAGAATATACTGAATGACCAGAGGTGGCAGTGCAGCAGAAGAGAATTTGTCTGCGTTCCTGAGACCCAAAAAAAAAGCAATTCCTCAGCACTCTACCATCCTTCATCAGTTTAAATGGTAAGTCAAACTCACGTTGAATACATTTGCTTGTCATTGAAAAAGTTCATAGCATCTGGGGGCCCTGAGTACCTTTTTAGTGGGGTCTTTGGCATGATTATATTTCTGTCAAGACTGTAGAAAAATGGATGACGTTACGGTGATCATCATATTTTCATCAAAGACTTTGTCTCTAAAGCTGACAAATCCTGTGTTAGATACCTGTGCTAATAATGTGTCCTCAGAGGACATTACTGCCTTTAAGGCTGGAATGAGTTGCCTCAATTTGGAGCAATGGCGTGACTTTCTCATGGAGTGAAGCTCATTTGACCTGTTTCCCTGCACTCTGTATGTGGGACTCTGATACTCCAGATGGATTGCTGTTTAGGATACTCTGCAGTTTTGCAACTCCATCTTCTTTTCAAAAGGAGCTCAATGCTTTCTCAGTACACTGCCTAGCCGCCTTGCAGTCATAATTAATTATAGTTACATACTGCATAATTGCTGGTGTCTCCTCCTCCTGTGTTTCCTCGTCACCCAGGGTGATTGGTCACGTGCTGTCCTGACATCATAAAGCTAGAGCAGGGTGTCATCTGACAGGAGGGACAATCAGTTGCCTAGCAAGTGATAAGATACATTTATCATGGTATTGAAATGGGTTGCGAGGTAAATAGGGCACCCAGCTTAAAACCTAGATGGTTAGATTAATGAAACTGGGGTATTATTTGAGACTTGTGCATCTGTTTGAAGGTGCGGATAATCACAATGTTCTGGACTTCTCTATAGCTTAACTGATAGGGAGGTACTAAGATGAAGATGTTAAGATGTTGTTTATAGTTTTTATTATTCCCACTAACTATAGCGTAAACCTTCCTCCCTTAACTTATCAGATCACTTAATTGCTATTGGCGTATCATAACCTAAAAGAATTGCACTGAAAAGGGGACGCCTTCACTTGGCTGGCAATTACACCTATTTATCTAGGTCCTGATGTAGCTGCTAGTTATGTAGAGAGTGTTGGCAAATGAGGCATAGAATTAAGATACGTACCCCAGTTTTATCATGAAAACTGAGATTTATTTTTTAGTAAGCATTGGATTTTCACAATATTACTGTCTCCATAGTGCTGATTATCAAGGCTTAGAAAATCCATTTATTATTGCTGTGCATTCGTTTGAAAATATTCAAGTTCTAATGGACTAACGGTGGACTTTTCCATCTGCAGAATATACTGAATGACCAGAGGTGGCAGTGCAGCAGAAGAGAATTTGTCTGCGTTCCTGAGACCCAAAAAAAAAGCAATTCCTCAGCACTCTACCATCCTTCATCAGTTTAAATGGTAAGTCAAACTCACGTTGAATACATTTGCTTGTCATTGAAAAAGTTCATAGCATCTGGGGGCCCTGAGTCCCTTTTTAGTGGGGTCTTTGGCATGATTATATTTCTGTCAAGACTGTAGAAAAATGGATGACGTTACGGTGATCATCATATTTTCATCAAAGACTTTGTCTCTAAAGCTGACAAATCCTGTGTTAGATACCTGTGCTAATAATGTGTCCTCAGAGGACATTACTGTCTTTAAGGCTGGAATGAGTTGCCTCAATTTGGAGCAATGGCGTGACTTTCTCATGGAGTGAAGCTCATTTGACCTGTTTCCCTGCACTCTGTATGTGGGACTCTGATACTCCAGATGGATTGCTGTTTAGGATACTCTGCAGTTTTGCAACTCCATCTTCTTTTCAAAAGGAGCTCAATGCTTTCTCAGTACACTGCCTAGCCGCCTTGCAGTCATAATTAATTATAGTTACCTACTGCATAATTGCTGGTGTCTCCTCCTCCTGTGTTTCCTCGTCACCTAGGGTGATTGGTCACGTGCTGTCCTGACATCATAAAGCTTGAGCAGGGTGTCATCTGACATGAGGGACAATCAGTTGCCTAGCAAGTGATAAGATACATTTATCATGGTATTGAAATGGGTTGCGGGGTAAATAGGGCACCCAGCTTAAAACCTAGATGGTTAGATGAATGAAACTGGGGCATTATTTGAGACTTGTGCATCTGTTTGAAGGTGCGGATAATCACAATGTTCTGGACTTCTCTATAGCTTAACTGATAGGGATGTACTAAGATGAAGATGTTAAGATGTTGTTTATAGTTTTTATTATTCCCACTAACTATAGCGTAAACCTTCCTCCCTTAACTTATCAGATCACTTAATTGCTATTGGCGTATCATAACCTAAAAGAATTGCACTGAAAAGGGGACGCCTTCACTTGGCTGGCAATTACACCTATTTATCTAGGTCCTGATGTAGCTGCTAGTTATGTAGAGAGTGTTGGCAAATGAGGCATAGAATTAAGATATGTACCCCAGTTTTATCTTGAAAACTGAGATTTTAATTTTTAGTAAGCTTTGGATTTTCACAATATTACTGTCTCCATAGTACTGATTATCAAGGCTTAGAAAATCCATTTATTATTGCTGTGCATTCGTTTGAAAATATTCAAGTTCTAATGGACTAACGGTGGACTTTTCCATCTGCAGAATATACTGAATGACCAGAGGTGGCAGTGCAGCAGAAGAGAATTTGTCTGCGTTCCTGAGACCCAAAAAAAAAGCAATTCCTCAGCACTCTACCATCCTTCATCAGTTTAAATGGTAAGTCAAACTCACGTTGAATACATTTGCTTGTCATTGAAAAAGTTCATAGCATCTGGGGGCACTGAGTACCTTTTTAGTGGGGTCTTTGGCATGATTATATTTCTGTCAAGACTGTAGAAAAATGGATGACGTTACGGTGATCATCATATTTTCATCAAAGACTTTGTCTCTAAAGCTGACAAATCCTGTGTTAGATACCTGTGCTAATAATGTGTCCTCAGAGGACATTACTGTCTTTAAGGCTGGAATGAGTTGCCTCAATTTGGAGCAATGGCGTGACTTTCTCATGGAGTGAAGCTCATTTGACCTGTTTCCCTGCACTCTGTATGTGGGACTCTGATACTCCAGATGGATTGCTGTTTAGGATACTCTGCAGTTTTGCAACTCCATCTTCTTTTCAAAAGGAGCTCAATGCTTTCTCAGTACACTGCCTAGCCGCCTTGCAGTCATAATTAATTATAGTTACCTACTGCATAATTGCTGGTGTCTCCTCCTCCTGTGTTTCCTCGACACCCAGGGTGATTGGTCACGTGCTGTCCTGACATCGTAAAGCTTGAGCAGGGTGTCATCTGACATGAGGGACAATCAGTTGCCTAGCAAGTGATAAGATACATTTATCATGGTATTGAAATGGGTTGCAGGGTAAATAGGGCACCCAGCTTAAAACCTAGATGGTTAGATGAATGAAACTGGGGCATTATTTGAGACTTGTGCATCTGTTTGAAGGTGCGGATAATCACAATGTTCTGGACTTCTCTATAGCTTAACTGATAGGGATGTACTAAGATGAAGATGTTAAGATGTCATTTATAGTTTTTATTATTCCCACTAACTATAGCGTAAACCTTCCTCCCTTAACTTATCAGATCTCTTAATTGCTATTGGCGTATCATAACCTAAAAGAATTGCACTGAAAAGGGGACGCCTTCACTTGGCTGGCAATCACACCTATTTATATAGGTCCTGATGTAGCTGCTAGTTGTGTAGAGAGTGTTGGCAAATGAGGCATAGAATTCAGATACGTACCCCAGTTTTATCATGAAAACTGAGATTCATTTTTTAGTAAGCATTGGATTTTCACAATATTACTGTCTCCATAGTGCTGATTATCAAGGCTTAGAAAATCCATTTATTATTGCTGTGCATTCGTTTGAAAATATTCAAGTTCTAATGGACTAACGGTGGACTTTTCCATCTGCAGAATATACTGAATGACCAGAGGTGGCAGTGCAGCAGAAGAGAATTTATCTGCGTTCCTGAGACCCCAAAAAAAAAGCAATTCCTCAGCACTCTACCATCCTTCATCAGTTTAAATGGTAAGTCAAACTCACGTTGAATACATTTGCTTGTCATTGAAAAAGTTCATAGCATCTGGGGGCCCTGAGTACCTTTTTAGTGGGGTCTTTGGCATGATTATATTTCTGTCAAGACTGTAGAAAAATGGATGACGTTACGGTGATCATCATATTTTCATCAAAGACTTTGTCTCTAAAGCTGACAAAGCCTGTGTTAGATACCTGTGCTAATAATGTGTCCTCAGAGGACATTACTGTCTTTAAGGCTGGAATGAGTTGCCTCAATTTGGAGCAATGGCGTGACTTTCTCATGGAGTGAAGCTCATTTGACCTGTTTCCCTGGACTCTGTATGTGGGACTCTGATACTCCAGATGGATTGCTGTTTAGGATACTCTGCAGTTTTGCAACTCCATCTTCTTTTCAAAAGGAGCTCAATGCTTTCTCAGTACACTGCCTAGCCGCCTTGCAGTCATAATTAATTATAGTTACCTACTGCATAATTGCTGGTGTCTCCTCCTCCTGTGTTTCCTCGTCACCCAGGGTGATTGGTCACGTGCTGTCCTGACATCATAAAGCTTGAGCAGGGTGTCATCTGACATGAGGGACAATCAGTTGCCTAGCAAGTGATAAGATACATTTATCATGGTATTGAAATGGGTTGCGGGGTAAATAGGGCACCCAGCTTAAAACCTAGATGGTTAGATGAATGAAACTGGGGCATTATTTGAGACTTGTGCATCTGTTTGAAGGTGCGGATAATCACAATGTTCTGGACTTCTCTATAGCTTAACTGATAGGGATGTACTAAGATGAAGATGTTAAGATGTTGTTTATAGTTTTTATTATTCCCACTAACTATAGCGTAAACCTTCCTCCCTTAACTTATCAGATCACTTAATTGCTATTGGCGTATCATAACCTAAAAGAATTGCACTGAAAAGGGGACGCCTTCACTTGGCTGGCAATTACACCTATTTATCTAGGTCCTGATGTAGCTGCTAGTTATGTAGAGAGTGTTGGCAAATGAGGCATAGAATTAAGATATGTACCCCAGTTTTATCTTGAAAACTGAGATTTTAATTTTTAGTAAGCTTTGGATTTTCACAATATTACTGTCTCCATAGTGATGATTATCAAGGCTTAGAAAATCCATTTATTATTGCTGTGCATTCGTTTGAAAATATTCAAGTTCTAATGGACTAACGGTGGACTTTTCCATCTGCAGAATATACTGAATGACCAGAGGTGGCAGTGCAGCAGAAGAGAATTTGTCTGCGTTCCTGAGACCCAAAAAAAAAGCAATTCCTCAGCACTCTGCCATCCTTCATCAGTTTAAATGGTAAGTCAAACTCACGTTGAATACATTTGCTTGTCATTGAAAAAGTTCATAGCATCTGGGGGCCCTGAGTACCTTTTTAGTGGTGTCTTTGGCATGATTATATTTCTGTCAAGACTGTAGAAAAATGGATGACGTTACGGTGATCATCATATTTTCATCAAAGACTTTGTCTCTAAAGCGGACAAAGCCTGTGTTAGATACCTGTGCTAATAATGTGTCCTCAGAGGACATTACTGTCTTTAAGGCTGGAATGAGTTGCCTCAATTTGGAGCAATGGCGTGACTTTCTCATGGAGTGAAGCTCATTTGACCTGTTTCCCTGCACTCTGTATGTGGGACTCTGATACTCCAGATGGATTGCTGTTTAGGATACTCTGCAGTTTTGCAACTCCATCTTCTTTTCAAAAGGAGCTCAATGCTTTCTCAGTACACTGCCTAGCCGCCTTGCAGTCATAATTAATTATAGTTACCTAGTGCATAATTGCTGGTGTCTCCTCCTCCTGTGTTTCCTCGTCACCCAGGGTGATTGGTCTCATGCTGTCCTGACACCATAAAGCTAGAGCAGGGTGTCATCTGACATGAGGGACAATCAGTTGCCTAGCAAGTGATAAGATACATTTATCATGGTATTGAAATGGGTTGCAGGGTAAATAGGGCACCCAGCTTAAAACCTAGATGGTTAGATGAATGAAACTGGGGCATTATTTGAGACTTGTGCATCTGTTTGAAGGTGCGGATAATCACAATGTTCTGGACTTCTCTATAGCTTAACTGATAGGGATGTACTAAGATGAAGATGTTAAGATGTCATTTATAGTTTTTATTATTCCCACTAACTATAGCGTAAACCTTCCTCCCTTAACTTATCAGATGTCTTAATTGCTATTGGCGTATCATAACCTAAAAGAATTGCACTGAAAAGGGGACGCCTTCACTTGGCTGGCAATCACACCTATTTATATAGGTCCTGATGTAGCTGCTAGTTGTGTAGAGAGTGTTGGCAAATGAGGCATAGAATTAAGATACGTACCCCAGTTTTATCATGAAAACTGAGATTTATTTTTTAGTAAGCATTGGATTTTCACAATATTACTGTCTCCATAGTGCTGATTATCAAGGCTTAGAAAATCCATTTATTATTGCTGTGCATTCGTTTGAAAATATTCAAGTTCTAATGGACTAACGGTGGACTTTTCCATCTGCAGAATATACTGAATGACCAAAGGTGGCAGTGCAGCAGAAGAGAATTTGTCTGCGTTCCTGAGACCCAAAAAAAAAGCAATTCCTCAGCACTCTACCATCCTTCATCAGTTTAAATGGTAAGTCAAACTCACGTTGAATACATTTGCTTGTCATTGAAAAAGTTCATAGCATCTGGGGGCCCTGAGTACCTTTTTAGTGGGGTCTTTGGCATGATTATATTTCTGTCAAGACTGTAGAAAAATGGATGACGTTACGGTGATCATCATATTTTCATCAAAGACTTTGTCTCTAAAGCTGACAAAGCCTGTGTTAGATACCTGTGCTAATAATGTGTCCTCAGAGGACATTACTGTCTTTAAGGCTGGAATGAGTTGCCTCAATTTGGAGCAATGGCGTGACTTTCTCATGGAGTGAAGCTCATTTGACCTGTTTCCCTGCACTCTGTATGTGGGACTCTGATACTCCAGATGGATTGCTGTTTAGGATACTCTGCAGTTTTGCAACTCCATCTTCTTTTCAAAAGGAGCTCAATGCTTTCTCAGTACACTGCCTAGCCGCCTTGCAGTCATAAATAATTATAGTTACCTACTGCATAATTGCTGGTGTCTCCTCCTCCTGTGTTTCCTCGTCACCCAGGGTGATTGGTCACGTGCTGTCCTGACATCATAAAGCTTGAGCAGGGTGTCATCTGACATGAGGGACAATCAGTTGCCTAGCAAGTGATAAGATACATTTATCATGGTATTGAAATGGGTTGCGGGGTAAATAGGGCACCCAGCTTAAAACCTAGATGGTTAGATGAATGAAACTGGGGCATTATTTGAGACTTGTGCATCTGTTTGAAGGTGCGGATAATCACAATGTTCTGGACTTCTCTATAGCTTAACTGATAGGGATGTACTAAGATGAAGATGTTAAGATGTTGTTTATAGTTTTTATTATTCCCACTAACTATAGCGTAAACCTTCCTCCCTTAACTTATCAGATCACTTAATTGCTATTGGCGTATCATAACCTAAAAGAATTGCACTGAAAAGGGGACGCCTTCACTTGGCTGGCAATCACACCTATTTATATAGGTCCTGATGTAGCTGCTAGTTGTGTAGAGAGTGTTGGCAAATGAGGCATAGAATTAAGATATGTACCCCAGTTTTATCTTGAAAACTGAGATTTTAATTTTTAGTAAGCTTTGGATTTTCACAATATTACTGTCTCCATAGTACTGATTATCAAGGCTTAGAAAATCCATTTATTATTGCTGTGCATTCGTTTGAAAATATTCAAGTTCTAATGGACTAACGGTGGACTTTTCCATCTGCAGAATATACTGAATGACCAGAGGTGGCAGTGCAGCAGAAGAGAATTTGTCTGCGTTCCTGAGACCCCCAAAAAAAGCAAATCCTCAGCACTCTGCCATCCTTCATCAGTTTACATGGTAAGTCAAACTCACGTTGACTACATTTGCTTGTCATTGAAAAAGTTCATAGCATCTGAGGGCCCTGAGTACCTTTTTAGTGGGGTGTTTGGCATTATTATATTTCTGTCAAGACTGTAGAAAAATGGATGACGTTACGGTGATCATCATATTTTCATCAAAGACTTTGTCTCTAAAGCTGACAAAGCCTGTGTTAGATACCTGTGCTAATAATGTGTCCTCAGAGGACATTACTGCCTTTAAGGCTGGAATGAGTTGCCTCAATTTGGAGCAATGGCGTGACTTTCTCATGGAGTGAAGCTCATTTGACCTGTTTCCCTGCACTCTGTATGTGGGACTCTGATACTCCAGATGGATTGCTGTTTAGGATACTCTGCAGTTTTGCAACTCCATCTTCTTTTCAAAAGGAGCTCAATGCTTTCTCAGTACACTGCCTAGCCGCCTTGCAGTCATAATTAATTATAGTTACCTACTGCATAATTGCTGGTGTCTCCTCCTCCTGTGTTTCCTCGTCACCCAGGGTGATTGGTCACGCGCTGTCCTGACATCATAAAGCTAGAGCAGGGTGTCATCTGACATGAGGGACAATCAGTTGCCTAGCAAGTGATAAGATACATTTATCATGGTATTGAAATGGGTTGCGGGGTAAATAGGGCACCCAGCTTAAAACCTAGATGGTTAGATGAATGAAACTGGGGCATTATTTGAGACTTGTGCATCTGTTTGAAGGTGCGGATAATCACAATGTTCTGGACTTCTCTATAGCTTAACTGATAGGGATGTACTAAGATGAAGATGTTAAGATGTCATTTATAGTTTTTATTATTCCCACTAACTATAGCGTAAACCTTCCTCCCTTAACTTATCAGATCTCTTAATTGCTATTGGCGTATCATAACCTAAAAGAATTGCACTGAAAAGGGGACGCCTTCACTTGGCTGGCAATCACACCTATTTATATAGGTCCTGATGTAGCTGCTAGTTGTGTAGAGAGTGTTGGCAAATGAGGCATAGAATTAAGATACGTACCCCAGTTTTATCATGAAAACTGAGATTTATTTTTTAGTAAGCATTGGATTTTCACAATATTACTGTCTCCATAGTGCTGATTATGAAGGCTTAGAAAATCCATTTATTATTGCTGTGCATTCGTTTGAAAATATTCAAGTTCTAATGGACTAACGGTGGACTTTTCCATCTGCAGAATATACTGAATGACCAGAGGTGGCAGTGCAGCAGAAGAGAATTTGTCTGCGTTCCTGAGACCCAAAAAAAAAAGCAATTCCTCAGCACTCTACCATCCTTCATCAGTTTAAATGGTAAGTCAAACTCACGTTGAATACATTTGCTTGTCATTGAAAAAGTTCATAGCATCTGGGGGCCCTGAGTACCTTTTTAGTGGGGTCTTTGGCATGATTATATTTCTGTCAAGACTGTAGAAAAATGGATGACGTTACGGTGATCATCATATTTTCATCAAAGACTTTGTCTCTAAAGCTGACAAAGCCTGTGTTAGATACCTGTGCTAATAATGTGTCCTCAGAGGACATTACTGTCTTTAAGGCTGGAATGAGTTGCCTCAATTTGGAGCAATGGCGTGACTTTCTCATGGAGTGAAGCTCATTTGACCTGTTTCCCTGCACTCTGTATGTGGGACTCTGATACTCCAGATGGATTGCTGTTTAGGATACTCTGCAGTTTTGCAACTCCATCTTCTTTTCAAAAGGAGCTCAATGCTTTCTCAGTACACTGCCTAGCCGCCTTGCAGTCATAATTAATTATAGTTACCTACTGCATAATTGCTGGTGTCTCCTCCTCCTGTGTTTCCTCGTCACCCAGGGTGATCGGTCACGTGCTGTCCTGACATCATAAAGCTTGAGCAGGGTGTCATCTGACATGAGGGACAATCAGTTGCCTAGCAAGTGATAAGATACATTTATCATGGTATTGAAATGGGTTGCGGGGTAAATAGGGCACCCAGCTTAAAACCTAGATGGTTAGATGAATGAAACTGGGGCATTATTTGAGACTTGTGCATCTGTTTGAAGGTGCGGATAATCACAATGTTCTGGACTTCTCTATAGCTTAACTGATAGGGATGTACTAAGATGAAGATGTTAAGATGTCATTTATAGTTTTTATTATTCCCACTAACTATAGCGTAAACCTTCCTCCCTTAACTTATCAGATCTCTTAATTGCTATTGGCGTATCATAACCTAAAAGAATTGCACTGAAAAGGGGACGCCTTCACTTGGCTGGCAATCACACCTATTTATATAGGTCCTGATGTAGCTGCTAGTTGTGTAGAGAGTGTTGGCAAATGAGGCATAGAATTAAGATACGTACCCCAGTTTTATCATGAAAACTGAGATTCATTTTTTAGTAAGCATTGGATTTTCACAATATTACTGTCTCCATAGTGCTGATTATCAAGGCTTAGAAAATCCATTTATTATTGCTGTGCATTCGTTTGAAAATATTCAAGTTCTAATGGACTAACGGTGGACTTTTCCATCTGCAGAATATACTGAATGACCAGAGGTGGCAGTGCAGCAGAAGAGAATTTGTCTGCGTTCCTGAGACCCAAAAAAAAAGCAATTCCTCAGCACTCTACCATCCTTCATCAGTTTAAATGGTAAGTCAAACTCACGTTGAATACATTTGCTTGTCATTGAAAAAGTTCATAGCATCTGGGGGCCCTGAGTACCTTTTTAGTGGGGTCTTTGGCATGATTATATTTCTGTCAAGACTGTAGAAAAATGGATGACGTTACGGTGATCATCATATTTTCATCAAAGACTTTGTCTCTAAAGCTGACAAATCCTGTGTTAGATACCTGTGCTAATAATGTGTCCTCAGAGGACATTACTGCCTTTAAGGCTGGAATGAGTTGCCTCAATTTGGAGCAATGGCGTGACTTTCTCATGGAGTGAAGCTCATTTGACCTGTTTCCCTGCACTCTGTATGTGGGACTCTGATACTCCAGATGGATTGCTGTTTAGGATACTCTGCAGTTTTGCAACTCCATCTTCTTTTCAAAAGGAGCTCAATGCTTTCTCAGTACACTGCCTAGCCGCCTTGCAGTCATAATTAATTATAGTTACCTACTGCATAATTGCTGGTGTCTCCTCCTCCTGTGTTTCCTCGTCACCTAGGGTGATTGGTCACGTGCTGTCCTGACATCATAAAGCTTGAGCAGGGTGTCATCTGACATGAGGGACAATCAGTTGCCTAGCAAGTGATAAGATACATTTATCATGGTATTGAAATGGGTTGCGGGGTAAATAGGGCACCCAGCTTAAAACCTAGATGGTTAGATGAATGAAACTGGGGCATTATTTGAGACTTGTGCATCTGTTTGAAGGTGCGGATAATCACAATGTTCTGGACTTCTCTATAGCTTAACTGATAGGGATGTACTAAGATGAAGATGTTAAGATGTTGTTTATAGTTTTTATTATTCCCACTAACTATAGCGTAAACCTTCCTCCCTTAACTTATCAGATCACTTAATTGCTATTGGCGTATCATAACCTAAAAGAATTGCACTGAAAAGGGGACGCCTTCACTTGGCTGGCAATTACACCTATTTATCTAGGTCCTGATGTAGCTGCTAGTTATGTAGAGAGTGTTGGCAAATGAGGCATAGAATTAAGATATGTACCCCAGTTTTATCTTGAAAACTGAGATTTTAATTTTTAGTAAGCTTTGGATTTTCACAATATTACTGTCTCCATAGTACTGATTATCAAGGCTTAGAAAATCCATTTATTATTGCTGTGCATTCGTTTGAAAATATTCAAGTTCTAATGGACTAACGGTGGACTTTTCCATCTGCAGAATATACTGAATGACCAGAGGTGGCAGTGCAGCAGAAGAGAATTTGTCTGCGTTCCTGAGACCCAAAAAAAAAGCAATTCCTCAGCACTCTACCATCCTTCATCAGTTTAAATGGTAAGTCAAACTCACGTTGAATACATTTGCTTGTCATTGAAAAAGTTCATAGCATCTGGGGGCACTGAGTACCTTTTTAGTGGGGTCTTTGGCATGATTATATTTCTGTCAAGACTGTAGAAAAATGGATGACGTTACGGTGATCATCATATTTTCATCAAAGACTTTGTCTCTAAAGCTGACAAATCCTGTGTTAGATACCTGTGCTAATAATGTGTCCTCAGAGGACATTACTGTCTTTAAGGCTGGAATGAGTTGCCTCAATTTGGAGCAATGGCGTGACTTTCTCATGGAGTGAAGCTCATTTGACCTGTTTCCCTGCACTCTGTATGTGGGACTCTGATACTCCAGATGGATTGCTGTTTAGGATACTCTGCAGTTTTGCAACTCCATCTTCTTTTCAAAAGGAGCTCAATGCTTTCTCAGTACACTGCCTAGCCGCCTTGCAGTCATAATTAATTATAGTTACCTACTGCATAATTGCTGGTGTCTCCTCCTCCTGTGTTTCCTCGACACCCAGGGTGATTGGTCACGTGCTGTCCTGACATCGTAAAGCTTGAGCAGGGTGTCATCTGACATGAGGGACAATCAGTTGCCTAGCAAGTGATAAGATACATTTATCATGGTATTGAAATGGGTTGCAGGGTAAATAGGGCACCCAGCTTAAAACCTAGATGGTTAGATGAATGAAACTGGGGCATTATTTGAGACTTGTGCATCTGTTTGAAGGTGCGGATAATCACAATGTTCTGGACTTCTCTATAGCTTAACTGATAGGGATGTACTAAGATGAAGATGTTAAGATGTCATTTATAGTTTTTATTATTCCCACTAACTATAGCGTAAACCTTCCTCCCTTAACTTATCAGATCTCTTAATTGCTATTGGCGTATCATAACCTAAAAGAATTGCACTGAAAAGGGGACGCCTTCACTTGGCTGGCAATCACACCTATTTATATAGGTCCTGATGTAGCTGCTAGTTGTGTAGAGAGTGTTGGCAAATGAGGCATAGAATTCAGATACGTACCCCAGTTTTATCATGAAAACTGAGATTCATTTTTTAGTAAGCATTGGATTTTCACAATATTACTGTCTCCATAGTGCTGATTATCAAGGCTTAGAAAATCCATTTATTATTGCTGTGCATTCGTTTGAAAATATTCAAGTTCTAATGGACTAACGGTGGACTTTTCCATCTGCAGAATATACTGAATGACCAGAGGTGGCAGTGCAGCAGAAGAGAATTTATCTGCGTTCCTGAGACCCCAAAAAAAAAGCAATTCCTCAGCACTCTACCATCCTTCATCAGTTTAAATGGTAAGTCAAACTCACGTTGAATACATTTGCTTGTCATTGAAAAAGTTCATAGCATCTGGGGGCCCTGAGTACCTTTTTAGTGGGGTCTTTGGCATGATTATATTTCTGTCAAGACTGTAGAAAAATGGATGACGTTACGGTGATCATCATATTTTCATCAAAGACTTTGTCTCTAAAGCTGACAAAGCCTGTGTTAGATACCTGTGCTAATAATGTGTCCTCAGAGGACATTACTGTCTTTAAGGCTGGAATGAGTTGCCTCAATTTGGAGCAATGGCGTGACTTTCTCATGGAGTGAAGCTCATTTGACCTGTTTCCCTGCACTCTGTATGTGGGACTCTGATACTCCAGATGGATTGCTGTTTAGGATACTCTGCAGTTTTGCAACTCCATCTTCTTTTCAAAAGGAGCTCAATGCTTTCTCAGTACACTGCCTAGCCGCCTTGCAGTCATAATTAATTATAGTTACCTACTGCATAATTGCTGGTGTCTCCTCCTCCTGTGTTTCCTCGTCACCCAGGGTGATTGGTCACGTGCTGTCCTGACATCATAAAGCTTGAGCAGGGTGTCATCTGACATGAGGGACAATCAGTTGCCTAGCAAGTGATAAGATACATTTATCATGGTATTGAAATGGGTTGCGGGGTAAATAGGGCACCCAGCTTAAAACCTAGATGGTTAGATGAATGAAACTGGGGCATTATTTGAGACTTGTGCATCTGTTTGAAGGTGCGGATAATCACAATGTTCTGGACTTCTCTATAGCTTAACTGATAGGGATGTACTAAGATGAAGATGTTAAGATGTTGTTTATAGTTTTTATTATTCCCACTAACTATAGCGTAAACCTTCCTCCCTTAACTTATCAGATCACTTAATTGCTATTGGCGTATCATAACCTAAAAGAATTGCACTGAAAAGGGGACGCCTTCACTTGGCTGGCAATTACACCTATTTATCTAGGTCCTGATGTAGCTGCTAGTTATGTAGAGAGTGTTGGCAAATGAGGCATAGAATTAAGATATGTACCCCAGTTTTATCTTGAAAACTGAGATTTTAATTTTTAGTAAGCTTTGGATTTTCACAATATTACTGTCTCCATAGTGATGATTATCAAGGCTTAGAAAATCCATTTATTATTGCTGTGCATTCGTTTGAAAATATTCAAGTTCTAATGGACTAACGGTGGACTTTTCCATCTGCAGAATATACTGAATGACCAGAGGTGGCAGTGCAGCAGAAGAGAATTTGTCTGCGTTCCTGAGACCCAAAAAAAAAGCAATTCCTCAGCACTCTGCCATCCTTCATCAGTTTAAATGGTAAGTCAAACTCACGTTGAATACATTTGCTTGTCATTGAAAAAGTTCATAGCATCTGGGGGCCCTGAGTACCTTTTTAGTGGTGTCTTTGGCATGATTATATTTCTGTCAAGACTGTAGAAAAATGGATGACGTTACGGTGATCATCATATTTTCATCAAAGACTTTGTCTCTAAAGCGGACAAAGCCTGTGTTAGATACCTGTGCTAATAATGTGTCCTCAGAGGACATTACTGTCTTTAAGGCTGGAATGAGTTGCCTCAATTTGGAGCAATGGCGTGACTTTCTCATGGAGTGAAGCTCATTTGACCTGTTTCCCTGCACTCTGTATGTGGGACTCTGATACTCCAGATGGATTGCTGTTTAGGATACTCTGCAGTTTTGCAACTCCATCTTCTTTTCAAAAGGAGCTCAATGCTTTCTCAGTACACTGCCTAGCCGCCTTGCAGTCATAATTAATTATAGTTACCTAGTGCATAATTGCTGGTGTCTCCTCCTCCTGTGTTTCCTCGTCACCCAGGGTGATTGGTCTCATGCTGTCCTGACACCATAAAGCTAGAGCAGGGTGTCATCTGACATGAGGGACAATCAGTTGCCTAGCAAGTGATAAGATACATTTATCATGGTATTGAAATGGGTTGCAGGGTAAATAGGGCACCCAGCTTAAAACCTAGATGGTTAGATGAATGAAACTGGGGCATTATTTGAGACTTGTGCATCTGTTTGAAGGTGCGGATAATCACAATGTTCTGGACTTCTCTATAGCTTAACTGATAGGGATGTACTAAGATGAAGATGTTAAGATGTCATTTATAGTTTTTATTATTCCCACTAACTATAGCGTAAACCTTCCTCCCTTAACTTATCAGATGTCTTAATTGCTATTGGCGTATCATAACCTAAAAGAATTGCACTGAAAAGGGGACGCCTTCACTTGGCTGGCAATCACACCTATTTATATAGGTCCTGATGTAGCTGCTAGTTGTGTAGAGAGTGTTGGCAAATGAGGCATAGAATTAAGATACGTACCCCAGTTTTATCATGAAAACTGAGATTTATTTTTTAGTAAGCATTGGATTTTCACAATATTACTGTCTCCATAGTGCTGATTATCAAGGCTTAGAAAATCCATTTATTATTGCTGTGCATTCGTTTGAAAATATTCAAGTTCTAATGGACTAACGGTGGACTTTTCCATCTGCAGAATATACTGAATGACCAAAGGTGGCAGTGCAGCAGAAGAGAATTTGTCTGCGTTCCTGAGACCCAAAAAAAAAGCAATTCCTCAGCACTCTACCATCCTTCATCAGTTTAAATGGTAAGTCAAACTCACGTTGAATACATTTGCTTGTCATTGAAAAAGTTCATAGCATCTGGGGGCCCTGAGTACCTTTTTAGTGGGGTCTTTGGCATGATTATATTTCTGTCAAGACTGTAGAAAAATGGATGACGTTACGGTGATCATCATATTTTCATCAAAGACTTTGTCTCTAAAGCTGACAAAGCCTGTGTTAGATACCTGTGCTAATAATGTGTCCTCAGAGGACATTACTGTCTTTAAGGCTGGAATGAGTTGCCTCAATTTGGAGCAATGGCGTGACTTTCTCATGGAGTGAAGCTCATTTGACCTGTTTCCCTGCACTCTGTATGTGGGACTCTGATACTCCAGATGGATTGCTGTTTAGGATACTCTGCAGTTTTGCAACTCCATCTTCTTTTCAAAAGGAGCTCAATGCTTTCTCAGTACACTGCCTAGCCGCCTTGCAGTCATAAATAATTATAGTTACCTACTGCATAATTGCTGGTGTCTCCTCCTCCTGTGTTTCCTCGTCACCCAGGGTGATTGGTCACGTGCTGTCCTGACATCATAAAGCTTGAGCAGGGTGTCATCTGACATGAGGGACAATCAGTTGCCTAGCAAGTGATAAGATACATTTATCATGGTATTGAAATGGGTTGCGGGGTAAATAGGGCACCCAGCTTAAAACCTAGATGGTTAGATGAATGAAACTGGGGCATTATTTGAGACTTGTGCATCTGTTTGAAGGTGCGGATAATCACAATGTTCTGGACTTCTCTATAGCTTAACTGATAGGGATGTACTAAGATGAAGATGTTAAGATGTTGTTTATAGTTTTTATTATTCCCACTAACTATAGCGTAAACCTTCCTCCCTTAACTTATCAGATCACTTAATTGCTATTGGCGTATCATAACCTAAAAGAATTGCACTGAAAAGGGGACGCCTTCACTTGGCTGGCAATCACACCTATTTATATAGGTCCTGATGTAGCTGCTAGTTGTGTAGAGAGTGTTGGCAAATGAGGCATAGAATTAAGATATGTACCCCAGTTTTATCTTGAAAACTGAGATTTTAATTTTTAGTAAGCTTTGGATTTTCACAATATTACTGTCTCCATAGTACTGATTATCAAGGCTTAGAAAATCCATTTATTATTGCTGTGCATTCGTTTGAAAATATTCAAGTTCTAATGGACTAACGGTGGACTTTTCCATCTGCAGAATATACTGAATGACCAGAGGTGGCAGTGCAGCAGAAGAGAATTTGTCTGCGTTCCTGAGACCCCCAAAAAAAGCAAATCCTCAGCACTCTGCCATCCTTCATCAGTTTACATGGTAAGTCAAACTCACGTTGACTACATTTGCTTGTCATTGAAAAAGTTCATAGCATCTGAGGGCCCTGAGTACCTTTTTAGTGGGGTGTTTGGCATTATTATATTTCTGTCAAGACTGTAGAAAAATGGATGACGTTACGGTGATCATCATATTTTCATCAAAGACTTTGTCTCTAAAGCTGACAAAGCCTGTGTTAGATACCTGTGCTAATAATGTGTCCTCAGAGGACATTACTGCCTTTAAGGCTGGAATGAGTTGCCTCAATTTGGAGCAATGGCGTGACTTTCTCATGGAGTGAAGCTCATTTGACCTGTTTCCCTGCACTCTGTATGTGGGACTCTGATACTCCAGATGGATTGCTGTTTAGGATACTCTGCAGTTTTGCAACTCCATCTTCTTTTCAAAAGGAGCTCAATGCTTTCTCAGTACACTGCCTAGCCGCCTTGCAGTCATAATTAATTATAGTTACCTACTGCATAATTGCTGGTGTCTCCTCCTCCTGTGTTTCCTCGTCACCCAGGGTGATTGGTCACGCGCTGTCCTGACATCATAAAGCTAGAGCAGGGTGTCATCTGACATGAGGGACAATCAGTTGCCTAGCAAGTGATAAGATACATTTATCATGGTATTGAAATGGGTTGCGGGGTAAATAGGGCACCCAGCTTAAAACCTAGATGGTTAGATGAATGAAACTGGGGCATTATTTGAGACTTGTGCATCTGTTTGAAGGTGCGGATAATCACAATGTTCTGGACTTCTCTATAGCTTAACTGATAGGGATGTACTAAGATGAAGATGTTAAGATGTCATTTATAGTTTTTATTATTCCCACTAACTATAGCGTAAACCTTCCTCCCTTAACTTATCAGATCTCTTAATTGCTATTGGCGTATCATAACCTAAAAGAATTGCACTGAAAAGGGGACGCCTTCACTTGGCTGGCAATCACACCTATTTATATAGGTCCTGATGTAGCTGCTAGTTGTGTAGAGAGTGTTGGCAAATGAGGCATAGAATTAAGATACGTACCCCAGTTTTATCATGAAAACTGAGATTTATTTTTTAGTAAGCATTGGATTTTCACAATATTACTGTCTCCATAGTGCTGATTATGAAGGCTTAGAAAATCCATTTATTATTGCTGTGCATTCGTTTGAAAATATTCAAGTTCTAATGGACTAACGGTGGACTTTTCCATCTGCAGAATATACTGAATGACCAGAGGTGGCAGTGCAGCAGAAGAGAATTTGTCTGCGTTCCTGAGACCCAAAAAAAAAAGCAATTCCTCAGCACTCTACCATCCTTCATCAGTTTAAATGGTAAGTCAAACTCACGTTGAATACATTTGCTTGTCATTGAAAAAGTTCATAGCATCTGGGGGCCCTGAGTACCTTTTTAGTGGGGTCTTTGGCATGATTATATTTCTGTCAAGACTGTAGAAAAATGGATGACGTTACGGTGATCATCATATTTTCATCAAAGACTTTGTCTCTAAAGCTGACAAAGCCTGTGTTAGATACCTGTGCTAATAATGTGTCCTCAGAGGACATTACTGTCTTTAAGGCTGGAATGAGTTGCCTCAATTTGGAGCAATGGCGTGACTTTCTCATGGAGTGAAGCTCATTTGACCTGTTTCCCTGCACTCTGTATGTGGGACTCTGATACTCCAGATGGATTGCTGTTTAGGATACTCTGCAGTTTTGCAACTCCATCTTCTTTTCAAAAGGAGCTCAATGCTTTCTCAGTACACTGCCTAGCCGCCTTGCAGTCATAATTAATTATAGTTACCTACTGCATAATTGCTGGTGTCTCCTCCTCCTGTGTTTCCTCGTCACCCAGGGTGATCGGTCACGTGCTGTCCTGACATCATAAAGCTTGAGCAGGGTGTCATCTGACATGAGGGACAATCAGTTGCCTAGCAAGTGATAAGATACATTTATCATGGTATTGAAATGGGTTGCGGGGTAAATAGGGCACCCAGCTTAAAACCTAGATGGTTAGATGAATGAAACTGGGGCATTATTTGAGACTTGTGCATCTGTTTGAAGGTGCGGATAATCACAATGTTCTGGACTTCTCTATAGCTTAACTGATAGGGATGTACTAAGATGAAGATGTTAAGATGTCATTTATAGTTTTTATTATTCCCACTAACTATAGCGTAAACCTTCCTCCCTTAACTTATCAGATCTCTTAATTGCTATTGGCGTATCATAACCTAAAAGAATTGCACTGAAAAGGGGACGCCTTCACTTGGCTGGCAATCACACCTATTTATATAGGTCCTGATGTAGCTGCTAGTTGTGTAGAGAGTGTTGGCAAATGAGGCATAGAATTAAGATACGTACCCCAGTTTTATCATGAAAACTGAGATTCATTTTTTAGTAAGCATTGGATTTTCACAATATTACTGTCTCCATAGTGCTGATTATCAAGGCTTAGAAAATCCATTTATTATTGCTGTGCATTCGTTTGAAAATATTCAAGTTCTAATGGACTAACGGTGGACTTTTCCATCTGCAGAATATACTGAATGACCAGAGGTGGCAGTGCAGCAGAAGAGAATTTGTCTGCGTTCCTGAGACCCAAAAAAAAAGCAATTCCTCAGCACTCTACCATCCTTCATCAGTTTAAATGGTAAGTCAAACTCACGTTGAATACATTTGCTTGTCATTGAAAAAGTTCATAGCATCTGGGGGCCCTGAGTACCTTTTTAGTGGGGTCTTTGGCATGATTATATTTCTGTCAAGACTGTAGAAAAATGGATGACGTTACGGTGATCATCATATTTTCATCAAAGACTTTGTCTCTAAAGCTGACAAATCCTGTGTTAGATACCTGTGCTAATAATGTGTCCTCAGAGGACATTACTGCCTTTAAGGCTGGAATGAGTTGCCTCAATTTGGAGCAATGGCGTGACTTTCTCATGGAGTGAAGCTCATTTGACCTGTTTCCCTGCACTCTGTATGTGGGACTCTGATACTCCAGATGGATTGCTGTTTAGGATACTCTGCAGTTTTGCAACTCCATCTTCTTTTCAAAAGGAGCTCAATGCTTTCTCAGTACACTGCCTAGCCGCCTTGCAGTCATAATTAATTATAGTTACATACTGCATAATTGCTGGTGTCTCCTCCTCCTGTGTTTCCTCGTCACCCAGGGTGATTGGTCACGTGCTGTCCTGACATCATAAAGCTAGAGCAGGGTGTCATCTGACAGGAGGGACAATCAGTTGCCTAGCAAGTGATAAGATACATTTATCATGGTATTGAAATGGGTTGCGAGGTAAATAGGGCACCCAGCTTAAAACCTAGATGGTTAGATGAATGAAACTGGGGTATTATTTGAGACTTGTGCATCTGTTTGAAGGTGCGGATAATCACAATGTTCTGGACTTCTCTATAGCTTAACTGATAGGGAGGTACTAAGATGAAGATGTTAAGATGTTGTTTATAGTTTTTATTATTCCCACTAACTATAGCGTAAACCTTCCTCCCTTAACTTATCAGATCACTTAATTGCTATTGGCGTATCATAACCTAAAAGAATTGCAATGAAAAGGGGACGCCTTCACTTGGCTGGCAATTACACCTATTTATCTAGGTCCTGATGTAGCTGCTAGTTATGTAGAGAGTGTTGGCAAATGAGGCATAGAATTAAGATATGTACCCCAGTTTTATCTTGAAAACTGAGATTTTAATTTTTAGTAAGCTTTGGATTTTCACAATATTACTGTCTCCATAGTGATGATTATCAAGGCTTAGAAAATCCATTTATTATTGCTGTGCATTCGTTTGAAAATATTCAAGTTCTAATGGACTAACGGTGGACTTTTCCATCTGCAGAATATACTGAATGACCAGAGGTGGCAGTGCAGCAGAAGAGAATTTGTCTGCGTTCCTGAGACCCAAAAAAAAAGCAATTCCTCAGCACTCTGCCATCCTTCATCAGTTTAAATGGTAAGTCAAACTCACGTTGAATACATTTGCTTGTCATTGAAAAAGTTCATAGCATCTGGGGGCCCTGAGTACCTTTTTAGTGGTGTCTTTGGCATGATTATATTTCTGTCAAGACTGTAGAAAAATGGATGACGTTACGGTGATCATCATATTTTCATCAAAGACTTTGTCTCTAAAGCGGACAAAGCCTGTGTTAGATACCTGTGCTAATAATGTGTCCTCAGAGGACATTACTGTCTTTAAGGCTGGAATGAGTTGCCTCAATATGGAGCAATGGCGTGACTTTCTCATGGAGTGAAGCTCATTTGACCTGTTTCCCTGCACTCTGTATGTGGGACTCTGATACTCCAGATGGATTGCTGTTTAGGATACTCTGCAGTTTTGCAACTCCATCTTCTTTTCAAAAGGAGCTCAATGCTTTCTCAGTACACTGCCTAGCCGCCTTGCAGTCATAATTAATTATAGTTACCTAGTGCATAATTGCTGGTGTCTCCTCCTCCTGTGTTTCCTCGTCACCCAGGGTGATTGGTCTCATGCTGTCCTGACACCATAAAGCTAGAGCAGGGTGTCATCTGACATGAGGGACAATCAGTTGCCTAGCAAGTGATAAGATACATTTATCATGGTATTGAAATGGGTTGCAGGGTAAATAGGGCACCCAGCTTAAAACCTAGATGGTTAGATGAATGAAACTGGGGCATTATTTGAGACTTGTGCATCTGTTTGAAGGTGCGGATAATCACAATGTTCTGGACTTCTCTATAGCTTAACTGATAGGGATGTACTAAGATGAAGATGTTAAGATGTCATTTATAGTTTTTATTATTCCCACTAACTATAGCGTAAACCTTCCTCCCTTAACTTATCAGATGTCTTAATTGCTATTGGCGTATCATAACCTAAAAGAATTGCACTGAAAAGGGGACGCCTTCACTTGGCTGGCAATCACACCTATTTATATAGGTCCTGATGTAGCTGCTAGTTGTGTAGAGAGTGTTGGCAAATGAGGCATAGAATTAAGATACGTACCCCAGTTTTATCATGAAAACTGAGATTTATTTTTTAGTAAGCATTGGATTTTCACAATATTACTGTCTCCATAGTGCTGATTATCAAGGCTTAGAAAATCCATTTATTATTGCTGTGCATTCGTTTGAAAATATTCAAGTTCTAATGGACTAACGGTGGACTTTTCCATCTGCAGAATATACTGAATGACCAGAGGTGGCAGTGCAGCAGAAGAGAATTTGTCTGCGTTCCTGAGACCCAAAAAAAAAGCAATTCCTCAGCACTCTACCATCCTTCATCAGTTTAAATGGTAAGTCAAACTCACGTTGAATACATTTGCTTGTCATTGAAAAAGTTCATAGCATCTGGGGGCCCTGAGTACCTTTTTAGTGGGGTCTTTGGCATGATTATATTTCTGTCAAGACTGTAGAAAAATGGATGACGTTACGGTGATCATCATATTTTCATCAAAGACTTTGTCTCTAAAGCTGACAAAGCCTGTGTTAGATACCTGTGCTAATAATGTGTCCTCAGAGGACATTACTGTCTTTAAGGCTGGAATGAGTTGCCTCAATTTGGAGCAATGGCGTGACTTTCTCATGGAGTGAAGCTCATTTGACCTGTTTCCCTGCACTCTGTATGTGGGACTCTGATACTCCAGATGGATTGCTGTTTAGGATACTCTGCAGTTTTGCAACTCCATCTTCTTTTCAAAAGGAGCTCAATGCTTTCTCAGTACACTGCCTAGCCGCCTTGCAGTCATAAATAATTATAGTTACCTACTGCATAATTGCTGGTGTCTCCTCCTCCTGTGTTTCCTCGTCACCCAGGGTGATTGGTCACGTGCTGTCCTGACATCATAAAGCTTGAGCAGGGTGTCATCTGACATGAGGGACAATCAGTTGCCTAGCAAGTGATAAGATACATTTATCATGGTATTGAAATGGGTTGCGGGGTAAATAGGGCACCCAGCTTAAAACCTAGATGGTTAGATGAATGAAACTGGGGCATTATTTGAGACTTGTGCATCTGTTTGAAGGTGCGGATAATCACAATGTTCTGGACTTCTCTATAGCTTAACTGATAGGGATGTACTAAGATGAAGATGTTAAGATGTTGTTTATAGTTTTTATTATTCCCACTAACTATAGCGTAAACCTTCCTCCCTTAACTTATCAGATCACTTAATTGCTATTGGCGTATCATAACCTAAAAGAATTGCACTGAAAAGGGGACGCCTTCACTTGGCTGGCAATCACACCTATTTATATAGGTCCTGATGTAGCTGCTAGTTGTGTAGAGAGTGTTGGCAAATGAGGCATAGAATTAAGATATGTACCCCAGTTTTATCTTGAAAACTGAGATTTTAATTTTTAGTAAGCTTTGGATTTTCACAATATTACTGTCTCCATAGTACTGATTATCAAGGCTTAGAAAATCCATTTATTATTGCTGTGCATTCGTTTGAAAATATTCAAGTTCTAATGGACTAACGGTGGACTTTTCCATCTGCAGAATATACTGAATGACCAGAGGTGGCAGTGCAGCAGAAGAGAATTTGTCTGCGTTCCTGAGACCCCCAAAAAAAGCAAATCCTCAGCACTCTGCCATCCTTCATCAGTTTACATGGTAAGTCAAACTCACGTTGACTACATTTGCTTGTCATTGAAAAAGTTCATAGCATCTGAGGGCCCTGAGTACCTTTTTAGTGGGGTGTTTGGCATTATTATATTTCTGTCAAGACTGTAGAAAAATGGATGACGTTACGGTGATCATCATATTTTCATCAAAGACTTTGTCTCTAAAGCTGACAAAGCCTGTGTTAGATACCTGTGCTAATAATGTGTCCTCAGAGGACATTACTGCCTTTAAGGCTGGAATGAGTTGCCTCAATTTGGAGCAATGGCGTGACTTTCTCATGGAGTGAAGCTCATTTGACCTGTTTCCCTGCACTCTGTATGTGGGACTCTGATACTCCAGATGGATTGCTGTTTAGGATACTCTGCAGTTTTGCAACTCCATCTTCTTTTCAAAAGGAGCTCAATGCTTTCTCAGTACACTGCCTAGCCGCCTTGCAGTCATAATTAATTATAGTTACCTACTGCATAATTGCTGGTGTCTCCTCCTCCTGTGTTTCCTCGTCACCCAGGGTGATTGGTCACGCGCTGTCCTGACATCATAAAGCTTGAGCAGGGTGTCATCTGACATGAGGGACAATCAGTTGCCTAGCAAGTGATAAGATACATTTATCATGGTATTGAAATGGGTTGCGGGGTAAATAGGGCACCCAGCTTAAAACCTAGATGGTTAGATGAATGAAACTGGGGCATTATTTGAGACTTGTGCATCTGTTTGAAGGTGCGGATAATCACAATGTTCTGGACTTCTCTATAGCTTAACTGATAGGGATGTACTAAGATGAAGATGTTAAGATGTCATTTATAGTTTTTATTATTCCCACTAACTATAGCGTAAACCTTCCTCCCTTAACTTATCAGATCTCTTAATTGCTATTGGCGTATCATAACCTAAAAGAATTGCACTGAAAAGGGGACGCCTTCACTTGGCTGGCAATCACACCTATTTATATAGGTCCTGATGTAGCTGCTAGTTGTGTAGAGAGTGTTGGCAAATGAGGCATAGAATTAAGATACGTACCCCAGTTTTATCATGAAAACTGAGATTCATTTTTTAGTAAGCATTGGATTTTCACAATATTACTGTCTCCATAGTGCTGATTATCAAGGCTTAGAAAATCCATTTATTATTGCTGTGCATTCGTTTGAAAATATTCAAGTTCTAATGGACTAACGGTGGACTTTTCCATCTGCAGAATATACTGAATGACCAGAGGTGGCAGTGCAGCAGAAGAGAATTTGTCTGCGTTCCTGAGACCCAAAAAAAAAGCAATTCCTCAGCACTCTACCATCCTTCATCAGTTTAAATGGTAAGTCAAACTCACGTTGAATACATTTGCTTGTCATTGAAAAAGTTCATAGCATCTGGGGGCCCTGAGTACCTTTTTAGTGGGGTCTTTGGCATGATTATATTTCTGTCAAGACTGTAGAAAAATGGATGACGTTACGGTGATCATCATATTTTCATCAAAGACTTTGTCTCTAAAGCTGACAAATCCTGTGTTAGATACCTGTGCTAATAATGTGTCCTCAGAGGACATTACTGCCTTTAAGGCTGGAATGAGTTGCCTCAATTTGGAGCAATGGCGTGACTTTCTCATGGAGTGAAGCTCATTTGACCTGTTTCCCTGCACTCTGTATGTGGGACTCTGATACTCCAGATGGATTGCTGTTTAGGATACTCTGCAGTTTTGCAACTCCATCTTCTTTTCAAAAGGAGCTCAATGCTTTCTCAGTACACTGCCTAGCCGCCTTGCAGTCATAATTAATTATAGTTACATACTGCATAATTGCTGGTGTCTCCTCCTCCTGTGTTTCCTCGTCACCCAGGGTGATTGGTCACGTGCTGTCCTGACATCATAAAGCTAGAGCAGGGTGTCATCTGACAGGAGGGACAATCAGTTGCCTAGCAAGTGATAAGATACATTTATCATGGTATTGAAATGGGTTGCGAGGTAAATAGGGCACCCAGCTTAAAACCTAGATGGTTAGATGAATGAAACTGGGGTTTTATTTGAGACTTGTGCATCTGTTTGAAGGTGCGGATAATCACAATGTTCTGGACTTCTCTATAGCTTAACTGATAGGGAGGTACTAAGATGAAGATGTTAAGATGTTGTTTATAGTTTTTATTATTCCCACTAACTATAGCGTAAACCTTCCTCCCTTAACTTATCAGATCACTTAATTGCTATTGGCGTATCATAACCTAAAAGAATTGCACTGAAAAGGGGACGCCTTCACTTGGCTGGCAATTACACCTATTTATCTAGGTCCTGATGTAGCTGCTAGTTATGTAGAGAGTGTTGGCAAATGAGGCATAGAATTAAGATATGTACCCCAGTTTTATCTTGAAAACTGAGATTTTAATTTTTAGTAAGCTTTGGATTTTCACAATATTACTGTCTCCATAGTGATGATTATCAAGGCTTAGAAAATCCATTTATTATTGCTGTGCATTCGTTTGAAAATATTCAAGTTCTAATGGACTAACGGTGGACTTTTCCATCTGCAGAATATACTGAATGACCAGAGGTGGCAGTGCAGCAGAAGAGAATTTGTCTGCGTTCCTGAGACCCAAAAAAAAAGCAATTCCTCAGCACTCTGCCATCCTTCATCAGTTTAAATGGTAAGTCAAACTCACGTTGAATACATTTGCTTGTCATTGAAAAAGTTCATAGCATCTGGGGGCCCTGAGTACCTTTTTAGTGGTGTCTTTGGCATGATTATATTTCTGTCAAGACTGTAGAAAAATGGATGACGTTACGGTGATCATCATATTTTCATCAAAGACTTTGTCTCTAAAGCGGACAAAGCCTGTGTTAGATACCTGTGCTAATAATGTGTCCTCAGAGGACATTACTGTCTTTAAGGCTGGAATGAGTTGCCTCAATTTGGAGCAATGGCGTGACTTTCTCATGGAGTGAAGCTCATTTGACCTGTTTCCCTGCACTCTGTATGTGGGACTCTGATACTCCAGATGGATTGCTGTTTAGGATACTCTGCAGTTTTGCAACTCCATCTTCTTTTCAAAAGGAGCTCAATGCTTTCTCAGTACACTGCCTAGCCGCCTTGCAGTCATAATTAATTATAGTTACCTACTGCATAATTGCTGGTGTCTCCTCCTCCTGTGTTTCCTCGACACCCAGGGTGATTGGTCACGTGCTGTCCTGACATCATAAAGCTAGAGCAGGGTGTCATCTGACATGAGGGACAATCAGTTGCCTAGCAAGTGATAAGATACATTTATCATGGTATTGAAATGGGTTGCGGGGTAAATAGGGCACCCAGCTTAAAACCTAGATGGTTAGATGAATGAAACTGGGGCATTATTTGAGACTTGTGCATCTGTTTGAAGGTGCGGATAATCACAATGTTCTGGACTTCTCTATAGCTTAACTGATAGGGAGGTACTAAGATGAAGATGTTAAGATGTTGTTTATAGTTTTTATTATTCCCACTAACTATAGCGTAAACCTTCCTCCCTTAACTTATCAGATCACTTAATTGCTATTGGCGTATCATAACCTAAAAGAATTGCACTGAAAAGGGGACGCCTTCACTTGGCTGGCAATTACACCTATTTATCTAGGTCCTGATGTAGCTGCTAGTTATGTAGAGAGTGTTGGCAAATGAGGCATAGAATTAAGATATGTACCCCAGTTTTATCTTGAAAACTGAGATTTTAATTTTTAGTAAGCTTTGGATTTTCACAATATTACTGTCTCCATAGTGATGATAATAAAGGCTTAGAAAATCCATTTATTATTGCTGTGCATTCGTTTGAAAATATTCAAGTTCTAATGGACCAACGGTGGACTTTTCCATCTGCAGAATATACTGAATGACCAGAGGTGGCAGTGCAGCAGAAGAGAATTTGTCTGCGTTCCTGAGACCCAAAAAAAAAGCAAATCCTCAGCACTCTGCCATCCTTCATCAGTTTACATGGTAAGTCAAACTCACGTTGAATACATTTGCTTGTCATTGAAAAAGTTCATAGCATCTGAGGGCCCTGAGTACCTTTTTAGTGGGGTGTTTGGCATGATTATATTTCTGTCAAGACTGTAGAAAAATGGATGACGTTACGGTGATCATCATATTTTCATCAAAGACTTTGTCTCTAAAGCTGACAAAGCCTGTGTTAGATACCTGTGCTAATAATGTGTCCTCAGAGGACATTACTCCCTTTAAGGCTGGAATGAGTTGCCTCAATTTGGAGCAATGGCGTGACTTTCTCATGGAGTGAAGCTCATTTGACCTGTTTCCCTGCACTCTGTATGTGGGACTCTGATACTCCAGATGGATTGCTGTTTAGGATACTCTGCAGTTTTGCAACTCCATCTTCTTTTCAAAAGGAGCTCAATGCTTTCTCAGTACACTGCCTAGCCGCCTTGCAGTCATAATTAATTATAGTTACCTACTGCATAATTGCTGGTGTCTCCTCCTCCTGTGTTTCCTCGACACCCAGGGTGATTGGTCACGTGCTGTCCTGACATCATAAAGCTAGAGCAGGGTGTCATCTGACATGAGGGACAATCAGTTGCCTAGCAAGTGATAAGATACATTTATCATGGTATTGAAATGGGTTGCGGGGTAAATAGGGCACCCAGCTTAAAACCTAGATGGTTAGATGAATGAAACTGGGGCATTATTTGAGACTTGTGCATCTGTTTGAAGGTGCGGATAATCACAATGTTCTGGACTTCTCTATAGCTTAACTGATAGGGAGGTACTAAGATGAAGATGTTAAGATGTTGTTTATAGTTTTTATTATTCCCACTAACTATAGCGTAAACCTTCCTCCCTTAACTTATCAGATCACTTAATTGCTATTGGCGTATCATAACCTAAAAGAATTGCACTGAAAAGGGGACGCCTTCACTTGGCTGGCAATTACACCTATTTATCTAGGTCCTGATGTAGCTGCTAGTTATGTAGAGAGTGTTGGCAAATGAGGCATAGAATTAAGATATGTACCCCAGTTTTATCTTGAAAACTGAGATTTTAATTTTTAGTAAGCTTTGGATTTTCACAATATTACTGTCTCCATAGTGATGATAATAAAGGCTTAGAAAATCCATTTATTATTGCTGTGCATTCGTTTGAAAATATTCAAGTTCTAATGGACCAACGGTGGACTTTTCCATCTGCAGAATATACTGAATGACCAGAGGTGGCAGTGCAGCAGAAGAGAATTTGTCTGCGTTCCTGAGACCCAAAAAAAAAGCAAATCCTCAGCACTCTGCCATCCTTCATCAGTTTACATGGTAAGTCAAACTCACGTTGAATACATTTGCTTGTCATTGAAAAAGTTCATAGCATCTGAGGGCCCTGAGTACCTTTTTAGTGGGGTGTTTGGCATGATTATATTTCTGTCAAGACTGTAGAAAAATGGATGACGTTACGGTGATCATCATATTTTCATCAAAGACTTTGTCTCTAAAGCTGACAAAGCCTGTGTTAGATACCTGTGCTAATAATGTGTCCTCAGAGGACATTACTCCCTTTAAGGCTGGAATGAGTTGCCTCAATTTGGAGCAATGGCGTGACTTTCTCATGGAGTGAAGCTCATTTGACCTGTTTCCCTGCACTCTGTATGTGGGACTCTGATACTCCAGATGGATTGCTGTTTAGGATACTCTGCAGTTTTGCAACTCCATCTTCTTTTCAAAAGGAGCTCAATGCTTTCTCAGTACACTGCCTAGCCGCCTTGCAGTCATAATTAATTATAGTTACCTACTGCATAATTGCTGGTGTCTCCTCCTCCTGTGTTTCCTCGACACCCAGGGTGATTGGTCACGTGCTGTCCTGACATCATAAAGCTAGAGCAGGGTGTCATCTGACATGAGGGACAATCAGTTGCCTAGCAAGTGATAAGATACATTTATCATGGTATTGAAATGGGTTGCGGGGTAAATAGGGCACCCAGCTTAAAACCTAGATGGTTAGATGAATGAAACTGGGGCATTATTTGAGACTTGTGCATCTGTTTGAAGGTGCGGATAATCACAATGTTCTGGACTTCTCTATAGCTTAACTGATAGGGAGGTACTAAGATGAAGATGTTAAGATGTTGTTTATAGTTTTTATTATTCCCACTAACTATAGCGTAAACCTTCCTCCCTTAACTTATCAGATCACTTAATTGCTATTGGCGTATCATAACCTAAAAGAATTGCACTGAAAAGGGGACGCCTTCACTTGGCTGGCAATTACACCTATTTATCTAGGTCCTGATGTAGCTGCTAGTTATGTAGAGAGTGTTGGCAAATGAGGCATAGAATTAAGATATGTACCCCAGTTTTATCTTGAAAACTGAGATTTTAATTTTTAGTAAGCTTTGGATTTTCACAATATTACTGTCTCCATAGTGATGATAATAAAGGCTTAGAAAATCCATTTATTATTGCTGTGCATTCGTTTGAAAATATTCAAGTTCTAATGGACTAACGGTGGACTTTTCCATCTGCAGAATATACTGAATGACCAGAGGTGGCAGTGCAGCAGAAGAGAATTTGTCTGCGTTCCTGAGACCCAAAAAAAAAGCAAATCCTCAGCACTCTGCCATCCTTCATCAGTTTACATGGTAAGTCAAACTCACGTTGAATACATTTGCTTGTCATTGAAAAAGTTCATAGCATCTGAGGGCCCTGAGTACCTTTTTAGTGGGGTGTTTGGCATGATTATATTTCTGTCAAGACTGTAGAAAAATGGATGACGTTACGGTGATCATCATATTTTCATCAAAGACTTTGTCTCTAAAGCTGACAAAGCCTGTGTTAGATACCTGTGCTAATAATGTGTCCTCAGAGGACATTACTGCCTTTAAGGCTGGAATGAGTTGCCTCAATTTGGAGCAATGGCGTGACTTTCTCATGGAGTGAAGCTCATTTGACCTGTTTCCCTGCACTCTGTATGTGGGACTCTGATACTCCAGATGGATTGCTGTTTAGGATACTCTGCAGTTTTGCAACTCCATCTTCTTTTCAAAAGGAGCTCAATGCTTTCTCAGTACACTGCCTAGCCGCCTTGCAGTCATAATTAATTATAGTTACCTACTGCATAATTGCTGGTGTCTCCTCCTCCTGTCTTTCCTCGTCACCCAGGGTGATTGGTCACGTGCTGTCCTGACATCATAAAGCTAGAGCAGGGTGTCATCTGACATGAGGGACAATCAGTTGCCTAGCAAGTGATAAGATACATTTATCATGGTATTGAAATGGGTTGCGGGGTAAATAGGGCACCCAGCTTAAAACCTAGATGGTTAGATGAATGAAACTGGGGCATTATTTGAGACTTGTGCATCTGTTTGAAGGTGCGGATAATCACAATGTTCTGGACTTCTCTATAGCTTAACTGATAGGGATGTACTAAGATGAAGATGTTAAGATGTCATTTATAGTTTTTATTATTCCCACTAACTATAGCGTAAACCTTCCTCCCTTAACTTATCAGATCTCTTAATTGCTATTGGCGTATCATAACCTAAAAGAATTGCACTGAAAAGGGGACGCCTTCACTTGGCTGGCAATCACACCTATTTATATAGGTCCTGATGTAGCTGCTAGTTGTGTAGAGAGTGTTGGCAAATGAGGCATAGAATTAAGATACGTACCCCAGTTTTATCATGAAAACTGAGATTTATTTTTTAGTAAGCATTGGATTTTCACAATATTACTGTCTCCATAGTGCTGATTATCAAGGCTTAGAAAATCCATTTATTATTGCTGTGCATTCGTTTGAAAATATTCAAGTTCTAATGGACTAACGGTGGACTTTTCCATCTGCAGAATATACTGAATGACCAGAGGTGGCAGTGCAGCAGAAGAGAATTTGTCTGCGTTCCTGAGACCCCCAAAAAAAAGCAATTCCTCAGCACTCTGCCATCCTTCATCAGTTTACATGGTAAGTCAAACTCACGTTGAATACATTTGCTTGTCATTGAAAAAGTTCATAGCATCTGAGGGCCCTGAGTACCTTTTTAGTGGGGTCATTGGCATGATTATATTTCTGTCAAGACTGTAGAAAAATGGATGACGTTACGGTGATCATCATATTTTCATCAAAGACTATGTCTCTAAAGCTGACAAAGCCTGTGTTAGATACCTGTGCTAAAATTGTGTCCTCAGAGGACATTACTGTCTTTAAGGCAGGAATGAGTTGCCTCAATTTGGAGCAATGGCGTGACTTTCTCATGGAGTGAAGCTCATTTGACCTGTTTCCCTGCACTCTGTATGTGGGACTCTGATACTCCAGATGGATTGCTGTTTAGGATACTCTGCAGTTTTGCAACTCCATCTCCTTTTCAAAAGGAGCTCCATGCTTTCTAAGTACACTGCCTAGCCGCCTTGCAGTCATAACTAATTATAGTTACCTAGTGCATAATTGCTGGTGTCTCCTCCTCCTGTGTTTCCTCGTCACCCAGGGTGATTTGTCTCGTGCTGTCCTGACACCATAAAGCTAGAGCAGGGTGTCATCTGACATGAGGGACAATCAGTTGCCTAGCAAGTGATAAGATACATTTATCATGGTATTGAAATGGGTTGCAGGGTAAATAGGGCACCCAGCTTAAAACCTAGATGGTTAGATGAATGAAACTGGGGCATTATTTGAGACTTGTGCATCTGTTTGAAGGTGCGGATAATCACAATGTTCTGGACTTCTCTATAGCTTAACTGATAGGGATGTACTAAGATGAAGATGTTAAGATGTCATTTATAGTTTTTATTATTCCCACTAACTATAGCGTAAACCTTCCTCCCTTAACTTATCAGATCACTTAATTGCTATTGGCGTATCATAACCTAAAAGAATTGCACTGAAAAGGGGACGCCTTCACTTGGCTGGCAATTACACCTATTTATCTAGGTCCTGATGTAGCTGCTAGTTATGTAGAGAGTGTTGGCAAATGAGGCATAGAATTAAGATATGTACCCCAGTTTTATCTTGAAAACTGAGATTTTAATTTTTAGTAAGCTTTGGATTTTCACAATATTACTGTCTCCATAGTGCTGATTATCAAGGCTTAGAAAATCCATTTATTATTGCTGTGCATTCGTTTGAAAATATTCAAGTTCTAATGGACTAACGGTGGACTTTTCCATCTGCAGAATATACTGAATGACCAGAGGTGGCAGTGCATCAGAAGAGAATTTGTCTGCCTTCCTGAGACCCCAAAAAAAAAGCAATTCCTCAGCACTCTGCCATCCTTCATCAGTTTACATGGTAAGTCAAACTCACGTTGAATACACTTGCTTGTCATTGAAAAAGTTCATAGCATCTGAGGGCCCTGAGTACCTTTTTAGTGGGGTATTTGGCATGATTATATTTCTGTCAAGACTGTAGAAAAAATGGATGACGTTACGGTGATCATCATATTTTCATCAAAGACTTTGTCTCTAAAGCTGACAAAGCCTGTGTTAGATACCTGTGCTAATAATGTGTCCTCAGAGGACATTGCTGTCTTTAAGGCTGTAATGAGTTGCCTTAATTTGGAGCAATGGCGTGACTTTCTCATGGAGTGAAGCTCATTTGACCTGTTTCCCTGCACTCTGTATGTGGGACTCTGATACTCCAGATGGATTGCTGTTTAGGATACTCTGCAGTTTTGCAACTCCATCTTCTTTTCAAAAGGAGCTCAATGCTTTCTCAGTACACTGCCTAGCCGCCTTGCAGTCATAATTAATTATAGTTACCTACTGCATAGTTGCTGGTGTCTCCTCCTCCTGTGTTTCCTCGTCACCCAGGGTGATTGGTCACGTGCTGTCCTGACATCATAAAGCTAGAGCAGGGTGTCATCTGACATAAAGGACAATCAGTTGCCTAGCAAGTGATAAGATACATTTATCATGGTATTGAAATGGGTTGCTGGGTAAATAGGGCACCCAGCTTAAAACCTAGATAGTTAGATGAATGAAACTGGGGCATTATTTGGCACTTGTGCATCTGTTTGAAGGTGCGGATAATCACAATGTTCTGGACTTCTCTATAGCTTAACTGATAGGGATGTACTAAGATGAAGATGTTAAGATGTTGTTTATAGTTTTTATTATTCCCACTAACTATAGCGTAAACCTTCCTCCCTTAACTTATCAGATCACTTAATTGCTATTGGCGTATCATAACCTAAAAGAATTGCACTGAAAAGGGGACGCCTTCACTTGGCTGGCAATTACACCTATTTATCTAGGTCCTGGTGTAGCTGCTAGTTATGTAGAGAGTGTTGGCAAATGAGGCATAGAATTAAGATATGTACTCCAGTTTTATCTTGAAAACTGAGATTTTAATTTTTAGTAAGCTTTGGATTTTCACAATATTACTGTCTCCATAGTGATGATTATCAAGGCTTAGAAAATCCATTTATTATTGCTGTGCATTCGTTTGAAAATATTCAAGTTCTAATGGACTAACGGTGGACTTTTCCATCTGCAGAATATACTGAATGTCCAGAGGTGGCAGTGCAGCAGAAGAGAATTTGTCTGCGTTCCTGAGACCCCAAAAAAAAAAGCAATTCCTCAGCACTCTGCCATCCTTCATCAGTTTACATGGTAAGTCAAACTCACGTTGAATACATTTGCTTGTCATTAAAAAAGTTCATAGCATCTGAGGGCCCTGAGTACCTTTTTAGTGGGGTCTTTGGCATGATTATATTTCTGTCAAGACTGTAGAAAAATGGATGACGTTACGGTCATCATCATATTTTCATCAAAGACTTTGTCTCTAAAGCTGACAAAGCCTGTGTTAGATACCTGTGCTAATAATGTGTTGTCAGAGGACATTACTGTCTTTAAGGCTGGAATGAGTTGCCTTAATTTGGAGCAATGGCGTAACTTTCTCATGGATTGAAGCTCATTTGACCTGTTTCCCTGCACTCTGTATGTGGGACTCTGATACTCCAGATGGATTGCTGTTTAGGATACTCTGCAGTTTTGCAACTCCATCTCCTTTTCAAAAGGAGCTAAATGCTTTCTCAGTACACTGCCTAGCCGCCTTGCAGTCATAATTAATTATAGTTACCTAGTGCATAATTGCTGGTGTCTCCTCCTCCTGTGTTTCCTCGTCACCCAGGGTGATTGGTCTCGTGCTGTCCTGACACCATAAAGCTAGAGCAGGGTGTCATCTGACATGAGGGACAATCAGTTGCCTAGCAAGTGATAAGATACATTTATCATGGTATTGAAATGGGTTGCAGGGTAAATAGGGCACCCAGCTTAAAACCTAGATGGTTAGATGAATGAAACTGGGGCATTATTTGAGACTTGTGCATCGGTTTGAAGGTGCGGATAATCACAATGTTCTGGACTTCTCTATAGCTTAACTGATAGGGATGTACTAAGATGAAGATGTTAAGATGTTGTTTATAGTTTTTATTATTCCCACTAACTATAGCGTAAACCTTCCTCCCTTAACTTATCAGATCACTTAATTGCTATTGGCGTATCATAACCTAAAAGAATTGCACTGAAAAGGGGACGCCTTCACTTGGCTGGCAATTACACCTATTTATCTAGGTCCTGATGTAGCTGCTAGTTATGTAGAGAGTGTTGGCAAATGAGGCATAGAATTAAGATATGTACCCCAGTTTTATCATGAAAACTGAGATTTATTTTTTAGTAAGCATTGGATTTTCACAATATTACTGTCTCCATAGTGCTGATTATCAAGGCTTAGAAAATCCATTTATTATTGCTGTGCATTCGTTTGAAAATATTCAAGTTCTAATGGACTAACGGTGGACTTTTCCATCTGCAGAATATACTGAATGACCAGAGGTGGCAGTGCAGCAGAAGAGAATTTGTCTGCGTTCCTGAGACCCAAAAAAAAAAGCAATTCCTCAGCACTCTGCCATCCTTCTTCAGTTTAAATGGTAAGTCAAACTCACGTTGAATACATTTGCTTGTCATTGAAAAAGTTCATAGCATCTGAGGGCCCTGAGTACCTTTTTAGTGGGGTCTTTGGCATGATTATATTTCTGTCAAGACTGTAGAAAAATGGATGACGTTACGGTGATCATCATATTTTCATCAAAGACTTTGTCTCTAAAGCTGACAAAGCCTGTGTTAGATACCTGTGCTAATAATGTGTCCTCAGAGGACATTACTGTCTTTAAGGCTGGAATGTGTTGCCTCAATTTGGAGCAATGGCGTGACTTTCTCATGGAGTGAAGCTCATTTGACCTGTTTCCCTGCACTCTGTATGTGGGACTCTGATACTCCAGATGGATTGCTGTTTAGGATACTCTGCAGTTTTGCAACTCCATCTTCTTTTCAAAAGGAGCTCAATGCTTTCTCAGTACACTGCCTAGCCGCCTTGCAGTCATAATTAATTATAGTTACCTACTGCATAGTTGCTGGTGTCTCCTCCTCCTGTGTTTCCTCGTCACCCAGGGTGATTGGTCACGTCCTGTCCTGACATCATAAAGCTAGAGCAGGGTGTCATCTGACATAAAGGACAATCAGTTGCCTAGCAAGTGATAAGATACATTTATCATGGTATTGAAATGGGTTGCAGGGTAAATAGGGCAGCCAGCTTAAAACCTAGATGGTTAGATGAATGAAACTGGGGCATTATTTGAGACTTGTGCATCTGTTTGAAGGTGCGGATAATCACAATGTTCTGGACTTCTCTATAGCTTAACTGATAGGGATGTACTAAGATGAAGATGTTAAGATGTCATTTATAGTTTTTATTATTCCCACTAACTATAGCGTAAACCTTCCTCCCTTAACTTATCAGATCTCTTAATTGCTATTGGCGTATCATAACCTAAAAGAATTGCACTGAAAAGGGGACGCCTTCACTTGGCTGGCAATCACACCTATTTATATAGGTCCTGATGTAGCTGCTAGTTATGTAGAGAGTGTTGGCAAATGAGGCATAGAATTAAGATATGTACCCCAGTTTTATCTTGAAAACTGAGATTTTAATTTTTAGTAAGCTTTGGATTTTCACAATATTACTGTCTCCATAGTGATGATTATCAAGGCTTAGAAAATCCATTTATTATTGCTGTGCATTCGTTTGAAAATATTCAAGTTCTAATGGACTAACGGTGGACTTTTCCATCTGCAGAATATACTGAATGTCCAGAGGTGGCAGTGCAGCAGAAGAGAATTTGTCTGCGTTCCTGAGACCCCAAAAAAAAAAGCAATTCCTCAGCACTCTGCCATCCTTCATCAGTTTACATGGTAAGTCAAACTCACGTTGAATACATTTGCTTGTCATTAAAAAAGTTCATAGCATCTGAGGGCCCTGAGTACCTTTTTAGTGGGGTCTTTGGCATGATTATATTTCTGTCAAGACTGTAGAAAAATGGATGACGTTACGGTCATCATCATATTTTCATCAAAGACTTTGTCTCTAAAGCTGACAAAGCCTGTGTTAGATACCTGTGCTAATAATGTGTTGTCAGAGGACATTACTGTCTTTAAGGCTGGAATGAGTTGCCTTAATTTGGAGCAATGGCGTAACTTTCTCATGGATTGAAGCTCATTTGACCTGTTTCCCTGCACTCTGTATGTGGGACTCTGATACTCCAGATGGATTGCTGTTTAGGATACTCTGCAGTTTTGCAACTCCATCTCCTTTTCAAAAGGAGCTAAATGCTTTCTCAGTACACTGCCTAGCCGCCTTGCAGTCATAATTAATTATAGTTACCTAGTGCATAATTGCTGGTGTCTCCTCCTCCTGTGTTTCCTCGTCACCCAGGGTGATTGGTCTCGTGCTGTCCTGACACCATAAAGCTAGAGCAGGGTGTCATCTGACATGAGGGACAATCAGTTGCCTAGCAAGTGATAAGATACATTTATCATGGTATTGAAATGGGTTGCAGGGTAAATAGGGCACCCAGCTTAAAACCTAGATGGTTAGATGAATGAAACTGGGGCATTATTTGAGACTTGTGCATCGGTTTGAAGGTGCGGATAATCACAATGTTCTGGACTTCTCTATAGCTTAACTGATAGGGATGTACTAAGATGAAGATGTTAAGATGTTGTTTATAGTTTTTATTATTCCCACTAACTATAGCGTAAACCTTCCTCCCTTAACTTATCAGATCACTTAATTGCTATTGGCGTATCATAACCTAAAAGAATTGCACTGAAAAGGGGACGCCTTCACTTGGCTGGCAATCACACCTATTTATATAGGTCCTGATGTAGCTGCTAGTTATGTAGAGAGTGTTGGCAAATGAGGCATAGAATTAAGATATGTACCCCAGTTTTATCTTGAAAACTGAGATTTTAATTTTTAGTAAGCTTTGGATTTTCACAATATTACTGTCTCCATAGTGATGATTATCAAGGCTTAGAAAATCCATTTATTATTGCTGTGCATTCGTTTGAAAATATTCAAGTTCTAATGGACTAACGGTGGACTTTTCCATCTGCAGAATATACTGAATGACCAGAGGTGGCAGTGCAGCAGAAGAGAATTTGTCTGCGTTCCTGAGACCCAAAAAAAAAGCAATTCCTCAGCACTCTGCCATCCTTCATCAGTTTAAATGGTAAGTCAAACTCACGTTGAATACATTTGCTTGTCATTGAAAAAGTTCATAGCATCTGAGGGCCCTGAGTACCTTTTTAGTGGGGTATTTGGCATGATTATATTTCTGTCAAGACTGTAGAAAAAATGGATGACGTTACGGTGATCATCATATTTTCATCAAAGACTTTGTCTCTAAAGCTGACAAAGCCTGTGTTAGATACCTGTGCTAATAATGTGTCCTCAGAGGACATTGCTGTCTTTAAGGCTGTAATGAGTTGCCTTAATTTGGAGCAATGGCGTGACTTTCTCATGGAGTGAAGCTCATTTGACCTGTTTCCCAGCACTCTCTATGTGGGACTCTGATACTCCAGATGGATTGCTGTTTAGGATACTCTGCAGTTTTGCAACTCCATATTCTTTTCAAAAGGAGCTCAATGCTTTCTCAGTACACTGCCTAGCCGCCTTGCAGTCATAATTAATTATAGTTACCTAGTGCATAATTGCTGGTGTCTCCTCCTCCTGTGTTTCCTCGTCACCCAGGGTGATTGGTCTCGTGCTGTCCTGACACCATAAAGCTAGAGCAGGGTGTCATCTGACATGAGGGACAATCAGTTGCCTAGCAAGTGATAAGATACATTTATCATGGTATTGAAATGGGTTGCAGGGTAAATAGGGCACCCAGCTTAAAACCTAGATGGTTAGACGAATGAAACTGGGGCATTATTTGAGACTTGTGCATCTGTTTGAAGGTGCGGATAATCACAATGTTCTGGACTTTTCTATAGCTTAACTGATAGGGATGTACTAAGATGAAGATGTTAAGATGTCATTTATAGTTTTTATTATTCCCACTAACTATAGCGTAAACCTTCCTCCCTTAACTTATCAGATCTCTTAATTGCTATTGGCGTATCATAACCTAAAAGAATTGCACTGAAAAGGGGACGCCTTCACTTGGCTGGCAATCACACCTATTTATATAGGTCCTGATGTAGCTGCTAGTTGTGTAGAGAGTGTTGGCAAATGAGGCATAGAATTAAGATACGTACCCCAGTTTTATCATGAAAACTGAGATTTATTTTTTAGTAAGCATTGGATTTTCACAATATTACTGTCTCCATAGTGATGATTATCAAGGCTTAGAAAATCCATTTATTATTGCTGTGCATTCGTTTGAAAATATTCAAGTTCTAATGGACTAACAGTGGACTTTTCCATCTGCAGAATATACTGAATGACCAGAGGTGGCAGTGCAGCAGAAGAGAATTTGTCTGCGTTCCTGAGACCCAAAAAAAAAAAGCAATTCCTCAGCACTCTGCCATCCTTCATCAGTTTACATGGTAAGTCAAACTCACGTTGAATACATTTGCTTGTCATTAAAAAAGTTCATAGCATCTGAGGGCCCTGAGAACCTTTTTAGTGGGGTCTTTGGCATGATTATATTTCTGTCAAGACTGTAGAAAAATGGATGACGTTACGGTGATCATCATATTTTCATCAAAGACTTTGTCTCTAAAGCTGACAAAGCCTGTGTTAGATACCTGTGCTAATAATGTCTTGTCAGAGGACATTACTGTCTTTAAGGCTGGAATGAGTTGCCTTAATTTGGAGCAATAGCGTAACTTTCTCATGGATTGAAGCTCATTTGACCTGTTTCCCTGCACTCTGTATGTGGGACTCTGATACTCCAGATGGATTGCTGTTTAGGATACTCTGCAGTTTTGCAACTCCATCTCCTTTTCAAAAGGAGCTCAATGCTTTCTCAGTACACTGCCTAGCCGCCTTGCAGTCATAACTAATTATAGTTACCTAGTGCATAATTGCTGGTGTCTCCTCCTCCTGTGTTTCCTCGTCACCCAGGGTGATTGGTCTCGTGCTGTCCTGACACCATAAAGCTAGAGCAGGGTGTCATCTGACATGAGGGACAATCAGTTGCCTAGCAAGTGATAAGATACATTTATCATGGTATTGAAATGGGTTGCAGGGTAAATAGGGCACCCAGCTTAAAACCTAGATGGTTAGATGAATGAAACTGGGGCATTATTTGAGACTTGTGCATCTGTTTGAAGGTGCGGATAATCACAATGTTCTGGACTTCTCTATAGCTTAACTGATAGGGATGTACTAAGATGAAGATGTTAAGATGTCATTTATAGTTTTTATTATTCCCACTAACTATAGCGTAAACCTTCCTCCCTTAACTTATCAGATCTCTTAATTGCTATTGGCGTATCATAACCTAAAAGAATTGCACTGAAAAGGGGACGCCTTCACTTGGCTGGCAATCACACCTATTTATATAGGTCCTGATGTAGCTGCTAGTTATGTAGAGAGTGTTGGCAAATGAGGCGTAGAATTAAGATATGTACCCCAGTTTTATCTTGAAAACTGAGATTTTAATTTTTAGTAAGCTTTGGATTTTCACAATATTACTGTCTCCATAGTGATGATTATCAAGGCTTAGAAAATCCATTTATTATTGCTGTGCATTCGTTTGAAAATATTCAAGTTCTAATGGACTAACGGTGGACTTTTCCATCTGCAGAATATACTGAATGACCAGAGGTGGCAGTGCAGCAGAAGAGAATTTGTCTGCGTTCCTGAGACCCAAAAAAAAAGCAATTCCTCAGCACTCTGCCATCCTTCATCAGTTTAAATGGTAAGTCAAACTCACGTTGAATACATTTGCTTGTCATTGAAAAAGTTCATAGCATCTGAGGCCCCTGAGTACCTTTTTAGTGGGGTATTTGGCATGATTATATTTCTGTCAAGACTGTAGAAAAAATGGATGAAGTTACGGTGATCATCATATTTTCATCAAAGACTTTGTCTCTAAAGCTGACAAAGCCTGTGTTAGATACCTGTGCTAATAATGTGTCCTCAGAGGACATTGCTGTCTTTAAGGCTGTAATGAGTTGCCTTAATTTGGAGCAATGGCGTGACTTTCTCATGGAGTGAAGCTCATTTGACCTGTTTCCCTGCACTCTGTATGTGGGACTCTGATACTCCAGATGGATTGCTGTTTAGGATACTCTGCAGTTTTGCAACTCCATATTCTTTTCAAAAGGAGCTCAATGCTTTCTCAGTACACTGCCTAGCTGCCTTGCAGTCATAATTAATTATAGTTACCTAGTGCATAATTGCTGGTGTCTCCTCCTCCTGTGTTTCCTCGTCACCCAGGGTGATTGGTCTCGTGCTGTCCTGACACCATAAAGCTAGAGCAGGGTGTCATCTGACATGAGGGACAATCAGTTGCCTAGCAAGTGATAAGATACATTTATCATGGTATTTAAATGGGTTGCAGGGTAAATAGGGCACCCAGCTTAAAACCTAGATGGTTAGAAGAATGAAACTGGGGCATTATTTGAGACTTGTGCATCTGTTTGAAGGTGCGGATAATCACAATGTTCTGGACTTCTCTATAGCTTAACTGATAGGGATGTACTAAGATGAAGATGTTAAGATGTCATTTATAGTTTTTATTATTCCCACTAACTATAGCGTAAACCTTCCTCCCTTAACTTATCAGATCTCTTAATTGCTATTGGCGTATCATAACCTAAAAGAATTGCACTGAAAAGGGGACGCCTTCACTTGGCTGGCAATCACACCTATTTATATAGGTCCTGATGTAGCTGCTAGTTGTGTAGAGAGTGTTGGCAAATGAGGCATAGAATTAAGATATGTACCCCAGTTTTATCATGAAAACTGAGATTTATTTTTTAGTAAGCATTGGATTTTCACAATATTACTGTCTCCATAGTGCTGATTATCAAGGCTTAGAAAATCCATTTATTATTGCTGTGCATTCGTTTGAAAATATTCAAGTTCTAATGGACTAACGGTGGACTTTTCCATCTGCAGAATATACTGAATGACCAGAGGTGGCAGTGCAGCAGAAGAGAATTTGTCTGCGTTCCTGAGACCCCCAAAAAAAGCAAATCCTCAGCACTCTGCCATCCTTCATCAGTTTACATGGTAAGTCAAACTCATGTTGAATACATTTGCTTGTCATTGAAAAAGTTCATAGCATCTGAGGGCCCTGAGTACCTTTTTAGTGGGGTCTTTGGCATGATTATATTTCTGTCAAGACTGTAGAAAAATGGATGACGTTACGGTGATCATCATATTTTCATCAAAGACTTTGTCTCTAAAGCTGACAAAGCCTGTGTTAGATACCTGTGCTAAAATTGTGTCCTCAGAGGACATTACTGTCTTTAAGGCAGGAATGAGTTGCCTCAATTTGGAGCAATGGCGTGACTTTCTCATGGAGTGAAGCTCATTTGACCTGTTTCCCTGCACTCTGTATGTGGGACTCTGATACTCCAGATGGATTGCAGATGGATTGCTGTTTAGGATACTCTGCAGTTTTGCAACTCCATCTTCTTTTCAAAAGGAGCTCAATGCTTTCTCAGTACACTGCCTAGCCGCCTTGCAGTCATAACTAATTATAGTTACCTAGTGCATAATTGCTGGTGTCTCCTCCTCCTGTGTTTCCTCGTCACCCAGGGTGATTGGTCTCGTGCTGTCCTGACACCATAAAGCTAGAGCAGGGTGTCATCTGACATGAGGGACAATCAGTTGCCTAGCAAGTGATAAGATACATTTATCATGGTATTGAAATGGGTTGCAGGGTAAATAGGGCACCCAGCTTAAAACCTAGATGGTTAGATGAATGAAACTGGGGCATTATTTGAGACTTGTGCATCTGTTTGAAGGTGCGGATAATCACAATGTTCTGGACTTCTCTATAGCTTAACTGATAGGGATGTACTAAGATGAAGATGTTAAGATGTCATTTATAGTTTTTATTATTCCCACTAACTATAGCGTAAACCTTCCTCCCTTAACTTATCAGATCTCTTAATTGCTATTGGCGTATCATAACCTAAAAGAATTGCACTGAAAAGGGGACGCCTTCACTTGGCTGGCAATCACACCTATTTATATAGGTCCTGATGTAGCTGCTAGTTATGTAGAGAGTGTTGGCAAATGAGGCGTAGAATTAAGATATGTACCCCAGTTTTATCTTGAAAACTGAGATTTTAATTTTTAGTAAGCTTTGGATTTTCACAATATTACTGTCTCCATAGTGATGATTATCAAGGCTTAGAAAATCCATTTATTATTGCTGTGCATTCGTTTGAAAATATTCAAGTTCTAATGGACTAACGGTGGACTTTTCCATCTGCAGAATATACTGAATGACCAGAGGTGGCAGTGCAGCAGAAGAGAATTTGTCTGCGTTCCTGAGACCCAAAAAAAAAGCAATTCCTCAGCACTCTGCCATCCTTCATCAGTTTAAATGGTAAGTCAAACTCACGTTGAATACATTTGCTTGTCATTGAAAAAGTTCATAGCATCTGAGGCCCCTGAGTACCTTTTTAGTGGGGTATTTGGCATGATTATATTTCTGTCAAGACTGTAGAAAAAATGGATGAAGTTACGGTGATCATCATATTTTCATCAAAGACTTTGTCTCTAAAGCTGACAAAGCCTGTGTTAGATACCTGTGCTAATAATGTGTCCTCAGAGGACATTGCTGTCTTTAAGGCAGGAATGAGTTGCCTCAATTTGGAGCAATGGCGTGACTTTCTCATGGAGTGAAGCTCATTTGACCTGTTTCCCTGCACTCTGTATGTGGGACTCTGATACTCCAGATGGATTGCTGTTTAGGATACTCTGCAGTTTTGCAACTCCATCTTCTTTTCAAAAGGAGCTCAATGCTTTCTCAGTACACTGCCTAGCCGCCTTGCAGTCATAATTAATTATAGTTACCTACTGCATAATTGCTGGTGTCTCCTCCTCCTGTGTTTCCTCGTCACCCAGGGTGATTGGTCACGTGCTGTCCTGACATCATAAAGCTAGAGCAGGGTGTCATCTGGCATGAGGGACAATCAGTTGCCTAGCAAGTGATAAGATACATTTATCATGGTATTGAAATGGGTTGCAGGGTAAATAGGGCACCCAGCTTAAAACCTAGATGGTTAGATGAATGAAACTGGGGCATTATTTGGCACTTGTGCATCTGTTTGAAGGTGCGGATAATCACAATGTTCTGGACTTCTCTATAGCTTAACTGATAGGGATGTACTAAGATGAAGATGTTAAGATGTTGTTTATAGTTTTTATTATTCCCACTAACTATAGCGTAAACCTTCCTCCCTTAACTTATCAGATCACTTAATTGCTATTGGCGTATCATAACCTAAAAGAATTGCACTGAAAAGGGGACGCCTTCACTTGGCTGGCAATTACACCTATTTATCTAGGTCCTGGTGTAGCTGCTAGTTATGTAGAGAGTGTTGGCAAATGAGGCATAGAATTAAGATATGTACTCCAGTTTTATCTTGAAAACTGAGATTTTAATTTTTAGTAAGCTTTGGATTTTCACAATATTACTGTCTCCATAGTGATGATTATCAAGGCTTAGAAAATCCATTTATTATTGCTGTGCATTCGTTTGAAAATATTCAAGTTCTAATGGACTAACGGTGGACTTTTCCATCTGCAGAATATACTGAATGACCAGAGGTGGCAGTGCAGCAGAAGAGAATTTGTCTGCGTTCCTGAGACCCAAAAAAAAAAGCAATTCCTCAGCACTCTGCCATCCTTCATCAGTTTACATGGTAAGTCAAACTCACGTTGAATACATTTGCTTGTCATTAAAAAAGTTCATAGCATCTGAGGGCCCTGAGTACCTTTTTAGTGGGGTCTTTGGCATGATTATATTTCTGTCAAGACTGTAGAAAAATGGATGACGTTACGGTCATCATCATATTTTCATCAAAGACTTTGTCTCTAAAGCTGACAAAGCCTGTGTTAGATACCTGTGCTAATAATGTGTCGTCAGAGGACATTACTGTCTTTAAGGCTGGAATGAGTTGCCTTAATTTGGAGCAATGGCGTAACTTTCTCATGGATTGAAGCTCATTTGACCTGTTTCCCTGCACTCTGTATGTGGGACTCTGATACTCCAGATGGATTGCTGTTTAGGATACTCTGCAGTTTTGCAACTCCATCTCCTTTTCAAAAGGAGCTCAATGCTTTCTCAGTACACTGCCTAGCCGCCTTGCAGTCATAATTAATTATAGTTACCTAGTGCATAATTGCTGGTGTCTCCTCCTCCTGTGTTTCCTCGTCACCCAGGGTGATTGGTCTCGTGCTGTCCTGACACCATAAAGGTAGAGCAGGGTGTCATCTGACATGAGGGACAATCAGTTGCCTAGCAAGTGATAAGATACATTTATCATGGTATTGAAATGGGTTGCAGGGTAAATAGGGCACCCAGCTTAAAACCTAGATGGTTAGATGAATGAAACTGGGGCATTATTTGAGACTTGTGCATCAGTTTGAAGGTGCGGATAATCACAATGTTCTGGACTTCTCTATAGCTTAACTGATAGGGATGTACTAAGATGAAGATGTTAAGATGTTGTTTATAGTTTTTATTATTCCCACTAACTATAGCGTAAACCTTCCTCCCTTAACTTATCAGATCACTTAATTGCTATTGGCGTATCATAACCTAAAAGAATTGCACTGAAAAGGGGACGCCTTCACTTGGCTGGCAATTACACCTATTTATCTAGGTCCTGATGTAGCTGCTAGTTATGTAGAGAGTGTTGGCAAATGAGGCATAGAATTAAGATATGTACCCCAGTTTTATCTTGAAAACTGAGATTTTAATTTTTAGTAAGCTTTGGATTTTCACAATATTACTGTCTCCATAGTGCTGATTATCAAGGCTTAGAAAATCCATTTATTATTGCTGTGCATTCGTTTGAAAATATTCAAGTTCTAATGGACTAACGGTGGACTTTTCCATCTGCAGAATATACTGAATGACCAGAGGTGGCAGTGCAGCAGAAGAGAATTTGTCTGCGTTCCTGAGACCCCCAAAAAAAGCAAATCCTCAGCACTCTGCCATCCTTCATCAGTTTACATGGTAAGTCAAACTCATGTTGAATACATTTGCTTGTCATTGAAAAAGTTCATAGCATCTGAGGGCCCTGAGTACCTTTTTAGTGGGGTCTTTGGCATGATTATATTTCTGTCAAGACTGTAGAAAAATGGATGACGTTACGGTGATCATCATATTTTCATCAAAGACTTTGTCTCTAAAGCTGACAAAGCCTGTGTTAGATACCTGTGCTAAAATTGTGTCCTCAGAGGACATTACTGTCTTTAAGGCAGGAATGAGTTGCCTCAATTTGGAGCAATGGCGTGACTTTCTCATGGAGTGAAGCTCATTTGACCTGTTTCCCTGCACTCTGTATGTGGGACTCTGATACTCCAGATGGATTGCAGATGGATTGCTGTTTAGGATACTCTGCAGTTTTGCAACTCCATCTTCTTTTCAAAAGGAGCTCAATGCTTTCTCAGTACACTGCCTAGCCGCCTTGCAGTCATAACTAATTATAGTTACCTAGTGCATAATTGCTGGTGTCTCCTCCTCCTGTGTTTCCTCGTCACCCAGGGTGATTGGTCTCGTGCTGTCCTGACACCATAAAGCTAGAGCAGGGTGTCATCTGACATGAGGGACAATCAGTTGCCTAGCAAGTGATAAGATACATTTATCATGGTATTGAAATGGGTTGCAGGGTAAATAGGGCACCCAGCTTAAAACCTAGATGGTTAGATGAATGAAACTGGGGCATTATTTGAGACTTGTGCATCTGTTTGAAGGTGCGGATAATCACAATGTTCTGGACTTCTCTATAGCTTAACTGATAGGGATGTACTAAGATGAAGATGTTAAGATGTCATTTATAGTTTTTATTATTCCCACTAACTATAGCGTAAACCTTCCTCCCTTAACTTATCAGATCTCTTAATTGCTATTGGCGTATCATAACCTAAAAGAATTGCACTGAAAAGGGGACGCCTTCACTTGGCTGGCAATCACACCTATTTATATAGGTCCTGATGTAGCTGCTAGTTATGTAGAGAGTGTTGGCAAATGAGGCGTAGAATTAAGATATGTACCCCAGTTTTATCTTGAAAACTGAGATTTTAATTTTTAGTAAGCTTTGGATTTTCACAATATTACTGTCTCCATAGTGATGATTATCAAGGCTTAGAAAATCCATTTATTATTGCTGTGCATTCGTTTGAAAATATTCAAGTTCTAATGGACTAACGGTGGACTTTTCCATCTGCAGAATATACTGAATGACCAGAGGTGGCAGTGCAGCAGAAGAGAATTTGTCTGCGTTCCTGAGACCCAAAAAAAAAGCAATTCCTCAGCACTCTGCCATCCTTCATCAGTTTAAATGGTAAGTCAAACTCACGTTGAATACATTTGCTTGTCATTGAAAAAGTTCATAGCATCTGAGGCCCCTGAGTACCTTTTTAGTGGGGTATTTGGCATGATTATATTTCTGTCAAGACTGTAGAAAAAATGGATGAAGTTACGGTGATCATCATATTTTCATCAAAGACTTTGTCTCTAAAGCTGACAAAGCCTGTGTTAGATACCTGTGCTAATAATGTGTCCTCAGAGGACATTGCTGTCTTTAAGGCAGGAATGAGTTGCCTCAATTTGGAGCAATGGCGTGACTTTCTCATGGAGTGAAGCTCATTTGACCTGTTTCCCTGCACTCTGTATGTGGGACTCTGATACTCCAGATGGATTGCTGTTTAGGATACTCTGCAGTTTTGCAACTCCATCTTCTTTTCAAAAGGAGCTCAATGCTTTCTCAGTACACTGCCTAGCCGCCTTGCAGTCATAATTAATTATAGTTACCTACTGCATAATTGCTGGTGTCTCCTCCTCCTGTGTTTCCTCGTCACCCAGGGTGATTGGTCACGTGCTGTCCTGACATCATAAAGCTAGAGCAGGGTGTCATCTGGCATGAGGGACAATCAGTTGCCTAGCAAGTGATAAGATACATTTATCATGGTATTGAAATGGGTTGCAGGGTAAATAGGGCACCCAGCTTAAAACCTAGATGGTTAGATGAATGAAACTGGGGCATTATTTGGCACTTGTGCATCTGTTTGAAGGTGCGGATAATCACAATGTTCTGGACTTCTCTATAGCTTAACTGATAGGGATGTACTAAGATGAAGATGTTAAGATGTTGTTTATAGTTTTTATTATTCCCACTAACTATAGCGTAAACCTTCCTCCCTTAACTTATCAGATCACTTAATTGCTATTGGCGTATCATAACCTAAAAGAATTGCACTGAAAAGGGGACGCCTTCACTTGGCTGGCAATTACACCTATTTATCTAGGTCCTGGTGTAGCTGCTAGTTATGTAGAGAGTGTTGGCAAATGAGGCATAGAATTAAGATATGTACTCCAGTTTTATCTTGAAAACTGAGATTTTAATTTTTAGTAAGCTTTGGATTTTCACAATATTACTGTCTCCATAGTGATGATTATCAAGGCTTAGAAAATCCATTTATTATTGCTGTGCATTCGTTTGAAAATATTCAAGTTCTAATGGACTAACGGTGGACTTTTCCATCTGCAGAATATACTGAATGACCAGAGGTGGCAGTGCAGCAGAAGAGAATTTGTCTGCGTTCCTGAGACCCAAAAAAAAAAGCAATTCCTCAGCACTCTGCCATCCTTCATCAGTTTACATGGTAAGTCAAACTCACGTTGAATACATTTGCTTGTCATTAAAAAAGTTCATAGCATCTGAGGGCCCTGAGTACCTTTTTAGTGGGGTCTTTGGCATGATTATATTTCTGTCAAGACTGTAGAAAAATGGATGACGTTACGGTCATCATCATATTTTCATCAAAGACTTTGTCTCTAAAGCTGACAAAGCCTGTGTTAGATACCTGTGCTAATAATGTGTCGTCAGAGGACATTACTGTCTTTAAGGCTGGAATGAGTTGCCTTAATTTGGAGCAATGGCGTAACTTTCTCATGGATTGAAGCTCATTTGACCTGTTTCCCTGCACTCTGTATGTGGGACTCTGATACTCCAGATGGATTGCTGTTTAGGATACTCTGCAGTTTTGCAACTCCATCTCCTTTTCAAAAGGAGCTCAATGCTTTCTCAGTACACTGCCTAGCCGCCTTGCAGTCATAATTAATTATAGTTACCTAGTGCATAATTGCTGGTGTCTCCTCCTCCTGTGTTTCCTCGTCACCCAGGGTGATTGGTCTCGTGCTGTCCTGACACCATAAAGGTAGAGCAGGGTGTCATCTGACATGAGGGACAATCAGTTGCCTAGCAAGTGATAAGATACATTTATCATGGTATTGAAATGGGTTGCAGGGTAAATAGGGCACCCAGCTTAAAACCTAGATGGTTAGATGAATGAAACTGGGGCATTATTTGAGACTTGTGCATCAGTTTGAAGGTGCGGATAATCACAATGTTCTGGACTTCTCTATAGCTTAACTGATAGGGATGTACTAAGATGAAGATGTTAAGATGTTGTTTATAGTTTTTATTATTCCCACTAACTATAGCGTAAACCTTCCTCCCTTAACTTATCAGATCACTTAATTGCTATTGGCGTATCATAACCTAAAAGAATTGCACTGAAAAGGGGACGCCTTCACTTGGCTGGCAATTACACCTATTTATCTAGGTCCTGATGTAGCTGCTAGTTATGTAGAGAGTGTTGGCAAATGAGGCATAGAATTAAGATATGTACCCCAGTTTTATCTTGAAAACTGAGATTTTAATTTTTAGTAAGCTTTGGATTTTCACAATATTACTGTCTCCATAGTGCTGATTATCAAGGCTTAGAAAATCCATTTATTATTGCTGTGCATTCGTTTGAAAATATTCAAGTTCTAATGGACTAACGGTGGACTTTTCCATCTGCAGAATATACTGAATGACCAGAGGTGGCAGTGCATCAGAAGAGAATTTGTCTGCGTTCCTGAGACCCCCAAAAAAAAGCAATTCCTCAGCACTCTGCCATCCTTCATCAGTTTACATGGTAAGTCAAACTCACGTTGAATACACTTGCTTGTCATTGAAAAAGTTCATAGCATCTGAGGGCCCTGAGTACCTTTTTAGTGGGGTATTTGGCATGATTATATTTCTGTCAAGACTGTAGAAAAAATGGATGACGTTACGGTGATCATCATATTTTCATCAAAGACTTTGTCTCTAAAGCTGACAAAGCCTGTGTTAGATACCTGTGCTAATAATGTGTCCTCAGAGGACATTGCTGTCTTTAAGGCTGTAATGAGTTGCCTTAATTTGGAGCAATGGCGTGACTTTCTCATGGAGTGAAGCTCATTTGACCTGTTTCCCTGCACTCTGTATGTGGGACTCTGATACTCCAGATGGATTGCTGTTTAGGATACTCTGCAGTTTTGCAACTCCATATTCTTTTCAAAAGGAGCTCAATGCTTTCTCAGTACACTGCCTAGCTGCCTTGCAGTCATAATTAATTATAGTTACCTAGTGCATAATTGCTGGTGTCTCCTCCTCCTGTGTTTCCTCGTCACCCAGGGTGATTGGTCTCGTGCTGTCCTGACACCATAAAGCTAGAGCAGGGTGTCATCTGACATGAGGGACAATCAGTTGCCTAGCAAGTGATAAGATACATTTATCATGGTATTTAAATGGGTTGCAGGGTAAATAGGGCACCCAGCTTAAAACCTAGATGGTTAGAAGAATGAAACTGGGGCATTATTTGAGACTTGTGCATCTGTTTGAAGGTGCGGATAATCACAATGTTCTGGACTTCTCTATAGCTTAACTGATAGGGATGTACTAAGATGAAGATGTTAAGATGTCATTTATAGTTTTTATTATTCCCACTAACTATAGCGTAAACCTTCCTCCCTTAACTTATCAGATCTCTTAATTGCTATTGGCGTATCATAACCTAAAAGAATTGCACTGAAAAGGGGACGCCTTCACTTGGCTGGCAATCACACCTATTTATATAGGTCCTGATGTAGCTGCTAGTTGTGTAGAGAGTGTTGGCAAATGAGGCATAGAATTAAGATATGTACCCCAGTTTTATCATGAAAACTGAGATTTATTTTTTAGTAAGCATTGGATTTTCACAATATTACTGTCTCCATAGTGCTGATTATCAAGGCTTAGAAAATCCATTTATTATTGCTGTGCATTCGTTTGAAAATATTCAAGTTCTAATGGACTAACGGTGGACTTTTCCATCTGCAGAATATACTGAATGACCAGAGGTGGCAGTGCAGCAGAAGAGAATTTGTCTGCGTTCCTGAGACCCCCAAAAAAAGCAAATCCTCAGCACTCTGCCATCCTTCATCAGTTTACATGGTAAGTCAAACTCATGTTGAATACATTTGCTTGTCATTGAAAAAGTTCATAGCATCTGAGGGCCCTGAGTACCTTTTTAGTGGGGTCTTTGGCATGATTATATTTCTGTCAAGACTGTAGAAAAATGGATGACGTTACGGTGATCATCATATTTTCATCAAAGACTTTGTCTCTAAAGCTGACAAAGCCTGTGTTAGATACCTGTGCTAAAATTGTGTCCTCAGAGGACATTACTGTCTTTAAGGCAGGAATGAGTTGCCTCAATTTGGAGCAATGGCGTGACTTTCTCATGGAGTGAAGCTCATTTGACCTGTTTCCCTGCACTCTGTATGTGGGACTCTGATACTCCAGATGGATTGCAGATGGATTGCTGTTTAGGATACTCTGCAGTTTTGCAACTCCATCTTCTTTTCAAAAGGAGCTCAATGCTTTCTCAGTACACTGCCTAGCCGCCTTGCAGTCATAATTAATTATAGTTACCTAGTGCATAATTGCTGGTGTCTCCTCCACCTGTGTTTCCTCGTCACCCAGGGTGATTGGTCACATGCTGTCCTGACACCATAAAGCTAGAGCAGGGTGTCATCTGACATGAGGGACAATCAGTTGCCTAGCAAGTGATAAGATACATTTATCATGGTATTGAAATGGGTTTCAGGGTAAATAGGGCACCCAGCTTAAAACCTAGATGGTTAGATGATTGAAACTGGGGCATTATTTGAGACCTGTGCATCTGTTTGAAGGTGCGGATAATCACTATGTTCTGGACTTCTCTATAGCTTAACTGATAGGGATGTACTAAGATGAAGATGTTAAGATGTCGTTTATAGTTTTTATTATTCCCACTAACTATAGCGTAAACCTTCCTCCCTTAACTTATCAGATCACTTAATTGCTATTGGCGTATCATAACCTAAAAGAATTGCACTGAAAAGGGGACGCCTTCACTTGGCTGGCAATCACACCTATTTATATAGGTCCTGATGTAGCTGCTAGTTGTGTAGAGAGTGTTGGCAAATGAGGCATAGAATTAAGATACGTACCCCAGTTTTATCATGAAAACTGAGATTTATTTTTTAGTAAGCATTGGATTTTCACAATATTACTGTCTCCATAGTACTGATTATCAAGGCTTAGAAAATCCATTTATTATTGCTGTGCATTCGTTTGAAAATATTCAAGTTCTAATGGACTAACGGTGGACTTTTCCATCTGCAGAATATACTGAATGACCAGAGGTGGCAGTGCAGCAGAAGAGAATTTGTCTGCGTTCCTGAGACCCCCAAAAAAAGCAAATCCTCAGCACTCTGCCATCCTTCATCAGTTTACATGGTAAGTCAAACTCACGTTGAATACATTTGCTTGTCATTAAAAAAGTTCATAGCATCTGAGGGCCCTGAGTACCTTTTTAGTGGGGTCTTTGGCATGATTATATTTCTGTCAAGACTGTAGAAAAATGGATGACGTTACGGTGATCATCATATTTTCATCAAAGACTTTGTCTCTAAAGCTGACAAAGCCTGTGTTAGATACCTGTGCTAATAATGTGTCCTCAGAGGACATTACTGTCTTTAAGGCTGGAATGAGTTGCCTTAATTTGGAGCAATGGCGTAACTTTCTCATGGATTGAAGCTCATTTGACCTGTTTCCCTGCACTCTGTATGTGGGACTCTGATACTCCAGATGGATTGCTGTTTAGGATACTCTGCAGTTTTGCAACTCCATCTCCTTTTCAAAAGGAGCTCAATGCTTTCTCAGTACACTGCCTAGCCGCCTTGCAGTCATAACTAATTATAGTTACCTAGTGCATAATTGCTGGTGTCTCCTCCTCCTGTGTTTCCTCGTCACCCAGGGTGATTGGTCTCGTGCTGTCCTGACACCATAAAGCTAGAGCAGGGTGTCATCTGACATGAGGGACAATCAGTTGCCTAGCAAGTGATAAGATACATTTATCATGGTATTGAAATGGGTTGCAGGGTAAATAGGGCACCCAGCTTAAAACCTAGATGGTTAGATGAATGAAACTGGGGCATTATTTGAGACTTGTGCATCTGTTTGAAGGTGCGGATAATCACAATGTTCTGGACTTCTCTATAGCTTAACTGATAGGGATGTACTAAGATGAAGATGTTAAGATGTCATTTATAGTTTTTATTATTCCCACTAACTATAGCGTAAACCTTCCTCCCTTAACTTATCAGATCTCTTAATTGCTATTGGCGTATCATAACCTAAAAGAATTGCACTGAAAAGGGGACGCCTTCACTTGGCTGGCAATCACACCTATTTATATAGGTCCTGATGTAGCTGCTAGTTATGTAGAGAGTGTTGGCAAATGAAGCATAGAATTAAGATATGTACCCCAGTTTTATCTTGAAAACTGAGATTTTAATTTTTAGTAAGCTTTGGATTTTCACAATATTACTGTCTCCATAGTGCTGATTATCAAGGCTTAGAAAATCCATTTATTATTGCTGTGCATTCGTTTGAAAATATTCAAGTTCTAATGGACTAACGGTGGACTTTTCCATCTGCAGAATATACTGAATGACCAGAGGTGGCAGTGCAGCAGAAGAGAATTTGTCTGCGTTCCTGAGACCCCCAAAAAAAGCAAATCCTCAGCATTCTGCCATCCTTCATCAGTTTACATGGTAAGTCAAACTCACGTTGAATACATTTGCTTGTCATTGAAAAAGTTCATAGCATCTGAGGGCCCTGAGTACCTTTTTAGTGGGGTCTTTGGCATGATTATATTTATGTCAAGACTGTAGAAAAATGGATGACGTTACGGTGATCATCATATTTTCATCAAAGACTTTGTCTCTAAAGCTGACAAAGCCTGTGTTAGATACCTGTGCTAATAATGTGTCGTCAGAGGACATTACTGTCTTTAAGGCTGGAATGAGTTGCCTTAATTTGGAGCAATGGCGTAACTTTCTCATGGATTGAAGCTCATTTGACCTGTTTCCCTGCACTCTGTATGTGGGACTCTGATACTCCAGATGGATTGCTGTTTAAGATACTCTGCAGTTTTGCAACTCCATCTCATTTTCAAAAGGAGCTCAATGCTTTCTCAGTATACTGCCTTGCAGTCATAACTAATTATAGTTACCTAGTGCATAATTGCTGGTGTCTCCTCCTCCTGTGTTTCCTCGTCACCCAGGGTGATTGGTCTCGTGCTGTCCTGACACCATAAAGCTAGAGCAGGGTGTCATCTGACATGAGGGACAATCCGTTGCCTAGCAAGTGATAAGATACATTTATCATGGTATTGAAATGGGTTGCAGGGTAAATAGGGCACCCAGCTTAAAACCTAGATGGTTAGATGAATGAAACTGGGGCATTATTTGAGACTTGTGCATCTGTTTGAAGGTGCGGATAATCACAATGTTCTGGACTTCTCTATAGCTTAACTGATAGGGATGTACTAAGATGAAGATGTTAAGATGTCATTTATAGTTTTTAATATTCCCACTAACTATAGCGTAAACCTTCCTCCCTTAACTTATCAGTTCTCTTAATTGCTATTGGCGTATCATAACCTAAAAGAATTGCACTGAAAAGGGGACGCCTTCACTTGGCTGGCAATCACACCTATTTATATAGGTCCTGATGTAGCTGCTAGTTATGTAGAGAGTGTTGGCAAATGAGGCATAGAATTAAGATATGTACCCCAGTTTTATCTTGAAAACTGAGATTTTAATTTTTAGTAAGCTTTGGATTTTCACAATATTACTGTCTCCATAGTGATGATTATCAAGGCTTAGAAAATCCATTTATTATTGCTGTGCATTCGTTTGAAAATATTCAAGTTCTAATGGACTAACGGTGGACTTTTCCATCTGCAGAATATACTGAATGACCAGAGGTGGCAGTGCAGCAGAAGAGAATTTGTCTGCGTTCCTGAGACCCAAAAAAAAAGCAATTCCTCAGCACTCTGCCATCCTTCATCAGTTTAAATGGTAAGTCAAACTCACGTTGAATACATTTGCTTGTCATTGAAAAAGTTCATAGCATCTGAGGGCCCTGAGTACCTTTTTAGTGGGGTATTTGGCATGATTATATTTCTGTCAAGACTGTAGAAAAAATGGATGACGTTACGGTGATCATCATATTTTCATCAAAGACTTTGTCTCTAAAGCTGACAAAGCCTGTGTTAGATACCTGTGCTAATAATGTGTCCTCAGAGGACATTGCTGTCTTTAAGGCTGTAATGAGTTGCCTTAATTTGGAGCAATGGCGTAACTTTCTCATGGATTGAAGCTCATTTGACCTGTTTCCCTGCACTCTGTATGTGGGACTCTGATACTCCAGATGGATTGCTGTTTAGGATACTCTGCAGTTTTGCAACTCCATCTCCTTTTCAAAAGGAGCTCAATGCTTTCTCAGTACACTGCCTAGCCGCCTTGCAGTCATAACTAATTATAGTTACCTAGTGCATAATTGCTGGTGTCTCCTCCTCCTGTGTTTCCTCGTCACCCAGGGTGATTGGTCTCGTGCTGTCCTGACACCATAAAGCTAGAGCAGGGTGTCATCTGACATGAGGGACAATCAGTTGCCTAGCAAGTGATAAGATACATTTATCATGGTATTGAAATGGGTTGCAGGGTAAATAGGGCACCCAGCTTAAAACCTAGATGGTTAGATGAATGAAACTGGGGCATTATTTGAGACTTGTGCATCTGTTTGAAGGTGCGGATAATCACAATGTTCTGGACTTCTCTATAGCTTAACTGATAGGGATGTACTAAGATGAAGATGTTAAGATGTCATTTATAGTTTTTATTATTCCCACTAACTATAGCGTAAACCTTCCTCCCTTAACTTATCAGATCTCTTAATTGCTATTGGCGTATCATAACCTAAAAGAATTGCACTGAAAAGGGGACGCCTTCACTTGGCTGGCAATCACACCTATTTATATAGGTCCTGATGTAGCTGCTAGTTATGTAGAGAGTGTTGGCAAATGAGGCATAGAATTAAGATATGTACCCCAGTTTTATCTTGAAAACTGAGATTTTAATTTTTAGTAAGCTTTGGATTTTCACAATATTACTGTCTCCATAGTGATGATTATCAAGGCTTAGAAAATCCATTTATTATTGCTGTGCATTCGTTTGAAAATATTCAAGTTCTAATGGACTAACGGTGGACTTTTCCATCTGCAGAATATACTGAATGACCAGAGGTGGCAGTGCAGCAGAAGAGAATTTGTCTGCGTTCCTGAGACCCAAAAAAAAAGCAATTCCTCAGCACTCTGCCATCCTTCATCAGTTTAAATGGTAAGTCAAACTCACGTTGAATACATTTGCTTGTCATTGAAAAAGTTCATAGCATCTGAGGGCCCTGAGTACCTTTTTAGTGGGGTCTTTGGCATGATTATATTTCTGTCAAGACTGTAGAAAAATGGATGACGTTACGGTGATCATCATATTTTCATCAAAGACTTTGTCTCTAAAGCTGACAAAGCCTGTGTTAGATACCTGTGCTAATAATGTGTCCTCCGAGGACATTACTGTCTTTAAGGCTGGAATGAGTTGCCTCAATTTGGAGCAATGGCGTGACTTTCTCATGGAGTGAAGCTCATTTGACCTGTTTCCCTGCACTCTGTATGTGGGACTCTGATACTCCAGATGGATTGCTGTTTAGGATAGTCTGCAGTTTTGCAACTCCATCTTCTTTTCAAAAGGAGCTCAATGCTTTCTCAGTACACTGCCTAGCCGCCTTGCAGTCATAATTAATTATAGTTACCTACTGCATAGTTGCTGGTGTCTCCTCCTCCTGTGTTTCCTCGTCACCCAGGGTGATTGGTCACGTGCTGTCCTGACATCATAAAGCTAGAGCAGGGTGTCATCTGACATAAAGGACAATCAGTTGCCTAGCAAGTGATAAGATACATTTATCATGGTATTGAAATGGGTTGCAGGGTAAATAGGGCACCCAGCTTAAAACCTAGATGGTTAGATGAATGAAACTAGGGCATTATTTGAGACTTGTGCATCTGTTTGAAGGTGTGGATAATCACAATGTTCTGGACTTCTCTATAGCTTAACTGATAGGGATGTACTAAGATGAAGATCTTAAGATGTTGTTTATAGTTTTTATTATTCCCACTAACTATAGCGTAAACCTTCCTCCCTTAACTTATCAGATCACTTAATTGCTATTGGCGTATCATAACCTAAAAGAATTGCACTGAAAAGGGGACGCCTTCACTTGGCTTGCAATTACACCTATTTATCTAGGTCCTGATGTAGCTGCTAGTTATGTAGAGAGTGTTGGCAAATGAGGCATAGAATTAAGATATGTACCCTAGTTTTATCTTGAAAACTGAGATTTTAATTTTTAGTAAGCTTTGGATTTTCACAATATTACTGTCTCCATAGTACTGATTATCAAGGCTTAGAAAATCCATTTATTATTGCTTTGCATTCGTTTGAAAATATTCAAGTTCTAATGGACTAACGGTGGACTTTTCCATCTGCAGAATATACTGAATGACCAGAGGTGGCAGTGCAGCAGAAGAGAATTTGTCTGCGTTCCTGAGACCCAAAAGAAAAAGCAATTCCTCAGCACTCTGCCATCCTTCATCAGTTTACATGGTAAGTCAAACTCACGTTGAATACATTTGCTTGTCATTAAAAAAGTTCATAGCATCTGAGGGCCCTGAGTACCTTTTTAGTGGGGTCTTTGGCATGATTATATTTCTGTCAAGACTGTAGAAAAATGGATGACGTTACGGTGATCATCATATTTTCATCAAAGACTTTGTCTCTAAAGCTGACAAAGCCTGTGTTAGATACCTGTGCTAATAATGTGTCGTCAGAGGACATTACTGTCTTTAAGGCTGGAATGAGTTGCCTTAATTTGGAGCAATGGCGTAACTTTCTCATGGATTGAAGCTCATTTGACCTGTTTCCCTGCACTCTGTATGTGGGACTCTGATACTCCAGATGGATTGCTGTTTAGGATACTCTGCAGTTTTGCAACTCCATCTCCTTTTCAAAAGGAGCTCAATGCTTTCTCAGTACACTGCCTAGCCGCCTTGCAGTCATAATTAATTATAGTTACCTAGTGCATAATTGCTGGTGTCTCCTCCTCCTGTGTTTCCTCGTCACCCAGGGTGATTGGTCTCGTGCTGTCCTGACACCATAAAGCTAGAGCAGGGTGTCATCTGACATGAGGGACAATCAGTTGCCTAGCAAGTGATAAGATACATTTATCATGGTATTGAAATGGGTTGCAGGGTAAATAGGGCACCCAGCTTAAAACCTAGATGGTTAGATGAATGAAACTGGGGCATTATTTGAGACTTGTGCATCTGTTTGAAGGTGCGGATAATCACAATGTTCTGGACTTCTCTATAGCTTAACTGATAGGGATGTACTAAGATGAAGATGTTAAGATGTTGTTTATAGTTTTTATTATTCCCACTAACTATAGCGTAAACCTTCCTCCCTTAACTTATCAGATCACTTAATTGCTATTGGCGTATCATAACCTAAAAGAATTGCACTGAAAAGGGGACGCCTTCACTTGGCTGGCAATTACACCTATTTATCTAGGTCCGGATGTAGCTGCTAGTTATGTAGAGAGTGTTGGCAAATGAGGCATAGAATTAAGATATGTACCCCAGTTTTATCTTGAAAACTGAGATTTTAATTTTTAGTAAGCTTTGGATTTTCACAATATTACTGTCTCCATAGTACTGATTATCAAGGCTTAGAAAATCCATTTATTATTGCTTTGCATTCGTTTGAAAATATTCAAGTTCTAATGGACTATCGGTGGACTTTTCCATCTGCAGAATATACTGAATGACCAGAGGTGGCAGTGCAGCAGAAGAGAATTTGTCTGCGTTCCTGAGACCCAAAAAAAAAAATCAATTCCTCAGCACTCTGCCATCCTTCATCAGTGTACATGGTAAGTCAAACTCACGTTGAATACATTTGCTTGTCATTGAAAAAGTTCATAGCATCTGAGGGCCCTGAGTACCTTTTTAGTGGGGTCTTTGGCATGATTATATTTCTGTCAAGACTGTAGAAAAATGGATGACGTTACGGTGATCATCATATTTTCATCAAAGACTTTGTCTCTAAAGCTGACAAAGCCTGTGTTAGATACCTGTGCTAATAATGTGTCGTCAGAGGACATTACTGTCTTTAAGGCTGGAATGAGTTGCCTTAATTTGGAGCAATGGCGTAACTTTCTCATGGATTGAAGCTCATTTGACCTGTTTCCCTGCACTCTGTATGTGGGACTCTGATACTCCAGATGGATTGCTGTTTAGGATACTCTGCAGTTTTGCAACTCCATCTCCTTTTCAAAAGGAGCTCAATGCTTTCTCAGTACACTGCCTAGCCGCCTTGCAGTCATAACTAATTATAGTTACCTAGTGCATAATTGCTGGTGTCTCCTCCTCCTGTGTTTCCTCGTCACCCAGGGTGATTGGTCTCGTGCTGTCCTGACACCATAAAGCTAGAGCAGGGTGTCATCTGACATGAGGGACAATCCGTTGCCTAGCAAGTGATAAGATACATTTATCATGGTATTGAAATGGGTTGCAGGGTAAATAGGGCACCCAGCTTAAAACCTAGATGGTTAGATGAATGAAACTGGGGCATTATTTGAGACTTGTGCATCTGTTTGAAGGTGCGGATAATCACAATGTTCTGGACTTCTCTATAGCTTAACTGATAGGGATGTACTAAGATGAAGATGTTAAGATGTCATTTATAGTTTTTAATATTCCCACTAACTATAGCGTAAACCTTCCTCCCTTAACTTATCAGTTCTCTTAATTGCTATTGGCGTATCATAACCTAAAAGAATTGCACTGAAAAGGGGACGCCTTCACTTGGCTGGCAATCACACCTATTTATATAGGTCCTGATGTAGCTGCTAGTTATGTAGAGAGTGTTGGCAAATGAGGCATAGAATTAAGATATGTACCCCAGTTTTATCTTGAAAACTGAGATTTTAATTTTTAGTAAGCTTTGGATTTTCACAATATTACTGTCTCCATAGTGATGATTATCAAGGCTTAGAAAATCCATTTATTATTGCTGTGCATTCGTTTGAAAATATTCAAGTTCTAATGGACTAACGGTGGACTTTTCCATCTGCAGAATATACTGAATGACCAGAGGTGGCAGTGCAGCAGAAGAGAATTTGTCTGCGTTCCTGAGACCCAAAAAAAAAGCAATTCCTCAGCACTCTGCCATCCTTCATCAGTTTAAATGGTAAGTCAAACTCACGTTGAATACATTTGCTTGTCATTGAAAAAGTTCATAGCATCTGAGGGCCCTGAGTACCTTTTTAGTGGGGTATTTGGCATGATTATATTTCTGTCAAGACTGTAGAAAAAATGGATGACGTTACGGTGATCATCATATTTTCATCAAAGACTTTGTCTCTAAAGCTGACAAAGCCTGTGTTAGATACCTGTGCTAATAATGTGTCCTCAGAGGACATTGCTGTCTTTAAGGCTGTAATGAGTTGCCTTAATTTGGAGCAATGGCGTGACTTTCTCATGGAGTGAAGCTCATTTGACCTGTTTCCCAGCACTCTGTATGTGGGACTCTGATACTCCAGATGGATTGCTGTTTAGGATACTCTGCAGTTTTGCAACTCCATATTCTTTTCAAAAGGAGCTCAATGCTTTCTCAGTACACTGCCTAGCCGCCTTGCAGTCATAATTAATTATAGTTACCTAGTGCATAATTGCTGGTGTCTCCTCCTCCTGTGTTTCCTCGTCACCCAGGGTGATTGGTCTCGTGCTGTCCTGACACCATAAAGCTAGAGCAGGGTGTCATCTGACATGAGGGACAATCAGTTGCCTAGCAAGTGATAAGATACATTTATCATGGTATTGAAATGGGTTGCAGGGTAAATAGGGCACCCAGCTTAAAACCTAGATGGTTAGATGAATGAAACTGGGGCATTATTTGAGACTTGTGCATCTGTTTGAAGGTGCGGATAATCACAATGTTCTGGACTTCTCTATAGCTTAACTGATAGGGATGTACTAAGATGAAGATGTTAAGATGTCATTTATAGTTTTTATTATTCCCACTAACTATAGCGTAAACCTTCCTCCCTTAACTTATCAGATCTCTTAATTGCTATTGGCGTATCATAACCTAAAAGAATTGCACTGAAAAGGGGACGCCTTCACTTGGCTGGCAATCACACCTATTTATATAGGTCCTGATGTAGCTGCTAGTTATGTAGAGAGTGTTGGCAAATGAGGCATAGAATTAAGATATGTACCCCAGTTTTATCTTGAAAACTGAGATTTTAATTTTTAGTAAGCTTTGGATTTTCACAATATTACTGTCTCCATAGTGATGATTATCAAGGCTTAGAAAATCCATTTATTATTGCTGTGCATTCGTTTGAAAATATTCAAGTTCTAATGGACTAACGGTGGACTTTTCCATCTGCAGAATATACTGAATGACCAGAGGTGGCAGTGCAGCAGAAGAGAATTTGTCTGCGTTCCTGAGACCCAAAAAAAAAAGCAATTCCTCAGCACTCTGCCATCCTTCATCAGTTTAAATGGTAAGTCAAACTCACGTTGAATACATTTGCTTGTCATTGAAAAAGTTCATAGCATCTGAGGGCCCTGAGTACCTTTTTAGTGGGGTCTTTGGCATGATTATATTTCTGTCAAGACTGTAGAAAAATGGATGACGTTACGGTGATCATCATATTTTCATCAAAGACTTTGTCTCTAAAGCTGACAAAGCCTGTGTTAGATACCTGTGCTAATAATGTGTCCTCAGAGGACATTACTGCCTTTAAGGCTGGAATGAGTTGCCTCAATTTGGAGCAATGGCGTGACTTTCTCATGGAGTGAAGCTCATTTGACCTGTTTCCCTGCACTCTGTATGTGGGACTCTGATACTCCAGATGGATTGCTGTTTAGGATACTCTGCAGTTTTGCAACTCCATCTTCTTTTCAAAAGGAGCTCAATGCTTTCTCAGTACACTGCCTAGCCGCCTTGCAGTCATAATTAATTATAGTTACCTACTGCATAATTGCTGGTGTCTCCTCCTCCTGTGTTTCCTCGTCACCCAGGGTGATTGGTCACGTGCTGTCCTGACATCATAAAGCTAGAGCAGGGTGTCATCTGACATGAGGGACAATCAGTTGCCTAGCAAGTGATAAGATACATTTATCATGGTATTGAAATGGGTTGCGGGGTAAATAGGGCACCCAGCTTAAAACCTAGATGGTTAGATGAATGAAACTGGGGCATTATTTGAGACTTGTGCATCTGTTTGAAGGTGCGGATAATCACAATGTTCTGGACTTCTCTATAGCTTAACTGATAGGGAGGTACTAAGATGAAGATGTTAAGATGTTGTTTATAGTTTTTATTATTCCCACTAACTATAGCGTAAACCTTCCTCCCTTAACTTATCAGATCACTTAATTGCTATTGGCGTATCATAACCTAAAAGAATTGCACTGAAAAGGGGACGCCTTCACTTGGCTGGCAATTACACCTATTTATCTAGGTCCTGATGTAGCTGCTAGTTATGTAGAGAGTGTTGGCAAATGAGGCATAGAATTAAGATATGTACCCCAGTTTTATCTTGAAAACTGAGATTTTAATTTTTAGTAAGCTTTGGATTTTCACAATATTACTGTCTCCATAGTGATGATAATAAAGGCTTAGAAAATCCATTTATTATTGCTGTGCATTCGTTTGAAAATATTCAAGTTCTAATGGACTAACGGTGGACTTTTCCATCTGCAGAATATACTGAATGACCAGAGGTGGCAGTGCAGCAGAAGAGAATTTGTCTGCGTTCCTGAGACCCAAAAAAAAAGCAAATCCTCAGCACTCTGCCATCCTTCATCAGTTTACATGGTAAGTCAAACTCACGTTGAATACATTTGCTTGTCATTGAAAAAGTTCATAGCATCTGAGGGCCCTGAGTACCTTTTTAGTGGGGTGTTTGGCATGATTATATTTCTGTCAAGACTGTAGAAAAATGGATGACGTTACGGTGATCATCATATTTTCATCAAAGACTTTGTCTCTAAAGCTGACAAAGCCTGTGTTAGATACCTGTGCTAATAATGTGTCCTCAGAGGACATTACTCCCTTTAAGGCTGGAATGAGTTGCCTCAATTTGGAGCAATGGCGTGACTTTCTCATGGAGTGAAGCTCATTTGACCTGTTTCCCTGCACTCTGTATGTGGGACTCTGATACTCCAGATGGATTGCTGTTTAGGATACTCTGCAGTTTTGCAACTCCATCTTCTTTTCAAAAGGAGCTCAATGCTTTCTCAGTACACTGCCTAGCCGCCTTGCAGTCATAATTAATTATAGTTACCTACTGCATAATTGCTGGTGTCTCCTCCTCCTGTGTTTCCTCGACACCCAGGGTGATTGGTCACGTGCTGTCCTGACATCATAAAGCTAGAGCAGGGTGTCATCTGACATGAGGGACAATCAGTTGCCTAGCAAGTGATAAGATACATTTATCATGGTATTGAAATGGGTTGCGGGGTAAATAGGGCACCCAGCTTAAAACCTAGATGGTTAGATGAATGAAACTGGGGCATTATTTGAGACTTGTGCATCTGTTTGAAGGTGCGGATAATCACAATGTTCTGGACTTCTCTATAGCTTAACTGATAGGGAGGTACTAAGATGAAGATGTTAAGCACTCTGTATGTGGGACTCTGATACTCCAGATGGATTGCTGTTTAGGATACTCTGCAGTTTTGCAACTCCATCTTCTTTTCAAAAGGAGCTCAATGCTTTCTCAGTACACTGCCTAGCCGCCTTGCAGTCATAATTAATTATAGTTACCTACTGCATAATTGCTGGTGTCTCCTCCTCCTGTGTTTCCTCGTCACCCAGGGTGATTGGTCACGTGCTGTCCTGACATCATAAAGCTAGAGCAGGGTGTCATCTGACATGAGGGACAATCAGTTGCCTAGCAAGTGATAAGATACATTTATCATGGTATTGAAATGGGTTGCGGGGTAAATAGGGCACCCAGCTTAAAACCTAGATGGTTAGATGAATGAAACTGGGGCATTATTTGAGACTTGTGCATCTGTTTGAAGGTGCGGATAATCACAATGTTCTGGACTTCTCTATAGCTTAACTGATAGGGAGGTACTAAGATGAAGATGTTAAGATGTTGTTTATAGTTTTTATTATTCCCACTAACTATAGCGTAAACCTTCCTCCCTTAACTTATCAGATCACTTAATTGCTATTGGCGTATCATAACCTAAAAGAATTGCACTGAAAAGGGGACGCCTTCACTTGGCTGGCAATTACACCTATTTATCTAGGTCCTGATGTAGCTGCTAGTTATGTAGAGAGTGTTGGCAAATGAGGCATAGAATTAAGATATGTACCCCAGTTTTATCTTGAAAACTGAGATTTTAATTTTTAGTAAGCTTTGGATTTTCACAATATTACTGTCTCCATAGTGATGATAATAAAGGCTTAGAAAATCCATTTATTATTGCTGTGCATTCGTTTGAAAATATTCAAGTTCTAATGGACCAACGGTGGACTTTTCCATCTGCAGAATATACTGAATGACCAGAGGTGGCAGTGCAGCAGAAGAGAATTTGTCTGCGTTCCTGAGACCCAAAAAAAAAGCAAATCCTCAGCACTCTGCCATCCTTCATCAGTTTACATGGTAAGTCAAACTCACGTTGAATACATTTGCTTGTCATTGAAAAAGTTCATAGCATCTGAGGGCCCTGAGTACCTTTTTAGTGGGGTGTTTGGCATGATTATATTTCTGTCAAGACTGTAGAAAAATGGATGACGTTACGGTGATCATCATATTTTCATCAAAGACTTTGTCTCTAAAGCTGACAAAGCCTGTGTTAGATACCTGTGCTAATAATGTGTCCTCAGAGGACATTACTCCCTTTAAGGCTGGAATGAGTTGCCTCAATTTGGAGCAATGGCGTGACTTTCTCATGGAGTGAAGCTCATTTGACCTGTTTCCCTGCACTCTGTATGTGGGACTCTGATACTCCAGATGGATTGCTGTTTAGGATACTCTGCAGTTTTGCAACTCCATCTTCTTTTCAAAAGGAGCTCAATGCTTTCTCAGTACACTGCCTAGCCGCCTTGCAGTCATAATTAATTATAGTTACCTACTGCATAATTGCTGGTGTCTCCTCCTCCTGTGTTTCCTCGACACCCAGGGTGATTGGTCACGTGCTGTCCTGACATCATAAAGCTAGAGCAGGGTGTCATCTGACATGAGGGACAATCAGTTGCCTAGCAAGTGATAAGATACATTTATCATGGTATTGAAATGGGTTGCGGGGTAAATAGGGCACCCAGCTTAAAACCTAGATGGTTAGATGAATGAAACTGGGGCATTATTTGAGACTTGTGCATCTGTTTGAAGGTGCGGATAATCACAATGTTCTGGACTTCTCTATAGCTTAACTGATAGGGAGGTACTAAGATGAAGATGTTAAGATGTTGTTTATAGTTTTTATTATTCCCACTAACTATAGCGTAAACCTTCCTCCCTTAACTTATCAGATCACTTAATTGCTATTGGCGTATCATAACCTAAAAGAATTGCACTGAAAAGGGGACGCCTTCACTTGGCTGGCAATTACACCTATTTATCTAGGTCCTGATGTAGCTGCTAGTTATGTAGAGAGTGTTGGCAAATGAGGCATAGAATTAAGATATGTACCCCAGTTTTATCTTGAAAACTGAGATTTTAATTTTTAGTAAGCTTTGGATTTTCACAATATTACTGTCTCCATAGTGATGATAATAAAGGCTTAGAAAATCCATTTATTATTGCTGTGCATTCGTTTGAAAATATTCAAGTTCTAATGGACTAACGGTGGACTTTTCCATCTGCAGAATATACTGAATGACCAGAGGTGGCAGTGCAGCAGAAGAGAATTTGTCTGCGTTCCTGAGACCCAAAAAAAAAGCAAATCCTCAGCACTCTGCCATCCTTCATCAGTTTACATGGTAAGTCAAACTCACGTTGAATACATTTGCTTGTCATTGAAAAAGTTCATAGCATCTGAGGGCCCTGAGTACCTTTTTAGTGGGGTGTTTGGCATGATTATATTTCTGTCAAGACTGTAGAAAAATGGATGACGTTACGGTGATCATCATATTTTCATCAAAGACTTTGTCTCTAAAGCTGACAAAGCCTGTGTTAGATACCTGTGCTAATAATGTGTCCTCAGAGGACATTACTGCCTTTAAGGCTGGAATGAGTTGCCTCAATTTGGAGCAATGGCGTGACTTTCTCATGGAGTGAAGCTCATTTGACCTGTTTCCCTGCACTCTGTATGTGGGACTCTGATACTCCAGATGGATTGCTGTTTAGGATACTCTGCAGTTTTGCAACTCCATCTTCTTTTCAAAAGGAGCTCAATGCTTTCTCAGTACACTGCCTAGCCGCCTTGCAGTCATAATTAATTATAGTTACCTACTGCATAATTGCTGGTGTCTCCTCCTCCTGTCTTTCCTCGTCACCCAGGGTGATTGGTCACGTGCTGTCCTGACATCATAAAGCTAGAGCAGGGTGTCATCTGACATGAGGGACAATCAGTTGCCTAGCAAGTGATAAGATACATTTATCATGGTATTGAAATGGGTTGCGGGGTAAATAGGGCACCCAGCTTAAAACCTAGATGGTTAGATGAATGAAACTGGGGCATTATTTGAGACTTGTGCATCTGTTTGAAGGTGCGGATAATCACAATGTTCTGGACTTCTCTATAGCTTAACTGATAGGGATGTACTAAGATGAAGATGTTAAGATGTCATTTATAGTTTTTATTATTCCCACTAACTATAGCGTAAACCTTCCTCCCTTAACTTATCAGATCTCTTAATTGCTATTGGCGTATCATAACCTAAAAGAATTGCACTGAAAAGGGGACGCCTTCACTTGGCTGGCAATCACACCTATTTATATAGGTCCTGATGTAGCTGCTAGTTGTGTAGAGAGTGTTGGCAAATGAGGCATAGAATTAAGATACGTACCCCAGTTTTATCATGAAAACTGAGATTTATTTTTTAGTAAGCATTGGATTTTCACAATATTACTGTCTCCATAGTGCTGATTATCAAGGCTTAGAAAATCCATTTATTATTGCTGTGCATTCGTTTGAAAATATTCAAGTTCTAATGGACTAACGGTGGACTTTTCCATCTGCAGAATATACTGAATGACCAGAGGTGGCAGTGCAGCAGAAGAGAATTTGTCTGCGTTCCTGAGACCCCCAAAAAAAAGCAATTCCTCAGCACTCTGCCATCCTTCATCAGTTTACATGGTAAGTCAAACTCACGTTGAATACATTTGCTTGTCATTGAAAAAGTTCATAGCATCTGAGGGCCCTGAGTACCTTTTTAGTGGGGTCATTGGCATGATTATATTTCTGTCAAGACTGTAGAAAAATGGATGACGTTACGGTGATCATCATATTTTCATCAAAGACTATGTCTCTAAAGCTGACAAAGCCTGTGTTAGATACCTGTGCTAAAATTGTGTCCTCAGAGGACATTACTGTCTTTAAGGCAGGAATGAGTTGCCTCAATTTGGAGCAATGGCGTGACTTTCTCATGGAGTGAAGCTCATTTGACCTGTTTCCCTGCACTCTGTATGTGGGACTCTGATACTCCAGATGGATTGCTGTTTAGGATACTCTGCAGTTTTGCAACTCCATCTCCTTTTCAAAAGGAGCTCCATGCTTTCTAAGTACACTGCCTAGCCGCCTTGCAGTCATAACTAATTATAGTTACCTATTCTATTCTATTCTATTCGGATTTGGTAGAGCGCGACAGCTGCCCCAGCAATGAGGCGTCCCGGCGCTAAGAACCCAGGGTCCTGGTCTGAATAGAGGAGCCAGGTAGGAGGGGGTTTTTACGGGCAAGGGAATAGGAACGTTTTAACTGCCTTCCGGAAAACCGGTAGGCTGTCAATGGAGCGAATGTGTTGTGGCAGGTCGTTCCACAGCTTGGCTCCGAGGAACTTAAAGGAGCGGCCGCCCATGCGGCTGAGTTTTATGCGTGGGACGTGTAGGAGGTTTTGGTTTGAGGATCTTAGGTTCCGTGACGGCGCATAGGGGGTGAGAAGGGGTCGAAGCAATGGAGGACTGTTGAGTTTGAAGATTTTGAAGGCCAGAATGAGGGTCTTAAACTTGATTCTGGAATCAACGGGGAGCCAGTGTAGTTTTTTGATGGTCGATCTGGCTGAGCATCTGCGGGGGAGGCCGACCAGAGTTCTAGCCGCAGAGTTCTGCACGCGTTGGATCCGCGCTATCTCGCATTTGTTGGCACCCAAAAGGAGCACATTGGCGTAGTCCAGACGTGAGAGGATTGTGGCTTGTATAATGAGTTGGCGGGTTTTAGCGTTGAAAAAGCCTAGTATGTGGCTGAGGCTTCTCAGCAAGCCAATACAGGTGCCGGCAACTTTTTTGGTATGTGACCGAAAGTTGAGTGAGGCGTCCATCCAAACACCTAGATTTTTTACTAGGGTTTTGGGGGGAGGGATGGTGCCTAAGGAGGACGGCCACCAGTGCTCATTCCAGAGGCTGGTGTCTTTGCCAAGGAATAGCACCTCTGTCTTTCCGCCATTGAGTTGAAGACAGTTCATTGTCATCCATTGTGCGACCGCAGAGAGTCCGTTTTTAAAGTTAGAGGATGATCTGTTGGGGCCTTCTGAGAGAGCGATGGCCAGTTGTGTGTCGTCAGCGTACGACACTAATGTCAAGCCCCATTCTTTGGCCACTGCCGCCAATGGCTGGACATAAAGATTAAAAAGCGATGGGCTCAACGCGGAGCCCTGCGGAACTCCCTGCGGGATGGGGTGGGGTTTGGACAGGAAGGGGGGGGCGGAGACTCGAAAAGTCCTGTTTTCGAGGAAAGATCTGAACCACTCCAAGGCATGTTCAGCTACTCCAAAGGTCTCCAAACGATTAAGGAGGATGTTATGAGACACCGTGTCAAAGGCCGCGCTGAGATCCAAAAGGATCAGCGCAGCACTTTGACCGGCATCTAGGATCGTTCGGAGGTGCTCTGTGGTGGCTAAAAGAGCAGACTCAGTGCTATGGCCTGGTCTAAACCCATTTTGTGATGGGTCTAGAATGTTGTTATCGACCATATGTTGGGATAGAGCACTGTTGACATGCGCTTCGGCGAGTTTGGACAGCCATGGAAGCAAGGAGATTGGGCGAAAATTCTCCGGTTTGGATGGATCAAGGGTGGGTTTCTTGATGATAGGCGAAACCCACGCTTGCTTCCAGGTAGATGGTACACGCGCTGAAGTAAAGGAGAGGTTCAGGATGGTGATGATTGTCGGTAGGAAGAAGTTGAGAGATTCTAGGAATTGAGCCGGGCGCATAGGGTCCGCAGGGGAGCCAGATTTGACTTTTTTGCAAAGTCTGGTGAGGATATCGTCAGAGATTTCCGGGATGTGAGTCAAGATCGAATAGTTATGGGTAGGCGAAGGATTGCTGGGTGGGCTGGGGGAGTGCTGAGGAAAGGAGGTGTAAATTTTTTGTACTTTATCAACAAAGAACCTAGCGAGGTCTTCGCATTGTTGTTCGGAGGAGATACTCGGGAGGGGGACCTAGTGCATAATTGCTGGTGTCTCCTCCTCCTGTGTTTCCTCGTCACCCAGGGTGATTTGTCTCGTGCTGTCCTGACACCATAAAGCTAGAGCAGGGTGTCATCTGACATGAGGGACAATCAGTTGCCTAGCAAGTGATAAGATACATTTATCATGGTATTGAAATGGGTTGCAGGGTAAATAGGGCACCCAGCTTAAAACCTAGATGGTTAGATGAATGAAACTGGGGCATTATTTGAGACTTGTGCATCTGTTTGAAGGTGCGGATAATCACAATGTTCTGGACTTCTCTATAGCTTAACTGATAGGGATGTACTAAGATGAAGATGTGAAGATGTCCTTTATAGTTTTTATTATTCCCACTAACTATAGCGTAAACCTTCCTCCCTTAACTTATCAGATCACTTAATTGCTATTGGCGTATCATAACCTAAAAGAATTGCACTGAAAAGGGGACGCCTTCACTTGGCTGGCAATTACACCTATTTATCTAGGTCCTGATGTAGCTGCTAGTTATGTAGAGAGTGTTGGCAAGTGAGGCATAGAATTAAGATATGTACCCCAGTTTTATCTTGAAAACTGAGATTTTAATTTTTAGTAAGCTTTGGATTTTCACAATATTACTGTCTCCATAGTGCTGATTATCAAGGCTTAGAAAATCCATTTATTATTGCTGTGCATTCGTTTGAAAATATTCAAGTTCTAATGGACTAACGGTGGACTTTTCCATCTGCAGAATATACTGAATGACCAGAGGTGGCAGTGCATCAGAAGAGAATTTGTCTGCCTTCCTGAGACCCCAAAAAAAAAGCAATTCCTCAGCACTCTGCCATCCTTCATCAGTTTACATGGTAAGTCAAACTCACGTTGAATACACTTGCTTGTCATTGAAAAAGTTCATAGCATCTGAGGGCCCTGAGTACCTTTTTAGTGGGGTATTTGGCATGATTATATTTCTGTCAAGACTGTAGAAAAAATGGATGACGTTACGGTGATCATCATATTTTCATCAAAGACTTTGTCTCTAAAGCTGACAAAGCCTGTGTTAGATACCTGTGCTAATAATGTGTCCTCAGAGGACATTGCTGTCTTTAAGGCTGTAATGAGTTGCCTTAATTTGGAGCAATGGCGTGACTTTCTCATGGAGTGAAGCTCATTTGACCTGTTTCCCTGCACTCTGTATGTGGGACTCTGATACTCCAGATGGATTGCTGTTTAGGATACTCTGCAGTTTTGCAACTCCATCTTCTTTTCAAAAGGAGCTCAATGCTTTCTCAGTACACTGCCTAGCCGCCTTGCAGTCATAATTAATTATAGTTACCTACTGCATAGTTGCTGGTGTCTCCTCCTCCTGTGTTTCCTCGTCACCCAGGGTGATTGGTCACGTGCTGTCCTGACATCATAAAGCTAGAGCAGGGTGTCATCTGACATAAAGGACAATCAGTTGCCTAGCAAGTGATAAGATACATTTATCATGGTATTGAAATGGGTTGCAGGGTAAATAGGGCACCCAGCTTAAAACCTAGATAGTTAGATGAATGAAACTGGGGCATTATTTGGCACTTGTGCATCTGTTTGAAGGTGCGGATAATCACAATGTTCTGGACTTCTCTATAGCTTAACTGATAGGGATGTACTAAGATGAAGATGTTAAGATGTTGTTTATAGTTTTTATTATTCCCACTAACTATAGCGTAAACCTTCCTCCCTTAACTTATCAGATCACTTAATTGCTATTGGCGTATCATAACCTAAAAGAATTGCACTGAAAAGGGGACGCCTTCACTTGGCTGGCAATTACACCTATTTATCTAGGTCCTGGTGTAGCTGCTAGTTATGTAGAGAGTGTTGGCAAATGAGGCATAGAATTAAGATATGTACTCCAGTTTTATCTTGAAAACTGAGATTTTAATTTTTAGTAAGCTTTGGATTTTCACAATATTACTGTCTCCATAGTGATGATTATCAAGGCTTAGAAAATCCATTTATTATTGCTGTGCATTCGTTTGAAAATATTCAAGTTCTAATGGACTAACGGTGGACTTTTCCATCTGCAGAATATACTGAATGTCCAGAGGTGGCAGTGCAGCAGAAGAGAATTTGTCTGCGTTCCTGAGACCCCAAAAAAAAAAGCAATTCCTCAGCACTCTGCCATCCTTCATCAGTTTACATGGTAAGTCAAACTCACGTTGAATACATTTGCTTGTCATTAAAAAAGTTCATAGCATCTGAGGGCCCTGAGTACCTTTTTAGTGGGGTCTTTGGCATGATTATATTTCTGTCAAGACTGTAGAAAAATGGATGACGTTACGGTCATCATCATATTTTCATCAAAGACTTTGTCTCTAAAGCTGACAAAGCCTGTGTTAGATACCTGTGCTAATAATGTGTTGTCAGAGGACATTACTGTCTTTAAGGCTGGAATGAGTTGCCTTAATTTGGAGCAATGGCGTAACTTTCTCATGGATTGAAGCTCATTTGACCTGTTTCCCTGCACTCTGTATGTGGGACTCTGATACTCCAGATGGATTGCTGTTTAGGATACTCTGCAGTTTTGCAACTCCATCTCCTTTTCAAAAGGAGCTAAATGCTTTCTCAGTACACTGCCTAGCCGCCTTGCAGTCATAATTAATTATAGTTACCTAGTGCATAATTGCTGGTGTCTCCTCCTCCTGTGTTTCCTCGTCACCCAGGGTGATTGGTCTCGTGCTGTCCTGACACCATAAAGCTAGAGCAGGGTGTCATCTGACATGAGGGACAATCAGTTGCCTAGCAAGTGATAAGATACATTTATCATGGTATTGAAATGGGTTGCAGGGTAAATAGGGCACCCAGCTTAAAACCTAGATGGTTAGATGAATGAAACTGGGGCATTATTTGAGACTTGTGCATCGGTTTGAAGGTGCGGATAATCACAATGTTCTGGACTTCTCTATAGCTTAACTGATAGGGATGTACTAAGATGAAGATGTTAAGATGTTGTTTATAGTTTTTATTATTCCCACTAACTACAGCGTAAACCTTCCTCCCTTAACTTATCAGATCACTTAATTGCTATTGGCGTATCATAACCTAAAAGAATTGCACTGAAAAGGGGACGCCTTCACTTGGCTGGCAATCACACCTATTTATATAGGTCCTGATGTAGCTGCTAGTTATGTAGAGAGTGTTGGCAAATGAGGCATAGAATTAAGATATGTACCCCAGTTTTATCTTGAAAACTGAGATTTTAATTTTTAGTAAGCTTTGGATTTTCACAATATTACTGTCTCCATAGTGATGATTATCAAGGCTTAGAAAATCCATTTATTATTGCTGTGCATTCGTTTGAAAATATTCAAGTTCTAATGGACTAACGGTGGACTTTTCCATCTGCAGAATATACTGAATGACCAGAGGTGGCAGTGCAGCAGAAGAGAATTTGTCTGCGTTCCTGAGACCCAAAAAAAAAGCAATTCCTCAGCACTCTGCCATCCTTCATCAGTTTAAATGGTAAGTCAAACTCACGTTGAATACATTTGCTTGTCATTGAAAAAGTTCATAGCATCTGAGGGCCCTGAGTACCTTTTTAGTGGGGTATTTGGCATGATTATATTTCTGTCAAGACTGTAGAAAAAATGGATGACGTTACGGTGATCATCATATTTTCATCAAAGACTTTGTCTCTAAAGCTGACAAAGCCTGTGTTAGATACCTTTGCTAATAATGTGTCCTCAGAGGACATTGCTGTCTTTAAGGCTGTAATGAGTTGCCTTAATTTGGAGCAATGGCGTGACTTTCTCATGGAGTGAAGCTCATTTGACCTGTTTCCCAGCACTCTCTATGTGGGACTCTGATACTCCAGATGGATTGCTGTTTAGGATACTCTGCAGTTTTGCAACTCCATATTCTTTTCAAAAGGAGCTCAATGCTTTCTCAGTACACTGCCTAGCCGCCTTGCAGTCATAATTAATTATAGTTACCTAGTGCATAATTGCTGGTGTCTCCTCCTCCTGTGTTTCCTCGTCACCCAGGGTGATTGGTCTCGTGCTGTCCTGACACCATAAAGCTAGAGCAGGGTGTCATCTGACATGAGGGACAATCAGTTGCCTAGCAAGTGATAAGATACATTTATCATGGTATTGAAATGGGTTGCAGGGTAAATAGGGCACCCAGCTTAAAACCTAGATGGTTAGACGAATGAAACTGGGGCATTATTTGAGACTTGTGCATCTGTTTGAAGGTGCGGATAATCACAATGTTCTGGACTTCTCTATAGCTTAACTGATAGGGATGTACTAAGATGAAGATGTTAAGATGTCATTTATAGTTTTTATTATTCCCACTAACTATAGCGTAAACCTTCCTCCCTTAACTTATCAGATCTCTTAATTGCTATTGGCGTATCATAACCTAAAAGAATTGCACTGAAAAGGGGACGCCTTCACTTGGCTGGCAATCACACCTATTTATATAGGTCCTGATGTAGCTGCTAGTTGTGTAGAGAGTGTTGGCAAATGAGGCATAGAATTAAGATACGTACCCCAGTTTTATCATGAAAACTGAGATTTATTTTTTAGTAAGCATTGGATTTTCACAATATTACTGTCTCCATAGTGATGATTATCAAGGCTTAGAAAATCCATTTATTATTGCTGTGCATTCGTTTGAAAATATTCAAGTTCTAATGGACTAACAGTGGACTTTTCCATCTGCAGAATATACTGAATGACCAGAGGTGGCAGTGCAGCAGAAGAGAATTTGTCTGCGTTCCTGAGACCCAAAAAAAAAAAGCAATTCCTCAGCACTCTGCCATCCTTCATCAGTTTACATGGTAAGTCAAACTCACGTTGAATACATTTGCTTGTCATTAAAAAAGTTCATAGCATCTGAGGGCCCTGAGTACCTTTTTAGTGGGGTCTTTGGCATGATTATATTTCTGTCAAGACTGTAGAAAAATGGATGACGTTACGGTGATCATCATATTTTCATCAAAGACTTTGTCTCTAAAGCTGACAAAGCCTGTGTTAGATACCTGTGCTAATAATGTGTTGTCAGAGGACATTACTGTCTTTAAGGCTGGAATGAGTTGCCTTAATTTGGAGCAATAGCGTAACTTTCTCATGGATTGAAGCTCATTTGACCTGTTTCCCTGCACTCTGTATGTGGGACTCTGATACTCCAGATGGATTGCTGTTTAGGATACTCTGCAGTTTTGCAACTCCATCTCCTTTTCAAAAGGAGCTCAATGCTTTCTCAGTACACTGCCTAGCCGCCTTGCAGTCATAACTAATTATAGTTACCTAGTGCATAATTGCTGGTGTCTCCTCCTCCTGTGTTTCCTCGTCACCCAGGGTGATTGGTCTCGTGCTGTCCTGACACCATAAAGCTAGAGCAGGGTGTCATCTGACATGAGGGACAATCAGTTGCCTAGCAAGTGATAAGATACATTTATCATGGTATTGAAATGGGTTGCAGGGTAAATAGGGCACCCAGCTTAAAACCTAGATGGTTAGATGAATGAAACTGGGGCATTATTTGAGACTTGTGCATCTGTTTGAAGGTGCGGATAATCACAATGTTCTGGACTTCTCTATAGCTTAACTGATAGGGATGTACTAAGATGAAGATGTTAAGATGTCATTTATAGTTTTTATTATTCCCACTAACTATAGCGTAAACCTTCCTCCCTTAACTTATCAGATCTCTTAATTGCTATTGGCGTATCATAACCTAAAAGAATTGCACTGAAAAGGGGACGCCTTCACTTGGCTGGCAATCACACCTATTTATATAGGTCCTGATGTAGCTGCTAGTTATGTAGAGAGTGTTGGCAAATGAGGCGTAGAATTAAGATATGTACCCCAGTTTTATCTTGAAAACTGAGATTTTAATTTTTAGTAAGCTTTGGATTTTCACAATATTACTGTCTCCATAGTGATGATTATCAAGGCTTAGAAAATCCATTTATTATTGCTGTGCATTCGTTTGAAAATATTCAAGTTCTAATGGACTAACGGTGGACTTTTCCATCTGCAGAATATACTGAATGACCAGAGGTGGCAGTGCAGCAGAAGAGAATTTGTCTGCGTTCCTGAGACCCAAAAAAAAAGCAATTCCTCAGCACTCTGCCATCCTTCATCAGTTTAAATGGTAAGTCAAACTCACGTTGAATACATTTGCTTGTCATTGAAAAAGTTCATAGCATCTGAGGCCCCTGAGTACCTTTTTAGTGGGGTATTTGGCATGATTATATTTCTGTCAAGACTGTAGAAAAAATGGATGAAGTTACGGTGATCATCATATTTTCATCAAAGACTTTGTCTCTAAAGCTGACAAAGCCTGTGTTAGATACCTGTGCTAATAATGTGTCCTCAGAGGACATTGCTGTCTTTAAGGCAGGAATGAGTTGCCTCAATTTGGAGCAATGGCGTGACTTTCTCATGGAGTGAAGCTCATTTGACCTGTTTCCCTGCACTCTGTATGTGGGACTCTGATACTCCAGATGGATTGCTGTTTAGGATACTCTGCAGTTTTGCAACTCCATCTTCTTTTCAAAAGGAGCTCAATGCTTTCTCAGTACACTGCCTAGCCGCCTTGCAGTCATAATTAATTATAGTTACCTACTGCATAATTGCTGGTGTCTCCTCCTCCTGTGTTTCCTCGTCACCCAGGGTGATTGGTCACGTGCTGTCCTGACATCATAAAGCTAGAGCAGGGTGTCATCTGGCATGAGGGACAATCAGTTGCCTAGCAAGTGATAAGATACATTTATCATGGTATTGAAATGGGTTGCAGGGTAAATAGGGCACCCAGCTTAAAACCTAGATGGTTAGATGAATGAAACTGGGGCATTATTTGGCACTTGTGCATCTGTTTGAAGGTGCGGATAATCACAATGTTCTGGACTTCTCTATAGCTTAACTGATAGGGATGTACTAAGATGAAGATGTTAAGATGTTGTTTATAGTTTTTATTATTCCCACTAACTATAGCGTAAACCTTCCTCCCTTAACTTATCAGATCACTTAATTGCTATTGGCGTATCATAACCTAAAAGAATTGCACTGAAAAGGGGACGCCTTCACTTGGCTGGCAATTACACCTATTTATCTAGGTCCTGGTGTAGCTGCTAGTTATGTAGAGAGTGTTGGCAAATGAGGCATAGAATTAAGATATGTACTCCAGTTTTATCTTGAAAACTGAGATTTTAATTTTTAGTAAGCTTTGGATTTTCACAATATTACTGTCTCCATAGTGATGATTATCAAGGCTTAGAAAATCCATTTATTATTGCTGTGCATTCGTTTGAAAATATTCAAGTTCTAATGGACTAACGGTGGACTTTTCCATCTGCAGAATATACTGAATGACCAGAGGTGGCAGTGCAGCAGAAGAGAATTTGTCTGCGTTCCTGAGACCCAAAAAAAAAAGCAATTCCTCAGCACTCTGCCATCCTTCATCAGTTTACATGGTAAGTCAAACTCACGTTGAATACATTTGCTTGTCATTAAAAAAGTTCATAGCATCTGAGGGCCCTGAGTACCTTTTTAGTGGGGTCTTTGGCATGATTATATTTCTGTCAAGACTGTAGAAAAATGGATGACGTTACGGTCATCATCATATTTTCATCAAAGACTTTGTCTCTAAAGCTGACAAAGCCTGTGTTAGATACCTGTGCTAATAATGTGTCGTCAGAGGACATTACTGTCTTTAAGGCTGGAATGAGTTGCCTTAATTTGGAGCAATGGCGTAACTTTCTCATGGATTGAAGCTCATTTGACCTGTTTCCCTGCACTCTGTATGTGGGACTCTGATACTCCAGATGGATTGCTGTTTAGGATACTCTGCAGTTTTGCAACTCCATCTCCTTTTCAAAAGGAGCTCAATGCTTTCTCAGTACACTGCCTAGCCGCCTTGCAGTCATAATTAATTATAGTTACCTAGTGCATAATTGCTGGTGTCTCCTCCTCCTGTGTTTCCTCGTCACCCAGGGTGATTGGTCTCGTGCTGTCCTGACACCATAAAGGTAGAGCAGGGTGTCATCTGACATGAGGGACAATCAGTTGCCTAGCAAGTGATAAGATACATTTATCATGGTATTGAAATGGGTTGCAGGGTAAATAGGGCACCCAGCTTAAAACCTAGATGGTTAGATGAATGAAACTGGGGCATTATTTGAGACTTGTGCATCAGTTTGAAGGTGCGGATAATCACAATGTTCTGGACTTCTCTATAGCTTAACTGATAGGGATGTACTAAGATGAAGATGTTAAGATGTTGTTTATAGTTTTTATTATTCCCACTAACTATAGCGTAAACCTTCCTCCCTTAACTTATCAGATCACTTAATTGCTATTGGCGTATCATAACCTAAAAGAATTGCACTGAAAAGGGGACGCCTTCACTTGGCTGGCAATTACACCTATTTATCTAGGTCCTGATGTAGCTGCTAGTTATGTAGAGAGTGTTGGCAAATGAGGCATAGAATTAAGATATGTACCCCAGTTTTATCTTGAAAACTGAGATTTTAATTTTTAGTAAGCTTTGGATTTTCACAATATTACTGTCTCCATAGTGCTGATTATCAAGGCTTAGAAAATCCATTTATTATTGCTGTGCATTCGTTTGAAAATATTCAAGTTCTAATGGACTAACGGTGGACTTTTCCATCTGCAGAATATACTGAATGACCAGAGGTGGCAGTGCATCAGAAGAGAATTTGTCTGCGTTCCTGAGACCCCCAAAAAAAAGCAATTCCTCAGCACTCTGCCATCCTTCATCAGTTTACATGGTAAGTCAAACTCACGTTGAATACACTTGCTTGTCATTGAAAAAGTTCATAGCATCTGAGGGCCCTGAGTACCTTTTTAGTGGGGTATTTGGCATGATTATATTTCTGTCAAGACTGTAGAAAAAATGGATGACGTTACGGTGATCATCATATTTTCATCAAAGACTTTGTCTCTAAAGCTGACAAAGCCTGTGTTAGATACCTGTGCTAATAATGTGTCCTCAGAGGACATTGCTGTCTTTAAGGCTGTAATGAGTTGCCTTAATTTGGAGCAATGGCGTGACTTTCTCATGGAGTGAAGCTCATTTGACCTGTTTCCCTGCACTCTGTATGTGGGACTCTGATACTCCAGATGGATTGCTGTTTAGGATACTCTGCAGTTTTGCAACTCCATATTCTTTTCAAAAGGAGCTCAATGCTTTCTCAGTACACTGCCTAGCTGCCTTGCAGTCATAATTAATTATAGTTACCTAGTGCATAATTGCTGGTGTCTCCTCCTCCTGTGTTTCCTCGTCACCCAGGGTGATTGGTCTCGTGCTGTCCTGACACCATAAAGCTAGAGCAGGGTGTCATCTGACATGAGGGACAATCAGTTGCCTAGCAAGTGATAAGATACATTTATCATGGTATTTAAATGGGTTGCAGGGTAAATAGGGCACCCAGCTTAAAACCTAGATGGTTAGAAGAATGAAACTGGGGCATTATTTGAGACTTGTGCATCTGTTTGAAGGTGCGGATAATCACAATGTTCTGGACTTCTCTATAGCTTAACTGATAGGGATGTACTAAGATGAAGATGTTAAGATGTCATTTATAGTTTTTATTATTCCCACTAACTATAGCGTAAACCTTCCTCCCTTAACTTATCAGATCTCTTAATTGCTATTGGCGTATCATAACCTAAAAGAATTGCACTGAAAAGGGGACGCCTTCACTTGGCTGGCAATCACACCTATTTATATAGGTCCTGATGTAGCTGCTAGTTGTGTAGAGAGTGTTGGCAAATGAGGCATAGAATTAAGATATGTACCCCAGTTTTATCATGAAAACTGAGATTTATTTTTTAGTAAGCATTGGATTTTCACAATATTACTGTCTCCATAGTGCTGATTATCAAGGCTTAGAAAATCCATTTATTATTGCTGTGCATTCGTTTGAAAATATTCAAGTTCTAATGGACTAACGGTGGACTTTTCCATCTGCAGAATATACTGAATGACCAGAGGTGGCAGTGCAGCAGAAGAGAATTTGTCTGCGTTCCTGAGACCCCCAAAAAAAGCAAATCCTCAGCACTCTGCCATCCTTCATCAGTTTACATGGTAAGTCAAACTCATGTTGAATACATTTGCTTGTCATTGAAAAAGTTCATAGCATCTGAGGGCCCTGAGTACCTTTTTAGTGGGGTCTTTGGCATGATTATATTTCTGTCAAGACTGTAGAAAAATGGATGACGTTACGGTGATCATCATATTTTCATCAAAGACTTTGTCTCTAAAGCTGACAAAGCCTGTGTTAGATACCTGTGCTAAAATTGTGTCCTCAGAGGACATTACTGTCTTTAAGGCAGGAATGAGTTGCCTCAATTTGGAGCAATGGCGTGACTTTCTCATGGAGTGAAGCTCATTTGACCTGTTTCCCTGCACTCTGTATGTGGGACTCTGATACTCCAGATGGATTGCAGATGGATTGCTGTTTAGGATACTCTGCAGTTTTGCAACTCCATCTTCTTTTCAAAAGGAGCTCAATGCTTTCTCAGTACACTGCCTAGCCGCCTTGCAGTCATAATTAATTATAGTTACCTAGTGCATAATTGCTGGTGTCTCCTCGTCACCCAGGGTGATTGGTCACGAGCTGTCCTGACATCATAAAGCTAGAGCAGGGTGTCATCTGACATGAGGGACAATCAGTTGCCTAGCAAGTGATAAGATACATTTATCATGGTATTGAAATGGGTTGCAGGGTAAATAGGGCACCCAACTTAAAACCTAGATGGTTAGATGAATGAAACTGGGGCATTATTTGAGACTTGTGCATTTGTTTGAAGGTGCGGATAATCACAATGTTCTGGACTTCTCTATAGCTTAACTGATAGGGATGTACTAAGATGAAGATGTTAAGATGTCATTTATAGTTTTTATTATTCCCACTAACTATAGCGTAAACCTTCCTCCCTTAACTTATCAGATTTCTTAATTGCTATTGGCGTATCATAACCTAAAAGAATTGCACTGAAAAGGGGACGCCTTCACTTGGCTGGCAATCACACCTATTTATATAGGTCCTGATGTAGCTGCTAGTTGTGTAGAGAGTGTTGGCAAATGAGGCATAGAATTAAGATACGTACCCCAGTTTTATCATGAAAACTGAGATTTTTTTTTTTATAAAGCTTTGGATTTTCACAATATTACTGTCTCCATAGTGCTGATTATCAAGGCTTAGAAAATCCATTTATTATTGCTGTGCATTCGTTTGAAAATATTCAAGTTCTAATGGACTAACCGTGGACTTTTCCATCTGCAGAATATACTGAATGACCAGAGGTGGCAGTGCAGCAGAAGAGAATTTGTCTGCGTTCCTGAGACCCCCCAAAAAAAGCAATTCCTCAGCACTCTGCCATCCTTCATCAGTTTACATGGTAAGTCAAACTCACGTTGAATACACTTGCTTGTCATTGAAAAAGTTCATAGCATCTGAGAGCCCTGAGTACCTTTTTAGTGGGGTCTTTGGCATGATTATATTTCTGTCAAGACTGTAGAAAAATGGATGACGTTACGGTGATCATCATATTTTCATCAAAGACTGTGTCTCTAAAGCTGACAAAGCCTGTGTTAGATACCTGTGCTAATAATGTGTCCTCAGAGGACATTGCTGTCTTTAAGGCTGGAATGAGTTGCCTTAATTTGGAGCAATGGCGTGACTTTCTCATGGAGTGAAGCTCATTTGGCCTGTTTCCCTGCACTCTGTATGTGGGACTCTGATACTCCAGATGGATTGCTGTTTAGGATACTCTGCAGTTTTGCAACTCCATCTTCTTTTCAAAAGGAGCTCAATGCTTTCTCAGTACACTGCCTAGCCGCCTTGCAGTCATAATTAATTATAGTTAACTAGTGCATAATTGCTGGTGTCTCCTCCTCCTGTGTTTCCTCGTCACCCAGGGTGATTGGTCTCGGGCTGTCCTGATACCATAAAGCTAGAGCAGGGTGTCATCTGACATGAGGGACAATCAGTTGCCTAGCAAGTGATAAGATACATTTATCATGGTATTGAAATGGGTTGCAGGGTAAATAGGGCACCCAGCTTAAAACCTAGATGGTTAGATGAATGAAACTGGGGCATTATTTGAGACTTGTGCATCTGTTTGAAGGTGCGGATAATCACAATGTTCTGGACTTCTCTATAGCTTAACTGATAGGGATGTACTAAGATGAAGATGTGAAGATGTCGTTTATAGTTTTTATTATTCCCACTAACTACAGCGTAAACCTTCCTCCCTTAACTTATCAGATCACTTAATTGCTATTGGCGTATCATAACCTAAAAGAATTGCACTGAAAAGGGGATGCCTTCACTTGGCTGGCAATTACACCTATTTATCTAGGTCCTGATGTAGCTGCTAGTTATGTAGAGAGTGTTGGCAAATGAGGCATAGAATTAAGATACGTACCCCAGTTTTATCATGAAAACTGAGATTTTAATTTTTAGTAAGCTTTGGATTTTCACAATATTACTGTCTCCATAGTGCTGATTATCAAGGCTTAGAAAATCCATTTATTATTGCTGTGCATTCGTTTGAAAATATTCAAGTTCTAATGGACTAACGGTGGACTTTTCCATCTGCAGAATATACTGAATGACCAGAGGTGGCAGTGCAGCAGAAGAGAATTTGTCTGCGTTCCTGAGACCCCAAAAAAAAAGCAATTCCTCAGCACTCTGCCATCCTTCATCAGTTTAAATGGTAAGTCAAACTCACGTTGAATACACTTGCTTGTCATTGAAAAAGTTCATAGCATCTGAGGGCCCGGAGTACCTTTTTAGTGGGGTCTTTGGCATGATTATATTTCTGTCAAGACTGTAGAAAAATGGATGACGTTACGGTGATAATCATATTTTCATCAAAGACTTTGTCTCTAAAGCTGACAAAGCCTGTGTTAGATACCTGTGCTAATAATGTGTCGTCAGAGGACATTGCTGTCTTTAAGGCTGGAATGAGTTGCCTTAATTTGGAGCAATGGCGTGACTTTCTCATGGAGTGAAGCTCATTTGACCTGTTTCCCTGCACTCTGTATGTGGGACTCTGATACTCCAGATGGATTGCTGTTTAGGATACTCTGCAGTTTTGCAACTCCATCTTCTTTTCAAAAGGAGCTCAATGCTTTCTCAGTACACTGCCTAGCCGCCTTGCAGTCATAATTAATTATAGTTACCTAGTGCATAATTGCTGGTGTCTCCTCCTCCTGTGTTTCCTCGTCACCCAGGGTGATTGGTCTCGTGCTGTCCTGACACCATGAAGCTAGAGCTGGGTGTCATCTGACATGAGGGACAATCAGTTGCCTAGCAAGTGATAAGATACATTTATCATGGTATTGAAATGGGTTGCAGGGTAAATAGGGCACCCAGCTTAAAACCTAAATGGTTAGATGAATGAAACTGGGGCATTATTTGAGACTTGTGCATCTGTTTGAAGGTGCGGATAATCACAATGTTCTGGACTTCTCTACAGCTTAACTGATAGGGATGTACTAAGATGAAGATGTTAAGATGTCATTTATAGTTTTTATTATTCCCACTAACTATAGCGTAAACCTTCCTCCCTTAACTTAACAGATCTCTTAATTGCTATTGGCGTATCATAACCTAAAAGAATTGCACTGAAAAGGGGACGCCTTCACTTGGTTGGCAATCACACCTATTTATATAGGTCCTGATGTAGCTGCTAGTTGTGTAGAGAGTGTTGGCAAATGAGGCATAGAATTAAGATACGTACCCCAGTTTTATCATGAAAACTGAGATTTTAATTTTTAGTAAGCTTTGGATTTTCACAATATTACTGTCTCCATAGTACTGATTATCAAGGCTTAGAAAATCCATTTATTATTGCTGTGCATTCGTTTGAAAATATTCAAGTTCGAATGGACTAACGGTGAACTTTTCCATCTGCAGAATATACTGAATGACCAGAGGTGGCAGTGCAGCAGAAGAGAATTTGTCTGCGTTCCTGAGACCCCCAAAAAAAAGCAATTCCTCAGCACTCTGCCATCCTTCATCAGTTTACATGGTAAATCAAACTCACGTTGAATACACTTGCTTGTCATTGAAAAAGTTCATAGCATCTGAGGTCCCTGAGTACCTTTTTAGTGGGGTCTTTGGCATGATTATATTTCTGTCAAGACTGTAGAAAAATGGATGACGTTACGGTGATCATCATATTTTCATCAAAGACTTTGTCTCTAAAGCTGACAAAGCCTGTGTTAGATACCTGTGCTAATAATGTGTCCTCAGAGGACATTGCTGTCTTTAAGGCTGGAATGAGTTGCCTTAATTTAGAGCAATGGCGTGACTTTCTCATGGAGTGAAGCTCATTTGACCTGTTTCCCTGCACTCTGTATGTGGGACTCTGATACTCCAGATGGATTACTGTTTAGGATACTCTGCAGTTTTGCAACTCCATCTTCTTTTCAAAAGGAGCTCAATGCTTTCTCAGTACACTGCCTAGCCGCCTTGCAGTCATAATTAATTATAGTTAACTAGTGCATAATTGCTGGTGTCTCCTCCTCCTGTGTTTCCTCGTCACCCAGGGTGATTGGTCTCGGGCTGTCCTGACACCATAAAGCTAGAGCAGGGTGTCATCTGACATGAGGGACAATCAGTTGCCTAGCAAGTGATAAGATACATTTATCATGGTATTGAAATGGGTTGCAGGGTAAATAGGGCACCCAGCTTAAAACCTAGATGGTTAGATGAATGAAACTGGGGCATTATTTGAGACTTGTGCATCTGTTTGAAGGTGCGGATAATCACAATGTTCTGGACTTCTCTATAGCTTAACTGATAGGGATGTACTAAGATGAAGATGTGAAGATGTCGTTTATAGTTTTTATTATTCCCACTAACTATAGCGTAAACCTTCCTCCCTTAACTTATCAGATCACTTAATTGCTATTGGCGTATCATAACCTAAAAGAATTGCACTGAAAAGGGGACGCCTTCACCTGGCTGGCAATTACACCTATTTATCTAGGTCCTGATGTAGCTGCTAGTTATGTAGAGAGTGTTGGCAAATGAGGCATAGAATTAAGATACGTACCCCAGTTTTATCTTGAAAACTGAGATTTTATTTTTTAGTAAGCTTTGGATTTTCACAATATTACTGTCTCCATAGTGCTGATTATCAAGGCTTAGAAAATCCATTTATTATTGCTGTGCATTCGTTTGAAAATATTCAAGTTCTAATGGACTAATGGTGGACTTTTCCATCTGCAGAATATACTGAATGACCAGAGGTAGCAGTGCAGCAGAAGAGAATTTGTCTGCGTTTGTGAGACCCAAAAAAAAAGCAATTCCTCAGCACTCTGCCATCCTTCATCAGTTTACATGGTAAGTCAAGCTCACGTTGAATATATTTGCTTGTCATTAAAAAAGTTCATAGCATCTGAGGGCCCTGAGTACCTTTTTAATGGGGTCTTTGGCATGATTATATTTCTGTCAAGACTGTAGAAAAATGGATGACGTTACGGTGATCATCATATTTTCATCAAAGACTTTGTCTCTAAAGCTGACAAAGCCTGTGTTAGATACCTGTGCTAATAATGTGTCGTCAGAGGACATTACTGTCTTTAAGGCTGGAATGAGTTGCCTTAATTTGGAGCAATGGCGTAACTTTCTCATGGATTGAAGCTCATTTGACCTGTTTCCCTGCACTCTGTATGTGGGACTCTAATACTCCAGATGGATTGCTGTTTAGGATACTCTGCAGTTTTGCAACTCCATCTCCTTTTCAAAAGGAGCTCAATGCTTTCTCAGTACACTGCCTAGCCGCCTTGCAGTCATAATTAATTATAATTACCTAGTGCATAATTGCTGGTGTCTCCTCCTCCTGTGTTTCCTCGTCACCCAGGGTGATTGGTCACGTGCTGTCCTGACACCATAAAGCTAGAGCAGGGTGTCATCTGACATGAGGGACAATCAGTTGCCTAGCAAGTGATAAGATACATTTATCATGGTATTGAAATGGGTTGCAGGGTAAATAGGGCACCCAGCTTAAAACCTAGATGGTTAGATGAATGAAACTGGGGCATTTGAGACTTGTGCATCTGTTTGAAGGTGCGGATAATCACAATGTTCTGGACTTCTCTATAGCTTAACTGATAGGGATGTACTAAGATGAAGATGTGAAGATGTCCTTTATAGTTTTTATTATTCCCACTGACTATAGCGTAAACCTTCCTCCCTTAACTTATCAGATCACTTAATTGCTATTGGCGTATCATAACCTAAAAGAATTGCACTGAAAAGGGGACGCCTTCACTTGGCTGGCAATTACACCTATTTATCTAGGTCCTGATGTAGCTGCTAGTTATGTAGAGAGTGTTGGCAAATGAGGCATAGAATTAAGATATGTACCCCAGTTTTATTTTGAAAACTGAGATTTTCATTTTTAGTAAGCTTTGGATTTTCACAATATTACTGTCTCCATAGTGCTGATAATCAAGGCTTAGAAAATCCATTTATTATTGCTGTGCATTCGTTTGAAAATATTCAAGTTCTAATGGACTAATGGTGGACTTTTCCATCTGCAGAATATACTGAATGACCAGAGGTAGCAGTGCAGCAGAAGAGAATTTGTCTGCGTTCCTGAGACCCCAAAAAAAAAGCAATTCCTCAGCACTCTGCCATCCTTCATCAGTTTACATGGTAAGTCAAACTCACGTTGAATACACTTGCTTGTCATTGAAAAAGTTTATAGCATCTGAGGTCCCGGAGTACCTTTTTAGTGGGGTCTTTGGCATGATTATATTTCTGTCAAGACTGTAGAAAAATGGATGACGTTACTGTGATCATCATATTTTCATCAAAGACTTTGGGGTCGATCAGGATGGCGGACGGAAGAGCCACCGCGGCCCGTGAGTAGGTGGAAAAAGCTATTTCCGTGTCCGCCTGCCGCGGATACTCCGTCCGCCATATCAGGATAGGAAAACTTGTCAAATTTCCGTTCGCGACGGAAAAGCACGCTCCGCCGGCCAACTACACACGACCACGCGGCGGACGTAACAGATCCGGACGCACCGCCGTACGTACTGACGACGAAGACCGTCCCCCCAATCAAGATGGCGGAAAACACACATAAAACCGCAGCGGAAAAACAACCTGTCTGAACACGTCGGAATCCCCACAGCGAACACAGGTGACATAGCCGAGATACCCACCGCAAGCTGACCACCACCATGGACCCTGCGCTACACGCCTTCCCGATGCTCTTCGCGATCCACCACCTCCTAGTCATGGCCTACTATGGACGACGCAGGTAAGGCACAAACCATTGGCTGTCTGGAGGTGAATACCAGCAAGGGACGTGACGTAGGGAGGGGGAGTGTCATGTCACCGTAACCACTGATGAGAAGCAAATACGAATACACAATTGTAGTACGCAAGCAGGAATGACAACGAAAAACCACGAGATTTCATAGACCACCTTTATTTCACAAAATAGGGGTTCAATCACAGTGTATGCGTGAGCATGGGCAAAGTGGGCACCAGAGCAGGTACATCATAGCAGGTAACGGGAGGCCAGTATGCAGTATCAGAGCATCAACAGGGCACAGTGCAGTACACAGCAGGTACATCATAGCAGGTAACGAGAGGGCAGTATGCAGTATCAGAGCATCAACAGGGCACAGTGCAGTACACAGCAGGTACATCATAGCAGGTAACGGGAGGCCAGTATGCAGTATCAGAGCATCAACAGGGCACAGTGCAGTACACAGCAGGTACATCATAGCAGGTAACGAGAGGGCAGTATGCAGTATCAGAGCATCAACAGGGCACAGTGCAGTACACAGCAGGTACATCATAGCAGGTAACGAGAGGGCAGTATGCAGTATCAGAGCATCAACAGGGCACAGTGCAGTACACAGCAGGTACATCATAGCAGGTAACGAGAGGGCAGTATGCAGTATCAGAGCATCAACAGGGCACAGTGCAGTACACAGCAGGTACATCATAACAGGTAACGGGAGGCCAGTATGCAGTATCAGAGCATCAACAGGGCACAGTGCAGTACACAGCAGGTACATCATAGCAGGTAACGAGAGGGCAGTATGCAGTATCAGAGCATCAACAGGGCATTGCAAAGAACAGGTCCATCAGAGGCAGCACATGAGAGGGGCCAAGTGCATGAACAGTCCATTGCACAGAACAGGTCCATCAGAGGCAGCACATGAGAGGGGCACAGAGAATCAACAGTCCATTGCACAGAACAGGTCCATCAGAGGCAGCACATGAGAGGGGCCAAGTGCATGAACAGTCCATTGCACAGAACAGGTCCATCAGAGGCAGCACATGAGAGGGGCACAGAGAATCAACAGTCCATTGCACAGAACAGGTCCATCAGAGGCAGCACATGAGAGGGGCCAAGTGCATGAACAGTCCATTGCACAGAACAGGTCCATCAGAGGCAGCACATGAGAGGGGCACAGAGAATCAACAGTCCATTGCACAGAACAGGTCCATCAGAGGCAGCACATGAGAGGGGCAGTATGCAGTATCAGAGCATCAACAGGGCACAGTGCAGTACACAGCAGGTACATCATAGCAGGTAACGGGAGGCCAGTATGCAGTATCAGAGCATCAACAGGGCACAGTGCAGTACACAGCAGGTACATCATAGCAGGTAACGGGAGGGCAGTATGCAGTATCAGAGCATCAACAGGGCACAGTGCAGTACACAGCAGGTACATCATAGCAGGTAACGGGAGGGCAGTATGCAGTATCAGAGCATCAACAGGGCACAGTGCAGTACACAGCAGGTACATCATAGCAGGTAACGAGAGGGCAGTATGCAGTATCAGAGCATCAACAGGGCACAGTGCAGTACACAGCAGGTACATCATAGCAGGTAACGGGAGGGCAGTATGCAGTATCAGAGCATCAACAGGGCACAGTGCAGTACACAGCAGGTACATCATAGCAGGTAACGAGAGGGCAGTATGCAGTATCAGAGCATCAACAGGGCACAGTGCAGTACACAGCAGGTACATCATAGCAGGTAACGGGAGGCCAGTATGCAGTATCAAAGCATCAACAGGGCACAGTGCAGTACACAGCAGGTACATCATAGCAGGTAACGAGAGGGCAGTATGCAGTATCAGAGCATCAACAGGGCACAGTGCAGTACACAGCAGGTACATCATAGCAGGTAACGAGAGGGCAGTATGCAGTATCAGAGCATCAACAGGGCACAGTGCAGTACACAGCAGGTACACCATAGCAGGTAACGGGAGGCCAGTATGCAGTATCAGAGCATCAACAGGGCACAGTGCAGTACACAGCAGGTACATCATAGCAGGTAACGAGAGGGCAGTATGCAGTATCAGAGCATCAACAGGGCACAGTGCAGTACACAGCAGGTACATCATAGCAGGTAACGAGAGGGCAGTATGCAGTATCAGAGCATCAACAGGGCACAGTGCAGTACACAGCAGGTACATCATAGCAGGTAACGAGAGGGCAGTATGCAGTATCAGAGCATCAACAGGGCACAGTGCAGTACACAGCAGGTACATCATAGCAGGTAACGGGAGGCTAGTATGCAGTATCAGAGCATCAACAGGGCACAGTGCAGTACACAGCAGGTACATCATAGCAGGTAACGAGAGGGCAGTATGCAGTATCAGAGCATCAACAAGGCATTGCAAAGAACAGGTCCATCAGAGGCAGCACATGAGAGGGGCCAAGTGCATGAACAGTCCATTGCACAGAACAGGTCCATCAGAGGCAGCACATGAGAGGGGCACAGAGAATCAACAGTCCATTGCACAGAACAGGTCCATCAGAGGCAGCACATGAGAGGGGCCAAGTGCATGAACAGTCCATTGCACAGAACAGGTCCATCAGAGGCAGCACATGAGAGGGGCACAGAGAATGAACAGTCCATTGCACAGAACAGGTCCATCAGAGGCAGCACATGAGAGGGGCCAAGTGCATGAACAGTCCATTGCACAGAACAGGTCCATCAGAGGCAGCACATGAGAGGGGCACAGAGAATCAACAGTCCATTGCACAGAACAGGTCCATCAGAGGCAGCACATGAGAGGGGCAGTATGCAGTATCAGAGCATCAACAGGGCACAGTGCAGTGTACATCATAGCAGGTAACGGGAGGCCAGTATGCAGTATCAGAGCATCAACAGGGCACAGTGCAGTACACAGCAGGTACATCATAGCAGGTAACGGGAGGGCAGTATGCAGTATCAGAGCATCAACAGGGCACAGTGCAGTACACAGCAGGTACATCATAGCAGGTAACGGGAGGGCAGTATGCAGTATCAGAGCATCAACAGGGCACAGTGCAGTACACAGCAGGTACATCATAGCAGGTAACGAGAGGGCAGTATGCAGTATCAGAGCATCAACAGGGCACAGTGCAGTACACAGCAGGTACATCATAGCAGGTAACGGGAGGGCAGTATGCAGTATCAGAGCATCAACAGGGCACAGTGCAGTACACAGCAGGTACATCATAGCAGGTAACGAGAGGGCAGTATGCAGTATCAGAGCATCAACAGGGCACAGTGCAGTACACAGCAGGTACATCAGAGGCTGCACAACTACGTGTCCCTACCAACCCGTCACAGGAACCACAAGAGTGCCACGCAGTTCCCAATGGACACACCATGTGAAGTAACATTTCAGTGAAGTGTACAGCACCTCACATCACAGACTCAGGGGGACTGCGTGAACCACCTGCCTCGGACACACTGGCAGCACCAGCAACAGGAGTGTGAGACACAGTCACAGCCCGAGTCACACACACATGGGCCACGGACCCAGACACACTGGCAGCACCAGCAACAGGAGTGTGAGACACAGCCACAGCCCGAGTCACACACACATGGGCCACGGACCCAGACACACTGGCAGCACCAGCAACAGGAGTGTGAGACACAGACACAGATGTAGTCACTGACACGTGAGCCACTGACCCAGACACACTGGCAGCACCAGAAACAGGAGTGTGCAACACAGCCACAGATCTCCTAACTGACACGTGAGCCATAGACCCAGATACACTGCCAGGACGTGCAACAGGAGAGGGCACAACTGACACTGTGCCACCATCTGATACATGAGAGTCAACTGCACCAGCGCCACTGGGACAACTGAAATGATGAGCCACAGGGCTGTATGGGCCAGGAGGCAGGGTGGGCCTGGGAGCTGGTGATAGGTGACCTAGAGCCAAATCGGGTGTGGCAGGTGTCAATGGTGTGTGTCTGCGTTTCTTATGGAGGTGTGAGTGCACCCTGGACAGGACTGGACTGCCAAGTGGCGGGGACTCCAAAGAATCACCACCCAGCATAGGTGGAGCAACTGCTGCCGGGGACCTGGTTTCTGGGGACGTGCTGGAGCCTGCTTGTCGTTTGCTCTGTGCCTGCCGCCTGGACTCGGAATGATGTGTAATGGGGGATGCTACAACAGGGGACACCCACCTCTGCTTCTGACTGGCCTGGATGGGAGTGGAGGTATGGGGGGACTCCGCCGCGGAGACATTAGTTTGGCGTCCAGTAGTAAACATCAGCCTCAGTGCAGCCAGGGGTGGAGTATGCCTGTCCTTGATTGCGCCAATGTCCATGCTAGATGCCTTGTCCGTAGGAGGTGCCTTATCCTTAGGTGGAGTGTTGTCTCTGGATGTAGCCTGTGCCCTGCTCGCCGCCCTGTTCCTGCTAGCAGACTTGTCGTCTGTGGTGCACCTGTCTCCAGTAGACACCTGCTCTCTGTGTGTGTCCATGCCCTTGGGAGTGTCCCTTACCTCTGCTGTGGGCCTGCTCTTGGGAGTCTCCCTGCACTTAGTAGGTGCCTTAGTCTTCTCACTGTCCTTGGGAGTGTTCCTATCGACCGCTGTGGGCCTGCTCTTGGGAGTCTCCCTGCTCTTAGTAGGTGCCTTAGTCTTCTCACTGTCCTTGGGAGTGTCCCTTACCTCTGCTGTGGGCCTGCTCTTGGGAGTCTCCCTGCACTTAGTAGCTGCCTTAGTCTTCTCACTGTCCTTGGGAGTGTTCCTATCGACCGCTGTGGGCCTGCTCTTGGGAGTCTCCCTGCACTTAGTAGCTGCCTTAGTCTTCTCACTGTCCTTGGGAGTGTTCCTATCGACCGCTGTGGGCCTGCTCTTGGGAGTCTCCCTGCTCTTAGTAGGTGCCTTAGTCTTCTCACTGTCCTTGGGAGTGTCCCCTACCTCTGCTGTGGGCCTGCTCTTGGGAGTCTCCCTGCACTTAGTAGCTGCCTTAGTCTTCTCACTGTCCTTGGGAGTGTTCCTATCGACCGCTGTGGGCCTGCTCTTGGGAGTCTCCCTGCTCTTAGTAGGTGCCTTAGTCTTCTGACTGGCCTTGTCCAAGGAACAGTCCATGGACATGTGAGAATCCCATGCCTTGGGAGTACCTTTTGTGTTGAATGCCTGTGTAGCTCCTGAAGGCATGTCCTCCAACAACACTTGTGGATCCTGTGTGTGTACTCCAGTGCATCTGACGTCGTGTACGTGAACAGATGTAGGTGATCTAGGGGATGTGGTATGTGCCCTGCGTGCCCTGACGTGCTGTCTGACGCTGCTTCTAGTGCAATAACCTTTATTTGAGTCTTGCTCACAATAATCACTACCCCCTGAGACATCCAGCGGTGTAGATGGGGAAACAGAAGTAGGACCCTGTTCATTCGACTGAACTATTGCAGACGACACACTGCTTGCCAATGACTGCACTGTCCTGTGTAGACCTGAAAGATCGCCATGCATCCCTTCCATGAATGCCACCACCTGCCCCAACTTCCTATCATGGTCCTGGAATGCATTCGTCATATTGGTCTGCCCCACACACAGCTGTCGCAGCAGATCAACTGCCTCAGCACACAGTGCATTTTGGCTCACCGTGGCAGGGGCAGCGGTGCCTGCACCGAACGCCACTCTGCTCCCCCTACTCCTCCGGCCACGAACAGTACATGGTGCAGTTGGTGGAAGTGTGGGCCCTGTGTGCTGTCTTCCGACAGAAGGTGATGAGTGCCCACTCCCAGTCTGTGACAACAGTGCAGGCTCACCAAGAGAGTCCGACGAGGAGGACGATGGTGTCTCCACATGCGAGTCCTCAGGGACGGTCCTGTCCCCCTCTCCGGCGCTGGCCTCCTCCGTGTCAGTCTGCGTGTGTGCGATGTCTGAGCCGGACTCATTTCCTCGGCTACTCTCCACCGTCTGTGGCAGAGTGTCCTCTGTCAAAGCTGAAATGCACAGAAAAGATGTGTGAGTCATGGGCAGACTGACGGACAGAAGGAACAGGATAGCCAAATTACATAGCAGACAAAGGTTTAGGAGCCCACATCCTGCACATGGCCCACCCCTACCACTCATCCTCACATTTCCTGGAATGGGGCCATGGACCACTAGGGGATGTGCATTAACACTCAAGTACTAAGCAAGTGGCGTGTCAACATGGCGGACCTGGCTGTCAAATGAGTACCACCCAATGGGACCAAGATGGCAGCACAGGCATACGTACGCAACACGGAACTCAATAGTGTGTCTGGGCACCAATACATGCATAGCACTCACAAGTTTCCTACACAGACAGTATGCTCACCGCTAGTTTGCTGTTGATCGGCACTCAGACGTTCGGCCAGTTCAGGATGCGTCACTGCAATTATACGGTGCATGAGAGGGGTCATGGAGCGTCGGGCCAGACGGGGCGTCCTTGGAATCAGGCCCAGTGTTACTTCAGCTACATTCTTGCTCAGCCTGGAAATGTCGTCCCAGCGTTTGTGGCAGTGTGTATGTCGTCTGTTGCACACCCCCAATGCCCGTACTTCCCGTGCTATGCCCCTCCACAGGTCCTTGCGAAGGTGCAGCTTGACCTACCATGATGAAAGAGAAAAGGGTTTTAGTCAGTGGACAGGTGGCCTGTGACACACATAGGGGCAAGACGTAACTGTCAGCAGACATGCACAATCGGGAACATTTGTGTAGCCCACACTACACAGCTAAGATAGAAATTGGCAAGATCATTTAGCCCCCTCATGCACACCAACATGTCCCACACTGCACTTACCACCCGTCCTGGTGCGCCGTAGAGGCGTCCATAGTTGCGGAGTACACCGTCCACGAGGACATCAAGCTCCGCGGCGGTGAAGGGTCGAGACCGGATCTCATTGCCTCTCGACATGGCAAGATCACGGAGTATGGCACTAGAGCAGCAGTCGGTGGTCAGCTCAGCAGCAGCAGTAGGTCGAGGTGATGGTCACAGGCAGCAGTCGGTGGTCAGCTCAGCAGCAGCAGTAGGTCGAGGTGATGGTCACAGGCAGCAGTCGGTGGTCAGCTCAGCAGCAGCAGTAGGTCGAGGTGATGGTCACAGGCAGCACTGGTCCCCAGGGTAGGTAGCGTCGTTTTGGCCAACACACATATATAGGGCCCTCAGCACGTGTCAGTGGCATACGTCGCCAGCAATTGGTCAGCCCTGGAAGCGTGATCGTGAAATGGGCCAATGACTGGCCCATAGTTGCGGTGCACACCTTCCGCTACTTGCGATTGGCCATATGCGGCCAGCGTCCCTCTCCCCATTGGCTGCATGTGCATGGACCGTCACGGGCAGACATCGGCGACCGCACGTGCAAGCCTCAGGCACGGATGCTTCCGTTGCAACAATGTACTATCACTGGCGCCTCCATGGCGGTGCACGTACTCAGCGGGGGAGGTGCAGGCCCATACACCCTGTAGATGTAGTCAATGGACATGCCATTTCATGACCCCCCTTACAGTCACCTTGCATCATCCACCGTACACCGGCCGGAGCGGCCGGGCCTAGGACGACCGCCGTGCCCGGCCATGAACACAAGCGCCATGGCCGGGCACGGCGGTTGAACATGGCCGGGCACGGCGGATGTTCATGGCCGGGCACGGCGGTTGTTCATGGCCGGGCACGGCGGTTGAACATGGCCGGGCACGGCGGTTGTTCATGGCCGGGCACGGCGGTTGAACATGGCCGGGCACGGCGGTTGTTCATGGCCGGGCACGGCGGTTGTTCATGGCCGGGCACGGCGGATGTTCATGGCCGGGCACGGCGGTTGTTCATGGCCGGGCACGGCGGTTGTTCATGGCCGGGCACGGCGGTTGTTCATGGCCGGGCACGGCGGTTGAACATGGCCGGGCACGGCGGATGTTCATGGCCGGGCACGGCGGTTGTTCATGGCCGGGCACGGCGGTTGTTCATGGCCGGGCACGGCGGTTGAACATGGCCGGGCACGGCGGTTGTTCATGGCCGGGCACGGCGGATGTTCATGGCCGGGCACGGCGGTTGTTCATGGCCGGGCACGGCGGTTGTTCATGGCCGGGCACGGCGGTTGGACATGGCCGGGCACGGCGGATGTTCATGGCCGGGCACGGCGGTTGTTCATGGCCGGGCACGGCGGTTGTTCATGGCCGGGCACGGCGGTTGGACATGGCCGGGCACGGCGGTTGTTCATGGCCGGGCACGGCGGATGTTCATGGCCGGGCACGGCGGTTGAACATGGCCGGGCACGGCGGTTGAACATGGCCGGGCACGGCGGTTGTTCATGGCCGGGCACGGCGGTTGAACATGGCCGGGCACGGCGGTCGTCCTAGGCCCGGCCGCTCCGGCCGGTGTACGGTGGATGATGCAAGGTGACTGTAAGGGGGGTCATGAAATGGCATGTCCATTGACTACATCTACAGGGTGTATGGGCCTGCACCTCCCCCGCTGAGTACGTGCACCGCCATGGAGGCGCCAGTGATAGTACATTGTTGCAACGGAAGCATCCGTGCCTGAGGCTTGCACGTGCGGTCGCCGATGTCTGCCCGTGACGGTCCATGCGCATGCAGCCAATGGGGAGAGGGACGCTGGCCGCATATGGCCTTTGGGAAGTAGCGGAAGTTGAGCACCGCCATGGCGGCGCCAATTATGTGATCTTGTCAGACGCTGCACCGTGATGTGTTGTGTGCAGTTGTGTCATGAGGGATGTGAGCGTGATTGGGAAAGGTCATATGTCATACAATATAGCATGTGTGTCCATACAATGGCAATCGGTCGGCACATTATGGGCAAAAGATGTGCATTTCTACTTGTTGACGTCGGGTGTGACCCTACAGACGTTGTTACATCTTCACAACTACACAGTACATCACGGCTGTGTGGCCAATTAATGCATCTGTTGTCAGTTTCTTGTTGTGTCGAGGTGACTACAGTGGTGGTGGTACACATGCATTCCGTGTATGTGTTTTGTACGTTGTGTCACCATGCATGTCATTTCCGTATGCACATCATTATTGGTGGTGGCATTTGTGCTTGATGACATGGCGTGTGTACACTTATCGTTTGTGTGCATGCAGTAGCATGAGTGTCTGTGATGTGTCTACGAAACATTAGGGTGATGACAGAAGTTTTGTCTAGTAAGGTACACATGTGATGGAGTTCTACACGTATGCGTCGTTTGTAAGTTGACCAAAGTTACATCTCTGTCCCACACAGGAGGGCTCCAAATGTGCTTCGGCCATACACTGTGCTGGAGGATATGGTAGACGAGATCATTCGGAAATTCAGGCTGGATCGACGTCGGTTGATGGACCTTGTGGCACTATTGTCTCCTCATCTGCAGCCACGTAGAACGTATCCTGGGTCGATTACACCCACTGCAAAGGTCATGGCGGTACTACATTTCTTCGCTACTGGCACTTTTCAGTTCACTGTTGCAGTTTCCGGGGGGATGTCGCAGGCCATGTTTAGCACGGTTCTTCGGGATGTGTTGACAGCTATGATGCTCTACAAGGATGAGTACATACATTTTCCACGGCCGGAAGAGTTGCCAGCTGTCAAAGCTGCTTTCTATGCACTGGGCCACATGCCTCACGTTGTGGGCTCAATTGATGGCACACACATCGCTCTGATTCCACCACGGGCACGCGAACAAGTGTTCAGGAATCGCAAACACTTTCATTCGCTGAACGTGCAGGTGGTGTGCCTGGCGAACAACATAATCTCCCATGTGTGTGCCAGATTTCCTGGATCCGCACATGACGCCCACATCATGCGGAGCAGCAATGTCCCACGACTCATGGCAAATCTGCGACCCGGTCAAGCGTGGCTTGTTGGTGAGTGTGCAGTGGGTACTCTTGTGATCTCTGTGTTGCATGGGGTACCCACCATATATATTTCAGATGTTTGTCTCTGTCATCCCCCTACATAGGCGACTCGGCTTACCCAAACCGGCCCTGGCTCCTCAGTCCCCTACGTAATCCGAGGACGGCGGGTGACATGCGGTACAATGAGGCACATGGAAGGACACGGAGAGTCATCGAACGTACCTTTGGACTGCTGAAGTCCAGGTTTCGGTGCCTCGATAAGACCGGAGGGGCCCTGCCTTACAGACCAGGAAAAGTATGCAAGATCGTGATAGCCTGCTGCATGCTCCACAACATTGCAGTACGCAATGGCATTGAACTGCTGTTGGACCCTGAAGACGAAGGAGTGCCTCGGCCTCCCATCCCACCCATGTCCACTGATGAGGATAGTGGTGAGGAGGAAGGTGTGGACCAGAGGCGCCAGCTCATAGATCGCTACTTCCCTTGAATGTGAGTATCTACCTGTAGTGGCGGTTGACAATGCCTCATGTATGTTTGCTGGTGTTGTGTGGGTATGGGGTTAATCAGCTGGGTGTTGTTTGTGATGGTTGCACATGTGTGTCTTCATGTCTTTGGACATGGAAGTGTCCATGATGTGTGTGCTCTCATCCCATGCTTGTGTGATGGTTGTCGTTTGTGTAATGTAGCTGTGCATTGTGTTGTGATGTGTGTGAATCTCTTTACTGACGTGTGTTTGCTGTCTCTGGTTTTCTCTAGGTCACTCCCGCAGCGCCATGATCATGTACGACTATGATCCCTGTACCTGTTTACGTCTGTATCTGATGGCAATCATGTGAATAAACATGGAGGCAAAACATCATTGTGTGAATTAATGCTATTTATTTACAGGTTGTGCTTCTGTGCTGGTGAATATTTACAAGTCAGTGGGGTGGAGGGAGTTGGAGTTGAAGGTATTGGCTGAAGAAATGTCCGTGCTGACGCCACATTGGGGGGTGTCAGGGTAGACCAGCAGACCAGTGGGAATGATTGTCTGTGGGACAGGCTACTTAGCTGGGTGAATGTGTGGCACAGGCAGTGACATTGTCATGGTCGTCCCCTCTTGGAGCGTGTGCCTGGCGCTCCAACACTGCTCTCAGCGTCTTTCTTACTCGGACGGCCCCTCCGTCTCTGACCTGGAACAGAGTCAGCTGGGAGGGCAGGTTGTTGATGGGCCACATCCGTCGCCAGGGGCTGAGGTGGTGGTGGCGGCGGTGGAGGCGGAGGCGGAGGTGGCGGCGGAGGCGGAGGTGGCGGGGGAGGCGGAGGTGGCGGTGGCGCTACCACACTTGGTGGAGGGGGGGGGGGTTGTTCCGGCCAACCCATTCACTCCACATCGTTGCCTGCTGCCCCATGATCAGCAACATCTGGCCAAGGATGCCAGCGATTTGGCGCTGGGTGTTGGTGTTGTCCACTGAGTCCTGGTGTGCACGATCAGCGTTTGCCTGGGACCGGTCGTATGACGCCTGGCACCTGGCAAGAGCTTGTAGGGACTGTGCCACTGGCTGGGGTAGCTGTTCCTCCTCTGCACGGCGGTGTGTGGCTCGCCTGATTGGATGTTGTCCCGTTGCCTGTGTTTGTGGCCCACTCACCCTGCTTGTGTGTGGGGCCGTTGGACCAGCGTTGCGCGGTGGGTTCTGCTGGGTGGCAGCGGCAGGAGTCGTGGTGCTGGTGGTACTGGTGGTACTGGTGGTACTGGTGGTACTGGTGGTACTGGTGGTGGTGGGGACTGTGCAGATCACAGAGACAGGTGCCGCTGGAGTCACACATGCGACGTTGGTCTGTCCAGGGAGTCCCTGTGAGCCAGATGGCCCTGGCTGCGTGCTTGGTCCCGCTCCATCCTCCGCCCCGGAGCTGACTGTGTCCTCGTCACCAGAGAGTCCTGTAGATGTGAGAGGCGAGGCTGGCGGCCGGGTACTGGTTTCCGCAGTCAGTTGACGATCACCTGAGGGACAAGATCGAGCTGGTCAGTAATTTGGACATTACATGGGTATATGGATTTGTAGCCATTTCGGTTTCCTGTCGAACACACCCCACCCTCCACCACCACCACCACCACCACCACCCTCCCCGTGAACATGGGGGCCTGTTGGGAGTTGTAGTTTGGGCCTCTCACACACCCCACCCTCCACCACCACCACCACCACCACCACCCTCCCCGTGAACATGGGGGCCTGTTGGGAGTTGTAGTTTGGGCCTCTCACACACTCCACCCTCCACCACCACCACCACCACCACCCTCCCCGTGACCATGGGGGCCTGTTGGGAGTTGTAGTTTGTGCCTCTCACACACTCCACCCTCCACCACCACCACCACCACCACCACCCTCCCCGTGAACATGGGGGCCTGTTGGGAGTTGTAGTTTGGGCCTCTCACACACCCCACCCTCCACCACCACCACCACCACCACCACCCTCCCCGTGACCATGGGGGCCTGTTGGGAGTTGTAGTTTGGGCCTCTCACACACCCCACCCTCCACCACCACCACCACCACCCTCCCCGTGAACATGGGGGCCTGTTGGGAGTTGTAGTTTGGGCCTCTCACACACCCCACCCTCCACCACCACCACCACCACCACCACCACCCTCCCCGTGACCATGGGGGCCTGTTGGGAGTTGTAGTTTGGGCCTCTCACACACTCCACCCTCCACCACCACCACCACCACCACCCTCCCCGTGACCATGGGGGCCTGTTGGGAGTTGTAGTTTGGGCCTCTCACACACCCCACCCTCCACCACCACCACCACCACCACCACCCTCCCCGTGAACATGGGGGCCTGTTGGGAGTTGTAGTTTGGGCCTCTCACACACTCCACCCTCCACCACCACCACCACCACCACCCTCCCCGTGACCATGGGGGCCTGTTGGGAGTTGTAGTTTGGGCCTCTCACACACTCCACCCTCCACCACCACCACCACCACCACCACCCTCCCCGTGACCATGGGGGCCTGTTGGGAGTTGTAGTTTGGGCCTCTCACACACCCCACCCTCCACCACCACCACCACCACCCTCCCCGTGAACATGGGGGCCTGTTGGGAGTTGTAGTTTGGGCCTCTCACACACCCCACCCTCCACCACCACCACCACCACCACCACCCTCCCCGTGAACATGGGGGCCTGTTGGGAGCCATGGACATGTTAGTGAGTTGGTGTCGAACGTGCATGGTTTGGGGCGTGGGGGATGTTTCTTCTCAGTTGTGTGAGCCTGACCATGTCGTGCTGATCGTGGTGTTGGTTTGTACTCACCAGTCTCTTCTCCTTCGTCAAGTCCGTCTAGGCTCTCTCGGTGCAGTATCCCCAGCACCTTCTCCTCCCAATCTGTGTAGGGTAATGGCTCCGGGGGTGTGCCACCGCCAGTATGATTGGCTCTAGTGACGTTTTTCGCTCGGATGCCCTTGACCCTGGTCTTCAGGTCATGCCACCGCCTCTGAATGTCATGCTTCGTCCTCGGCACAGTCCCCGACGCATTCACCCGAGTGACGATTCTGTCCCACATGTGGTTCTTTTGCGCCGCGCTCGTCTGCTGGACTTGGGCCCCGAAGATGTGGGGCTCGACACGGATTATTTCGTCTACCATTACCCTCAACTCTGTCTCTGAGAATTTGGGATTTTTTTTGGGTGCCATGGTGTGTGGTGCTCAGTGTGTGAGTTGTGTGAGTTGGGAGGTGCAGGTGTGTGGTGTGTGATGTGTCGGATTTGTGTGGTGGGTGTTTGTGTGGTGGGTGTGGTAGGGTGGTGGGTGGGTGTCTTGTATGTGATTTTATGTGAGTTAGCAGTTTCTCGATTTGCCCTCTTGCTGGCAGCAATGCTGTGGTGCAAAGGATTGTGGTTGTGTGTGGGTGTCATTTTGTAGTCGTGTCTCAATGGTTGTTGCGAGTCAGGTGGTAGGTGGGCGTGTTGACGTGTGTGCATTATTGGATGATTGGGACTTGTCATGGTGGCTTGTGATTGGTGTTGGGGGGGGGGCTTGTCAATGTTCGTATGTTTGCTTAGGACTTGCGGTGCAGTTTCTGACATTTGTTCGGCGCTAGGGATGTTGTGCGTGTTGGCCTTCCGCGGTGATGCTGTGGTTCTCGTGGCATTGTTTCCGCCGCGGACGTGGATGGCTGTGCGTTCCGTGGTACGGGCGGATTTATCCTAATTGCGGCCACGGAGTATTCTCAGGTATGGCGGTACATGTTTTATTTTCCGCGGTCATTTCCGTCCGCGGCAGTGGTTGTTCATTGAACTCCGTCCGCCGCGGACGGACTTGGTTGTGTTCCGACCGCCGCGGACGGTGTTGGTTGTGAACCGTCCGCCGCGGTCGGAGTTTCGTCACATGAATATCCTAATCCCAAACGCGGTATCTCCGCGGCGCAGCCGGGAGTAAAATTTCCCCCACCATGGCGGACAGTACCCATTTCCGTCCGCCATCCTGATCGGCCCCTTTGTCTCTAAAGCTGACAAAGCCTGTGTTAGATACCTGTGCTAATAATGTGTCCTCAGAGGACATTGCTGTCTTTAAGGCTGGAATGAGTTGCCTTAATTTAGAGCAATGGCGTGACTTTCTCATGGAGTGAAGCTCATTTGACCTGTTTCCCTGCACTCTGTATGTGGGACTCTGATACTCCAGATGGATTGCTGTTTAGGATACTCTGCAGTTTTGCAACTCCATCTTCTTTTCAAAAGGAGCTCAATGCTTTCTCAGTACACTGCCTAGCCGCCTTGCAGTAATAATTAATTATAGTTAACTAGTGCATAATTGCTGGTGTCTCCTCCTCCTGTGTTTCCTCGTCACCCAGGGTGATTGGTCTCGGGCTGTCCTGACACCATAAAGCTAGAGCAGGGTGTCATCTGACATGAGGGACAATCAGTTGCCTAGCAAGTGATAAGATACATTTATCATGGTATTGAAATGGGTTGCAGGGTAAATAGGGCACCCAGCTTAAAACCTAGATGGTTAGATGAATGAAACTGGGGCATTATTTGAGACTTGTGCATCTGTTTGAAGGTGCGGATAATCACAATGTTCTGGACTTCTCTATAGCTTAACTGATAGGGATGTACTAAGATGAAGATGTGAAGATGTCGTTTATAGTTTTTATTATTCCCACTAACTATAGCGTAAACCTTCCTCCCTTAACTTATCAGATCACTTAATTGCTATTGGCGTATCATAACCTAAAAGAATTGCACTGAAAAGGGGACGCCTTCACTTGGCTGGCAATTACACCTATTTATCTAGGTCCTGATGTAGCTGCTAGTTATGTAGAGAGTGTTGGCAAATGAGGCATAGAATTAAGATATGTACCCCAGTTTTATTTTGAAAACTGAGATTTTAATTTTTAGTAAGCTTTGGATTTTCACAATATTACTGTCTCCATAGTGCTGATTATCAAGGCTTAGAAAATCCATTTATTATTGCTGTGCATTCGTTTGAAAATATTCAAGTTCTAATGGACTAATGGTGGACTTTTCCATCTGCAGAATATACTGAATGACCAGAGGTAGCAGTGCAGCAGAAGAGAATTTGTCTGCGTTTGTGAGACCCCAAAAAAAAAGCAATTCCTCAGCACTCTGCCATCCTTCATCAGTTTACATGGTAAGTCAAACTCACGTTGAATACACTTGCTTGTCATTGAAAAAGTTCATAGCATCTGAGGGCCCGGAGTACCTTTTTAGTGGGGTCTTTGGCATGATTATATTTCTGTCAAGACTGTAGAAAAATGGATGACGTTACGGTGATCATCATATTTTCATCAAAGACTTTGTCTCTAAAGCTGACAAAGCCTGTGTTAGACACCTGTGCTAATAATGTGTCCTCAGAGGACATTGCTGTCTTTAAGGCTGGAATGAGTTGCCTTAATTTGGAGCAATGGCGTGACTTTCTCATGGAGTGAAGCTCATTTGACCTGTTTCCCTGCACTCTGTATGTGGGACTCTGATACTCCAGATGGATTGCTGTTTAGGATACTCTGCAGTTTTGCAACTCCATCTCCTTTTCAAAAGGAGCTCAATGCTTTCTCAGTACACTGCCTAGCCGCCTTGCAGTCATAATTAATTATAATTACCTAGTGCATAATTGCTGATGTCTCCTCGTCACCCAGGGTGATTGGTCACGTGCTGTCCTGACACCATAAAGCTAGAGCAGGGTGTCATCTGACATGAGGGACAATCAGTTGCCTAGCAAGTGATAAGATACATTTATCATGGTATTGAAATGGGTTGCAGGGTAAATAGGGCACCCAGCTTAAAACCTAGATGGTTAGATGAATGAAACTGGGGCATTATTTGAGACTTGTGCATCTGTTTGAAGGTGCGGATAATCACAATGTTCTGGACTTCTCTATAGCTTAACTGATAGGGATGTACTAAGATGAAGATGTGAAGATGTCGTTTATAGTTTTTATTATTCCCACTAACTACAGCGTAAACCTTCCTCCCTTAACTTATCAGATCACTTAATTGCTATTGGCGTATCATAACCTAAAAGAATTGCACTGAAAAGGGGACGCCTTCACTTGGCTGGCAATTACACCTATTTATCTAGGTCCTGATGTAGCTGCTAGTTATGTAGAGAGTGTTGGCAAATGAGGCATAGAATTAAGATACGTACCCCAGTTTTATCATGAAAACTGAGATTTTAATTTTTAGTAAGCTTTGGATTTTCACAATATTACTGTCTCCATAGTGCTGATTATCAAGGCTTAGAAAATCCATTTATTATTGCTGTGCATTCGTTTGAAAATATTCAAGTTCTAATGGACTAACGGTGGACTTTTCCATCTGCAGAATATACTGAATGACCAGAGGTGGCAGTGCAGCAGAAGAGAATTTGTCTGCGTTCCTGAGACCCCCAAAAAAAAGCAATTCCTCAGCACTCTGCCATCCTTCATCAGTTTAAATGGTAAGTCAAACTCACGTTGAATACATTTGCTTGTCATTGAAAAAGTTCATAGCATCTGAGGGCCCTGAGTACCTTTTTAGTGGGGTCTTTGGCATGATTATATTTCTGTCAAGACTGTAGAAAAATGGATGACGTTACGGTGATCATCATATTTTCATCAAAGACTTTGTCTCTAAAGCTGACAAAGCCTGTGTTAGATACCTGTGCTAATAATGTGTCCTCAGAGGACATTACTGTCTTTAAGGCTGGAATGAGTTGCCTCAATTTGGAGCAATGGCGTGACTTTCTCATGGATTGAAGCTCATTTGACCTGTTTCCCTGCACTCTGTATGTGGGACTCTGATACTCCAGATGGATTGCTGTTTATGATACTCTGCAGTTTTGCAACTCCATCTCCTTTTCAAAAGGAGCTCAATGCTTTCTCAGTACACTGCCTAGCCGCCTTGCAGTCATAATTAATTATAGTTACCTAGTGCATAATTGCTGGTGTCTCCTCCTCCTGTGTTTCTTCGTCACCCAGGGTGATTGGTCTCGTGCTGTCCTGACACCCTAAAGCTAGAGCAGGGTGTCATCTGACATGAGGGACAATCAGTTGCCTAGCAAGTGATAAGATACATTTATCATGGTATTGAAATGGGTTGCAGGGTAAATAGGGCACCCAGCTTAAAACCTAGATGGTTAGATGATTGAAACTGGGGCATTATTTGAGACTTGTGCATCTGTTTGAAGGTGCGGATAATCACACTGTTCTGGACTTCTCTATAGCTTAACTGATAGGGATGTACTAAGATGAAGATGTTAAGATGTCGTTTATAGTTTTTATTATTCCCACTAACTATAGCGTAAACCTTCCTCCCTTAAATTATCAGATCACTTAATTGCTATTGGCGTATCATAACCTAAAAGAATTGCACTGAAAAGGGGACGCCTTCACTTGGCTGGCAATCACACCTATTTATATAGGTCCTGATGTAGCTGCTAGTTGTGTAGAGAGTGTTGGGAAATGAGGCATAGAATTAAGATACGTACCCCAGTTTTATCATGAAAACTGAGATTTTAATTTTTAGTAAGCTTTGGATTTTCACAATATTACTGTCTCCATAGTGATGATTATCAAGGCTTAGAAAATCCATTTATTATTGCTGTGCATTTGTTTGAAAATATTCAAGTTCTAATGGACTAATGGTGGACTTTTCCATCTGCAGAATATACTGAATGACCAGAGGTAGCAGTGCAGCAGAAGAGAATTTGTCTGCGTTTGTGAGACCCCAAAAAAAAAGCAATTCCTCAGCACTCTGCCATCCTTCATCAGTTTACATGGTAAGTCAAACTCACGTTGAATACACTTGCTTGTCATTGAAAAAGTTCATAGCATCTGAGGGCCCGGAGTACCTTTTTAGTGGGGTCTTTGGCATGATTATATTTCTGTCAAGACTGTAGAAAAATGGATGACGTTACGGTGATCATCATATTTTCATCAAAGACTTTGTCTCTAAAGCTGACAAAGCCTGTGTTAGATACCTGTGCTAATAATGTGTCCTCAGAGGACATTGCTGTCTTTAAGGCTGGAATGAGTTGCCTTAATTTGGAGCAATGGCGTGACTTTCTCATGGAGTGAAGCTCATTTGACCTGTTTCCCTGCACTCTGTATGTGGGACTCTGATACTCCAGATGGATTGCTGTTTAGGATACTCTGCAGTTTTGCAACTCCATCTCCTTTTCAAAAGGAGCTCAATGCTTTCTCAGTACACTGCCTAGCCGCCTTGCAGTCATAATTAATTATAATTACCTAGTGCATAATTGCTGATGTCTCCTCGTCACCCAGGGTGATTGGTCACGTGCTGTCCTGACACCATAAAGCTAGAGCAGGGTGTCATCTGACATGAGGGACAATCAGTTGCCTAGCAAGTGATAAGATACATTTATCATGGTATTGAAATGGGTTGCAGGGTAAATAGGGCACCCAGCTTAAAACCTAGATGGTTAGATGAATGAAACTGGGGCATTATTTGAGACTTGTGCATCTGTTTGAAGGTGCGGATAATCACAATGTTCTGGACTTCTCTATAGCTTAACTGATAGGGATGTACTAAGATGAAGATGTGAAGATGTCGTTTATAGTTTTTATTATTCCCACTAACTACAGCGTAAACCTTCCTCCCTTAACTTATCAGATCACTTAATTGCTATTGGCGTATCATAACCTAAAAGAATTGCACTGAAAAGGGGACGCCTTCACTTGGCTGGCAATTACACCTATTTATCTAGGTCCTGATGTAGCTGCTAGTTATGTAGAGAGTGTTGGCAAATGAGGCATAGAATTAAGATACGTACCCCAGTTTTATCATGAAAACTGAGATTTTAATTTTTAGTAAGCTTTGGATTTTCACAATATTACTGTCTCCATAGTGCTGATTATCAAGGCTTAGAAAATCCATTTATTATTGCTGTGCATTCGTTTGAAAATATTCAAGTTCTAATGGACTAATGGTGGACTTTTCCATCTGCAGAATATACTGAATGACCAGAGGTGGCAGTGCAGCAGAAGAGAATTTGTCTGCGTTCCTGAGACCCCCAAAAAAAAGCAATTCCTCAGCACTCTGCCATCCTTCATCAGTTTAAATGGTAAGTCAAACTCACGTTGAATACATTTGCTTGTCATTGAAAAAGTTCATAGCATCTGAGGGCCCTGAGTACCTTTTTAGTGGGGTCTTTGGCATGATTATATTTCTGTCAAGACTGTAGAAAAATGGATGACGTTACGGTGATCATCATATTTTCATCAAAGACTTTGTCTCTAAAGCTGACAAAGCCTGTGTTAGATAGCTGTGCTAATAATGTGTCCTCAGAGGACATTACTGTCTTTAAGGCTGGAATGAGTTGCCTCAATTTGGAGCAATGGCGTGACTTTCTCATGGAGTGAAGCTCATTTGACCTGTTTCCCTGCACTCTGTATGTGGGACTCTGATACTCCAGATGGATTGCTGTTTAGGATACTCTGCAGTTTTGCAACTCCATCTTCTTTTCAAAAGGAGCTCAATGCTTTCTCAGTACACTGCCTAGCCGCCTTGCAGTCATAATTAATTATAGTTACCTACTGCATAGTTGCTGGTGTCTCCTCCTCCTGTGTTTCCTCGTCACCCAGGGTGATTGGTCACGTGCTGTCCTGACATCATAAAGCTAGAGCAGGGTGTCATCTGACATGAGGGACAATCAGTTGCCTAGCAAGTGATAAGATACATTTATCATGGTATTGAAATGGGTTGCAGGGTAAATAGGGCACCCAGCTTAAAGCCTAGATGGTTAGATGAATGAAACTGGGGCATTATTTGAGACTTGTGCATCTGTTTGAAGGTGCGGATAATCACAATGTTATGGACTTCTCTATAGCTTAACTGATAGGGATGTACTAAGATGAAGATGTTAAGATGTTGTTTATAGTTTTTATTATTCCCACTAACTATAGCGTAAACCTTCCTCCCTTAACTTATCAGATCACTTAATTGCTATTGGCGTATCATAACCTAAAAGAATTGCACTGAAAAGGGGACGCCTTCACTTGGCTGGCAATTACACCTATTTATCTAGGTCCTGATGTAGCTGCTAGTTATGTAGAGAGTGTTGGCAAATGAGGCATAGAATTAAGATATGTACCCCAGTTTTATCTTGAAAACTGAGATTTTAATTTTTAGTAAGCTTTGGATTTTCACAATATTACTGTCTCCATAGTACTGATTATCAAGGCTTAGAAAATCCATTTATTATTGCTGTGCATTCGTTTGAAAATATTCAAGTTCTAATGGACTAATGGTGGACTTTTCCATCTGCAGAATATACTGAATGACCAGAGGTAGCAGTGCAGCAGAAGAGAATTTGTCTGCGTTCCTGAGACCCCAAAAAAAAGCAATTCCTCAGCACTCTGCCATCCTTCATCAGTTTACATGGTAAGTCAAACTCACGTTGAATACACTTGCTTGTCATTGAAAAAGTTTATAGCATCTGAGGTCCCGGAGTACCTTTTTAGTGGGGTCTTTGGCATGATTATATTTCTGTCAAGACTGTAGAAAAATGGATGACGTTACTGTGATCATCATATTTTCATCAAAGACTTTGTCTCTAAAGCTGACAAAGCCTGTGTTAGATACCTGTGCTAATAATGTGTCCTCAGAGGACATTGCTGTCTTTAAGGCTGGAATGAGTTGCCTTAATTTAGAGCAATGGCGTGACTTTCTCATGGAGTGAAGCTCATTTGACCTGTTTCCCTGCACTCTGTATGTGGGACTCTGATACTCCAGATGGATTGCTGTTTAGGATACTCTGCAGTTTTGCAACTCCATCTTCTTTTCAAAAGGAGCTCAATGCTTTCTCAGTACACTGCCTAGCCGCCTTGCAGTCATAATTAATTATAGTTAACTAGTGCATAATTGCTGGTGTCTCCTCCTCCTGTGTTTCCTCGTCACCCAGGGTGATTGGTCTCGGGCTGTCCTGACACCATAAAGCTAGAGCAGGGTGTCATCTGACATGAGGGACAATCAGTTGCCTAGCAAGTGATAAGATACATTTATCATGGTATTGAAATGGGTTGCAGGGTAAATAGGGCACCCAGCTTAAAACCTAGATGGTTAGATGAATGAAACTGGGGCATTATTTGAGACTTGTGCATCTGTTTGAAGGTGCGGATAATCACAATGTTCTGGACTTCTCTATAGCTTAACTGATAGGGATGTACTAAGATGAAGATGTGAAGATGTCGTTTATAGTTTTTATTATTCCCACTAACTATAGCGTAAACCTTCCTCCCTTAACTTATCAGATCACTTAATTGCTATTGGCGTATCATAACCTAAAAGAATTGCACTGAAAAGGGGACGCCTTCACTTGGCTGGCAATTACACCTATTTATCTAGGTCCTGATGTAGCTGCTAGTTATGTAGAGAGTGTTGGCAAATGAGGCATAGAATTAAGATATGTACCCCAGTTTTATTTTGAAAACTGAGATTTTAATTTTTAGTAAGCTTTGGATTTTCACAATATTACTGTCTCCATAGTGCTGATTATCAAGGCTTAGAAAATCCATTTATTATTGCTGTTCATTCGTTTGAAAATATTCAAGTTCTAATGGACTAATGGTGGACTTTTCCATCTGCAGAATATACTGAATGACCAGAGGTAGCAGTGCAGCAGAAGAGAATTTGTCTGCGTTTGTGAGACCCCAAAAAAAAAGCAATTCCTCAGCACTCTGCCATCCTTCATCAGTTTACATGGTAAGTCAAACTCACGTTGAATACACTTGCTTGTCATTGAAAAAGTTCATAGCATCTGAGGGCCCGGAGTACCTTTTTAGTGGGGTCTTTGGCATGATTATATTTCTGTCAAGACTGTAGAAAAATGGATGACGTTACGGTGATCATCATATTTTCATCAAAGACTTTGTCTCTAAAGCTGACAAAGCCTGTGTTAGATACCTGTGCTAATAATGTGTCCTCAGAGGACATTGCTGTCTTTAAGGCTGGAATGAGTTGCCTTAATTTGGAGCAATGGCGTGACTTTCTCATGGAGTGAAGCTCATTTGACCTGTTTCCCTGCACTCTGTATGTGGGACTCTGATACTCCAGATGGATTGCTGTTTAGGATACTCTGCAGTTTTGCAACTCCATCTTCTTTTCAAAAGGAGCTCAATGCTTTCTCAGTACACTGCCTAGCCGCCTTGCAGTCATAATTAATTATAGTTACCTACTGCATAGTTGCTGGTGTCTCCTCCTCCTGTGTTTCCTCGTCACCCAGGGTGATTGGTCACGTGCTGTCCTTACATCATAAAGCTAGAGCAGGGTGTCATCTGACATGAGGGACAATCAGTTGCCTAGCAAGTGATAAGATACATTTATCATGGTATTGAAATGGGTTGCAGGGTAAATAGGGCACCCAGCTTAAAGCCTAGATGGTTAGATGAATGAAACTGGGGCATTATTTGAGACTTGTGCATCTGTTTGAAGGTGCGGATAATCACAATGTTATGGACTTCTCTATAGCTTAACTGATAGGGATGTACTAAGATGAAGATGTTAAGATGTTGTTTATAGTTTTTATTATTCCCACTAACTATAGCGTAAACCTTCCTCCCTTAACTTATCAGATCACTTAATTGCTATTGGCGTATCATAACCTAAAAGAATTGCACTGAAAAGGGGACGCCTTCACTTGGCTGGCAATTACACCTATTTATCTAGGTCCTGATGTAGCTGCTAGTTATGTAGAGAGTGTTGGCAAATGAGGCATAGAATTAAGATATGTACCCCAGTTTTATCTTGAAAACTGAGATTTTAATTTTTAGTAAGCTTTGGATTTTCACAATATTACTGTCTCCATAGTACTGATTATCAAGGCTTAGAAAATCCATTTATTATTGCTGTGCATTCGTTTGAAAATATTCAAGTTCTAATGGACTAATGGTGGACTTTTCCATCTGCAGAATATACTGAATGACCAGAGGTAGCAGTGCAGCAGAAGAGAATTTGTCTGCGTTCCTGAGACCCCAAAAAAAAAGCAATTCCTCAGCACTCTGCCATCCTTCATCAGTTTACATGGTAAGTCAAACTCACGTTGAATACACTTGCTTGTCATTGAAAAAGTTTATAGCATCTGAGGTCCCGGAGTACCTTTTTAGTGGGGTCTTTGGCATGATTATATTTCTGTCAAGACTGTAGAAAAATGGATGACGTTACTGTGATCATCATATTTTCATCAAAGACTTTGTCTCTAAAGCTGACAAAGCCTGTGTTAGATACCTGTGCTAATAATGTGTCCTCAGAGGACATTGCTGTCTTTAAGGCTGGAATGAGTTGCCTTAATTTAGAGCAATGGCGTGACTTTCTCATGGAGTGAAGCTCATTTGACCTGTTTCCCTGCACTCTGTATGTGGGACTCTGATACTCCAGATGGATTGCTGTTTAGGATACTCTGCAGTTTTGCAACTCCATCTTCTTTTCAAAAGGAGCTCAATGCTTTCTCAGTACACTGCCTAGCCGCCTTGCAGTCATAATTAATTATAGTTAACTAGTGCATAATTGCTGGTGTCTCCTCCTCCTGTGTTTCCTCGTCACCCAGGGTGATTGGTCTCGGGCTGTCCTGACACCATAAAGCTAGAGCAGGGTGTCATCTGACATGAGGGACAATCAGTTGCCTAGCAAGTGATAAGATACATTTATCATGGTATTGAAATGGGTTGCAGGGTAAATAGGGCACCCAGCTTAAAACCTAGATGGTTAGATGAATGAAACTGGGGCATTATTTGAGACTTGTGCATCTGTTTGAAGGTGCGGATAATCACAATGTTCTGGACTTCTCTATAGCTTAACTGATAGGGATGTACTAAGATGAAGATGTGAAGATGTCGTTTATAGTTTTTATTATTCCCACTAACTATAGCGTAAACCTTCCTCCCTTAACTTATCAGATCACTTAATTGCTATTGGCGTATCATAACCTAAAAGAATTGCACTGAAAAGGGGACGCCTTCACTTGGCTGGCAATTACACCTATTTATCTAGGTCCTGATGTAGCTGCTAGTTATGTAGAGAGTGTTGGCAAATGAGGCATAGAATTAAGATATGTACCCCAGTTTTATTTTGAAAACTGAGATTTTAATTTTTAGTAAGCTTTGGATTTTCACAATATTACTGTCTCCATAGTGCTGATTATCAAGGCTTAGAAAATCCATTTATTATTGCTGTTCATTCGTTTGAAAATATTCAAGTTCTAATGGACTAATGGTGGACTTTTCCATCTGCAGAATATACTGAATGACCAGAGGTAGCAGTGCAGCAGAAGAGAATTTGTCTGCGTTTGTGAGACCCCAAAAAAAAGCAATTCCTCAGCACTCTGCCATCCTTCATCAGTTTACATGGTAAGTCAAACTCACGTTGAATACACTTGCTTGTCATTGAAAAAGTTCATAGCATCTGAGGGCCCGGAGTACCTTTTTAGTGGGGTCTTTGGCATGATTATATTTCTGTCAAGACTGTAGAAAAATGGATGACGTTACGGTGATCATCATATTTTCATCAAAGACTTTGTCTCTAAAGCTGACAAAGCCTGTGTTAGATACCTGTGCTAATAATGTGTCCTCAGAGGACATTGCTGTCTTTAAGGCTGGAATGAGTTGCCTTAATTTGGAGCAATGGCGTGACTTTCTCATGGAGTGAAGCTCATTTGACCTGTTTCCCTGCACTCTGTATGTGGGACTCTGATACTCCAGATGGATTGCTGTTTAGGATACTCTGCAGTTTTGCAACTCCATCTCCTTTTCAAAAGGAGCTCAATGCTTTCTCAGTACACTGCCTAGCCGCCTTGCAGTCATAATTAATTATAATTACCTAGTGCATAATTGCTGGTGTCTCCTCGTCACCCAGGGTGATTGGTCACGTGCTGTCCTGACACCATAAAGCTAGAGCAGGGTGTCATCTGACATGAGGGACAATCAGTTGCCTAGCAAGTGATAAGATACATTTATCATGGTATTGAAATGGGTTGCAGGGTAAATAGGGCACCCAGCTTAAAACCTAGATGGTTAGATGAATGAAACTGGGGCATTATTTGAGACTTGTGCATCTGTTTGAAGGTGCGGATAATCACAATGTTCTGGACTTCTCTATAGCTTAACTGATAGGGATGTACTAAGATGAAGATGTGAAGATGTCGTTTATAGTTTTTATTATTCCCACTAACTACAGCGTAAACCTTCCTCCCTTAACTTATCAGATCACTTAATTGCTATTGGCGTATCATAACCTAAAAGAATTGCACTGAAAAGGGGACGCCTTCACTTGGCTGGCAATTACACCTATTTATCTAGGTCCTGATGTAGCTGCTAGTTATGTAGAGAGTGTTGGCAAATGAGGCATAGAATTAAGATACGTACCCCAGTTTTATCATGAAAACTGAGATTTTAATTTTTAGTAAGCTTTGGATTTTCACAATATTACTGTCTCCATAGTACTGATTATCAAGGCTTAGAAAATCCATTTATTATTGCTGTGCATTCGTTTGAAAATATTCAAGTTCTAATGGACTAACGGTGGACTTTTCCATCTGCAGAATATACTGAATGACCAGAGGTGGCAGTGCAGCAGAAGAGAATTTGTCTGCGTTCCTGAGACCCCCAAAAAAAAGCAATTCCTCAGCACTCTGCCATCCTTCATCAGTTTACATGGTAAGTCAAACTCACGTTGAATACATTTGCTTGTCATTGAAAAAGTTCATAGCATCTGAGGGCCCTGAGTACCTTTTTAGTGGGGTCTTTGGCATGATTATATTTCTGTCAAGACTGTAGAAAAATGGATGACGTTACGGTGATCATCATATTTTCATCAAAGACTTTGTCTCTAAAGCTGACAAAGCCTGTGTTAGATACCTGTGCTAATAATGTGTCGTCAGAGGACATTACTGTCTTTAAGGCTGGAATGAGTTGCCTTAATTTGGAGCAATGGCGTAACTTTCTCATGGATTGAAGCTCATTTGACCTGTTTCCCTGCACTCTGTATGTGGGACTCTGATACTCCAGATGGATTGCTGTTTAGGATACTCTGCAGTTTTGCAACTCCATCTTCTTTTCAAAAGGAGCTCAATGCTTTCTCAGTACACTGCCTAGCCGCCTTGCAGTCATAATTAATTATAGTTACCTACTGCATAGTTGCTGGTGTCTCCTCCTCCTGTGTTTCCTCGTCACCCAGGGTGATTGGTCACGTGCTGTCCTTACATCATAAAGCTAGAGCAGGGTGTCATCTGACATGAGGGACAATCAGTTGCCTAGCAAGTGATAAGATACATTTATCATGGTATTGAAATGGGTTGCAGGGTAAATAGGGCACCCAGCTTAAAGCCTAGATGGTTAGATGAATGAAACTGGGGCATTATTTGAGACTTGTGCATCTGTTTGAAGGTGCGGATAATCACAATGTTATGGACTTCTCTATAGCTTAACTGATAGGGATGTACTAAGATGAAGATGTTAAGATGTTGTTTATAGTTTTTATTATTCCCACTAACTATAGCGTAAACCTTCCTCCCTTAACTTATCAGATCACTTAATTGCTATTGGCGTATCATAACCTAAAAGAATTGCACTGAAAAGGGGACGCCTTCACTTGGCTGGCAATTACACCTATTTATCTAGGTCCTGATGTAGCTGCTAGTTATGTAGAGAGTGTTGGCAAATGAGGCATAGAATTAAGATATGTACCCCAGTTTTATCTTGAAAACTGAGATTTTAATTTTTAGTAAGCTTTGGATTTTCACAATATTACTGTCTCCATAGTACTGATTATCAAGGCTTAGAAAATCCATTTATTATTGCTGTGCATTCGTTTGAAAATATTAAAGTTCTAATGGACTAATGGTGGACTTTTCCATCTGCAGAATATACTGAATGACCAGAGGTAGCAGTGCAGCAGAAGAGAATTTGTCTGCGTTCCTGAGACCCCAAAAAAAAAGCAATTCCTCAGCACTCTGCCATCCTTCATCAGTTTACATGGTAAGTCAAACTCACGTTGAATACACTTGCTTGTCATTGAAAAAGTTTATAGCATCTGAGGTCCCGGAGTACCTTTTTAGTGGGGTCTTTGGCATGATTATATTTCTGTCAAGACTGTAGAAAAATGGATGACGTTACTGTGATCATCATATTTTCATCAAAGACTTTGTCTCTAAAGCTGACAAAGCCTGTGTTAGATACCTGTGCTAATAATGTGTCCTCAGAGGACATTGCTGTCTTTAAGGCTGGAATGAGTTGCCTTAATTTAGAGCAATGGCGTGACTTTCTCATGGAGTGAAGCTCATTTGACCTGTTTCCCTGCACTCTGTATGTGGGACTCTGATACTCCAGATGGATTGCTGTTTAGGATACTCTGCAGTTTTGCAACTCCATCTTCTTTTCAAAAGGAGCTCAATGCTTTCTCAGTACACTGCCTAGCCGCCTTGCAGTCATAATTAATTATAGTTAACTAGTGCATAATTGCTGGTGTCTCCTCCTCCTGTGTTTCTTCGTCACCCAGGGTGATTGGTCTCGTGCTGTCCTGACACCCTAAAGCTAGAGCAGGGTGTCATCTGACATGAGGGACAATCAGTTGCCTAGCAAGTGATAAGATACATTTATCATGGTATTGAAATGGGTTGCAGGGTAAATAGGGCACCCAGCTTAAAACCTAGATGGTTAGATGATTGAAACTGGGGCATTATTTGAGACTTGTGCATCTGTTTGAAGGTGCGGATAATCACACTGTTCTGGACTTCTCTATAGCTTAACTGATAGGGATGTACTAAGATGAAGATGTTAAGATGTCGTTTATAGTTTTTATTATTCCCACTAACTATAGCGTAAACCTTCCTCCCTTAAATTATCAGATCACTTAATTGCTATTGGCGTATCATAACCTAAAAGAATTGCACTGAAAAGGGGACGCCTTCACTTGGCTGGCAATCACACCTATTTATATAGGTCCTGATGTAGCTGCTAGTTGTGTAGAGAGTGTTGGGAAATGAGGCATAGAATTAAGATACGTACCCCAGTTTTATCATGAAAACTGAGATTTTAATTTTTAGTAAGCTTTGGATTTTCACAATATTACTGTCTCCATAGTGATGATTATCAAGGCTTAGAAAATCCATTTATTATTGCTGTGCATTCGTTTGAAAATATTCAAGTTCTAATGGACTAACGGTGGACTTTTCCATCTGCAGAATATACTGAATGACCAGAGGTGGCAGTGCAGCAGAAGAGAATTTGTCTGCGTTCCTGAGACCCAAAAAAAAAAGCAATTCCTCAGCACTCTGCCATCCTTCATCAGTTTACATGGTAAGTCAAACTCACGTTGAATACATTTGCTTGTCATTGAAAAAGTTCATAGCATCTGAGGGCCCTGAGTACCTTTTTAGTGGGGTCTTTGGCATGATTATATTTCTGTCAAGACTGTAGAAAAATGGATGACGTTACGGTGATCATCATATTTTCATCAAAGACTTTGTCTCTAAAGCTGACAAAGCCTGTGTTAGATACCTGTGCTAATAATGTGTCCTCAGAGGACATTACTGTATTTAAGGCTGGAATGAGTTGCCTCAATTTGGAGCAATGGCGTGACTTTCTCATGGAGTGAAGCTCATTTGACCTGTTTCCCTGCACTCTGTATGTGGGACTCTGATACTCCAGATGGATTGCTGTTTAGGATACTCTGCAGTTTTGCAACTCCATCTTCTTTTCAAAAGGAGCTCAATGCTTTCTCAGTACACTGCCTAGCCGCCTTGCAGTCATAATTAATTATAGTTACCTACTGCATAGTTGCTGGTGTCTCCTCCTCCTGTGTTTACTCGTCACCCAGGGTGATTGGTCACGTGCTGTCCTGACATCATAAAGCTAGAGCAGGGTGTCATCTGACATGAGGGACAATCAGTTGCCTAGCAAGTGATAAGATACATTTATCATGGTATTGAAATGGGTTGCAGGGTAAATAGGGCACCCAGCTTAAAGCCTAGATGGTTAGATGAATGAAACTGGGGCATTATTTGAGACTTGTGCATCTGTTTGAAGGTGCGGATAATCACAATGTTATGGACTTCTCTATAGCTTAACTGATAGGGATGTACTAAGATGAAGATGTTAAGATGTTGTTTATAGTTTTTATTATTCCCACTAACTATAGCGTAAACCTTCCTCCCTTAACTTATCAGATCACTTAATTGCTATTGGCGTATCATAACCTAAAAGAATTGCACTGAAAAGGGGACGCCTTCACTTGGCTGGCAATTACACCTATTTACCTAGGTCCTGATGTAGCTGCTAGTTATGTAGAGAGTGTTGGCAATTAGGCATAGAATTAAGATATGTACCCCAGTTTTATCTTGAAAACTGAGATTTTAATTTTTAGTAAGCTTTGGATTTTCACAATATTACTGTCTCCATAGTACTGATTATCAAGGCTTAGAAAATCCATTTATTATTGCTGTGCATTCGTTTGAAAATATTCAAGTTCTAATGGACTAACGGTGGACTTTTCCATCTGCAGAATATACTGAATGACCAGAGGTGGCAGTGCAGCAGAAGAGAATTTGTCTGCGTTCCTGAGACCCAAAAAAAAAAGCAATTCCTCAGCACTCTGCCATCCTTCATCAGTTTACATGGTAAGTCAAACTCACGTTGAATACATTTGCTTGTCATTAAAAAAGTTCATAGCATCTGAGGGCCCTGAGTACCTTTTTAGTGGGGTCTTTGGCATGATTATATTTCTGTCAAGACTGTAGAAAAATGGATGACGTTACGGTGATCATCATATTTTCATCAAAGACTTTGTCTCTAAAGCTGACAAAGCCTGTGTTAGATACCTGTGCTAATAATGTGTCGTCAGAGGACATTACTGTCTTTAAGGCTGGAATGAGTTGCCTTAATTTGGAGCAATGGCGTAACTTTCTCATGGATTGAAGCTCATTTGACCTGTTTCCCTGCACTCTGTATGTGGGACTCTGATACTCCAGATGGATTGCTGTTTAGGATACTCTGCAGTTTTGCAACTCCATCTCCTTTTCAAAAGGAGCTCAATGCTTTCTCAGTACACTGCCTAGCCGCCTTGCAGTCATAATTAATTATAGTTACCTACTGCATAATTGCTGGTGTCTCCTCCTCCTGTGTTTCCTCGTCACCCAGGGTGATTGGTCTCGTGCTGTCCTGACACCATAAAGCTAGAGCAGGGTGTCATCTGACATGAGGGACAATCAGTTGCCTAGCAAGTGATAAGATACATTTATCATGGTATTGAAATGGGTTGCAGGGTAAATAGGGCACCCAGCTTAAAACCTAGATGGTTAGATGAATGAAACTGGGGCATTATTTGAGACTTGTGCATCTGTTTGAAGGTGCGGATAATCACAATGTTCTGGACTTCTCTATAGCTTAACTGATAGGGATGTACTAAGATGAAGATGTTAAGATGTCGTTTATAGTTTTTATTATTCCCACTAACTATAGCGTAAACCTTCCTCCCTTAACTTATCAGATCACTTAATTGCTATTGGCGTATCATAACCTAAAAGAATTGCACTGAAAAGGGGACACCTTCACTTGGCTGGCAATCACACCTATTTATATAGGTCCTGATGTAGCTGCTAGTTGTGTAGAGAGTGTTGGGAAATGAGGCATAGAATTAAGATACGTACCCCAGTTTTATCATGAAAACTGAGATTTTAATTTTTATAAAGCTTTGGATTTTCACAATATTACTGTCTCCATAGTGCTGATTATCAAGGCTTAGAAAATCCATTTATTATTGCTGTGCATTCGTTTGAAAATATTCAAGTTCTAATGGACTAACCGTGGACTTTTCCATCTGCAGAATATACTGAATGACCAGAGGTGGCAGTGCAGCAGAAGAGATTTTGTCTGCGTTCCTGAGACCCCCCAAAAAAAGCAATTCCTCAGCACTCTGCCATCCTTCATCAGTTTACATGGTAAGTCAAACTCACGTTGAATACACTTGCTTGTCATTGAAAAAGTTCATAGCATCTGAGGGCCCTGAGTACCTTTTTAGTGGGGTCTTTGGCATGATTATATTTCTGTCAAGACTGTAGAAAAATGGATGACGTTACGGTGATCATCATATTTTCATCAAAGACTGTGTCTCTAAAGCTGACAAAGCCTGTGTTAGATACCTGTGCTAATAATGTGTCCTCAGAGGACATTGCTGTCTTTAAGGCTGGAATGAGTTGCCTTAATTTGGAGCAATGGCGTGACTTTCTCATGGAGTGAAGCTCATTTGACCTGTTTCCCTGCACTCTGTATGTGGGACTCTGATACTCCAGATGGATTGCTGTTTAGGATACTCTGCAGTTTTGCAACTCCATCTTCTTTTCAAAAGGAGCTCAATGCTTTCTCAGTACACTGCCTAGCCGCCTTGCAGTCATAATTAATTATAGTTAACTAGTGCATAATTGCTGGTGTCTCCTCCTCCTGTGTTTCCTCGTCACCCAGGGTGATTGGTCTCGGGCTGTCCTGATACCATAAAGCTAGAGCAGGGTGTCATCTGACATGAGGGACAATCAGTTGCCTAGCAAGTGATAAGATACATTTATCATGGTATTGAAATGGGTTGCAGGGTAAATAGGGCACCCAGCTTAAAACCTAGATGGTTAGATGAATGAAACTGGGGCATTATTTGAGACTTGTGCATCTGTTTGAAGGTGCGGATAATCACAATGTTCTGGACTTCTCTATAGCTTAACTGATAGGGATGTACTAAGATGAAGATGTGAAGATGTTGTTTATAGTTTTTATTATTCCCACTAACTACAGCGTAAACCTTCCTCCCTTAACTTATCAGATCACTTAATTGCTATTGGCGTATCATAACCTAAAAGAATTGCACTGAAAAGGGGACGCCTTCACTTGGCTGGCAATTACACCTATTTATCTAGGTCCTGATGTAGCTGCTAGTTATGTAGAGAGTGTTGGCAAATGAGGCATAGAATTAAGATACGTACCCCAGTTTTATCATGAAAACTGAGATTTTAATTTTTAGTAAGCTTTGGATTTTCACAATATTACTGTCTCCATAGTGCTGATTACCAAGGCTTAGAAAATCCATTTATTATTGCTGTGCATTCGTTTGAAAATATTCAAGTTCTAATGGACTAATGGTGGACTTTTCCATCTGCAGAATATACTGAATGACCAGAGGTGGCAGTGCAGCAGAAGAGAATTTGTCTGCGTTCCTGAGACCCAAAAAAAAAAGCAATTCCTCAGCACTCTGCCATCCTTCATCAGTTTACATGGTAAGTCAAACTCACGTTGAATACATTTGCTTGTCATTGAAAAAGTTCATAGCATCTGAGGGCCCTGAGTACCTTTTTAGTGGGGTCTTTGGCATGATTATATTTCTGTCAAGACTGTAGAAAAATGGATGACGTTACGGTGATCATCATATTTTCATCAAAGACTTTGTCTCTAAAGCTGACAAAGCCTGTGTTAGATACCTGTGCTAATAATGTGTCCTCAGAGGACATTACTGTATTTAAGGCTGGAATGAGTTGCCTCAATTTGGAGCAATGGCGTGACTTTCTCATGGAGTGAAGCTCATTTGACCTGTTTCCCTGCACTCTGTATGTGGGACTCTGATACTCCAGATGGATTGCTGTTTAGGATACTCTGCAGTTTTGCAACTCCATCTTCTTTTCAAAAGGAGCTCAATGCTTTCTCAGTACACTGCCTAGCCGCCTTGCAGTCATAATTAATTATAGTTACCTACTGCATAGTTGCTGGTGTCTCCTCCTCCTGTGTTTACTCGTCACCCAGGGTGATTGGTCACGTGCTGTCCTGACATCATAAAGCTAGAGCAGGGTGTCATCTGACATGAGGGACAATCAGTTGCCTAGCAAGTGATAAGATACATTTATCATGGTATTGAAATGGGTTGCAGGGTAAATAGGGCACCCAGCTTAAAGCCTAGATGGTTAGATGAATGAAACTGGGGCATTATTTGAGACTTGTGCATCTGTTTGAAGGTGCGGATAATCACAATGTTATGGACTTCTCTATAGCTTAACTGATAGGGATGTACTAAGATGAAGATGTTAAGATGTTGTTTATAGTTTTTATTATTCCCACTAACTATAGCGTAAACCTTCCTCCCTTAACTTATCAGATCACTTAATTGCTATTGGCGTATCATAACCTAAAAGAATTGCACTGAAAAGGGGACGCCTTCACTTGGCTGGCAATTACACCTATTTACCTAGGTCCTGATGTAGCTGCTAGTTATGTAGAGAGTGTTGGCAATTAGGCATAGAATTAAGATATGTACCCCAGTTTTATCTTGAAAACTGAGATTTTAATTTTTAGTAAGCTTTGGATTTTCACAATATTACTGTCTCCATAGTACTGATTATCAAGGCTTAGAAAATCCATTTATTATTGCTGTGCATTCGTTTGAAAATATTCAAGTTCTAATGGACTAACGGTGGACTTTTCCATCTGCAGAATATACTGAATGACCAGAGGTGGCAGTGCAGCAGAAGAGAATTTGTCTGCGTTCCTGAGACCCAAAAAAAAAAGCAATTCCTCAGCACTCTGCCATCCTTCATCAGTTTACATGGTAAGTCAAACTCACGTTGAATACATTTGCTTGTCATTGAAAAAGTTCATAGCATCTGAGGGCCCTGAGTACCTTTTTAGTGGGGTCTTTGGCATGATTATATTTCTGTCAAGACTGTAGAAAAATGGATGACGTTACGGTGATCATCATATTTTCATCAAAGACTTTGTCTCTAAAGCTGACAAAGCCTGTGTTAGATACCTGTGCTAATAATGTGTCGTCAGAGGACATTACTGTCTTTAAGGCTGGAATGAGTTGCCTTAATTTGGAGCAATGGCGTAACTTTCTCATGGATTGAAGCTCATTTGACCTGTTTCCCTGCACTCTGTATGTGGGACTCTGATACTCCAGATGGATTGCTGTTTAGGATACTCTGCAGTTTTGCAACTCCATCTCCTTTTCAAAAGGAGCTCAATGCTTTCTCAGTACACTGCCTAGCCGCCTTGCAGTCATAATTAATTATAGTTACCTACTGCATAATTGCTGGTGTCTCCTCCTCCTGTGTTTCCTCGTCACCCAGGGTGATTGGTCTCGTGCTGTCCTGACACCATAAAGCTAGAGCAGGGTGTCATCTGACATGAGGGACAATCAGTTGCCTAGCAAGTGATAAGATACATTTATCATGGTATTGAAATGGGTTGCAGGGTAAATAGGGCACCCAGCTTAAAACCTAGATGGTTAGATGAATGAAACTGGGGCATTATTTGAGACTTGTGCATCTGTTTGAAGGTGCGGATAATCACAATGTTCTGGACTTCTCTATAGCTTAACTGATAGGGATGTACTAAGATGAAGATGTTAAGATGTCGTTTATAGTTTTTATTATTCCCACTAACTATAGCGTAAACCTTCCTCCCTTAACTTATCAGATCACTTAATTGCTATTGGCGTATCATAACCTAAAAGAATTGCACTGAAAAGGGGACACCTTCACTTGGCTGGCAATCACACCTATTTATATAGGTCCTGATGTAGCTGCTAGTTGTGTAGAGAGTGTTGGGAAATGAGGCATAGAATTAAGATACGTACCCCAGTTTTATCATGAAAACTGAGATTTTAATTTTTATAAAGCTTTGGATTTTCACAATATTACTGTCTCCATAGTGCTGATTATCAAGGCTTAGAAAATCCATTTATTATTGCTGTGCATTCGTTTGAAAATATTCAAGTTCTAATGGACTAACCGTGGACTTTTCCATCTGCAGAATATACTGAATGACCAGAGGTGGCAGTGCAGCAGAAGAGATTTTGTCTGCGTTCCTGAGACCCCCCAAAAAAAGCAATTCCTCAGCACTCTGCCATCCTTCATCAGTTTACATGGTAAGTCAAACTCACGTTGAATACACTTGCTTGTCATTGAAAAAGTTCATAGCATCTGAGGGCCCTGAGTACCTTTTTAGTGGGGTCTTTGGCATGATTATATTTCTGTCAAGACTGTAGAAAAATGGATGACGTTACGGTGATCATCATATTTTCATCAAAGACTGTGTCTCTAAAGCTGACAAAGCCTGTGTTAGATACCTGTGCTAATAATGTGTCCTCAGAGGACATTGCTGTCTTTAAGGCTGGAATGAGTTGCCTTAATTTGGAGCAATGGCGTGACTTTCTCATGGAGTGAAGCTCATTTGACCTGTTTCCCTGCACTCTGTATGTGGGACTCTGATACTCCAGATGGATTGCTGTTTAGGATACTCTGCAGTTTTGCAACTCCATCTTCTTTTCAAAAGGAGCTCAATGCTTTCTCAGTACACTGCCTAGCCGCCTTGCAGTCATAATTAATTATAGTTAACTAGTGCATAATTGCTGGTGTCTCCTCCTCCTGTGTTTCCTCGTCACCCAGGGTGATTGGTCTCGGGCTGTCCTGATACCATAAAGCTAGAGCAGGGTGTCATCTGACATGAGGGACAATCAGTTGCCTAGCAAGTGATAAGATACATTTATCATGGTATTGAAATGGGTTGCAGGGTAAATAGGGCACCCAGCTTAAAACCTAGATGGTTAGATGAATGAAACTGGGGCATTATTTGAGACTTGTGCATCTGTTTGAAGGTGCGGATAATCACAATGTTCTGGACTTCTCTATAGCTTAACTGATAGGGATGTACTAAGATGAAGATGTGAAGATGTTGTTTATAGTTTTTATTATTCCCACTAACTACAGCGTAAACCTTCCTCCCTTAACTTATCAGATCACTTAATTGCTATTGGCGTATCATAACCTAAAAGAATTGCACTGAAAAGGGGACGCCTTCACTTGGCTGGCAATTACACCTATTTATCTAGGTCCTGATGTAGCTGCTAGTTATGTAGAGAGTGTTGGCAAATGAGGCATAGAATTAAGATACGTACCCCAGTTTTATCATGAAAACTGAGATTTTAATTTTTAGTAAGCTTTGGATTTTCACAATATTACTGTCTCCATAGTGCTGATTACCAAGGCTTAGAAAATCCATTTATTATTGCTGTGCATTCGTTTGAAAATATTCAAGTTCTAATGGACTAATGGTGGACTTTTCCATCTGCAGAATATACTGAATGACCAGAGGTGGCAGTGCAGCAGAAGAGAATTTGTCTGCGTTCCTGAGACCCAAAAAAAAAAGCAATTCCTCAGCACTCTGCCATCCTTCATCAGTTTACATGGTAAGTCAAACTCACGTTGAATACATTTGCTTGTCATTGAAAAAGTTCATAGCATCTGAGGGCCCTGAGTACCTTTTTAGTGGGGTCTTTGGCATGATTATATTTCTGTCAAGACTGTAGAAAAATGGATGACGTTACGGTGATCATCATATTTTCATCAAAGACTGTGTCTCTAAAGCTGACAAAGCCTGTGTTAGATACCTGTGCTAATAATGTGTCCTCAGAGGACATTGCTGTCTTTAAGGCTGGAATGAGTTGCCTTAATTTGGAGCAATGGCGTGACTTTCTCATGGAGTGAAGCTCATTTGACCTGTTTCCCTGCACTCTGTATGTGGGACTCTGATACTCCAGATGGATTGCTGTTTAGGATACTCTGCAGTTTTGCAACTCCATCTCCTTTTCAAAAGGAGCTCAATGCTTTCTCAGTACACTGCCTAGCCGCCTTGCAGTCATAATTAATTATAATTACCTAGTGCATAATTGCTGGTGTCTCCTCGTCACCCAGGGTGATTGGTCACGTGCTGTCCTGACACCATAAAGCTAGAGCAGGGTGTCATCTGACATGAGGGACAATCAGTTGCCTAGCAAGTGATAAGATACATTTATCATGGTATTGAAATGGGTTGCAGGGTAAATAGGGCACCCAGCTTAAAACCTAGATGGTTAGATGAATGAAACTGGGGCATTATTTGAGACTTGTGCATCTGTTTGAAGGTGCGGATAATCACAATGTTCTGGACTTCTCTATAGCTTAACTGATAGGGATGTACTAAGATGAAGATGTGAAGATGTCGTTTATAGTTTTTATTATTCCCACTAACTACAGCGTAAACCTTCCTCCCTTAACTTATCAGATCACTTAATTGCTATTGGCGTATCATAACCTAAAAGAATTGCACTGAAAAGGGGACGCCTTCACTTGGCTGGCAATTACACCTATTTATCTAGGTCCTGATGTAGCTGCTAGTTATGTAGAGAGTGTTGGCAAATGAGGCATAGAATTAAGATACGTACCCCAGTTTTATCATGAAAACTGAGATTTTAATTTTTAGTAAGCTTTGGATTTTCACAATATTACTGTCTCCATAGTACTGATTATCAAGGCTTAGAAAATCCATTTATTATTGCTGTGCATTCGTTTGAAAATATTCAAGTTCTAATGGACTAACGGTGGACTTTTCCATCTGCAGAATATACTGAATGACCAGAGGTGGCAGTGCAGCAGAAGAGAATTTGTCTGCGTTCCTGAGACCCCCAAAAAAAAGCAATTCCTCAGCACTCTGCCATCCTTCATCAGTTTACATGGTAAGTCAAACTCACGTTGAATACATTTGCTTGTCATTGAAAAAGTTCATAGCATCTGAGGGCCCTGAGTACCTTTTTAGTGGGGTCTTTGGCATGATTATATTTCTGTCAAGACTGTAGAAAAATGGATGACGTTACGGTGATCATCATATTTTCATCAAAGACTTTGTCTCTAAAGCTGACAAAGCCTGTGTTAGATACCTGTGCTAATAATGTGTCGTCAGAGGACATTACTGTCTTTAAGGCTGGAATGAGTTGCCTTAATTTGGAGCAATGGCGTAACTTTCTCATGGATTGAAGCTCATTTGACCTGTTTCCCTGCACTCTGTATGTGGGACTCTGATACTCCAGATGGATTGCTGTTTAGGATACTCTGCAGTTTTGCAACTCCATCTCCTTTTCAAAAGGAGCTCAATGCTTTCTCAGTACACTGCCTAGCCGCCTTGCAGTCATAATTAATTATAGTTACCTAGTGCATAATTGCTGGTGTCTCCTCCTCCTGTGTTTCTTCGTCACCCAGGGTGATTGGTCTCGTGCTGTCCTGACACCCTAAAGCTAGAGCAGGGTGTCATCTGACATGAGGGACAATCAGTTGCCTAGCAAGTGATAAGATACATTTATCATGGTATTGAAATGGGTTGCAGGGTAAATAGGGCACCCAGCTTAAAACCTAGATGGTTAGATGATTGAAACTGGGGCATTATTTGAGACTTGTGCATCTGTTTGAAGGTGCGGATAATCACACTGTTCTGGACTTCTCTATAGCTTAACTGATAGGGATGTACTAAGATGAAGATGTTAAGATGTCGTTTATAGTTTTTATTATTCCCACTAACTATAGCGTAAACCTTCCTCCCTTAAATTATCAGATCACTTAATTGCTATTGGCGTATCATAACCTAAAAGAATTGCACTGAAAAGGGGACGCCTTCACTTGGCTGGCAATCACACCTATTTATATAGGTCCTGATGTAGCTGCTAGTTGTGTAGAGAGTGTTGGGAAATGAGGCATAGAATTAAGATACGTACCCCAGTTTTATCATGAAAACTGAGATTTTAATTTTTAGTAAGCTTTGGATTTTCACAATATTACTGTCTCCATAGTGATGATTATCAAGGCTTAGAAAATCCATTTATTATTGCTGTGCATTCGTTTGAAAATATTCAAGTTCTAATGGACTAACGGTGGACTTTTCCATCTGCAGAATATACTGAATGACCAGAGGTGGCAGTGCAGCAGAAGAGAATTTGTCTGCGTTCCTGAGACCCAAAAAAAAAAGCAATTCCTCAGCACTCTGCCATCCTTCATCAGTTTACATGGTAAGTCAAACTCACGTTGAATACATTTGCTTGTCATTGAAAAAGTTCATAGCATCTGAGGGCCCTGAGTACCTTTTTAGTGGGGTCTTTGGCATGATTATATTTCTGTCAAGACTGTAGAAAAATGGATGACGTTACGGTGATCATCATATTTTCATCAAAGACTTTGTCTCTAAAGCTGACAAAGCCTGTGTTAGATACCTGTGCTAATAATGTGTCCTCAGAGGACATTACTGTATTTAAGGCTGGAATGAGTTGCCTCAATTTGGAGCAATGGCGTGACTTTCTCATGGAGTGAAGCTCATTTGACCTGTTTCCCTGCACTCTGTATGTGGGACTCTGATACTCCAGATGGATTGCTGTTTAGGATACTCTGCAGTTTTGCAACTCCATCTTCTTTTCAAAAGGAGCTCAATGCTTTCTCAGTACACTGCCTAGCCGCCTTGCAGTCATAATTAATTATAGTTACCTACTGCATAGTTGCTGGTGTCTCCTCCTCCTGTGTTTACTCGTCACCCAGGGTGATTGGTCACGTGCTGTCCTGACATCATAAAGCTAGAGCAGGGTGTCATCTGACATGAGGGACAATCAGTTGCCTAGCAAGTGATAAGATACATTTATCATGGTATTGAAATGGGTTGCAGGGTAAATAGGGCACCCAGCTTAAAGCCTAGATGGTTAGATGAATGAAACTGGGGCATTATTTGAGACTTGTGCATCTGTTTGAAGGTGCGGATAATCACAATGTTATGGACTTCTCTATAGCTTAACTGATAGGGATGTACTAAGATGAAGATGTTAAGATGTTGTTTATAGTTTTTATTATTCCCACTAACTATAGCGTAAACCTTCCTCCCTTAACTTATCAGATCACTTAATTGCTATTGGCGTATCATAACCTAAAAGAATTGCACTGAAAAGGGGACGCCTTCACTTGGCTGGCAATTACACCTATTTACCTAGGTCCTGATGTAGCTGCTAGTTATGTAGAGAGTGTTGGCAATTAGGCATAGAATTAAGATATGTACCCCAGTTTTATCTTGAAAACTGAGATTTTAATTTTTAGTAAGCTTTGGATTTTCACAATATTACTGTCTCCATAGTACTGATTATCAAGGCTTAGAAAATCCATTTATTATTGCTGTGCATTCGTTTGAAAATATTCAAGTTCTAATGGACTAACGGTGGACTTTTCCATCTGCAGAATATACTGAATGACCAGAGGTGGCAGTGCAGCAGAAGAGAATTTGTCTGCGTTCCTGAGACCCAAAAAAAAAAGCAATTCCTCAGCACTCTGCCATCCTTCATCAGTTTACATGGTAAGTCAAACTCACGTTGAATACATTTGCTTGTCATTAAAAAAGTTCATAGCATCTGAGGGCCCTGAGTACCTTTTTAGTGGGGTCTTTGGCATGATTATATTTCTGTCAAGACTGTAGAAAAATGGATGACGTTACGGTGATCATCATATTTTCATCAAAGACTTTGTCTCTAAAGCTGACAAAGCCTGTGTTAGATACCTGTGCTAATAATGTGTCGTCAGAGGACATTACTGTCTTTAAGGCTGGAATGAGTTGCCTTAATTTGGAGCAATGGCGTAACTTTCTCATGGATTGAAGCTCATTTGACCTGTTTCCCTGCACTCTGTATGTGGGACTCTGATACTCCAGATGGATTGCTGTTTAGGATACTCTGCAGTTTTGCAACTCCATCTCCTTTTCAAAAGGAGCTCAATGCTTTCTCAGTACACTGCCTAGCCGCCTTGCAGTCATAATTAATTATAGTTACCTACTGCATAATTGCTGGTGTCTCCTCCTCCTGTGTTTCCTCGTCACCCAGGGTGATTGGTCTCGTGCTGTCCTGACACCATAAAGCTAGAGCAGGGTGTCATCTGACATGAGGGACAATCAGTTGCCTAGCAAGTGATAAGATACATTTATCATGGTATTGAAATGGGTTGCAGGGTAAATAGGGCACCCAGCTTAAAACCTAGATGGTTAGATGAATGAAACTGGGGCATTATTTGAGACTTGTGCATCTGTTTGAAGGTGCGGATAATCACAATGTTCTGGACTTCTCTATAGCTTAACTGATAGGGATGTACTAAGATGAAGATGTTAAGATGTCGTTTATAGTTTTTATTATTCCCACTAACTATAGCGTAAACCTTCCTCCCTTAACTTATCAGATCACTTAATTGCTATTGGCGTATCATAACTTAAAGAATTGCACTGAAAAGGGGACACCTTCACTTGGCTGGCAATCACACCTATTTATATAGGTCCTGATGTAGCTGCTAGTTGTGTAGAGAGTGTTGGGAAATGAGGCATAGAATTAAGATACGTACCCCAGTTTTATCATGAAAACTGAGATTTTAATTTTTATAAAGCTTTGGATTTTCACAATATTACTGTCTCCATAGTGCTGATTATCAAGGCTTAGAAAATCCATTTATTATTGCTGTGCATTCGTTTGAAAATATTCAAGTTCTAATGGACTAACCGTGGACTTTTCCATCTGCAGAATATACTGAATGACCAGAGGTGGCAGTGCAGCAGAAGAGATTTTGTCTGCGTTCCTGAGACCCCCCAAAAAAAGCAATTCCTCAGCACTCTGCCATCCTTCATCAGTTTACATGGTAAGTCAAACTCACGTTGAATACACTTGCTTGTCATTGAAAAAGTTCATAGCATCTGAGGGCCCTGAGTACCTTTTTAGTGGGGTCTTTGGCATGATTATATTTCTGTCAAGACTGTAGAAAAATGGATGACGTTACGGTGATCATCATATTTTCATCAAAGACTGTGTCTCTAAAGCTGACAAAGCCTGTGTTAGATACCTGTGCTAATAATGTGTCCTCAGAGGACATTACTGTCTTTAAGGCTGGAATGAGTTGCCTTAATTTGGAGCAATGGCGTGACTTTCTCATGGAGTGAAGCTCATTTGACCTGTTTCCCTGCACTCTGTATGTGGGACTCTGATACTCCAGATGGATTGCTGTTTAGGATACTCTGCAGTTTTGCAACTCCATCTTCTTTTCAAAAGGAGCTCAATGCTTTCTCAGTACACTGCCTAGCCGCCTTGCAGTCATAATTAATTATAGTTAACTAGTGCATAATTGCTGGTGTCTCCTCCTCCTGTGTTTCCTCGTCACCCAGGGTGATTGGTCTCGGGCTGTCCTGACACCATAAAGCTAGAGCAGGGTGTCATCTGACATGAGGGACAATCAGTTGCCTAGCAAGTGATAAGATACATTTATCATGGTATTGAAATGGGTTGCAGGGTAAATAGGGCACCCAGCTTAAAACCTAGATGGTTAGATGAATGAAACTGGGGCATTATTTGAGACTTGTGCATCTGTTTGAAGGTGCGGATAATCACAATGTTCTGGACTTCTCTATAGCTTAACTGATAGGGATGTACTAAGATGAAGATGTGAAGATGTTGTTTATAGTTTTTATTATTCCCACTAACTACAGCGTAAACCTTCCTCCCTTAACTTATCAGATCACTTAATTGCTATTGGCGTATCATAACCTAAAAGAATTGCACTGAAAAGGGGACGCCTTCACTTGGCTGGCAATTACACCTATTTATCTAGGTCCTGATGTAGCTGCTAGTTATGTAGAGAGTGTTGGCAAATGAGGCATAGAATTAAGATACGTACCCCAGTTTTATCATGAAAACTGAGATTTTAATTTTTAGTAAGCTTTGGATTTTCACAATATTACTGTCTCCATAGTGCTGATTACCAAGGCTTAGAAAATCCATTTATTATTGCTGTGCATTCGTTTGAAAATATTCAAGTTCTAATGGACTAATGGTGGACTTTTCCATCTGCAGAATATACTGAATGACCAGAGGTGGCAGTGCAGCAGAAGAGAATTTGTCTGCGTTCCTGAGACCCAAAAAAAAAAGCAATTCCTCAGCACTCTGCCATCCTTCATCAGTTTACATGGTAAGTCAAACTCACGTTGAATACATTTGCTTGTCATTGAAAAAGTTCATAGCATCTGAGGGCCCTGAGTACCTTTTTAGTGGGGTCTTTGGCATGATTATATTTCTGTCAAGACTGTAGAAAAATGGATGACGTTACGGTGATCATCATATTTTCATCAAAGACTTTGTCTCTAAAGCTGACAAAGCCTGTGTTAGATACCTGTGCTAATAATGTGTCCTCAGAGGACATTACTGTATTTAAGGCTGGAATGAGTTGCCTCAATTTGGAGCAATGGCGTGACTTTCTCATGGAGTGAAGCTCATTTGACCTGTTTCCCTGCACTCTGTATGTGGGACTCTGATACTCCAGATGGATTGCTGTTTAGGATACTCTGCAGTTTTGCAACTCCATCTTCTTTTCAAAAGGAGCTCAATGCTTTCTCAGTACACTGCCTAGCCGCCTTGCAGTCATAATTAATTATAGTTACCTACTGCATAGTTGCTGGTGTCTCCTCCTCCTGTGTTTACTCGTCACCCAGGGTGATTGGTCACGTGCTGTCCTGACATCATAAAGCTAGAGCAGGGTGTCATCTGACATGAGGGACAATCAGTTGCCTAGCAAGTGATAAGATACATTTATCATGGTATTGAAATGGGTTGCAGGGTAAATAGGGCACCCAGCTTAAAGCCTAGATGGTTAGATGAATGAAACTGGGGCATTATTTGAGACTTGTGCATCTGTTTGAAGGTGCGGATAATCACAATGTTATGGACTTCTCTATAGCTTAACTGATAGGGATGTACTAAGATGAAGATGTTAAGATGTTGTTTATAGTTTTTATTATTCCCACTAACTATAGCGTAAACCTTCCTCCCTTAACTTATCAGATCACTTAATTGCTATTGGCGTATCATAACCTAAAAGAATTGCACTGAAAAGGGGACGCCTTCACTTGGCTGGCAATTACACCTATTTACCTAGGTCCTGATGTAGCTGCTAGTTATGTAGAGAGTGTTGGCAATTAGGCATAGAATTAAGATATGTACCCCAGTTTTATCTTGAAAACTGAGATTTTAATTTTTAGTAAGCTTTGGATTTTCACAATATTACTGTCTCCATAGTACTGATTATCAAGGCTTAGAAAATCCATTTATTATTGCTGTGCATTCGTTTGAAAATATTCAAGTTCTAATGGACTAACGGTGGACTTTTCCATCTGCAGAATATACTGAATGACCAGAGGTGGCAGTGCAGCAGAAGAGAATTTGTCTGCGTTCCTGAGACCCAAAAAAAAAAGCAATTCCTCAGCACTCTGCCATCCTTCATCAGTTTACATGGTAAGTCAAACTCACGTTGAATACATTTGCTTGTCATTAAAAAAGTTCATAGCATCTGAGGGCCCTGAGTACCTTTTTAGTGGGGTCTTTGGCATGATTATATTTCTGTCAAGACTGTAGAAAAATGGATGACGTTACGGTGATCATCATATTTTCATCAAAGACTTTGTCTCTAAAGCTGACAAAGCCTGTGTTAGATACCTGTGCTAATAATGTGTCGTCAGAGGACATTACTGTCTTTAAGGCTGGAATGAGTTGCCTTAATTTGGAGCAATGGCGTAACTTTCTCATGGATTGAAGCTCATTTGACCTGTTTCCCTGCACTCTGTATGTGGGACTCTGATACTCCAGATGGATTGCTGTTTAGGATACTCTGCAGTTTTGCAACTCCATCTCCTTTTCAAAAGGAGCTCAATGCTTTCTCAGTACACTGCCTAGCCGCCTTGCAGTCATAATTAATTATAGTTACCTACTGCATAATTGCTGGTGTCTCCTCCTCCTGTGTTTCCTCGTCACCCAGGGTGATTGGTCTCGTGCTGTCCTGACACCATAAAGCTAGAGCAGGGTGTCATCTGACATGAGGGACAATCAGTTGCCTAGCAAGTGATAAGATACATTTATCATGGTATTGAAATGGGTTGCAGGGTAAATAGGGCACCCAGCTTAAAACCTAGATGGTTAGATGAATGAAACTGGGGCATTATTTGAGACTTGTGCATCTGTTTGAAGGTGCGGATAATCACAATGTTCTGGACTTCTCTATAGCTTAACTGATAGGGATGTACTAAGATGAAGATGTTAAGATGTCGTTTATAGTTTTTATTATTCCCACTAACTATAGCGTAAACCTTCCTCCCTTAACTTATCAGATCACTTAATTGCTATTGGCGTATCATAACCTAAAAGAATTGCACTGAAAAGGGGACACCTTCACTTGGCTGGCAATCACACCTATTTATATAGGTCCTGATGTAGCTGCTAGTTGTGTAGAGAGTGTTGGGAAATGAGGCATAGAATTAAGATACGTACCCCAGTTTTATCATGAAAACTGAGATTTTAATTTTTATAAAGCTTTGGATTTTCACAATATTACTGTCTCCATAGTGCTGATTATCAAGGCTTAGAAAATCCATTTATTATTGCTGTGCATTCGTTTGAAAATATTCAAGTTCTAATGGACTAACCGTGGACTTTTCCATCTGCAGAATATACTGAATGACCAGAGGTGGCAGTGCAGCAGAAGAGATTTTGTCTGCGTTCCTGAGACCCCCCAAAAAAAGCAATTCCTCAGCACTCTGCCATCCTTCATCAGTTTACATGGTAAGTCAAACTCACGTTGAATACACTTGCTTGTCATTGAAAAAGTTCATAGCATCTGAGGGCCCTGAGTACCTTTTTAGTGGGGTCTTTGGCATGATTATATTTCTGTCAAGACTGTAGAAAAATGGATGACGTTACGGTGATCATCATATTTTCATCAAAGACTGTGTCTCTAAAGCTGACAAAGCCTGTGTTAGATACCTGTGCTAATAATGTGTCCTCAGAGGACATTGCTGTCTTTAAGGCTGGAATGAGTTGCCTTAATTTGGAGCAATGGCGTGACTTTCTCATGGAGTGAAGCTCATTTGACCTGTTTCCCTGCACTCTGTATGTGGGACTCTGATACTCCAGATGGATTGCTGTTTAGGATACTCTGCAGTTTTGCAACTCCATCTTCTTTTCAAAAGGAGCTCAATGCTTTCTCAGTACACTGCCTAGCCGCCTTGCAGTCATAATTAATTATAGTTAACTAGTGCATAATTGCTGGTGTCTCCTCCTCCTGTGTTTCCTCGTCACCCAGGGTGATTGGTCTCGGGCTGTCCTGATACCATAAAGCTAGAGCAGGGTGTCATCTGACATGAGGGACAATCAGTTGCCTAGCAAGTGATAAGATACATTTATCATGGTATTGAAATGGGTTGCAGGGTAAATAGGGCACCCAGCTTAAAACCTAGATGGTTAGATGAATGAAACTGGGGCATTATTTGAGACTTGTGCATCTGTTTGAAGGTGCGGATAATCACAATGTTCTGGACTTCTCTATAGCTTAACTGATAGGGATGTACTAAGATGAAGATGTGAAGATGTTGTTTATAGTTTTTATTATTCCCACTAACTACAGCGTAAACCTTCCTCCCTTAACTTATCAGATCACTTAATTGCTATTGGCGTATCATAACCTAAAAGAATTGCACTGAAAAGGGGACGCCTTCACTTGGCTGGCAATTACACCTATTTATCTAGGTCCTGATGTAGCTGCTAGTTATGTAGAGAGTGTTGGCAAATGAGGCATAGAATTAAGATACGTACCCCAGTTTTATCATGAAAACTGAGATTTTAATTTTTAGTAAGCTTTGGATTTTCACAATATTACTGTCTCCATAGTGCTGATTACCAAGGCTTAGAAAATCCATTTATTATTGCTGTGCATTCGTTTGAAAATATTCAAGTTCTAATGGACTAACGGTGGACTTTTCCATCTGCAGAATATACTGAATGACCAGAGGTGGCAGTGCAGCAGAAGAGAATTTGTCTGCGTTCCTGAGACCCCAAAAAAAAAGCAATTCCTCAGCACTCTGCCATCCTTCATCAGTTTAAATGGTAAGTCAAACTCACGTTGAATACATTTGCTTGTCATTGAAAAAGTTCATAGCATCTGAGGGCCCTGAGTACCTTTTTAGTGGGGTCTTTGGCATGATTATATTTCTGTCAAGACTGTAGAAAAATGGATGACGTTACGGTGATCATCATATTTTCATCAAAGACTTTGTCTCTAAAGCTGACAAAGCCTGTGTTAGATACATGTGCTAATAATGTGTCCTCAGAGGACATTACTGTCTTTAAGGCTGGAATGAGTTGCCGTAATTTGGAGCAATGGCGTAACTTTCTCATGGAGTGAAGTTCATTTGGCCTGTTTCCCTGCACTCTGTATGTGGGACTCTGATACTCCAGATGGATTGCTGTTTAGGATACTCTGCAGTTTTGCAACTCCATCTTCTTTTCAAAAGGAGCTCAATGCTTTCTCAGTACACTGCCTAGCCGCCTTGCAGTCATAATTAATTATAGTTACCTACTGCATAATTGCTGGTGTCTCCTCCTCCTGTGTTTCCTCGTCACCCAGGGTGATTGGTCACGTGCTGTCCTGACATCATAAAGCTAGAGCAGGGTGTCATCTGACATGAGGGACAATCAGTTGCCTAGCAAGTGATAAGATACATTTATCATGGTATTGAAATGGGTTGCAGGGTAAATAGGGCACCCAGCTTAAAACCTAGATGGTTAGATGAATGAAACTGGGGCATTATTTGAGACTTGTGCATCTGTTTGAAGGTGCGGATAATCACAATGTTATGGACTTCTCTATAGCTTAACTGATAGGGATGTACTAAGATGAAGATGTTAAGATGTTGTTTATAGTTTTTATTATTCCCACTAACTATAGCGTAAACCTTCCTCCCTTAACTTATCAGATCACTTAATTGCTATTGGCGTATCATAACCTAAAAGAATTGCACTGAAAAGGGGACGCCTTCACTTGGCTGGCAATCACACCTATTTATATAGGTCCTGATGTAGCTGCTAGTTGTGTAGAGAGTGTTGGGAAATGAGGCATAGAATTAAGATATGTACCCCAGTTTTATCATGAAAACTGAGATTTTAATTTTTAGTAAGCTTTGGATTTTCACAATATTACTGTCTCCATAGTGATGATTATCAAGGCTTAGAAAATCCATTTATTATTGCTGTGCATTCGTTTGAAAATATTCAATTTCTAATGGACTAACGGTGGACTTTTCCATCTGCAGAATATACTGAATGACCAGAGGTGGCAGTGCAGCAGAAGAGAATTTGTCTGCGTTCCTGAGACCCAAAAAAAAAAGCAATTCCTCAGCACTCTGCCATCCTTCATCAGTTTACATGGTAAGTCAAACTCACGTTGAATACATTTGCTTGTCATTAAAAAAGTTCATAGCATCTGAGGGCCCTGAGTACCTTTTTAATGGGGTCTTTGGCATGATTATATTTCTGTCAAGACTGTAGAAAAATGGATGACGTTACGGTGATCATCATATTTTCATCAAAGACTTTGTCTCTAAAGCTGACAAAGCCTGTGTTAGATACCTGTGCTAATAATGTGTCCTCAGAGGACATTACTGTCTTTAAGGCTGGAATGAGTTGCCTTAATTTGGAGCAATGGCGTAACTTTCTCATGGATTGAAGCTCATTTGACCTGTTTCCCTGCACTCTGTATGTGGGACTCTGATACTCCAGATGGATTGCTGTTTAGGATACTCTGCAGTTTTGCAACTCCATCTCCTTTTAAAAAGGAGCTCAATGCTTTCTCAGTACACTGCCTAGCCGCCTTGCAGTCATAATTAATTATAGTTACCTAGTGCATAATTGCTGGTGTCTCCTCCTCCTGTGTTTCCTCGTCACCCAGGGTGATTGGTCTCGTGCTGTCCTGACACCATAAAGCTAGAGCAGGGTGTCATCTGACATGAGGGACAATCAGTTGCCTAGCAAGTGATAAGATACATTTATCATGGTATTGAAATGGGTTGCAGGGTAAATAGGGCACCCAGCTTAAAACCTAGATGGTTAGATGAATGAAACTGGGGCATTATTTGAGACTTGTGCATCTGTTTGAAGGTGCGGATAATCACAATGTTCTGGACTTCTCTATAGCTTAACTGATAGGGATGTACTAAGATGAAGATGTTAAGATGTCATTTATAGTTTTTATTATTCCCACTAACTATAGCGTAAACCTTCCTCCCTTAACTTAACAGATCTCTTAATTGCTATTGGAGTATCATAACCTAAAAGAATTGCACTGAAAAGGGGACGCCTTCACTTGGCTGGCAATCACACCTATTTATATAGGTCCTGATGTAGCTGCTAGTTGTGTAGAGAGTGTTGGCAAATGAGGCATAGAATTAAGATACGTACCCCAGTTTTATCATGAAAACTGAGATTTTAAGTTTTTAGTAAGCTTTGGATTTTCACAATATTACTGTCTCCATAGTACTGATTATCAAGGCTTAGAAAATCCATTTATTATTGCTGTGCATTCGTTTGAAAATATTCAAGTTCTAATGGACTAATGGTGGACTTTTCCATCTGCAGAATATACTGAATGACCAGAGGTGGCAGTGCAGCAGAAGAGAATTTGTCTGCGTTCCTGAGACCCCCCAAAAAAAGCAATTCCTCAGCACTCTGCCATCCTTCATCAGTTTACATGGTAAGTCAAACTCACGTTGAATACACTTGCTTGTCATTGAAAAAGTTCATAGCATCTGAGGTCCCTGAGTACCTTTTTAGTGGGGTCTTTGGCATGATTATATTTCTGTCAAGACTGTAGAAAAATGGATGACGTTACGGTGATCATCATATTTTCATCAAAGACTTTGTCTCTAAAGCTGACAAAGCCTGTGTTAGATACCTGTGCTAATAATGTGTCCTCAGAGGACATTGCTGTCTTTAAGGCTGGAATGAGTTGCCTTAATTTAGAGCAATGGCGTGACTTTCTCATGGAGTGAAGCTCATTTGACCTGTTTCCCTGCACTCTGTATGTGGGACTCTGATACTCCAGATGGATTGCTGTTTAGGATACTCTGCAGTTTTGCAACTCCATCTTCTTTTCAAAAGGAGCTCAATGCTTTCTCAGTACACTGCCTAGCCGCCTTGCAGTCATAATTAATTATAGTTAACTAGTGCATAATTGCTGGTGTCTCCTCCTCCTGTGTTTCCTCGTCACCCAGGGTGATTGGTCTCGGGCTGTCCTGACACCATAAAGCTAGAGCAGGGTGTCATCTGACATGAGGGACAATCAGTTGCCTAGCAAGTGATAAGATACATTTATCATGGTATTGAAATGGGTTGCAGGGTAAATAGGGCACCCAGCTTAAAACCTAGATGGTTAGATGAATGAAACTGGGGCATTATTTGAGACTTGTGCATCTGTTTGAAGGTGCGGATAATCACAATGTTCTGGACTTCTCTATAGCTTAACTGATAGGGATGTACTAAGATGAAGATGTGAAGATGTCGTTTATAGTTTTTATTATTCCCACTAACTATAGCGTAAACCTTCCTCCCTTAACTTATCAGATCACTTAATTGCTATTGGCGTATCATAACCTAAAAGAATTGCACTGAAAAGGGGACGCCTTCACTTGGCTGGCAATTACACCTATTTATCTAGGTCCTGATGTAGCTGCTAGTTATGTAGAGAGTGTTGGCAAATGAGGCATAGAATTAAGATACGTACCCCAGTTTTATCATGAAAACTGAGATTTTAATTTTTAGTAAGCTTTGGATTTTCACAATATTACTGTCTCCATAGTGCTGATTATCAAGGCTTAGAAAATCCATTTATTATTGCTGTGCATTCGTTTGAAAATATTCAAGTTCTAATGGACTAATGGTGGACTTTTCCATCTGCAGAATATACTGAATGACCAGAGGTAGCAGTGCAGCAGAAGAGAATTTGTCTGCGTTTGTGAAAAAAAGCAATTCCTCAGCACTCTGCCATCCTTCATCAGTTTACATGGTAAGTCAAACTCACGTTGAATACACTTGCTTGTCATTGAAAAAGTTCATATCATCTGAGGGCCCGGAGTACCTTTTTAGTGGGGTCTTTGGCATGATTATATTTCTGTCAAGACTGTAGAAAAATGGATGACGTTACGGTGATCATCATATTTTCATCAAAGACTTTGGGGCCGATTAGGATGGAGGATTTTCCGCCTCCTCCGGGCCAGCGGAAGCCACCTCCGGCCCGGAGGAGGCGGAAAATCCTCTGCGGAGTCACCAAAGACCCACCGCCAAATTAGGATGGCTGGTGGGTCTGGAATTCCGTCCGCCGCTTTTCCGCCGCGGTCGGCTTCCGACCGCGGCGGAAAAGCTATAACATGGCAGGCGGTGTCTATGAGACACCGTCCGCCATATTATGATGTTTGTGTAAAACTGCTTTTCCACGGCGGCTTTTCCGCCATGGAAAAGCATACGGACATTCACTTTGGGGGCCCGTTGCGGGCCCCCTGGGTGAATGGGGGGTGGGGGATGCACATGGGGGGTACCTATGGTACCCCCCTGCATTTGCGTGCACAAAGCGGCAGGCACCGTGCGGTCCCTGCCGCTTTGTGCATGTAAATGTAACACATGCTATTTTAACATTGCGGCGGGTGCAGCTTGAAGCTGCACCCGGCGCAATGTTAAATATTGAGGATGTGACCGCCACCCTGGCGGTCACATCCTAATCAGGACGGAGGGAACGCCGCAGCCCCTGCGGACGTTCCCTCCTCCTCAAGGGTGGCGGACGGACGCAAGTCCGTCCGCCATCCTGATCGGCCCCTTTGTCTCTAAAGCTAACAAAGCCTGTGTTAGATACCTGTGCTAATAATGTGTCGTCAGAGGACATTACTGTCTTTAAGGCTGGAATGAGTTGCCTTAATTTGGAGCAATGGCGTAACTTTCTCATGGATTGAAGCTCATTTGACCTGTTTCCCTGCACTCAGTATGTGGGACTCTGATACTCCAGATGGATTGCTGTTTAGGATACTCTGCAGTTTTGCAACTCCATCTCCTTTTCAAAAGGAGCTCAATGCTTTCTCAGTACACTGCCTAGCCGCCTTGCAGTCATAATTAATTATAATTACCTAGTGCATAATTGCTGGTGTCTCCTCCTCCTGTGTTTCCTCGTCACCCAGGGTGATTGGTCACGTGCTGTCCTGACACCATAAAGCTAGAGCAGGGTGTCATCTGACATGAGGGACAATCAGTTGCCTAGCAAGTGATAAGATACATTTATCATGGTATTGAAATGGGTTGCAGGGTAAATAGGGCACCCAGCTTAAAACCTAGATGGTTAGATGAATGAAACTGGGGCATTTGAGACTTGTGCATCTGTTTGAAGGTGCGGATAATCACAATGTTCTGGACTTCTCTATAGCTTAACTGATAGGGATGTACTAAGATGAAGATGTGAAGATGTCCTTTATAGTTTTTATTATTCCCACTAACTATAGCGTAAACCTTCCTCCCTTAACTTATCAGATCACTTAATTGCTATTGGCGTATCATAACCTAAAAGAATTGCACTGAAAAGGGGACGCCTTCACTTGGCTGGCAATTACACCTATTTATCTAGGTCCTGATGTAGCTGCTAGTTATGTAGAGAGTGTTGGCAAATGAGGCATAGAATTAAGATATGTACCCCAGTTTTATTTTGAAAACTGAGATTTTAATTTTTAGTAAGCTTTGGATTTTCACAATATTACTGTCTCCATAGTGCTGATAATCAAGGCTTAGAAAATCCATTTATTATTGCTGTGCATTCGTTTGAAAATATTCAAGTTCTAATGGACTAACGGTGGACTTTTCCATCTGCAGAATATACTGAATGACCAGAGGTGGCAGTGCAGCAGAAGAGAATTTGTCTGCGTTCCTGAGACCCCAAAAAAAAAGCAATTCCTCAGCACTCTGCCATCCTTCATCAGTTTACATGGTAAGTCAAACTCACGTTGAATACACTTGCTTGTCATTGAAAAAGTTCATAGCATCTGAGGTCCCGGAGTACCTTTTTAGTGGGGTCTTTGGCATGATTATATTTCTGTCAAGACTGTAGAAAAATGGATGACGTTACTGTGATCATCATATTTTCATCAAAGACTTTGTCTCTAAAGCTGACAAAGCCTGTGTTAGATACCTGTGCTAATAATGTGTCCTCAGAGGACATTGCTGTCTTTAAGGCTGGAATGAGTTGCCTTAATTTAGAGCAATGGCGTGACTTTCTCATGGAGTGAAGCTCATTTGACCTGTTTCCCTGCACTCTGTATGTGGGACTCTGATACTCCAGATGGATTGCTGTTTAGGATACTCTGCAGTTTTGCAACTCCATCTTCTTTTCAAAAGGAGCTCAATGCTTTCTCAGTACACTGCCTAGCCGCCTTGCAGTCATAATTAATTATAATTACCTAGTGCATAATTGCTGGTGTCTCCTCGTCACCCAGGGTGATTGGTCACGTGCTGTCCTGACACCATAAAGCTAGAGCAGGGTGTCATCTGACATGAGGGACAATCAGTTGCCTAGCAAGTGATAAGATACATTTATCATGGTATTGAAATGGGTTGCAGGGTAAATAGGGCACCCAGCTTAAAACCTAGATGGTTAGATGAATGAAACTGGGGCATTATTTGAGACTTGTGCATCTGTTTGAAGGTGCGGATAATCACAATGTTCTGGACTTCTCTATAGCTTAACTGATAGGGATGTACTAAGATGAAGATGTTAAGATGTCATTTATAGTTTTTATTATTCCCACTAACTATAGCGTAAACCTTCCTCCCTTAACTTATCAGATCACTTAATTGCCATTGGCGTATCATAACCTAAAAAATTGCACTGAAAAGGGGACGCCTTCACTTGGCTGGCAATCACACCTATTTATATAGGTCCTGATGTAGCTGCTAGTTGTGTAGAGAGTGTTGGCAAATGAGGCATAGAATTAAGATACGTACCCCAGTTTTATCATGAAAACTGAGATTTTAATTTTTATAAAGCTTTGGATTTTCACAATATTACTGTCTCCATAGTGCTGATTATCAAGGCTTAGAAAATCCATTTATTATTGCTGTGCATTTGTTTGAAAATATTCAAGTTCTAATGGACTAACCGTGGACTTTTCCATCTGCAGAATATACTGAATGACCAGAGGTGGCAGTGCAGCAGAAGAGATTTTGTCTGCGTTCCTGAGACCCCCCCAAAAAAGCAATTCCTCAGCACTCTGCCATCCTTCATCAGTTTACATGGTAAGTCAAACTCACGTTGAATACACTTGCTTGTCATTGAAAAAGTTCATAGCATCTGAGGGCCCTGAGTACCTTTTTAGTGGGGTCTTTGGCATGATTATATTTCTGTCAAGACTGTAGAAAAATGGATGACGTTACGGTGATCATCATATTTTCATCAAAGACTGTGTCTCTAAAGCTGACAAAGCCTGTGTTAGATACCTGTGCTAATAATGTGTCCTCAGAGGACATTGCTGTCTTTAAGGCTGGAATGAGTTGCCTTAATTTGGAGCAATGGCGTGACTTTCTCATGGAGTGAAGCTCATTTGACCTGTTTCCCTGCACTCTGTATGTGGGACTCTGATACTCCAGATGGATTGCTGTTTAGGATACTCTGCAGTTTTGCAACTCCATCTTCTTTTCAAAAGGAGCTCAATGCTTTCTCAGTACACTGCCTAGCCGCCTTGCAGTCATAATTAATTATAGTTAACTAGTGCATAATTGCTGGTGTCTCCTCCTCCTGTGTTTCCTCGTCACCCAGGGTGATTGGTCTCGGGCTGTCCTGATACCATAAAGCTAGAGCAGGGTGTCATCTGACATGAGGGACAATCAGTTGCCTAGCAAGTGATAAGATACATTTATCATGGTATTGAAATGGGTTGCAGGGTAAATAGGGCACCCAGCTTAAAACCTAGATGGTTAGATGAATGAAACTGGGGCATTATTTGAGACTTGTGCATCTGTTTGAAGGTGCGGATAATCACAATGTTCTGGACTTCTCTATAGCTTAACTGATAGGGATGTACTAAGATGAAGATGTGAAGATGTCGTTTATAGTTTTTATTATTCCCACTAACTATAGCGTAAACCATCCTCCCTTAACTTATCAGATCACTTAATTGCTATTGGCGCATCATAACCTAAAAGAATTGCACTATAAAGGGGAAGCCTTCACTTGGCTGGCAATCACACCTATTTATCTAGGTCCTGATGTAGCTGCTAGTTGTATAGAGAGTGTTTGCAAATGAGGCATAGAATTAAGATATGTACCCCAGTTTTATCTTGAAAACTGAGATTTTAATTTTTAGTAAGCTTTGGATTTTCACAATATTACTGTCTCCATAGTGCTGATTATCAAGGCTTAGAAAATCCATTTATTATTGCTGTGCATTCGTTTGAAAATATTCAAGTTCTAATGGACTAACGGTGGACTTTTCCATCTGCAGAATATACTGAATGACCAGAGGTGGCAGTGCAGCAGAAGAGAATTTGTCTGCGTTCCTGGGACCCCAAAAAAAAAGCAATTCCTCAGCACTCTGCCATCCTTCATCAGTTTAAATGGTAAGTCAAACTCACGTTGAATACATTTGCTTGTCATTGAAAAAGTTCATAGCATCTGAGGGCCCGGAGTACCTTTTTAGTGGGGTCTTTGGCATGATTATATTTCTGTCAAGACTGTAGAAAAATGGATGACGTTACGGTGATCATCATATTTTCATCAAAGACTTTGTCTCTAAAGCTGACAAAGCCTGTGTTAGATACCTGTGCTAATAATGTGTCGTCAGAGGACATTACTGTCTTTAAGGCTGGAATGAGTTGCCTTAATTTGGAGCAATGGCGTAACTTTCTCATGGATCGAAGCTCATTTGACCTGTTTCCCTGCACTCAGTATGTGGGACTCTGATACTCCAGATGGATTGCTGTTTAGGATACTCTGCAGTTTTGCAACTCCATCTCCTTTTCAAAAGGAGCTCAATGCTTTCTCAGTACACTGCCTAGCCGCCTTGCAGTCATAATTAATTATAATTACCTAGTGCATAATTGCTGGTGTCTCCTCCTCCTGTGTTTCCTCGTCACCCAGGGTGATTGGTCACGTGCTGTCCTGACACCATAAAGCTAGAGCAGGGTGTCATCTGACATGAGGGACAATCAGTTGCCTAGCAAGTGATAAGATACATTTATCATGGTATTGAAATAGGTTGCAGGGTAAATAGGGCACCCAGCTTAAAACCTAGATGGTTAGATGAATGAAACTGGGGCATTTGAGACTTGTGCATCTGTTTGAAGGTGCGGATAATCACAATGTTCTGGACTTCTCTATAGCTTAACTGATAGGGATGTACTAAGATGAAGATGTGAAGATGTCCTTTATAGTTTTTATTATTCCCACTAACTATAGCGTAAACCTTCCTCCCTTAACTTCTCAGATCACTTAATTGCTATTGGCGTATCATAACCTAAAAGAATTGCACTGAAAAGGGGACGCCTTCACTTGGCTGGCAATTACACCTATTTATCTAGGTCCTGATGTAGCTGCTAGTTATGTAGAGAGTGTTGGCAAATGAGGCATAGAATTAAGATATGTACCCCAGTTTTATTTTGAAAACTGAGATTTTAATTTTTAGTAAGCTTTGGATTTTCACAATATTACTGTCTCCATAGTGCTGATAATCAAGGCTTAGAAAATCCATTTATTATTGCTGTGCATTCGTTTGAAAATATTCAAGTTCTAATGGACTAACGGTGGACTTTTCCATCTGCAGAATATACTGAATGACCAGAGGTGGCAGTGCAGCAGAAGAGAATTTGTCTGCGTTCCTGAGACCCCAAAAAAAAAGCAATTCCTCAGCACTCTGCCATCCTTCATCAGTTTACATGGTAAGTCAAACTCACGTTGAATACACTTGCTTGTCATTGAAAAAGTTCATAGCATCTGAGGTCCCGGAGTACCTTTTTAGTGGGGTCTTTGGCATGATTATATTTCTGTCAAGACTGTAGAAAAATGGATGACGTTACTGTGATCATCATATTTTCATCAAAGACTTTGTCTCTAAAGCTGACAAAGCCTGTGTTAGATACCTGTGCTAATAATGTGTCCTCAGAGGACATTGCTGTCTTTAAGGCTGGAATGAGTTGCCTTAATTTAGAGCAATGGCGTGACTTTCTTATGGAGTGAAGCTCATTTGACCTGTTTCCCTGCACTCTGTATGTGGGACTCTGATACTCCAGATGGATTGCTGTTTAGGATACTCTGCAGTTTTGCAACTCCATCTTCTTTTCAAAAGGAGCTCAATGCTTTCTCAGTACACTGCCTAGCCGCCTTGCAGTCATAATTAATTATAGTTAACTAGTGCATAATTGCTGGTGTCTCCTCCTCCTGTGTTTCCTCGTCACCCAGGGTGATTGGTCACGTGCTGTCCTGACACCATAAAGCTAGAGCAGGGTGTCATCTGACATGAGGGACAATCAGTTGCCTAGCAAGTGATAAGATACATTTATCATGGTATTGAAATGGGTTGCAGGGTAAATAGGGCACCCAGCTTAAAACCTAGATGGTTAGATGAATGAAACTGGGGCATTATTTGAGACTTGTGCATCTGTTTGAAGGTGCGGATAATCACAATGTTCTGGACTTCTCTATAGCTTAACTGATAGGGATGTACTAAGATGAAGATGTGAAGATGTCGTTTATAGTTTTTATTATTCCCACTAACTATAGCGTAAACCTTCCTCCCTTAACTTATCAGATCACTTAATTGCTATTGGCGTATCATAACCTAAAAGAATTGCACTGAAAAGGGGATGCCTTCACTTGGCTGGCAATTACACCTATTTATCTAGGTCCTGATGTAGCTGCTAGTTATGTAGAGAGTGTTGGCAAATGAGGCATAGAATTAAGATATGTACCGCAGTTTTATTTTGAAAACTGAGATTTTAATTTTTAGTAAGCTTTGGATTTTCACAATATTACTGTCTCCATAGTGCTGATTATCAAGGCTTAGAAAATCCTTTTATTATATCTGTGCATTCGTTTGAAAATATTCAAGTTCTAATGGACTAATGGTGGACTTTTCCATCTGCAGAATATACTGAATGACCAGAGGTAGCAGTGCAGCAGAAGAGAATTTGTCTGCGTTTGTGAGACCCCAAAAAAAAGCAATTCCTCAGCACTCTGCCATCCTTCATCAGTTTACATGGTAAGTCAAACTCACGTTGAATACACTTGCTTGTCATTGAAAAAGTTCATAGCATCTGAGGGCCCGGAGTACCTTTTTAGTGGGGTCTTTGGCATGATTATATTTCTGTCAAGACTGTAGAAAAATGGATGACGTTACGGTGATCATCATATTTTCATCAAAGACTTTGTCTCTAAAGCTGACAAAGCCTGTGTTAGATACCTGTGCTAATAATGTGTCCTCAGAGGACATTGCTGTCTTTAAGGCTGGAATGAGTTGCCTTAATTTGGAGCAATGGCGTGACTTTCTCATGGAGTGAAGCTCATTTGACCTGTTTCCCTGCACTCTGTATGTGGGACTCTGATACTCCAGATGGATTGCTGTTTAGGATACTCTGCAGTTTTGCAACTCCATCTTCTTTTCAAAAGGAGCTCAATGCTTTCTCAGTACACTGCCTAGCCGCCTTGCAGTCATAATTAATTATAGTTAACTAGTGCATAATTGCTGGTGTCTCCTCCTCCTGTGTTTCCTCGTCACCCAGGGTGATTGGTCTCGGGCTGTCCTGACACCATAAAGCTAGAGCAGGGTGTCATCTGACATGAGGGACAATCAGTTGCCTAGCAAGTGATAAGATACATTTATCATGGTATTGAAATGGGTTGCAGGGTAAATAGGGCACCCAGCTTAAAACCTAGATGGTTAGATGAATGAAACTGGGGCATTATTTGAGACTTGTGCATCTGTTTGAAGGTGCGGATAATCACAATGTTCTGGACTTCTCTATAGCTTAACTGATAGGGATGTACTAAGATGAAGATGTGAAGATGTCGTTTATAGTTTTTATTATTCCCACTAACTATAGCGTAAACCTTCCTCCCTTAACTTATCAGATCACTTAATTGCTATTGGCGTATCATAACCTAAAAGAATTGCACTGAAAAGGGGACGCCTTCACTTGGCTGGCAATTACACCTATTTATCTAGGTCCTGATGTAGCTGCTAGTTATGTAGAGAGTGTTGGCAAATGAGGCATAGAATTAAGATATGTACCCCAGTTTTATTTTGAAAACTGAGATTTTAATTTTTAGTAAGCTTTGGATTTTCACAATATTACTGTCTCCATAGTGCTGATTATCAAGGCTTAGAAAATCCATTTATTATTGCTGTGCATTCGTTTGAAAATATTCAAGTTCTAATGGACTAATGGTGGACTTTTCCATCTGCAGAATATACTGAATGACCAGAGGTAGCAGTGCAGCAGAAGAGAATTTGTCTGCGTTTGTGAGACCCCAAAAAAAAGCAATTCCTCAGCACTCTGCCATCCTTCATCAGTTTACATGGTAAGTCAAACTCACGTTGAATACACTTGCTTGTCATTGAAAAAGTTCATAGCATCTGAGGGCCCGGAGTACCTTTTTAGTGGGGTCTTTGGCATGATTATATTTCTGTCAAGACTGTAGAAAAATGGATGACGTTACGGTGATCATCATATTTTCATCAAAGACTTTGTCTCTAAAGCTGACAAAGCATGTGTTAGATACCTGTGCTAATAATGTGTCCTCAGAGGACATTGCTGTCTTTAAGGCTGGAATGAGTTGCCTTAATTTGGAGCAATGGCGTGACTTTCTCATGGAGTGAAGCTCATTTGACCTGTTTCCCTGCACTCTGTATGTGGGACTCTGATACTCCAGATGGATTGCTGTTTAGGATACTCTGCAGTTTTGCAACTCCATCTCCTTTTCAAAAGGAGCTCAATGCTTTCTCAGTACACTGCCTAGCCGCCTTGCAGTCATAATTAATTATAATTACCTAGTGCATAATTGCTGGTGTCTCCTCGTCACCCAGGGTGATTGGTCACGTGCTGTCCTGACACCATAAAGCTAGAGCAGGGTGTCATCTGACATGAGGGACAATCAGTTGCCTAGCAAGTGATAAGATACATTTATCATGGTATTGAAATGGGTTGCAGGGTAAATAGGGCACCCAGCTTAAAACCTAGATGGTTAGATGAATGAAACTGGGGCATTATTTGAGACTTGTGCATCTGTTTGAAGGTGCGGATAATCACAATGTTCTGGACTTCTCTATAGCTTAACTGATAGGGATGTACTAAGATGAAGATGTGAAGATGTCGTTTATAGTTTTTATTATTCCCACTAACTACAGCGTAAACCTTCCTCCCTTAACTTATCAGATCACTTAATTGCTATTGGCGTATCATAACCTAAAAGAATTGCACTGAAAAGGGGACGCCTTCACTTGGCTGGCAATTACACCTATTTATCTAGGTCCTGATGTAGCTGCTAGTTATGTAGAGAGTGTTGGCAAATGAGGCATAGAATTAAGATACGTACCCCAGTTTTATCATGAAAACTGAGATTTTAATTTTTATAAAGCTTTGGATTTTCACAATATTACTGTCTCCATAGTGCTGATTATCAAGGCTTAGAAAATCCATTTATTATTGCTGTGCATTCGTTTGAAAATATTCAAGTTCTAATGGACTAACCGTGGACTTTTCCATCTGCAGAATATACTGAATGACCAGAGGTGGCAGTGCAGCAGAAGAGAATTTGTCTGCGTTCCTGAGACCCCCCAAAAAAAGCAATTCCTCAGCACTCTGCCATCCTTCATCAGTTTACATGGTAAGTCAAACTCACGTTGAATACACTTGCTTGTCATTGAAAAAGTTCATAGCATCTGAGGGCCCTGAGTACCTTTTTAGTGGGGTCTTTGGCATGATTATATTTCTGTCAAGACTGTAGAAAAATGGATGACGTTACAGTGATCATCATATTTTCATCAAAGACTGTGTCTCTAAAGCTGACAAAGCCTGTGTTAGATACCTGTGCTAATAATGTGTCCTCAGAGGACATTGCTGTCTTTAAGGCTGGAATGAGTTGCCTTAATTTGGAGCAATGGCGTGACTTTCTCATGGAGTGAAGCTCATTTGACCTGTTTCCCTGCACTCTGTATGTGGGACTCTGATACTCCAGATGGATTGCTGTTTAGGATACTCTGCAGTTTTGCAACTCCATCTTCTTTTCAAAAGGAGCTCAATGCTTTCTCAGTACACTGCCTAGCCGCCTTGCAGTCATAATTAATTATAGTTAACTAGTGCATAATTGCTGGTGTCTCCTCCTCCTGTGTTTCCTCGTCACCCAGGGTGATTGGTCTCGGGCTGTCCTGATACCATAAAGCTAGAGCAGGGTGTCATCTGACATGAGGGACAATCAGTTGCCTAGCAAGTGATAAGATACATTTATCATGGTATTGAAATGGGTTGCAGGGTAAATAGGGCACCCAGCTTAAAACCTAGATGGTTAGATGAATGAAACTGGGGCATTATTTGAGACTTGTGCATCTGTTTGAAGGTGAGGATAATCACAATGTTCTGGACTTCTCTATAGCTTAACTGATAGGGATGTACTAAGATGAAGATGTGAAGATGTTGTTTATAGTTTTTATTATTCCCACTAACTATAGCGTAAACCTTCCTCCCTTAACTTATCAGATCACTTAATTGCTATTGGCGTATCATAACCTAAAAGAATTGCACTGAAAAGGGGACGCCTTCACTTGGCTGGCAATCACACCTATTTATATAGGTCCTGATGTAGCTGCTAGTTGTGTAGAGAGTGTTGGCAAATGAGGCATAGAATTAAGATACGTACCCCAGTTTTATCATGAAAACTGAGATTTATTTTTTAGTAAGCATTGGATTTTCACAATATTACTGTCTCCATAGTGCTGATTATCAAGGCTTAGAAAATCCATTTATTATTGCTGTGCATTCGTTTGAAAATATTCAAGTTCTAATGGACTAACGGTGGACTTTTCCATCTGCAGAATATACTGAATGACCAGAGGTGGCAGTGCAGCAGAAGAGATTTTGTCTGTGTTCCTGAGACCCCCCAAAAAAAGCAATTCCTCAGCACTCTGCCATCCTTCATCAGTTAACATGGTAAGTCAAACTCACGTTGAATACACTTGCTTGTCATTGAAAAAGTTCATAGCATCTGAGGGCCCTGAGTACCTTTTTAGTGGGGTCTTTGGCATGATTATATTTCTGTCAAGACTGTAGAAAAATGGATGACGTTACGGTGATCATCATATTTTCATCAAAGACTGTGTCTCTAAAGCTGACAAAGCCTGTGTTAGATACCTGTGCTAATAATGTGTCCTCAGAGGACATTGCTGTCTTTAAGGCTGGAATGAGTTGCCTTAATTTGGAGCAATGGCGTGACTTTCTCATGGAGTGAAGCTCATTTGACCTGTTTCCCTGCACTCTGTATGTGGGACTCTGATACTCCAGATGGATTGCTGTTTAGGATACTCTGCAGTTTTGCAACTCCATCTTCTTTTCAAAAGGAGCTCAATGCTTTCTCAGTACACTGCCTAGCCGCCTTGCAGTCATAATTAATTATAGTTAACTAGTGCATAATTGCTGGTGTCTCCTCCTCCTGTGTTTCCTCGTCACCCAGGGTGATTGGTCTCGGGCTGTCCTGATACCATAAAGCTAGAGCAGGGTGTCATCTGACATGAGGGACAATCAGTTGCCTAGCAAGTGATAAGATACATTTATCATGGTATTGAAATGGGTTGCAGGGTAAATAGGGCACCCAGCTTAAAACCTAGATGGTTAGATGAATGAAACTGGGGCATTATTTGAGACTTGTGCATCTGTTTGAAGGTGCGGATAATCACAATGTTCTGGACTTCTCTATAGCTTAACTGATAGGGATGTACTAAGATGAAGATGTGAAGATGTCGTTTATAGTTTTTATTATTCCCACTAACTATAGCGTAAACCATCCTCCCTTAACTTATCAGATCACTTAATTGTTATTGGCGCATCATAACCTAAAAGAATTGCACTATAAAGGGGAAGCCTTCACTTGGCTGGCAATCACACCTATTTATCTAGGTCCTGATGTAGCTGCTAGTTGTATAGAGAGTGTTTGCAAATGAGGCATAGAATTAAGATATGTACCCCAGTTTTATCTTGAAAACTGAGATTTTAATTTTTAGTAAGCTTTGGATTTTCACAATATTACTGTCTCCATAGTGCTGATTATCAAGGCTTAGAAAATCCATTTATTATTGCTGTGCATTCGTTTGAAAATATTCAAGTTCTAATGGACTAACGGTGGACTTTTCCATCTGCAGAATATACTGAATGACCAGAGGTGGCAGTGCAGCAGAAGAGAATTTGTCTGCGTTCCTGGGACCCCAAAAAAAAAGCAATTCCTCAGCACTCTGCCATCCTTCATCAGTTTACATGGTAAGTCAAACTCACGTTGAATACATTTGCTTGTCATTGAAAAAGTTCATAGCATCTGAGGGCCCTGAGTACCTTTTTAGTGGGGTCTTTGGCATGATTATATTTCTGTCAAGACTGTAGAAAAATGGATGACGTTACGGTGATCATCATATTTTCATCAAAGACTGTGTCTCTAAAGCTGACAAAGCCTGTGTTAGATACCTGTGCTAATAATGTGTCCTCAGAGGACATTGCTGTCTTTAAGGCTGGAATGAGTTGCCTTAATTTGGAGCAATGGCGTGACTTTCTCATGGAGTGAAGCTCATTTGACCTGTTTCCCTGCACTCTGTATGTGGGACTCTGATACTCCAGATGGATTGCTGTTTAGGATACTCTGCAGTTTTGCAACTCCATCTTCTTTTCAAAAGGAGCTCAATGCTTTCTCAGTACACTGCCTAGCCGCCTTGCAGTCATAATTAATTATAGTTAACTAGTGCATAATTGCTGGTGTCTCCTCCTCCTGTGTTTCCTCGTCACCCAGGGTGATTGGTCTCGGGCTGTCCTGATACCATAAAGCTAGAGCAGGGTGTCATCTGACATGAGGGACAATCAGTTGCCTAGCAAGTGATAAGATACATTTATCATGGTATTGAAATGGGTTGCAGGGTAAATAGGGCACCCAGCTTAAAGCCTAGATGGTTAGATGAATGAAACTGGGGCATTATTTGAGACTTGTGCATCTGTTTGAAGGTGCGGATAATCACAATGTTATGGACTTCTCTATAGCTTAACTGATAGGGATGTACTAAGATGAAGATGTTAAGATGTTGTTTATAGTTTTTATTATTCCCACTAACTATAGCGTAAACCTTCCTCCCTTAACTTATCAGATCACTTAATTGCTATTGGCGTATCATAACCTAAAAGAATTGCACTGAAAAGGGGACGCCTTCACTTGGCTGGCAATCACACCTATTTATATAGGTCCTGATGTAGCTGCTAGTTGTGTAGAGAGTGTTGGGAAATGAGGCATAGAATTAAGATATGTACCCCAGTTTTATCATGAAAACTGAGATTTTAATTTTTAGTAAGCTTTGGATTTTCACAATATTACTGTCTCCATAGTGATGATTATCAAGGCTTAGAAAATCCATTTATTATTGCTGTGCATTCGTTTGAAAATATTCAATTTCTAATGGACTAACGGTGGACTTTTCCATCTGCAGAATATACTGAATGACCAGAGGTGGCAGTGCAGCAGAAGAGAATTTGTCTGCGTTCCTGAGACCCAAAAAAAAAAGCAATTCCTCAGCACTCTGCCATCCTTCATCAGTTTACATGGTAAGTCAAACTCACGTTGAATACATTTGCTTGTCATTAAAAAAGTTCATAGCATCTGAGGGCCCTGAGTACCTTTTTAATGGGGTCTTTGGCATGATTATATTTCTGTCAAGACTGTAGAAAAATGGATGACGTTACGGTGATCATCATATTTTCATCAAAGACTTTGTCTCTAAAGCTGACAAAGCCTGTGTTAGATACCTGTGCTAATAATGTGTCCTCAGAGGACATTACTGTCTTTAAGGCTGGAATGAGTTGCCTTAATTTGGAGCAATGGCGTAACTTTCTCATGGATTGAAGCTCATTTGACCTGTTTCCCTGCACTCTGTATGTGGGACTCTGATACTCCAGATGGATTGCTGTTTAGGATACTCTGCAGTTTTGCAACTCCATCTCCTTTTAAAAAGGAGCTCAATGCTTTCTCAGTACACTGCCTAGCCGCCTTGCAGTCATAATTAATTATAGTTACCTAGTGCATAATTGCTGGTGTCTCCTCCTCCTGTGTTTCCTCGTCACCCAGGGTGATTGGTCTCGTGCTGTCCTGACACCATAAAGCTAGAGCAGGGTGTCATCTGACATGAGGGACAATCAGTTGCCTAGCAAGTGATAAGATACATTTATCATGGTATTGAAATGGGTTGCAGGGTAAATAGGGCACCCAGCTTAAAACCTAGATGGTTAGATGAATGAAACTGGGGCATTATTTGAGACTTGTGCATCTGTTTGAAGGTGCGGATAATCACAATGTTCTGGACTTCTCTATAGCTTAACTGATAGGGATGTACTAAGATGAAGATGTTAAGATGTCATTTATAGTTTTTATTATTCCCACTAACTATAGCGTAAACCTTCCTCCCTTAACTTAACAGATCTCTTAATTGCTATTGGCGTATCATAACCTAAAAGAATTGCACTGAAAAGGGGACGCCTTCACTTGGCTGGCAATCACACCTATTTATATAGGTCCTGATGTAGCTGCTAGTTGTGTAGAGAGTGTTGGCAAATGAGGCATAGAATTAAGATACGTACCCCAGTTTTATCATGAAAACTGAGATTTTAAGTTTTTAGTAAGCTTTGGATTTTCACAATATTACTGTCTCCATAGTACTGATTATCAAGGCTTAGAAAATCCATTTATTATTGCTGTGCATTCGTTTGAAAATATTCAAGTTCTAATGGACTAATGGTGGACTTTTCCATCTGCAGAATATACTGAATGACCAGAGGTAGCAGTGCAGCAGAAGAGAATTTGTCTGCGTTTGTGAGACCCCAAAAAAAAAGCAATTCCTCAGCACTCTGCCATCCTTCATCAGTTTACATGGTAAGTCAAACTCACGTTGAATACACTTGCTTGTCATTGAAAAAGTTCATATCATCTGAGGGCCCGGAGTACCTTTTTAGTGGGGTCTTTGGCATGATTATATTTCTGTCAAGACTGTAGAAAAATGGATGACGTTACGGTGATCATCATATTTTCATCAAAGACTTTGGGGCCGATTAGGATGGAGGATTTTCCGCCTCCTCCGGGCCGGCGGAAGCCACCTCCGGCCCGGAGGAGGCGGAAAATCCTCTGCGGAGTCACCAAAGACCCACCGCCAAATTAGGATGGCTGGTGGGTCTGGAATTCCGTCCGCCGCTTTTCCGCCGCGGTCGGCTTCCGACCGCGGCGGAAAAGCTATAACATGGCAGGCGGTGTCTATGAGACACCGTCCGCCATATTATGATGTTTGTGTAAAACTGCTTTTCCACGGCGGCTTTTCCGCCATGGAAAAGCATACGGACATTCACTTTGGGGGCCCGTTGCGGGCCCCCTGGGTGAATGGGGGGTGGGGGGTGCACATGGGGGGTACCTATGGTACCCCCCTGCATTTGCGTGCACAAAGCGGCAGGCACCGTGCGGTCCCTGCCGCTTTGTGCATGTAAATGTAACACATGCTATTTTAACATTGCGGCGGGTGCAGCTTGAAGCTGCACCCGCCGCAATGTTAAATATTGAGGATGTGACCGCCACCCTGGCGGTCACATCCTAATCAGGACGGAGGGAACGCCGCAGCCCCTGCGGACGTTCCCTCCTCCTCAAGGGTGGCGGACGGACGCAAGTCCGTCCGCCATCCTGATCGGCCCCTTTGTCTCTAAAGCTGACAAAGCCTGTGTTAGATACCTGTGCTAATAATGTGTCGTCAGAGGACATTACTGTCTTTAAGGCTGGAATGAGTTGCCTTAATTTGGAGCAATGGCGTAACTTTCTCATGGATTGAAGCTCATTTGACCTGTTTCCCTGCACTCAGTATGTGGGACTCTGATACTCCAGATGGATTGCTGTTTAGGATACTCTGCAGTTTTGCAACTCCATCTCCTTTTCAAAAGGAGCTCAATGCTTTCTCAGTACACTGCCTAGCCGCCTTGCAGTCATAATTAATTATAATTACCTAGTGCATAATTGCTGGTGTCTCCTCCTCCTGTGTTTCCTCGTCACCCAGGGTGATTGGTCACGTGCTGTCCTGACACCATAAAGCTAGAGCAGGGTGTCATCTGACATGAGGGACAATCAGTTGCCTAGCAAGTGATAAGATACATTTATCATGGTATTGAAATGGGTTGCAGGGTAAATAGGGCACCCAGCTTAAAACCTAGATGGTTAGATGAATGAAACTGGGGCATTTGAGACTTGTGCATCTGTTTGAAGGTGCGGATAATCACAATGTTCTGGACTTCTCTATAGCTTAACTGATAGGGATGTACTAAGATGAAGATGTGAAGATGTCCTTTATAGTTTTTATTATTCCCACTAACTATAGCGTAAACCTTCCTCCCTTAACTTATCAGATCACTTAATTGCTATTGGCGTATCATAACCTAAAAGAATTGCACTGAAAAGGGGACGCCTTCACTTGGCTGGCAATTACACCTATTTATCTAGGTCCTGATGTAGCTGCTAGTTATGTAGAGAGTGTTGGCAAATGAGGCATAGAATTAAGATATGTACCCCAGTTTTATTTTGAAAACTGAGATTTTAATTTTTAGTAAGCTTTGGATTTTCACAATATTACTGTCTCCATAGTGCTGATAATCAAGGCTTAGAAAATCCATTTATTATTGCTGTGCATTCGTTTGAAAATATTCAAGTTCTAATGGACTAACGGTGGACTTTTCCATCTGCAGAATATACTGAATGACCAGAGGTGGCAGTGCAGCAGAAGAGAATTTGTCTGCGTTCCTGAGACCCCAAAAAAAAAGCAATTCCTCAGCACTCTGCCATCCTTCATCAGTTTACATGGTAAGTCAAACTCACGTTGAATACACTTGCTTGTCATTGAAAAAGTTCATAGCATCTGAGGTCCCGGAGTACCTTTTTAGTGGGGTCTTTGGCATGATTATATTTCTGTCAAGACTGTAGAAAAATGGATGACGTTACTGTGATCATCATATTTTCATCAAAGACTTTGTCTCTAAAGCTGACAAAGCCTGTGTTAGATACCTGTGCTAATAATGTGTCCTCAGAGGACATTGCTGTCTTTAAGGCTGGAATGAGTTGCCTTAATTTAGAGCAATGGCGTGACTTTCTCATGGAGTGAAGCTCATTTGACCTGTTTCCCTGCACTCTGTATGTGGGACTCTGATACTCCAGATGGATTGCTGTTTAGGATACTCTGCAGTTTTGCAACTCCATCTTCTTTTCAAAAGGAGCTCAATGCTTTCTCAGTACACTGCCTAGCCGCCTTGCAGTCATAATTAATTATAGTTAACTAGTGCATAATTGCTGGTGTCTCCTCCTCCTGTGTTTCCTCGTCACCCAGGGTGATTGGTCTCGGGCTGTCCTGATACCATAAAGCTAGAGCAGGGTGTCATCTGACATGAGGGACAATCAGTTGCCTAGCAAGTGATAAGATACATTTATCATGGTATTGAAATGGGTTGCAGGGTAAATAGGGCACCCAGCTTAAAACCTAGATGGTTAGATGAATGAAACTGGGGCATTATTTGAGACTTGTGCATCTGTTTGAAGGTGCGGATAATCACAATGTTCTGGACTTCTCTATAGCTTAACTGATAGGGATGTACTAAGATGAAGATGTTAAGATGTCATTTATAGTTTTTATTATTCCCACTAACTATAGCGTAAACCTTCCTCCCTTAACTTAACAGATCTCTTAATTGCTATTGGCGTATCATAACCTAAAAGAATTGCACTGAAAAGGGGACGCCTTCACTTGGCTGGCAATCACACCTATTTATATAGGTCCTGATGTAGCTGCTAGTTGTGTAGAGAGTGTTGGCAAATGAGGCATAGAATTAAGATACGTACCCCAGTTTTATCATGAAAACTGAGATTTTAAGTTTTTAGTAAGCTTTGGATTTTCACAATATTACTGTCTCCATAGTACTGATTATCAAGGCTTAGAAAATCCATTTATTATTGCTGTGCATTCGTTTGAAAATATTCAAGTTCTAATGGACTAATGGTGGACTTTTCCATCTGCAGAATATACTGAATGACCAGAGGTGGCAGTGCAGCAGAAGAGAATTTGTCTGCGTTCCTGAGACCCCCCAAAAAAAGCAATTCCTCAGCACTCTGCCATCCTTCATCAGTTTACATGGTAAGTCAAACTCACGTTGAATACACTTGCTTGTCATTGAAAAAGTTCATAGCATCTGAGGGCCCGGAGTACCTTTTTAGTGGGGTCTTTGGCATGATTATATTTCTGTCAAGACTGTAGAAAAATGGATGACGTTACGGTGATCATCATATTTTCATCAAAGACTTTGGGGCCGATTAGGATGGAGGATTTTCCGCCTCCTCCGGGCCGGCGGAAGCCACCGCCGGCCCGGAGGAGGCGGAAAATCCTCTGCGGAGTCACCAAAGACCCACCGCCAAATTAGGATGGCTGGTGGGTCTGGAATTCCGTCCGCCGCTTTTCCGCCGCGGTCGGCTTCCGACCGCGGCGGAAAAGCTATAACATGGCAGGCGGTGTCTATGAGACACCGTCCGCCATATTATGATGTTTGTGTAAAACTGCTTTTCCACGGCGGCTTTTCCGCCATGGAAAAGCATACGGACATTCACTTTGGGGGCCCGTTGCGGGCCCCCTGGGTGAATGGGGGGTGGGGGGTGCACATGGGGGGTACCTATGGTACCCCCCTGCATTTGCGTGCACAAAGCGGCAGGCACCGTGCGGTCCCTGCCGCTTTGTGCATGTAAATGTAACACATGCTATTTTAACATTGCGGCGGGTGCAGCTTGAAGCTGCACCCGCCGCAATGTTAAATATTGAGGATGTGACCGCCACCCTGGCGGTCACATCCTAATCAGGACGGAGGGAACGCCGCAGCCCCTGCGGACGTTCCCTCCTCCTCAAGGGTGGCGGACGGACGCAAGTCCGTCCGCCATCCTGATCGGCCCCTTTGTCTCTAAAGCTGACAAAGCCTGTGTTAGATACCTGTGCTAATAATGTGTCGTCAGAGGACATTACTGTCTTTAAGGCTGGAATGAGTTGCCTTAATTTGGAGCAATGGCGTAACTTTCTCATGGATTGAAGCTCATTTGACCTGTTTCCCTGCACTCAGTATGTGGGACTCTGATACTCCAGATGGATTGCTGTTTAGGATACTCTGCAGTTTTGCAACTCCATCTCCTTTTCAAAAGGAGCTCAATGCTTTCTCAGTACACTGCCTAGCCGCCTTGCAGTCATAATTAATTATAATTACCTAGTGCATAATTGCTGGTGTCTCCTCCTCCTGTGTTTCCTCGTCACCCAGGGTGATTGGTCACGTGCTGTCCTGACACCATAAAGCTAGAGCAGGGTGTCATCTGACATGAGGGACAATCAGTTGCCTAGCAAGTGATAAGATACATTTATCATGGTATTGAAATGGGTTGCAGGGTAAATAGGGCACCCAGCTTAAAACCTAGATGGTTAGATGAATGAAACTGGGGCATTTGAGACTTGTGCATCTGTTTGAAGGTGCGGATAATCACAATGTTCTGGACTTCTCTATAGCTTAACTGATAGGGATGTACTAAGATGAAGATGTGAAGATGTCCTTTATAGTTTTTATTATTCCCACTAACTATAGCGTAAACCATCCTCCCTTAACTTATCAGATCACTTAATTGCTATTGGCGTATCATAACCTAAAAGAATTGCACTGAAAAGGGGACGCCTTCACTTGGCTGGCAATTACACCTATTTATCTAGGTCCTGATGTAGCTGCTAGTTATGTAGAGAGTGTTGGCAAATGAGGCATAGAATTAAGATATGTACCCCAGTTTTATTTTGAAAACTGAGATTTTAATTTTTAGTAAGCTTTGGATTTTCACAATATTACTGTCTCCATAGTGCTGATAATCAAGGCTTAGAAAATCCATTTATTATTGCTGTGCATTCGTTTGAAAATATTCAAGTTCTAATGGACTAACGGTGGACTTTTCCATCTGCAGAATATACTGAATGACCAGAGGTGGCAGTGCAGCAGAAGAGAATTTGTCTGCGTTCCTGAGACCCCAAAAAAAAAGCAATTCCTCAGCACTCTGCCATCCTTCATCAGTTTACATGGTAAGTCAAACTCACGTTGAATACACTTGCTTGTCATTGAAAAAGTTCATAGCATCTGAGGTCCCGGAGTACCTTTTTAGTGGGGTCTTTGGCATGATTATATTTCTGTCAAGACTGTAGAAAAATGGATGACGTTACTGTGATCATCATATTTTCATCAAAGACTTTGTCTCTAAAGCTGACAAAGCCTGTGTTAGATACCTGTGCTAATAATGTGTCCTCAGAGGACATTGCTGTCTTTAAGGCTGGAATGAGTTGCCTTAATTTAGAGCAATGGCGTGACTTTCTCATGGAGTGAAGCTCATTTGACCTGTTTCCCTGCACTCTGTATGTGGGACTCTGATACTCCAGATGGATTGCTGTTTAGGATACTCTGCAGTTTTGCAACTCCATCTTCTTTTCAAAAGGAGCTCAATGCTTTCTCAGTACACTGCCTAGCCGCCTTGCAGTCATAATTAATTATAATTACCTAGTGCATAATTGCTGGTGTCTCCTCGTCACCCAGGGTGATTGGTCACGTGCTGTCCTGACACCATAAAGCTAGAGCAGGGTGTCATCTGACATGAGGGACAATCAGTTGCCTAGCAAGTGATAAGATACATTTATCATGGTATTGAAATGGGTTGCAGGGTAAATAGGGCACCCAGCTTAAAACCTAGATGGTTAGATGAATGAAACTGGGGCATTATTTGAGACTTGTGCATCTGTTTGAAGGTGCGGATAATCACAATGTTCTGGACTTCTCTATAGCTTAACTGATAGGGATGTACTAAGATGAAGATGTTAAGATGTCATTTATAGTTTTTATTATTCCCACTAACTATAGCGTAAACCTTCCTCCCTTAACTTATCAGATCACTTAATTGCTATTGGCGTATCATAACCTAAAAGAATTGCACTGAAAAGGGGACGCCTTCACTTGGCTGGCAATCACACCTATTTATATAGGTCCTGATGTAGCTGCTAGTTGTGTAGAGAGTGTTGGCAAATGAGGCATAGAATTAAGATACGTACCCCAGTTTTATCATGAAAACTGAGATTTTAATTTTTATAAAGCTTTGGATTTTCACAATATTACTGTCTCCATAGTGCTGATTATCAAGGCTTAGAAAATCCATTTATTATTGCTGTGCATTCGTTTGAAAATATTCAAGTTCTAATGGACTAACCGTGGACTTTTCCATCTGCAGAATATACTGAATGACCAGAGGTGGCAGTGCAGCAGAAGAGATTTTGTCTGCGTTCCTGAGACCCCCCCAAAAAAGCAATTCCTCAGCACTCTGCCATCCTTCATCAGTTTACATGGTAAGTCAAACTCACGTTGAATACACTTGCTTGTCATTGAAAAAGTTCATAGCATCTGAGGGCCCTGAGTACCTTTTTAGTGGGGTCTTTGGCATGATTATATTTCTGTCAAGACTGTAGAAAAATGGATGACGTTACGGTGATCATCATATTTTCATCAAAGACTGTGTCTCTAAAGCTGACAAAGCCTGTGTTAGATACCTGTGCTAATAATGTGTCGTCAGAGGACATTGCTGTCTTTAAGGCTGGAATGAGTTGCCTTAATTTGGAGCAATGGCGTAACTTTCTCATGGATTGAAGCTCATTTGACCTGTTTCCCTGCACTCAGTATGTGGGACTCTGATACTCCAGATGGATTGCTGTTTAGGATACTCTGCAGTTTTGCAACTCCATCTCCTTTTCAAAAGGAGCTCAATGCTTTCTCAGTACACTGCCTAGCCGCCTTGCAGTCATAATTAATTATAATTACCTAGTGCATAATTGCTGGTGTCTCCTCCTCCTGTGTTTCCTCGTCACCCAGGGTGATTGGTCACGTGCTGTCCTGACACCATAAAGCTAGAGCAGGGTGTCATCTGACATGAGGGACAATCAGTTGCCTAGCAAGTGATAAGATACATTTATCATGGTATTGAAATGGGTTGCAGGGTAAATAGGGCACCCAGCTTAAAACCTAGATGGTTAGATGAATGAAACTGGGGCATTTGAGACTTGTGCATCTGTTTGAAGGTGCGGATAATCACAATGTTCTGGACTTCTCTATAGCTTAACTGATAGGGATGTACTAAGATGAAGATGTGAAGATGTCCTTTATAGTTTTTATTATTCCCACTAACTATAGCGTAAACCTTCCTCCCTTAACTTATCAGATCACTTAATTGCTATTGGCGTATCATAACCTAAAAGAATTGCACTGAAAAGGGGACGCCTTCACTTGGCTGGCAATTACACCTATTTATCTAGGTCCTGATGTAGCTGCTAGTTATGTAGAGAGTGTTGGCAAATGAGGCATAGAATTAAGATATGTACCCCAGTTTTATTTTGAAAACTGAGATTTAAATTTTTAGTAAGCTTTGGATTTTCACAATATTACTGTCTCCATAGTGCTGATAATCAAGGCTTAGAAAATCCATTTATTATTGCTGTGCATTCGTTTGAAAATATTCAAGTTCTAATGGACTAACGGTGGACTTTTCCATCTGCAGAATATACTGAATGACCAGAGGTGGCAGTGCAGCAGAAGAGAATTTGTCTGCGTTCCTGAGACCCCAAAAAAAAAGCAATTCCTCAGCACTCTGCCATCCTTCATCAGTTTACATGGTAAGTCAAACTCACGTTGAATACACTTGCTTGTCATTGAAAAAGTTCATAGCATCTGAGGTCCCGGAGTACCTTTTTAGTGGGGTCTTTGGCATGATTATATTTCTGTCAAGACTGTAGAAAAATGGATGACGTTACTGTGATCATCATATTTTCATCAAAGACTTTGTCTCTAAAGCTGACAAAGCCTGTGTTAGATACCTGTGCTAATAATGTGTCCTCAGAGGACATTGCTGTCTTTAAGGCTGGAATGAGTTGCCTTAATTTAGAGCAATGGCGTGACTTTCTCATGGAGTGAAGCTCATTTGACCTGTTTCCCTGCACTCTGTATGTGGGACTCTGATACTCCAGATGGATTGCTGTTTAGGATACTCTGCAGTTTTGCAACTCCATCTTCTTTTCAAAAGGAGCTCAATGCTTTCTCAGTACACTGCCTAGCCGCCTTGCAGTCATAATTAATTATAGTTAACTAGTGCATAATTGCTGGTGTCTCCTCCTCCTGTGTTTCCTCGTCACCCAGGGTGATTGGTCACGTGCTGTCCTGACACCATAAAGCTAGAGCAGGGTGTCATCTGACATGAGGGACAATCAGTTGCCTAGCAAGTGATAAGATACATTTATCATGGTATTGAAATGGGTTGCAGGGTAAATAGGGCACCCAGCTTAAAACCTAGATGGTTAGATGAATGAAACTGGGGCATTATTTGAGACTTGTGCATCTGTTTGAAGGTGCGGATAATCACAATGTTCTGGACTTCTCTATAGCTTAACTGATAGGGATGTACTAAGATGAAGATGTGAAGATGTCGTTTATAGTTTTTATTATTCCCACTAACTATAGCGTAAACCTTCCTCCCTTAACTTATCAGATCACTTAATTGCTATTGGCGTATCATAACCTAAAAGAATTGCACTGAAAAGGGGATGCCTTCACTTGGCTGGCAATTACACCTATTTATCTAGGTCCTGATGTAGCTGCTAGTTATGTAGAGAGTGTTGGCAAATGAGGCATAGAATTAAGATATGTACCGCAGTTTTATTTTGAAAACTGAGATTTTAATTTTTAGTAAGCTTTGGATTTTCACAATATTACTGTCTCCATAGTGCTGATTATCAAGGCTTAGAAAATCCTTTTATTATATCTGTGCATTCGTTTGAAAATATTCAAGTTCTAATGGACTAATGGTGGACTTTTCCATCTGCAGAATATACTGAATGACCAGAGGTAGCAGTGCAGCAGAAGAGAATTTGTCTGCGTTTGTGAGACCCCAAAAAAAAGCAATTCCTCAGCACTCTGCCATCCTTCATCAGTTTACATGGTAAGTCAAACTCACGTTGAATACACTTGCTTGTCATTGAAAAAGTTCATAGCATCTGAGGGCCCGGAGTACCTTTTTAGTGGGGTCTTTGGCATGATTATATTTCTGTCAAGACTGTAGAAAAATGGATGACGTTACGGTGATCATCATATTTTCATCAAAGACTTTGTCTCTAAAGCTGACAAAGCCTGTGTTAGATACCTGTGCTAATAATGTGTCCTCAGAGGACATTGCTGTCTTTAAGGCTGGAATGAGTTGCCTTAATTTGGAGCAATGGCGTGACTTTCTCATGGAGTGAAGCTCATTTGACCTGTTTCCCTGCACTCTGTATGTGGGACTCTGATACTCCAGATGGATTGCTGTTTAGGATACTCTGCAGTTTTGCAACTCCATCTTCTTTTCAAAAGGAGCTCAATGCTTTCTCAGTACACTGCCTAGCCGCCTTGCAGTCATAATTAATTATAGTTAACTAGTGCATAATTGCTGGTGTCTCCTCCTCCTGTGTTTCCTCGTCACCCAGGGTGATTGGTCTCGGGCTGTCCTGACACCATAAAGCTAGAGCAGGGTGTCATCTGACATGAGGGACAATCAGTTGCCTAGCAAGTGATAAGATACATTTATCATGGTATTGAAATGGGTTGCAGGGTAAATAGGGCACCCAGCTTAAAACCTAGATGGTTAGATGAATGAAACTGGGGCATTATTTGAGACTTGTGCATCTGTTTGAAGGTGCGGATAATCACAATGTTCTGGACTTCTCTATAGCTTAACTGATAGGGATGTACTAAGATGAAGATGTGAAGATGTCGTTTATAGTTTTTATTATTCCCACTAACTATAGCGTAAACCTTCCTCCCTTAACTTATCAGATCACTTAATTGCTATTGGCGTATCATAACCTAAAAGAATTGCACTGAAAAGGGGACGCCTTCACTTGGCTGGCAATTACACCTATTTATCTAGGTCCTGATGTAGCTGCTAGTTATGTAGAGAGTGTTGGCAAATGAGGCATAGAATTAAGATATGTACCCCAGTTTTATTTTGAAAACTGAGATTTTAATTTTTAGTAAGCTTTGGATTTTCACAATATTACTGTCTCCATAGTGCTGATTATCAAGGCTTAGAAAATCCATTTATTATTGCTGTGCATTCGTTTGAAAATATTCAAGTTCTAATGGACTAATGGTGGACTTTTCCATCTGCAGAATATACTGAATGACCAGAGGTAGCAGTGCAGCAGAAGAGAATTTGTCTGCGTTTGTGAGACCCCAAAAAAAAAGCAATTCCTCAGCACTCTGCCATCCTTCATCAGTTTACATGGTAAGTCAAACTCACGTTGAATACACTTGCTTGTCATTGAAAAAGTTCATAGCATCTGAGGGCCCGGAGTACCTTTTTAGTGGGGTCTTTGGCATGATTATATTTCTGTCAAGACTGTAGAAAAATGGATGACGTTACGGTGATCATCATATTTTCATCAAAGACTTTGTCTCTAAAGCTGACAAAGCCTGTGTTAGATACCTGTGCTAATAATGTGTCCTCAGAGGACATTGCTGTCTTTAAGGCTGGAATGAGTTGCCTTAATTTGGAGCAATGGCGTTACTTTCTCATGGAGTGAAGCTCATTTGACCTGTTTCCCTGCACTCTGTATGTGGGACTCTGATACTCCAGATGGATTGCTGTTTAGGATACTCTGCAGTTTTGCAACTCCATCTCCTTTTCAAAAGGAGCTCAATGCTTTCTCAGTACACTGCCTAGCCGCCTTGCAGTCATAATTAATTATAATTACCTAGTGCATAATTGCTGGTGTCTCCTCGTCACCCAGGGTGATTGGTCACGTGCTGTCCTGACACCATAAAGCTAGAGCAGGGTGTCATCTGACATGAGGGACAATCAGTTGCCTAGCAAGTGATAAGATACATTTATCATGGTATTGAAATGGGTTGCAGGGTAAATAGGGCACCCAGCTTAAAACCTAGATGGTTAGATGAATGAAACTGGGGCATTATTTGAGACTTGTGCATCTGTTTGAAGGTGCGGATAATCACAATGTTCTGGACTTCTCTATAGCTTAACTGATAGGGATGTACTAAGATGAAGATGTGAAGATGTCGTTTATAGTTTTTATTATTCCCACTAACTACAGCGTAAACCTTCCTCCCTTAACTTATCAGATCACTTAATTGCTATTGGCGTATCATAACCTAAAAGAATTGCACTGAAAAGGGGACGCCTTCACTTGGCTGGCAATTACACCTATTTATCTAGGTCCTGATGTAGCTGCTAGTTATGTAGAGAGTGTTGGCAAATGAGGCATAGAATTAAGATACGTACCCCAGTTTTATCATGAAAACTGAGATTTTAATTTTTATAAAGCTTTGGATTTTCACAATATTACTGTCTCCATAGTGCTGATTATCAAGGCTTAGAAAATCCATTTATTATTGCTGTGCATTCGTTTGAAAATATTCAAGTTCTAATGGACTAACCGTGGACTTTTCCATCTGCAGAATATACTGAATGACCAGAGGTGGCAGTGCAGCAGAAGAGAATTTGTCTGCGTTTGTGAGACCCCAAAAAAAAGCAATTCCTCAGCACTCTGCCATCCTTCATCAGTTTACATGGTAAGTCAAACTCACGTTGAATACACTTGCTTGTCATTGAAAAAGTTCATAGCATCTGAGGGCCCGGAGTACCTTTTTAGTGGGGTCTTTGGCATGATTATATTTCTGTCAAGACTGTAGAAAAATGGATGACGTTACGGTGATCATCATATTTTCATCAAAGACTTTGTCTCTAAAGCTGACAAAGCCTGTGTTAGATACCTGTGCTAATAATGTGTCCTCAGAGGACATTGCTGTCTTTAAGGCTGGAATGAGTTGCCTTAATTTGGAGCAATGGCGTGACTTTCTCATGGAGTGAAGCTCATTTGACCTGTTTCCCTGCACTCTGTATGTGGGACTCTGATACTCCAGATGGATTGCTGTTTAGGATACTCTGCAGTTTTGCAACTCCATCTTCTTTTCAAAAGGAGCTCAATGCTTTCTCAGTACACTGCCTAGCCGCCTTGCAGTCATAATTAATTATAGTTAACTAGTGCATAATTGCTGGTGTCTCCTCCTCCTGTGTTTCCTCGTCACCCAGGGTGATTGGTCTCGGGCTGTCCTGACACCATAAAGCTAGAGCAGGGTGTCATCTGACATGAGGGACAATCAGTTGCCTAGCAAGTGATAAGATACATTTATCATGGTATTGAAATGGGTTGCAGGGTAAATAGGGCACCCAGCTTAAAACCTAGATGGTTAGATGAATGAAACTGGGGCATTATTTGAGACTTGTGCATCTGTTTGAAGGTGCGGATAATCACAATGTTCTGGACTTCTCTATAGCTTAACTGATAGGGATGTACTAAGATGAAGATGTGAAGATGTCGTTTATAGTTTTTATTATTCCCACTAACTATAGCGTAAACCTTCCTCCCTTAACTTATCAGATCACTTAATTGCTATTGGCGTATCATAACCTAAAAGAATTGCACTGAAAAGGGGACGCCTTCACTTGGCTGGCAATTACACCTATTTATCTAGGTCCTGATGTAGCTGCTAGTTATGTAGAGAGTGTTGGCAAATGAGGCATAGAATTAAGATATGTACCCCAGTTTTATTTTGAAAACTGAGATTTTAATTTTTAGTAAGCTTTGGATTTTCACAATATTACTGTCTCCATAGTGCTGATTATCAAGGCTTAGAAAATCCATTTATTATTGCTGTGCATTCGTTTGAAAATATTCAAGTTCTAATGGACTAATGGTGGACTTTTCCATCTGCAGAATATACTGAATGACCAGAGGTAGCAGTGCAGCAGAAGAGAATTTGTCTGCGTTTGTGAGACCCCAAAAAAAAAGCAATTCCTCAGCACTCTGCCATCCTTCATCAGTTTACATGGTAAGTCAAACTCACGTTGAATACACTTGCTTGTCATTGAAAAAGTTCATAGCATCTGAGGGCCCGGAGTACCTTTTTAGTGGGGTCTTTGGCATGATTATATTTCTGTCAAGACTGTAGAAAAATGGATGACGTTACGGTGATCATCATATTTTCATCAAAGACTTTGTCTCTAAAGCTGACAAAGCCTGTGTTAGATACCTGTGCTAATAATGTGTCCTCAGAGGACATTGCTGTCTTTAAGGCTGGAATGAGTTGCCTTAATTTGGAGCAATGGCGTGACTTTCTCATGGAGTGAAGCTCATTTGACCTGTTTCCCTGCACTCTGTATGTGGGACTCTGATACTCCAGATGGATTGCTGTTTAGGATACTCTGCAGTTTTGCAACTCCATCTCCTTTTCAAAAGGAGCTCAATGCTTTCTCAGTACACTGCCTAGCCGCCTTGCAGTCATAATTAATTATAATTACCTAGTGCATAATTGCTGGTGTCTCCTCGTCACCCAGGGTGATTGGTCACGTGCTGTCCTGACACCATAAAGCTAGAGCAGGGTGTCATCTGACATGAGGGACAATCAGTTGCCTAGCAAGTGATAAGATACATTTATCATGGTATTGAAATGGGTTGCAGGGTAAATAGGGCACCCAGCTTAAAACCTAGATGGTTAGATGAATGAAACTGGGGCATTATTTGAGACTTGTGCATCTGTTTGAAGGTGCGGATAATCACAATGTTCTGGACTTCTCTATAGCTTAACTGATAGGGATGTACTAAGATGAAGATGTTAAGATGTCATTTATAGTTTTTATTATTCCCACTAACTATAGCGTAAACCTTCCTCCCTTAACTTAACAGATCTCTTAATTGCTATTGGCGTATCATAACCTAAAAGAATTGCACTGAAAAGGGGACGCCTTCACTTGGCTGGCAATCACACCTATTTATATAGGTCCTGATGTAGCTGCTAGTTGTGTAGAGAGTGTTGGCAAATGAGGCATAGAATTAAGATACGTACCCCAGTTTTATCATGAAAATTGAGATTTTAATTTTTAGTAAGCTTTGGATTTTCACAATATTACTGTCTCCATAGTACTGATTATCAAGGCTTAGAAAATCCATTTATTATTGCTGTGCATTCGTTTGAAAATATTCAAGTTCGAATGGACTAACGGTGAACTTTTCCATCTGCAGAATATACTGAATGACCAGAGGTGGCAGTGCAGCAGAAGAGAATTTGTCTGCGTTCCTGAGACCCCCAAAAAAAAGCAATTCCTCAGCACTCTGCCATCCTTCATCAGTTTACATGGTAAGTCAAACTCACGTTGAATACACTTGCTTGTCATTGAAAAAGTTCATAGCATCTGAGGTCCCCGAGTACCTTTTTAGTGGGGTCTTTGGCATGATTATATTTCTGTCAAGACTGTAGAAAAATGGATGACGTTACGGTGATCATCATATTTTCATCAAAGACTTGGTCTCTAAAGCTGACAAAGCCTGTGTTAGATACCTGTGCTAATAATGTGTCCTCAGAGGACATTGCTGTCTTTAAGGCTGGAATGAGTTGCCTTAATTTAGAGCAATGGCGTGACTTTCTCATGGAGTGAAGCTCATTTGACCTGTTTCCCTGCACTCTGTATGTGGGACTCTGATACTCCAGATGGATTGCTGTTTAGGATACTCTGCAGTTTTGCAACTCCATCTTCTTTTCAAAAGGAGCTCAATGCTTTCTCAGTACACTGCCTAGCCGCCTTGCAGTCATAATTAATCATAGTTAACTAGTGCATAATTGCTGGTGTCTCCTCCTCCTGTGTTTCCTCGTCACCCAGGGTGATTGGTCTCGGGCTGTCCTGACACCATAAAGCTAGAGCAGGGTGTCATCTGACATGAGGGACAATCAGTTGCCTAGCAAATGATAAGATACATTTATCATGGTATTGAAATGGGTTGCAGGGTAAATAGGGCACCCAGCTTAAAACCTAGATGGTTAGATGAATGAAACTGGGGCATTATTTGAGACTTGTGCATCTGTTTGAAGGTGCGGATAATCACAATGTTCTGGACTTCTCTATAGCTTAACTGATAGGGATGTACTAAGATGAAGATGTGAAGATGTCGTTTATAGTTTTTATTATTCCCACTAACTATAGCGTAAACCTTCCTCCCTTAACTTATCAGATCACTTAATTGCTATTGGCGTATCATAACCTAAAAGAATTGCACTGAAAAGGGGACGCCTTCACTTGGCTGGCAATTACACCTATTTATCTAGGTCCTGATGTAGCTGCTAGTTATGTAGAGAGTGTTGGCAAATGAGGCATAGAATTAAGATATGTACCCCAGTTTTATTTTGAAAACTGAGATTTTAATTTTTAGTAAGCTTTGGATTTTCACAATATTACTGTCTCCATAGTGCTGATAATCAAGGCTTAGAAAATCCATTTATTATTGCTGTGCATTCGTTTGAAAATATTCAAGTTCTAATGGACTAACGGTGGACTTTTCCATCTGCAGAATATACTGAATGACCAGAGGTGGCAGTGCAGCAGAAGAGAATTTGTCTGCGTTCCTGAGACCCCAAAAAAAAAGCAATTCCTCAGCACTCTGCCATCCTTCATCAGTTTACATGGTAAGTCAAACTCACGTTGAATACACTTGCTTGTCATTGAAAAAGTTCATAGCATCTGAGGTCCCGGAGTACCTTTTTAGTGGGGTCTTTGGCATGATTATATTTCTGTCAAGACTGTAGAAAAATGGATGACGTTACTGTGATCATCATATTTTCATCAAAGACTTTGTCTCTAAAGCTGACAAAGCCTGTGTTAGATACCTGTGCTAATAATGTGTCCTCAGAGGACATTGCTGTCTTTAAGGCTGGAATGAGTTGCCTTAATTTAGAGCAATGGCGTGACTTTCTCATGGAGTGAAGCTCATTTGACCTGTTTCCCTGCACTCTGTATGTGGGACTCTGATACTCCAGATGGATTGCTGTTTAGGATACTCTGCAGTTTTGCAACTCCATCTTCTTTTCAAAAGGAGCTCAATGCTTTCTCAGTACACTGCCTAGCCGCCTTGCAGTCATAATTAATTATAGTTAACTAGTGCATAATTGCTGGTGTCTCCTCCTCCTGTGTTTCCTCGTCACCCAGGGTGATTGGTCACGTGCTGTCCTGACACCATAAAGCTAGAGCAGGGTGTCATCTGACATGAGGGACAATCAGTTGCCTAGCAAGTGATAAGATACATTTATCATGGTATTGAAATGGGTTGCAGGGTAAATAGGGCACCCAGCTTAAAACCTAGATGGTTAGATGAATGAAACTGGGGCATTATTTGAGACTTGTGCATCTGTTTGAAGGTGCGGATAATCACAATGTTCTGGACTTCTCTATAGCTTAACTGATAGGGATGTACTAAGATGAAGATGTGAAGATGTCGTTTATAGTTTTTATTATTCCCACTAACTATAGCGTAAACCTTCCTCCCTTAACTTATCAGATCACTTAATTGCTATTGGCGTATCATAACCTAAAAGAATTGCACTGAAAAGGGGATGCCTTCACTTGGCTGGCAATTACACCTATTTATCTAGGTCCTGATGTAGCTGCTAGTTATGTAGAGAGTGTTGGCAAATGAGGCATAGAATTAAGATACGTACCCCAGTTTTATCATGAAAACTGAGATTTTAATTTTTATAAAGCTTTGGATTTTCACAATATTACTGTCTCCATAGTGCTGATTATCAAGGCTTAGAAAATCCATTTATTATTGCTGTGCATTCGTTTGAAAATATTCAAGTTCTAATGGACTAACCGTGGACTTTTCCATCTGCAGAATATACTGAATGACCAGAGGTGGCAGTGCAGCAGAAGAGAATTTGTCTGCGTTTGTGAGACCCCAAAAAAAAGCAATTCCTCAGCACTCTGCCATCCTTCATCAGTTTACATGGTAAGTCAAACTCACGTTGAATACACTTGCTTGTCATTGAAAAAGTTCATAGCATCTGAGGGCCCGGAGTACCTTTTTAGTGGGGTCTTTGGCATGATTATATTTCTGTCAAGACTGTAGAAAAATGGATGACGTTACGGTGATCATCATATTTTCATCAAAGACTTTGTCTCTAAAGCTGACAAAGCCTGTGTTAGATACCTGTGCTAATAATGTGTCCTCAGAGGACATTGCTGTCTTTAAGGCTGGAATGAGTTGCCTTAATTTGGAGCAATGGCGTGACTTTCTCATGGAGTGAAGCTCATTTGACCTGTTTCCCTGCACTCTGTATGTGGGACTCTGATACTCCAGATGGATTGCTGTTTAGGATACTCTGCAGTTTTGCAACTCCATCTCCTTTTCAAAAGGAGCTCAATGCTTTCTCAGTACACTGCCTAGCCGCCTTGCAGTCATAATTAATTATAATTACCTAGTGCATAATTGCTGGTGTCTCCTCGTCACCCAGGGTGATTGGTCACGTGCTGTCCTGACACCATAAAGCTAGAGCAGGGTGTCATCTGACATGAGGGACAATCAGTTGCCTAGCAAGTGATAAGATACATTTATCATGGTATTGAAATGGGTTGCAGGGTAAATAGGGCACCCAGCTTAAAACCTAGATGGTTAGATGAATGAAACTGGGGCATTATTTGAGACTTGTGCATCTGTTTGAAGGTGCGGATAATCACAATGTTCTGGACTTCTCTATAGCTTAACTGATAGGGATGTACTAAGATGAAGATGTGAAGATGTCGTTTATAGTTTTTATTATTCCCACTAACTATAGCGTAAACCTTCCTCCCTTAACTTATCAGATCACTTAATTGCTATTGGCGTATCATAACCTAAAAGAATTGCACTGAAAAGGGGACGCCTTCACTTGGCTGGCAATTACACCTATTTATCTAGGTCCTGATGTAGCTGCTAGTTATGTAGAGAGTGTTGGCAAATGAGGCATAGAATTAAGATATGTACCCCAGTTTTATTTTGAAAACTGAGATTTTAATTTTTAGTAAGCTTTGGATTTTCACAATATTACTGTCTCCATAGTGCTGATTATCAAGGCTTAGAAAATCCATTTATTATTGCTGTGCATTCGTTTGAAAATATTCAAGTTCTAATGGACTAATGGTGGACTTTTCCATCTGCAGAATATACTGAATGACCAGAGGTAGCAGTGCAGCAGAAGAGAATTTGTCTGCGTTTGTGAGACCCCAAAAAAAAAGCAATTCCTCAGCACTCTGCCATCCTTCATCAGTTTACATGGTAAGTCAAACTCACGTTGAATACACTTGCTTGTCATTGAAAAAGTTCATAGCATCTGAGGGCCCGGAGTACCTTTTTAGTGGGGTCTTTGGCATGATTATATTTCTGTCAAGACTGTAGAAAAATGGATGACGTTACGGTGATCATCATATGTTCATCAAAGACTTTGTCTCTAAAGCTGACAAAGCCTGTGTTAGATACCTGTGCTAATAATGTGTCCTCAGAGGACATTGCTGTCTTTAAGGCTGGAATGAGTTGCCTTAATTTGGAGCAATGGCGTGACTTTCTCATGGAGTGAAGCTCATTTGACCTGTTTCCCTGCACTCTGTATGTGGGACTCTGATACTCCAGATGGATTGCTGTTTAGGATACTCTGCAGTTTTGCAACTCCATCTCCTTTTCAAAAGGAGCTCAATGCTTTCTCAGTACACTGCCTAGCCGCCTTGCAGTCATAATTAATTATAATTACCTAGTGCATAATTGCTGGTGTCTCCTCGTCACCCAGGGTGATTGGTCACGTGCTGTCCTGACACCATAAAGCTAGAGCAGGGTGTCATCTGACATGAGGGACAATCAGTTGCCTAGCAAGTGATAAGATACATTTATCATGGTATTGAAATGGGTTGCAGGGTAAATAGGGCACCCAGCTTAAAACCTAGATGGTTAGATGAATGAAACTGGGGCATTATTTGAGACTTGTGCATCTGTTTGAAGGTGCGGATAATCACAATGTTCTGGACTTCTCTATAGCTTAACTGATAGGGATGTACTAAGATGAAGATGTGAAGATGTCGTTTATAGTTTTTATTATTCCCACTAACTACAGCGTAAACCTTCCTCCCTTAACTTATCAGATCACTTAATTGCTATTGGCGTATCATAACCTAAAAGAATTGCACTGAAAAGGGGACGCCTTCACTTGGCTGGCAATTACACCTATTTATCTAGGTCCTGATGTAGCTGCTAGTTATGTAGAGAGTGTTGGCAAATGAGGCATAGAATTAAGATACGTACCCCAGTTTTATCATGAAAACTGAGATTTTAATTTTTAGTAAGCTTTGGATTTTCACAATATTACTGTCTCCATAGTGCTGATTATCAAGGCTTAGAAAATCCATTTATTATTGCTGTGCATTCGTTTGAAAATATTCAAGTTCTAATGGACTAACGGTGGACTTTTCCATCTGCAGAATATACTGAATGACCAGAGGTGGCAGTGCAGCAGAAGAGAATTTGTCTGCGTTCCTGAGACCCCCAAAAAAAAGCAATTCCTCAGCACTCTGCCATCCTTCATCAGTTTACATGGTAAGTCAAACTCACGTTGAATACATTTGCTTGTCATTAAAAAAGTTCATAGCATCTGAGGGCCCTGAGTACCTTTTTAGTGGGGTCTTTGGCATGATTATATTTCTGTCAAGACTGTAGAAAAATGGATGACGTTACGGTGATCATCATATTTTCATCAAAGACTTTGTCTCTAAAGCTGACAAAGCCTGTGTTAGATACCTGTGCTAATAATGTGTCGTCAGAGGACATTACTGTCTTTAAGGCTGGAATGAGTTGCCTTAATTTGGAGCAATGGCGTAACTTTCTCATGGATTGAAGCTCATTTGACCTGTTTCCCTGCACTCTGTATGTGGGACTCTGATACTCCAGATGGATTGCTGTTTAGGATACTCTGCAGTTTTGCAACTCCATCTCCTTTTAAAAAGGAGCTCAATGCTTTCTCAGTACACTGCCTAGCCGCCTTGCAGTCATAATTAATTATAGTTACCTAGTGCATAATTGCTGGTGTCTCCTCCTCCTGTGTTTCCTCGTCACCCAGGGTGATTGGTCTCGTGCTGTCCTGACACCATAAAGCTAGAGCAGGGTTTCATCTGACATGAGGGACAATCAGTTGCCTAGCAAGTGATAAGATACATTTATCATGGTATTGAAATGGGTTGCAGGGTAAATAGGGCACCCAGCTCAAAACCTAGATGGTTAGATGAATGAAACTGGGGCATTATTTGAGACTTGTGCATCTGTTTGAAGGTGCGGATAATCACAATGTTCTGGACTTCTCTATAGCTTAACTGATAGGGATGTACTAAGATGAAGATGTTAAGATGTCATTTATAGTTTTTATTATTCCCACTAACTATAGCGTAAACCTTCCTCCCTTAACTTAACAGATCTCTTAATTGCTATTGGCGTATCATAACCTAAAAGAATTGCACTGAAAAGGGGACGCCTTCACTTGGCTGGCAATCACACCTATTTATATAGGTCCTGATGTAGCTGCTAGTTGTGTAGAGAGTGTTGGCAAATGAGGCATAGAATTAAGATACGTACCCCAGTTTTATCATGAAAACTGAGATTTTAATTTTTAGTAAGCTTTGGATTTTCACAATATTACTGTCTCCATAGTACTGATTATCAAGGCTTAGAAAATCCATTTATTATTGCTGTGCATTCGTTTGAAAATATTCAAGTTCGAATGGACTAACGGTGAACTTTTCCATCTGCAGAATATACTGAATGACCAGAGGTGGCAGTGCAGCAGAAGAGAATTTGTCTGCGTTCCTGAGACCCCCAAAAAAAAGCAATTCCTCAGCACTCTGCCATCCTTCATCAGTTTACATGGTAAGTCAAACTCACGTTGAATACACTTGCTTGTCATTGAAAAAGTTCATAGCATCTGAGGTCCCCGAGTACCTTTTTAGTGGGGTCTTTGGCATGATTATATTTCTGTCAAGACTGTAGAAAAATGGATGACGTTGCGGTGATCATCATATTTTCATCAAAGACTTTGTCTCTAAAGCTGACAAAGCCTGTGTTAGATACCTGTGCTAATAATGTGTCCTCAGAGGACATTGCTGTCTTTAAGGCTGGAATGAGTTGCCTTAATTTAGAGCAATGGCGTGACTTTCTCATGGAGTGAAGCTCATTTGACCTGTTTCCCTGCACTCTGTATGTGGGACTCTGATACTCCAGATGGATTGCTGTTTAGGATACTCTGCAGTTTTGCAACTCCATCTTCTTTTCAAAAGGAGCTCAATGCTTTCTCAGTACACTGCCTAGCCGCCTTGCAGTCATAATTAATTATAGTTAACTAGTGCATAATTGCTGGTGTCTCCTCCTCCTGTGTTTCCTCGTCACCCAGGGTGATTGGTCACGTGCTGTCCTGACACCATAAAGCTAGAGCAGGGTGTCATCTGACATGAGGGACAATCAGTTGCCTAGCAAGTGATAAGATACATTTATCATGGTATTGAAATGGGTTGCAGGGTAAATAGGGCACCCAGCTTAAAACCTAGATGGTTAGATGAATGAAACTGGGGAATTATTTGAGACTTGTGCATCTGTTTGAAGGTGCGGATAATCACAATGTGCTGGACTTCTCTATAGCTTAACTGATAGGGATGTACTAAGATGAAGATGTTAAGATGTCATTTATAGTTTTTATTATTCCCACTAACTATAGCGTAAACCTTCCTCCCTTAACTTATCAGATCTCTTAATTGCTATTGGCGTATCATAACCTAAAAGAATTGCACTGAAAAGGGGACGCCTTCACTTGGCTGGCAATCACACCTATTTATATAGGTCCTGATGTAGCTGCTAGTTGTGTAGAGAGTGTTGGCAAATGAGGCATAGAATTAAGATACGTACCCCAGTTTTATCATGAAAACTGAGATTTTAATTTTTATAAAGCTTTGGATTTTCACAATATTACTGTCTCCATAGTGCTGATTATCAAGGCTTAGAAAATCCATTTATTATTGCTGTGCATTCGTTTGAAAATATTCAAGTTCTAATGGACTAACCGTGGACTTTTCCATCTGCAGAATATACTGAATGACCAGAGGTGGCAGTGCAGCAGAAGAGAATTTGTCTGCGTTCCTGAGACCCCCCAAAAAAAGCAATTCCTCAGCACTCTGCCATCCTTCATCAGTTTACATGGTAAGTCAAACTCACGTTGAATACACTTGCTTGTCATTGAAAAAGTTCATAGCATCTGAGGGCCCTGAGTACCTTTTTAGTGGGGTCTTTGGCATGATTATATTTCTGTCAAGACTGTAGAAAAATGGATGACGTTACGGTGATCATCATATTTTCATCAAAGACTGTGTCTCTAAAGCTGACAAAGCCTGTGTTAGATACCTGTGCTAATAATGTGTCGTCAGAGGACATTGCTGTCTTTAAGGCTGGAATGAGTTGCCTTAATTTGGAGCAATGGCGTGACTTTCTCATGGAGTGAAGCTCATTTGACCTGTTTCCCTGCACTCTGTATGTGGGACTCTGATACTCCAGATGGATTGCTGTTTAGGATACTCTGCAGTTTTGCAACTCCATCTTCTTTTCAAAAGGAGCTCAATGCTTTCTCAGTACACTGCCTAGCCGCCTTGCAGTCATAATTAATTATAGTTACCTACTGCATAGTTGCTGGTGTCTCCTCCTCCTGTGTTTCCTCGTCACCCAGGGTGATTGGTCACGTGCTGTCCTGACACCATAAAGCTAGAGCAGGGTGTCATCTGACATGAGGGACAATCAGTTGCCTAGCAAGTGATAAGATACATTTATCATGGTATTGAAATGGGTTGCAGGGTAAATAGGGCACCCAGCTTAAAACCTAGATGGTTAGATGAATGAAACTGGGGCATTATTTGAGACTTGTGCATCTGTTTGAAGGTGCGGATAATCACAATGTTCTGGACTTCTCTATAGCTTAACTGATAGGGATGTACTAAGATGAAGATGTGAAGATGTCGTTTATAGTTTTTATTATTCCCACTAACTACAGCGTAAACCTTCCTCCCTTAACTTATCAGATCACTTAATTGCTATTGGCGTATCATAACCTAAAAGAATTGCACTGAAAAGGGGACGCCTTCACTTGGCTGGCAATTACACCTATTTATCTAGGTCCTGATGTAGCTGCTAGTTATGTAGAGAGTGTTGGCAAATGAGACATAAAATTAAGATACGTACCCCAGTTTTATCATGAAAACTGAGATTTTAATTTTTAGTAAGCTTTGGATTTTCACAATATTACTGTCTCCATAGTGCTGATTATCAAGGCTTAGAAAATCCATTTATTATTGCTGTGCATTCGTTTGAAAATATTCAAGTTCTAATGGACTAACGGTGGACTTTTCCATCTGCAGAATATACTGAATGACCAGAGGTGGCAGTGCAGCAGAAGAGAATTTGTCTGCGTTCCTGAGACCCCAAAAAAAAAGCAATTCCTCAGCACTCTGCCATCCTTCATCAGTTTACATGGTAAGTCAAACTCACGTTGAATACATTTGCTTGTCATTAAAAAAGTTCATAGCATCTGAGGGCCCTGAGTACCTTTTTAGTGGGGTCTTTGGCATGATTATATTTCTGTCAAGACTGTAGAAAAATGGATGACGTTACGGTGATCATCATATTTTCATCAAAGACTTTGTCTCTAAAGCTGACAAAGCCTGTGTTAGATACCTGTGCTAATAATGTGTCGTCAGAGGACATTACTGTCTTTAAGGCTGGAATGAGTTGCCTTAATTTAGAGCAATGGCGTGACTTTCTCATGGAGTGAAGCGCATTTGACCTGTTTCCCTGCACTCTGTATGTGGGACTCTGATACTCCAGATGGATTGCTGTTTAGGATACTCTGCAGTTTTGCAACTCCATCTTCTTTTCAAAAGGAGCTCAATGCTTTCTCAGTACACTGCCTAGCCGCCTTGCAGTCATAATTAATTATAGTTAACTAGTGCATAATTGCTGGTGTCTCCTCCTCCTGTGTTTCCTCGTCACCCAGGGTGATTGGTCACGTGCTGTCCTGACACCATAAAGCTAGAGCAGGGTGTCATCTGACATGAGGGACAATCAGTTGCCTAGCAAGTGATAAGATACATTTATCATGGTATTGAAATGGGTTGCAGGGTAAATAGGGCACCCAGCTTAAAACCTAGATGGTTAGATGAATGAAACTGGGGAATTATTTGAGACTTGTGCATCTGTTTGAAGGTGCGGATAATCACAATGTGCTGGACTTCTCTATAGCTTAACTGATAGGGATGTACTAAGATGAAGATGTTAAGATGTCATTTATAGTTTTTATTATTCCCACTAACTATAGCGTAAACCTTCCTCCCTTAACTTATCAGATCTCTTAATTGCTATTGGCGTATCATAACCTAAAAGAATTGCACTGAAAAGGGGACGCCTTCACTTGGCTGGCAATCACACCTATTTATATAGGTCCTGATGTAGCTGCTAGTTGTGTAGAGAGTGTTGGCAAATGAGGCATAGAATTAAGATACGTACCCCAGTTTTATCATGAAAACTGAGATTTTAATTTTTATAAAGCTTTGGATTTTCACAATATTACTGTCTCCATAGTGCTGATTATCAAGGCTTAGAAAATCCATTTATTATTGCTGTGCATTCGTTTGAAAATATTCAAGTTCTAATGGACTAACCGTGGACTTTTCCATCTGCAGAATATACTGAATGACCAGAGGTGGCAGTGCAGCAGAAGAGAATTTGTCTGCGTTCCTGAGACCCCCCAAAAAAAGCAATTCCTCAGCACTCTGCCATCCTTCATCAGTTTACATGGTAAGTCAAACTCACGTTGAATACACTTGCTTGTCATTGAAAAAGTTCATAGCATCTGAGGGCCCTGAGTACCTTTTTAGTGGGGTCTTTGGCATGATTATATTTCTGTCAAGACTGTAGAAAAATGGATGACGTTACGGTGATCATCATATTTTCATCAAAGACTGTGTCTCTAAAGCTGACAAAGCCTGTGTTAGATACCTGTGCTAATAATGTGTCGTCAGAGGACATTGCTGTCTTTAAGGCTGGAATGAGTTGCCTTAATTTGGAGCAATGGCGTGACTTTCTCATGGAGTGAAGCTCATTTGACCTGTTTCCCTGCACTCTGTATGTGGGACTCTGATACTCCAGATGGATTGCTGTTTAGGATACTCTGCAGTTTTGCAACTCCATCTTCTTTTCAAAAGGAGCTCAATGCTTTCTCAGTACACTGCCTAGCCGCCTTGCAGTCATAATTAATTATAGTTACCTACTGCATAGTTGCTGGTGTCTCCTCCTCCTGTGTTTCCTCGTCACCCAGGGTGATTGGTCACGTGCTGTCCTGACACCATAAAGCTAGAGCAGGGTGTCATCTGACATGAGGGACAATCAGTTACCTAGCAAGTGATAAGATACATTTATCATGGTATTGAAATGGGTTGCAGGGTAAATAGGGCACCCAGCTTAAAACCTAGATGGTAAGACGAATGAAACTGGGGCATTATTTGAGACTTGTGCATCTGTTTGAAGGTGCGGATAATCACAATGTTATGGACTTCTCTATAGCTTAACTGATAGGGATGTACTAAGATGAAGATGTTAAGATGTTGTTTATAGTTTTTATTATTCCCACTAACTATAGCGTAAACCTTCCTCCCTTAATTTATCAGTTAATTGCTATTGGCGTATCATAACCTAAAAGAATTGCACTGAAAAGGGGACGCCTTCACTTGGCTGGCAATTACACCTATTTATCTAGGTCCTGATGTAGCTGCTAGTTATGTAGAGAGTGTTGGCAAATGAGGCATAGAATTAAGATATGTACCCCAGTTTTATCTTGAAAACTGAGATTTTAATTTTTAGTAAGCTTTGGATTTTCACAATATTACTGTCTCCATAGTACTGATTATCAAGGCTTAGAAAATCCATTTATTATTGCTGTGCATTCGTTTGAAAATATTCAAGTTCTAATGGACTAACAGTGGACTTTTCCATCTGCAGAATATACTGAATGACCAGAGGTGGCAGTGCAGCAGAAGAGAATTTGTCTGCGTTCCTGAGACCCCCAAAAAAAAGCAATTCCTCAGCACTCTGCCATCCTTCATCAGTTTACATGGTAAGTCAAACTCACGTTGAATACATTTGCTTGTCATTAAAAAAGTTCATAGCATTTGAGGGCCCTGAGTACCTTTTTAGTGGGGTCTTTGGCATGATTATATTTCTGTCAAGACTGTAGAAAAATGGATGACGTTACGGTGATCATCATATTTTCATCAAAGACTTTGTCTCTAAAGCTGACAAAGCCTGTGTTAGATACCTGTGCTAATAATGTGTCGTCAGAGGACATTACTGTCTTTAAGGCTGGAATGAGTTGCCTTAATTTGGAGCAATGGCGTAACTTTCTCATGGAGTGAAGCTCATTTGGCCTGTTTCCCTGCACTCTGTATGTGGGACTCTGATACTCCAGATGGATTGCTGTTTAGGATACTCTGCAGGTTTGCAACTCCATCTTCTTTTCAAAAGGAGCTCAATGCTTTCTCAGTACACTGCCTTGCAGTCATAATTAATTATAGTTACCTACTGCATAATTGCTGGTGTCTCCTCCTCCTGTGTTTCCTCGTCACCCAGGGTGATTGGTCACGTGCTGTCCTGACATCATAAAGCTAGAGCAGGGTGTCATCTGACATGAGGGACAATCAGTTGCCTAGCAAGTGATAAGATACATTTATCATGGTATTGAAATGGGTTGCAGGGTAAATAGGGCACCCAGCTTAAAACCTAGATGGTTAGATGAATGAAACTGGGGCATTATTTGAGACTTGTGCATCTGTTTGAAGGTGCGGATAATCACAATGTTCTGGACTTCTCTATAGCTTAACTGATAGGGATGTACTAAGATGAAGATGTTAAGATGTCGTTTATAGTTTTTATTATTCCCACTAACTATAGCGTAAACCTTCCTCCCTTAACTTATCAGATCACTTAATTGCTATTGGCGTATCATAACCTAAAAGAATTGCACTGAAAAGGGGACGCCTTCACTTGGCTGGCAATCACACCTATTTATATAGGTCCTGATGTAGCTGCTAGTTGTGTAGAGAGTGTTGGCAAATGAGGCATAGAATTAAGATACGTACCCCAGTTTTATCATGAAAACTGAGATTTTAATTTTTATAAAGCTTTGGATTTTCACAATATTACTGTCTCCATAGTGCTGATTATCAAGGCTTCGAAAATCCATTTATTATTGCTGTGCATTTGTTTGAAAATATTCAAGTTCTAATGGACTAACCGTGGACTTTTCCATCTGCAGAATATACTGAATGACCAGAGGTGGCAGTGCAGCAGAAGAGAATTTGTCTGGGTTTGTGAGACCCAAAAAAAAAAGCAATTCCTCAGCACTCTGCCATCCTTCATCAGTTTACATGGTAAGTCAAACTCACGTTGAATACATTTGCTTGTCATTAAAAAAGTTCATAGCATCTGAGGGCCCTGAGTACCTTTTTAATGGGGTTTTTGGCATGATTATATTTCTGTCAAGACTGTAGAAAAATGGATGACGTTACGGTGATCATCATATTTTCATCAAAGACTTTGTCTCTAAAGCTGACAAAGCCTGTGTTAGATACCTGTGCTAATAATGTGTCGTCAGAGGACATTACTGTCTTTAAGGCTGGAATGAGTTGCCTTAATTTGGAGCAATGGCGTAACTTTCTCATGGATTGAAGCTCATTTGACCTGTTTCCCTGCACTCTGTATGTGGGACTCTGATACTCCAGATGGATTGCTGTTTAGGATACTCTGCAGTTTTGCAACTCCATCTCCTTTTCAAAAGGAGCTCAATGCTTTCTCAGTACACTGCCTAGCCGCCTTGCAGTCATAATTATTTATAATTACCTAGTGCATAATTGCTGGTGTCTCCTCCTCCTGTGTTTCCTCGTCACCCAGGGTGATTGGTCACGTGCTGTCCTGACACCATAAAGCTAGAGCAGGGTGTCATCTGACATGAGGGACAATCAGTTGCCTAGCAAGTGATAAGATACATTTATCATGGTATTGAAATTGGTTGCAGGGTAAATAGGGCACTCAGCTTAAAACCTAGATGGTTAGATGAATGAAACTGGGGCATTATTTGAGACTTGTGCATCTGTTTGAAGGTGCGGATAATCACAATGTTCTGGACTTCTCTATAGCTTAACTGATAGGGATGTACTAAGATGAAGATGTTAAGATGTCATTTATAGTTTTTATTATTCCCTCTAACTATAGCGTAAACCTTCCTCCCATAACTTATCAGATCTCTTAATTGCTATTGGCATATCATAACCTAAAAGAATTGCACTGAAAAGGGGACGCCTTCACTTGGCTGGCAATCACACCTATTTATATAGGTATTGATGTAGCTGCTAGTTGTGTAGAGAGTGTTGGCAAATGAGGCATAGAATTAAGATACGTACCCCAGTTTTATCATGAAAACTGAGATTTTAATTTTTATAAAGCTTTGGATTTTCACAATATTACTGTCTCCATAGTGCTGATTATCAAGGCTTAGAAAATCCATTTATTATTGCTGTGCATTCGTTTGAAAATATTCAAGTTCTAATGGACTAACGGTGGACTTTTCCATCTGCAGAATATACTGAATGACCAGAGGTGGCAGTGCAGCAGAAGAGAATTTGTCTGCGTTCCTGAGACCCCAAAAAAAAAGCAATTCCTCAGCACTCTGCCATCCTTCATCAGTTTACATGGTAAGTCAAACTCACGTTGAATACATTTGCTTGTCATTGAAAAAGTTCATAGCATCTGAGGGCCCTGAGTACCGTTTTAGTGGGGTCTTTGGCATGATTATATTTCTGTCAAGACTGTAGAAAAATGGATGACGTTACGGTGATCATCATATTTTCATCAAAGACTTTGTCTCTAAAGCTGACAAAGCCTGTGTTAGATACCTGTGCTAATAATGTGTCCTCAGAGGACATTACTACCTTTAAGGCTGGAATGAGTTGCCTCAATTTGGAGCAATGGCGTGACTTTCTCATGGAGTGAAGCTCATTTGACCTGTTTCCCTGCACTCTGTATGTGGGACTCTGATACTCCAGATGGATTGCTGTTTAGGATACTCTGCAGTTTTGCAACTCCATCTTCTTTTCAAAAGGAGCTCAATGCTTTCTCAGTACACCGCCTAGCCGCCTTGCAGTCATAATTAATTATAGTTACCTAGTGCATAATTGCTGGTGTCTCCTCCTCCTGTGTTTCCTCGTCACCCAGGGTGATTGGTCTCGTGCTGTCCTGACACCATAAAGCTAGAGCAGGGTGTCATCTGACATGAGGGACAATCAGTTGCCTAGCAAGTGATAAGATACATTTATCATGGTATTGAAATGGGTTGCAGGGTAAATAGGGCACCCAGCTTAAAACCTAGATGGTTAGATGAATGAAACTGGGGCATTATTTGAGACTTGTGCATCTGTTTGAAGGTGCGGATAATCACAATGTTCTGGACTTCTCTATAGCTTAACTGATAGGGATGTACTAAGATGAAGATGTTAAGATGTTGTTTATAGTTTTTATTATTCCCACTAACTATAGCGTAAACCTTCCTCCCTTAACTTATCAGATCACTTAATTGCTATTGGCGTATCATAACCTAAAAGAATTGCACTGAAAAGGGGACGCCTTCACTTGGCTGGCAATTACACCTATTTATCTAGGTCCTGATGTAGCTGCTAGTTATGTAGAGAGTGTTGGCAAATGAGGCATAGAATTAAGATATGTACCCCAGTTTTATTTTGAAAACTGAGATTTTAATTTTTAGTAAGCTTTGGATTTTCACAATATTACTGTCTCCATAGTGCTGATTATCAAGGCTTAGAAAATCCATTTATTATTGCTGTGCATTCTTTTGAAAATATTCAAGTTCTAATGGACTAATGGTGGACTTTTCCATCTGCAGAATATACTGAATGACCAGAGGTAGCAGTGCAGCAGAAGAGAATTTGTCTGCGTTTGTGAGACCCCAAAAAAAAAGCAATTCCTCAGCACTCTGCCATCCTTCATCAGTTTACATGGTAAGTCAAACTCACGTTGAATACACTTGCTTGTCATTGAAAAAGTTCATAGCATCTGAGGGCCCGGAGTACCTTTTTAGTGGGGTCTTTGGCATGATTATATTTCTGTCAAGACTGTAGAAAAATGGATGACGTTACGGTGATCATCATATTTTCATCAAAGACTTTGTCTCTAAAGCTGACAAAGCCTGTGTTAGATACCTGTGCTAATAATGTGTCCTCAGAGGACATTGCTGTCTTTAAGGCTGGAATGAGTTGCCTTAATTTGGAGCAATGGTGTGACTTTCTCATGGAGTGAAGCTCATTTGACCTGTTTCCCTGCACTCTGTATGTGGGACTCTGATACTCCAGATGGATTGCTGTTTAGGATACTCTGCAGTTTTGCAACTCCATCTCCTTTTCAAAAGGAGCTCAATGCTTTCTCAGTACACTGCCTAGCCGCCTTGCAGTCATAATTAATTATAGTTAACTAGTGCATAATTGCTGGTGTCTCCTCCTCCTGTGTTTCCTCGTCACCCAGGGTGATTGGTCTCGGGCTGTCCTGATACCATAAAGCTAGAGCAGGGTGTCATCTGACATGAGGGACAATCAGTTGCCTAGCAAGTGATAAGATACATTTATCATGGTATTGAAATGGGTTGCAGGGTAAATAGGGCACCCAGCTTAAAGCCTAGATGGTTAGATGAATGAAACTGGGGCATTATTTGAGACTTGTGCATCTGTTTGAAAGTGCGGATAATCACAATGTTATGGACTTCTCTATAGCTTAACTGATAGGGATGTACTAAGATGAATATGTTAAGATGTTGTTTATAGTTGTTATTATTCCCACTAACTATAGCGTAAACCTTCCTCCCTTAACTTATCAGATCACTTAATTGCTATTGGCGTATCATAACCTAAAAGAATTGCACTGAAAAGGGGACGCCTTCACTTGGCTGGCAATTACACCTATTTATCTAGGTCCTGATGTAGCTGCTAGTTATGTAGAGAGTGTTGGCAAATGAGGCATAGAATTAAGATATGTACCCCAGTTTTATCTTGAAAACTGAGATTTTAATTTTTAGTAAGCTTTGGATTTTCACAATATTACTGTCTCCATAGTACTGATTATCAAGGCTTAGAAAATCCATTTATTATTGCTGTGCATTAGTTTGAAAATATTCAAGTTCTAATGGACTAACGGTGGACTTTTCCATCTGCAGAATATACTGAATGACCAGAGGTGGCAGTGCAGCAGAAGAGAATTTGTCTGCGTTCCTGAGACCCAAAAAAAAAAGCAATTCCTCAGCACTCTGCCATCCTTCATCAGTTTACATGGTAAGTCAAACTCACGTTGAATACATTTGCTTGTCATTAAAAAAGTTCATAGCATCTGAGGGCCCTGAGTACCTTTTTAGTGGGGTCTTTGGCATGATTATATTTCTGTCAAGACTGTAGAAAAATGGATGACGTTACGGTGATCATCATATTTTCATCAAAGACTTTGTCTCTAAAGCTGACAAAGCCTGTGTTAGATACCTGTGCTAATAATGTGTCGTCAGAGGACATTACTGTCTTTAAGGCTGGAATGAGTTGCCTTAATTTGGAGCAATGGCGTAACTTTCTCATGGATTGAAGCTCATTTGACCTGTTTCCCTGCACTCTGTATGTGGGACTCTGATACTCCAGATGGATTGCTGTTTAGGATACTCTGCAGTTTTGCAACTCCATCTCCTTTTCAAAAGGAGCTCAATGCTTTCTCAGTACACTGCCTAGCCGCCTTGCAGTCATAATTAATTATAGTTACCTAGTGCATAATTGCTGGTGTCTCCTCCTCCTGTGTTTCCTCGTCACCCAGGGTGATTGGTCTCGTGCTGTCCTGACACCATAAAGCTAGAGCAGGGTGTCATCTGACATGAGGGACAATCAGTTGCCTAGCAAGTGATAAGATACATTTATCATGGTATTGAAATGGGTTGCAGGGTAAATAGGGCACCCAGCTTAAAACCTAGATGGTTAGATGAATGAAACTGGGGCATTATTTGAGACTTGTGCATCTGTTTGAAGGTGCGGATAATCACACTGTTCTGGACTTCTCTATAGCTTAACTGATAGGGATGTACTAAGATGAAGATGTTAAGATGTCATTTATAGTTTTTATTATTCCCACTAACTATAGGGTAAACCTTCCTCCCTTAACTTATCAGATCTCTTAATTGCTATTGGCGTATCATAACCTAAAAGAATTGCACTGAAAAGGGGACGCCTTCACTTGGCTGGCAATCACACCTATTTATATAGGTCCTGATGTAGCTGCTAGTTGTGTAGAGAGTGTTGGCAAATGAGGCATAGAATTAAGATACGTACCCCAGTTTTATCATGAAAACTGAGATTTTAATTTTTATAAAGCTTTGGATTTTCACAATATTACTGTCTCCATAGTGCTGATTATCAAGGCTTAGAAAATCCATTTATTATTGCTGTGCATTCGTTTGAAAATATTCAAGTTCTAATGGACTAACCGTGGACTTTTCCATCTGCAGAATATACTGAATGACCAGAGGTGGCAGTGCAGCAGAAGAGAATTTGTCTGCGTTCCTGAGACCCCCCAAAAAAAGCAATTCCTCAGCACTCTGCCATCCTTCATCAGTTTACATGGTAAGTCAAACTCACGTTGAATACACTTGCTTGTCATTGAAAAAGTTCATAGCATCTGAGGGCCCTGAGTACCTTTTTAGTGGGGTCTTTGGCATGATTATATTTCTGTCAAGACTGTAGAAAAATGGATGACGTTACGGTGATCATCATATTTTCATCAAAGACTTTGTCTCTAAAGCTGACAAAGCCTGTGTTAGATACCTGTGCTAATAATGTGTCCTCAGAGGACATTGCTGTCTTTAAGGCTGGAATGAGTTGCCTTAATTTGGAGCAATGGTGTGACTTTCTCATGGAGTGAAGCTCATTTGACCTGTTTCCCTGCACTCTGTATGTGGGACTCTGATACTCCAGATGGATTGCTGTTTAGGATACTCTGCAGTTTTGCAACTCCATCTCCTTTTCAAAAGGAGCTCAATGCTTTCTCAGTACACTGCCTAGCCGCCTTGCAGTCATAATTAATTATAGTTAACTAGTGCATAATTGCTGGTGTCTCCTCCTCCTGTGTTTCCTCGTCACCCAGGGTGATTGGTCTCGGGCTGTCCTGATACCATAAAGCTAGAGCAGGGTGTCATCTGACATGAGGGACAATCAGTTGCCTAGCAAGTGATAAGATACATTTATCATGGTATTGAAATGGGTTGCAGGGTAAATAGGGCACCCAGCTTAAAGCCTAGATGGTTAGATGAATGAAACTGGGGCATTATTTGAGACTTGTGCATCTGTTTGAAAGTGCGGATAATCACAATGTTATGGACTTCTCTATAGCTTAACTGATAGGGATGTACTAAGATGAATATGTTAAGATGTTGTTTGTAGTTTTTATTATTCCCACTAACTATAGCGTAAACCTTCCTCCCTTAACTTATCAGATCACTTAATTGCTATTGGCGTATCATAACCTAAAAGAATTGCACTGAAAAGGGGACGCCTTCACTTGGCTGGCAATTACACCTATTTATCTAGGTCCTGATGTAGCTGCTAGTTATGTTGAGAGTGTTGGCAAATGAGGCATAGAATTAAGATACGTACCCCAGTTTTATCATGAAAACTGAGATTTTATTTTTAGTAAGCTTTGGATTTTCACAATATTACTGTCTCCATAGTGCTGATTATCAAGGCTTAGAAAATCCATTTATTATTGCTGTGCATTCGTTTGAAAATATTCAAGTTCTAATGGACTAACGGTGGACTTTTCCATCTGCAGAATATACTGAATGACCAGAGGTGGCAGTGCAGCAGAAGAGAATTTGTCTGCGTTCCTGAGACCCCCAAAAAAAAGCAATTCCTCAGCACTCTGCCATCCTTCATCAGTTTAAATGGTAAGTCAAACTCACGTTGAATACATTTGCTTGTCATTGAAAAAGTTCATAGCATCTGAGGGCCCTGAGTACCTTTTTAGTGGGGTCTTTGGCATGATTATATTTCTGTCAAGACTGTAGAAAAATGGATGACGTTACGGTGATCATCATATTTTCATCAAAGACTTTGTCTCTAAAGCTGACAAAGCCTGTGTTAGATACCTGTGCTAATAATGTGTCCTCAGAGGACATTACTGTCTTTAAGGCTGGAATGAGTTGCCTCAATTTGGAGCAATGGCGTGACTTTCTCATGGAGTGAAGCTCATTTGACCTGTTTCCCTGCACTCTGTATGTGGGACTCTGATACTCCAGATGGATTGCTGTTTAGGATACTCTGCAGTTTTGCAACTCCATCTTCTTTTCAAAAGGAGCTCAATGCTTTCTCAGTACACTGCCTAGCCGCCTTGCAGTCATAATTAATTATAGTTACCTACTGCATAGTTGCTGGTGTCTCCTCCTCCTGTGTTTCCTCGTCACCCAGGGTGATTGGTCACGTGCTGTCCTGACATCATAAAGCTAGAGCAGGGTGTCATCTGACATGAGGGACAATCAGTTGCCTAGCAAGTGATAAGATACATTTATCATGGTATTGAAATGGGTTGCAGGGTAAATAGGGCACCCAGCTTAAAGCCTAGATGGTTAGATGAATGAAACTGGGGCATTATTTGAGACTTGTGCATCTGTTTGAAGGTGCGGATAATCACAATGTTATGGACTTCTCTATAGCTTAACTGATAGGGATGTACTAAGATGAAGATGTTAAGATGTTGTTTATAGTTTTTATTATTCCCACTAACTATAGCGTAAACCTTCCTCCCTTAACTTATCAGATCACTTAATTGCTATTGGCGTATCATAACCTAAAAGAATTGCACTGAAAAGGGGACGCCTTCACTTGGCTGGCAATTACACCTATTTATCTAGGTCCTGATGTAGCTGCTAGTTATGTAGAGAGTGTTGGCAAATGAGGCATAGAATTAAGATATGTACCCCAGTTTTATCTTGAAAACTGAGATTTTAATTTTTAGTAAGCTTTGGATTTTCACAATATTACTGTCTGCATAGTACTGATTATCAAGGCTTAGAAAATCCATTTATTATTGCTGTGCATTCGTTTGAAAATATTCAAGTTCTAATGGACTAACGGTGGACTTTTCCATCTGCAGAATATACTGAATGACCAGAGGTGGCAGTGCAGCAGAAGAGAATTTGTCTGCGTTCCTGAGACCCAAAAAAAAAGCACTTCCTCAGCACTCTGCCATCCTTCATCAGTTTACATGGTAAGTCAAACTCACGTTGAATACATTTGCTTGTCATTAAAAAAGTTCATAGCATCTGAGGGCCCTGAGTACCTTTTTAGTGGGGTCTTTGGCATGATTATATTTCTGTCAAGACTGTAGAAAAATGGATGACGTTACGGTGATCATCATATTTTCATCAAAGACTTTGTCTCTAAAACTGACAAAGCCTGTGTTAGATAATTGTGCTAATAATGTGTCGTCAGAGGACATTACTGTCTTTAAGGCTGGAATGAGTTGCCTTAATTTGGAGCAATGGCGTAACTTTCTCATGGATTGAAGCTCATTTGACCTGTTTCCCTGCACTCTGTATGTGGGACTCTGATACTCCAGATGGATTGCTGTTTAGGATACTCTGCAGTTTTGCAACTCCATCTCCTTTTCAAAAGGAGCTCAATGCTTTCTCAGTACACTGCCTAGCCGCCTTGCAGTCATAATTAATTATAGTTACCTAGTGCATAATTGCTGGTGTCTCCTCCTCCTGTGTTTCCTCGTCACCCAGGGTGATTGGTCTTGTGCTGTCCTGACACCATAAAGCTAGAGCAGGGTGTCATCTGACATGAGGGACAATCAGTTGCCTAGCAAGTGATAAGATACATTTATCATGGTATTGAAATGGGTTGCAGGGTAAATAGGGCACCCAGCTTAAAACCTAGATGGTTAGATGAATGAAACTGGGACATTATTTGAGACTTGTGCATCTGTTTGATGGTGCGGATAATCACACTGTTCTGGACTTCTCTATAGCTTAACTGATAGGGATGTACTAAGATGAAGATGTTAAGATGTCGTTTATAGTTTTTATTATTCCCACTAACTATAGCGTAAACCTTCCTCCCTTAACTTATCAGATCACTTAATTGCTATTGGCGTATCATAACCTAAAAGAATTGCACTGAAAAGGGGACGCCTTCACTTGGCTGGCAAACACACCTATTTATATAGGTCCTGATGTAGCTGCTAGTTGTGTAGAGAGTGTTGGCAAATGAGGCATAGAATTAAGATACGTACCCCAGTTTTATCATGAAAACTGAGATTTTAATTTTTATAAAGCTTTGGATTTTCACAATATTACTGTCTCCATAGTGCTGATTATCAAGGCTTAGAAAATCCATTTATTATTGCTGTGCATTCGTTTGAAAATATTCAAGTTCTAATGGACTAACGGTGGACTTTTCCATCTGCAGAATATACTGAATGACCAGAGGTGGCAGTGCAGCAGAAGAGAATTTGTCAGCGTTCCTGAGACCCCAAAAAAAAAGCAATTCCTCAGCACTCTTCCATCCTTCATCAGTTTACATGGTAAGTCAAACTCACGTTGAATACATTTGCTTGTCATTAAAAAAGTGCATAGCATCTGAGGGCCCTGAGTACCTTTTTAGTGGGGTCTTTGGCATGATTATATTTCTGTCAAGACTGTAGAAAAATGGATGACGTTACAGTGATCATCATATTTTCATCAAAGACTGTGTCTCTAAAGCTGACAAAGCCTGTGTTAGATACCTGTGCTAATAATGTGTCCTCAGAGGACATTGCTGTCTTTAAGGCTGGAATGAGTTGCCTTAATTTGGAGCAATGGCGTGACTTTCTCATGGAGTGAAGCTCATTTGACCTGTTTCCCTGCACTCTGTATGTGGGACTCTGATACTCCAGATGGATTGCTGTTTAGGATACTCTGCAGTTTTGCAACTCCATCTTCTTTTCAAAAGGAGCTCAATGCTTTCTCAGTACACTGCCTAGCCGCCTTGCAGTCATAATTAATTATAGTTACCTACTGCATAATTGCTGGTGTCTCCTCCTCCTGTGTTTCCTCGTCACCCAGGGTGATTGGTCTCGGGCTGTCCTGATACCATAAAGCTAGAGCAGGGTGTCATCTGACATGAGGGACAATCAGTTGCCTAGCAAGTGATAAGATACATTTATCATGGTATTGAAATGGGTTGCAGGGTAAATAGGGCACCCAGCTTAAAACCTAGATGGTTAGATGAATGAAACTGGGGCATTATTTGAGACTTGTGCATCTGTTTGAAGGTGCGGATAATCACAATGTTCTGGACTTCTCTATAGCTTAACTGATAGGGATGTACTAAGATGAAGATGTGAAGATGTTGTTTATAGTTTTTATTATTCCCACTAACTATAGCGTAAACCTTCCTCCCTTAACTTATCAGATCACTTAATTGCTATTGGCGTATCATAACCTAAAAGAATTGCACTGAAAAGGGGACGCCTTCACTTGGCTGGCAATTACACCTATTTATCTAGGTCCTGATGTAGCTGCTAGTTATGTAGAGAGTGTTGGCAAATGAGGCATAGAATTAAGATACGTACCCCAGTTTTATCATGAAAACTGAGATTTTAATTTTTAGTAAGCTTTGGATTTTCACAATATTACTGTCTCCATAGTGCTGATTATCAACGCTTAGAAAATCCATTTATTATTGCTGTGCATTCGTTTGAAAATATTCAAGTTCTAATGGACTAACGGTGGACTTTTCCATCTGCAGAATATACTGAATGACCAGAGGTGGCAGTGCAGCAGAAGAGAATTTGTCTGCGTTCCTGAGACCTCCAAAAAAAAGCAATTCCTCAGCACTCTGCCATCCTTCATCAGTTTAAATGGTAAGTCAAACTCACGTTGAATACATTTGCTTGTCATTGAAAAAGTTCATAGCATCTGAGGGCCCTGAGTACCTTTTTAGTGGGGTCTTTGGCATGATTATATTTCTGTCAAGACTGTAGAAAAATGGATGACGTTACGGTGATCATCATATTTTCATCAAAGACTTTGTCTCTAAAGCTGACAAAGCCTGTGTTAGATACCTGTGCTAATAATGTGTCCTCAGAGGACATTACTGTCTTTAAGGCTGGAATGAGTTGCCTCAATTTGGAGCAATGGCGTGACTTTCTCATGGAGTGAAGCTCATTTGACCTGTTTCCCTGCACTCTGTATGTGGGACTCTGATACTCCAGATGGATTGCTGTTTAGGATACTCTGCAGTTTTGCAACTCCATTTTATTTTCAAAAGGAGCTCAATGCTTTCTCAGTACACTGCCTAGCCGCCTGGCAGTCATAATTAATTAATTATAGTTACCTACTGCATAGTTGCTGGTGTCTCCTCCTCCTGTGTTTCCTCGTCACCCAGGGTGATTGGTCACGTGCTGTCCTGACATCATAAAGCTAGAGCAGGGTGTCATCTGACATGAGGGACAATCAGTTGCCTAGCAAGTGATAAGATACATTTATCATGGTATTGAAACGGGTTGCAGGGTAAATAGGGCACCCAGCTTAAAGCCTAGATGGTTAGATGAATGAAACTGGGGCATTATTTGAGACTTGTGCATCTGTTTGAAGGTGCGGATAATCACAATGTTATGGACTTCTCTATAGCTTAACTGATAGGGATGTACTAAGATGAAGATGTTAAGATGTTGTTTATAGTTTTTATTATTCCCACTAACTATAGCGTAAACCTTCCTCCCTTAACTTATCAGTTAATTGCTATTGGCGTATCATAACCTAAAAGAATTGCACTGAAAAGGGGACGCCTTCACTTGGCTGGCAATCACACCTATTTATATAGGTCCTGATGTAGCTGCTAGTTGTGTAGAGAGTGTTGGGAAATGAGGCATAGAATTAAGATACGTACCCCAGTTTTATTTTGAAAACTGAGATTTTAATTTTTAGTAAGCTTTGGATTTTTACAATATTACTGTCTCCATAGTGCTGATTATCAAGGCTTAGAAAATCCATTTATTATTGCTGTGCATTCGTTTGAAAATATTCAAGTTCTAATGGACTAACCGTGGACTTTTCCATCTGCAGAATATACTGAATGACCAGAGGTGGCAGTGCAGCAGAAGAGAATTTGTCTGCGTTCCTGAGACCCCCAAAAAAAAGCAATTCCTCAGCACTCTGCAATCCTTCATCAGTTTACATGGTAAGTCAAACTCACATTGAATACACTTGCTTGTCATTGAAAAAGTTCATAACATCTGAGGGCCCGGAGTACCTTTTTAGTGGGGTCTTTGGCATGATTATATTTCTGTCAAGACTGTAGAAAAACGGATGACGTTACGGTGATCATCATATTTTCATCAAAGACTTTGTCTCTAAAGCTGACAAAGCCTGTGTTAGATACCTGTGCTAATAATGTATCCTCAGAGGACATTGCTGTCTTTAAGGCTGGAATGAGTTGCCTTAATTTGGAGCAATGGCGTGACTTTCTCATGGAGTGAAGCTCATTTGACCTGTTTCCCTGCACTCTGTATGTGGGACTCTGATACTCCAGATGGATTGCTGTTTAGGATACTCTGCAGTTTTGCAACTCCATCTTCTTTTCAAAAGGAGCTCAATGCTTTCTCAGTACACTGCCTAGCCGCCTTGCAGTCATAATTAATTATAGTTACCTAGTGCATAATTGCTGGTGTCTCCTCCTCCTGTGTTTCCTCGTCACCCAGGGTGATTGGTCTCGTGCTGTCCTGACACCATAAAGCTAGAGCAGGGTGTCATCTGACATGAGGGGCAATCAGTTGCCTAGCAAGTGATAAGATACATTTATCATGGTATTGAAATGGGTTGCAGGGTAAATAGGGCACCCAGCTTAAAACCTAGATGGTTAGATGAATGAAACTGGGGCATTATTTGAGACTTGTGCATCTGTTTGAAGGTGCGGATAATCACAATGTTCTGGACTTCTCTATAGCTTAACTGATAGGGATGTACTAAGATGAAGATGTTAAGATGTCATTTATAGTTTTTATTATTCCCACTAACTATAGCGTAAACCTTCCTCCCTTAACTTATCAGTTAATTGCTATTGGCGTATCATAACCTAAAAGAATTGCACTGAAAAGGGGACGCCTTCACTTGGCTGGCAATCACACCTATTTATATAGGTCCTGATGTAGCTGCTAGTTGTGTAGAGAGTGTTGGCAAATGAGGCATAGAATTAAGATACGTACCCCAGTTTTATCATGAAAACTGAGATTTTAATTTTTATAAAGCTTTGGCTTTTCACAATATTACTGTCTCCATAGTGCTGATTATCAAGGCTTAGAAAATCCATTTATTATTGCTGTGCATTCGTTTGAAAATATTCAAGTTCTAATGGACTAACCGTGGACTTTTCCATCTGCAGAATATACTGAATGACCAGAGGTGGCAGTGCAGCAGAAGAGAATTTGTCTGCGTTCCTGAGACCCCCCAAAAAAAGCAATTCCTCAGCACTCTGCCATCCTTCATCAGTTTACATTGTAAGTCAAACTCACGTTGAATACACTTGCTTGTCATTGAAAAAGTTCATAGCATATGAGGGCCCTGAGTACCTTTTTAGTGGGGTCTTTGGCATGATTATATTTCTGTCAAGACTGTAGAAAAATGGATGACGTTACGGTGATCATCATATTTTCATCAAAGACTTTGTCTCTAAAGCTGACAAAGCCTGTGTTAGATACCTGTGCTAATACTGTGTCCTCAGAGGACATTGCTGTCTTTAAGGCTGGAATGAGTTGCCTTAATTTGGAGCAATGGCGTGACTTTCTCATGGAGTGAAGCTCATTTGACCTGTTTCCCTGCACTCTGTATGTGGGACTCTGATACTCCAGATTGATTTCTGTTTAGGATACTCTGCAGTTTTGCAACTCCATCTTCTTTTCAAAAGGAGCTCAATGCTTTCTCAGTACACTGCCTAGCCGCCTTGCAGTCATAATTAATTATAGTTAACTAGTGCATAATTGCTGGTGTCTCCTCCTCCTGTGTTTCCTCGTCACCCAGGGGGATTGGTCTCGGGCTGTCCTGACACCATAAAGCTAGAGCAGGGTGTCATCTGACATGAGGGACAATCAGTTGCCTAGCAAGTGATAAGATACATTTATCATGGTATTGAAATGGGTTGCAGGGTTAATAGGGCACCCAGCTTAAAACCTAGATGGTTAGATGAATGAAACTGGGGCATTATTTGAGACTTGTGCATCTGTTTGAAGGTGCGGATAATCACAATGTTCTGGACTTCTCTATAGCTTAACTGATAGGGATGTACTAAGATGAAGATGTTAAGATGTCATTTATAGTTTTTATTATTCCCACTAACTATAGCGTAAACCTTCCTCCCTTAACTTATCAGATCTCTTAATTGCTATTGGCGTATCATAACCTAAAAGAATTGCACTGAAAAGGGGACGCCTTCACTTGGCTGGCAATCACACCTATTTATATAGGTCCTGATGTAGCTGCTAGTTGTGTAGAGAGTGTTGGCAAATGAGGCATAGAATTAAGATACGTACCCCTGTTTTATCATGAAAACTGAGATTTATTTTTTGGTAAGCATTGGATTTTCACAATATTACTGTCTCCATAGTGCTGATTATCAAGGCTTAGAAAATCCATTTATTATTGCTGTGCATTCGTTTGAAAATATTCAAGTTCTAATGGACTAACGGTGGACTTTTCCATCTGCAGAATATACTGAATGACCAGAGGTGGCAGTGCAGCAGAAGAGAATTTGTCTGCGTTCCTGAGACCCAAAAAAAAAAGCAATTCCTCAGCACTCTGCCATCCTTCATCAGTTTACATGGTAAGTCAAACTCACGTTGAATACATTTGCTTGTCATTGAAAAAGTTCATAGCATCTGAGGGCCCTGAGTACCTTTTTAGTGGGGTCTTTGGCATGATTATATTTCTGTCAAGACTGTAGAAAAATGGATGACGTTACGGTGATCATCATATTTTCATCAAAGACTTTGTCTCTAAAGCTGACAAAGCCTGTGTTAGATACCTGTGCTAATAATGTGTCCTCAGAGGACATTACTACCTTTAAGGCTGGAATGAGTTGCCTCAATTTGGAGCAATGGCGTGACTTTCTCATGGAGTGAAGCTCATTTGACCTGTTTCCCTGCACTCTGTATGTGGGACTCTGATACTCCAGATGGATTGCTGTTTAGGATACTCTGCAGTTTTGCAACTCCATCTTCTTTTCAAAAGGAGCTCAATGCTTTCTCAGTACACCGCCTAGCCGCCTTGCAGTCATAATTAATTATAGTTACCTAGTGCATGATTGCTGGTGTCTCCTCCTCCTGTGTTTCCTCGTCACCCAGGGTGATTGGTCTCGTGCTGTCCTGACACCATAAAGCTAGAGCAGGGTGTCATCTGACATGAGGGACAATCAGTTGCCTAGCAAGTGATAAGATACATTTATCATGGTATTGAAATGGGTTGCAGGGTAAATAGGGCACCCAGCTTAAAACCTAGATGGTTAGATGAATGAAACTGGGGCATTATTTGAGACTTGTGCATCTGTTTGAAGGTGCGGATAATCACAATGTTCTGGACTTCTCTATAGCTTAACTGATAGGGATGTACTAAGATGAAGATGTTAAGATGTTGTTTATAGTTTTTATTATTCCCACTAACTATAGCGTAAACCTTCCTCCCTTAACTTATCAGATCACTTAATTGCTATTGGCGTATCATAACCTAAAAGAATTGCACTGAAAAGGGGACGCCTTCACTTGGCTGGCAATTACACCTATTTATCTAGGTCCTGATGTAGCTGCTAGTTATGTAGAGAGTGTTGGCAAATGAGGCATAGAATTAAGATATGTACCCCAGTTTTATCTTGAAAACTGAGATTTTAATTTTTAGTAAGCTTTGGATTTTCACAATATTACTGTCTCCATAGTGCTGATTATCAAGGCTTAGAAAATCCATTTATTATTGCTGTGCATTCGTTTGAAAATATTCAAGTTCTAATGGACTAACGGTGGACTTTTCCATCTGCAGAATATACTGAATGACCAGAGGTGGCAGTGCAGCAGAAGAGAATTTGTCTGCGTTCCTGAGACCCCCCAAAAAAAGCAATTCCTCAGCACTCTGCCATCCTTCATCAGTTTAAATGGTAAGTCAAACTCACGTTGAATACATTTGCTTGTCATTGAAAAAGTTCATAGCATCTGAGGGCCCTGAGTACCTTTTTAGTGGGGTCTTTGGCATGATTATATTTCTGTCAAGACTGTAGAAAAATGGATGACGTTACGGTGATCATCATATTTTCATCAAAGACTTTGTCTCTAAAGCTGACAAAGCCTGTGTTAGATACCTGTGCTAATAATGTGTCCTCAGAGGACATTACTGTCTTTAAGGCTGGAATGAGTTGCCTCAATTTGGAGCAATGGCGTGACTTTCTCATGGAGTGAAGCTCATTTGACCTGTTTCCCTGCACTCTGTATGTGGGACTCTGATACTCCAGATGGATTGCTGTTTAGGATACTCTGCAGTTTTGCAACTCCATCTTCTTTTCAAAAGGAGCTCAATGCTTTCTCAGTACACTGCCTAGCCGCCTTGCAGTCATAATTAATTATAGTTACCTACTGCATAGTTGCTGGTGTCTCCTCCTCCTGTGTTTCCTCGTCACCCAGGGTGATTGGTCACGTGCTGTCCTGACATCATAAAGCTAGAGCAGGGTGTCATCTGACATGAGGGACAATCAGTTGCCTAGCAAGTGATAAGATACATTTATCATGGTATTGAAATGGGTTTGCGGGGTAAATAGGGCACCCAGCTTAAAGCCTAGATGGTTAGATGAATGAAACTGGGGCATTATTTGAGACTTGTGCATCTGTTTGAAGGTGCGGATAATCACAATGTTATGGACTTCTCTATAGCTTAACTGATAGGGATGTACTAAGATGAAGATGTTAAGATGTTGTTTATAGTTTTTATTATTCCCACTAACTATAGCGTAAACCTTCCTCCCTTAACTTATCAGATCACTTAATTGCTATTGGCGTATCATAACCTAAAAGAATTGCACTGAAAAGGGGACGCCTTCACTTGGCTGGCAATTACACCTATTTATCTAGGTCCTGATGTAGCTGCTAGTTGTGTAGAGAGTGTTGGGAAATGAGGCATAGAATTATGATACGTACCCCAGTTTTATCATGAAAACTGAGATTTTAATTTTTAGTAAGCTTTGGATTTTCACAATATTACTGTCTCCATAGTGATGATTATCAAGGCTTAGAAAATCCATTTATTATTGCTGTGCATTCGTTTGAAAATATTCAAGTTCTAATGGACTAACTGTGGACTTTTCCATCTGCAGAATATACTGAATGACCAGAGGTGGCAGTGCAGCAGAAGAGAATTTGTCTGCGTTCCTGAGACCCCAAAAAAAAAGCAATTCCTCAGCACTCTGCCATCCTTCATCAGTTTACATGGTAAGTCAAACTCACGTTGAATACATTTGCTTGTCATTAAAAAAGTTCATAGCATCTGAGGGCCCTGAGTACCTTTTTAATGGGGTCTTTGGCATGATTATATTTCTGTCAAGACTGTAGAAAAATGGATGACGTTACGGTGATCATCATATTTTCATCAAAGACTTTGTCTCTAAAGCTGACAAAGCCTGTGTTAGATACCTGTGCTTATAATGTGTCCTCAGAGGACATTACTGTCTTTAAGGCTGGAATGAGTTGCCTTAATTTGGAGCAATGGCGTCACTTTCTCATGGAGTGAAGCTCATTTGGCCTGTTTCCCTGCACTCTGTATGTGGGACTCTGATACTCCAGATGGATTGCTGTTTAGGATACTCTGCAGTTTTGCAACTCCATCTTCTTTTCAAAAGGAGCTCAATGCTTTCTCAGTACACTGCCTAGCCGCCTTGCAGTCATAATTAATTATAGTTACCTACTGCATAATTGCTGGTGTCTCCTCCTCCTGTGTTTCCTCGTCACCCAGGGTGATTGGTCACGTGCTGTCCTGACATCATAAAGCTAGAGCAGGGTGTCATCTGACATGAGGGACAATCAGTTGCCTAGCAAGTGATAAGATACATTTATCATGGTATTGAAATGGGTTGCAGGGTAAATAGGGCACCCAGCTTAAAACCTAGATGGTTAGATGAATGAAACTGGGGCATTATTTGAGACTTGTGCATCTGTTTGAAGGTGCGGATAATCACAATGTTCTGGACTTCTCTATAGCTTAACTGATAGGGATGTACTAAGATGAAGATGTTAAGATGTCGTTTATAGTTTTTATTATTCCCACTAACTATAGCGTAAACCTTCCTCCCTTAACTTATCAGATCACTTAATTGCTATTGGCGTATCATAACCTAAAAGAATTGCACTGAAAAGGGGACGCCTTCACTTGGCTGGCAAACACACCTATTTATATAGGTCCTGATGTAGCTGCTAGTTGTGTAGAGAGTGTTGGCAAATGAGGCATAGAATTAAGATACGTACCCCAGTTTTATCATGAAAACTGAGATTTTAATTTTTATAAAGCTTTGGATTTTCACAATATTACTGTCTCCATAGTGCTGATTATCAAGGCTTAGAAAATCCATTTATTATTGCTGTGCATTCGTTTGAAAATATTCAAGTTCTAATGGACTAACGGTGGACTTTTCCATCTGCAGAATATACTGAATGACCAGAGGTGGCAGTGCAGCAGAAGAGAATTTGTCAGCGTTCCTGAGACCCCAAAAAAAAAGCAATTCCTCAGCACTCTTCCATCCTTCATCAGTTTACATGGTAAGTCAAACTCACGTTGAATACATTTGCTTGTCATTAAAAAAGTGCATAGCATCTGAGGGCCCTGAGTACCTTTTTAGTGGGGTCTTTGGCATGATTATATTTCTGTCAAGACTGTAGAAAAATGGATGACGTTACGGTGATCATCATATTTTCATCAAAGACTTTGTCTCTAAAGCTGACAAAGCCTGTGTTAGATACCTGTGCTAATAATGTATCCTCAGAGGACATTGCTGTCTTTAAGGCTGGAATGAGTTGCCTTAATTTGGAGCAATGGCGTGACTTTCTCATGGAGTGAAGCTCATTTGACCTGTTTCCCTGCACTCTGTATGTGGGACTCTGATACTCCAGATGGATTGCTGTTTAGGATACTCTGCAGTTTTGCAACTCCATCTCCTTTTCAAAAGGAGCTCAATGCTTTCTCAGTACACTTCCTAGCCGCCTTGCAGTCATAATTAATTATAATTACCTAGTGCATAATTGCTGGTGTCTCCTCCTCCTGTGTTTCCTCGTCACCCAGGGTGATTGGTCACGTGCTGTCCTGACACCATAAAGCTAGAGCAGGGTGTCATCTGACATGAGGGACAATCAGTTGCCTAGCAAGTGATAAGATACATTTATCATGGTATTGAAATGGGTTGCAGGGTAAATAGGGCACCCAGCTTAAAACCTAGATGGTTAGATGAATGAAACTGGGGCATTATTTGAGACTTGTGCATCTGTTTGAAGGTGCGGATAATCACAATGTTCTGGACTTCTCTATAGCTTAACTGATAGGGATGTACTAAGATGAAGATGTTAAGATGTCATTTATAGTTTTTATTATTCCCACTAACTATAGCGTAAACCTTCCTCCCTTAACTTATCAGATCTCTTAATTGCTATTGGCGTATCATAACCTAAAAGAATTGCACTGAAAAGGGGACGCCTTCACTTGGCTGGCAATCACACCTATTTATATAGGTCCTGATGTAGCTGCTAGTTGTGTAGAGAGTGTTGGCAAATGAGGCATAGAATTAAGATACGTACCCCAGTTTTATCATGAAAACTGAGATTTTAATTTTTAGTAAGCTTTGGATTTTCACAATATTACTGTCTCCATAGTGCTGATTATCAACGCTTAGAAAATCCATTTATTATTGCTGTGCATTCGTTTGAAAATATTCAAGTTCTAATGGACTAACGGTGGACTTTTCCATCTGCAGAATATACTGAATGACCAGAGGTGGCAGTGCAGCAGAAGAGAATTTGTCTGCGTTCCTGAGACCCCCAAAAAAAAGCAATTCCTCAGCACTCTGCCATCCTTCATCAGTTTAAATGGTAAGTCAAACTCACGTTGAATACATTTGCTTGTCATTGAAAAAGTTCATAGCATCTGAGGGCCCTGAGTACCTTTTTAGTGGGGTCTTTGGCATGATTATATTTCTGTCAAGACTGTAGAAAAATGGATGACGTTACGGTGATCATCATATTTTCATCAAAGACTTTGTCTCTAAAGCTGACAAAGCCTGTGTTAGATACCTGTGCTAATAATGTGTCCTCAGAGGACATTACTGTCTTTAAGGCTGGAATGAGTTGCCTCAATTTGGAGCAATGGCGTGACTTTCTCATGGAGTGAAGCTCATTTGACCTGTTTCCCTGCACTCTGTATGTGGGACTCTGATACTCCAGATGGATTGCTGTTTAGGATACTCTGCAGTTTTGCAACTCCATTTTATTTTCAAAAGGAGCTCAATGCTTTCTCAGTACACTGCCTAGCCGCCTGGCAGTCATAATTAATTAATTATAGTTACCTACTGCATAGTTGCTGGTGTCTCCTCCTCCTGTGTTTCCTCGTCACCCAGGGTGATTGGTCACGTGCTGTCCTGACATCATAAAGCTAGAGCAGGGTGTCATCTGACATGAGGGACAATCAGTTGCCTAGCAAGTGATAAGATACATTTATCATGGTATTGAAATGGGTTGCAGGGTAAATAGGGCACCCAGCTTAAAGCCTAGATGGTTAGATGAATGAAACTGGGGCATTATTTGAGACTTGTGCATCTGTTTGAAGGTGCGGATAATCACAATGTTATGGACTTCTCTATAGCTTAACTGATAGGGATGTACTAAGATGAAGATGTTAAGATGTTGTTTATAGTTTTTATTATTCCCACTAACTATAGCGTAAACCTTCCTCCCTTAACTTATCAGTTAATTGCTATTGGCGTATCATAACCTAAAAGAATTGCACTGAAAAGGGGACGCCTTCACTTGGCTAGGCAATTACACCAATTTATCTAGGTCCTGATGTAGCTGCTAGTTATGTAGAGAGTGTTGGCAAATGAGGCATAGAATTAAGATATGTACCCCAGTTTTATCTTGAAAACTGAGATTTTAATTTTTAGTAAGCTTTGGATTTTCACAATATTACTGTCTCCATAGTACTGATTATCAAGGCTTAGAAAATCCATTTATTATTGCTGTGCATTCGTTTGAAAATATTCAAGTTCTAATGGACTAACGGTGGACTTTTCCATCTGCAGAATATACTGAATGACCAGAGGTGGCAGTGCAGCAGAAGAGAATTTGTCTGCGTTCCTGAGACCCCAAAAAAAAGCAATTCCTCAGCACTCTGCCATCCTTCATCAGTTTACATGGTAAGTCAAACTCACGTTGAATACATATGCTTGTCATTAAAAAAGTTCATAGCATCTGAGGGCCCTGAGTACCTTTTTAGTGGGGTCTTTGGCATGATTATATTTCTGTCAAGACTGTAGAAAAATGGATGACGTTACGGTGATCATCATATTTTCATCAAAGACTTTGTCTCTAAAGCTGACAAAGCCTGTGTTAGATACCTGTGCTAATAATGTGTCGTCAGAGGACATTACTGTCTTTAAGGCTGGAATGAGTTGCCTTAATTTGGAGCAATGGCGTAACTTTCTCATGGATTGAAGCTCATTTGACCTGTTTCCTTGCACTCTGTATGTGGGACTCTGATACTCCAGATGGATTGCTGTTTAGGATACTCTGCAGTTTTGCAACTCCATCTCCTTTTCAAAAGGAGCTCAATGCTTTCTCAGTACACTGCCTAGCCGCCTTGCAGTCATAATTAATTATAGTTACCTAGTGCATAATTGCTGGTGTCTCCTCCTCCTGTGTTTCCTCGTCACCCAGGGTGATTGGTCTCGTGCTGTCCTGACACCATAAAGCTAGAGCAGGATGTCATCTGACATGAGGGACAATCAGTTGCCTAGCAAGTGATAAGATACATTTATCATGGTATTGAAATGGGTTGCAGGGTAAATAGGGCACCCAGCTTAAAACCTAGATGGTTAGATGAATGAAACTGGGACATTATTTGAGACTTGTGCATCTGTTTGAAGGTGCGGATAATCACACTGTTCTGGACTTCTCTATAGCTTAACTGATAGGGATGTACTAAGATGAAGATGTTAAGATGTCGTTTATAGTTTTTATTATTCCCACTAACTATAGCGTAAACCTTCCTCCCTTAACTTATCAGATCACTTAATTGCTATTGGCGTAACATAACCTAAAAGAATTGCACTGAAAAGGGGACGCCTTCACTTGGCTGGCAATCACACCTATTTATATAGGTCCTGATGTAGCTGCTAGTTGTGTAGAGAGTGTTGGGAAATGAGGCATAGAATTAAGATACGTACCCCAGTTTTATTTTGAAAACTGAGATTTAAATTTTTAGTAAGCTTTGGATTTTCACAATATTACTGTCTCCATAGTGCTGATTATCAAGGCTTAGAAAATCCATTTATTATTGCTGTGCATTCGTTTGAAAATATTCAAGTTCTAATGGACTAACCGTGGACTTTTCCATCTGCAGAATATACTGAATGACCAGAGGTGGCAGTGCAGCAGAAGAGAATTTGTCTGCGTTCCTGAGACCCCAAAAAAAAAGCAATTCCTCAGCACTCTGCAATCCTTCATCAGTTTACATGGTAAGTCAAAGTCACATTGAATACACTTGCTTGTCATTGAAAAAGTTCATAACATCTGAGGGCCCGGAGTACCTTTTTAGTGGGGTCTTTGGCATGATTATATTTCTGTCAAGACTGTAGAAAAACGGATGACGTTACGGTGATCATCATATTTTCATCAAAGACTTTGTCTCTAAAGCTGACAAAGCCTGTGTTAGATACCTGTGCTAATAATGTATCCTCAGAGGACATTGCTGTCTTTAAGGCTGGAATGAGTTGCCTTAATTTGGAGCAATGGCGTGACTTTCTCATGGAGTGAAGCTCATTTGACCTGTTTCCCTGCACTCTGTATGTGGGACTCTGATACTCCAGATGGATTGCTGTTTAGGATACTCTGCAGTTTTGCAACTCCATCTTCTTTTCAAAAGGAGCTCAATGCTTTCTCAGTACACTGCCTAGCCGCCTTGCAGTCATAATTAATTATAGTTACCTAGTGCATAATTGCTGGTGTCTCCTCCTCCTGTGTTTCCTCGTCACCCAGGGTGATTGGTCTCGTGCTGTCCTGACACCATAAAGCTAGAGCAGGGTGTCATCTGACATGAGGGGCAATCAGTTGCCTAGCAAGTGATAAGATACATTTATCATGGTATTGAAATGGGTTGCAGGGTAAATAGGGCACCCAGCTTAAAACCTAGATGGTAAGATGAATGAAACTGGGGCATTATTTGAGACTTGTGCATCTGTTTGAAGGTGCGGATAATCACAATGTTCTGGACTTCTCTATAGCTTATCTGATAGGGATGTACTAAGATGAAGATGTTAAGATGTCATTTATAGTTTTTATTATTCCCACTAACTATAGCGTAAACCTTCCTCCCTTAACTTATCCGATCTCTTAATTGCTATTGGCGTATCATAACCTAAAAGAATTGCACTGAAAAGGGGACGCCTTCACTTGGCTGGCAATCACACCTATTTATATAGGTCCTGATGTAGCTGCTAGTTGTGTAGAGAGTGTTGGCAAATGAGGCATAGAATTAAGATACGTACCCCTATTTTATCATGAAAACTGAGATTTATTTTTTAGTAAGCATTGGATTTTCACAATATTACTGTCTCCATAGTGCTGATTATCGAGGCTTAGAAAATCCATTTATTATTGCTGTGCATTAGTTTGAAAATATTCAAGTTCTAATTGACTAACGGTGGACTTTTCCATCTGCAGAATATACTGAATGACCAGAGGTGGCAGTGCAGCAGAAGAGAATTTGTCTGCGTTCCTGAGACCCAAAAAAAAAAGCAATTCCTCAGCACTCTGCCATCCTTCATCAGTTTACATGGTAAGTCAAACTCACGTTGAATACATTTGCTTGTCAGTGAAAAAGTTCATAGCATCTGAGGGCCCTGAGTACCTTTTTAGTGGGGTCTTTGGCATGATTATATTTCTGTCAAGACTGTAGAAAAATGGATGACGTTCCGGTGATCATCATATTTTCATCAAAGACTTTGTCTCTAAAGCTGACAAAGCCTGTGTTAGATACCTGTGCTAATAATGTGTCCTCAGAGGACATTACTACCTTTAAGGCTGGAATGAGTTGCCTCAATTTGGAGCAATGGCGTGACTTTCTCATGGAGTGAAGCTCATTTGACCTGTTTCCCTGCACTCTGTATGTGGGACTCTGATACTCCAGATGGATTGCTGTTTAGGATACTCTGCAGTTTTGCAACTCCATCTTCTTTTCAAAAGGAGCTCAATGCTTTCTCAGTACACCGCCTAGCCGCCTTGCAGTCATAATTAATTATAGTTACCTAGTGCATAATTGCTGGTGTCTCCTCCTCCTGTGTTTCCTCGTCACCCAGGGTGATTGGTCTCGTGCCCAATTGGGCTAAGTTTCCGCATGATAAGACCCCTTTTATTATTTATTATTATTATGTGCTGTCCTGACACCATAAAGCTAGAGCAGGGTGTCATCTGACATGAGGGACAATCAGTTGCCTAGCAAATGATAAGATACATTTATCATGGTATTGAAATGGGTTGCAGGGTAAATAGGGCACCCAGCTTAAAACCTAGATGGTTAGATGAATGAAACTGGGGCATTATTTGAGACTTGTGCATCTGTTTGAAGGTGCGGATAATCACAATGTTCTGGACTTCTCTATAGCTTAACTGATAGGGATGTACTAAGATGAAGATGTTAAGATGTTGTTTATAGTTTTTATTATTCCCACTAACTATAGCGTAAACCTTCCTCCCTTAACTTATCAGATCACTTAATTGCTATTGGCGTATCATAACCTAAAAGAATTGCACTGAAAAGGGGACGCCTTCACTTGGCTGGCAATTACACCTATTTATCTAGGTCCTGATGTAGCTGCTAGTTATGTAGAGAGTGTTCACAAATGAGGCATAGAATTAAGATATGTACCCCAGTTTTATCTTGAAAACTGAGATTTTAATTTTTAGTAAGCTTTGGATTTTCACAATATTACTGTCTCCATAGTGATGATTATCAAGGCTTAGAAAATCCATTTATTATTGCTGTGCATTCGTTTGAAAAGATTCAAGTTCTAATGGACTAACGGTGGACTTTTCCATCTGCAGAATATACTGAATGACCAGAGGTGGCAGTGCAGCAGAAGAGAATTTGTCTGCGTTCCTGAGACCCCAAAAAAAAAAGCAATTCCTCAGCACTCTTCCATCCTTCATCAGTTTACATGGTAAGTCAAACTCACGTTGAATACATTTGCTTGTCATTAAAAAAGTGCATAGCATCTGAGGGCCCTGAGTACCTTTTTAGTGGGGTCTTTGGCATGATTATATTTCTGTCAAGACTGTAGAAAAATGGATGACGTTACGGTGATCATCATATTTTCATCAAAGACTTTGACTCTAAAGCTGACAAAGCCTGTGTTAGATACCTGTGCTAATAATGTATCCTCAGAGGACATTGCTGTCTTTAAGGCTGGAATGAGTTGCCTTAATTTGGAGCAATGGCGTGACTTTCTCATGGAGTGAAGCTCATTTGACCTGTTTCCCTGCACTCTGTATGTGGGACTCTGATACTCCAGATGGATTGCTGTTTAGGATACTCTGCAGTTTTGCAACTCCATCTCCTTTTCAAAAGGAGCTCAATGCTTTCTCAGTACACTTCCTAGCCGCCTTGCAGTCATAATTAATTATAATTACCTAGTGCATAATTGCTGGTGTCTCCTCCTCCTGTGTTTCCTCGTCACCCAGGGTGATTGGTCACGTGCTGTCCTGACACCATAAAGCTAGAGCAGGGTGTCATCTGACATGAGGGACAATCAGTTGCCTAGCAAGTGATAAGATACATTTATCATGGTATTGAAATGGGTTGCAGGGTAAATAGGGCACCCAGCTTAAAACCTAGATGGTTAGATGAATGAAACTGGGGCATTATTTGAGACTTGTGCATCTGTTTGAAGGTGCGGATAATCACAATGTTCTGGACTTCTCTATAGCTTAACTGATAGGGATGTACTAAGATGAAGATGTTAAGATGTCATTTATAGTTTTTATTATTCCCACTAACTATAGCGTAAACCTTCCTCCCTTAACTTATCAGATCTCTTAATTGCTATTGGCGTATCATAACCTAAAAGAATTGCACTGAAAAGGGGACGCCTTCACTTGGCTGGCAATCACACCTATTTATATAGGTCCTGATGTAGCTGCTAGTTGTGTAGAGAGTGTTGGCAAATGAGGCATAGAATTAAGATACGTACCCCAGTTTTATCATGAAAACTGAGATTTTAATTTTTATAAAGCTTTGGATTTTCACAATATTACTGTCTCCATAGTGCTGATTATCAAGGCTTAGAAAATCCATTTATTATTGCTGTGCATTCGTTTGAAAATATTCAAGTTCTAATGGACTAACCGTGGACTTTTCCATCTGCAGAATATACTGAATGACCAGAGGTGGCAGTGCAGCAGAAGAGAATTTGTCTGCGTTCCTGAGACCCCCCAAAAAAAGCAATTCCTCAGCACTCTGCCATCCTTCATCAGTTTACATTGTAAGTCAAACTCACGTTGAATACACTTGCTTGTCATTGAAAAAGTTCATAGCATATGAGGGCCCTGAGTACCTTTTTAGTGGGGTCTTTGGCATGATTATATTTCTGTCAAGACTGTAGAAAAATGGATGACGTTACGGTGATCATCATATTTTCATCAAAGACTTTGTCTCTAAAGCTGACAAAGCCTGTGTTAGATACCTGTGCTAATACTGTGCCCTCAGAGGACATTGCTGTCTTTAAGGCTGGAATGAGTTGCCTTAATTTGGAGCAATGGCGTGACTTTCTCATGGAGTGAAGCTCATTTGACCTGTTTCCCTGCACTCTGTATGTGGGACTCTGATACTCCAGATTGATTGCTGTTTAGGATACTCTGCAGTTTTGCAACTCCATCTTCTTTTCAAAAGGAGCTCAATGCTTTCTCAGTACACTGCCTAGCCGCCTTGCAGTCATAATTAATTATAGTTAACTAGTGCATAATTGCTGGTGTCTCCTCCTCCTGTGTTTCCTCGTCACCCAGGGTGATTGGTCTCGGGCTGTCCTGACACCATAAAGCTAGAGCAGGGTGTCATCTGACATGAGGGACAATCAGTTGCCTAGCAAGTGATAAGATACATTTATCATGGTATTGAAATGGGTTGCAGGGTTAATAGGGCACCCAGCTTAAAACCTAGATGGTTAGATGAATGAAACTGGGGCATTATTTGAGACTTGTGCATCTGTTTGAAGGTGCGGATGATCACAATGTTCTGGACTTCTCTATAGCTTAACTGATAGGGATGTACTAAGATGAAGATGTTAAGATGTCATTTATAGTTTTTATTATTCCCACTAACTATAGCGTAAACCTTCCTCCCTTAACTTATCAGATCTCTTAATTGCTATTGGCGTATCATAACCTAAAAGAATTGCACTGAAAAGGGGACGCCTTCACTTGGCTGGCAATCACACCTATTTATATAGGTCCTGATGTAGCTGCTAGTTGTGTAGAGAGTGTTGGCAAATGAGGCATAGAATTAAGATACGTACCCCTGTTTTATCATGAAAACTGAGATTTATTTTTTGGTAAGCATTGGATTTTCACAATATTACTGTCTCCATAGTGCTGATTATCAAGGCTTAGAAAATCCATTTATTATTGCTGTGCATTCGTTTGAAAATATTCAAGTTCTAATGGACTAACGGTGGACTTTTCCATCTGCAGAATATACTGAATGACCAGAGGTGGCAGTGCAGCAGAAGAGAATTTGTCTGCGTTCCTGAGACCCAAAAAAAAAAGCAATTCCTCAGCACTCTGCCATCCTTCATCAGTTTACATGGTAAGTCAAACTCACGTTGAATACATTTGCTTGTCATTGAAAAAGTTCATAGCATCTGAGGGCCCTGAGTACCTTTTTAGTGGGGTCTTTGGCATGATTATATTTCTGTCAAGACTGTAGAAAAATGGATGACGTTACGGTGATCATCATATTTTCATCAAAGACTTTGTCTCTAAAGCTGACAAAGCCTGTGTTAGATACCTGTGCTAATAATGTGTCCTCAGAGGACATTACTACCTTTAAGGCTGGAATGAGTTGCCTCAATTTGGAGCAATGGCGTGACTTTCTCATGGAGTGAAGCTCATTTGACCTGTTTCCCTGCAATCTGTATGTGGGACTCTGATACTCCAGATGGATTGCTGTTTAGGATACTCTGCAGTTTTGCAACTCCATCTTCTTTTCAAAAGGAGCTCAATGCTTTCTCAGTACACCGCCTAGCCGCCTTGCAGTCATAATTAATTATAGTTACCTAGTGCATGATTGCTGGTGTCTCCTCCTCCTGTGTTTCCTCGTCACCCAGGGTGATTGGTCTCGTGCTGTCCTGACACCATAAAGCTAGAGCAGGGTGTCATCTGACATGAGGGACAATCAGTTGCCTAGCAAGTGATAAGATGCATTTATCATGGTATTGAAATGGGTTGCAGGGTAAATAGGGCACCCAGCTTAAAACCTAGATGGTTAGATGAATGAAACTGGGGCATTATTTGAGACTTGTGCATCTGTTTGAAGGTGCGGATAATCACAATGTTCTGGACTTCTCTATAGCTTAACTGATAGGGATGTACTAAGATGAAGATGTTAAGATGTCATTTATAGTTTTTATTATTCCCACTAACTATAGCGTAAACCTTCCTCCCTTAACTTATCAGATCTCTTAATTGCTATTGGCGTATCATAACCTAAAAGAATTGCACTGAAAAGGGGACGCCTTCACTTGGCTGGCAATCACACCTATTTATATAGGTCCTGATGTAGCTGCTAGTTGTGTAGAGAGTGTTGGCAAATGAGGCATAGAATTAAGATACGTACCCCAGTTTTATCTTGAAAACTGAGATTTATTTTTTAGTAAGCATTGGATTTTCACAATATTACTGTCTCCATAGTGCTGATTATCAAGGCTTAGAAAATCCATTTATTATTGCTGTGCATTCGTTTGAAAATATTCAAGTTCTAATGGACTAACGGTGGACTTTTCCATCTTCAGAATATACTGAATGACCAGAGGTGGCAGTGCAGCAGAAGAGAATTTGTCTGCGTTCCTGAGACCCCCAAAAAAAGCAAATCCTCAGCACTCTGCCATCCTTCATCAGTTTACATGGTAAGTCAAACTCACGTTGAATACATTTGCTTGTCATTGAAAAAGTTCATAGCATCTGAGGGCCCTGAGTACCTTTTTAGTGGGGTCTTTGGCATGATTATATTTCTGTCAAGACTGTAGAAAAATGGATGACGTTACGGTGATCATCATATTTTCATCAAAGACTTTGTCTCTAAAGCTGACAAAGCCTGTGTTAGATACCTGTGCTAATACTGTGTCCTCAGAGGACATTGCTGTCTTTAAGGCTGGAATGAGTTGCCTCAATTTGGAGCAATGGCGTGACTTTCTCATGGAGTGAAGCTCATTTGACCTGTTTCCCTGCACTCTGTATGTGGGACTCTGATACTCCAGATTGATTGCTGTTTAGGATACTCTGCAGTTTTGCAACTCCATCTTCTTTTCAAAAGGAGCTCAATGCTTTCTCAGTACACTGCCTAGCCGCCTTGCAGTCATAATTAATTATAGTTAACTAGTGCATAATTGCTGGTGTCTCCTCCTCCTGTGTTTCCTCGTCACCCAGGGTGATTGGTCTCGGGCTGTCCTGACACCATAAAGCTAGAGCAGGGTGTCATCTGACATGAGGGACAATCAGTTGCCTAGCAAGTGATAAGATACATTTATCATGGTATTGAAATGGGTTGCAGGGTTAATAGGGCACCCAGCTTAAAACCTAGATGGTTAGATGAATGAAACTGGGGCATTATTTGAGACTTGTGCATCTGTTTGAAGGTGCGGATAATCACAATGTTCTGGACTTCTCTATAGCTTAACTGATAGGGATGTACTAAGATGAAGATGTTAAGATGTTGTTTATAGTTTTTATTATTCCCACTAACTATAGCGTAAACCTTCCTCCCTTAACTTATCAAATCTCTTAATTGCTATTGGCGTATCATAACCTAAAAGAATTGCACTGAAAAGGGGACGCCTTCACTTGGCTGGCAATCACACCTATTTATATAGGTCCTGATGTAGCTGCTAGTTGTGTAGAGAGTGTTGGCAAATGAGGCATAGAATTAAGATACGTACCCCTGTTTTATCATGAAAACTGAGATTTATTTTTTAGTAAGCATTGGATTTTCACAATATTACTGTCTCCATAGTGCTGATTATCAAGGCTTAGAAAATCCATTTATTATTGCTGTGCATTCGTTTGAAAATATTCAAGTTCTAATGGACTAACGGTGGACTTTTCCATCTGCAGAATATACTGAATGACCAGAGGTGGCAGTGCAGCAGAAGAGAATTTGTCTGCGTTCCTGAGACCCAAAAAAAAAGCAATTCCTCAGCACTCTGCCATCCTTCATCAGTTTACATGGTAAGTCAAACTCACGTTGAATACATTTGCTTGTCATTGAAAAAGTTCATAGCATCTGAGGGCCCTGAGTACCTTTTTAGTGGGGTCTTTGGCATGATTATATTTCTTTCAAGACTGTAGAAAAATGGATGACGTTACGGTGATCATCATATTTTCATCAAAGACTTTGTCTCTAAAGCTGACAAAGCCTGTGTTAGATACCTGTGCTAATAAAGTGTCCTCAGAGGACATTACTACCTTTAAGGCTGGAATGAGTTGCCTCAATTTGGAGCAATGGCGTGACTTTCTCATGGAGTGAAGCTCATTTGACCTGTTTCCCTGCACTCTGTATGTGGGACTCTGATACTCCAGATGGATTGCTGTTTAGGATACTCTGCAGTTTTGCAACTCCATCTTCTTTTCAAAAGGAGCTCAATGCTTTCTCAGTACACTGCCTAGCCGCCTTGCAGTCATAATTAATTATAGTTACCTAGTGCATAATTGCTGGTGTCTCCTCCTCCTGTGTTTCCTCGTCACCCAGGGTGATTGGTCTCGTGCTGTCCTGACACCATAAAGCTAGAGCAGGGTGTCATCTGACATGAGGGACAATCAGTTGCCTAGCAAGTGATAAGATACATTTATCATGGTATTGAAATGGGTTGCAGGGTAAATAGGGCACCCAGCTTAAAACCTAGATGGTTAGATGAATGAAACTGGGGCATTATTTGAGACTTGTGCATCTGTTTGAAGGTGCGGATAATCACAATGTTCTGGACTTCTCTATAGCTTAACTGATAGGGATGTACTAAGATGAAGATGTTAAGATGTTGTTTATAGTTTTTATTATTCCCACTAACTATAGCGTAAACCTTCCTCCCTTAACTTATCAGATCACTTAATTGCTATTGGCGTATCATAACCTAAAAGAATTGCACTGAAAAGGGGACGCCTTCACTTGGCTGGCAATTACACCTATTTATCTAGGTCCTGATGTAGCTGCTAGTTATGTAGAGAGTGTTGGCAAATGAGGCATAGAATTAAGATATGTACCCCAGTTTTATCTTGAAAACTGAGATTTTAATTTTTAGTAAGCTTTGGATTTTCACAATATTACTGTCTCCATAGTGATGATTATCAAGGCTTAGAAAATCCATTTATTATTGCTGTGCATTCGTTTGAAAATATTCAAGTTCTAATGGAATAACGGTGGCCTTTTCCATCTGCAGAATATACTGAATGACCAGAGGTGGCAGTGCAGCAGAAGAGAATTTGTCTGCGTTCCTGAGACCCCAAAAAAAAAGCAATTCCTCAGCACTCTGCCATCCTTCATCAGTTTACATGGTAAGTCAAACTCACGTTGAATACACTTGCTTGTCATTGAAAAAGTTCATAGCATCTGAGGGCCCGGAGTTCCTTTTTAGTGGGGTCTTTGGCATGATTATATTTCTGTCAAGACTGTAGAAAAATGGATGACGTTACGGTGATCATCATATTTTCATCAAAGACTTTGTCTCTAAAGCTGACAAAGCCTGTGTTAGATACCTGTGCTAATAATGTGTCCTCAGAGGACATTGCTGTCTTTAAGGCTGGAATAAGTTGCCTTAATTTGGAGCAATGGCGTGACTTTCTCATGGAGTGAAGCTCATTTGACCTGTTTCCCTGCACTCTGTATGTGGGACTCTGATACTCCAGATGGATTGCTGTTTAGGATACTCTGCAGTTTTGCAACTCCATCTTCTTTTCAAAAGGAGCTCAATGCTTTCTCAGTACACCGCCTAGCCGCCTTGCAGTCATAATTAATTATAGTTACCTAGTGCATAATTGCTGGTGTCTCCTCCTCCTGTGTTTCCTCGTCACCCAGGGTGATTGGTCTCGTGCTGTCCTGACACCATAAAGCTAGAGCAGGGTGTCAACTGACATGAGGGACAATCAGTTGCCTAGCAAGTGATAAGATACATTTATCATGGTATTGAAATGGGTTGCAGGGTAAATAGGGCACCCAGCTTAAAACCTAGATGGTTAGATGAATGAAACTGGGGCATTATTTGAGACTTGTGCATCTGTTTGAAGGTGCGGATAATCACAATGTTCTGGACTTCTCTATAGCTTAACTGATAGGGATGTACTAAGATGAAGATGTTAGGATGTTGTTTATAGTTTTTATTATTCCCACTAACTATAGCGTAAACCTTCCTCCCTTAACTTATCAGATCACTTAATTGCTATTGGCGTATCATAACCTAAAAGAATTGCACTGAAAAGGGGACGCCTTCACTTGGCTGGCAATCACACCTATTTATATAGGTCCTGATGTAGCTGCTAGTTATGTAGAGAGTGTTGGCAAATGAGGCATAGAATTAAGATATGTACACCAGTTTTATCTTGAAAACTGAGATTTTAATTTTTAGTAAGCTTTGGATTTTCACAATATTACTGTCTCCATAGTGATGATTATCAAGGCTTAGAAAATCCATTTATTACTGCTGTGCATTCGTTTGAAAATATTCAAGTTCTAATGGACTAACGGTGGACTTTTCCATCTGCAGAATATACTGAATGACCAGAGGTGGCAGTGCAGCAGAAGAGAATTTGTCTGCGTTCCTGAGACCCAAAAAAAAAGCAATTCCTCAGCACTCTGCCATCCTTCATCAGTTTACATGGTAAGTCAAACTCACGTTGAATACATTTGCTTGTCATTAAAAAAGTTCATAGCATCTGAGGGCCCTGAGTACCTTTTTAATGGGGTCTTTGGCATGATTATATTTCTGTCAAGACTGTAGAAAAATGGATGACGTTACGGTGATCATCATATTTTCATCAAAGACTTAGTCTCTAAAGCTGACAAAGCCTGTGTTAGATACCTGTGCTAATAATGTGTCCTCAGAGGACATTACTGTCTTTAAGGCTGGAATGAGTTGCCTTAATTTGGAGCAATGGCGTAACTTTCTCATGGAGTGAAGCTCATTTGGCCTGTTTCCCTGCACTCTGTATGTGGGACTCTGATACTCCAGATGGATTGCTGTTTAGGATACTCTGCAGTTTTGCAACTCCATCTTCTTTTCAAAAGGAGCTCAATGCTTTCTCAGTACACTGCCTAGCCGCCTTGCAGTCATAATTAATTATAGTTACCTACTGCATAATTGCTGGTGTCTCCTCCTCCTGTGTTTCCTCGTCACCCAGGGTGATTGGTCACGTGCTGTCCTGACATCATAAAGCTAGAGCAGGGTGTCATCTGACATGAGGGACAATCAGTTGCCTAGCAAGTGATAAGATACATTTATCATGGTATTGAAATGGGTTGCAGGGTAAATAGGGCACCCAGCTTAAAACCTAGATGGTTAGATGAATGAAACTGGGGCATTATTTGAGACTTGTGCATCTGTTTGAAGGTGCGGATAATCACAATGTTCTGGACTTCTCTATAGCTTAACTGATAGGGATGTACTAAGATGAAGATGTTAAGATGTCGTTTATAGTTTTTATTATTCCCACTAACTATAGCGTAAACCTTCCTCCCTTAACTTATCAGATCACTTAATTGCTATTGGCGTATCATAACCTAAAAGAATTGCACTGAAAAGGGGACGCCTTCACTTGGCTGGCAATCACACCTATTTATATAGGTCCTGATGTAGCTGCTAGTTGTGTAGAGAGTGTTGGCAAATGAGGCATAGAATTAAGATACGTACCCCAGTTTTATCATGAAAACTGAGATTTATTTTTTAGTAAGCATTGGATTTTCACAATATTACTGTCTCCATAGTGCTGATTATCAAGGCTTAGAAAATCCATTTATTATTGCTGTGCATTCGTTTGAAAATATTCAAGTTCTAATGGACTAACGGTGGACTTTTCCATCTGCAGAATATACTGAATGACCAGAGGTGGCAGTGCAGCAGAAGAGAATTTGTCTGCGTTCCTGAGACCCACAAAAAAAGCAATTCCTCAGCACTCTGCCATCCTTCATCAGTTTACATGGTAAGTCAAACTCACGTTGAATACATTTGCTTGTCATTGAAAAAGTTCATAGCATCTGAGGGCCCTGAGTACCTTTTTAATGGGGTCTTTGGCATGATTATATTTCTGTCAAGACTGTAGAAAAATGGATGACGTTACGGTGATCATCATATTTTCATCAAAGACTTTGTCTCTAAAGCTGACAAAGCCTGTGTTAGATACCTGTGCTAATATTGTGTCCTCAGAGGACATTACTGCCTTTAAGGCTGGAATGAGTTGCCTCAATTTGGAGCAATGGCGTGACTTTCTCATGGAGTGAAGCTCATTTGACCTGTTTCCCTGCACTCTGTATGTGGGACTCTGATACTCCAGATGGATTGCTGTTTAGGATACTCTGCAGTTTTGCAACTCCATCTTCTTTTCAAAAGGAGCTCAATGCTTTCTCAGTACACTGCCTAGCCGCCTTGCAGTCATAATTAATTATAGTTACCTAGTGCATAATTGCTGGTGTCTCCTCCTCCTGTGTTCCCTCGTCACCCAGGGTGATTGGTCTCGTGCTGTCCGGACACCATAAAGCTAGAGCAGGGTGTCATCTGACATGAGGGACAATCAGTTGCCTAGCAAGTGATAAGATACATTTATCATGGTATTGAAATGGGTTGCAGGGTAAATAGTGCACCCAGCTTAAAACCTAGATGGTTAGATGAATGAAACTGGGGCATTATTTGAGACTTGTGCATCTGTTTGAAGGTGCGGATAATCACAATGTTCTGGACTTCTCTATAGCTTAACTGATAGGGATGTACTAAGATGAAGATGTTAAGATGTCGTTTATAGTTTTTATTATTCCCACTAACTATAGCGTAAACCTTCCTCCCTTAACTTATCAGATCACTTAATTGCTATTGGCGTATCATAACCTAAAAGAATTGCACTGAAAAGGGGACGCCTTCACTTGGCTGGCAATCACACCTATTTATATAGGTCCTGATGTAGCTGCTAGTTGTGTAGAGAGTGTTGGCAAATGAGGCATAGAATTAAGATACGTACCCCAGTTTTATCATGAAAACTGAGATTTATTTTTTAGTAAGCATTGGATTTTCACAATATTACTGTCTCCATAGTGCTGATTATCAAGGCTTAGAAAATCCATTTATTATTGCTGTGCATTCGTTTGAAAATATTCAAGTTCTAATGGACTAACGGTGGACTTTTCCATCTGCAGAATATACTGAATGACCAGAGGTGGCAGTGCAGCAGAAGAGAATTTGTCTGCGTTCCTGAGACCCCAAAAAAAAAGCAATTCCTCAGCACTCTGCCATCCTTCATCAGTTTACATGGTAAGTCAAACTCACGTTGAATACATTTGCTTGTCATTGAAAAAGTTCATAGCATCTGAGGGCCATGAGTACCTTTTTAGTGGGGTCTTTGGCATGATTATATGTCTGTCAAGACTGTAGAAAAATGGATGATGTTACGGTGATCATCATATTTTCATCAAAGACTTTGTCTCTAAAGCTGACAAAGCCTGTGTAAGATACCTGTGCTCATAATGTGTCCTCAGAGGACATTACTGCCTTTAAGGCTGGAATGAGTTGCCTCAATTTGGAGCAATGGCGTGACTTTCTCATGGAGTGAAGCTCATTTGACCTGTTTCCCTGCACTCTGTATGTGGGACTCTGATACTCCAGATGGATTGCTGTTTAGGATACTCTGCAGTTTTGCAACTCCATCTTCTTTTCAAAATGAGCTCAATGCTTTCTCAGTACACTGCCTAGCCGCCTTGCAGTCATAATTAATTATAGTTACCTAGTGCATAATTGCTGGTGTCTCCTCCTCCTGTGTTTCCTCGTCACCCAGGGTGATTGGTCTCGTGCTGTCCTGACACCATAAAGCTAGAGCAGGGTGTCATCTGACATGAGGGACAATCAGTTGCCTAGCAAGTGATAAGATACATTTATCATGGTATTGAAATGGGTTGCAGGGTAAATAGGGCACCCAGCTTAAAACCTAGATGGTTAGATGAATGAAACTGGGGCATTATTTGAGACTTGTGCATCTGTTTGAAGGTGCGGATAATCACAATGTTCTGGACTTCTCTATAGCTTAACTGATAGGGATGTACTAAGATGAAGATGTTAAGATGTTGTTTATAGTTTTTATTATTCCCACTAACTATAGCGTAAACCTTCCTCCCTTAACTTATCAGATCACTTAACACCATCGCTGCTAGCGATATTTTGCTGCTGTGCTGTAATTTTCAAAAGTCCATTGTTCATGACGAGCTGGGCTCGTCATCAGCCTGGTAGGAGGCTACTTCATGACGAGCCCAGCTCGTCATGAGCCTGGAAGGGGTTAATTGCTATTGGCGTATCATAACCTAAAAGAATTGCACTGAAAAGGGGACGCCTTCACTTGGCTGGCAATTACACCTATTTATCTAGGTCCTGATGTAGCTGCTAGTTATGTAGAGAGTGTTGGCAAATGAGGCATAGAATTAAGATATGTACCCCAGTTTTATCTTGAAAACTGAGATTTTAATTTTTAGTAAGCTTTGGATTTCCACAATATTACTGTCTCCATAGTGATGATTATCAAGGCTTAGAAAATCCATTTATTATTGCTGTGCATTCGTTTGAAAATATTCACGTTCTAATGGACTAACGGTGGACTTTTCCATCTGCAGAATATACTGAATGACCAGAGGTGGCAGTGCAGCAGAAGAGAATTTGTCTGCGTTCTTGAGACCCAAAAAAAAAAGCAATTCCTCAGCACTCTGCCATCCTTCATCAGTTTACATGGTAAGTCAAACTCACGTTGAATACATTTGCTTGTCATTAAAAAAGTTCATAGCATCTGAGGGCCCTGAGTACCTTTTTAATGGGGTCTTTGGCATGATTATATTTCTGTCAAGACTGTAGAAAAATGGATGACGTTACGGTGATCATCATATTTTCATCAAAGACTTTGTCTCTAAAGCTGACAAAGCCTGTGTTAGATACCTGTGCTAATAATGTGTCCTCAGAGGACATTACTGTCTTTAAGGCTGGAATGAGTTGCCTTAATTTGGAACAATGGCGTAACTTTCTCATGGAGTGAAGCTCATTTGGCCTGTTTCCCTGCACTCTGTATGTGGGACTCTGATACTCCAGATGGATTGCTGTTTAGGATACTCTGCAGTTTTGCAACTCCATCTTCTTTTCAAAAGGAGCTCAATGCTTTCTCAGTACACTGCCTAGCCGCCTTGCAGTCATAATTAATTTTAGTTACCTACTGCATAATTGCTGGTGTCTCCTCCTCCTGTGTTTCCTCGTCACCCAGGGTGATTGGTCACGTGCTGTCCTGACATCATAAAGCTAGAGCAGGGTGTCATCTGACATGAGGGACAATCAGTTGCCTAGCAAGTGATAAGATACATTTATCATGGTATTGAAATGGGTTGCAGGGTAAATAGGGCACCCAGCTTAAAACCTAGATGGTTAGATGAATGAAACTCGGGCATTATTTGAGACTTGTGCATCTGTTTGAAGGTGCGGATAATCACAATGTTCTGGACTTCTCTATAGCTTAACTGATAGGGATGTACTAAGATGAAGATGTTAAGATGTCGTTTATAGTTTTTATTATTCCCACTAACTATAGCGTAAACCTTCCTCCCTTAACTTATCAGATCACTTAATTGCTATTGGCGTATCATAACCTAAAAGAATTGCACTGAAAAGGGGACGCCTTCACTTGGCTGGCAATCACACCTATTTATATAGGTCCTGATGTAGCTGCTAGTTGTGTAGAGAGTGTTGGCAAATGAGGCATAGAATTAAGATACGTACCCCAGTTTTATCATGAAAACTGAGATTTTAATTTTTATAAAGCTTTGGATTTTCACAATATTACTGTCTCCATAGTGCTGATTATCAAGGCTTAGAAAACTCATTTATTATTGCTGTGCATTCGTTTGAAAATATTTAAGTTCTAATGGACTAACGGTGGACTTTTCCATCTGCAGAATATACTGAATGACCAGAGGTGGCAGTGCAGCAGAAGAGAATTTGTCTGCGTTCCTGAGACCCAAAAAAAAAAGCAATTCCTCAGCACTCTGCCATCCTTCATTAAGTTTACATGGTAAGTCAAACTCACGTTGAATACATTTGCTTGTCATTGAAAAAGTTCATAGCATCTGAGGGCCCTGAGTACCTTTTTAGTGGGGTCTTTGGCATGATTATATTTCTGTCAAGACTGTAGAAAAATGGATGATGTTACGGTGATCATCATATTTTCATCAAAGACTTTGTCTCTAAAGCTGACAAAGCCTGTGTTAGATACCTGTACTAATAATGTGTCCTCAGAGGACATTACTGCCTTTAAGGCTGGAATGAGTTGCCTCAATTTGGAGCAATGGCGTGACTTTCTCATGGAGTGAAGCTCATTTGACCTGTTTCCCTGCACTCTGTATGTGGGACTCTGATACTCCAGATGGATTGCTGTTTAGGATACTCTGCAGTTTTGCAACTCCATCTTCTTTTCAAAAGGAGCTCAATGCTTTCTCAGTACACTGCCTAGCCGCCTCGCAGTCATAATTAATTATAGTTACCTACTGCATAATTGCTGGTGCCTCCTCCTCCTGTGTTTCCTCGTCACCCAGGGTGATTGGTCACGTGCTGTCCTGACATCATAAAGCTAGAGCAGGGTGTCATCTGACATGAGGGACAATCAGTTGCCTAGCAAGTGATAAGATACATTTATCATGGTATTGAAATGAGTTGCAGGGTAAATAGGGCACCCAGCTTAAAACCTAGATGGTTAGATGAATTCAACTGGGGCATTATTTGAGACTTGTGCATCTGTTTGAAGGTGCGGATAATCACAATGTTCTGGTCTTCTCTATAGCTTAACTGATAGGGATGTACTAAGATGAAGATGTTAAGATGTCATTTATAGTTTTTATTATTCCCACTTACTATAGCGTAAACCTTCCTCCCTTAACTTATCAGATCTCTTAATTGCTATTGGCGTATCATAACCTAAAAGAATTGCACTGAAAAGGGGACGCCTTCACTTGGCTGGCAATCACACCTATTTATATAGGTCCTGATGTAGCTGCTAGTTGTGTAGAGAGTGTTGGCAAATGAGGCATAGAATTAAGATACGTACCCCAGTTTTATCATGAAAACTGAGATTTTAATTTTTATAAAGCTTTGGATTTTCACAATATTACTGTCTCCATAGTGCTGATTATCAAGGCTTAGAAAATCCATTTATTATTGCTGTGCATTCGTTTGAAAATATTCAAGTTCTAATGGACTAACCGTGGACTTTTCCATCTGCAGAATATACTGAATGAGCAGAGGTGGCAGTGCAGCAGAAGAGAATTTGTCTGCGTTCCTGAGACCCCCCAAAAAAAGCAATTCCTCAGTACTCTGCCATCCTTCATCAGTTTACATGGTAAGTCAAACTCACGTTGAATACACTTGCTTGTCATTGAAAAAGTTCATAGCATCTGAGTGCCCTGAGTACCTTTTTAGTGGGGTCTTTGGCATGATCATATTTCTGTCAAGACTGTAGAAAAATGGATGACGTTACGGTGATCATCATATTTTCATCAAAGACTTTGTCTCTAAAGCTGACAAAGCCTGTGTTAGAATCCTGTGCTAATAATGTGTCCTCAGAGGACATTACTGTCTTTAAGGCTGGAATGAGTTGCCTTAATTTGGAGCAATGGCGTAACTTTCTCATGGAGTGAAGCTCATTTGACCTGTTTCCCTGCACTCTGTATGTGGGACTCTGATACTCCAGATGGATTTCTGTTTAGGATACTCTGCAGTTTTGCAACTCCATCTTCTTTTCAAAAGGAGCTCAATGCTTTCTCAGTACACTGCCTAGCCGCCTCGCAGTCATAATTAATTATAGTTAACTAGTGCATAATTGCTGGTGTCTCCTCCTCCTGTGTTTCCTCATCACCCAGGGTGATTGGTCACGTGCTGTCCTGACACCATAAAGCTAGAGCAGGGTGTCATCTGACATGAGGGACAATCAGTTGCCTAGCAAGTGATAAGATACATTTATCATGGTATTGAAATGGGTTGCAGGGTAAATAGGGCACCCAGCTTAAAACATAGATGGTTAGATGAATGAAGCTGGGGCATTATTTGAGACTTGTGCATCTGTTTGAAGGTGCGGATAATCACAATGTTCTGGACTTCTCTATAGCTTAACTGATAGGGATGTACTAAGATGAAGATGTTAAGATGTTGTTTATAGTTTTTATTATTCCCACTAACTATAGCGTAAACCTTCCTCCCTTAACTTATCAGATCACTTAATTGCTATTGGCGTATCATAACCTAAAAGAATTGCACTGAAAAGGGGACGCCTTCACTTGGCTGGCAATTACACCTATTTATCTAGGTCCTGATGTAGCTGCTAGTTATGTAGAGAGTGTTGGCAAATGAGGCATAGAATTAAGATACGTACCCCAGTTTTATCATGAAAACTGAGATTTTAATTTTTAGTAAGCTTTGGATTTTCACAATATTACTGTCTCCATAGTACTGATTATCAAGGCTTAGAAAATCCATTTATTATTGCTGTGAATTCATTTGAAAATATTCAAGTTCTAATGGACTAACGGTGGACTTTTCCATCTGCAGAATATACTGAATGACCAGAGGTGGCAGTGCAGCAGAAGAGAATTTGTCTGCGTTCTTGAGACCCCCAAAAAAAGCAATTCCTCAGCACTCTGCCATCCTTCATCAGTTTACATGGTAAGTCAAACTCACGTTGAATACATTTGCTTGTCATTAAAAAAGTTCATAGCATCTGAGTGCCCTGAGTACCTTTTTAATGGGGTCTTTGGCATGATCATATTTCTGTCAAGACTGTAGAAAAATGGATGACGTTACGGTGATCATCATATTTTCATCAAAGACTTTGTCTCTAAAGCTGACAAAGCCTGTGTTAGAATCCTGTGCTAATAATGTGTCCTCAGAGGACATTACTGTCTTTAAGGCTGGAATGAGTTGCCTTAATTTGGAGCAATGGCGTGACTTTCTCATGGAGTGAAGCTCATTTGACCTGTTTCCCTGCACTCTGTATGTGGGACTCTGATACTCCAGATGGATTGGTGTTTAGGATACTCTGCAGTTTTGCAACTCCATCTTCTTTTCAAAAGGAGCTCAATGCTTTCTCAGTACACTGCCTAGCCACCTTGCAGTCATAATTAATTATAGTTAACTAGTGCATAATTGCTGGTGTCTCCTCCTCCTGTGTTTCCTCATCACCCAGGGTGATTGGTCTCGGGCTGTCCTGACACCATAAAGCTAGAGCAGGGTGTCATCTGACATGAGGGACAATCAGTTGCCTAGCAAGTGATAAGATACATTTATCATGGTATTGAAATGGGTTGCAGGGTAAATAGGGCACCCAGCTTAAAACCTAGATGGTTAGATGAATGAAACTGGGGCATTATTTGAGACTTGTGCATCTGTTTGAAGGTGCGGATAATCACAATGTTCTGGACTTCTCTATAGCTTAACTGATAGGGATGTACTAAGATGAAGATGTTAAGATGTCATTTATAGTTTTTATTATTCCCACTAACTATAGCGTAAACCTTCCTCCCTTAACTTATCAGATCACTTAATTGCTATTGGCGTATCATAACCTAAAAGAATTGCACTGAAAAGGGGACGCCTTCACTTGGCTGGCTATCACACCTATTTATATAGGTCCTGATGTAGCTGCTAGTTGTGTAGAGAGTGTTGGCAAATGAGGCATAGAATTAAGATACGTACCCCAGTTTTATCATGAAAACTGAGATTTATTTTTTAGTAAGCATTGGATTTTCACAATATTACTGTCTCCATAGTGCTGATTTTCAAGGCCTAGAAAATCCATTTATTATTGCTGTGCATTCGTTTGAAAACATTCAAGTTCGAATGGACTAACGGTGGACTTTTCCATCTGCAGAATATACTGAATGACCAGAGGTAGCAGTGCAGCAGAAGAGAATTTGTCTGCGTTCGTGAGACCCAAAAAAAAAGCAATTCCTCAGCACTCTGCCATCCTTCATCAGTTTACATGGTAAGTCAAACTCACGTTGAATACATTTGCTTGTCATTAAAAAAGTTCATAGCATCTGAGGGCCCTGAGTACCTTTTTAAAGGGGTCTTTGGCATGATTATATTTCTGTCAAGACTTTTGAAAAATGGATGACGTTACGGTGATCATCATATTTTCATCAAAGACTTTGTCTCTAAAGCTGACAAAGCCTGTGTTAGATACCTGTGCTAATAATGTGTCCTCAGAGGACATTACTGCCTTTAAGGCTGGAATGAGTTGCCTCAATTTGGAGCAATGGCGTGACTTTCTCATGGAGTGAAGCTCATTTGACCTGTTTCCCTGCACTCTGTATGTGGGACTCTGATACTCCAGATGGATTGCTGTTTAGGATACTCTGCAGTTTTGCAACTCCATCTTCTTTTCAAAAGGAGCTCAATGCTTTCTCAGTACACTGCCTAGCCGCCTTGCAGTCATAATTAATTATAGTTACCTAGTGCATAATTGCTGGTGTCTCCTCCTCCTGTGTTTCCTCGTCACCCAGGGTGATTGGTCTCGTGCTGTCCGGACACCATAAAGCTAGAGCAGGGTGTCATCTGACATGAGGGACAATCAGTTGCCTAGCAAGTGATAAGATACATTTATCATGGTATTGAAATGGGTTGCAGGGTAAATAGGGCACCCAGCTTAAAACCTAGATGGTTAGATGAATGAAGCTGGGGCATTATTTGAGACTTGTGCATCTGTTTGAAGGTGCGGATAATCACAATGTTCTGGACTTCTCTATAGCTTAACTGATAGGGATGTACTAAGATGAAGATGTTAATATGTCATTTATAGTTTTTATTATTCCCACTAACTATAGCGTAAACCTTCCTCCCTTAACTTATCAGATCTCTTAATTGCTATTGGCGTATCATAACCTAAAAGAATTGCACTGAAAAGGGGACGCCTTCACTTGGCTGGCAATTACACCTATTTATCTAGGTCCTGATGTAGCTGCTAGTTATGTAGAGAGTGTTGGCAAATGAGGCATAGAATTAAGATATGTACCCCAGTTTTATCTTGAAAACTGAGATTTTAATTTTTAGTAAGCTTTGGATTTTCACAATATTACTGTCTCCATAGTGATGATTATCAAGGCTTAGAAAATCCATTTATTATTGCTGTGAATTCATTTGAAAATATTCAAGTTCTAATGGACTAACAGTGGACTTTTCCATCTGCAGAATATACTGAATGACCAGAGGTGGCAGTGCAGCAGAAGAGAATTTGTCTGCGTTCTTGAGACCCAAAAAAAAAGCAATTCCTCAGCACTCTGCCATCCTTCATCAGTTTACATGGTAAGTCAAACTCACGTTGAATACATTTGCTTGTCATTAAAAAAGTTCATAGCATCTGAGTGCCCTGAGTACCTTTTTAATGGGGTCTTTGGCATGATCATATTTCTGTCAAGACTGTAGAAAAATGGATGACGTTACGGTGATCATCATATTTTCATCAAAGACTTTGTCTCTAAAGCTGACAAAGCCTGTGTTAGAATCCTGTGCTAATAATGTGTCCTCAGAGGACATTACTGTCTTTAAGGCTGGAATGAGTTGCCTTAATTTGGAGCAATGGCGTAACTTTCTCATGGAGTGAAGCTCATTTGACCTGTTTCCCTGCACTCTGTATGTGGGACTCTGATACTCCAGATGGATTTCTGTTTAGGATACTCTGCAGTTTTGCAACTCCATCTTCTTTTCAAAAGGAGCTCAATGCTTTCTCAGTACACTGCCTAGCCGCCTCGCAGTCATAATTAATTATAGTTACCTACTGCATAATTGCTGGTGCCTCCTCCTCCTGTGTTTCCTCGTCACCCAGGGTGATTGGTCACGTGCTGTCCTGACATCATAAAGCTAGAGCAGGGTGTCATCTGACATGAGGGACAATCAGTTGCCTAGCAAGTGATAAGATACATTTATCATGGTATTGAAATGAGTTGCAGGGTAAATAGGGCACCCAGCTTAAAACCTAAATGGTTAGATGAATTCAACTGGGGCATTATTTGAGACTTGTGCATCTGTTTGAAGGTGCGGATAATCACAATGTTCTGGTCTTCTCTATAGCTTAACTGATAGGGATGTACTAAGATGAAGATGTTAAGATGTCATTTATAGTTTTTATTATTCCCACTTACTATAGCGTAAACCTTCCTCCCTTAACTTATCAGATCTCTTAATTGCTATTGGCGTATCATAACCTAAAAGAATTGCACTGAAAAGGGGACGCCTTCACTTGGCTGGCAATCACACCTATTTATATAGGTCCTGATGTAGCTGCTAGTTGTGTAGAGAGTGTTGGCAAATGAGGCATAGAATTAAGATACGTACCCCAGTTTTATCATGAAAACTGAGATTTTAATTTTTATAAAGCTTTGGATTTTCACAATATTACTGTCTCCATAGTGCTGATTATCAAGGCTTAGAAAATCCATTTATTATTGCTGTGCATTCGTTTGAAAATATTCAAGTTCTAATGGACTAACCGTGGACTTTTCCATCTGCAGAATATACTGAATGAGCAGAGGTGGCAGTGCAGCAGAAGAGAATTTGTCTGCGTTCCTGAGACCCCCAAAAAAAAGCAATTCCTCAGTACTCTGCCATCCTTCATCAGTTTACATGGTAAGTCAAACTCACGTTGAATACACTTGCTTGTCATTGAAAAAGTTCATAGCATCTGAGTGCCCTGAGTACCTTTTTAGTGGGGTCTTTGGCATGATCATATTTCTGTCAAGACTGTAGAAAAATGGATGACGTTACGGTGATCATCATATTTTCATCAAAGACTTTGTCTCTAAAGCTGACAAAGCCTGTGTTAGAATCCTGTGCTAATAATGTGTCCTCAGAGGACATTACTGTCTTTAAGGCTGGAATGAGTTGCCTTAATTTGGAGCAATGGCGTAACTTTCTCATGGAGTGAAGCTCATTTGACCTGTTTCCCTGCACTCTGTATGTGGGACTCTGATACTCCAGATGGATTTCTGTTTAGGATACTCTGCAGTTTTGCAACTCCATCTTCTTTTCAAAAGGAGCTCAATGCTTTCTCAGTACACTGCCTAGCCGCCTCGCAGTCATAATTAATTATAGTTAACTAGTGCATAATTGCTGGTGTCTCCTCCTCCTGTGTTTCCTCATCACCCAGGGTGATTGGTCACGTGCTGTCCTGACACCATAAAGCTAGAGCAGGGTGTCATCTGACATGAGGGACAATCAGTTGCCTAGCAAGTGATAAGATACATTTATCATGGTATTGAAATGGGTTGCAGGGTAAATAGGGCACCCAGCTTAAAACCTAGATGGTTAGATGAATGAAACTGGGGCATTATTTGAGACTTGTGCATCTGTTTGAAGGTGCGGATAATCACAATGTTCTGGACTTCTCTATAGCTTAACTGATAGGGATGTACTAAGATGAAGATGTTAAGATGTCATTTATAGTTTTTATTATTCCCACTTACTATAGCGTAAACCTTCCTCCCTTAACTTATCAGATCTCTTAATTGCTATTGGCGTATCATAACCTAAAAGAATTGCACTGAAAAGGGGACGCCTTCACTTGGCTGGCAATCACACCTATTTATATAGGTCCTGATGTAGCTGCTAGTTGTGTAGAGAGTGTTGGCAAATTCGGCATAGAATTAAGATACGTACCCCAGTTTTATCATGAAAACTGAGATTTATTTTTTAGTAAGCATTGGATTTTCACAATATTACTGTCTCCATAGTGCTGATTTTCAAGGCCTAGAAAATCCATTTATTATTGCTGTGCATTCGTTTGAAAACATTCAAGTTCGAATGGACTAACGGTGGACTTTTCCATCTGCAGAATATACTGAATGACCAGAGGTAGCAGTGCAGCAGAAGAGAATTTGTCTGCGTTCATGAAACCCAAAAAAAAAGCAATTCCTCAGCACTCTGCCATCCTTCATCAGTTTACATGGTAAGCCAAACTCACGTTGAATACATTTGCTTGTCATTAAAAAAGTTCATAGCATCTGAGGGCCCTGAGTACCTTTTTAAAGGGGTCTTTGGCATGATTATATTTCTGTCAAGACTGTAGAAAAATGGATGACGTTACGGTGATCATCATATTTTCATCAAAGACTTTGTCTCTAAAGCTGACAAAGCCTGTGTTAGATACCTGTGCTAATAATGTGTCGTCAGAGGACATTACTGTCTTTAAGGCTGGAATGAGTTGCCTTAATTTGGAGCAATGGCGTAACTTTCTCATGGATTGAAGCTCATTTGACCTGTTTCCCTGCACTCTGTATGTGGGACTCTGATACTCCAGATGGATTGCTGTTTAGGATACTCTGCAGTTTTGCAACTCCATCTCCTTTTCAAAAGGAGCTCAATGCTTTCTCAGTACACTGCCTAGCCGCCTTGCAGTCATAATTAATTATAATTACCTAGTGCATAATTGCTGGTGTCTCCTCCTCCTGTGTTTCCTGGTCACCCAGGGTGATTGGTCACGTGCTGTCCTGACACCACAAAGCTAGAGCAGGGTGTCATCTGACATGAGGGACAATCAGTTGCCTAGCAAGTGATAAGATACATTTATCATGGTATTGAAATGGGTTGCAGGGTAAATAGGGCACCCAGCTTAAAACATAGATGGTTAGATGAATGAAGCTGGGGCATTATTTGAGACTTGTGCATCTGTTTGAAGGTGCGGATAATCACAATGTTCTGGACTTCTCTATAGCTTAACTGATAGGGATGTACTAAGATGAAGATGTTAAGATGTTGTTTATAGTTTTTATTATTCCCACTAACTATAGCGTAAACCTTCCTCCCTTAACTTATCAGATCACTTAATTGCTATTGGCGTATCATAACCTAAAAGAATTGCACTGAAAAGGGGACGCCTTCACTTGGCTGGCAATTACACCTATTTATCTAGGTCCTGATGTAGCTGCTAGTTATGTAGAGAGTGTTGGCAAATGAGGCATAGAATTAAGATACGTACCCCAGTTTTATCATGAAAACTGAGATTTTAATTTTTAGTAAGCTTTGGATTTTCACAATATTACTGTCTCCATAGTACTGATTATCAAGGCTTAGAAAATCCATTTATTATTGCTGTGAATTCATTTGAAAATATTCAAGTTCTAATGGACTAACGGTGGACTTTTCCATCTGCAGAATATACTGAATGACCAGAGGTGGCAGTGCAGCAGAAGAGAATTTGTCTGCGTTCTTGAGACCCCAAATAAAAGCAATTCCTCAGCACTCTGCCATCCTTCATCAGTTTACATGGTAAGTCAAACTCACGTTGAATACATTTGCTTGTCATTAAAAAAGTTCATAGCATCTGAGTGCCCTGAGTACCTTTTTAATGGGGTCTTTGGCATGATCATATTTCTGTCAAGACTGTAGAAAAATGGATGACGTTACGGTGATCATCATATTTTCATCAAAGACTTTGTCTCTAAAGCTGACAAAGCCTGTGTTAGAATCCTGTGCTAATAATGTGTCCTCAGAGGACATTACTGTCTTTAAGGCTGGAATGAGTTGCCTTAATTTGGAGCAATGGCGTAACTTTCTCATGGAGTGAAGCTCATTTGACCTGTTTCCCTGCACTCTGTATGTGGGACTCTGATACTCCAGATGGATTTCTGTTTAGGATACTCTGCAGTTTTGCAACTCCATCTTCTTTTCAAAAGGAGCTCAATGCTTTCTCAGTACACTGCCTAGCCGCCTCGCAGTCATAATTAATTATAGTTACCTACTGCATAATTGCTGGTGCCTCCTCCTCCTGTGCTTCCTCGTCACCCAGGGTGATTGGTCACGTGCTGTCCTGACACCATAAAGCTAGAGCAGGGTGTCATCTGACATGAGGGACAATCAGTTGCCTAGCAAGTGATAAGATACATTTATCATGGTATTGAAATGGGTTGCAGGGTAAATAGGGCACCCAGCTTAAAACATAGATGGTTAGATGAATGAAACTGGGGCATTATTTGAGACTTGTGCATCTGTTTGAAGGTGCGGATAATCACAATGTTCTGGACTTCTCTATAGCTTAACTGATAGGGATGTAGTAAGATGAAGATGTTAAGATGTCATTTATAGTATTTATTATTCCCACTAACTATAGCGTAAACCTTCCTCCCTTAACTTATCAGATCTCTTAATTGCTATTGGCGTATCATAACCTAAAAGAATTGCACTGAAAAGGGGACGCCTTCACTTGGCTGGCAATTACACCTATTTATCTAGGTCCTGATGTAGCTGCTAGTTATGTAGAGAGTGTTGGCAAATGAGGCATAGAATTAAGATACGTACCCCAGTTTTATCATGAAAACTGAGATTTTAATTTTTAGTAAGCTTTGGATTTTCACAATATTACTGTCTCCATAGTACTGATTATCAAGGCTTAGAAAATCCATTTATTATTGCTGTGAATTCATTTGAAAATATTCAAGTTCTAATGGACTAACGGTGGACTTTTCCATCTGCAGAATATACTGAATGACCAGAGGTGGCAGTGCAGCAGAAGAGAATTTGTCTGCGTTCTTGAGACCCCAAAAAAAAGCAATTCCTCAGCACTCTGCCATTCTTCATCAGTTTACATGGTAAGTCAAACTCACGTTGAATACATTTGCTTGTCATTAAAAAAGTTCATAGCATCTGAGTGCCCTGAGTACCTTTTTAATGGGGTCTTTGGCATGATCATATTTCTGTCAAGACTGTAGAAAAATGGATGACGTTACGGTGATCATCATATTTTCATCAAAGACTTTGTCTCTAAAGCTGACAAAGCCTGTGTTAGAATCCTGTGCTAATAATGTGTCCTCAGAGGACATTACTGTCTTTAAGGCTGGAATGAGTTGCCTTAATTTGGAGCAATGGCGTAACTTTCTCATGGAGTGAAGCTCATTTGACCTGTTTCCCTGCACTCTGTATGAGGGACTCTGATACTCCAGATGGATTTCTGTTTAGGATACTCTGCAGTTTTGCAACTCCATCTTCTTTTCAAAAGGAGCTCAATGCTTTCTCAGTACACTGCCTAGCCGCCTCGCAGTCATAATTAATTATAGTTACCTACTGCATAATTGCTGGTGCCTCCTCCTCCTGTGCTTCCTCGTCACCCAGGGTGATTGGTCACGTGCTGTCCTGACACCATAAAGCTAGAGCAGGGTGTCATCTGACATGAGGGACAATCAGTTGCCTAGCAAGTGATAAGATACATTTATCATGGTATTGAAATGGGTTGCAGGGTAAATAGGGCACCCAGCTTAAAACATAGATGGTTAGATGAATGAAACTGGGGCATTATTTGAGACTTGTGCATCTGTTTGAAGGTGCGGATAATCACAATGTTCTGGACTTCTCTATAGCTTAACTGATAGGGATGTAGTAAGATGAAGATGTTAAGATGTCATTTATAGTATTTATTATTCCCACTAACTATAGCGTAAACCTTCCTCCCTTAACTTATCAGATCTCTTAATTGCTATTGGCGTATCATAACCTAAAAGAATTGCACTGAAAAGGGGACGCCTTCACTTGGCTGGCAATCACACCTATTTATATAGGTCCTGATGTAGCTGCTAGTTGTGTAGAGAGTGTTGGCAAATGAGGCATAGAATTAAGATACGTACCCCAGTTTTATCATGAAAACTGAGATTTTAATTTTTATAAAGCTTTGGATTTTCACAATATTACTGTCTCCATAGTGCTGATTATCAAGGCTTAGAAAATCCATTTATTATTGCTGTGCATTCGTTTGAAAATATTCAAGTTCTAATGGACTAACCGTGGACTTTTCCATCTGCAGAATATACTGAATGAGCAGAGGTGGCAGTGCAGCAGAAGAGAATTTGTCTGCGTTCCTGAGACCCCCAAAAAAAAGCAATTCCTCAGTACTCTGCCATCCTTCATCAGTTTACATGGTAAGTCAAACTCACGTTGAATACACTTGCTTGTCATTGAAAAAGTTCATAGCATCTGAGGGCCCTGAGTACCTTTTTAGTGGGGTCTTTGGCATAATTATATTTCTGTCAAGACTGTAGAAAAATGGATGACGTTACGGTGATCATCATATTTTCATCAAAGACTTTGTCTCTAAAGCTGACAAAGCCTGTGTTAGATACCTGTGCTAATAATGTGTCCTCAGAGGACATTGCTGTCTTTAAGGCTGGAATGAGTTGCCTTAATTTGGAGCAATGGCGTGACTTTCTCATGGAGTGAAGCTCATTTGACCTGTTTCCCTGCACTCTGTATGTGGGACTCTGATACTCCAGATGGATTGGTGTTTAGGATACTCTGCAGTTTTGCAACTCCATCTCCTTTTCAAAAGGAGCTCAATGCTTTCTCAGTACACTGCCTAGCTGCCTTGCAGTCATAATTAATTATAGTTAACTAGTGCATAATTGCTGGTGTCTCCTCCTCCTGTGTTTCCTCATCACCCAGGGTGATTGGTCTCGGGCTGTCCTGACACCATAAAGCTAGAGCAGGGTGTCATCTGACATGAGGGACAATCAGTTGCCTAGCAAGTGATAAGATACATTTATCATGGTATTGAAATGGGTTGCAGGGTAAATAGGGCACCCAGCTTAAAACCTAGATGGTTAGATGAATGAAACTGGGGCATTATTTGAGACTTGTGCATCTGTTTGAAGGTGCGGATAACCACAATGTTCTGGACTTCTCTATAGCTTAACTGATAGGGATGTACTAAGATGAAGATGTTAAGATGTCATTTATAGTTTTTATTATTCCCACTAACTATAGCGTAAACCTTCCTCCCTTAACTTATCAGATCTCTTAATTGCTATTGGCGTATCATAACCTAAAAGAATTGCACTGAAAAGGGGACGCCTTCACTTGGCTGGCAATCACACCTATTTATATAGGTCCTGATGTAGCTGCTAGTTGTGTAGAGAGTGTTGGCAAATTCGGCATAGAATTAAGATACGTACCCCAGTTTTATCATGAAAACTGAGATTTATTTTTTAGTAAGCATTGGATTTTCACAATATTACTGTCTCCATAGTGCTGATTTTCAAGGCCTAGAAAATCCATTTATTATTGCTGTGCATTCGTTTGAAAACATTCAAGTTCGAATGGACTAACGGTGGACTTTTCCATCTGCAGAATATACTGAATGACCAGAGGTAGCAGTGCAGCAGAAGAGAATTTGTCTGCGTTCGTGAGACCCAAAAAAAAAGCAATTCCTCAGCACTCTGCCATCCTTCATCAGTTTACATGGTAAGTCAAACTCACGTTGAATACATTTGCTTGTCATTAAAAAAGTTCATAGCATCTGAGGGCCCTGAGTACCTTTTTAAAGGGGTCTTTGGCATGATTATATTTCTGTCAAGACTGTAGAAAAATGGATGACGTTACGGTGATCATCATATTTTCATCAAAGACTTTGTCTCTAAAGCTGACAAAGCCTGTGTTAGATACCTGTGCTAATAATGTGTCGTCAGAGGACATTACTGTCTTTAAGGCTGGAATGAGTTGCCTTAATTTGGAGCAATGGCGTAACTTTCTCATGGATTGAAGCTCATTTGACCTGTTTCCCTGCACTCTGTATGTGGGACTCTGATACTCCAGATGGATTGCTGTTTAGGATACTCTGCAGTTTTGCAACTCCATCTCCTTTTCAAAAGGAGCTCAATGCTTTCTCAGTACACTGCCTAGCCGCCTTGCAGTCATAATTAATTATAATTACCTAGTGCATAATTGCTGGTGTCTCCTCCTCCTGTGTTTCCTGGTCACCCAGGGTGATTGGTCACGTGCTGTCCTGACACCACAAAGCTAGAGCAGGGTGTCATCTGACATGAGGGACAATCAGTTGCCTAGCAAGTGATAAGATACATTTATCATGGTATTGAAATGGGTTGCAGGGTAAATAGGGCACCCAGCTTAAAACATAGATGGTTAGATGAATGAAGCTGGGGCATTATTTGAGACTTGTGCATCTGTTTGAAGGTGCGGATAATCACAATGTTCTGGACTTCTCTATAGCTTAACTGATAGGGATGTACTAAGATGAAGATGTTAAGATGTTGTTTATAGTTTTTATTATTCCCACTAACTATAGCGTAAACCTTCCTCCCTTAACTTATCAGATCACTTAATTGCTATTGGCGTATCATAACCTAAAAGAATTGCACTGAAAAGGGGACGCCTTCACTTGGCTGGCAATTACACCTATTTATCTAGGTCCTGATGTAGCTGCTAGTTATGTAGAGAGTGTTGGCAAATGAGGCATAGAATTAAGATACGTACCCCAGTTTTATCATGAAAACTGAGATTTTAATTTTTAGTAAGCTTTGGATTTTCACAATATTACTGTCTCCATAGTACTGATTATCAAGGCTTAGAAAATCCATTTATTATTGCTGTGCATTCGTTTGAAAATATTCAAGTTCTAATGGACTAACGGTGGACTTTTCCATCTGCAGAATATACTGAATGACCAGAGGTGGCAGTGCAGCAGAAGAGAATTTGTCTGCGTTCCTGAGACCCCCAAAAAAAGCAAATCCTCAGCACTCTGCCATCCTTCATCAGTTTACATGGTAAGTCAAACTCACGTTGAATACATTTGCTTGTCATTGAAAAAGTTCATAGCATCTGAGGGCCCTGAGTACCTTTTTAGTGGGGTCTTTGGCATGATTATATTTCTGTCAAGACTGTAGAAAAATGGATGACGTTACGGTGATCATCATATTTTCATCAAAGACTTTGTCTCTAAAGCTGACAAAGCCTGTGTTAGATACCTGTGCTAATAATGTGTCCTCAGAGGACATTACTGCCTTTAAGGCTGGAATGAGTTGCCTCAATTTGGAGCAATGGCGTGACTTTCTCATGGAGTGAAGCTCATTTGACCTGTTTCCCTGCACTCTGTATGTGGGACTCTGATACTCCAGATGGATTGCTGTTTAGGATACTCTGCAGTTTTGCAACTCCATCTTCTTTTCAAAAGGAGCTCAATGCTTTCTCAGTACACTGCCTAGCCGCCTTGCAGTCATAATTAATTATAGTTACCTAGTGCATAATTGCTGGTGTCTCCTCCTCCTGTGTTTCCTCGTCACCCAGGGTGATTGGTCTCGTGCTGTCCGGACACCATAAAGGTAGAGCAGGGTGTCATCTGACATGAGGGACAATCAGTTGCCTAGCAAGTGATAAGATACATTTATCATGGTATTGAAATGGGTTGCAGGGTAAATAGGGCACCCAGCTTAAAACATAGATGGTTAGATGAATGAAACTGGGGCATTATTTGAGACTTGTGCATCTGTTTGAAGGTGCGGATAATCACAATGTTCTGGACTTCTCTATAGCTTAACTGATAGGGATGTAGTAAGATGAAGATGTTAAGATGTCATTTATAGTTTTTATTATTCCCACTAACTATAGCGTAAACCTTCCTCCCTTAACTTATCAGATCTCTTAATTGCTATTGGCGTATCATAACCTAAAAGAATTGCACTGAAAAGGGGACGCCTTCACTTGGCTGGCAATCACACCTATTTATATAGGTCCTGATGTAGCTGCTAGTTGTGTAGAGAGTGTTGGCAAATGAGGCATAGAATTAAGATACGTACCCCAGTTTTATCATGAAAACTGAGATTTTAATTTTTATAAAGCTTTGGATTTTCACAATATTACTGTCTCCATAGTGCTGATTATCAAGGCTTAGAAAATCCATTTATTATTGCCGTGCATTCGTTTAAAAATATTCAAGTTCTAATGGACTAACCGTGGACTTTTCCATCTGCAGAATATACTGAATGAGCAGAGGTGGCAGTGCAGCAGAAGAGAATTTGTCTGCGTTCCTGAGACCCCCAAAAAAAAGCAATTCCTCAGTACTCTGCCATCCTTCATCAGTTTACATGGTAAGTCAAACTCACGTTGAATACACTTGCTTGTCATTGAAAAAGTTCATAGCATCTGAGTGCCCTGAGTACCTTTTTAGTGGGGTCTTTGGCATGATCATATTTCTGTCAAGACTGTAGAAAAATGGATGACGTTACGGTGATCATCATATTTTCATCAAAGACTTTGTCTCTAAAGCTGACAAAGCCTGTGTTAGAATCCTGTGCTAATAATGTGTCCTCAGAGGACATTACTGTCTTTAAGGCTGGAATGAGTTGCCTTAATTTGGAGCAATGGCGTAACTTTCTCATGGAGTGAAGCTCATTTGACCTGTTTCCCTGCACTCTGTATGTGGGACTCTGATACTCCAGATGGATTTCTGTTTAGGATACTCTGCAGTTTTGCAACTCCATCTTCTTTTCAAAAGGAGCTCAATGCTTTCTCAGTACACTGCCTAGCCGCCTCGCAGTCATAATTAATTATAGTTAACTAGTGCATAATTGCTGGTGTCTCCTCCTCCTGTGTTTCCTCATCACCCAGGGTGATTGGTCACGTGCTGTCCTGACACCATAAAGCTAGAGCAGGGTGTCATCTGACATGAGGGACAATCAGTTGCCTAGCAAGTGATAAGATACATTTATCATGGTATTGAAATGGGTTGCAGGGTAAATAGGGCACCCAGCTTAAAACCTAGATGGTTAGATGAATGAAACTGGGGCATTATTTGAGACTTGTGCATCTGTTTGAAGGTGCGGATAATCACAATGTTCTGGTCTTCTCTATAGCTTAACTGATAGGGATGTACTAAGATGAAGATGTTAAGATGTCATTTATAGTTTTTATTATTCCCACTTACTATAGCGTAAACCTTCCTCCCTTAACTTATCAGATCTCTTAATTGCTATTGGCGTATCATAACCTAAAAGAATTGCACTGAAAAGGGGACGCCTTCACTTGGCTGGCAATCACACCTATTTATATAGGTCCTGATGTAGCTGCTAGTTGTGTAGAGAGTGTTGGCAAATTCGGCATAGAATTAAGATACGTACCCCAGTTTTATCATGAAAACTGAGATTTATTTTTTAGTAAGCATTGGATTTTCACAATATTACTGTCTCCATAGTGCTGATTTTCAAGGCCTAGAAAATCCATTTATTATTGCTGTGCATTCGTTTGAAAACATTCAATTTCGAATGGACTAACGGTGGACTTTTCCATCTGCAGAATATACTGAATGACCAGAGGTAGCAGTGCAGCAGAAGAGAATTTGTCTGCGTTCATGAAACCCAAAAAAAAAGCAATTCCTCAGCACTCTGCCATCCTTCATCAGTTTACATGGTAAGTCAAACTCACGTTGAATACATTTGCTTGTCATTAAAAAAGTTCATAGCATCTGAGGGCCCTGAGTACCTTTTTAAAGGGGTCTTTGGCATGATTATATTTCTGTCAAGACTGTAGAAAAATGGATGACGTTACGGTGATCATCATATTTTCATCAAAGACTTTGTCTCTAAAGCTGACAAAGCCTGTGTTAGATACCTGTGCTAATAATGTGTCGTCAGAGGACATTACTGTCTTTAAGGCTGGAATGAGTTGCCTTAATTTGGAGCAATGGCGTAACTTTCTCATGGATTGAAGCTCATTTGACCTGTTTCCCTGCACTCTGTATGTGGGACTCTGATACTCCAGATGGATTGCTGTTTAGGATACTCTGCAGTTTTGCAACTCCATCTCCTTTTCAAAAGGAGCTCAATGCTTTCTCAGTACACTGCCTAGCCGCCTTGCAGTCATAATTAATTATAATTACCTAGTGCATAATTGCTGGTGTCTCCTCCTCCTGTGTTTCCTGGTCACCCAGGGTGATTGGTCACGTGCTGTCCTGACACCACAAAGCTAGAGCAGGGTGTCATCTGACATGAGGGACAATCAGTTGCCTAGCAAGTGATAAGATACATTTATCATGGTATTGAAATGGGTTGCAGGGTAAATAGGGCACCCAGCTTAAAACATAGATGGTTAGATGAATGAAGCTGGGGCATTATTTGAGACTTGTGCATCTGTTTGAAGGTGCGGATAATCACAATGTTCTGGACTTCTCTATAGCTTAACTGATAGGGATGTACTAAGATGAAGATGTTAAGATGTTGTTTATAGTTTTTATTATTCCCACTAACTATAGCGTAAACCTTCCTCCCTTAACTTATCAGATCACTTAATTGCTATTGGCGTATCATAACCTAAAAGAATTGCACTGAAAAGGGGACGCCTTCACTTGGCTGGCAATTACACCTATTTATCTAGGTCCTGATGTAGCTGCTAGTTATGTAGAGAGTGTTGGCAAATGAGGCATAGAATTAAGATACGTACCCCAGTTTTATCATGAAAACTGAGATTTTAATTTTTAGTAAGCTTTGGATTTTCACAATATTACTGTCTCCATAGTACTGATTATCAAGGCTTAGAAAATCCATTTATTATTGCTGTGAATTCATTTGAAAATATTCAAGTTCTAATGGACTAACGGTGGACTTTTCCATCTGCAGAATATACTGAATGACCAGAGGTGGCAGTGCAGCAGAAGAGAATTTGTCTGCGTTCTTGAGACCCCAAAAAAAAGCAATTCCTCAGCACTCTGCCATCCTTCATCAGTTTACATGGTAAGTCAAACTCACGTTGAATACATTTGCTTGTCATTAAAAAAGTTCATAGCATCTGAGTGCCCTGAGTACCTTTTTAATGGGGTCTTTGGCATGATCATATTTCTGTCAAGACTGTAGAAAAATGGATGACGTTACGGTGATCATCATATTTTCATCAAAGACTTTGTCTCTAAAGCTGACAAAGCCTGTGTTAGAATCCTGTGCTAATAATGTGTCCTCAGAGGACATTACTGTCTTTAAGGCTGGAATGAGTTGCCTTAATTTGGAGCAATGGCGTAACTTTCTCATGGAGTGAAGCTCATTTGACCTGTTTCCCTGCACTCTGTATGTGGGACTCTGATACTCCAGATGGATTTCTGTTTAGGATACTCTGCAGTTTTGCAACTCCATCTTCTTTTCAAAAGGAGCTCAATGCTTTCTCAGTACACTGCCTAGCCGCCTCGCAGTCATAATTAATTATAGTTACCTACTGCATAATTGCTGGTGCCTCCTCCTCCTGTGCTTCCTCGTCACCCAGGGTGATTGGTCACGTGCTGTCCTGACACCATAAAGCTAGAGCAGGGTGTCATCTGACATGAGGGACAATCAGTTGCCTAGCAAGTGATAAGATACATTTATCATGGTATTGAAATGGGTTGCAGGGTAAATAGGGCACCCAGCTTAAAACATAGATGGTTAGATGAATGAAACTGGGGCATTATTTGAGACTTGTGCATCTGTTTGAAGGTGCGGATAATCACAATGTTCTGGACTTCTCTATAGCTTAACTGATAGGGATGTAGTAAGATGAAGATGTTAAGATGTCATTTATAGTATTTATTATTCCCACTAACTATAGCGTAAACCTTCCTCCCTTAACTTATCAGATCTCTTAATTGCTATTGGCGTATCATAACCTAAAAGAATTGCACTGAAAAGGGGACGCCTTCACTTGGCTGGCAATTACACCTATTTATCTAGGTCCTGATGTAGCTGCTAGTTATGGAGAGAGTGTTGGCAAATGAGGCATAGAATTAAGATACGTACCCCAGTTTTATCATGAAAACTGAGATTTTAATTTTTAGTAAGCTTTGGATTTTCACAATATTACTGTCTCCATAGTACTGATTATCAAGGCTTAGAAAATCCATTTATTATTGCTGTGAATTCATTTGAAAATATTCAAGTTCTAATGGACTAACGGTGGACTTTTCCATCTGCAGAATATACTGAATGACCAGAGGTGGCAGTGCAGCAGAAGAGAATTTGTCTGCGTTCTTGAGACCCCAAAAAAAAGCAATTCCTCAGCACTCTGCCATCCTTCATCAGTTTACATGGTAAGTCAAACTCACGTTGAATACATTTGCTTGTCATTAAAAAAGTTCATAGCATCTGAGTGCCCTGAGTACCTTTTTAATGGGGTCTTTGGCATGATCATATTTCTGTCAAGACTGTAGAAAAATGGATGACGTTACGGTGATCATCATATTTTCATCAAAGACTTTGTCTCTAAAGCTGACAAAGCCTGTGTTAGAATCCTGTGCTAATAATGTGTCCTCAGAGGACATTACTGTCTTTAAGGCTGGAATGAGTTGCCTTAATTTGGAGCAATGGCGTAACTTTCTCATGGAGTGAAGCTCATTTGACCTGTTTCCCTGCACTCTGTATGAGGGACTCTGATACTCCAGATGGATTTCTGTTTAGGATACTCTGCAGTTTTGCAACTCCATCTTCTTTTCAAAAGGAGCTCAATGCTTTCTCAGTACACTGCCTAGCCGCCTCGCAGTCATAATTAATTATAGTTACCTACTGCATAATTGCTGGTGCCTCCTCCTCCTGTGCTTCCTCGTCACCCAGGGTGATTGGTCACGTGCTGTCCTGACACCATAAAGCTAGAGCAGGGTGTCATCTGACATGAGGGACAATCAGTTGCCTAGCAAGTGATAAGATACATTTATCATGGTATTGAAATGGGTTGCAGGGTAAATAGGGCACCCAGCTTAAAACATAGATGGTTAGATGAATGAAACTGGGGCATTATTTGAGACTTGTGCATCTGTTTGAAGGTGCGGATAATCACAATGTTCTGGACTTCTCTATAGCTTAACTGATAGGGATGTAGTAAGATGAAGATGTTAAGATGTCATTTATAGTATTTATTATTCCCACTAACTATAGCGTAAACCTTCCTCCCTTAACTTATCAGATCTCTTAATTGCTATTGGCGTATCATAACCTAAAAGAATTGCACTGAAAAGGGGACGCCTTCACTTGGCTGGCAATCACACCTATTTATATAGGTCCTGATGTAGCTGCTAGTTGTGTAGAGAGTGTTGGCAAATGAGGCATAGAATTAAGATACGTACCCCAGTTTTATCATGAAAACTGAGATTTTAATTTTTATAAAGCTTTGGATTTTCACAATATTACTGTCTCCATAGTGCTGATTATCAAGGCTTAGAAAATCCATTTATTATTGCTGTGCATTCGTTTGAAAATATTCAAGTTCTAATGGACTAACCGTGGACTTTTCCATCTGCAGAATATACTGAATGAGCAGAGGTGGCAGTGCAGCAGAAGAGAATTTGTCTGCGTTCCTGAGACCCCCAAAAAAAAGCAATTCCTCAGTACTCTGCCATCCTTCATCAGTTTACATGGTAAGTCAAACTCACGTTGAATACACTTGCTTGTCATTGAAAAAGTTCATAGCATCTGAGGGCCCTGAGTACCTTTTTAGTGGGGTCTTTGGCATAATTATATTTCTGTCAAGACTGTAGAAAAATGGATGACGTTACGGTGATCATCATATTTTCATCAAAGACTTTGTCTCTAAAGCTGACAAAGCCTGTGTTAGATACCTGTGCTAATAATGTGTCCTCAGAGGACATTGCTGTCTTTAAGGCTGGAATGAGTTGCCTTAATTTGGAGCAATGGCGTGACTTTCTCATGGAGTGAAGCTCATTTGACCTGTTTCCCTGCACTCTGTATGTGGGACTCTGATACTCCAGATGGATTGGTGTTTAGGATACTCTGCAGTTTTGCAACTCCATCTCCTTTTCAAAAGGAGCTCAATGCTTTCTCAGTACACTGCCTAGCTGCCTTGCAGTCATAATTAATTATAGTTAACTAGTGCATAATTGCTGGTGTCTCCTCCTCCTGTGTTTCCTCATCACCCAGGGTGATTGGTCTCGGGCTGTCCTGACACCATAAAGCTAGAGCAGGGTGTCATCTGACATGAGGGACAATCAGTTGCCTAGCAAGTGATAAGATACATTTATTATGGTATTGAAATGGGTTGCAGGGTAAATAGGGCACCCAGCTTAAAACCTAGATGGTTAGATGAATGAAACTGGGGCATTATTTGAGACTTGTGCATCTGTTTGAAGGTGCGGATAACCACAATGTTCTGGACTTCTCTATAGCTTAACTGATAGGGATGTACTAAGATGAAGATGTTAAGATGTCATTTATAGTTTTTATTATTCCCACTAACTATAGCGTAAACCTTCCTCCCTTAACTTATCAGATCTCTTAATTGCTATTGGCGTATCATAACCTAAAAGAATTGCACTGAAAAGGGGACGCCTTCACTTGGCTGGCAATCACACCTATTTATATAGGTCCTGATGTAGCTGCTAGTTGTGTAGAGAGTGTTGGCAAATTCGGCATAGAATTAAGATACGTACCCCAGTTTTATCATGAAAACTGAGATTTATTTTTTAGTAAGCATTGGATTTTCACAATATTACTGTCTCCATAGTGCTGATTTTCAAGGCCTAGAAAATCCATTTATTATTGCTGTGCATTCGTTTGAAAACATTCAAGTTCGAATGGACTAACGGTGGACTTTTCCATCTGCAGAATATACTGAATGACCAGAGGTAGCAGTGCAGCAGAAGAGAATTTGTCTGCGTTCGTGAGACCCAAAAAAAAAGCAATTCCTCAGCACTCTGCCATCCTTCATCAGTTTACATGGTAAGTCAAACTCACGTTGAATACATTTGCTTGTCATTAAAAAAGTTCATAGCATCTGAGGGCCCTGAGTACCTTTTTAAAGGGGTCTTTGGCATGATTATATTTCTGTCAAGACTGTAGAAAAATGGATGACGTTACGGTGATCATCATATTTTCATCAAAGACTTTGTCTCTAAAGCTGACAAAGCCTGTGTTAGATACCTGTGCTAATAATGTGTCGTCAGAGGACATTACTGTCTTTAAGGCTGGAATGAGTTGCCTTAATTTGGAGCAATGGCGTAACTTTCTCATGGATTGAAGCTCATTTGACCTGTTTCCCTGCACTCTGTATGTGGGACTCTGATACTCCAGATGGATTGCTGTTTAGGATACTCTGCAGTTTTGCAACTCCATCTCCTTTTCAAAAGGAGCTCAATGCTTTCTCAGTACACTGCCTAGCCGCCTTGCAGTCATAATTAATTATAATTACCTAGTGCATAATTGCTGGTGTCTCCTCCTCCTGTGTTTCCTGGTCACCCAGGGTGATTGGTCACGTGCTGTCCTGACACCACAAAGCTAGAGCAGGGTGTCATCTGACATGAGGGACAATCAGTTGCCTAGCAAGTGATAAGATACATTTATCATGGTATTGAAATGGGTTGCAGGGTAAATAGGGCACCCAGCTTAAAACATAGATGGTTAGATGAATGAAGCTGGGGCATTATTTGAGACTTGTGCATCTGTTTGAAGGTGCGGATAATCACAATGTTCTGGACTTCTCTATAGCTTAACTGATAGGGATGTACTAAGATGAAGACGTTAAGATGTTGTTTATAGTTTTTATTATTCCCACTAACTATAGCGTAAACCTTCCTCCCTTAACTTATCAGATCACTTAATTGCTATTGGCGTATCATAACCTAAAAGAATTGCACTGAAAAGGGGACGCCTTCACTTGGCTGGCAATTACACCTATTTATCTAGGTCCTGATGTAGCTGCTAGTTATGTAGAGAGTGTTGGCAAATGAGGCATAGAATTAAGATACGTACCCCAGTTTTATCATGAAAACTGAGATTTTAATTTTTAGTAAGCTTTGGATTTTCACAATATTACTGTCTCCATAGTACTGATTATCAAGGCTTAGAAAATCCATTTATTATTGCTGTGCATTCGTTTGAAAATATTCAAGTTCTAATGGACTAACGGTGGACTTTTCCATCTGCAGAATATACTGAATGACCAGAGGTGGCAGTGCAGCAGAAGAGAATTTGTCTGCGTTCCTGAGACCCCCAAAAAAAGCAAATCCTCAGCACTCTGCCATCCTTCATCAGTTTACATGGTAAGTCAAACTCACGTTGAATACATTTGCTTGTCATTGAAAAAGTTCATAGCATCTGAGGGCCCTGAGTACCTTTTTAGTGGGGTCTTTGGCATGATTATATTTCTGTCAAGACTGTAGAAAAATGGATGACGTTACGGTGATCATCATATTTTCATCAAAGACTTTGTCTCTAAAGCTGACAAAGCCTGTGTTAGATACCTGTGCTAATAATGTGTCCTCAGAGGACATTACTGCCTTTAAGGCTGGAATGAGTTGCCTCAATTTGGAGCAATGGCGTGACTTTCTCATGGAGTGAAGCTCATTTGACCTGTTTCCCTGCACTCTGTATGTGGGACTCTGATACTCCAGATGGATTGCTGTTTAGGATACTCTGCAGTTTTGCAACTCCATCTTCTTTTCAAAAGGAGCTCAATGCTTTCTCAGTACACTGCCTAGCCGCCTTGCAGTCATAATTAATTATAGTTACCTAGTGCATAATTGCTGGTGTCTCCTCCTCCTGTGTTTCCTCGTCACCCAGGGTGATTGGTCTCGTGCTGTCCGGACACCATAAAGGTAGAGCAGGGTGTCATCTGACATGAGGGACAATCAGTTGCCTAGCAAGTGATAAGATACATTTATCATGGTATTGAAATGGGTTGCAGGGTAAATAGGGCACCCAGCTTAAAACATAGATGGTTAGATGAATGAAACTGGGGCATTATTTGAGACTTGTGCATCTGTTTGAAGGTGCGGATAATCACAATGTTCTGGACTTCTCTATAGCTTAACTGATAGGGATGTAGTAAGATGAAGATGTTAAGATGTCATTTATAGTTTTTATTATTCCCACTAACTATAGCGTAAACCTTCCTCCCTTAACTTATCAGATCTCTTAATTGCTATTGGCGTATCATAACCTAAAAGAATTGCACTGAAAAGGGGACGCCTTCACTTGGCTGGCAATCACACCTATTTATATAGGTCCTGATGTAGCTGCTAGTTGTGTAGAGAGTGTTGGCAAATGAGGCATAGAATTAAGATACGTACCCCAGTTTTATCATGAAAACTGAGATTTTAATTTTTATAAAGCTTTGGATTTTCACAATATTACTGTCTCCATAGTGCTGATTATCAAGGCTTAGAAAATCCATTTATTATTGCCGTGCATTCGTTTAAAAATATTCAAGTTCTAATGGACTAACCGTGGACTTTTCCAGCTGCAGAATATACTGAATGAGCAGAGGTGGCAGTGCAGCAGAAGAGAATTTGTCTGCGTTCCTGAGACCCCAAAAAAAAAGCAATTCCTCAGCACTCTGCCATCCTTCATCAGTTCACATGGTAAGTCAAACTCACGTTGAATACACTTGCTTGTCATTGAAAAAGTTCATAGCATCTGAGGGCCCTGAGTACCTTTTTAGTGGGGTCTTTGGCATGATTATATTTCTGTCAAGACTGTAGAAAAATGGATGACGTTACGGTGATCATCATATTTTCATCAAAGACTTTGTCTCTAAAGCTGACAAAGCCTGTGTTAGATACCTGTGCTAATAATGTGTCCTCAGAGGACATTGCTGTCTTTAAGGCTGGAATGAGTTGCCTTAATTGGGAGCAATGGCGTGACTTTCTCATGGAGTGAAGCTCATTTGACCTGTTTCCCTGCACTCTGTATGTGGGACTCTGATACTCCAGATGGATTGCTGTTTAGGATACTCTGCAGTTTTGCAACTCCATCTTCTTTTCAAAAGGAGCTCAATGCTTTCTCAGTACACTGCCTAGCCGCCTTGCAGTCATAATTAATTATAGTTAACTAGTGCATAATTGCTGGTGTCTCCTCCTCCTGTGTTTCCTCGTCACCCAGGATGATTGGTCTCGGGCTGTCCTGACACCATAAAGCTAGAGCAGGGTGTCATCTGACATGAGGGACAATCAGTTGCCTAGCAAGTGATAAGATACATTTATCATGGTATTGAAATGGGTTGCAGGGTAAATAGGGCACCCAGCTTAAAACCTAGATGGTTAGATGAATGAAACTCGTTCATTATTTGAGACTTGTGCATCTGTTTGAAGGTGCGGATAATCACAATGTTCTGGACTTCTCTATAGCTTAACTGATAGGGATGTACTAAGATGAAGATGTTAAGATGTCGTTTATAGTTTTTATTATTCCCACTAACTATAGCGTAAACCTTCCTCCCTTAACTTATCAGATCACTTAATTGCTATTGGCGTATCATAACCTAAAAGAATTGCACTGAAAAGGGGACGCCTTCACTTGGCTGGCAATCACACCTATTTATATAGGTCCTGATGTAGCTGCTAGTTGTGTAGAGAGTGTTGGCAAATGAGGCATAGAATTAAGATACGTACCCCAGTTTTATCATGAAAACTGAGATTTTAATTTTTATATAGCTTTGGATTTTCACAATATTACTGTCTCCATAGTGCTGATTATCAAGGCTTAGAAAACCCATTTATTATTGCTGTGCATTCGTTTGAAAATATTTAAGTTCTAATGGACTAACGGTGGACTTTTCCATCTGCAGAATATACTGAATGACCAGAGGTGGCAGTGCAGCAGAAGAGAATTTGTCTGCGTTCCTGAGACTCAAAAAAAAAAGCAATTCCTCAGCACTCTACCATCCTTCATCAGTTTACATGGTAAGTCAAACTCACGTTGAATACATTTGCTTGTCATTGAAAAAGTTCATAGCATCTGAGGGCCCTGAGTACCTTTTTAGTGGGGTCTTTGGCATGATTATATTTCTGTCAAGACTGTAGAAAAATGGATGATGTTACGGTGATCATCATATTTTCATCAAAGACTTTGTCTCTAAAGCTGACAAAGCCTGTGTTAGATACCTGTGCTAATAATGTGTCCTCAGAGGACATTACTTCCTTTAAGGCTGGAATGAGTTGCCTCAATTTGGAGCAATGGCGTGACTTTCTCATGGAGTGAAGCTCATTTGACCTGTTTCCCTGCACTCTGTATGTGGGACTCTGATACTCCAGATGGATTGCTGTTTAGGATACTCTGCAGTTTTGCAACTCCATCTTCTTTTCAAAAGGAGCTCAATGCTTTCTCAGTACACTGCCTAGCCGCCTTGCAGTCATAATTAATTATAGTTACCTACTGCATAATTGCTGGTGTCTCCTCCTCCTGTGTTTCCTCGTCACCCAGGGTGATTGGTCACGTGCTGTCCTGACATCATAAAGCTAGAGCAGGGTGTCATCTGACATGAGGGACAATCAGTTGCCTAGCAAGTGATAAGATACATTTATCATGGTATTGAAATGGGTTGCAGGGTAAATAGGGCACCCAGCTTAAAACCTAGATGGTTAGATGAATGAAACTGGGGCATTATTTGAGACTTGTGCATCTGTTTGAAGGTGCGGATAATCACAATGTTCTGGACTTCTCTATAGCTTAACTGATAGGGATGTACTAAGATGAAGATGTTAAGATGTTGTTTATAGTTTTTATTATTCCCACTAACTATAGCGTAAACCTTCCTCCCTTAACTTATCAGATCACTTAATTGCTATTGGCGTATCATAACCTAAAAGAATTGCACTGAAAAGGGGACGCCTTCACTTGGCTGGCAATTACACCTATTTATCTAGGTCCTGATGTAGCTGCTAGTTATGTAGAGAGTGTTGGCAAATGAGGCATAGAATTAAGATATGTACCCCAGTTTTATCTTGAAAACTGAGATTTTAATTTTTAGTAAGCTTTGGATTTTCACAATATTACTGTCTCCATAGTACTGATTATCAAGGCTTAGAAAATCCATTTATTATTGCTGTGCATTCGTTTGAAAATATTCAAGTTCTAATGGACTAACGGTGGACTTTTCCATCTGCAGAATATACTGAATGACCAGAGGTGGCAGTGCAGCAGAAGAGAATTTGTCTGCGTTCGTGAGACCCAAAAAAAAAGCAATTCCTCAGCACTCTGCCATCCTTCATCAGTTTACATGGTAAGTCAAACTCACGTTGAATACATTTGCTTGTCATTAAAAAAGTTCATAGCATCTGAGGGCCCTGAGTACCTTTTTAATGGGGTCTTTGGCATGATTATATTTCTGTCAAGACTGTAGAAAAATGGATGACGTTACGGTGGTCATCATATTTTCATCAAAGACTTTGTCTCTAAAGCTGACAAAGCCTGTGTTAGATACCTGTGCTAATAATGTGTCGTCAGAGGACATTACTGTCTTTAAGGCTGGAATGAGTTGCCTTAATTCGGAGCAATGGCGTAACTTTCTCATGGATTGAAGCTCATTTGACCTGTTTCCCTGCACTCTGTATGTGGGACTCTGATACTCCAGATGGATTGCTGTTTAGGATACTCTGCAGTTTTGCAACCCCATCTCCTTTTCAAAAGGAGCTCAATGCTTTCTCAGTACACTGCCTAGCCGCCTTGCAGTCATAATTAATTATAATTACCTAGTGCATAATTGCTGGTGTCTCCTCCTCCTGTGTTTCCTCGTCACCCAGGGTGATTGGTCACGTGCTGTCCTGACACCATAAAGCTAGAGCAAGGTGTCATCTGACATGAGGGACAATCAGTTGCCTAGCAAGTGATAAGATACATTTATCATGGTATTGAAATGGGCTGCAGGGTAAATAGGGCACCCAGCTTAAAACATAGATGGTTAGATGAATGAAACTGGGGCATTATTTGAGACTTGTGCATCTGTTTGAAGGTGCGGATAATCACAATGTTCTGGACTTCTCTATAGCTTAACTGATAGGGATGTACTAAGATGAAGATGTTAAGATGTCATTTATAGTTTTTATTATTCCCACTAACTATAGCGTAAACCTTCCTCCCTTAACTTATCAGATCTCTTAATTGCTATTGGCGTATCATAACCTAAAAGAATTGCACTGAAAAGGGGACGCCTTCACTTGGCTGGCAATCACACCTATTTATATAGGTCCTGATGTAGCTGCTAGTTGTGTAGAGAGTGTTGGCAAATGAGGCATAAAATTAAGATACGTACCCCAGTTTTATCATGAAAACTGAGATTTTAATTTTTATAAAGCTTTGGATTTTCACAATATTACTGTCTCCATAGTGCTGATTATCAAGGCTTAGAAAATCCATTTATTATTGCTGTGCATTCGTTTGAAAATATTCAAGTTCTAATGGACTAACCGTGGACTTTTCCATCTGCAGAATATACTGAATGAGCAGAGGTGGCAGTGCAGCAGAAGAGAATTTGTCTGCGTTCCTGAGACCCCAAAAAAAAGCAATTCCTCAGCACTCTGCCATCCTTCATCAGTTTACATGGTAAGTCAAACTCACGTTGAATACACTTGCTTGTCATTGAAAAAGTTCATAGCATCTGAGGGCCCTGAGTACCTTTTTAGTGGGGTCTTTGGCATAATTATATTTCTGTCAAGACTGTAGAAAAATGGATGACGTTACGGTGATCATCATATTTTCATCAAAGACTTTGTCTCTAAAGCTGACAAAGCCTGTGTTAGATACCTGTGCTAATAATGTGTCCTCAGAGGACATTGCTGTCTTTAAGGCTGGAATGAGTTGCCTTAATTTGGAGCAATGGCGTGACTTTCTCATGGAGTGAAGATCATTTGACCTGTTTCCCTGCACTCTGTATGTGGGACTCTGATACTCCAGATGGATTGCTGTTTAGGATACTCTGCAGTTTTGCAACTCCATCTTCTTTTCAAAAGGAGCTCAATGCTTTCTCAGTACACTGCCTAGCCGCCTTGCAGTCATAATTAATTATAGTTAACTAGTGCATAATTGCTGGTGTCTCCTCGTCCTGTGTTTCCTCGTCACCCAGGGTGATTGGTCTCGGGCTGTCCTGACACCATAAAGCTAGAGCAGGGTGTCATCTGACATGAGGGACAATCAGTTGCCTAGCAAGTGATAAGATACATTTATCATGGTATTGAAATGGGTTGCAGGGTAAATAGGGCACCCAGCTTAAAACCTAGATGGTTAGATGAATGAAACTGGGGCATTATTTGAGACTTGTGCATCTGTTTGAAGGTGCGGATAATCACAATGTTCTGGACTTCTCTATAGCTTAACTGATAGGGATGTACTAAGATGAAGATGTTAAGATGTCATTTATAGTTTTTATTATTCCCACTAACTATAGCGTAAACCTTCCTCCCTTAACTTATCAGATCTCTTAATTGCTATTGGCGTGTCATAACCTAAAAGAATTGCACTGAAAAGGGGACGCCTTCACTTGGCTGGCAATCACACCTATTTATATAGGTCCTGATGTAGCTGCTAGTTGTGTAGAGAGTGTTGGCAAATTCGGCAGAGAATTAAGATACGTACCCCAGTTTTATCATGAAAACTGAGATTTATTTTTTAGTAAGCATTGGATTTTCACAATATTACTGTCTCCATAGTGCTGATTATCAAGGCCTAGAAAATCCATTTATTATTGCTGTGCATTCGTTTGAAAATATTCAAGTTCGAATGGACTAACGGTGGACTTTTCCATCTGCAGAATATACTGAATGACCAGAGGTAGCAGTGCAGCAGAAGAGAATTTGTCTGCGTTCGTGAGACCCAAAAAAAAAGCAATTCCTCAGCACTCTGCCATCCTTCATCAGTTTACATGGTAAGTCAAACTCACGTTGAATACATTTGCTTGTCATTAAAAAAGTTCATAGCAGCTGAGGGCCCTGAGTACCTTTTTAATGGGGTCTTTGTCATGATTATATTTCTGTTAAGACTGTAGAAAAATGGATGACGTTACGGTGATCATCATATTTTCATCAAAGACTTTGTCTCTAAAGCTGACAAAGCCTGTGTTAGATACCTGTGCTAATAATGTGTCGTCAGAGGACATTACTGTCTTTAAGGCTGGAATGAGTTGCCTTAATTTGGAGCAATGGCGTAACTTTCTCATGGATTGAAGCTCATTTGACCTGTTTCCCTGCACTCTGTATGTGGGACTCTGATACTCCAGATGGATTGCTGTTTAGGATACTCTGCAGTTTTGCAACTCCATCTCCTTTTCAAAAGGAGCTCAATGCTTTCTCAGTACACTGCCTAGCCGCCTTGCAGTCATAATTAATTATAATTACCTAGTGCATAATTGCTGGTGTCTCCTCCTCCTGTGTTTCCTCGTCACCCAGGGTGATTGGTCACGTGCTGTCCTGACACCATAAAGCTAGAGCAGGGTGTCATCTGACATGAGGGACAATCAGTTGCCTAGCAAGTGATAAGATACATTTATCATGGTATTGAAATGGGTTGCAGGGTAAATAGGGCATCCAGCTTAAAACATAGATGGTTAGATGAATGAAACTGGGGCATTATTTGAGACTTGTGCATCTGTTTGAAGGTGCGGATAATCACAATGTTCTGGACTTCTCTATAGCTTAACTGATAGGGATGTAGTAAGATGAAGATGTTAAGATGTCATTTATAGTTTTTATTATTCCCACTAACTATAGCGTAAACCTTCCTCCCTTAACTTATCAGATCTCTTAATTGCTATTGGCGTATCATAACCTAAAAGAATTGCACTGAAAAGGGGACGCCTTCACTTGGCTGGCAATCACACCTATTTATATAGGTCCTGATGTAGCTGCTAGTTGTGTAGAGAGTGTTGGCAAATGAGGCATAGAATTAAGATACGTACCCCAGTTTTATCATGAAAACTGAGATTTTAATTTTTATAAAGCTTTGGATTTTCACAATATTACTGTCTCCATAGTGCTGATTATCAAGGCTTAGAAAATCCATTTATTATTGCTGTGCATTCGTTTGAAAATATTCAAGTTCTAATGGACTAACAGTGGACTTTTCCATCTGCAGAATATACTGAATGACCAGAGGTGGCAGTGCAGCAGAAGAGAATTTGTCTGCGTTCCTGAGACCCAAAAAAAAAAGCAATTCCTCAGCACTCTGCCATCCTTCATCAGTTTTTCCATCCGCAGAATATAGTGAATGACCAGAGGTGGCAGTGCAGCAGAAGAGAATTTGTCTGCGTTCGTGAGACCCAAAAAAAAAGCAATTCCTCAGCACTCTGCCATCCTTCATCAGTTTACATGGTAAGTCAAACTCACGTTGAATACATTTGCTTGTCATTAAAAAAGTTCATAGCATCTGAGGGCCCTGAGTACCTTTTTAATGGGGTCTTTGGCATGATTATATTTCTGTCAAGACTGTAGAAAAATGGATGACGTTACGGTGATCATCATATTTTCATCAAAGACTTTGTCTCTAAAGCTGACAAAGCCTGTGTTAGATACCTGTGCTAATAATGTGTCCTCAGAGGACATTGCTGTCTTTAAGGCTGGAATAAGTTGCCTTAATTTGGAGCAATGGCGTGACTTTCTCATGGAGTGAAGCTCATTTGACCTGTTTCCCTGCACTCTGTATGTGGGACTCTGATACTCCAGATGGATTGCTGTTTAGGATACTCTGCAGTTTTGCAACTCCATCTTCTTTTCAAAAGGAGCTCAATGCTTTCTCAGTACACTGCCTAGCCGCCTTGCAGTCATAATTAATTATAGTTACCTAGTGCATAATTGCTGGTGTCTCCTCCTCCTGTGTTTCCTCGTCACCCAGGGTGATTGGTCTCGTGCTGTCCTGACACCATCAAGCTAGAGCAGGGTGTCATCTGACATGAGGGGCAATCAGTGGCCTAGCAAGTGATAAGATACATTTATCATGGTATTGAAATGGGTTGCAGGGTAAATAGGGCACCCAGCTTAAAACCTAGATGGTTAGATGAATGAAACTGGGGCATTATTTGAGACTTGTGCATCTGTTTGAAGGTGCGGATAATCACAATGTTCTGGACTTCTCTATAGCTTAACTGATAGGGATGTACTAAGATGAAGATGTTAAGATGTCATTTATAGTTTTTATTATTCCCACTAACTATAGCGTAAACCTTCCTCCCTTAACTTATCAGATCTCTTAATTGCTATTGGCGTATCATAACCTAAAAGAATTGCACTGAAAAGGGGACGCCTTCACTTGGCTGGCAATCACACCTATTTATATAGGTCCTGATGTAGCTGCTAGTTGTGTAGAGAGTGTTGGCAAATGAGGCATAGAATTAAGATACGTACCCCTATTTTATCATGAAAACTGAGATTTATTTTTTAGTAAGCATTGGATTTTCACACTATTACTGTCTCCATAGTGCTGATTATCAAGGCTTAGAAAATCCATTTATTATTGCTGTGCATTCGTTTGAAAATATTCAAGTTCTAATGGACTAACGGTGGACTTTTCCATCTGCAGAATATACTGAATGACCAGAGGTGGCAGTGCAGCAGAAGAGAATTTGTCTGCGTTCCTGAGACCCCAAAAAAAAAGCAATTCCTCAGCACTCTGCCATCCTTCATCAGTTTACATGGTAAGTCAAACTCACGTTGAATACATTTGCTTGTCATTGAAAAAGTTCATAGCATCTGAGGGCCCTGAGTACCTTTTTAGTGGGGTCTTTGGCATGATTATATTTCTGTCAAGACTGTAGAAAAATGGATGACGTTACGGTGATCATCATATTTTCATCAAAGACTTTGTCTCTAAAGCTGACAAAGCCTGTGTTAGATACCTGTGCTAATAATGTTTCCTCAGAGGACATTACTACCTTTAAGGCTGGAATGAGTTGCCTCAATTTGGAGCAATGGCGTGACTTTCTCATGGAGTGAAGCTCATTTGACCTGTTTCCCTGCACTCTGTATGTGGGACTCTGATACTCCAGATGGATTGCTGTTTAGGATACTCTGCAGTTTTGCAACTCCATCTTCTTTTCAAAAGGAGCTCAATGCTTTCTCAGTACACCGCCTAGCCGCCTTGCAGTCATAATTAATTATAGTTACCTAGTGCATAATTGCTGGTGTCTCCTCCTCCTGTGTTTCCTCGTCACCCAGGGTGATTGGTCTCGTGCTGTCCTGACACCATAAAGCTAGAGCAGGGTGTCATCTGACATGAGGGACAATCAGTTGCCTAGCAAGTGATAAGATACATTTATCATGGTATTGAAATGGGTTGCAGGGTAAATAGGGCACCCAGCTTAAAACCTAGATGGTTAGATGAATGAAACTGGGGCATTATTTGAGACTTGTGCATCTGTTTGAAGGTGCGGATAATCACAATGTTCTGGACTTCTCTATAGCTTAACTGATAGGGATGTACTAAGATGAAGATGTTAAGATGTTGTTTATAGTTTTTATTATTCCCACTAACTATAGCGTAAACCTTCCTCCCTTAACTTATCAGATCACTTAATTGCTATTGGCGTATCATAACCTAAAAGAATTGCACTGAAAAGGGGACGCCTTCACTTGGCTGGCAATTACACCTATTTATCTAGGTCCTGATGTAGCTGCTAGTTATGTAGAGAGTGTTGGCAAATGAGGCATAGAATTAAGATATGTACCCCAGTTTTATTTTGAAAACTGAGATTTTAATTTTTAGTAAGCTTTGGATTTTCACAATATTACTGTCTCCATAGTGCTGATTATCAAGGCTTAGAAAATCCATTTATTATTGCTGTGCATTCGTTTGAAAATATTCAAGTTCTAATGGACTAATGGTGGACTTTTCCATCTGCAGAATATACTGAATGACCAGAGGTAGCAGTGCAGCAAAAGAGAATTTGTCTGCGTTTGTGAGACCCCCAAAAAAAAGCAATTCCTCAGCACTCTGCCATCCTTCATCAGTTTACATGGTAAGTCAAACTCACGTTGAATACACTTGCTTGTCATTGAAAAAGTTCATAGCATCAGAGGGCCCGGAGTACCTTTTTAGTGGGGTCTTTGGCATGATTATATTTCTGTCAAGACTGTAGAAAAATGGATGACGTTACGGTGATCATCATATTTTCATCAAAGACTTTGTCTCTAAAGCTGACAAAGCCTGTGTTAGATACCTGTGCTAATAATGTGTCCTCAGAGGACATTGCTGTCTTTAAGGCTGGAATGAGTTGCCTTAATTTGGAGCAATGGCGTGACTTTCTCATGGAGTGAAGCTCATTTGACCTGTTTCCCTGCACTCTGTATGTGGGACTCTGATACTCCAGATGGATTGCTGTTTAGGATACTCTGCAGTTTTGCAACTCCATCTCCTTTTCAAAAGGAGCTCAATGCTTTCTCAGTACACTGCCTAGCCGCCTTGCAGTCATAATTAATTATAATTACCTAGTGCATAATTGCTGGTGTCTCCTCGTCACCCAGGGTGATTGGTCTCGGGCTGTCCTGATACCATAAAGCTAGAGCAGGGTGTCATCTGACATGAGGGACAATCAGTTGCCTAGCAAGTGATAAGATACATTTATCATGGTATTGAAATGGGTTGCAGGGTAAATAGGGCACCCAGCTTAAAACCTAGATGGTTAGATGAATGAAACTGGGGCATTATTTGAGACTTGTGCATCTGTTTGAAGGTGCGGATAATCACAATGTTCTGGACTTCTCTATAGCTTAACTGATAGGAATGTACTAAGATGAAGATGTGAAGATGTCGTTTATAGTTTTTATTATTCCCACTAACTACAGCGTAAACCTTCCTCCCTTAACTTATCAGATCACTTAATTGCTATTGGCGTATCATAACCTAAAAGAATTGCACTGAAAAGGGGACGCCTTCACTTGGCTGGCAATTACACCTATTTATCTAGGTCCTGATGTAGCTGCTAGTTATGTTGAGAGTGTTGGCAAATGAGGCATAGAATTTAGAAACGTACCCCAGTTTTATCATGAAAACTGAGATTTTATTTTTAGTAAGCTTTGGATTTTCACAATATTACTGTCTCCATAGTGCTGATTATCAAGGCTTAGAAAATCCATTTATTATTGCTGTGCATTCGTTTGAAAATATTCAAGTTCTAATGGACTAACCGTGGACTTTTCCATCTGCAGAATATACTGAATGACCAGAGGTGGCAGTGCAGCAGAAGAGAATTTGTCTGCGTTCCTGAGACCCCAAAAAAAAAGCAATTCCTCAGCACTCTGCCATCCTTCATCAGTTTAAATGGTAAGTCAAACTCACGTTGAATACATTTGCTTGTCATTAAAAAAGTGCATAGCATCTGAGGGCCCTGAGTACCTTTTTAGTGGGGTCTTTGGCATGATTATATTTCTGTCAAGACTGTAGAAAAATGGATGACGTTACGGTGATCATCATATTTTCATCAAAGACTTTGTCTCTAAAGCTGACAAAGCCTGTGTTAGATACCTGTGCTAATAATGTATTGTCAGAGGACATTGCTGTCTTTAAGGCTGGAATGAGTTGCCTTAATTTGGAGCAATGGCGTGACTTTCTCATGGAGTGAAGCTCATTTGACCTGTTTCCCTGCACTCTGTATGTGGGACTCTGATACTCCAGATGGATTGCTGTTTAGGATACTCTGCAGTTTTGCAACTCCATCTTCTTTTCAAAAGGAGCTCAATGCTTTCTCAGTACACTGCCTAGCTGCCTTGCAGTCATAATTAATTATAGTTACCTAGTGCATAATTGCTGGTGTCTCCTCCTCCTGTGTTTCCTCGTCACCCAGGGCGATTGGTCACGTGCTGTCCTGACATCATAAAACTAGAGCAGGGTGTCATCTGACATGAGGGACAATCAGTTGCCTAGCAAGTGATAAGATACATTTATCATGGTATTGAAATGGGTTGCAGGGTAAATAGGGCACCCAGCTTAAAACCTAGATGGTTAGATGAATGAAACTGGGGCATTATTTGAGACTTGTGCATCTGTTTGAAGGTGTGGATAATCATAATGTTCTGGACTTCTCTATAGCTTAACTGATAGGGATGTACTAAGATGAAGATGTTAAGATGTCATTTATAGTTTTTATTATTCCCACTAACTATAGCGTAAACCTTCCTCCCTTAACTTATCAGATCTCTTAATTGCTATTGGCGTATCATAACCTAAAAGAATTGCACTGAAAAGGGGACGCCTTCACTTGGCTGGCAATCACACCTATTTATATAGGTCCTGATGTAGCTGCTAGTTGTGTAGAGAGTGTTGGCAAATGAGGCATAGAATTAAGATACGTACCCCAGTTTTATCATGAAAACTGAGATTTTAATTTTTATAAAGCTTTGGATTTTCACAATATTACTGTCTCCATAGTGCTGATTATCAAGGCTTAGAAAATCCATTTATTATTGCTGTGCATTCGTTTGAAAATATTCAAGTTCTAATGGACTAACCGTGGACTTTTCCATCTGCAGAATATACTGAATGACCAGAGGTGGCAGTGCAGCAGAAGAGAATTTGTCTGCGTTCCTGAGACCCCCCAAAAAAAGCAATTCCTCAGCACTCTGCCATCCTTCATCAGTTTACATGGTAAGTCAAACTCACGTTGAATACACTTGCTTGTCATTGAAAAAGTTCATAGCATCTGAGGGCCCTGAGTACCTTTTTAGTGGGGTCTTTGGCATGATTATATTTCTGTCAAGACTGTAGAAAAATGGATGACGTTACAGTGATCATCATATTTTCATCAAAGACTGTGTCTCTAAAGCTGACAAAGCCTTTGTTAGATACCTGTGCTAATAATGTGTCCTCAGAGGACATTGCTGTCTTTAAGGCTGGAATGAGTTGCCTTAATTTGGAGCAATGGCGTGACTTTCTCATGGAGTGAAGCTCATTTGACCTGTTTCCCTGCACTCTGTATGTGGGACTCTGATACTCCAGATGGATTGCTGTTTAGGATACTCTGCAGTTTTGCAACTCCATTTTATTTTCAAAAGGAGCTCAATGCTTTCTCAGTACACTGCCTAGCCGCCTGGCAGTCATAATTAATTAATTATAGTTACCTACTGCATAGTTGCTGGTGTCTCCTCCTCCTGTGTTTCCTCGTCACCCAGGGTGATTGGTCACGTGCTGTCCTAACATCATAAAGCTAGAGCAGGGTGTCATCTGACATGAGGGACAATCAGTTGCCTAGCAAGTGATAAGATACATTTATCATGGTATTGAAATGGGTTGCAGGGTAAATAGGGCACCCAGCTTAAAGCCTAGATGGTTAGATGAATGAAACTGGGGCATTATTTGAGACTTGTGCATCTGTTTGAATGTGCGGATAATCACAATGTTATGGACTTCTCTATAGCTTAACTGATAGGGATGTACTAAGATGAAGATGTTAAGATGTTGTTTATAGTTTTTATTATTCCCACTAACTATAGCGTAAACCTTCCTCCCTTAACTTATCAGTTAATTGCTATTGGCGTATCATAACCTAAAAGAATTGCACTGAAAAGGGGACGCCTTCACTTGGCTGGCAATTACACCGATTTATCTAGGTCCTGATGTAGCTGCTAGTTATGTAGAGAGTGTTGGCAAATGAGGCATAGAATTAAGATATGTACCCCAGTTTTATCTTGAAAACTGAGATTTTAATTTTTAGTAAGCTTTGGATTTTCACAATATTACTGTCTCCATAGTACTGATTATCAAGGCTTAGAAAATCCATTTATTATTGCTGTGCATTCGTTTGAAAATATTCAAGTTCTAATGGACTAATGGTGGACTTTTCCATCTGCAGAATATACTGAATGACCAGAGGTAGCAGTGCAGCAGAAGAGAATTTGTCTGCGTTTGTGAGACCCCCAAAAAAAAGCAATTCCTCAGCACTCTGCCATCCTTCATCAGTTTACATGGTAAGTCAAACTCACGTTGAATACACTTGCTTGTCATTGAAAATGTTCATAGCATCAGAGGGCCCGGAGTACCTTTTTAGTGGGGTCTTTGGCATGATTATATTTCTGTCAAGACTGTAGAAAAATGGATGACGTTACGGTGATCATCATATTTTCATCAAAGACTTTGTCTCTAAAGCTGACAAAGCCTGTGTTAGATACCTGTGCTAATAATGTGTCCTCAGAGGACATTACTGTCTTTAAGGCTGGAATGAGTTGCCTTAATTTGGAGCAATGGCGTGACTTTCTCATGGAGTGAAGCTCATTTGACCTGTTTCCCTGCACTCTGTATGTGGGACTCTGATACTCCAGATGGATTGCTGTTTAGGATACTCTGCAGTTTTGCAACTCCATCTCCTTTTCAAAAGGAGCTCAATGCTTTCTCAGTACACTGCCTAGCCGCCTTGCAGTCATAATTAATTATAGTTACCTAGTGCATAATTGCTGGTGTCTCCTCCTCCTGTGTTTCCTCGTCACCCAGGGTGATTGGTCTCGTGCTGTCCTGACACCATAAAGCTAGAGCAGGGTGTCATCTGACATGAGGGACAATCAGTTGCCTAGCAAGTGATAAGATACATTTATCATGGTATTGAAATGGGTTGCAGGGTAAATAGGGCACCCAGCTTAAAACCTAGATGGTTAGATGAATGAAACTGGGACATTATTTGAGACTTGTGCATCTGTTTGAAGGTGCGGATAATCACACTGTTCTGGACTTCTCTATAGCTTAACTGATAGGGATGTACTAAGATGAAGATGTTAAGATGTCGTTTATAGTTTTTATTATTCCCACTAACTATAGCGTAAACCTTCCTCCCTTAACTTATCAGATCACTTAATTGCTATTGGCGTAACATAACCTAAAAGAATTGCACTGAAAAGGGGACGCCTTCACTTGGCTGGCAATCACACCTATTTATATAGGTCCTGATGTAGCTGCTAGTTGTGTAGAGAGTGTTGGGAAATGAGGCATAGAATTAAGATACGTACCCCAGTTTTATCATGAAAACTGAGATTTTAATTTTTAGTAAGCTTTGGATTTTCACAATATTACTGTCTCCATAGTGATGATTATCAAGGCTTAGAAAATCCATTTATTATTGCTGTGCATTCGTTTGAAAATATTCAAGTTCTAATGGACTAACGGTGGACTTTTCCATCTGCAGAATATACTGAATGACCAGAGGTGGCAGTGCAGCAGAAGAGAATTTGTCTGCGTTCCTGAGACCCAAAAAAAAAGCAATTCCTCAGCACTCTGCCATCCTTCATCAGTTTACATGGTAAGTCAAACTCACGTTGAAAACATTTGCTTGTCATTAAAAAAGTTCATAGCATCTGAGGGCCCTGAGTACCTTTTTAATGGGGTCTTTGGCATGATTATATTTCTGTCAAGACTGTAGAAAAATGGATGACGTTACGGTGATCATCATATTTTCATCAAAGACTTTGTCTCTAAAGCTGACAAAGCCTGTGTTAGATACCTGTGCTAATAATGTGTCCTCAGAGGACATTACTGTCTTTAAGGCTGGAATGAGTTGCCTTAATTTGGAGCAATGGCGTAACTTTCTCATGGAGTGAAGCTCATTTGGCCTGTTTCCCTGCACTCTGTATGTGGGACTCTGATACTCCAGATGGATTGCTGTTTAGGATACTCTGCAGTTTTGCAACTCCATCTTCTTTTCAAAAGGAGCTCAATGCTTTCTCAGTACACTGCCTAGCCGCCTTGCAGTCATAATTAATTATAGTTACCTACTGCATAATTGCTGGTGTCTCCTCCTCCTGTGTTTCCTCGTCACCCAGGGTGATTGGTCACGTGCTGTCCTGACATCATAAAGCTAGAGCAGGGTGTCATCTGACATGAGGGACAATCAGTTGCCTAGCAAGTGATAAGATACATTTATCATGGTATTGAAATGGGTTGCAGGGTAAATAGGGCACCCAGCTTAAAACCTAGATGGTTAGATGAATGAAACTGGGACATTATTTGAGACTTGTGCATCTGTTTGAAGGTGCGGATAATCACACTGTTCTGGACTTCTCTATAGCTTAACTGATAGGGATGTACTAAGATGAAGATGTTAAGATGTCGTTTATAGTTTTTATTATTCCCACTAACTATAGCGTAAACCTTCCTCCCTTAACTTATCAGATCACTTAATTGCTATTGGCGTATCATAACCTAAAAGAATTGCACTGAAAAGGGGACGCCTTCACTTGGCTGGCAATCACACCTATTTATATAGGTCCTGATGTAGCTGCTAGTTGTGTAGAGAGTGTTGGCAAATGAGGCATAGAATTAAGATACGTACCCCAGTTTTATCATGAAAACTGAGATTTTAATTTTTATAAAGCTTAGGATTTTCACAATATTACTGTCTCCATAGTGCTGATTATCAAGGCTTAGAAAATCCATTTATTATTGCTGTGCATTCGTTTGAAAATATTCAAGTTCTAATGGACTAACGGTGGACTTTTCCATCTGCAGAATATACTGAATGACCAGAGGTGGCAGTGCAGCAGAAGAGAATTTGTCAGCGTTCCTGAGACCCAAAAAAAAAAAGCAATTCCTCAGCACTCTTCCATCCTTCATCAGTTTACATGGTAAGTCAAACTCACGTTGAATACATTTGCTTGTCATTAAAAAAGTGCATAGCATCTGAGGGCCCTGAGTACCTTTTTAGTGGGGTCTTTGGCATGATTATATTTCTATCAAGACTGTAGAAAAATGGATGACGTTACGGTGATCATCATATTTTCATCAAAGACTTTGTCTCTAAAGCTGACAAAGCCTGTGTTAGATACCTGTGCTAATAATGTATCCTCAGAGGACATTGCTGTCTTTAAGGCTGGAATGAGTTGCCTTAATTTGGAGCAATGGCGTGACTTTCTCATGGAGTGAAGCTCATTTGACCTGTTTCCCTGCACTCTGTATGTGGGACTCTGACACTCCAGATGGATTGCTGTTTAGGATACTCTGCAGTTTTGCAACTCCATCTTCTTTTCAAAAGGAGCTCAATGCTTTCTCAGTACACTGCCTAGCCGCCTTGCAGTCATAATTAATTATAGTTACATACTGCATAATTGCTGGTGTCTCCTCCTCCTGGGTTTTTCACCGTCACCCAGGGTGATTGGTCTCGTGCTGTCCTGACACCATAAAGCTAGAGCAGGGTGTCATCTGACATGAGGGACAATCAGTTGCCTAGCAAGTGATAAGATACATTTATCATGGTATTGAAATGGGTTGCAGGGTAAATAGGGCACCCTGCTTAAAACCTAGATGGTTAGATGAATGAAACTGGGGCATTATTTGAGACTTGTGCATCTGTTTGAAGGTGCGGATAATCACAATGTTCTGGACTTCTCTATAGCTTAACTGATAGGGATGTACTAAGATGAAGATGTTAAGATGTCGTTTATAGTTTTTATTATTCCCACTAACTATAGCGTAAACCTTCCTCCCTTAACTTATCAGATCACATAATTGCTATTGGCGTATCATAACCTAAAAGAATTGCACTGAAAAGGGAACGCCTTCACTTGGCTGGCAATCACACCTATTTATATAGGTCCTGATGTAGCTGCTAGTTGTGTAGAGAGTGTTGGCAAATGAGGCATAGAATTAAGATATGTACCCCAGTTTTATTTTGAAAACTGAGATTTTAATTTTTAGTAAGCTTTGGATTTTCACAATATTACTGTCTCCATAGTGCTGATTATCAAGGCTTAGAAAATCCATTTATTATTGCTGTGCATTCGTTTGAAAATATTCAAGTTCTAATGGACTAACGGTGGACTTTTCCATCTGCAGAATATACTGAATGACCAGAGGTGGCAGTGCAGCAGAAGAGAATTTGTCTGCGTTCCTGAGACCCCCAAAAAAAAGCAATTCCTCAGCACTCTGCAATCCTTCATCAGTTTACATGGTAAGTCAAACTCACATTGAATACACTTGCTTGTCATTGAAAAAGTTCATAACATCTGAGGGCCCGGAGTACCTTTTTAGTGGGGTCTTTGGCATGATTATATTTCTGTCAAGACTGTAGAAAAATGGATGACGTTACGGTGATCATCATATTTTCATCAAGACTTTGTCTCTAAAGCTGACAAAGCCTGTGTTAGATACCTGTGCTAATAATGTATCCTCAGAGGACATTGCTGTCTTTAAGGCTGGAATGAGTTGCCTTAATTTGGAGCAATGGCGTGACTTTCTCATGGAGTGAAGCTCATTTGACCTGTTTCCCTGCACTCCGTATGTGGGACTCTGATACTCCAGATGGATTGCTGTTTAGGATACTCTGCAGTTTTGCAACTCCATCTTCTTTTCAAAAGGAGCTCAATGCTTTCTCAGTACACTGCCTAGCCGCCTTGCAGTCATAATTAATTATAGTTACCTAGTGCATAATTGCTGGTGTCTCCTCCTCCTGTGTTTCCTCGTCACCCAGGGTGATTGGTCACGTGCTGTCCTGACACCATAAAGCTAGAGCAGGGTGTCATCTGACATGAGGGGCAATCAGTTGCCTAGCAAGTGATAAGATACATTTATCATGGTATTGAAATGGGTTGCAGGGTAAATAGGGCACCCAGCTTAAAACCTAGATGGTTAGATGAATGAAACTGGGGCATTATTTGAGACTTGTGCATCTGTTTGAAGGTGCGGATAATCACAATGTTCTGGACTTCTCTATAGCTTATCTGATAGGGATGTACTAAGATGAAGATGTTAAGATGTCATTTATAGTTTTTATTATTCCCACTAACTATAGCGTAAACCTTCCTCCCTTAACTTATCCGATCTCTTAATTGCTATTGGCGTATCATAACCTAAAAGAATTGCACTGAAAAGGGGACGCCTTCACTTGGCTGGCAATTACACCTATTTATCTAGGTCCTGATGTAGCTGCTAGTTGTGTAGAGAGTGTTGGCAAATGAGGCATAGAATTAAGATATGTACCCCAGTTTTATCATGAAAACTGAGATTTTAATTTTTAGTAAGCTTTGGATTTTCACAATATTACTGTCTCCATAGTGCTGATTATCAAGGCTTAGAAAATCCATTTATTATTGCTGTGCATTCGTTTGAAAATATTCAAGTTCGAATGGACTAACGGTGAACTTTTCCATCTGCAGAATATACTGAATGACCAGAGGTGGCAGTGCAGCAGAAGAGAATTTGTCTGCGTTCCTGAGACCCCCAAAAAAAAGCAATTCCTCAGCACTCTGCCATCCTTCATCAGTTTACATGGTAAGTCAAACTCACGTTGAATACACTTGCTTGTCATTAAAAAAGTTCATAGCATTTGAGGGCCCTGAGTACCTTTTTAGTGGGGTCTTTGGCATGATTATATTTCTGTCAAGACTGTAGAAAAATGGATGACGTTACGGTGATCATCATATTTTCATCAAAGACTTTGTCTCTAAAGCTGACAAAGCCTGTGTTAGATACCTGTGCTAATACTGTGTCCTCAGAGGACATTGCTGTCTTTAAGGCTGGAATGAGTTGCCTTAATTTGGAGCAATGGCGTGACTTTCTCATGGAGTGAAGCTCATTTGACCTGTTTCCCTGCACTCTGTATGTGGGACTCTGATACTCCAGATTGATTGCTGTTTAGGATACTCTGCAGTTTTGCAACTCCATCTTCTTTTCAAAAGGAGCTCAATGCTTTCTCAGTACACTGCCTAGCCGCCTTGCAGTCATAATTAATTATAGTTACCTAGTGCATAATTGCTGGTGTCTCCTCCTCCTGTGTTTCCTCGTCACCCAGGGTGATTGGTCTCGTGCTGTCCTGACACCATAAAGCTAGAGCAGGGTGTCATCTGACATGAGGGACAATCAGTTGCCTAGCAAGTGATAAGATACATTTATCATGGTATTGAAATGGGTTGCAGGGTAAATAGGGCACCCAGCTTAAAACCTAGATGGTTAGATGAATGAAACTGGGACATTATTTGAGACTTGTGCATCTGTTTGAAGGTGCGGATAATCACACTGTTCTGGACTTCTCTATAGCTTAACTGATAGGGATGTACTAAGATGAAGATGTTAAGATGTCGTTTATAGTTTTTATTATTCCCACTAACTATAGCGTAAACCTTCCTCCCTTAACTTATCAGATCACTTAATTGCTATTGGCGTAATATAACCTAAAAGAATTGCACTGAAAAGGGGACGCCTTCACTTGGCTGGCAATCACACCTATTTATATAGGTCCTGATGTAGCTGCTAGTTGTGTAGAGAGTGTTGGGAAATGAGGCATAGAATTAAGATACGTACCCCAGTTTTATCATGAAAACTGAGATTTTAATTTTTAGTAAGCTTTGGATTTTCACAATATTACTGTCTCCATAGTGATGATTATCAAGGCTTAGAAAATCCATTTATTATTGCTGTGCATTCGTTTGAAAATATTCAAGTTCTAATGGACTAACGGTGGACTTTTCCATCTGCAGAATATACTGAATGACCAGAGGTGGCAGTGCAGCAGAAGAGAATTTGTCAGCGTTCCTGAGACCCAAAAAAAAAGCAATTCCTCAGCACTCTGCCATCCTTCATCAGTTTACATGGTAAGTCAAACTCACGTTGAAAACATTTGCTTGTCATTAAAAAAGTTCATAGCATCTGAGGGCCCTGAGTACCTTTTTAATGGGGTCTTTGGCATGATTATATTTCTGTCAAGACTGTAGAAAAATGGATGACGTTACGGTGATCATCATATTTTCATCAAAGACTTTGTCTCTAAAGCTGACAAAGCCTGTGTTAGATACCTGTGCTAATAATGTGTCCTCAGAGGACATTACTGTCTTTAAGGCTGGAATGAGTTGCCTTAATTTGGAGCAATGGCGTAACTTTTTCATGGAGTGAAGCTCATTTGGCCTGTTTCCCTGCACTCTGTATGTGGGACTCTGATACTCCAGATGGATTGCTGTTTAGGATACTCTGCAGTTTTGCAACTCCATCTTCTTTTCAAAAGGAGCTCAATGCTTTCTCAGTACACTGCCTAGCCGCCTTGCAGTCATAATTAATTATAGTTACCTACTGCATAATTGCTGGTGTCTCCTCCTCCTGTGTTTCCTCGTCACCCAGGGTGATTGGTCACGTGCTGTCCTGACATCATAAAGCTAGAGCAGGGTGTCATCTGACATGAGGGACAATCAGTTGCCTAGCAAGTGATAAGATACATTTATCATGGTATTGAAATGGGTTGCAGGGTAAATAGGGCACCCAGCTTAAAACCTAGATGGTTAGATGAATGAAACTGGGGCATTATTTGAGACTTGTGCATCTGTTTGAAGGTGCGGATAATCACAATGTTCTGGACTTCTCTATAGCTTAACTGATAGGGATGTACTAAGATGAAGATGTTAAGATGTCGTTTATAGTTTTTATTATTCCCACTAACTATAGCGTAAACCTTCCTCCCTTAACTTATCAGATCACTTAATTGCTATTGGCGTATCATAACCTAAAAGAATTGCACTGAAAAGGGGACGCCTTCACTTGGCTGGCAATCACACCTATTTATATAGGTCCTGATGTAGCTGCTAGTTGTGTAGAGAGTGTTGGCAAATGAGGCATAGAATTAAGATACGTACCCCAGTTTTATCATGAAAACTGAGATTTTAATTTTTATAAAGCTTAGGATTTTCACAATATTACTGTCTCCATAGTGCTGATTATCAAGGCTTAGAAAATCCATTTATTATTGCTGTGCATTCGTTTGAAAATATTCAAGTTCTAATGGACTAACGGTGGACTTTTCCATCTGCAGAATATACTGAATGACCAGAGGTGGCAGTGCAGCAGAAGAGAATTTGTCAGCGTTCCTGAGACCCAAAAAAAAAAGCAATTCCTCAGCACTCTTCCATCCTTCATCAGTTTACATGGTAAGTCAAACTCACGTTGAATACATTTGCTTGTCATTAAAAAAGTGCATAGCATCTGAGGGCCCTGAGTACCTTTTTAGTGGGGTCTTTGGCATGATTATATTTCTATCAAGACTGTAGAAAAATGGATGACGTTACGGTGATCATCATATTTTCATCAAAGACTTTGTCTCTAAAGCTGACAAAGCCTGTGTTAGATACCTGTGCTAATAATGTATCCTCAGAGGACATTGCTGTCTTTAAGGCTGGAATGAGTTGCCTTAATTTGGAGCAATGGCGTGACTTTCTCATGGAGTGAAGCTCATTTGACCTGTTTCCCTGCACTCTGTATGTGGGACTCTGACACTCCAGATGGATTGCTGTTTAGGATACTCTGCAGTTTTGCAACTCCATCTTCTTTTCAAAAGGAGCTCAATGCTTTCTCAGTACACTGCCTAGCCGCCTTGCAGTCATAATTAATTATAGTTACCTGGTGCATAATTGCTGGTGTCTCCTCCTCCTGGGTTTTTCACCGTCACCCAGGGTGATTGGTCTCGTGCTGTCCTGACACCATAAAGCTAGAGCAGGGTGTCATCTGACATGAGGGACAATCAGTTGCCTAGCAAGTGATAAGATACATTTATCATGGTATTGAAATGGGTTGCAGGGTAAATAGGGCACCCAGCTTAAAACCTAGATGGTTAGATGAATGAAACTGGGGCATTATTTGAGACTTGTGCATCTGTTTGAAGGTGCGGATAATCACAATGTTCTGGACTTCTCTATAGCTTAACTGATAGGGATGTACTAAGATGAAGATGTTAAGATGTAATTTATAGTTTTTATTATTCCCACTAACTATAGCGTAAACCTTCCTCCCTTAACTTATCAGATCTCTTTATTGCTATTGGCGTATCATAACCTAAAAGAATTGCACTGAAAAGGGGATGCCTTCAATTGGCTGGCAATCACACCTATTTATATAGGTCCTGATGTAGCTGCTAGTTGTGTAGAGAGTGTTGGCAAATGAGGCATAGAATTAAGATATGTACCCCAGTTTTATTTTGAAAACTGAGATTTTAATTTTTAGTAAGCTTTGGATTTTCACAATATTACTGTCTCCATAGTGCTGATTATCAAGGCTTAGAAAATCCATTTATTATTGCTGTGCATTCGTTTGAAAATATTCAAGTTCTAATGGACTAACCGTGGACTTTTCCATCTGCAGAATATACTGAATGACCAGAGGTGGCAGTGCAGCAGAACAGAATTTGTCTGCGTTCCTGAGACCCCAAAAAAAAAGCAATTCCTCAGCACTCTGCAATCCTTCATCAGTTTACATGGTAAGTCAAACTCACATTGAATACACTTGCTTGTCATTGAAAAAGTTCATAACATCTGAGGGCCCGGAGTACCTTTTTAGTGGGGTCTTTGGCATGATTATATTTCTGTCAAGACTGTAGAAAAACGGATGACGTTACGGTGATCATCATATTTTCATCAAGACTTTGTCTCTAAAGCTGACAAAGCCTGTGTTAGATACCTGTGCTAATAATGTATCCTCAGAGGACATTGCTGTCTTTAAGGCTGGAATGAGTTGCCTTAATTTGGAGCAATGGCGTGACTTTCTCATGGAGTGAAGCTCATTTGACCTGTTTCCCTGCACTCTGTATGTGGGACTCTGATACTCCAGATGGATTGCTGTTTAGGATACTCTGCAGTTTTGCAACTCCATCTTCTTTTCAAAAGGAGCTCAATGCTTTCTCAGTACACTGCCTAGCCGCCTTGCAGTCATAATTAATTATAGTTACCTAGTGCATAATTGCTGGTGTCTCCTCCTCCTGTGTTTCCTCGTCACCCAGGGTGATTGGTCTTGTGCTGTCCTGACACCATAAAGCTAGAGCAGGGTGTCATCTGACATGAGGGGCAATCAGTTGCCTAGCAAGTGATAAGATACATTTATCATGGTATTGAAATGGGTTGCAGGGTAAATAGGGCACCCAGCTTAAAACCTAGATGGTAAGATGAATGAAACTGGGGCATTATTTGAGACTTGTGCATCTGTTTGAAGGTGCGGATAATCACAATGTTCTGGACTTCTCTATAGCTTATCTGATAGGGATGTACTAAGATGAAGATGTTAAGATGTCATTTATAGTTTTTATTATTCCCACTAACTATAGCGTAAACCTTCCTCCCTTAACTTATCCGATCTCTTAATTGCTATTGGCGTATCATAACCTAAAAGAATTGCACTGAAAAGGGGACGCCTTCACTTGGCTGGCAATTACACCTATTTATCTAGGTCCTGATGTAGCTGCTAGTTATGTAGAGAGTGTTGGCAAATGAGGCATAGAATTAAGATATGTACCCCAGTTTTATCTTGAAAACTGAGATTTTAATTTTTAGTAAGCTTTGGATTTTCACAATATTACTGTCTCCATAGTGATGATTATCAAGGCTTAGAAAATCCATTTATTATTGCTGTGCATTCGTTTGAAAATATTCAAGTTCTAATGGACTAACCGTGGACTTTTCCATCTGCAGAATATACTGAATGACCAGAGGTGGCAGTGCAGCAGAACAGAATTTGTCTGCGTTCCTGAGACCCCAAAAAAAAAGCAATTCCTCAGCACTCTGCAATCCTTCATCAGTTTACATGGTAAGTCAAACTCACATTGAATACACTTGCTTGTCATTGAAAAAGTTCATAACATCTGAGGGCCCGGAGTACCTTTTTAGTGGGGTCTTTGGCATGATTATATTTCTGTCAAGACTGTAGAAAAACGGATGACGTTACGGTGATCATCATATTTTCATCAAGACTTTGTCTCTAAAGCTGACAAAGCCTGTGTTAGATACCTGTGCTAATAATGTATCCTCAGAGGACATTGCTGTCTTTAAGGCTGGAATGAGTTGCCTTAATTTGGAGCAATGGCGTGACTTTCTCATGGAGTGAAGCTCATTTGACCTGTTTCCCTGCACTCTGTATGTGGGACTCTGATACTCCAGATGGATTGCTGTTTAGGATACTCTGCAGTTTTGCAACTCCATCTTCTTTTCAAAAGGAGCTCAATGCTTTCTCAGTACACTGCCTAGCCGCCTTGCAGTCATAATTAATTATAGTTACCTAGTGCATAATTGCTGGTGTCTCCTCCTCCTGTGTTTCCTCGTCACCCAGGGTGATTGGTCTTGTGCTGTCCTGACACCATAAAGCTAGAGCAGGGTGTCATCTGACATGAGGGGCAATCAGTTGCATAGCAAGTGATAAGATACATTTATCATGGTATTGAAATGGGTTGCAGGGTAAATAGGGCACCCAGCTTAAAACCTAGATGGTAAGATGAATGAAACTGGGGCATTATTTGAGACTTGTGCATCTGTTTGAAGGTGCGGATAATCACAATGTTCTGGACTTCTCTATAGCTTATCTGATAGGGATGTACTAAGATGAAGATGTTAAGATGTCATTTATAGTTTTTATTATTCCCACTAACTATAGCGTAAACCTTCCTCCCTTAACTTATCAGATCTCTTTATTGCTATTGGCGTATCATAACCTAAAAGAATTGCACTGAAAAGGGGATGCCTTCAATTGGCTGGCAATCACACCTATTTATATAGGTCCTGATGTAGCTGCTAGTTGTGTAGAGAGTGTTGGCAAATGAGGCATAGAATTAAGATATGTACCCCAGTTTTATTTTGAAAACTGAGATTTTAATTTTTAGTAAGCTTTGGATTTTCACAATATTACTGTCTCCATAGTGCTGATTATCAAGGCTTAGAAAATCCATTTATTATTGCTGTGCATTCGTTTGAAAATATTCAAGTTCGAATGGACTAACCGTGGACTTTTCCATCTGCAGAATATACTGAATGACCAGAGGTGGCAGTGCAGCAGAACAGAATTTGTCTGCATTCCTGAGACCCCAAAAAAAAAGCAATTCCTCAGCACTCTGCAATCCTTCATCAGTTTACATGGTAAGTCAAACTCACATTGAATACACTTGCTTGTCATTGAAAAAGTTCATAACATCTGAGGGCCCGGAGTACCTTTTTAGTGGGGTCTTTGGCATGATTATATTTCTGTCAAGACTGTAGAAAAACGGATGACGTTACGGTGATCATCATATTTTCATCAAGACTTTGTCTCTAAAGCTGACAAAGCCTGTGTTAGATACCTGTGCTAATAATGTATCCTCAGAGGACATTGCTGTCTTTAAGGCTGGAATGAGTTGCCTTAATTTGGAGCAATGGCGTGACTTTCTCATGGAGTGAAGCTCATTTGACCTGTTTCCCTGCACTCTGTATGTGGGACTCTGATACTCCAGATGGATTGCTGTTTAGGATACTCTGCAGTTTTGCAACTCCATCTTCTTTTCAAAAGGAGCTCAATGCTTTCTCAGTACACTGCCTAGCCGCCTTGCAGTCATAATTAATTATAGTTACCTAGTGCATAATTGCTGGTGTCTCCTCCTCCTGTGTTTCCTCGTCACCCAGGGTGATTGGTCTTGTGCTGTCCTGACACCATAAAGCTAGAGCAGGGTGTCATCTGACATGAGGGGCAATCAGTTGCCTAGCAAGTGATAAGATACATTTATCATGGTATTGAAATGGGTTGCAGGGTAAATAGGGCACCCAGCTTAAAACCTAGATGGTAAGATGAATGAAACTGGGGCATTATTTGAGACTTGTGCATCTGTTTGAAGGTGCGGATAATCACAATGTTCTGGACTTCTCTATAGCTTATCTGATAGGGATGTACTAAGATGAAGATGTTAAGATGTCATTTATAGTTTTTATTATTCCCACTAACTATAGCGTAAACCTTCCTCCCTTAACTTATCCGATCTCTTAATTGCTATTGGCGTATCATAACCTAAAAGAATTGCACTGAAAAGGGGACGCCTTCACTTGGCTGGCAATTACACCTATTTATCTAGGTCCTGATGTAGCTGCTAGTTATGTAGAGAGTGTTGGCAAATGAGGCATAGAATTAAGATATGTACCCCAGTTTTATCTTGAAAACTGAGATTTTAATTTTTAGTAAGCTTTGGATTTTCACAATATTACTGTCTCCATAGTGATGATTATCAAGGCTTAGAAAATCCATTTATTATTGCTGTGCATTCGTTTGAAAATATTCAAGTTCTAATGGACTAACCGTGGACTTTTCCATCTGCAGAATATACTGAATGACCAGAGGTGGCAGTGCAGCAGAACAGAATTTGTCTGCGTTCCTGAGACCCCAAAAAAAAAGCAATTCCTCAGCACTCTGCAATCCTTCATCAGTTTACATGGTAAGTCAAACTCACATTGAATACACTTGCTTGTCATTGAAAAAGTTCATAACATCTGAGGGCCCGGAGTACCTTTTTAGTGGGGTCTTTGGCATGATTATATTTCTGTCAAGACTGTAGAAAAACGGATGACGTTACGGTGATCATCATATTTTCATCAAGACTTTGTCTCTAAAGCTGACAAAGCCTGTGTTAGATACCTGTGCTAATAATGTATCCTCAGAGGACATTGCTGTCTTTAAGGCTGGAATGAGTTGCCTTAATTTGGAGCAATGGCGTGACTTTCTCATGGAGTGAAGCTCATTTGACCTGTTTCCCTGCACTCTGTATGTGGGACTCTGATACTCCAGATGGATTGCTGTTTAGGATACTCTGCAGTTTTGCAACTCCATCTTCTTTTCAAAAGGAGCTCAATGCTTTCTCAGTACACTGCCTAGCCGCCTTGCAGTCATAATTAATTATAGTTACCTAGTGCATAATTGCTGGTGTCTCCTCCTCCTGTGTTTCCTCGTCACCCAGGGTGATTGGTCTTGTGCTGTCCTGACACCATAAAGCTAGAGCAGGGTGTCATCTGACATGAGGGGCAATCAGTTGCCTAGCAAGTGATAAGATACATTTATCATGGTATTGAAATGGGTTGCAGGGTAAATAGGGCACCCAGCTTAAAACCTAGATGGTTAGATGAATGAAACTGGGGCATTATTTGAGACTTGTGCATCTGTTTGAAGGTGCGGATAATCACAATGTTCTGGACTTCTCTATAGCTTAACTGATAGGGATGTACTAAGATGAAGATGTTAAGATGTCGTTTATAGTTTTTATTATTCCCACTAACTATAGCGTAAACCTTCCTCCCTTAACTTATCAGATCACTTAATTGCTATTGGCGTATCATAACCTAAAAGAATTGCACTGAAAAGGGAACGCCTTCACTTGGCTGGCAATCACACCTATTTATATAGGTCCTGATGTAGCTGCTAGTTGTGTAGAGAGTGTTGGCAAATGAGGCATAGAATTAAGATATGTACCCCAGTTTTATTTTGAAAACTGAGATTTTAATTTTTAGTAAGCTTTGGATTTTCACAATATTACTGTCTCCATAGTGCTGATTATCAAGGCTTAGAAAATCCATTTATTATTGCTGTGCATTCGTTTGAAAATATTCAAGTTCTAATGGACTAACGGTGGACTTTTCCATCTGCAGAATATACTGAATGACCAGAGGTGGCAGTGCAGCAGAAGAGAATTTGTCTGCGTTCCTGAGACCCCCAAAAAAAAGCAATTCCTCAGCACTCTGCAATCCTTCATCAGTTTACATGGTAAGTCAAACTCACATTGAATACACTTGCTTGTCATTGAAAAAGTTCATAACATCTGAGGGCCCGGAGTACCTTTTTAGTGGGGTCTTTGGCATGATTATATTTCTGTCAAGACTGTAGAAAAATGGATGACGTTACGGTGATCATCATATTTTCATCAAGACTTTGTCTCTAAAGCTGACAAAGCCTGTGTTAGATACCTGTGCTAATAATGTATCCTCAGAGGACATTGCTGTCTTTAAGGCTGGAATGAGTTGCCTTAATTTGGAGCAATGGCGTGACTTTCTCATGGAGTGAAGCTCATTTGACCTGTTTCCCTGCACTCCGTATGTGGGACTCTGATACTCCAGATGGATTGCTGTTTAGGATACTCTGCAGTTTTGCAACTCCATCTTCTTTTCAAAAGGAGCTCAATGCTTTCTCAGTACACTGCCTAGCCGCCTTGCAGTCATAATTAATTATAGTTACCTAGTGCATAATTGCTGGTGTCTCCTCCTCCTGTGTTTCCTCGTCACCCAGGGTGATTGGTCACGTGCTGTCCTGACACCATAAAGCTAGAGCAGGGTGTCATCTGACATGAGGGGCAATCAGTTGCCTAGCAAGTGATAAGATACATTTATCATGGTATTGAAATGGGTTGCAGGGTAAATAGGGCACCCAGCTTAAAACCTAGATGGTTAGATGAATGAAACTGGGGCATTATTTGAGACTTGTGCATCTGTTTGAAGGTGCGGATAATCACAATGTTCTGGACTTCTCTATAGCTTATCTGATAGGGATGTACTAAGATGAAGATGTTAAGATGTCATTTATAGTTTTTATTATTCCCACTAACTATAGCGTAAACCTTCCTCCCTTAACTTATCCGATCTCTTAATTGCTATTGGCGTATCATAACCTAAAAGAATTGCACTGAAAAGGGGACGCCTTCACTTGGCTGGCAATTACACCTATTTATCTAGGTCCTGATGTAGCTGCTAGTTGTGTAGAGAGTGTTGGCAAATGAGGCATAGAATTAAGATATGTACCCCAGTTTTATCATGAAAACTGAGATTTTAATTTTTAGTAAGCTTTGGATTTTCACAATATTACTGTCTCCATAGTGCTGATTATCAAGGCTTAGAAAATCCATTTATTATTGCTGTGCATTCGTTTGAAAATATTCAAGTTCGAATGGACTAACGGTGAACTTTTCCATCTGCAGAATATACTGAATGACCAGAGGTGGCAGTGCAGCAGAAGAGAATTTGTCTGCGTTCCTGAGACCCCCAAAAAAAAGCAATTCCTCAGCACTCTGCCATCCTTCATCAGTTTACATGGTAAGTCAAACTCACGTTGAATACACTTGCTTGTCATTAAAAAAGTTCATAGCATTTGAGGGCCCTGAGTACCTTTTTAGTGGGGTCTTTGGCATGATTATATTTCTGTCAAGACTGTAGAAAAATGGATGACGTTACGGTGATCATCATATTTTCATCAAAGACTTTGTCTCTAAAGCTGACAAAGCCTGTGTTAGATACCTGTGCTAATACTGTGTCCTCAGAGGACATTGCTGTCTTTAAGGCTGGAATGAGTTGCCTTAATTTGGAGCAATGGCGTGACTTTCTCATGGAGTGAAGCTCATTTGACCTGTTTCCCTGCACTCTGTATGTGGGACTCTGATACTCCAGATTGATTGCTGTTTAGGATACTCTGCAGTTTTGCAACTCCATCTTCTTTTCAAAAGGAGCTCAATGCTTTCTCAGTACACTGCCTAGCCGCCTTGCAGTCATAATTAATTATAGTTACCTAGTGCATAATTGCTGGTGTCTCCTCCTCCTGTGTTTCCTCGTCACCCAGGGTGATTGGTCTCGTGCTGTCCTGACACCATAAAGCTAGAGCAGGGTGTCATCTGACATGAGGGACAATCAGTTGCCTAGCAAGTGATAAGATACATTTATCATGGTATTGAAATGGGTTGCAGGGTAAATAGGGCACCCAGCTTAAAACCTAGATGGTTAGATGAATGAAACTGGGACATTATTTGAGACTTGTGCATCTGTTTGAAGGTGCAGATAATCACACTGTTCTGGACTTCTCTATAGCTTAACTGATAGGGATGTACTAAGATGAAGATGTTAAGATGTCGTTTATAGTTTTTATTATTCCCACTAACTATAGCGTAAACCTTCCTCCCTTAACTTATCAGATCACTTAATTGCTATTGGCGTAATATAACCTAAAAGAATTGCACTGAAAAGGGGACGCCTTCACTTGGCTGGCAATCACACCTATTTATATAGGTCCTGATGTAGCTGCTAGTTGTGTAGAGAGTGTTGGGAAATGAGGCATAGAATTAAGATACGTACCCCAGTTTTATCATGAAAACTGAGATTTTAATTTTTAGTAAGCTTTGGATTTTCACAATATTACTGTCTCCATAGTGATGATTATCAAGGCTTAGAAAATCCATTTATTATTGCTGTGCATTCGTTTGAAAATATTCAAGTTCTAATGGACTAACGGTGGACTTTTCCATCTGCAGAATATACTGAATGACCAGAGGTGGCAGTGCAGCAGAAGAGAATTTGTCAGCGTTCCTGAGACCCAAAAAAAAAGCAATTCCTCAGCACTCTGCCATCCTTCATCAGTTTACATGGTAAGTCAAACTCACGTTGAAAACATTTGCTTGTCATTAAAAAAGTTCATAGCATCTGAGGGCCCTGAGTACCTTTTTAATGAGGTCTTTGGCATGATTATATTTCTGTCAAGACTGTAGAAAAATGGATGACGTTACGGTGATCATCATATTTTCATCAAAGACTTTGTCTCTAAAGCTGACAAAGCCTGTGTTAGATACCTGTGCTAATAATGTGTCCTCAGAGGACATTACTGTCTTTAAGGCTGGAATGAGTTGCCTTAATTTGGAGCAATGGCGTAACTTTTTCATGGAGTGAAGCTCATTTGGCCTGTTTCCCTGCACTCTGTATGTGGGACTCTGATACTCCAGATGGATTGCTGTTTAGGATACTCTGCAGTTTTGCAACTCCATCTTCTTTTCAAAAGGAGCTCAATGCTTTCTCAGTACACTGCCTAGCCGCCTTGCAGTCATAATTAATTATAGTTACCTACTGCATAATTGCTGGTGTCTCCTCCTCCTGTGTTTCCTCGTCACCCAGGGTGATTGGTCACGTGCTGTCCTGACATCATAAAGCTAGAGCAGGGTGTCATCTGACATGAGGGACAATCAGTTGCCTAGCAAGTGATAAGATACATTTATCATGGTATTGAAATGGGTTGCAGGGTAAATAGGGCACCCAGCTTAAAACCTAGATGGTTAGATGAATGAAACTGGGGCATTATTTGAGACTTGTGCATCTGTTTGAAGGTGCGGATAATCACAATGTTCTGGACTTCTCTATAGCTTAACTGATAGGGATGTACTAAGATGAAGATGTTAAGATGTCGTTTATAGTTTTTATTATTCCCACTAACTATAGCGTAAACCTTCCTCCCTTAACTTATCAGATCACTTAATTGCTATTGGCGTATCATAACCTAAAAGAATTGCACTGAAAAGGGGACGCCTTCACTTGGCTGGCAATCACACCTATTTATATAGGTCCTGATGTAGCTGCTAGTTGTGTAGAGAGTGTTGGCAAATGAGGCATAGAATTAAGATACGTACCCCAGTTTTATCATGAAAACTGAGATTTTAATTTTTATAAAGCTTAGGATTTTCACAATATTACTGTCTCCATAGTGCTGATTATCAAGGCTTAGAAAATCCATTTATTATTGCTGTGCATTCGTTTGAAAATATTCAAGTTCTAATGGACTAACGGTGGACTTTTCCATCTGCAGAATATACTGAATGACCAGAGGTGGCAGTGCAGCAGAAGAGAATTTGTCAGCGTTCCTGAGACCCAAAAAAAAAAGCAATTCCTCAGCACTCTTCCATCCTTCATCAGTTTACATGGTAAGTCAAACTCACGTTGAATACATTTGCTTGTCATTAAAAAAGTGCATAGCATCTGAGGGCCCTGAGTACCTTTTTAGTGGGGTCTTTGGCATGATTATATTTCTATCAAGACTGTAGAAAAATGGATGACGTTACGGTGATCATCATATTTTCATCAAAGACTTTGTCTCTAAAGCTGACAAAGCCTGTGTTAGATACCTGTGCTAATAATGTATCCTCAGAGGACATTGCTGTCTTTAAGGCTGGAATGAGTTGCCTTAATTTGGAGCAATGGCGTGACTTTCTCATGGAGTGAAGCTCATTTGACCTGTTTCCCTGCACTCTGTATGTGGGACTCTGACACTCCAGATGGATTGCTGTTTAGGATACTCTGCAGTTTTGCAACTCCATCTTCTTTTCAAAAGGAGCTCAATGCTTTCTCAGTACACTGCCTAGCCGCCTTGCAGTCATAATTAATTATAGTTACCTGGTGCATAATTGCTGGTGTCTCCTCCTCCTGGGTTTTTCACCGTCACCCAGGGTGATTGGTCTCGTGCTGTCCTGACACCATAAAGCTAGAGCAGGGTGTCATCTGACATGAGGGACAATCAGTTGCCTAGCAAGTGATAAGATACATTTATCATGGTATTGAAATGGGTTGCAGGGTAAATAGGGCACCCAGCTTAAAACCTAGATGGTTAGATGAATGAAACTGGGGCATTATTTGAGACTTGTGCATCTGTTTGAAGGTGCGGATAATCACAATGTTCTGGACTTCTCTATAGCTTAACTGATAGGGATGTACTAAGATGAAGATGTTAAGATGTAATTTATAGTTTTTATTATTCCCACTAACTATAGCGTAAACCTTCCTCCCTTAACTTATCAGATCTCTTTATTGCTATTGGCGTATCATAACCTAAAAGAATTGCACTGAAAAGGGGATGCCTTCAATTGGCTGGCAATCACACCTATTTATATAGGTCCTGATGTAGCTGCTAGTTGTGTAGAGAGTGTTGGCAAATGAGGCATAGAATTAAGATATGTACCCCAGTTTTATTTTGAAAACTGAGATTTTAATTTTTAGTAAGCTTTGGATTTTCACAATATTACTGTCTCCATAGTGCTGATTATCAAGGCTTAGAAAATCCATTTATTATTGCTGTGCATTCGTTTGAAAATATTCAAGTTCTAATGGACTAACCGTGGACTTTTCCATCTGCAGAATATACTGAATGACCAGAGGTGGCAGTGCAGCAGAACAGAATTTGTCTGCGTTCCTGAGACCCCAAAAAAAAAGCAATTCCTCAGCACTCTGCAATCCTTCATCAGTTTACATGGTAAGTCAAACTCACATTGAATACACTTGCTTGTCATTGAAAAAGTTCATAACATCTGAGGGCCCGGAGTACCTTTTTAGTGGGGTCTTTGGCATGATTATATTTCTGTCAAGACTGTAGAAAAACGGATGACGTTACGGTGATCATCATATTTTCATCAAGACTTTGTCTCTAAAGCTGACAAAGCCTGTGTTAGATACCTGTGCTAATAATGTATCCTCAGAGGACATTGCTGTCTTTAAGGCTGGAATGAGTTGCCTTAATTTGGAGCAATGGCGTGACTTTCTCATGGAGTGAAGCTCATTTGACCTGTTTCCCTGCACTCTGTATGTGGGACTCTGATACTCCAGATGGATTGCTGTTTAGGATACTCTGCAGTTTTGCAACTCCATCTTCTTTTCAAAAGGAGCTCAATGCTTTCTCAGTACACTGCCTAGCCGCCTTGCAGTCATAATTAATTATAGTTACCTAGTGCATAATTGCTGGTGTCTCCTCCTCCTGTGTTTCCTCGTCACCCAGGGTGATTGGTCTTGTGCTGTCCTGACACCATAAAGCTAGAGCAGGGTGTCATCTGACATGAGGGGCAATCAGTTGCCTAGCAAGTGATAAGATACATTTATCATGGTATTGAAATGGGTTGCAGGGTAAATAGGGCACCCAGCTTAAAACCTAGATGGTAAGATGAATGAAACTGGGGCATTATTTGAGACTTGTGCATCTGTTTGAAGGTGCGGATAATCACAATGTTCTGGACTTCTCTATAGCTTATCTGATAGGGATGTACTAAGATGAAGATGTTAAGATGTCATTTATAGTTTTTATTATTCCCACTAACTATAGCGTAAACCTTCCTCCCTTAACTTATCCGATCTCTTAATTGCTATTGGCGTATCATAACCTAAAAGAATTGCACTGAAAAGGGGACGCCTTCACTTGGCTGGCAATTACACCTATTTATCTAGGTCCTGATGTAGCTGCTAGTTATGTAGAGAGTGTTGGCAAATGAGGCATAGAATTAAGATATGTACCCCAGTTTTATCTTGAAAACTGAGATTTTAATTTTTAGTAAGCTTTGGATTTTCACAATATTACTGTCTCCATAGTGATGATTATCAAGGCTTAGAAAATCCATTTATTATTGCTGTGCATTCGTTTGAAAATATTCAAGTTCTAATGGACTAACCGTGGACTTTTCCATCTGCAGAATATAATGAATGACCAGAGGTGGCAGTGCAGCAGAACAGAATTTGTCTGCGTTCCTGAGACCCCAAAAAAAAAGCAATTCCTCAGCACTCTGCAATCCTTCATCAGTTTACATGGTAAGTCAAACTCACATTGAATACACTTGCTTGTCATTGAAAAAGTTCATAACATCTGAGGGCCCGGAGTACCTTTTTAGTGGGGTCTTTGGCATGATTATATTTCTGTCAAGACTGTAGAAAAACGGATGACGTTACGGTGATCATCATATTTTCATCAAGACTTTGTCTCTAAAGCTGACAAAGCCTGTGTTAGATACCTGTGCTAATAATGTATCCTCAGAGGACATTGCTGTCTTTAAGGCTGGAATGAGTTGCCTTAATTTGGAGCAATGGCGTGACTTTCTCATGGAGTGAAGCTCATTTGACCTGTTTCCCTGCACTCTGTATGTGGGACTCTGATACTCCAGATGGATTGCTGTTTAGGATACTCTGCAGTTTTGCAACTCCATCTTCTTTTCAAAAGGAGCTCAATGCTTTCTCAGTACACTGCCTAGCCGCCTTGCAGTCATAATTAATTATAGTTACCTAGTGCATAATTGCTGGTGTCTCCTCCTCCTGTGTTTCCTCGTCACCCAGGGTGATTGGTCTTGTGCTGTCCTGACACCATAAAGCTAGAGCAGGGTGTCATCTGACATGAGGGGCAATCAGTTGCCTAGCAAGTGATAAGATACATTTATCATGGTATTGAAATGGGTTGCAGGGTAAATAGGGCACCCAGCTTAAAACCTAGATGGTAAGATGAATGAAACTGGGGCATTATTTGAGACTTGTGCATCTGTTTGAAGGTGCGGATAATCACAATGTTCTGGACTTCTCTATAGCTTATCTGATAGGGATGTACTAAGATGAAGATGTTAAGATGTCATTTATAGTTTTTATTATTCCCACTAACTATAGCGTAAACCTTCCTCCCTTAACTTATCAGATCTCTTTATTGCTATTGGCGTATCATAACCTAAAAGAATTGCACTGAAAAGGGGATGCCTTCAATTGGCTGGCAATCACACCTATTTATATAGGTCCTGATGTAGCTGCTAGTTGTGTAGAGAGTGTTGGCAAATGAGGCATAGAATTAAGATATGTACCCCAGTTTTATTTTGAAAACTGAGATTTTAATTTTTAGTAAGCTTTGGATTTTCACAATATTACTGTCTCCATAGTGCTGATTATCAAGGCTTAGAAAATCCATTTATTATTGCTGTGCATTCGTTTGAAAATATTCAAGTTCTAATGGACTAACCGTGGACTTTTCCATCTGCAGAATATACTGAATGACCAGAGGTGGCAGTGCAGCAGAACAGAATTTGTCTGCGTTCCTGAGACCCCAAAAAAAAAGCAATTCCTCAGCACTCTGCAATCCTTCATCAGTTTACATGGTAAGTCAAACTCACATTGAATACACTTGCTTGTCATTGAAAAAGTTCATAACATCTGAGGGCCCGGAGTACCTTTTTAGTGGGGTCTTTGGCATGATTATATTTCTGTCAAGACTGTAGAAAAACGGATGACGTTACGGTGATCATCATATTTTCATCAAGACTTTGTCTCTAAAGCTGACAAAGCCTGTGTTAGATACCTGTGCTAATAATGTATCCTCAGAGGACATTGCTGTCTTTAAGGCTGGAATGAGTTGCCTTAATTTGGAGCAATGGCGTGACTTTCTCATGGAGTGAAGCTCATTTGACCTGTTTCCCTGCACTCTGTATGTGGGACTCTGATACTCCAGATGGATTGCTGTTTAGGATACTCTGCAGTTTTGCAACTCCATCTTCTTTTCAAAAGGAGCTCAATGCTTTCTCAGTACACTGCCTAGCCGCCTTGCAGTCATAATTAATTATAGTTACCTAGTGCATAATTGCTGGTGTCTCCTCCTCCTGTGTTTCCTCGTCACCCAGGGTGATTGGTCTTGTGCTGTCCTGACACCATAAAGCTAGAGCAGGGTGTCATCTGACATGAGGGGCAATCAGTTGCCTAGCAAGTGATAAGATACATTTATCATGGTATTGAAATGGGTTGCAGGGTAAATAGGGCACCCAGCTTAAAACCTAGATGGTAAGATGAATGAAACTGGGGCATTATTTGAGACTTGTGCATCTGTTTGAAGGTGCGGATAATCACAATGTTCTGGACTTCTCTATAGCTTATCTGATAGGGATGTACTAAGATGAAGATGTTAAGATGTCATTTATAGTTTTTATTATTCCCACTAACTATAGCGTAAACCTTCCTCCCTTAACTTATCCGATCTCTTAATTGCTATTGGCGTATCATAACCTAAAAGAATTGCACTGAAAAGGGGACGCCTTCACTTGGCTGGCAATTACACCTATTTATCTAGGTCCTGATGTAGCTGCTAGTTATGTAGAGAGTGTTGGCAAATGAGGCATAGAATTAAGATATGTACCCCAGTTTTATCTTGAAAACTGAGATTTTAATTTTTAGTAAGCTTTGGATTTTCACAATATTACTGTCTCCATAGTGATGATTATCAAGGCTTAGAAAATCCATTTATTATTGCTGTGCATTCGTTTGAAAATATTCAAGTTCTAATGGACTAACCGTGGACTTTTCCATCTGCAGAATATACTGAATGACCAGAGGTGGCAGTGCAGCAGAACAGAATTTGTCTGCGTTCCTGAGACCCCAAAAAAAAAGCAATTCCTCAGCACTCTGCAATCCTTCATCAGTTTACATGGTAAGTCAAACTCACATTGAATACACTTGCTTGTCATTGAAAAAGTTCATAACATCTGAGGGCCCGGAGTACCGTTTTAGTGGGGTCTTTGGCATGATTATATTTCTGTCAAGACTGTAGAAAAACGGATGACGTTACGGTGATCATCATATTTTCATCAAGACTTTGTCTCTAAAGCTGACAAAGCCTGTGTTAGATACCTGTGCTAATAATGTATCCTCAGAGGACATTGCTGTCTTTAAGGCTGGAATGAGTTGCCTTAATTTGGAGCAATGGCGTGACTTTCTCATGGAGTGAAGCTCATTTGACCTGTTTCCCTGCACTCTGTATGTGGGACTCTGATACTCCAGATGGATTGCTGTTTAGGATACTCTGCAGTTTTGCAACTCCATCTTCTTTTCAAAAGGAGCTCAATGCTTTCTCAGTACACTGCCTAGCCGCCTTGCAGTCATAATTAATTATAGTTACCTAGTGCATAATTGCTGGTGTCTCCTCCTCCTGTGTTTCCTCGTCACCCAGGGTGATTGGTCTTGTGCTGTCCTGACACCATAAAGCTAGAGCAGGGTGTCATCTGACATGAGGGGCAATCAGTTGCCTAGCAAGTGATAAGATACATTTATCATGGTATTGAAATGGGTTGCAGGGTAAATAGGGCACCCAGCTTAAAACCTAGATGGTAAGATGAATGAAACTGGGGCATTATTTGAGACTTGTGCATCTGTTTGAAGGTGCGGATAATCACAATGTTCTGGACTTCTCTATAGCTTATCTGATAGGGATGTACTAAGATGAAGATGTTAAGATGTCATTTATAGTTTTTATTATTCCCACTAACTATAGCGTAAACCTTCCTCCCTTAACTTATCCGATCTCTTAATTGCTATTGGCGTATCATAACCTAAAAGAATTGCACTGAAAAGGGGACGCCTTCACTTGGCTGGCAATTACACCTATTTATCTAGGTCCTGATGTAGCTGCTAGTTATGTAGAGAGTGTTGGCAAATGAGGCATAGAATTAAGATATGTACCCCAGTTTTATCTTGAAAACTGAGATTTTAATTTTTAGTAAGCTTTGGATTTTCACAATATTACTGTCTCCATAGTGATGATTATCAAGGCTTAGAAAATCCATTTATTATTGCTGTGCATTCGTTTGAAAATATTCAAGTTCTAATGGACTAACGGTGGACTTTTCCATCTGCAGAATATACTGAATGACCAGAGGTGGCAGTGCAGCAGAAGAGAATTTGTCAGCGTTCCTGAGACCCCAAAAAAAAAGCAATTCCTCAGCACTCTTCCATCCTTCATCAGTTTACATGGTAAGTCAAACTCACGTTGAATACATTTGCTTGTCATTAAAAAAGTGCATAGCATCTGAGGGCCCTGAGTACCTTTTTAGTGGGGTCTTTGGCATGATTATATTTCTGTCAAGACTGTAGAAAAATGGATGACGTTACGGTGATCATCATATTTTCATCAAAGACTTTGTCTCTAAAGCTGACAAAGCCTGTGTTAGATACCTGTGCTAATAATGTATCCTCAGAGGACATTGCTGTCTTTAAGGCTGGAATGAGTTGCCTTAATTTGGAGCAATGGCGTGACTTTCTCATGGAGTGAAGCTCATTTGACCTGTTTCCCTGCACTCCGTATGTGGGACTCTGACACTCCAGATGGATTGCTGTTTAGGATACTCTGCAGTTTTGCAACTCCATCTCCTTTTCAAAAGGAGCTCAATGCTTTCTCAGTACACTTCCTAGCCGCCTTGCAGTCATAATTAATTATAATTACCTAGTGCATAATTGCTGGTGTCTCCTCCTCCTGTGTTTCCTCGTCACCCAGGGTGATTGGTCACGTGCTGTCCTGACACCATAAAGCTAGAGCAGGGTGTCATCTGACATGAGGGACAATCAGTTGCCTAGCAAGTGATAAGATACATTTATCATGGTATTGAAATGGGTTGCAGGGTAAATAGGGCACCCAGCTTAAAACCTAGATGGTTAGATGAATGAAACTGGGGCATTATTTGAGACTTGTGCATCTGTTTGAAGGTGCGGATAATCACAATGTTCTGGACTTCTCTATAGCTTAACTGATAGGGATGTACTAAGATGAAGATGTTAAGATGTCATTTATAGTTTTTATTATTCCCACTAACTATAGCGTAAACCTTCCTCCCTTAACTTATCAGATCACTTAATTGCTATTGGCGTATCATAACCTAAAAGAATTGCACTGAAAAGGGGACGCCTTCACTTGGCTGGCAATCACACCTATTTATATAGGTCCTGATGTAGCTGCTAGTTGTGTAGAGAGTGTTGGCAAATGAGGCATAGAATTAAGATACGTACCCCAGTTTTATCATGAAAACTGAGATTTTAATTTTTATAAAGCTTTGGATTTTCACAATATTACTGTCTCCATAGTGCTGATTATCAAGGCTTAGAAAATCCATTTATTATTGCTGTGCATTCGTTTGAAAATATTCAAGTTCTAATGGACTAACCGTGGACTTTTCCATCTGCAGAATATACTGAATGACCAGAGGTGGCAGTGCAGCAGAAGAGAATTTGTCTGCGTTCCTGAGACCCCCAAAAAAAAGCAATTCCTCAGCACTCTGCCATCCTTCATCAGTTTACATTGTAAGTCAAACTCACGTTGAATACACTTGCTTGTCATTGAAAAAGTTCATAGCATATGAGGGCCCTGAGTACCTTTTTAGTGGGGTCTTTGGCATGATTATATTTCTGTCAAGACTGTAGAAAAATGGATGACGTTACGGTGATCATCATATTTTCATCAAAGACTTTGTCTCTAAAGCTGACAAAGCCTGTGTTAGATACCTGTGCTAATACTGTGTCCTCAGAGGACATTGCTGTCTTTAAGGCTGGAATGAGTTGCCTTAATTTGGAGCAATGGCGTGACTTTCTCATGGAGTGAAGCTCATTTGACCTGTTTCCCTGCACTCTGTATGTGGGACTCTGATACTCCAGATTGATTGCTGTTTAGGATACTCTGCAGTTTTGCAACTCCATCTTCTTTTCAAAAGGAGCTCAATGCTTTCTCAGTACACTGCCTAACCGCCTTGCAGTCATAATTAATTATAGTTAACTAGTGCATAATTGCTGGTGTCTCCTCCTCCTGTGTTTCCTCGTCACCCAGGGTGATTGGTCTCGGGCTGTCCTGACACCATAAAGCTAGAGCAGGGTGTCATCTGACATGAGGGACAATCAGTTGCCTAGCAAGTGATAAGATACATTTATCATGGTATTGAAATGGGTTGCAGGGTAAATAGGGCACCCAGCTTAAAACCTAGATGGTTAGATGAATGAAACTGGGGCATTATTTGAGACTTGTGCATCTGTTTGAAGGTGCGGATAATCACAATGTTCTGGACTTCTCTATAGCTTAACTGATAGGGATGTACTAAGATGAAGATGTTAAGATGTCATTTATAGTTTTTATTATTCCCACTAACTATAGCGTAAACCTTCCTCCCTTAACTTATCAGATCTCTTAATTGCTATTGACGTATCATAACCTAAAAGAATTGCACTGAAAAGGGGACGCCTTCACTTGGCTGGCAATCACACCTATTTATATAGGTCCTGATGTAGCTGCTAGTTGTGTAGAGAGTGTTGGCAAATGAGGCATAGAATTAAGATATGTACCCCAGTTTTATTTTGAAAACTGAGATTTTAATTTTTAGTAAGCTTTGGATTTTCACAATATTACTGTCTCCATAGTGCTGATTATCAAGGCTTCGAAAATCCATTTATTATTGCTGTGCATTCGTTTGAAAATATTCAAGTTCTAATGGACTAACCGTGAACTTTTCCATCTGCAGAATATACTGAATGACCAGAGGTGGCAGTGCAGCAGAAGAGAATTTGTCTGCGTTCCTGAGACCCCCAAAAAAAAGCAATTCCTCAGCACTCTGCCATCCTTCATCAGTTTACATGGTAAGTCAAACTCACATTGAATACACTTGCTTGTCATTGAAAAAGTTCATAACATCTGAGGGCCCGGAGTACCTTTTTAGTGGGGTCTTTGGCATGATTATATTTCTGTCAAGACTGTAGAAAAATGGATGACGTTACGGTGATCATCATATTTTCATCAAAGACTTTGTCTCTAAATCTGACAAAGCCTGTGTTAGATACCTGTGCTAATAATGTGTCCTCAGAGGACATTGCTGTCTTTAAGGCTGGAATAAGTTGCCTTAATTTGGAGCAATGGCGTGACTTTCTCATGGAGTGAAGCTCTTTTGACCTGTTTCCCTGCACTCTGTATGTGGGACTCTGATACTCCAGATGGATTGCTGTTTAGGATACTCTGCAGTTTTGCAACTCCATCTTCTTTTCAAAAGGAGCTCAATGCTTTCTCAGTAAACTGCCTAGCCGCCTTGCAGTCATAATTAATTATAGTTACCTAGTGCATAATTGCTGGTGTCTCCTCCTCCTGTGTTTCCTTGTCACCCAGGGTGATTGGTCTCGTGCTGTCCTGACACCATAAAGCTAGAGCAGGGTGTCATCTGACATGAGGGGCAATCAGTTGCCTAGCAAGTGATAAGATGCATTTATCATGGTATTGAAATGGGTTGCAGGGTAAATAGGGCACCCAGCTTAAAACCTAGATGGTTAGATGAATGAAACTGGGGCATTATTTGAGACTTGTGCATCTGTTTGAAGGTGCGGATAATCACAATGTTCTGGACTTCTCTATAGCTTAACTGATAGGGATGTACTAAGATGAAGATGTTAAGATGTCATTTATAGTTTTTATTATTCCCACTAACTATAGCGTAAACCTTCCTCCCTTAACTTATCAGATCTCTTAATTGCTATTGGCGTATCATAACCTAAAAGAATTGCACTGAAAAGGGGACGCCTTCACTTGGCTGGCAATCACACCTATTTATATAGGTCCTGATGTAGCTGCTAGTTGTGTAGAGAGTGTTGGCAAATGAGGCATAGAATTAAGATACGTACCCCTGTTTTATCATGAAAACTGAGATTTATTTTTTAGTAAGCATTGGATTTTCACAATATTACTGTCTCCATAGTGCTGATTATCAAGGCTTAGAAAATCCATTTATTATTGCTGTGCATTCGTTTGAAAATATTCAAGTTCTAATGGACTAACGGTGGACTTTTCCATCTGCAGAATATACTGAATGACCAGAGGTGGCAGTGCAGCAGAAGAGAATTTGTCTGCGTTCCTGAGACCCAAAAAAAAAAGCAATTCCTCAGCACTCTGCCATCCTTCATCAGTTTACATGGTAAGTCAAACTCACGTTGAATACATTTGCTTGTCATTGAAAAAGTTCATAGCATCTGAGGGCCCTGAGTACCTTTTTAGTGGGGTCTTTGGCATGATTATATTTCTGTCAAGACTGTAGAAAAATGGATGACGTTACGGTGATCATCATATTTTCATCAAAGACTTTGTCTCTAAAGCTGACAAAGCCTGTGTTAGATACCTGTGCTAATAATGTGTCCTCAGAGGACATTACTACCTTTAAGGCTGGAATGAGTTGCCTCAATTTGGAGCAATGGCGTGACTTTCTCATGGAGTGAAGCTCATTTGACCTGTTTCCCTGCACTCTGTATGTGGGACTCTGATACTCCAGATGGATTGCTGTTTAGGATACTCTGCAGTTTTGCAACTCCATCTTCTTTTCAAAAGGAGCTCAATGCTTTCTCAGTACACCGCCTAGCCGCCTTGCAGTCATAATTAATTATAGTTACCTAGTGCATAATTGCTGGTGTCTCCTCCTCCTGTGTTTCCTCGTCACCCAGGGTGATTGGTCTCGTGCTGTCCTGACACCATAAAGCTAGAGCAGGGTGTCATCTGACATGAGGGACAATCAGTTGCCTAGCAAGTGATAAGATACATTTATCATGGTATTGAAATGGGTTGCAGGGTAAATAGGGCACCCAGCTTAAAACCTAGATGGTTAGATGAATGAAACTGGGGCATTATTTGAGACTTGTGCATCTGTTTGAAGGTGCGGATAATCACAATGTTCTGGACTTCTCTATAGCTTAACTGATAGGGATGTACTAAGATGAAGATGTTAAGATGTTGTTTATAGTTTTTATTATTCCCACTAACTATAGAGTAAACCTTCCTCCCTTAACTTATCAGATCACTTAATTGCTATTGGCGTATCATAACCTAAAAGAATTGCACTGAAAAGGGGACGCCTTCACTTGGCTGGCAATTACACCTATTTATCTAGGTCCTGATGTAGCTGCTAGTTATGTTGAGAGTGTTGGCAAATGAGGCATAGAATTTAGATACGTACCCCAGTTTTATCATGAAAACTGAGATTTTATTTTTAGTAAGCTTTGGATTTTCACAATATTACTGTCTCCATAGTGCTGATTATCAAGGCTTAGAAAATCCATTTATTATTGCTGTGCATTCGTTTGAAAATATTCAAGTTCTAATGGACTAACGGTGGACTTTTCCATCTGCAGAATATACTGAATGACCAGAGGTGGCAGTGCAGCAGAAGAGAATTTGTCTGCGTTCCTGAGACCCCAAAAAAAAAGCAATTCCTCAGCACTCTGCCATCCTTCATCAGTTTAAATGGTAAGTCAAACTCACGTTGAATACATTTGCTTGTCATTAAAAAAGTGCATAGCATCTGAGGGCCCTGAGTACCTTTTTAGTGGGGTCTTTGGCATGATTATATTTCTGTCAAGACTGTAGAAAAATGGATGACGTTACGGTGATCATCATATTTTCATCAAAGACTTTGTCTCTAAAGCTGACAAAGCCTGTGTTAGATACCTGTGCTAATAATGTATAGTCAGAGGACATTGCTGTCTTTAAGGCTGGAATGAGTTGCCTTAATTTGGAGCAATGGCGTGACTTTCTCATGGAGTGAAGCTCATTTGACCTGTTTCCCTGCACTCTGTATGTGGGACTCTGATACTCCAGATGGATTGCTGTTTAGGATACTCTGCAGTTTTGCAACTCCATCTTCTTTTCAAAAGGAGCTCAATGCTTTCTCAGTACACTGCCTAGCTGCCTTGCAGTCATAATTAATTATAGTTACCTAGTGCATAATTGCTGGTGTCTCCTCCTCCTGTGTTTCCTCGTCACCCAGGGTGATTGGTCACGTGCTGTCCTGACATCATAAAGCTAGAGCAGGGTGTCATCTGACATGAGGGACAATCAGTTGCCTAGCAAGTGATAAGATACATTTATCATGGTATTGAAATGGGTTGCAGGGTAAATAGGGCACCCAGCTTAAAACCTAGATGGTTAGATGAATGAAACTGGGGCATTATTTGAGACTTGTGCATCTGTTTGAAGGTGCGGATAATCACAATGTTCTGGACTTCTCTATAGCTTAACTGATAGGGATGTACTAAGATGAAGATGTTAAGATGTCGTTTATAGTTTTTATTATTCCCACTAACTATAGCGTAAACCTTCCTCCCTTAACTTATCAGATCACTTAATTGCTATTGGCGTATCATAACCTAAAAGAATTGCACTGAAAAGGGGACGCCTTCACTTGGCTGGCAATCACACCTATTTATATAGGTCCTGATGTAGCTGCTAGTTGTGTAGAGAGTGTTGGCAAATGAGGCATAGAATTAAGATACGTACCCCAGTTTTATCATGAAAACTGAGATTTTAATTTTGATAAAGCTTAGGATTTTCACAATATTACTGTCTCCATAGTGCTGATTATCAAGGCTTAGAAAATCCATTTATTATTGCTGTGCATTCGTTTGAAAATATTCAAGTTCTAATGGACTAACGGTGGACTTTTCCATCTGCAGAATATACTGAATGACCAGAGGTGGCAGTGCAGCAGAAGAGAATTTGTCAGCGTTCCTGAGACCCAAAAAAAAAAGCAATTCCTCAGCACTCTTCCATCCTTCATCAGTTTACATGGTAAGTCAAACTCACGTTGAATACATTTGCTTGTCATTAAAAAAGTGCATAGCATCTGAGGGCCCTGAGTACCTTTTTAGTGGGGTCTTTGGCATGATTATATTTCTATCAAGACTGTAGAAAAATGGATGACGTTACGGTGATCATCATATTTTCATCAAAGACTTTGTCTCTAAAGCTGACAAAGCCTGTGTTAGATACCTGTGCTAATAATGTATCCTCAGAGGACATTGCTGTCTTTAAGGCTGGAATGAGTTGCCTTAATTTGAAGCAATGGCGTGACTTTCTCATGGAGTGAAGCTCATTTGACCTGTTTCCCTGCACTCTGTATGTGGGACTCTGATACTCCAGATGGATTGCTGTTTAGGATACTCTGCAGTTTTGCAACTCCATCTTCTTTTCAAAAGGAGCTCAATGCTTTCTCAGTACACTGCCTAGCCGCCTTGCAGTCATAATTAATTATAGTTACCTGGTGCATAATTGCTGGTGTCTCCTCCTCCTGGGTTTTTCACCGTCACCCAGGGTGATTGGTCTCGTGCTGTCCTGACACCATAAAGCTAGAGCAGGGTGTCATCTGACATGAGGGACAATCAGTTGCCTAGCAAGTGATAAGATACATTTATCATGGTATTGAAATGGGTTGCAGGGTAAATAGGGCACCCAGCTTAAAACCTAGATGGTTAGATGAATGAAACTGGGGCATTATTTGAGACTTGTGCATCTGTTTGAAGGTGCGGATAATCACAATGTTCTGGACTTCTCTATAGCTTAACTGATAGGGATGTACTAAGATGAAGATGTTAAGATGTAATTTATAGTTTTTATTATTCCCACTAACTATAGCGTAAACCTTCCTCCCTTAACTTATCAGATCTCTTTATTGCTATTGGCGTATCATAACCTAAAAGAATTGCACTGAAAAGGGGATGCCTTCAATTGGCTGGCAATCACACCTATTTATATAGGTCCTGATGTAGCTGCTAGTTGTGTAGAGAGTGTTGGCAAATGAGGCATAGAATTAAGATATGTACCCCAGTTTTATTTTGAAAACTGAGATTTTAATTTTTAGTAAGCTTTGGATTTTCACAATATTACTGTCTCCATAGTGCTGATTATCAAGGCTTAGAAAATCCATTTATTATTGCTGTGCATTCGTTTGAAAATATTCAAGTTCTAATGGACTAACCGTGGACTTTTCCATCTGCAGAATATACTGAATGACCAGAGGTGGCAGTGCAGCAGAACAGAATTTGTCTGCGTTCCTGAGACCCCCCAAAAAAAGCAATTCCTCAGCACTCTGCAATCCTTCATCAGTTTACATGGTAAGTCAAACTCACATTGAATACACTTGCTTGTCATTGAAAAAGTTCATAACATCTGAGGGCCCGGAGTACCTTTTTAGTGGGGTCTTTGGCATGATTATATTTCTGTCAAGACTGTAGAAAAACGGATGACGTTACGGTGATCATCATATTTTCATCAAGACTTTGTCTCTAAAGCTGACAAAGCCTGTGTTAGATACCTGTGCTAATAATGTATCCTCAGAGGACATTGCTGTCTTTAAGGCTGGAATGAGTTGCCTTAATTTGGAGCAATGGCGTGACTTTCTCATGGAGTGAAGCTCATTTGACCTGTTTCCCTGCACTCTGTATGTGGGACTCTGATACTCCAGATGGATTGCTGTTTAGGATACTCTGCAGTTTTGCAACTCCATCTTCTTTTCAAAAGGAGCTCAATGCTTTCTCAGTACACTGCCTAGCCGCCTTGCAGTCATAATTAATTATAGTTACCTAGTGCATAATTGCTGGTGTCTCCTCCTCCTGTGTTTCCTCGTCACCCAGGGTGATTGGTCTTGTGCTGTCCTGACACCATAAAGCTAGAGCAGGGTGTCATCTGACATGAGGGGCAATCAGTTGCCTAGCAAGTGATAAGATACATTTATCATGGTATTGAAATGGGTTGCAGGGTAAATAGGGCACCCAGCTTAAAACCTAGATGGTAAGATGAATGAAACTGGGGCATTATTTGAGACTTGTGCATCTGTTTGAAGGTGCGGATAATCACAATGTTCTGGACTTCTCTATAGCTTATCTGATAGGGATGTACTAAGATGAAGATGTTAAGATGTCATTTATAGTTTTTATTATTCCCACTAACTATAGCGTAAACCTTCCTCCCTTAACTTATCCGATCTCTTAATTGCTATTGGCGTATCATAACCTAAAAGAATTGCACTGAAAAGGGGACGCCTTCACTTGGCTGGCAATTACACCTATTTATCTAGGTCCTGATGTAGCTGCTAGTTATGTAGAGAGTGTTGGCAAATGAGGCATAGAATTAAGATATGTACCCCAGTTTTATCTTGAAAACTGAGATTTTAATTTTTAGTAAGCTTTGGATTTTCACAATATTACTGTCTCCATAGTGATGATTATCAAGGCTTAGAAAATCCATTTATTATTGCTGTGCATTCGTTTGAAAATATTCAAGTTCTAATGGACTAACCGTGGACTTTTCCATCTGCAGAATATACTGAATGACCAGAGGTGGCAGTGCAGCAGAACAGAATTTGTCTGCGTTCCTGAGACCCCCAAAAAAAAGCAATTCCTCAGCACTCTGCAATCCTTCATCAGTTTACATGGTAAGTCAAACTCACATTGAATACACTTGCTTGTCATTGAAAAAGTTCATAACATCTGAGGGCCCGGAGTACCTTTTTAGTGGGGTCTTTGGCATGATTATATTTCTGTCAAGACTGTAGAAAAACGGATGACGTTACGGTGATCATCATATTTTCATCAAGACTTTGTCTCTAAAGCTGACAAAGCCTGTGTTAGATACCTGTGCTAATAATGTATCCTCAGAGGACATTGCTGTCTTTAAGGCTGGAATGAGTTGCCTTAATTTGGAGCAATGGCGTGACTTTCTCATGGAGTGAAGCTCATTTGACCTGTTTCCCTGCACTCTGTATGTGGGACTCTGATACTCCAGATGGATTGCTGTTTAGGATACTCTGCAGTTTTGCAACTCCATCTTCTTTTCAAAAGGAGCTCAATGCTTTCTCAGTACACTGCCTAGCCGCCTTGCAGTCATAATTAATTATAGTTACCTAGTGCATAATTGCTGGTGTCTCCTCCTCCTGTGTTTCCTCGTCACCCAGGGTGATTGGTCTTGTGCTGTCCTGACACCATAAAGCTAGAGCAGGGTGTCATCTGACATGAGGGGCAATCAGTTGCCTAGCAAGTGATAAGATACATTTATCATGGTATTGAAATGGGTTGCAGGGTAAATAGGGCACCCAGCTTAAAACCTAGATGGTAAGATGAATGAAACTGGGGCATTATTTGAGACTTGTGCATCTGTTTGAAGGTGCGGATAATCACAATGTTCTGGACTTCTCTATAGCTTATCTGATAGGGATGTACTAAGATGAAGATGTTAAGATGTCATTTATAGTTTTTATTATTCCCACTAACTATAGCGTAAACCTTCCTCCCTTAACTTATCCGATCTCTTAATTGCTATTGGCGTATCATAACCTAAAAGAATTGCACTGAAAAGGGGACGCCTTCACTTGGCTGGCAATTACACCTATTTATCTAGGTCCTGATGTAGCTGCTAGTTATGTAGAGAGTGTTGGCAAATGAGGCATAGAATTAAGATATGTACCCCAGTTTTATCTTGAAAACTGAGATTTTAATTTTTAGTAAGCTTTGGATTTTCACAATATTACTGTCTCCATAGTGATGATTATCAAGGCTTAGAAAATCCATTTATTATTGCTGTGCATTCGTTTGAAAATATTCAAGTTCTAATGGACTAACGGTGGACTTTTCCATCTGCAGAATATACTGAATGACCAGAGGTGGCAGTGCAGCAGAAGAGAATTTGTCTGCGTTCCTGAGACCCCCAAAAAAAAGCAATTCCTCAGCACTCTTCCATCCTTCATCAGTTTACATGGTAAGTCAAACTCACGTTGAATACATTTGCTTGTCATTAAAAAAGTGCATAGCATCTGAGGGCCCTGAGTACCTTTTTAGTGGGGTCTTTGGCATGATTATATTTCTGTCAAGACTGTAGAAAAATGGATGACGTTACGGTGATCATCATATTTTCATCAAAGACTTTGTCTCTAAAGCTGACAAAGCCTGTGTTAGATACCTGTGCTAATAATGTATCCTCAGAGGACATTGCTGTCTTTAAGGCTGGAATGAGTTGCCTTAATTTGGAGCAATGGCGTGACTTTCTCATGGAGTGAAGCTCATTTGACCTGTTTCCCTGCACTCCGTATGTGGGACTCTGATACTCCAGATGGATTGCTGTTTAGGATACTCTGCAGTTTTGCAACTCCATCTCCTTTTCAAAAGGAGCTCAATGCTTTCTCAGTACACTTCCTAGCCGCCTTGCAGTCATAATTAATTATAATTACCTAGTGCATAATTGCTGGTGTCTCCTCCTCCTGTGTTTCCTCGTCACCCAGGGTGATTGGTCACGTGCTGTCCTGACACCATAAAGCTAGAGCAGGGTGTCATCTGACATGAGGGACAATCAGTTGCCTAGCAAGTGATAAGATACATTTATCATGGTATTGAAATGGGTTGCAGGGTAAATAGGGCACCCAGCTTAAAACCTAGATGGTTAGATGAATGAAACTGGGGCATTATTTGAGACTTGTGCATCTGTTTGAAGGTGCGGATAATCACAATGTTCTGGACTTCTCTATAGCTTAACTGATAGGGATGTACTAAGATGAAGATGTTAAGATGTCATTTATAGTTTTTATTATTCCCACTAACTATAGCGTAAACCTTCCTCCCTTAACTTATCAGATCACTTAATTGCTATTGGCGTATCATAACCTAAAAGAATTGCACTGAAAAGGGGACGCCTTCACTTGGCTGGCAATCACACCTATTTATATAGGTCCTGATGTAGCTGCTAGTTGTGTAGAGAGTGTTGGCAAATGAGGCATAGAATTAAGATATGTACCCCAGTTTTATTTTGAAAACTGAGATTTTAATTTTTATAAAGCTTTGGATTTTCACAATATTACTGTCTCCATAGTGCTGATTATCAAGGCTTCGAAAATCCATTTATTATTGCTGTGCATTCGTTTGAAAATATTCAAGTTCTAATGGACTAACCGTGAACTTTTCCATCTGCAGAATATACTGAATGACCAGAGGTGGCAGTGCAGCAGAAGAGAATTTGTCTGCGTTCCTGAGACCCCCAAAAAAAAGCAATTCCTCAGCACTCTGCCATCCTTCATCAGTTTACATGGTAAGTCAAACTCACATTGAATACACTTGCTTGTCATTGAAAAAGTTCATAACATCTGAGGGCCCGGAGTACCTTTTTAGTGGGGTCTTTGGCATGATTATATTTCTGTCAAGACTGTAGAAAAATGGATGACGTTACGGTGATCATCATATTTTCATCAAAGACTTTGTCTCTAAATCTGACAAAGCCTGTGTTAGATACCTGTGCTAATAATGTGTCCTCAGAGGACATTGCTGTCTTTAAGGCTGGAATAAGTTGCCTTAATTTGGAGCAATGGCGTGACTTTCTCATGGAGTGAAGCTCTTTTGACCTGTTTCCCTGCACTCTGTATGTGGGACTCTGATACTCCAGATGGATTGCTGTTTAGGATACTCTGCAGTTTTGCAACTCCATCTTCTTTTCAAAAGGAGCTCAATGCTTTCTCAGTAAACTGCCTAGCCGCCTTGCAGTCATAATTAATTATAGTTACCTAGTGCATAATTGCTGGTGTCTCCTCCTCCTGTGTTTCCTTGTCACCCAGGGTGATTGGTCTCGTGCTGTCCTGACACCATAAAGCTAGAGCAGGGTGTCATCTGACATGAGGGGCAATCAGTTGCCTAGCAAGTGATAAGATGCATTTATCATGGTATTGAAATGGGTTGCAGGGTAAATAGGGCACCCAGCTTAAAACCTAGATGGTTAGATGAATGAAACTGGGGCATTATTTGAGACTTGTGCATCTGTTTGAAGGTGCGGATAATCACAATGTTCTGGACTTCTCTATAGCTTAACTGATAGGGATGTACTAAGATGAAGATGTTAAGATGTCATTTATAGTTTTTATTATTCCCACTAACTATAGCGTAAACCTTCCTCCCTTAACTTATCAGATCTCTTAATTGCTATTGGCGTATCATAACCTAAAAGAATTGCACTGAAAAGGGGACGCCTTCACTTGGCTGGCAATCACACCTATTTATATAGGTCCTGATGTAGCTGCTAGTTGTGTAGAGAGTGTTGGCAAATGAGGCATAGAATTAAGATACGTACCCCTGTTTTATCATGAAAACTGAGATTTATTTTTTAGTAAGCATTGGATTTTCACAATATTACTGTCTCCATAGTGCTGATTATCAAGGCTTAGAAAATCCATTTATTATTGCTGTGCATTCGTTTGAAAATATTCAAGTTCTAATGGACTAACGGTGGACTTTTCCATCTGCAGAATATACTGAATGACCAGAGGTGGCAGTGCAGCAGAAGAGAATTTGTCTGCGTTCCTGAGACCCAAAAAAAAAAGCAATTCCTCAGCACTCTGCCATCCTTCATCAGTTTACATGGTAAGTCAAACTCACGTTGAATACATTTGCTTGTCATTGAAAAAGTTCATAGCATCTGAGGGCCCTGAGTACCTTTTTAGTGGGGTCTTTGGCATGATTATATTTCTGTCAAGACTGTAGAAAAATGGATGACGTTACGGTGATCATCATATTTTCATCAAAGACTTTGTCTCTAAAGCTGACAAAGCCTGTGTTAGATACCTGTGCTAATAATGTGTCCTCAGAGGACATTACTACCTTTAAGGCTGGAATGAGTTGCCTCAATTTGGAGCAATGGCGTGACTTTCTCATGGAGTGAAGCTCATTTGACCTGTTTCCCTGCACTCTGTATGTGGGACTCTGATACTCCAGATGGATTGCTGTTTAGGATACTCTGCAGTTTTGCAACTCCATCTTCTTTTCAAAAGGAGCTCAATGCTTTCTCAGTACACCGCCTAGCCGCCTTGCAGTCATAATTAATTATAGTTACCTAGTGCATAATTGCTGGTGTCTCCTCCTCCTGTGTTTCCTCGTCACCCAGGGTGATTGGTCTCGTGCTGTCCTGACACCATAAAGCTAGAGCAGGGTGTCATCTGACATGAGGGACAATCAGTTGCCTAGCAAGTGATAAGATACATTTATCATGGTATTGAAATGGGTTGCAGGGTAAATAGGGCACCCAGCTTAAAACCTAGATGGTTAGATGAATGAAACTGGGGCATTATTTGAGACTTGTGCATCTGTTTGAAGGTGCGGATAATCACAATGTTCTGGACTTCTCTATAGCTTAACTGATAGGGATGTACTAAGATGAAGATGTTAAGATGTTGTTTATAGTTTTTATTATTCCCACTAACTATAGCGTAAACCTTCCTCCCTTAACTTATCAGATCACTTAATTGCTATTGGCGTATCATAACCTAAAAGAATTGCACTGAAAAGGGGACGCCTTCACTTGGCTGGCAATTACACCTATTTATCTAGGTCCTGATGTAGCTGCTAGTTATGTTGAGAGTGTTGGCAAATGAGGCATAGAATTTAGATACGTACCCCAGTTTTATCATGAAAACTGAGATTTTATTTTTAGTAAGCTTTGGATTTTCACAATATTACTGTCTCCATAGTGCTGATTATCAAGGCTTAGAAAATCCATTTATTATTGCTGTGCATTCGTTTGAAAATATTCAAGTTCTAATGGACTAACGGTGGACTTTTCCATCTGCAGAATATACTGAATGACCAGAGGTGGCAGTGCAGCAGAAGAGAATTTGTCTGCGTTCCTGAGACCCCAAAAAAAAAGCAATTCCTCAGCACTCTGCCATCCTTCATCAGTTTAAATGGTAAGTCAAACTCACGTTGAATACATTTGCTTGTCATTAAAAAAGTGCATAGCATCTGAGGGCCCTGAGTACCTTTTTAGTGGGGTCTTTGGCATGATTATATTTCTGTCAAGACTGTAGAAAAATGGATGACGTTACGGTGATCATCATATTTTCATCAAAGACTTTGTCTCTAAAGCTGACAAAGCCTGTGTTAGATACCTGTGCTAATAATGTATAGTCAGAGGACATTGCTGTCTTTAAGGCTGGAATGAGTTGCCTTAATTTGGAGCAATGGCGTGACTTTCTCATGGAGTGAAGCTCATTTGACCTGTTTCCCTGCACTCTGTATGTGGGACTCTGATACTCCAGATGGATTGCTGTTTAGGATACTCTGCAGTTTTGCAACTCCATCTTCTTTTCAAAAGGAGCTCAATGCTTTCTCAGTACACTGCCTAGCTGCCTTGCAGTCATAATTAATTATAGTTACCTAGTGCATAATTGCTGGTGTCTCCTCCTCCTGTGTTTCCTCGTCACCCAGGGTGATTGGTCACGTGCTGTCCTGACATCATAAAGCTAGAGCAGGGTGTCATCTGACATGAGGGACAATCAGTTGCCTAGCAAGTGATAAGATACATTTATCATGGTATTGAAATGGGTTGCAGGGTAAATAGGGCACCCAGCTTAAAACCTAGATGGTTAGATGAATGAAACTGGGGCATTATTTGAGACTTGTGCATCTGTTTGAAGGTGCGGATAATCACAATGTTCTGGACTTCTCTATAGCTTAACTGATAGGGATGTACTAAGATGAAGATGTTAAGATGTCGTTTATAGTTTTTATTATTCCCACTAACTATAGCGTAAACCTTCCTCCCTTAACTTATCAGATCACTTAATTGCTATTGGCGTATCATAACCTAAAAGAATTGCACTGAAAAGGGGACGCCTTCACTTGGCTGGCAATCACACCTATTTATATAGGTCCTGATGTAGCTGCTAGTTGTGTAGAGAGTGTTGGCAAATGAGGCATAGAATTAAGATACGTACCCCAGTTTTATCATGAAAACTGAGATTTTAATTTTTATAAAGCTTAGGATTTTCACAATATTACTGTCTCCATAGTGCTGATTATCAAGGCTTAGAAAATCCATTTATTATTGCTGTGCATTCGTTTGAAAATATTCAAGTTCTAATGGACTAACGGTGGACTTTTCCATCTGCAGAATATACTGAATGACCAGAGGTGGCAGTGCAGCAGAAGAGAATTTGTCAGCGTTCCTGAGACCCAAAAAAAAAAGCAATTCCTCAGCACTCTTCCATCCTTCATCAGTTTACATGGTAAGTCAAACTCACGTTGAATACATTTGCTTGTCATTAAAAAAGTGCATAGCATCTGAGGGCCCTGAGTACCTTTTTAGTGGGGTCTTTGGCATGATTATATTTCTATCAAGACTGTAGAAAAATGGATGACGTTACGGTGATCATCATATTTTCATCAAAGACTTTGTCTCTAAAGCTGACAAAGCCTGTGTTAGATACCTGTGCTAATAATGTATCCTCAGAGGACATTGCTGTCTTTAAGGCTGGAATGAGTTGCCTTAATTTGAAGCAATGGCGTGACTTTCTCATGGAGTGAAGCTCATTTGACCTGTTTCCCTGCACTCTGTATGTGGGACTCTGATACTCCAGATGGATTGCTGTTTAGGATACTCTGCAGTTTTGCAACTCCATCTTCTTTTCAAAAGGAGCTCAATGCTTTCTCAGTACACTGCCTAGCCGCCTTGCAGTCATAATTAATTATAGTTACCTGGTGCATAATTGCTGGTGTCTCCTCCTCCTGGGTTTTTCACCGTCACCCAGGGTGATTGGTCTCGTGCTGTCCTGACACCATAAAGCTAGAGCAGGGTGTCATCTGACATGAGGGACAATCAGTTGCCTAGCAAGTGATAAGATACATTTATCATGGTATTGAAATGGGTTGCAGGGTAAATAGGGCACCCAGCTTAAAACCTAGATGGTTAGATGAATGAAACTGGGGCATTATTTGAGACTTGTGCATCTGTTTGAAGGTGCGGATAATCACAATGTTCTGGACTTCTCTATAGCTTAACTGATAGGGATGTACTAAGATGAAGATGTTAAGATGTAATTTATAGTTTTTATTATTCCCACTAACTATAGCGTAAACCTTCCTCCCTTAACTTATCAGATCTCTTTATTGCTATTGGCGTATCATAACCTAAAAGAATTGCACTGAAAAGGGGATGCCTTCAATTGGCTGGCAATCACACCTATTTATATAGGTCCTGATGTAGCTGCTAGTTGTGTAGAGAGTGTTGGCAAATGAGGCATAGAATTAAGATATGTACCCCAGTTTTATTTTGAAAACTGAGATTTTAATTTTTAGTAAGCTTTGGATTTTCACAATATTACTGTCTCCATAGTGCTGATTATCAAGGCTTAGAAAATCCATTTATTATTGCTGTGCATTCGTTTGAAAATATTCAAGTTCTAATGGACTAACCGTGGACTTTTCCATCTGCAGAATATACTGAATGACCAGAGGTGGCAGTGCAGCAGAACAGAATTTGTCTGCGTTCCTGAGACCCCCAAAAAAAAGCAATTCCTCAGCACTCTGCAATCCTTCATCAGTTTACATGGTAAGTCAAACTCACATTGAATACACTTGCTTGTCATTGAAAAAGTTCATAACATCTGAGGGCCCGGAGTACCTTTTTAGTGGGGTCTTTGGCATGATTATATTTCTGTCAAGACTGTAGAAAAACGGATGACGTTACGGTGATCATCATATTTTCATCAAGACTTTGTCTCTAAAGCTGACAAAGCCTGTGTTAGATACCTGTGCTAATAATGTATCCTCAGAGGACATTGCTGTCTTTAAGGCTGGAATGAGTTGCCTTAATTTGGAGCAATGGCGTGACTTTCTCATGGAGTGAAGCTCATTTGACCTGTTTCCCTGCACTCTGTATGTGGGACTCTGATACTCCAGATGGATTGCTGTTTAGGATACTCTGCAGTTTTGCAACTCCATCTTCTTTTCAAAAGGAGCTCAATGCTTTCTCAGTACACTGCCTAGCCGCCTTGCAGTCATAATTAATTATAGTTACCTAGTGCATAATTGCTGGTGTCTCCTCCTCCTGTGTTTCCTCGTCACCCAGGGTGATTGGTCTTGTGCTGTCCTGACACCATAAAGCTAGAGCAGGGTGTCATCTGACATGAGGGGCAATCAGTTGCCTAGCAAGTGATAAGATACATTTATCATGGTATTGAAATGGGTTGCAGGGTAAATAGGGCACCCAGCTTAAAACCTAGATGGTAAGATGAATGAAACTGGGGCATTATTTGAGACTTGTGCATCTGTTTGAAGGTGCGGATAATCACAATGTTCTGGACTTCTCTATAGCTTATCTGATAGGGATGTACTAAGATGAAGATGTTAAGATGTCATTTATAGTTTTTATTATTCCCACTAACTATAGCGTAAACCTTCCTCCCTTAACTTATCCGATCTCTTAATTGCTATTGGCGTATCATAACCTAAAAGAATTGCACTGAAAAGGGGACGCCTTCACTTGGCTGGCAATTACACCTATTTATCTAGGTCCTGATGTAGCTGCTAGTTATGTAGAGAGTGTTGGCAAATGAGGCATAGAATTAAGATATGTACCCCAGTTTTATCTTGAAAACTGAGATTTTAATTTTTAGTAAGCTTTGGATTTTCACAATATTACTGTCTCCATAGTGATGATTATCAAGGCTTAGAAAATCCATTTATTATTGCTGTGCATTCGTTTGAAAATATTCAAGTTCTAATGGACTAACGGTGGACTTTTCCATCTGCAGAATATACTGAATGACCAGAGGTGGCAGTGCAGCAGAAGAGAATTTGTCTGCGTTCCTGAGACCCCCAAAAAAAAGCAATTCCTCAGCACTCTTCCATCCTTCATCAGTTTACATGGTAAGTCAAACTCACGTTGAATACATTTGCTTGTCATTAAAAAAGTGCATAGCATCTGAGGGCCCTGAGTACCTTTTTAGTGGGGTCTTTGGCATGATTATATTTCTGTCAAGACTGTAGAAAAATGGATGACGTTACGGTGATCATCATATTTTCATCAAAGACTTTGTCTCTAAAGCTGACAAAGCCTGTGTTAGATACCTGTGCTAATAATGTATCCTCAGAGGACATTGCTGTCTTTAAGGCTGGAATGAGTTGCCTTAATTTGGAGCAATGGCGTGACTTTCTCATGGAGTGAAGCTCATTTGACCTGTTTCCCTGCACTCCGTATGTGGGACTCTGATACTCCAGATGGATTGCTGTTTAGGATACTCTGCAGTTTTGCAACTCCATCTCCTTTTCAAAAGGAGCTCAATGCTTTCTCAGTACACTTCCTAGCCGCCTTGCAGTCATAATTAATTATAATTACCTAGTGCATAATTGCTGGTGTCTCCTCCTCCTGTGTTTCCTCGTCACCCAGGGTGATTGGTCACGTGCTGTCCTGACACCATAAAGCTAGAGCAGGGTGTCATCTGACATGAGGGACAATCAGTTGCCTAGCAAGTGATAAGATACATTTATCATGGTATTGAAATGGGTTGCAGGGTAAATAGGGCACCCAGCTTAAAACCTAGATGGTTAGATGAATGAAACTGGGGCATTATTTGAGACTTGTGCATCTGTTTGAAGGTGCGGATAATCACAATGTTCTGGACTTCTCTATAGCTTAACTGATAGGGATGTACTAAGATGAAGATGTTAAGATGTCATTTATAGTTTTTATTATTCCCACTAACTATAGCGTAAACCTTCCTCCCTTAACTTATCAGATCACTTAATTGCTATTGGCGTATCATAACCTAAAAGAATTGCACTGAAAAGGGGACGCCTTCACTTGGCTGGCAATCACACCTATTTATATAGGTCCTGATGTAGCTGCTAGTTGTGTAGAGAGTGTTGGCAAATGAGGCATAGAATTAAGATACGTACCCCAGTTTTATCATGAAAACTGAGATTTTAATTTTTATAAAGCTTTGGATTTTCACAATATTACTGTCTCCATAGTGCTGATTATCAAGGCTTAGAAAATCCATTTATTATTGCTGTGCATTCGTTTGAAAATATTCAAGTTCTAATGGACTAACCGTGGACTTTTCCATCTGCAGAATATACTGAATGACCAGAGGTGGCAGTGCAGCAGAAGAGAATTTGTCTGCGTTCCTGAGACCCCCAAAAAAAAGCAATTCCTCAGCACTCTGCCATCCTTCATCAGTTTACATTGTAAGTCAAACTCACGTTGAATACACTTGCTTGTCATTGAAAAAGTTCATAGCATATGAGGGCCCTGAGTACCTTTTTAGTGGGGTCTTTGGCATGATTATATTTCTGTCAAGACTGTAGAAAAATGGATGACGTTACGGTGATCATCATATTTTCATCAAAGACTTTGTCTCTAAAGCTGACAAAGCCTGTGTTAGATACCTGTGCTAATACTGTGTCCTCAGAGGACATTGCTGTCTTTAAGGCTGGAATGAGTTGCCTTAATTTGGAGCAATGGCGTGACTTTCTCATGGAGTGAAGCTCATTTGACCTGTTTCCCTGCACTCTGTATGTGGGACTCTGATACTCCAGATTGATTGCTGTTTAGGATACTCTGCAGTTTTGCAACTCCATCTTCTTTTCAAAAGGAGCTCAATGCTTTCTCAGTACACTGCCTAGCCGCCTTGCAGTCATAATTAATTATAGTTAACTAGTGCATAATTGCTGGTGTCTCCTCCTCCTGTGTTTCCTCGTCACCCAGGGTGATTGGTCTCGGGCTGTCCTGACACCATAAAGCTAGAGCAGGGTGTCATCTGACATGAGGGACAATCAGTTGCCTAGCAAGTGATAAGATACATTTATCATGGTATTGAAATGGGTTGCAGGGTAAATAGGGCACCCAGCTTAAAACCTAGATAGTTAGATGAATGAAACTGGGGCATTATTTGAGACTTGTGCATCTGTTTGAAGGTGCGGATAATCACAATGTTCTGGACTTCTCTATAGCTTAACTGATAGGGATGTACTAAGATGAAGATGTTAAGATGTCATTTATAGTTTTTATTATTCCCACTAACTATAGCGTAAACCTTCCTCCCTTAACTTATCAGATCTCTTAATTGCTATTGACGTATCATAACCTAAAAGAATTGCACTGAAAAGGGGACGCCTTCACTTGGCTGGCAATCACACCTATTTATATAGGTCCTGATGTAGCTGCTAGTTGTGTAGAGAGTGTTGGCAAATGAGGCATAGAATTAAGATATGTACCCCAGTTTTATTTTGAAAACTGAGATTTTAATTTTTAGTAAGCTTTGGATTTTCACAATATTACTGTCTCCATAGTGCTGATTATCAAGGCTTCGAAAATCCATTTATTATTGCTGTGCATTCGTTTGAAAATATTCAAGTTCTAATGGACTAACCGTGAACTTTTCCATCTGCAGAATATACTGAATGACCAGAGGTGGCAGTGCAGCAGAAGAGAATTTGTCTGCGTTCCTGAGACCCCCCAAAAAAAGCAATTCCTCAGCACTCTGCCATCCTTCATCAGTTTACATGGTAAGTCAAACTCACGTTGAATACATTTGCTTGTCATTGAAAAAGTTCATAGCATCTGAGGGCCCTGAGTACCTTTTTAGTGGGGTCTTTGGCATGATTATATTTCTGTCAAGACTGTAGAAAAATGGATGACGTTACGGTGATCATCATATTTTCATCAAAGACTTTGTCTCTAAAGCTGACAAAGCCTGTGTTAGATACCTGTGCTAATAATGTGTCCTCAGAGGACATTACTACCTTTAAGGCTGGAATGAGTTGCCTCAATTTGGAGCAATGGCGTGACTTTCTCATGGAGTGAAGCTCATTTGACCTGTTTCCCTGCACTCTGTATATGGGACTCTGATACTCCAGATGGATTGCTGTTTAGGATACTCTGCAGTTTTGCAACTCCATCTTCTTTTCAAAAGGAGCTCAATGCTTTCTCAGTACACCGCCTAGCTGCCTTGCAGTCATAATTAATTATAGTTACCTAGTGCATAATTGCTGGTGTCTCCTCCTCCTGTGTTTCCTCGTCACCCAGGGTGATTGGTCTCGTGCTGTCCTGACACCATAAAGCTAGAGCAGGGTGTCATCTGACATGAGGGACAATCAGTTGCCTAGCACGTGATAAGATACATTTATCATGGTATTGAAATGGGTTGCAGGGTAAATAGGGCACCCAGCTTAAAACCTAGATGGTTAGATGAATGAAACTGGGGCATTATTTGAGACTTGTGCATCTGTTTGAAGGTGCGGATAATCACAATGTTCTGGACTTCTCTATAGCTTAACTGATAGGGATGTACTAAGATGAAGATGTTAAGATGTTGTTTATAGTTTTTATTATTCCCACTAACTATAGCGTAAACCTTCCTCCCTTAACTTATCAGATCACTTAATTGCTATTGGCGTATCATAACCTAAAAGAATTGCACTGAAAAGGGGACGCCTTCACTTGGCTGGCAATTACACCTATTTATCTAGGTCCTGATGTAGCTGCTAGTTATGTTGAGAGTGTTGGCAAATGAGGCATAGAATTTAGATAGGTACCCCAGTTTTATCATGAAAACTGAGATTTTATTTTTAGTAAGCTTTGGATTTTCACAATATTACTGTCTCCATAGTGCTGATTATCAAGGCTTAGAAAATCCATTTATTATTGCTGTGCATTCGTTTGAAAATATTCAAGTTCTAATGGACTAACGGTGGACTTTTCCATCTGCAGAATATACTGAATGACCAGAGGTGGCAGTGCAGCAGAAGAGAATTTGTCTGCGTTCCTGAGACCCCAAAAAAAAAGCAATTCCTCAGCACTCTGCCATCCTTCATCAGTTTAAATGGTAAGTCAAACTCACGTTGAATACATTTGCTTGTCATTAAAAAAGTGCATAGCATCTGAGGGCCCTGAGTACCTTTTTAGTGGGGTCTTTGGCATGATTATATTTCTGTCAAGACTGTAGAAAAATGGATGACGTTACGGTGATCATCATATTTTCATCAAAGACTTTGTCTCTAAAGCTGACAAAGCCTGTGTTAGATACCTGTGCTAATAATGTATTGTCAGAGGACATTGCTGTCTTTAAGGCTGGAATGAGTTGCCTTAATTTGGAGCAATGGCGTGACTTTCTCATGGAGTGAAGCTCATTTGACCTGTTTCCCTGCACTCTGTATGTGGGACTCTGATACTCCAGATGGATTGCTGTTTAGGATACTCTGCAGTTTTGCAACTCCATCTTCTTTTCAAAAGGAGCTCAATGCTTTCTCAGTACACTGCCTAGCTGCCTTGCAGTCATAATTAATTATAGTTACCTAGTGCATAATTGCTGGTGTCTCCTCCTCCTGTGTTTCCTCGTCACCCAGGGTGATTGGTCACGTGCTGTCCTGACATCATAAAGCTAGAGCAGGGTGTCATCTGACATGAGGGACAATCAGTTGCCTAGCAAGTGATAAGATACATTTATCATGGTATTGAAATGGGTTGCAGGGTAAATAGGGCACCCAGCTTAAAACCTAGATGGTTAGATGAATGAAACTGGGGCATTATTTGAGACTTGTGCATCTGTTTGAAGGTGCGGATAATCACAATGTTCTGGACTTCTCTATAGCTTAACTGATAGGGATGTACTAAGATGAAGATGTTAAGATGTCGTTTATAGTTTTTATTATTCCCACTAACTATAGCGTAAACCTTCCTCCCTTAACTTATCAGATCACTTAATTGCTATTGGCGTATCATAACCTAAAAGAATTGCACTGAAAAGGGGACGCCTTCACTTGGCTGGCAATCACACCTATTTATATAGGTCCTGATGTAGCTGCTAGTTGTGTAGAGAGTGTTGGCAAATGAGGCATAGAATTAAGATACGTACCCCAGTTTTATCATGAAAACTGAGATTTTAATTTTTATAAAGCTTAGGATTTTCACAATATTACTGTCTCCATAGTGCTGATTATCAAGGCTTAGAAAATCCATTTATTATTGCTGTGCATTCGTTTGAAAATATTCAAGTTCTAATGGACTAACGGTGGACTTTTCCATCTGCAGAATATACTGAATGACCAGAGGTGGCAGTGCAGCAGAAGAGAATTTGTCTGCGTTCCTGAGACCCCCAAAAAAAAGCAATTCCTCAGCACTCTTCCATCCTTCATCAGTTTACATGGTAAGTCAAACTCACGTTGAATACATTTGCTTGTCATTAAAAAAGTGCATAGCATCTGAGGGCCCTGAGTACCTTTTTAGTGGGGTCTTTGGCATGATTATATTTCTGTCAAGACTGTAGAAAAATGGATGACGTTACGGTGATCATCATATTTTCATCAAAGACTTTGTCTCTAAAGCTGACAAAGCCTGTGTTAGATACCTGTGCTAATAATGTATCCTCAGAGGACATTGCTGTCTTTAAGGCTGGAATGAGTTGCCTTAATTTGGAGCAATGGCATGACTTTCTCATGGAGTGAAGCTCATTTGACCTGTTTCCCTGCACTCCGTATGTGGGACTCTGATACTCCAGATGGATTGCTGTTTAGGATACTCTGCAGTTTTGCAACTCCATCTCCTTTTCAAAAGGAGCTCAATGCTTTCTCAGTACACTTCCTAGCCGCCTTGCAGTCATAATTAATTATAATTACCTAGTGCATAATTGCTGGTGTCTCCTCCTCCTGGGTTTCCTCGTCACCCAGGGTGATTGGTCACGTGCTGTCCTGACACCATAAAGCTAGAGCAGGGTGTCATCTGACATGAGGGACAATCAGTTGCCTAGCAAGTGATAAGATACATTTATCATGGTATTGAAATGGGTTGCAGGGTAAATAGGGCACCCAGCTTAAAACCTGTTTGGTTAGATGAATGAAACTGGGGCATTATTTGAGACTTGTGCATCTGTTTGAAGGTGCGGATAATCACAATGTTCTGGACTTCTCTATAGCTTAACTGATAGGGATGTACTAAGATGAAGATGTTAAGATGTCATTTATAGTTTTTATTATTCCCACTAACTATAGCGTAAACCTTCCTCCCTTAACTTATCAGATCACTTAATTGCTATTGGCGTATCATAACCTAAAAGAATTGCACTGAAAAGGGGACGCCTTCACTTGGCTGGCAATCACACCTATTTATATAGGTCCTGATGTAGCTGCTAGTTGTGTAGAGAGTGTTGGCAAATGAGGCATAGAATTAAGATACGTACCCCAGTTTTATCATGAAAACTGAGATTTTAATTTTTATAAAGCTTTGGATTTTCACAATATTACTGTCTCCATAGTGCTGATTATCAAGGCTTAGAAAATCCATTTATTATTGCTGTGCATTCGTTTGAAAATATTCAAGTTCTAATGGACTAACCGTGGACTTTTCCATCTGCAGAATATACTGAATGACCAGAGGTGGCAGTGCAGCAGAAGAGAATTTGTCTGCGTTCCTGAGACCCCCAAAAAAAAGCAATTCCTCAGCACTCTGCCATCCTTCATCAGTTTACATTGTAAGTCAAACTCACGTTGAATACACTTGCTTGTCATTGAAAAAGTTCATAGCATATGAGGGCCCTGAGTACCTTTTTAGTGGGGTCTTTGGCATGATTATATTTCTGTCAAGACTGTAGAAAAATGGATGACGTTACGGTGATCATCATATTTTCATCAAAGACTTTGTCTCTAAAGCTGACAAAGCCTGTGTTAGATACCTGTGCTAATACTGTGTCCTCAGAGGACATTGCTGTCTTTAAGGCTGGAATGAGTTGCCTTAATTTGGAGCAATGGCGTGACTTTCTCATGGAGTGAAGCTCATTTGACCTGTTTCCCTGCACTCTGTATGTGGGACTCTGATACTCCAGATTGATTGCTGTTTAGGATACTCTGCAGTTTTGCAACTCCATCTTCTTTTCAAAAGGAGCTCAATGCTTTCTCAGTACACTGCCTAGCCGCCTTGCAGTCATAATTAATTATAGTTAACTAGTGCATAATTGCTGGTGTCTCCTCCTCCTGTGTTTCCTCGTCACCCAGGGTGATTGGTCTCGGGCTGTCCTGACACCATAAAGCTAGAGCAGGGTGTCATCTGACATGAGGGACAATCAGTTGCCTAGCAAGTGATAAGATACATTTATCATGGTATTGAAATGGGTTGCAGGGTAAATAGGGCACCCAGCTTAAAACCTAGATGGTTAGATGAATGAAACTGGGGCATTATTTGAGACTTGTGCATCTGTTTGAAGGTGCGGATAATCACAATGTTCTGGACTTCTCTATAGCTTAACTGATAGGGATGTACTAAGATGAAGATGTTAAGATGTCATTTATAGTTTTTATTATTCCCACTAACTATAGCGTAAACCTTCCTCCCTTAACTTATCAGATCTCTTAATTGCTATTGACGTATCATAACCTAAAAGAATTGCACTGAAAAGGGGACGCCTTCACTTGGCTGGCAATCACACCTATTTATATAGGTCCTGATGTAGCTGCTAGTTGTGTAGAGAGTGTTGGCAAATGAGGCATAGAATTAAGATATGTACCCCAGTTTTATTTTGAAAACTGAGATTTTAATTTTTAGTAAGCTTTGGATTTTCACAATATTACTGTCTCCATAGTGCTGATTATCAAGGCTTCGAAAATCCATTTATTATTGCTGTGCATTCGTTTGAAAATATTCAAGTTCTAATGGACTAACCGTGAACTTTTCCATCTGCAGAATATACTGAATGACCAGAGGTGGCAGTGCAGCAGAAGAGAATTTGTCTGCGTTCCTGAGACCCCCAAAAAAAAGCAATTCCTCAGCACTCTGCCATCCTTCATCAGTTTACATGGTAAGTCAAACTCACGTTGAATACATTTGCTTGTCATTGAAAAAGTTCATAGCATCTGAGGGCCCTGAGTACCTTTTTAGTGGGGTCTTTGGCATGATTATATTTCTGTCAAGACTGTAGAAAAATGGATGACGTTACGGTGATCATCATATTTTCATCAAAGACTTTGTCTCTAAAGCTGACAAAGCCTGTGTTAGATACCTGTGCTAATAATGTGTCCTCAGAGGACATTACTACCTTTAAGGCTGGAATGAGTTGCCTCAATTTGGAGCAATGGCGTGACTTTCTCATGGAGTGAAGCTCATTTGACCTGTTTCCCTGCACTCTGTATGTGGGACTCTGATACTCCAGATGGATTGCTGTTTAGGATACTCTGCAGTTTTGCAACTCCATCTTCTTTTCAAAAGGAGCTCAATGCTTTCTCAGTACACCGCCTAGCCGCCTTGCAGTCATAATTAATTATAGTTACCTAGTGCATAATTGCTGGTGTCTCCTCCTCCTGTGTTTCCTCGTCACCCAGGGTGATTGGTCTCGTGCTGTCCTGACACCATAAAGCTAGAGCAGGGTGTCATCTGACATGAGGGACAATCAGTTGCCTAGCAAGTGATAAGATACATTTATCATGGTATTGAAATGGGTTGCAGGGTAAATAGGGCACCCAGCTTAAAACCTAGATGGTTAGATGAATGAAACTGGGGCATTATTTGAGACTTGTGCATCTGTTTGAAGGTGCGGATAATCACAATGTTCTGGACTCCTCTATAGCTTAACTGATAGGGATGTACTAAGATGAAGATGTTAAGATGTTGTTTATAGTTTTTATTATTCCCACTAACTATAGCGTAAACCTTCCTCCCTTAACTTATCAGATCACTTAATTGCTATTGGCGTATCATAACCTAAAAGAATTGCACTGAAAAGGGGACGCCTTCACTTGGCTGGCAATTACACCTATTTATCTAGGTCCTGATGTAGCTGCTAGTTATGTAGAGAGTGTTGGCAAATGAGGCATAGAATTAAGATATGTACCCCAGTTTTATCTTGAAAACTGAGATTTTAATTTTTAGTAAGCTTTGGATTTTCACAATATTACTGTCTCCATAGTGATGATTATCAAGGCTTAGAAAATCCATTTATTATTGCTGTGCATTCGTTTGAAAATATTCAAGTTCTAATGGACTAACGGTGGACTTTTCCATCTGCAGAATATACTGAATGACCAGAGGTGGCAGTGCAGCAGAAGAGAATTTGTCTGCGTTCCTGAGACCCCAAAAAAAAAGCAATTCCTCAGCACTCTTCCATCCTTCATCAGTTTACATGGTAAGTCAAACTCACGTTGAATACATTTGCTTGTCATTAAAAAAGTGCATAGCATCTGAGGGCCCTGAGTACCTTTTTAGTGGGGTCTTTGGCATGATTATATTTCTGTCAAGACTGTAGAAAAATGGATGACGTTACGGTGATCATCATATTTTCATCAAAGACTTTGTCTCTAAAGCTGACAAAGCCTGTGTTAGATACCTGTGCTAATAATGTATCCTCAGAGGACATTGCTGTCTTTAAGGCTGGAATGAGTTGCCTTAATTTGGAGCAATGGCGTGACTTTCTCATGGAGTGAAGCTCATTTGACCTGTTTCCCTGCACTCTGTATGTGGGACTCTGATACTCCAGATGGATTGCTGTTTAGGATACTCTGCAGTTTTGCAACTCCATCTTCTTTTCAAAAGGAGCTCAATGCTTTCTCAGTACACTGCCTAGCCGCCTTGCAGTCATAATTAATTATAGTTACCTGGTGCATAATTGCTGGTGTCTCCTCCTCCTGTGTTTCCTCGTCACCCAGGGTGATTGGTCTCGTGCTGTCCTGACACCATAAAGCTAGAGCAGGGTGTCATCTGACATGAGGGACAATCAGTTGCCTAGCAAGTGATAAGATAAATTTTTTTCATGGTATTGAAATGGGTTGCAGGGTAAATAGGGCACCCAGCTTAAAACCTAGATGGTTAGATGAATGAAACTGGGGCATTATTTGAGACTTGTGCATCTGTTTGAAGGTGCGGATAATCACAATGTTCTGGACTTCTCTATAGCTTAACTGATAGGGATGTACTAAGATGAAGATGTTAAGATGTAATTTATAGTTTTTATTATTCCCACTAACTATAGCGTAAACCTTCCTCCCTTAACTTATCAGATCTCTTAATTGCTATTGGCGTATCATAACCTAAAAGAATTGCACTGAAAAGGGGACGCCTTCACTTGGCTGGCAATCACACCTATTTATCTAGGTCCTGATGTAGCTGCTAGTTGCGTAGAGAGTGTTGGCAAATGAGGCATAGAATTAAGATACGTACCCCAGTTTTATCATGAAAACTGAGATTTATTTTTTAGTAAGCATTGGATTGTCACAATATTACCGTCTCCATAGTGCTGATTATCAAGGCTTAGAAAATCCAATTATTATTGCTGTGCATTCGTTTGAAAATATTCAAGTTCTAATGGACTAACGGTGGACTTTTCCATCTGCAGAATATACTGAATGACCAGAGGTAGCAGTGCAGCAGAAGAGAATTTGTCTGCGTTTGTGAGACCCAAAAAAAAAAGCAATTCCTCAGCACTCTGCCATCCTTCATCAGTTTACATGGTAAGTCAAACTCACGTTGAATACATTTGCTTGTCATTGAAAAAGTTCATAGCATCTGAGGGCCCTGAGTACCTTTTTAGTGGGGTCTTTGGCATGATTATATTTCTGTCAAGACTGTAGAAAAATGGATGACGTTACGGTGATCATCATATTTTCATCAAAGACTTTGTCTCTAAAGCTGACAAAGCCTGTGTTAGATACCTGTGCTAATAATGTGTCCTCAGAGGACATTACTACCTTTAAGGCTGGAATGAGTTGCCTCAATTTGGAGCAATGGCGTGACTTTCTCATGGAGTGAAGCTCATTTGACCTGTTTCCCTGCACTCTGTATGTGGGACTCTGATACTCCAGATGGATTGCTGTTTAGGATACTCTGCAGTTTTGCAACTCCATCTTCTTTTCAAAAGGAGCTCAATGCTTTCTCAGTACACCGCCTAGCCGCCTTGCAGTCATAATTAATTATAGTTACCTAGTGCAAATTGCTGGTGTCTCCTCCTCCTGTGTTTCCTCGTCACCCAGGGTGATTGGTCTCGTGCTGTCCTGACACCATAAAGCTAGAGCAGGGTGTCATCTGACATGAGGGACAATCAGTTGCCTAGCAAGTGATAAGATACATTTATCATGGTATTGAAATGGGTTGCAGGGTAAATAGGGCACCCAGCTTAAAACCTAGATGGTTAGATGAATGAAACTGGGGCATTATTTGAGACTTGTGCATCTGTTTGAAGGTGCGGATAATCACAATGTTCTGGACTTCTCTATAGCTTAACTGATAGGGATGTACTAAGATGAAGATGTTAAGATGTTGTTTATAGTTTTTATTATTCCCACTAACTATAGCGTAAACCTTCCTCCCCTAACTTATCAGATCACTTAATTGCTATTGGCGTATCATAACCTAAAAGAATTGCACTGAAAAGGGGACGCCTTCACTTGGCTGGCAATTACACCTATTTATCTAGGTCCTGATGTAGCTGCTAGTTATGTAGAGAGTGTTGGCAAATGAGGCATAGAATTAAGATATGTACCCCAGTTTTATCTTGAAAACTGAGATTTTAATTTTTAGTAAGCTTTGGATTTTCACAATATTACTGTCTACATAGTGATGATTATCAAGGCTTAGAAAATCCATTTATTATTGCTGTGCATTCGTTTGAAAATATTCAAGTTCTAATGGACTAACGGTGGACTTTTCCATCTGCAGAATATACTGAATGACCAGAGGTGGCAGTGCAGCAGAAGAGAATTTGTCTGCGTTCCTGAGACCCCAAAAAAAAAGCAATTCCTCAGCACTCTTCCATCCTTCATCAGTTTACATGGTAAGTCAAACTCACGTTGAATACATTTGCTTGTCATTAAAAAAGTGCATAGCATCTGAGGGCCCTGAGTACCTTTTTAGTGGGGTCTTTGGCATGATTATATTTCTGTCAAGACTGTAGAAAAATGGATGACGTTACGGTGATCATCATATTTTCATCAAAGACTTTGTCTCTAAAGCTGACAAAGCCTGTGTTAGATACCTGTGCTAATAATGTATCCTCAGAGGACATTGCTGTCTTTAAGGCTGGAATGAGTTGCCTTAATTTGGAGCAATAGCGTGACTTTCTCATGGAGTGAAGCTCATTTGACCTGTTTCCCTGCACTCTGTATGTGGGACTCTGATACTCCAGATGGATTGCTGTTTAGGATACTCTGCAGTTTTGCAACTCCATCTTCTTTTCAAAAGGAGCTCAATGCTTTCTCAGTACACTGCCTAGCCGCCTTGCAGTCATAATTAATTATAGTTACCTGGTGCATAATTGCTGGTGTCTCCTCCTCCTGTGTTTCCTCGTCACCCAGGGTGATTGGTCTCGTGCTGTCCTGACACCATAAAGCTAGAGCAGGGTGTCATCTGACATGAGGGACAATCAGTTGCCTAGCAAGTGATAAGATAAATTTTTTTCATGGTATTGAAATGGGTTGCAGGGTAAATAGGGCACCCAGCTTAAAACCTAGATGGTTAGATGAATGAAACTGGGGCATTATTTGAGACTTGTGCATCTGTTTGAAGGTGCGGATAATCACAATGTTCTGGACTTCTCTATAGCTTAACTGATAGGGATGTACTAAGATGAAGATGTTAAGATGTAATTTATAGTTTTTATTATTCCCACTAACTATAGCGTAAACCTTCCTCCCTTAACTTATCAGATCTCTTAATTGCTATTGGCGTATCATAACCTAAAAGAATTGCACTGAAAAGGGGACGCCTTCACTTGGCTGGCAATCACACCTATTTATCTAGGTCCTGATGTAGCTGCTAGTTGCGTAGAGAGTGTTGGCAAATGAGGCATAGAATTAAGATACGTACCCCAGTTTTATCATGAAAACTGAGATTTATTTTTTAGTAAGCATTGGATTTTCACAATATTACCGTCTCCATAGTGCTGATTATCAAGGCTTAGAAAATCCAATTATTATTGCTGTGCATTCGTTTGAAAATATTCAAGTTCTAATGGACTAACGGTGGACTTTTCCATCTGCAGAATATACTGAATGACCAGAGGTAGCAGTGCAGCAGAAGAGAATTTGTCTGCGTTCCTGAGACCCAAAAAAAAAAGCAATTCCTCAGCACTCTGCCATCCTTCATCAGTTTACATGGTAAGTCAAACTCACGTTGAATACATTTGCTTGTCATTAAAAAAGTTCATAGCATCTGAGGGCCCTGAGTACCTTTTTAATGGGGTCTTTGGCATGATTATATTTCTGTCAAGACTGTAGAAAAATGGATGACGTTACGGTGATCATCATATTTTCATCAAAGACTTTGTCTCTAAAGCTGACAAAGCCTGTGTTAGATACCTGTGCTAATAATGTGTCGTCAGAGGACATTACTGTCTTTAAGGCTGGAATGAGTTGCCTTAATTTGGAGCAATGGCGTAACTTTCTCATGGATTGAAGCTCATTTGACCTGTTTCCCTGCACTCTGTATGTGGGACTCTGATACTCCAGATGGATTGCTGTTTAGGATACTCTGCAGTTTTGCAACTCCATCTCCTTTTCAAAAGGAGCTCAATGCTTTCTCAGTACACTTCCTAGCCGCCTTGCAGTCATAATTAATTATAATTACCTAGTGCATAATTGCTGGTGTCTCCTCCTCCTGTGTTTCCTCGTCACCCAGGGTGATTGGTCACGTGCTGTCCTGACACCATAGAGCTAGAGCAGGGTGTCATCTGACATGAGGGACAATCAGTTGCCTAGCAAGTGATAAGATACATTTATCATGGTATTGAAATGGGTTGCAGGGTAAATAGGGCACCCAGCTTAAAACCTAGATGGTTAGATGAATGAAACTGGGGCATTATTTGAGACTTGTGCATCTGTTTGAAGGTGCGGATAATCACAATGTTCTGGACTTCTCTATAGCTTAACCGATAGGGATGTACTAAGATGAAGATGTTAAGATGTCATTTATAGTTTTTATTATTCCCACTAACTATAGCGTAAACCTTCCTCCCTTAACTTATCAGATCTCTTAATTGCTATTGGCGTATCATAACCTAAAAGAATTGCACTGAAAAGGGAACGCCTTCACTTGGCTGGCAATCACACCTATTTATATAGGTCCTGATGTAGCTGCTAGTTGTGTAGAGAGTGTTGGCAAATGAGGCATAGAATTAAGATATGTACCCCAGTTTTATTTTGAAAACTGAGATTTTAATTATTAGTAAGCTTTGGATTTTCACAATATTACTGTCTCCATAGTGCTGATTATCAAGGCTTAGAAAATCCATTTATTATTGCTGTGCATTCGTTTGAAAATATTCAAGTTCTAATGGACTAACGGTGGACTTTTCCATCTGCAGAATATACTGAATGACCAGAGGTGGCAGTGCAGCAGAAGAGAATTTGTCTGCGTTCCTGAGACCCCAAAAAAAAAGCAATTCCTCAGCACTCTTCCATCCTTCATCAGTTTACATGGTAAGTCAAACTCACGTTGAATACATTTGCTTGTCATTAAAAAAGTGCATAGCATCTGAGGGCCCTGAGTACCTTTTTAGTGGGGTCTTTGGCATGATTATATTTCTGTCAAGACTGTAGAAAAATGGATGACGTTACGGTGATCATCATATTTTCATCAAAGACTTTGTCTCTAAAGCTGACAAAGCCTGTGTTAGATACCTGTGCTAATAATGTATCCTCAGAGGACATTGCTGTCTTTAAGGCTGGAATGAGTTGCCTTAATTTGGAGCAATGGCGTGACTTTCTCATGGAGTGAAGCTCATTTGACCTGTTTCCCTGCACTCTGTATGTGGGACTCTGATACTCCAGATGGATTGCTGTTTAGGATACTCTGCAGTTTTGCAACTCCATCTTCTTTTCAAAAGGAGCTCAATGCTTTCTCAGTACACTGCCTAGCCGCCTTGCAGTCATAATTAATTATAGTTACCTGGTGCATAATTGCTGGTGTCTCCTCCTCCTGTGTTTCCTCGTCACCCAGGGTGATTGGTCTCGTGCTGTCCTGACACCATAAAGCTAGAGCAGGGTGTCATCTGACATGAGGGACAATCAGTTGCCTAGCAAGTGATAAGATAAATTTTTTTCATGGTATTGAAATGGGTTGCAGGGTAAATAGGGCACCCAGCTTAAAACCTAGATGGTTAGATGAATGAAACTGGGGCATTATTTGAGACTTGTGCATCTGTTTGAAGGTGCGGATAATCACAATGTTCTGGACTTCTCTATAGCTTAACTGATAGGGATGTACTAAGATGAAGATGTTAAGATGTAATTTATAGTTTTTATTATTCCCACTAACTATAGCGTAAACCTTCCTCCCTTAACTTATCAGATCTCTTAATTGCTATTGGCGTATCATAACCTAAAAGAATTGCACTGAAAAGGGGACGCCTTCACTTGGCTGGCAATCACACCTATTTATCTAGGTCCTGATGTAGCTGCTAGTTGCGTAGAGAGTGTTGGCAAATGAGGCATAGAATTAAGATACGTACCCCAGTTTTATCATGAAAACTGAGATTTATTTTTTAGTAAGCATTGGATTTTCACAATATTACCGTCTCCATAGTGCTGATTATCAAGGCTTAGAAAATCCAATTATTATTGCTGTGCATTCGTTTGAAAATATTCAAGTTCTAATGGACTAACGGTGGACTTTTCCATCTGCAGAATATACTGAATGACCAGAGGTAGCAGTGCAGCAGAAGAGAATTTGTCTGCGTTCCTGAGACCCAAAAAAAAAAGCAATTCCTCAGCACTCTGCCATCCTTCATCAGTTTACATGGTAAGTCAAACTCACGTTGAATACATTTGCTTGTCATTAAAAAAGTTCATAGCATCTGAGGGCCCTGAGTACCTTTTTAATGGGGTCTTTGGCATGATTATATTTCTGTCAAGACTGTAGAAAAATGGATGACGTTACGGTGATCATCATATTTTCATCAAAGACTTTGTCTCTAAAGCTGACAAAGCCTGTGTTAGATACCTGTGCTAATAATGTGTCGTCAGAGGACATTACTGTCTTTAAGGCTGGAATGAGTTGCCTTAATTTGGAGCAATGGCGTAACTTTCTCATGGATTGAAGCTCATTTGACCTGTTTCCCTGCACTCTGTATGTGGGACTCAGATACTCCAGATGGATTGCTGTTTAGGATACTCTGCAGTTTTGCAACTCCATCTCCTTTTCAAAAGGAGCTCAATGCTTTCTCAGTACACTTCCTAGCCGCCTTGCAGTCATAATTAATTATAATTACCTAGTGCATAATTGCTGGTGTCTCCTCCTCCTGTGTTTCCTCGTCACCCAGGGTGATTGGTCACGTGCTGTCCTGACACCATAGAGCTAGAGCAGGGTGTCATCTGACATGAGGGACAATCAGTTGCCTAGCAAGTGATAAGATACATTTATCATGGTATTGAAATGGGTTGCAGGGTAAATAGGGCACCCAGCTTAAAACCTAGATGGTTAGATGAATGAAACTGGGGCATTATTTGAGACTTGTGCATCTGTTTGAAGGTGCGGATAATCACAATGTTCTGGACTTCTCTATAGCTTAACCGATAGGGATGTACTAAGATGAAGATGTTAAGATGTCATTTATAGTTTTTATTATTCCCACTAACTATAGCGTAAACCTTCCTCCCTTAACTTATCAGATCTCTTAATTGCTATTGGCGTATCATAACCTAAAAGAATTGCACTGAAAAGGGAACGCCTTCACTTGGCTGGCAATCACACCTATTTATATAGGTCCTGATGTAGCTGCTAGTTGTGTAGAGAGTGTTGGCAAATGAGGCATAGAATTAAGATATGTACCCCAGTTTTATTTTGAAAACTGAGATTTTAATTTTTAGTAAGCTTTGGATTTTCACAATATTACTGTCTCCATAGTGCTGATTATCAAGGCTTAGAAAATCCATTTATTATTGCTGTGCATTCGTTTGAAAATATTCAAGTTCTAATGGACTAACCGTGGACTTTTCCATCTGCAGAATATACTGAATGACCAGAGGTGGCAGTGCAGCAGAAGAGAATTTGTCTGCGTTCCTGAGACCCCCCAAAAAAAGCAATTCCTCAGCACTCTGCCATCCTTCATCAGTTTACATGGTAAGTCAAACTCACATTGAATACACTTGCTTGTCATTGAAAAAGTTCATAACATCTGAGGGCCCGGAGTACCTTTTTAGTGGGGTCTTTGGCATGATTATATTTCTGTCAAGACTGTAGAAAAATGGATGACGTTACGGTGATCATCATATTTTCATCAAAGACTTTGTCTCTAAAGCTGACAAAGCCTGTGTTAGATACCTGTGCTAATAATGTGTCCTCAGAGGACATTGCTGTCTTTAAGGCTGGAATAAGTTGCCTTAATTTGGAGCAATGGCGTGACTTTCTCATGGAGTGAAGCTCATTTGACCTGTTTCCCTGCACTCTGTATGTGGGACTCTGATACTCCAGATGGATTGCTGTTTAGGATACTCTGCAGTTTTGCAACTCCATCTTCTTTCAAAAGGGGCTCAATGCTTTCTCAGTACACTGCCTAGCCGCCTTGCAGTCATAATTAATTATAGTTACCTAGTGCATAATTGCTGGTGTCTCCTCCTCCTGTGTTTCCTCGTCACCCAGGGTGATTGGTCTCGTGCTGTCCTGACACCATAAAGCTAGAGCAGGGTGTCATCTGACATGAGGGGCAATCAGTTGCCTAGCAAGTGATAAGATGCATTTATCATGGTATTGAAATGGGTTGCAGGGTAAATAGGGCACCCAGCTTAAAACCTAGATGGTTAGATGAATGAAACTGGGGCATTATTTGAGACTTGTGCATCTGTTTGAAGGTGCGGATAATCACAATGTTCTGGACTTCTCTATAGCTTAACTGATAGGGATGTACTAAGATGAAGATGTTAAGATGTCATTTATAGTTTTTATTATTCCCACTAACTATAGCGTAAACCTTCCTCCCTTAACTTATCAGATCTCTTAATTGCTATTGGCGTATCATAACCTAAAAGAATTGCACTGAAAAGGGGACGCCTTCACTTGGCTGGCAATCACACCTATTTATATAGGTCCTGATGTAGCTGCTAGTTGTGTAGAGAGTGTTGGCAAATGAGGCATAGAATTAAGATACGTACCCCTGTTTTATCATGAAAACTGAGATTTATTTTTTAGTAAGCATTGGATTTTCACAATATTACTGTCTCCATAGTGCTGATTATCAAGGCTTAGAAAATCCATTTATTATTGCTGTGCATTCGTTTGAAAATATTCAAGTTCTAATGGGCTAACGGTGGACTTTTCCATCTGCAGAATATACTGAATGACCAGAGGTGGCAGTGCAGCAGAAGAGAATTTGTCTGCGTTCCTGAGACCCAAAAAAAAAGCAATTCCTCAGCACTCTGCCATCCTTCATCAGTTTACATGGTAAGTCAAACTCACGTTGAATACATTTGCTTGTCATTGAAAAAGTTCATAGCATCTGAGGGCCCTGAGTACCTTTTTAGTGGGGTCTTTGGCATGATTATATTTCTGTCAAGACTGTAGAAAAATGGATGACGTTACGGTGATCATCATATTTTCATCAAAGACTTTGTCTCTAAAGCTGACAAAGCCTGTGTTAGATACCTGTGCTAATAATGTGTCCTCAGAGGACATTACTACCTTTAAGGCTGGAATGAGTTGCCTCTATTTGGAGCAATGGCGTGACTTTCTCATGGAGTGAAGCTCATTTGACCTGTTTCCCTGCACTCTGTATGTGGGACTCTGATACTCCAGATGGATTGCTGTTTAGGATACTCTGCAGTTTTGCAACTCCATCTTCTTTTCAAAAGGAGCTCAATGCTTTCTCAGTACACCGCCTAGCCGCCTTGCAGTCATAATTAATTATAGTTACCTAGTGCATAATTGCTGGTGTCTCCTCCTCCTGTGTTTCCTCGTCACCCAGGGTGATTGGTCTCGTGCTGTCCTGACACCATAAAGCTAGAGCAGGGTGTCATCTGACATGAGGGACAATCAGTTGCCTAGCAAGTGATAAGATACATTTATCATGGTATTGAAATGGGTTGCAGGGTAAATAGGGCACCCAGCTTAAAACCTAGATGGTTAGATGAATGAAACTGGGGCATTATTTGAGACTTGTGCATCTGTTTGAAGGTGCGGATAATCACAATGTTCTGGACTTCTCTATAGCTTAACTGATAGGGATGTACTAAGATGAAGATGTTAAGATGTCGTTTATAGTTTTTATTATTCCCACTAACTATAGCGTAAACCTTCCTCCCTTAACTTATCAGATCACTTAATTGCTATTGGCGTATCATAACCTAAAAGAATTGCACTGAAAAGGGGACGCCTTCACTTGGCTGGCAATCACACCTATTTATATAGGTCCTGATGTAGCTGCTAGTTGTGTAGAGAGTGTTGGCAAATGAGGCATAGAATTAAGATACGTACCCCAGTTTTATCATGAAAACTGAGATTTATTTTTTAGTAAGCATTGGATTTTCACAATATTACTGTCTCCATAGTGCTGATTATCAAGGCTTAGAAAATCCATTTATTATTGCTGTGCATTCGTTTGAAAATATTCAAGTTCTAATGGACTAACGGTGGACTTTTCCATCTGCAGAATATACTGAATGACCAGAGGTGGCAGTGCAGCAGAAGAGAATTTGTCTGCGTTCCTGAGACCCCAAAAAAAAAGCAATTCCTCAGCACTCCGCCATCCTTCATCAGTTTACATGGTAAGTCAAACTCACGTTGAATACATTTGCTTGTCATTGAAAAAGTTCATAGCATCTGAGGGCCCTGAGTACCTTTTTAGTGGGGTCTTTGGCATGATTATATGTCTGTCAAGACTGTAGAAAAATGGATGACGTTACGGTGATCATCATATTTTCATCAAAGACTTTGTCTCTAAAGCTGACAAAGCCTGTTTAAGATACCTGTGCTCATAATGTGTCCTCAGAGGACATTACTGCCTTTAAGGCTGGAATGAGTTGCCTCAATTTGGAGCAATGGCGTGACTTTCTCATGGAGTGAAGCTCATTTGACCTGTTTCCCTGCACTCTGTATGTGGGACTCTGATACTCCAGATGGATTGCTGTTTAGGATACTCTGCAGTTTTGCAACTCCATCTTCTTTTCAAAAGGAGCTCAATGCTTTCTCAGTACACTGCCTAGCCGCCTTGCAGTCATAATTAATTATAGTTACCTAGTGCATAATTGCTGGTTTCTCCTCCTCCTGTGTTTCCTCGTCACCCAGGGTGATTGGTCTCGTGCTGTCCTGACACCATAAAGCTAGAGCAGGGTGTCATCTGACATGAGGGACAATCAGTTGCCTAGCAAGTGATAAGATACATTTATCATGGTATTGAAATGGGTTGCAGGGTAAATAGGGCACCCAGCTTAAAACCTAGATGGTTAGATGAATGAAACTGGGGCATTATTTGAGACTTGTGCATCTGTTTGAAGGTGCGGATAATCACAATGTTCTGGACTTCTCTATAGCTTAACTGATAGGGATGTACTAAGATGAAGATGTTAAGATGTTGTTTATAGTTTTTATTATTCCCACTAACTATAGCGTAAACCTTCCTCCCTTAACTTATCAGATCACTTAATTGCTATTGGCGTATCATAACCTAAAAGAATTGCACTGAAAAGGGGACGCCTTCACTTGGCTGGCAATCACACCTATTTATATAGGTCCTGATGTAGCTGCTAGTTATGTAGAGAGTGTTGGCAAATGAGGCATAGAATTAAGATATGTACACCAGTTTTATCTTGAAAACTGAGATTTTAATTTTTAGTAAGCTTTGGATTTTCACAATATTACTGTCTCCATAGTGATGATTATCAAGGCTTAGAAAATCCATTTATTACTGCTGTGCATTCGTTTGAAAATATTCAAGTTCTAATGGACTAACGGTGGACTTTTCCATCTGCAGAATATACTGAATGACCAGAGGTGGCAGTGCAGCAGAAGAGAATTTGTCTGCGTTCCTGAGACCCCAAAAAAAAAGCAATTCCTCAGCACTCTTCCATCCTTCATCAGTTTACATGGTAAGTCAAACTCACGTTGAATACATTTGCTTGTCATTAAAAAAGTGCATAGCATCTGAGGGCCCTGAGTACCTTTTTAGTGGGGTCTTTGGCATGATTATATTTCTGTCAAGACTGTAGAAAAATGGATGACGTTACGGTGATCATCATATTTTCATCAAAGACTTTGTCTCTAAAGCTGACAAAGCCTGTGTTAGATACCTGTGCTAATAATGTATCCTCAGAGGACATTGCTGTCTTTAAGGCTGGAATGAGTTGCCTTAATTTGGAGCAATGGCGTGACTTTCTCATGGAGTGAAGCTCATTTGACCTGTTTCCCTGCACTCTGTATGTGGGACTCTGATACTCCAGATGGATTGCTGTTTAGGATACTCTGCAGTTTTGCAACTCCATCTTCTTTTCAAAAGGAGCTCAATGCTTTCTCAGTACACTGCCTAGCCGCCTTGCAGTCATAATTAATTATAGTTACCTGGTGCATAATTGCTGGTGTCTCCTCCTCCTGTGTTTCCTCGTCACCCAGGGTGATTGGTCTCGTGCTGTCCTGACACCATAAAGCTAGAGCAGGGTGTCATCTGACATGAGGGACAATCAGTTGCCTAGCAAGTGATAAGATAAATTTTTTTCATGGTATTGAAATGGGTTGCAGGGTAAATAGGGCACCCAGCTTAAAACCTAGATGGTTAGATGAATGAAACTGGGGCATTATTTGAGACTTGTGCATCTGTTTGAAGGTGCGGATAATCACAATGTTCTGGACTTCTCTATAGCTTAACTGATAGGGATGTACTAAGATGAAGATGTTAAGATGTAATTTATAGTTTTTATTATTCCCACTAACTATAGCGTAAACCTTCCTCCCTTAACTTATCAGATCTCTTAATTGCTATTGGCGTATCATAACCTAAAAGAATTGCACTGAAAAGGGGACGCCTTCACTTGGCTGGCAATCACACCTATTTATCTAGGTCCTGATGTAGCTGCTAGTTGCGTAGAGAGTGTTGGCAAATGAGGCATAGAATTAAGATACGTACCCCAGTTTTATCATGAAAACTGAGATTTATTTTTTAGTAAGCATTGGATTTTCACAATATTACCGTCTCCATAGTGCTGATTATCAAGGCTTAGAAAATCCAATTATTATTGCTGTGCATTCGTTTGAAAATATTCAAGTTCTAATGGACTAACGGTGGACTTTTCCATCTGCAGAATATACTGAATGACCAGAGGTAGCAGTGCAGCAGAAGAGAATTTGTCTGCGTTCCTGAGACCCAAAAAAAAAAGCAATTCCTCAGCACTCTGCCATCCTTCATCAGTTTACATGGTAAGTCAAACTCACGTTGAATACATTTGCTTGTCATTAAAAAAGTTCATAGCATCTGAGGGCCCTGAGTACCTTTTTAATGGGGTCTTTGGCATGATTATATTTCTGTCAAGACTGTAGAAAAATGGATGACGTTACGGTGATCATCATATTTTCATCAAAGACTTTGTCTCTAAAGCTGACAAAGCCTGTGTTAGATACCTGTGCTAATAATGTGTCGTCAGAGGACATTACTGTCTTTAAGGCTGGAATGAGTTGCCTTAATTTGGAGCAATGGCGTAACTTTCTCATGGATTGAAGCTCATTTGACCTGTTTCCCTGCACTCTGTATGTGGGACTCTGATACTCCAGATGGATTGCTGTTTAGGATACTCTGCAGTTTTGCAACTCCATCTCCTTTTCAAAAGGAGCTCAATGCTTTCTCAGTACACTTCCTAGCCGCCTTGCAGTCATAATTAATTATAATTACCTAGTGCATAATTGCTGGTGTCTCCTCCTCCTGTGTTTCCTCGTCACCCAGGGTGATTGGTCACGTGCTGTCCTGACACCATAGAGCTAGAGCAGGGTGTCATCTGACATGAGGGACAATCAGTTGCCTAGCAAGTGATAAGATACATTTATCATGGTATTGAAATGGGTTGCAGGGTAAATAGGGCACCCAGCTTAAAACCTAGATGGTTAGATGAATGAAACTGGGGCATTATTTGAGACTTGTGCATCTGTTTGAAGGTGCGGATAATCACAATGTTCTGGACTTCTCTATAGCTTAACCGATAGGGATGTACTAAGATGAAGATGTTAAGATGTCATTTATAGTTTTTATTATTCCCACTAACTATAGCGTAAACCTTCCTCCCTTAACTTATCAGATCTCTTAATTGCTATTGGCGTATCATAACCTAAAAGAATTGCACTGAAAAGGGAACGCCTTCACTTGGCTGGCAATCACACCTATTTATATAGGTCCTGATGTAGCTGCTAGTTGTGTAGAGAGTGTTGGCAAATGAGGCATAGAATTAAGATATGTACCCCAGTTTTATTTTGAAAACTGAGATTTTAATTTTTAGTAAGCTTTGGATTTTCACAATATTACTGTCTCCATAGTGCTGATTATCAAGGCTTAGAAAATCCATTTATTATTGCTGTGCATTCGTTTGAAAATATTCAAGTTCTAATGGACTAACCGTGGACTTTTCCATCTGCAGAATATACTGAATGACCAGAGGTGGCAGTGCAGCAGAAGAGAATTTGTCTGCGTTCCTGAGACCCCCCAAAAAAAGCAATTCCTCAGCACTCTGCCATCCTTCATCAGTTTACATGGTAAGTCAAACTCACATTGAATACACTTGCTTGTCATTGAAAAAGTTCATAACATCTGAGGGCCCGGAGTACCTTTTTAGTGGGGTCTTTGGCATGATTATATTTCTGTCAAGACTGTAGAAAAATGGATGACGTTACGGTGATCATCATATTTTCATCAAAGACTTTGTCTCTAAAGCTGACAAAGCCTGTGTTAGATACCTGTGCTAATAATGTGTCCTCAGAGGACATTGCTGTCTTTAAGGCTGGAATAAGTTGCCTTAATTTGGAGCAATGGCGTGACTTTCTCATGGAGTGAAGCTCATTTGACCTGTTTCCCTGCACTCTGTATGTGGGACTCTGATACTCCAGATGGATTGCTGTTTAGGATACTCTGCAGTTTTGCAACTCCATCTTCTTTCAAAAGGGGCTCAATGCTTTCTCAGTACACTGCCTAGCCGCCTTGCAGTCATAATTAATTATAGTTACCTAGTGCATAATTGCTGGTGTCTCCTCCTCCTGTGTTTCCTCGTCACCCAGGGTGATTGGTCTCGTGCTGTCCTGACACCATAAAGCTAGAGCAGGGTGTCATCTGACATGAGGGGCAATCAGTTGCCTAGCAAGTGATAAGATGCATTTATCATGGTATTGAAATGGGTTGCAGGGTAAATAGGGCACCCAGCTTAAAACCTAGATGGTTAGATGAATGAAACTGGGGCATTATTTGAGACTTGTGCATCTGTTTGAAGGTGCGGATAATCACAATGTTCTGGACTTCTCTATAGCTTAACTGATAGGGATGTACTAAGATGAAGATGTTAAGATGTCATTTATAGTTTTTATTATTCCCACTAACTATAGCGTAAACCTTCCTCCCTTAACTTATCAGATCTCTTAATTGCTATTGGCGTATCATAACCTAAAAGAATTGCACTGAAAAGGGGACGCCTTCACTTGGCTGGCAATCACACCTATTTATATAGGTCCTGATGTAGCTGCTAGTTGTGTAGAGAGTGTTGGCAAATGAGGCATAGAATTAAGATACGTACCCCTGTTTTATCATGAAAACTGAGATTTATTTTTTAGTAAGCATTGGATTTTCACAATATTACTGTCTCCATAGTGCTGATTATCAAGGCTTAGAAAATCCATTTATTATTGCTGTGCATTCGTTTGAAAATATTCAAGTTCTAATGGGCTAACGGTGGACTTTTCCATCTGCAGAATATACTGAATGACCAGAGGTGGCAGTGCAGCAGAAGAGAATTTGTCTGCGTTCCTGAGACCCAAAAAAAAAGCAATTCCTCAGCACTCTGCCATCCTTCATCAGTTTACATGGTAAGTCAAACTCACGTTGAATACATTTGCTTGTCATTGAAAAAGTTCATAGCATCTGAGGGCCCTGAGTACCTTTTTAGTGGGGTCTTTGGCATGATTATATTTCTGTCAAGACTGTAGAAAAATGGATGACGTTACGGTGATCATCATATTTTCATCAAAGACTTTGTCTCTAAAGCTGACAAAGCCTGTGTTAGATACCTGTGCTAATAATGTGTCCTCAGAGGACATTACTACCTTTAAGGCTGGAATGAGTTGCCTCTATTTGGAGCAATGGCGTGACTTTCTCATGGAGTGAAGCTCATTTGACCTGTTTCCCTGCACTCTGTATGTGGGACTCTGATACTCCAGATGGATTGCTGTTTAGGATACTCTGCAGTTTTGCAACTCCATCTTCTTTTCAAAAGGAGCTCAATGCTTTCTCAGTACACCGCCTAGCCGCCTTGCAGTCATAATTAATTATAGTTACCTAGTGCATAATTGCTGGTGTCTCCTCCTCCTGTGTTTCCTCGTCACCCAGGGTGATTGGTCTCGTGCTGTCCTGACACCATAAAGCTAGAGCAGGGTGTCATCTGACATGAGGGACAATCAGTTGCCTAGCAAGTGATAAGATACATTTATCATGGTATTGAAATGGGTTGCAGGGTAAATAGGGCACCCAGCTTAAAACCTAGATGGTTAGATGAATGAAACTGGGGCATTATTTGAGACTTGTGCATCTGTTTGAAGGTGCGGATAATCACAATGTTCTGGACTTCTCTATAGCTTAACTGATAGGGATGTACTAAGATGAAGATGTTAAAATGTCGTTTATAGTTTTTATTATTCCCACTAACTATAGCGTAAACCTTCCTCCCTTAACTTATCAGATCACTTAATTGCTATTGGCGTATCATAACCTAAAAGAATTGCACTGAAAAGGGGACGCCTTCACTTGGCTGGCAATCACACCTATTTATCTAGGTCCTGATGTAGCTGCTAGTTATGTAGAGAGTGTTGGCAAATGAGGCATAGAATTAAGATATGTACACCAGTTTTATCTTGAAAACTGAGATTTTAATTTTTAGTAAGCTTTGGATTTTCACAATATTACTGTCTCCATAGTGATGATTATCAAGGCTTAGAAAATCCATGTATTACTGCTGTGCATTCGTTTGAAAATATTCAAGTTCTAATGGACTAACGGTGGACTTTTCCATCTGCAGAATATACTGAATGACCAGAGGTGGCAGTGCAGCAGAAGAGAATTTGTCTGCGTTCCTGAGACCCAAAAAAAAAGCAATTCCTCAGCACTCTGCCATCCTTCATCAGTTTACATGGTAAGTCAAACTCACGTTGAATACATTTGCTTGTCATTGAAAAAGTTCATAGCATCTGAGGGCCCTGAGTACCTTTTTAGTGGGGTCTTTGGCATGATTATATTTCTGTCAAGACTGTAGAAAAATGGATGACGTTACGGTGATCATCATATTTTCATCAAAGACTTTGTCTCTAAAGCTGACAAAGCCTGTGTTAGATACCTGTGCTAATAATGTGTCCTCAGAGGACATTACTGCCTTTAAGGCTGGAATGAGTTGCCTCAATTTGGAGCAATGGCGTGACTTTCTCATGGAGTGAAGCTCATTTGACCGGTTTCCCTGCACTCTGTATGTGGGACTCTGATACTCCAGATGGATTGCTGTTTAGGATACTCTGCAGTTTTGCAACTCCATCTTCTTTTCAAAAGGAGCTCAATGCTTTCTCAGTACACTGCCTAGCCGCCTTGCAGTCATAATTAATTATAGTTACCTAGTGCATAATTGCTGGTGTCTCCTCCTCCTGTGTTTCCTCGTCACCCAGGGTGATTGGTCTCGTGCTGTCCGGACACCATAAAGCTAGAGCAGGGTGTCATCTGACATGAGGGACAATCAGTTGCCTAGCAAGTGATAAGATACATTTATCATGGTATTGAAATGGGTTGCAGGGTAAATAGGGCACCCAGCTTAAAACCTAGATGGTTAGATGAATGAAACTGGGGCATTATTTGAGACTTGTGCATCTGTTTGAAGGTGCGGATAATCACAATGTTCTGGACTTCTCTATAGCTTAACTGATAGGGATGTACTAAGATGAAGATGTTAAGATGTTGTTTATAGTTTTTATTATTCCCACTAACTATAGCGTAAACCTTCCTCCCTTAACTTATCAGATCACTTAACACCATCGCTGCTAGCGATATTTTGCTGGTGTGCTGTAATTTTCAAAAGTCCATTGTTCATGACGAGCTGGGCTCGTCATCAGCCTGGTAGGAGGCTACTTCATGACGAGCCCAGCTCGTCATGAGCCTGGAAGGGGTTAATTGCTATTGGCGTATCATAACCTAAAAGAATTGCACTGAAAAGGGGACGCCTTCACTTGGCTGGCAATTACACCTATTTATCTAGGTCCTGATGTAGCTGCTAGTTATGTAGAGAGTGTTGGCAAATGAGGCATAGAATTAAGATATGTACCTCAGTTTTATCTTGAAAACTGAGATTTTAATTTTTAGTAAGCTTTGGATTTCCACAATATTACTGTCTCCATAGTGATGATTATCAAGGCTTAGAAAATCCATTTATTATTGCTGTGCATTCGTTTGAAAATATTCAAGTTCTAATGGACTAACGGTGGACTTTTCCATCTGCAGAATATACTGAATGACCAGAGGTGGCAGTGCAGCAGAAGAGAATTTGTCTGCGTTCTTGAGACCCAAAAAAAAAGCAATTCCTCAGCACTCTGCCATCCTTCATCAGTTTACATGGTAAGTCAAACTCACGTTGAATACATTTGCTTGTCATTAAAAAAGTTCATAGCATCTGAGGGCCCTGAGTACCTTTTTAATGGGGTCTTTGGCATGATTATATTTCTGTCAAGACTGTAGAAAAATGGATGACGTTACGGTGATCATCATATTTTCATCAAAGACTTTGTCTCTAAAGCTGACAAAGCCTGTGTTAGATACCTGTGCTAATAATGTGTCCTCAGAGGACATTACTGTCTTTAAGGCTGGAATGAGTTGCCTTAATTTGGAACAATGGCGTAACTTTCTCATGGAGTGAAGCTCATTTGGCCTGTTTCCCTGCACTCTGTATGTGGGACTCTGATACTCCAGATGGATTGCTGTTCAGGATACTCTGCAGTTTTGCAACTCCATCTTCTTTTCAAAAGGAGCTCAATGCTTTCTCAGTACACTGCCTAGCCGCCTTGCAGTCATAATTAATTTTAGTTACCTACTGCATAATTGCTGGTGTCTCCTCCTCCTGTGTTTCCTCGTCACCCAGGGTGATTGGTCACGTGCTGTCCTGACATCATAAAGCTAGAGCAGGGTGTCATCTGACATGAGGGACAATCAGTTGCCTAGCAAGTGATAAGATACATTTATCATGGTATTGAAATGGGTTGCAGGGTAAATAGGGCACCCAGCTTAAAACCTAGATGGTTAGATGAATGAAACTGGGGCATTATTTGAGACTTGTGCATCTGTTTGAAGGTGCGGATAATCACAATGTTCTGGACTTCTCTATAGCTTAACTGATAGGGATGTACTAAGATGAAGATGTTAAAATGTCGTTTATAGTTTTTATTATTCCCACTAACTATAGCGTAAACCTTCCTCCCTTAACTTATCAGATCACTTAATTGCTATTGGCGTATCATAACCTAAAAGAATTGCACTGAAAAGGGGACGCCTTCACTTGGCTGGCAATCACACCTATTTATCTAGGTCCTGATGTAGCTGCTAGTTATGTAGAGAGTGTTGGCAAATGAGGCATAGAATTAAGATATGTACACCAGTTTTATCTTGAAAACTGAGATTTTAATTTTTAGTAAGCTTTGGATTTTCACAATATTACTGTCTCCATAGTGATGATTATCAAGGCTTAGAAAATCCATGTATTACTGCTGTGCATTCGTTTGAAAATATTCAAGTTCTAATGGACTAACGGTGGACTTTTCCATCTGCAGAATATACTGAATGACCAGAGGTGGCAGTGCAGCAGAAGAGAATTTGTCTGCGTTCCTGAGACCCAAAAAAAAAGCAATTCCTCAGCACTCTGCCATCCTTCATCAGTTTACATGGTAAGTCAAACTCACGTTGAATACATTTGCTTGTCATTGAAAAAGTTCATAGCATCTGAGGGCCCTGAGTACCTTTTTAGTGGGGTCTTTGGCATGATTATATTTCTGTCAAGACTGTAGAAAAATGGATGACGTTACGGTGATCATCATATTTTCATCAAAGACTTTGTCTCTAAAGCTGACAAAGCCTGTGTTAGATACCTGTGCTAATAATGTGTCCTCAGAGGACATTACTGCCTTTAAGGCTGGAATGAGTTGCCTCAATTTGGAGCAATGGCGTGACTTTCTCATGGAGTGAAGCTCATTTGACCGGTTTCCCTGCACTCTGTATGTGGGACTCTGATACTCCAGATGGATTGCTGTTTAGGATACTCTGCAGTTTTGCAACTCCATCTTCTTTTCAAAAGGAGCTCAATGCTTTCTCAGTACACTGCCTAGCCGCCTTGCAGTCATAATTAATTATAGTTACCTAGTGCATAATTGCTGGTGTCTCCTCCTCCTGTGTTTCCTCGTCACCCAGGGTGATTGGTCTCGTGCTGTCCGGACACCATAAAGCTAGAGCAGGGTGTCATCTGACATGAGGGACAATCAGTTGCCTAGCAAGTGATAAGATACATTTATCATGGTATTGAAATGGGTTGCAGGGTAAATAGGGCACCCAGCTTAAAACCTAGATGGTTAGATGAATGAAACTGGGGCATTATTTGAGACTTGTGCATCTGTTTGAAGGTGCGGATAATCACAATGTTCTGGACTTCTCTATAGCTTAACTGATAGGGATGTACTAAGATGAAGATGTTAAGATGTCGTTTATAGTTTTTATTATTCCCACTAACTATAGCGTAAACCTTCCTCCCTTAACTTATCAGATCACTTAATTGCTATTGGCGTATCATAACCTAAAAGAATTGCACTGAAAAGGGGACGCCTTCACTTGGCTGGCAATCACACCTATTTATATAGGTCCTGATGTAGCTGCTAGTTGTGTAGAGAGTGTTGGCAAATGAGGCATAGAATTAAGATACGTACCCCAGTTTTATCATGAAAACTGAGATTTATTTTTTAGTAAGCATTGGATTTTCACAATATTACTGTCTCCATAGTGCTGATTATCAAGGCTTAGAAAATCCATTTATTATTGCTGTGCATTCGTTTGAAAATATTCAAGTTCTAATGGACTAACGGTGGACTTTTCCATCTGCAGAATATACTGAATGACCAGAGGTGGCAGTGCAGCAGAAGAGAATTTGTCTGCGTTCCTGAGACCCCAAAAAAAAAGCAATTCCTCAGCACTCCGCCATCCTTCATCAGTTTACATGGTAAGTCAAACTCACGTTGAATACATTTGCTTGTCATTGAAAAAGTTCATAGCATCTGAGGGCCCTGAGTACCTTTTTAGTGGGGTCTTTGGCATGATTATATGTCTGTCAAGACTGTAGAAAAATGGATGACGTTACGGTGATCATCATATTTTCATCAAAGACTTTGTCTCTAAAGCTGACAAAGCCTGTTTAAGATACCTGTGCTCATAATGTGTCCTCAGAGGACATTACTGCCTTTAAGGCTGGAATGAGTTGCCTCAATTTGGAGCAATGGCGTGACTTTCTCATGGAGTGAAGCTCATTTGACCTGTTTCCCTGCACTCTGTATGTGGGACTCTGATACTCCAGATGGATTGCTGTTTAGGATACTCTGCAGTTTTGCAACTCCATCTTCTTTTCAAAAGGAGCTCAATGCTTTCTCAGTACACTGCCTAGCCGCCTTGCAGTCATAATTAATTATAGTTACCTAGTGCATAATTGCTGGTTTCTCCTCCTCCTGTGTTTCCTCGTCACCCAGGGTGATTGGTCTCGTGCTGTCCTGACACCATAAAGCTAGAGCAGGGTGTCATCTGACATGAGGGACAATCAGTTGCCTAGCAAGTGATAAGATACATTTATCATGGTATTGAAATGGGTTGCAGGGTAAATAGGGCACCCAGCTTAAAACCTAGATGGTTAGATGAATGAAACTGGGGCATTATTTGAGACTTGTGCATCTGTTTGAAGGTGCGGATAATCACAATGTTCTGGACTTCTCTATAGCTTAACTGATAGGGATGTACTAAGATGAAGATGTTAAGATGTTGTTTATAGTTTTTATTATTCCCACTAACTATAGCGTAAACCTTCCTCCCTTAACTTATCAGATCACTTAATTGCTATTGGCGTATCATAACCTAAAAGAATTGCACTGAAAAGGGGACGCCTTCACTTGGCTGGCAATCACACCTATTTATATAGGTCCTGATGTAGCTGCTAGTTATGTAGAGAGTGTTGGCAAATGAGGCATAGAATTAAGATATGTACACCAGTTTTATCTTGAAAACTGAGATTTTAATTTTTAGTAAGCTTTGGATTTTCACAATATTACTGTCTCCATAGTGATGATTATCAAGGCTTAGAAAATCCATTTATTACTGCTGTGCATTCGTTTGAAAATATTCAAGTTCTAATGGACTAACGGTGGACTTTTCCATCTGCAGAATATACTGAATGACCAGAGGTGGCAGTGCAGCAGAAGAGAATTTGTCTGCGTTCCTGAGACCCCAAAAAAAAAGCAATTCCTCAGCACTCTTCCATCCTTCATCAGTTTACATGGTAAGTCAAACTCACGTTGAATACATTTGCTTGTCATTAAAAAAGTGCATAGCATCTGAGGGCCCTGAGTACCTTTTTAGTGGGGTCTTTGGCATGATTATATTTCTGTCAAGACTGTAGAAAAATGGATGACGTTACGGTGATCATCATATTTTCATCAAAGACTTTGTCTCTAAAGCTGACAAAGCCTGTGTTAGATACCTGTGCTAATAATGTATCCTCAGAGGACATTGCTGTCTTTAAGGCTGGAATGAGTTGCCTTAATTTGGAGCAATGGCGTGACTTTCTCATGGAGTGAAGCTCATTTGACCTGTTTCCCTGCACTCTGTATGTGGGACTCTGATACTCCAGATGGATTGCTGTTTAGGATACTCTGCAGTTTTGCAACTCCATCTTCTTTTCAAAAGGAGCTCAATGCTTTCTCAGTACACTGCCTAGCCGCCTTGCAGTCATAATTAATTATAGTTACCTGGTGCATAATTGCTGGTGTCTCCTCCTCCTGTGTTTCCTCGTCACCCAGGGTGATTGGTCTCGTGCTGTCCTGACACCATAAAGCTAGAGCAGGGTGTCATCTGACATGAGGGACAATCAGTTGCCTAGCAAGTGATAAGATAAATTTTTTTCATGGTATTGAAATGGGTTGCAGGGTAAATAGGGCACCCAGCTTAAAACCTAGATGGTTAGATGAATGAAACTGGGGCATTATTTGAGACTTGTGCATCTGTTTGAAGGTGCGGATAATCACAATGTTCTGGACTTCTCTATAGCTTAACCGATAGGGATGTACTAAGATGAAGATGTTAAGATGTCATTTATAGTTTTTATTATTCCCACTAACTATAGCGTAAACCTTCCTCCCTTAACTTATCAGATCTCTTAATTGCTATTGGCGTATCATAACCTAAAAGAATTGCACTGAAAAGGGAACGCCTTCACTTGGCTGGCAATCACACCTATTTATATAGGTCCTGATGTAGCTGCTAGTTGTGTAGAGAGTGTTGGCAAATGAGGCATAGAATTAAGATATGTACCCCAGTTTTATTTTGAAAACTGAGATTTTAATTTTTAGTAAGCTTTGGATTTTCACAATATTACTGTCTCCATAGTGCTGATTATCAAGGCTTAGAAAATCCATTTATTATTGCTGTGCATTCGTTTGAAAATATTCAAGTTCTAATGGACTAACCGTGGACTTTTCCATCTGCAGAATATACTGAATGACCAGAGGTGGCAGTGCAGCAGAAGAGAATTTGTCTGCGTTCCTGAGACCCCCCAAAAAAAGCAATTCCTCAGCACTCTGCCATCCTTCATCAGTTTACATGGTAAGTCAAACTCACATTGAATACACTTGCTTGTCATTGAAAAAGTTCATAACATCTGAGGGCCCGGAGTACCTTTTTAGTGGGGTCTTTGGCATGATTATATTTCTGTCAAGACTGTAGAAAAATGGATGACGTTACGGTGATCATCATATTTTCATCAAAGACTTTGTCTCTAAAGCTGACAAAGCCTGTGTTAGATACCTGTGCTAATAATGTGTCCTCAGAGGACATTGCTGTCTTTAAGGCTGGAATAAGTTGCCTTAATTTGGAGCAATGGCGTGACTTTCTCATGGAGTGAAGCTCATTTGACCTGTTTCCCTGCACTCTGTATGTGGGACTCTGATACTCCAGATGGATTGCTGTTTAGGATACTCTGCAGTTTTGCAACTCCATCTTCTTTCAAAAGGGGCTCAATGCTTTCTCAGTACACTGCCTAGCCGCCTTGCAGTCATAATTAATTATAGTTACCTAGTGCATAATTGCTGGTGTCTCCTCCTCCTGTGTTTCCTCGTCACCCAGGGTGATTGGTCTCGTGCTGTCCTGACACCATAAAGCTAGAGCAGGGTGTCATCTGACATGAGGGGCAATCAGTTGCCTAGCAAGTGATAAGATGCATTTATCATGGTATTGAAATGGGTTGCAGGGTAAATAGGGCACCCAGCTTAAAACCTAGATGGTTAGATGAATGAAACTGGGGCATTATTTGAGACTTGTGCATCTGTTTGAAGGTGCGGATAATCACAATGTTCTGGACTTCTCTATAGCTTAACTGATAGGGATGTACTAAGATGAAGATGTTAAGATGTCATTTATAGTTTTTATTATTCCCACTAACTATAGCGTAAACCTTCCTCCCTTAACTTATCAGATCTCTTAATTGCTATTGGCGTATCATAACCTAAAAGAATTGCACTGAAAAGGGGACGCCTTCACTTGGCTGGCAATCACACCTATTTATATAGGTCCTGATGTAGCTGCTAGTTGTGTAGAGAGTGTTGGCAAATGAGGCATAGAATTAAGATACGTACCCCTGTTTTATCATGAAAACTGAGATTTATTTTTTAGTAAGCATTGGATTTTCACAATATTACTGTCTCCATAGTGCTGATTATCAAGGCTTAGAAAATCCATTTATTATTGCTGTGCATTCGTTTGAAAATATTCAAGTTCTAATGGGCTAACGGTGGACTTTTCCATCTGCAGAATATACTGAATGACCAGAGGTGGCAGTGCAGCAGAAGAGAATTTGTCTGCGTTCCTGAGACCCAAAAAAAAAGCAATTCCTCAGCACTCTGCCATCCTTCATCAGTTTACATGGTAAGTCAAACTCACGTTGAATACATTTGCTTGTCATTGAAAAAGTTCATAGCATCTGAGGGCCCTGAGTACCTTTTTAGTGGGGTCTTTGGCATGATTATATTTCTGTCAAGACTGTAGAAAAATGGATGACGTTACGGTGATCATCATATTTTCATCAAAGACTTTGTCTCTAAAGCTGACAAAGCCTGTGTTAGATACCTGTGCTAATAATGTGTCCTCAGAGGACATTACTACCTTTAAGGCTGGAATGAGTTGCCTCTATTTGGAGCAATGGCGTGACTTTCTCATGGAGTGAAGCTCATTTGACCTGTTTCCCTGCACTCTGTATGTGGGACTCTGATACTCCAGATGGATTGCTGTTTAGGATACTCTGCAGTTTTGCAACTCCATCTTCTTTTCAAAAGGAGCTCAATGCTTTCTCAGTACACCGCCTAGCCGCCTTGCAGTCATAATTAATTATAGTTACCTAGTGCATAATTGCTGGTGTCTCCTCCTCCTGTGTTTCCTCGTCACCCAGGGTGATTGGTCTCGTGCTGTCCTGACACCATAAAGCTAGAGCAGGGTGTCATCTGACATGAGGGACAATCAGTTGCCTAGCAAGTGATAAGATACATTTATCATGGTATTGAAATGGGTTGCAGGGTAAATAGGGCACCCAGCTTAAAACCTAGATGGTTAGATGAATGAAACTGGGGCATTATTTGAGACTTGTGCATCTGTTTGAAGGTGCGGATAATCACAATGTTCTGGACTTCTCTATAGCTTAACTGATAGGGATGTACTAAGATGAAGATGTTAAAATGTCGTTTATAGTTTTTATTATTCCCACTAACTATAGCGTAAACCTTCCTCCCTTAACTTATCAGATCACTTAATTGCTATTGGCGTATCATAACCTAAAAGAATTGCACTGAAAAGGGGACGCCTTCACTTGGCTGGCAATCACACCTATTTATCTAGGTCCTGATGTAGCTGCTAGTTATGTAGAGAGTGTTGGCAAATGAGGCATAGAATTAAGATATGTACACCAGTTTTATCTTGAAAACTGAGATTTTAATTTTTAGTAAGCTTTGGATTTTCACAATATTACTGTCTCCATAGTGATGATTATCAAGGCTTAGAAAATCCATGTATTACTGCTGTGCATTCGTTTGAAAATATTCAAGTTCTAATGGACTAACGGTGGACTTTTCCATCTGCAGAATATACTGAATGACCAGAGGTGGCAGTGCAGCAGAAGAGAATTTGTCTGCGTTCCTGAGACCCAAAAAAAAAGCAATTCCTCAGCACTCTGCCATCCTTCATCAGTTTACATGGTAAGTCAAACTCACGTTGAATACATTTGCTTGTCATTGAAAAAGTTCATAGCATCTGAGGGCCCTGAGTACCTTTTTAGTGGGGTCTTTGGCATGATTATATTTCTGTCAAGACTGTAGAAAAATGGATGACGTTACGGTGATCATCATATTTTCATCAAAGACTTTGTCTCTAAAGCTGACAAAGCCTGTGTTAGATACCTGTGCTAATAATGTGTCCTCAGAGGACATTACTGCCTTTAAGGCTGGAATGAGTTGCCTCAATTTGGAGCAATGGCGTGACTTTCTCATGGAGTGAAGCTCATTTGACCGGTTTCCCTGCACTCTGTATGTGGGACTCTGATACTCCAGATGGATTGCTGTTTAGGATACTCTGCAGTTTTGCAACTCCATCTTCTTTTCAAAAGGAGCTCAATGCTTTCTCAGTACACTGCCTAGCCGCCTTGCAGTCATAATTAATTATAGTTACCTAGTGCATAATTGCTGGTGTCTCCTCCTCCTGTGTTTCCTCGTCACCCAGGGTGATTGGTCTCGTGCTGTCCGGACACCATAAAGCTAGAGCAGGGTGTCATCTGACATGAGGGACAATCAGTTGCCTAGCAAGTGATAAGATACATTTATCATGGTATTGAAATGGGTTGCAGGGTAAATAGGGCACCCAGCTTAAAACCTAGATGGTTAGATGAATGAAACTGGGGCATTATTTGAGACTTGTGCATCTGTTTGAAGGTGCGGATAATCACAATGTTCTGGACTTCTCTATAGCTTAACTGATAGGGATGTACTAAGATGAAGATGTTAAGATGTTGTTTATAGTTTTTATTATTCCCACTAACTATAGCGTAAACCTTCCTCCCTTAACTTATCAGATCACTTAACACCATCGCTGCTAGCGATATTTTGCTGCTGTGCTGTAATTTTCAAAAGTCCATTGTTCATGACGAGCTGGGCTCGTCATCAGCCTGGTAGGAGGCTACTTCATGACGAGCCCAGCTCGTCATGAGCCTGGAAGGGGTTAATTGCTATTGGCGTATCATAACCTAAAAGAATTGCACTGAAAAGGGGACGCCTTCACTTGGCTGGCAATTACACCTATTTATCTAGGTCCTGATGTAGCTGCTAGTTATGTAGAGAGTGTTGGCAAATGAGGCATAGAATTAAGATATGTACCTCAGTTTTATCTTGAAAACTGAGATTTTAATTTTTAGTAAGCTTTGGATTTCCACAATATTACTGTCTCCATAGTGATGATTATCAAGGCTTAGAAAATCCATTTATTATTGCTGTGCATTCGTTTGAAAATATTCAAGTTCTAATGGACTAACGGTGGACTTTTCCATCTGCAGAATATACTGAATGACCAGAGGTGGCAGTGCAGCAGAAGAGAATTTGTCTGCGTTCTTGAGACCCAAAAAAAAAGCAATTCCTCAGCACTCTGCCATCCTTCATCAGTTTACATGGTAAGTCAAACTCACGTTGAATACATTTGCTTGTCATTAAAAAAGTTCATAGCATCTGAGGGCCCTGAGTACCTTTTTAATGGGGTCTTTGGCATGATTATATTTCTGTCAAGACTGTAGAAAAATGGATGACGTTACGGTGATCATCATATTTTCATCAAAGACTTTGTCTCTAAAGCTGACAAAGCCTGTGTTAGATACCTGTGCTAATAATGTGTCCTCAGAGGACATTACTGTCTTTAAGGCTGGAATGAGTTGCCTTAATTTGGAACAATGGCGTAACTTTCTCATGGAGTGAAGCTCATTTGGCCTGTTTCCCTGCACTCTGTATGTGGGACTCTGATACTCCAGATGGATTGCTGTTCAGGATACTCTGCAGTTTTGCAACTCCATCTTCTTTTCAAAAGGAGCTCAATGCTTTCTCAGTACACTGCCTAGCCGCCTTGCAGTCATAATTAATTTTAGTTACCTACTGCATAATTGCTGGTGTCTCCTCCTCCTGTGTTTCCTCGTCACCCAGGGTGATTGGTCACGTGCTGTCCTGACATCATAAAGCTAGAGCAGGGTGTCATCTGACATGAGGGACAATCAGTTGCCTAGCAAGTGATAAGATACATTTATCATGGTATTGAAATGGGTTGCAGGGTAAATAGGGCACCCAGCTTAAAACCTAGATGGTTAGATGAATGAAACTCGGGCATTATTTGAGACTTGTGCATCTGTTTGAAGGTGCGGATAATCACAATGTTCTGGACTTCTCTATAGCTTAACTGATAGGGATGTACTAAGATGAAGATTTTGTTTATAGTTTTTATTATTCCCACTAACTATAGCGTAAACCTTCCTCCCTTAACTTATCAGATCACTTAATTGCTATTGGCGTATCATAACCTAAAAGAATTGCACTGAAAAGGGGACGCCTTCACTTGGCTGGCAATTACACCTATTTATCTAGGTCCTGATGTAGCTGCTAGTTATGTAGAGAGTGTTGGCAAATGAGGCATAGAATTAAGATATGTACCCCAGTTTTATCTTGAAAACTGAGATTTTAATTTTTAGTAAGCTTTGGATTTTCACAATATTACTGTCTCCATAGTGATGATTATCAAGGCTTAGAAAATCCATTTATTATTGCTGTGCATTCGTTTGAAAATATTCAAGTTCTAATGGACTAACGGTGGACTTTTCCATCTGCAGAATATACTGAATGACCAGAGGTGGCAGTGCAGCAGAAGAGAATTTGTCTGCGTTCCTGAGACCCCAAAAAAAAGCAATTCCTCAGCACTCTGCCATCCTTCATCAGTTTACATGGTAAGTCAAACTCACGTTGAATACACTTGCTTGTCATTGAAAAAGTTCATAGCATCTGAGGGCCCGGAGTACCTTTTTAGTGGGGTCTTTGGCATGATTATATTTCTGTCAAGACTGTAGAAAAATGGATGACGTTACGGTGATCATCATATTTTCATCAAAGACTTTGTCTCTAAAGCTGACAAAGCCTGTGTTAGATACCTGTGCTAATAATGTGTCGTCAGAGGACATTACTGTCTTTAAGGCTGGAATGAGTTGCCTTAATTTGGAGCAATGCCGTAACTTTCTCATGGATTGAAGCTCATTTGACCTGTTTCCCTGCACTCTGTATGTGGGACTCTGATACTCCAGATGGATTGCTGTTTAGGATACTCTGCAGTTTTGCAACTCCATCTCCTTTTCAAAAGGAGCTCAATGCTTTCTCAGTACACTGCCTAGCCGCCTGCCAGTCATAATTAATTATAATTACCTAGTGCATAATTGCTGGTGTCTCCTCCTCCTGTGTTTCCTCGTCACCCAGGGTGATTGGTCACGTGCTGTCCTGACACCATAAAGCTAGAGCAGGGTGTCATCTGACATGA